>NW_027362762.1:634393883-635713169 GCF_046119375.1 Phyllobates terribilis
AAACGTCAGCAGAATTACGAGAACAATGGAAGAGTTCCGAAGCATTTTTAAACATCAGCGGAATTCCGACAACAATGGAAAAGTTCCGAAGCATTATTAAACGTCAGCGGAATTCCGAGAACAATGAAAGAGTTCCGAAGCATTTTTAAACATCAGCAGAATTGAGAGAACAATGGAAGAGTTCCGAAGCATTTTTAAACGTCAGCGGAATTCCGAAAACATTGAAAGAGTTCCGAATCATTTTTAAACTTCAGCGGAATTCTGAGAATAATGGAAGAGTACAAAAGCATATTTAAACTTCAGCGGAAAACCTAGAACAATGGAAGAGTTCCGAAGCATTTTTAAACATCAGCGGAATTCAGAGAACAATGGAAAAGTTCCGAAGCATTTTTAAACGTCAGCGGAATTCCGAGAAAAATGGAAGAGTTCCGAAGCATTTTTAAACGTCAGCAGAATTCCGAGAACAATGGAAGAGTTCAGAAGCATTATTAAACTTCAGCGGAATTCAGGGAACAATGGAAGAGTTCTGAAGCATTTTTAAACTTCAGCGAAATATCCGAGAACAATGGAAGTGTTCCGAAGCATTTTTAAATGTCAGCAGAATTCCGAGAACAATGGAAGTGTTCAGAAGCATTTTTAAGCATCAGCGGAATTCCGAGAACAATGGATGAGTTCTGAAGCATTTTTAAACTTCAGCGGAATTTTGAGAACAATGGAAGAGTTTCAAAGCATTTTTAAACTTCAGCAGAATTCCGAGAACAATGAAAGAGTTCCGAAGCATTTTTAAACATCAGCAGAATTGAGCGAACAATGGAAGAGTTCCGAAGCATTTTTAAACGTCAGCGGAATTCCTAGAACAATGGAAGAGTTTTGAAGCATTTTTAAACGTCAGCAGAATTCCGATAACAATGGAAGAGTTCAGAAGCATTTTTAAACTTCAATAGAATTCCGAGAACAATTGAAGAGTTCTGAAGCATTTTTAAACTTCAGCGGAATTCTGAGAATAATGGAAGAGTACAAAAGCATGTTTAAACTTCAGCGGAAAACCTAGGACAATGGAAGAGTTCCGAAGCATTTTTAAACGTCAGCGGAATTCCGAGAACAATGGAAGAGCTCCGAAGCATTTTTAAACATCAGTGGAGTTCCGAGAACAATGGAAAAGTTCCGAAGCATTTTTAAACGTCAGCAGAATTACGAGAACAATGGAAGAGTTCTAAAGCATTTTGAAATGTCAGCGGAAGTCCGAGAACAATGGAAGAGTTCCGAAGCATTTTTAAACATCAGCGGAATTCCGACAACAATGGAAAAGTTCCGAAGCATTATTAAATGTCAGCGGAATTCTGAGAAAAATGGAAGAGTTCCAAAGCATTTTTAAACTTCAGCGGAATTCCGAGAACAATGGAAAAGTTCCGAAGCATTATTAAACGTCAGCGGAATTCTGAGAAAAATGGAAGAGTTCCGAAGCATTTTTAAACTTCAGCGGAATTCTGAGAACAATGGAAGAGTTCTGAAGCATTTTGAAATGTCAGCGGAAGTTCGAGAACAATGGAAGAGTTCCGAAGCATTTTTAAAACATCAGCGGTATTCCGAGAACAATGGAAAAGTTCCGAAGCATTATTTAACGTCAGCGGAATTCTGAGAAAAATGGAAGAGTTCTGAAGCATTTTTAAACTTCAGCGGAATTCCGAGAATAATGAAAGAGTTCCGAAGCATTATTAAACTTCAGCGGAATTCCGGGAACAATGGAATAGTCCTGAAGCATTTTTAAACTTCAGCGGAATTTCCGAGAACAATGGAAGTGTTCCGAAGGATTTTAAATGTCATCAGAATTCCGAGAACAATGGAACTGTTCCGAAGCATTTTTAAACTTCAGCGGAATTTCCAAGAACAATGGTAGAGGTCCGAAGCATTTTTAAGCATCAGCGGAATTCCGATAGCAATGGATAAGTTCTGAAGCATTTTTAAACTTCAGCGGAATTCTGAGAACAATGGAAGAGTTTCAAAGCATTTTAAAACTTCAGCGGAATTCCGAGAACAATGAAAGAGTTCCGAAGCATTTTTAAACATCAGCAGAATTGAGAGAACAATGGAAGAGTTCCGAAGCATTTTTAAACGTCAGCGGAATTCCGAGAACAATGGAAGAGTTTCGAAGCATTTTTAAACGTCAGCTGAATTCCGATAACAATGGAAGAGTTCAGAAGCATTTTTAAACTTCAATAGAATTCCGAAAATAATGGAAGAGTTCTGAAGCATTTTTAAACTTCAGCGGAATTCTGAGAATAATGGAGGAGTACCTAAGCATTTTTAAACTTTAGCGGAAATCCTAGATCAATGGAAGAGTTCCGAAGCATTTTTAAACATCAGCGGAATTCCGAGAACAATGGAAAAGTTCCGAAGCATTTTTAAACGTCAGCGGAATTCAGAGAACATTGAAAGAGTTCCAAATCATTTTTAAACTTCAGCGGAATTCTGAGAATAATGGAAGAGTTCCGTAGCATTTTTAAACGTCAGCAGAATTCCGAGAACAATGGAAGAGTTCCAAAGCATTTTTAAACATCAGTAGAATTCCGAAAACAATGGAAGAGTTCCGAAGCATTTTTAAACTTCAGCGGAATTCTGAGAACAATGGAAGAGTTCCGAAGCATTTTTAAACTTCAGCGGAAATCCTAGAACAATGGAAGAGTTCCAAAGCATTTTTAAACTTCAGTAGAATTCCGAGAACAATGGGAGAGTTCCGAAGCATTTTAAAATGTCATCGGAATTCCGAGAACAATGGAAGTATTCCAAAGCATTTTTAAACATCAGCGGAATTCCGAGAACAATGGAAAATTTCCGAAGCATTTTTAAACGTCAGAGGAATTCTGAGAAAAATGGAAGAGTTTCGAAGCATTTTAAAGCGTCAGCAGAATTCCGAGAACAATGAAAGAGTTCCGAATCATTTTTAAACTTCAGCGGAATTCCGAGAAAAATGGAAGAGTTCAGAAGCAATATTAAACTTCAGCGGAATTCCGGGAACAATGGAAAATTTCCGAAGCATTTTTAAACGTCAGAGGAATTCTGAGAAAAATGGAAGAGTTTCGAAGCATTTTAAAGCGTCAGCAGAATTCCGAGAACAATGAAAGAGTTCCGAATCATTTTTAAACTTCAGCGGAATTCCGAGAAAAATGGAAGAGTTCAGAAGCAATATTAAACTTCAGCAGAATTCCGAGAACAATGGAAGTGTTCAGAAGCATTTTTAAATGTCATCAGAATTCCGAGAACAATGGAAGTGTTCCGAAGCATTTTTAAATGTCATCAGAATTCCGAGAACAATGGATGTGTTCCGAAGCATTTTTAAATGTCATCAGAATTCCGAGAACAATGGAAGTGTTCCGAAGCATTTTTAAATTTCAGCTGAATTTCCGAGAACAATGGAAGAGTTCCGAAGCATTTTTAAGCATCAGCGGAATTCTGAGAATAATGGAAGAGTAACTAAGCATTTTTAAACTTCAGCGGAAATCCTAGAACAATGGAAGAGTTCCGAAGCATTTTTAAACATCAGCGGAATTCCGAGAACAATGGAAAAGTTCCAAAGCATTTATAAACGTCAGCGGAATTTCGAGAAAAATGGAAGAGTTCTGAAGCATTTTGAAATGTCAGCGGAAGTTCGAGAACAATGGAAGAGTTCCAAAGCATTTTTAAAACATCAGCTGAATTCCGAGAACAATGGAAATGTTCCGAAGCTTTATTTAACGTCAGCGGAATTCTGAGAAAAATGGAAGAGTTCCGAAGCATTTTTAAACTTCAGCGGAATTCCGTGAACAATGAAAGAGTTCCGAAGCATTATTAAACTTCAGCGGAATTCCGGGAACAATGGAAGAGTTCTGAAGAATTTTTAAACTTCAGCGGAATTTCCGAGAACAATGGAAGTGTTACGAAGCATTTTTAAATGTAATCAGAATTCCGAGAACAATGGAAGAGTTCCGAAGCATTTTTAAACTTCAGCGGAATTCCGAGAACAATGGAAGAGTTCCGAAGCATTTTTAAACTTCAGCGGAAATCCTAGAACAATGGAAGAGTTCCAAAGCATTTTTAAACTTCAGTAGAATTCCGAGAACAATGGGAGAGTGTCGAAGCATTTTAAAATGTCATCGGAATTCCGAGAACAATGGAAGTATTCCAAAGCATTTTTAAACATCAGCGGAATTCCGAGAACAATGGAAAATTTCCAAAGCATTTTTAAACGTCAGAGGAATTCTGAGAAAAATGGAAGAGTTTCGAAGCATTTTAAAGCGTCAGCAGAATTCCGAGAACAATGAAAGAGTTCCGAATCATTTTTAAACTTCAGCGGAATTCCGAGAAAAATGGAAGAGTTCAGAAGCAATATTAAACTTCAGCGGAATTCCGGGAACAATGGAAGAGTTCTGAAGCATTTTTAAACTTCAGCAAAATTTCCGAGAATAATGAAAGTGTTCCGAAGCATTTTTAAATGTCAGCAGAATTCCGAGAACAATGGAAGTGTTCAGAAGCATTTTTAAATGTCATCAGAATTCCGAGAACAATGGAAGTGTTCCGAAGCATTTTTAAATGTCATCAGAATTCCGAGAACAATGGATGTGTTCCGAAGCATTTTTAAATGTCATCAGAATTCCGAGAACAATGGAAGTGCTCCGAAGCATTTTTAAATTTCAGCTGAATTTCCGAGAACAATGGAAGAGTTCCGAAGCATTTTTAAGCATCAGCGGAATTCTGAGAATAATGGAAGAGTAACTAAGCATTTTTAAACTTCAGCGGAAATCCTAGTACAATGGAAGAGTTCCAAAGCATTTTTAAACATCAGCGGAATTCCGAGAACAATGGAAAAGTTCCGAAGCATTTTTAAACGTCAGCGGAATTTCGAGAAAAATGGAACAGTTCTGAAGCATTTTGAAATATCAGCGGAAGTCCGAGAACAATGGAAGAGTTCCAAAGCATTTTTAAACTACAGTGGAATTCCGAGAATAATGGAAGAGTTCCGAAGCATTTTTAAACATCAGCAGAATTACGAGAACAATGGAAGAGTTCTGAAGAATTTTGAAATGTCAGCGGAAGTCCGAGAACAATGGAAGAGTTCCGAAGCATTTTTAAACATCAGCGGAATTCCGACAACAATGGAAAAGTTCCGAACCATTATTAAACGTCAGCGGAATTCTGAGAAAAATGGAAGAGTTCCAAAGCATTTTTAAACTTCAGCGGAATTCCGAGAACAATGGAAAAGTTCCGAAGCATTATTAAACGTCAGCAGAATTGAGAGAACAATGGAAGAGTTCCGAAGCATTTTTATTGAATATAGAATATAGAATTCCAATAACAATGGAAGAGTTCAGAAGCATTTTTAAACTTCAATAGAATTCCGAGAACAATGGAAGAGTTCTGAAGCATTTTTAAACTTAAGCGGAATTCTGAGAATAATGGAAGAGTACCTAAGCATTTTTAAACTTCAGCGGAAATCCTAGAACAATGGAAGAGTTCCGAAGCATTTTTAAACATCAGCGGAATTCCGAGAACAATGGAAAAGTTCCAAAGCATTTATAAACGTCAGCGGAATTTCGAGAAAAATGGAAGAGTTCTGAAGCATTTTGAAATGTCAGTGGAAGTCCGAGAACAATGGAAGAGTTCCGAAGCATTTTTAAACTACAGCGGAATTCCGAGAACAATGGAAGAGTTCCGAAGCATTTTTAAACTTCAGCGGAATTCCGAGAACAATGGAAGAGTTCTGAAGCATTTTGAAATGTCAGCGGAAGTTCGAGAACAATGGAAGAGTTCCAAAGCATTTTTAAAACATCAGCTGAATTCCGAGAACAATGGAAATGTTCCGAAGCTTTATTTAACGTCAGCGGAATTCTGAGAAAAATGGAAGAGTTCCGAAGCATTTTTAAACTTCAGCGGAATTCCGTGAACAATGAAAGAGTTCCGAAGCATTATTAAACTTCAGCGGAATTCCGGGAACAATGGAAGAGTTCTGAAGAATTTTTAAACTTCAGCGGAATTTCCGAGAACAATGGAAGTGTTACGAAGCATTTTTAAATGTAATCAGAATTCCGAGAACAATGGAAGTGTTCCGAAGCATTTTTAAACTTCAGCGGTATTTCCGAGAACAATGGAAGAGTTCCGAAGCATTTTTAAGCATCAGCGGAATTCCGAGAGCAATGGATGAGTCCTGAAGCATTTTTAAACTTCAGCGGAATTCTGAGAACAATGGAAAAGTTTCAAAGCATTTTAAAACTTCAGCGGAATTCCGAGAACAATGAAAGAGTTCCGAAGCATTTTTAAACGTCAGCAGAATTACGAGAACAATGGAAGAGTTCCGAAGCATTTTTAAACATCAGCGGAATTCCGACAACAATGGAAAAGTTCCGAAGCATTATTAAACGTCAGCGGAATTCCGAGAACAATGAAAGAGTTCCGAAGCATTTTTAAACATCAGCAGAATTGAGAGAACAATGGAAGAGTTCCGAAGCATTTTTAAACGTCAGCGGAATTCCGAAAACATTGAAAGAGTTCCGAATCATTTTTAAACTTCAGCGGAATTCTGAGAATAATGGAAGAGTTCCGTAGCATTTTTAAACGTCAGCAGAATTCCGAGAACAATGGAAGAGTTCCAAAGCATTTTTAAACATCAGTAGAATTCCGAGAACAATGGAAGAGTTCCGAAGCATTTTTAAACTTCAGCGGAATTGCGAGAACAATGGAAGAGTTCCGAAGCATTTTTAAATGTCATCGGAATTCCGAGAACAATGGAAGTGTTCCAAAGCATTTTTAAACATCAGCGGAATTCCGAGAACAATTTAAGAGTTCCGAAGCATTTTTAAATGTCATCGGAATTCCGAGAACAATGGAAGTGTTCCAAAGCATTTTTAAACATCAGCGGAATTCCGAGAACAATGGAAAATTTCCGAAGCATTTTTAAGCATCAGAGGAATTCTTAGAAAAATGGAAGAGTTCCGAAGCATTTTAAAGCGTCAGCAGAATTCCGAGAACAATGAAAGAGTTCCAAATCATTTTTAAACTTCAGCGGAATTTCTGAGAACAATTGAAGAGTTCCGAAGCATTTTTAAGCATCAGCGGAATTCTGAGAACAATGGATGAGTTCTGAAGCATTTTTAAACATCAGCGGAATTCCGAGAACAATGGAAAATTTCCGAAGCATTTTTAAACGTCAGCGGAATTCCGAGAAAAATGGAAGAGTTCCGAAGCATTTTTAAACGTCAGCAGAATTCCGAGAACAATGGAAGAGTTCAGAAGCATTATTAAACTTCAGCGGAATTCAGGGAACAATGGAAGAGTTCTGAAGCATTTTTAAACTTCAGCGAAATATCCGAGAACAATGGAAGTGTTCCGAAGCATTTTTAAATGTCAGCAGAATTCCGAGAACAATGGAAGTGTTCAGAAGCATTTTTAAGCATCAGCGGAATTCCGAGAACAATGGATGAGTTCTGAAGCATTTTTAAACTTCAGCGGAATTTTGAGAACAATGGAAGAGTTTCAAAGCATTTTTAAACTTCAGCAGAATTCCGAGAACAATGAAAGAGTTCCGAAGCATTTTTAAACATCGGCAGAATTGAGCGAACAATGGAAGAGTTCCGAAGCATTTTTAAACGTCAGCGGAATTCCTAGAACAATGGAAGAGTTTTGAAGCATTTTTAAACGTCAGCAGAATTCCGATAACAATGGAAGAGTTCAGAAGCATTTTTAAACTTCAATAGAATTCCGAGAACAATTGAAGAGTTCTGAAGCATTTTTAAACTTCAGCGGAATTCTGAGAATAATGGAAGAGTACAAAAGCATGTTTAAACTTCAGCGGAAAACCTAGGACAATGGAAGAGTTCCGAAGCATTTTTAAACGTCAGCGGAATTCCGAGAACAATGGAAGAGCTCCGAAGCATTTTTAAACATCAGTGGAGTTCCGAGAACAATGGAAAAGTTCCGAAGCATTTTTAAACGTCAGCAGAATTACGAGAACAATGGAAGAGTTCTAAAGCATTTTGAAATGTCAGCGGAAGTCCGAGAACAATGGAAGAGTTCCGAAGCATTTTTAAACATCAGCGGAATTCCGACAACAATGGAAAAGTTCCGAAGCATTATTAAATGTCAGCGGAATTCTGAGAAAAATGGAAGAGTTCCAAAGCATTTTTAAACTTCAGCGGAATTCCGAGAACAATGGAAAAGTTCCGAAGCATTATTAAACGTCAGCGGAATTCTGAGAAAAATGGAAGAGTTCCGAAGCATTTTTAAACTTCAGCGGAATTCTGAGAACAATGGAAGAGTTCTGAAGCATTTTGAAATGTCAGCGGAAGTTCGAGAACAATGGAAGAGTTCCGAAGCATTTTTAAAACATCAGCGGTATTCCGAGAACAATGGAAAAGTTCCGAAGCATTATTTAACGTCAGCGGAATTCTGAGAAAAATGGAAGAGTTCTGAAGCATTTTTAAACTTCAGCGGAATTCCGAGAATAATGAAAGAGTTCCGAAGCATTATTAAACTTCAGCGGAATTCCGGGAACAATGGAATAGTCCTGAAGCATTTTTAAACTTCAGCGGAATTTCCGAGAACAATGGAAGTGTTCCGAAGGATTTTAAATGTCATCAGAATTCCGAGAACAATGGAACTGTTCCGAAGCATTTTTAAACTTCAGCGGAATTTCCAAGAAGAATGGTAGAGGTCCGAAGCATTTTTAAGCATCAGTGGAATTCCGATAGCAATGGATAAGTTCTGAAGCATTTTTAAACTTCAGCGGAATTCTGAGAACAATGGAAGAGTTTCAAAGCATTTTAAAACTTCAGCGGAATTCCGAGAACAATGAAAGAGTTCCGAAGCATTTTTAAACATCAGCAGAATTGAGAGAACAATGGAAGAGTTCCGAAGCATTTTTAAACGTCAGCGGAATTCCGAGAACAATGGAAGAGTTTCGAAGCATTTTTAAACGTCAGCTGAATTCCGATAACAATGGAAGAGTTCAGAAGCATTTTTAAACTTCAATAGAATTCCGAAAATAATGGAAGAGTTCTGAAGCATTTTTAAACTTCAGCGGAATTCTGAGAATAATGGAGGAGTACCTAAGCATTTTTAAACTTTAGCGGAAATCCTAGATCAATGGAAGAGTTCCGAAGCATTTTTAAACATCAGCGGAATTCCGAGAACAATGGAAAAGTTCCGAAGCATTTTTAAACGTCAGCGGAATTCAGAGAACATTGAAAGAGTTCCAAATCATTTTTAAACTTCAGCGGAATTCTGAGAATAATGGAAGAGTTCCGTAGCATTTTTAAACGTCAGCAGAATTCCGAGAACAATGGAAGAGTTCCAAAGCATTTTTAAACATCAGTAGAATTCCGAAAACAATGGAAGAGTTCCGAAGCATTTTTAAACTTCAGCGGAATTCCGAGAACAATGGAAGAGTTCCGAAGCATTTTTAAACTTCAGCGGAAATCCTAGAACAATGGAAGAGTTCCAAAGCATTTTTAAACTTCAGTAGAATTCCGAGAACAATGGGAGAGTTCCGAAGCATTTTAAAATGTCATCGGAATTCCGAGAACAATGGAAGTATTCTAAAGCATTTTTAAACATCAGCGGAATTCCGAGAACAATGGAAAATTTCCGAAGCATTTTTAAACGTCAGAGGAATTCTGAGAAAAATGGAAGAGTTTCGAAGCATTTTAAAGCGTCAGCAGAATTCCGAGAACAATGAAAGAGTTCCGAATCATTTTTAAACTTCAGCGGAATTCCGAGAAAAATGGAAGAGTTCAGAAGCAATATTAAACTTCAGCGGAATTCCGGGAACAATGGAAGAGTTCTGAAGCATTTTTAAACTTCAGCAAAATTTCCGAGAATAATGAAAGTGTTCCGAAGCATTTTTAAATGTCAGCAGAATTCCGAGAACAATGGAAGTGTTCAGAAGCATTTTTAAATGTCATCAGAATTCCGAGAACAATGGAAGTGTTCCGAAGCATTTTTAAATGTCATCAGAATTCCGAGAACAATGGATGTGTTCCGAAGCATTTTTAAATGTCATCAGAATTCCGAGAACAATGGAAGTGTTCCGAAGCATTTTTAAATTTCAGCTGAATTTCCGAGAACAATGGAAGAGTTCCGAAGCATTTTTAAGCATCAGCGGAATTCTGAGAATAATGGAAGAGTAACTAAGCATTTTTAAACTTCAGCGGAAATCCTAGTACAATGGAAGAGTTCCAAAGCATTTTTAAACATCAGCGGAATTCCGAGAACAATGGAAAAGTTCCGAAGCATTTTTAAACATCAGCGGAATTTCGAGAAAAATGGAAGAGTTCTGAAGCATTTTGAAATGTCAGCGGAAGTCCGAGAACAATGGAAGAGTTCCAAAGCATTTTTAAACTACAGTGGAATTCCGAGAATAATGGAAGAGTTCCGAAGCATTTTTAAACGTCAGCAGAATTACGAGAACAATGGAAGAGTTTTGAAGAATTTTGAAATGTCAGCGGAAGTCCGAGAACAATGGAAGAGTTCCGAAGCATTTTTAAACATCAGCGGAATTCCGACAACAATGGAAAAGTTCCGAACCATTATTAAACGTCAGCGGAATTCTGAGAAAAATGGAAGAGTTCCAAAGCATTTTTAAACTTCAGCGGAATTCCGAGAACAATGGAAAAGTTCCGAAGCATTATTAAACGTCAGCAGAATTGAGAGAACAATGGAAGAGTTCCGAAGCATTTTTATTGAATATAGAATATAGAATTCCGATAACAATGGAAGAGTTCAGAAGCATTTTTAAACTTCAATAGAATTCCGAGAACAATGGAAGAGTTCTGAAGCATTTTTAAACTTAAGCGGAATTCTGAGAATAATGGAAGAGTACCTAAGCATTTTTAAACTTCAGCGGAAATCCTAGAACAATGGAAGAGTTCCGAAGCATTTTTAAACATCAGCGGAATTCCGAGAACAATGGAAAAGTTCCAAAGCATTTATAAACGTCAGCGGAATTTCGAGAAAAATGGAAGAGTTCTGAAGCATTTTGAAATGTCAGTGGAAGTCCGAGAACAATGGAAGAGTTCCAAAGCATTTTTAAACTACAGCGGAATTCCGAGAACAATGGAAGAGTTCCGAAGCATTTTTAAACTTCAGCGGAATTCCGAGAACAATGGAAGAGTTCTGAAGCATTTTGAAATGTCAGCGGAAGTTCGAGAACAATGGAAGAGTTCCAAAGCATTTTTAAAACATCAGCTGAATTCCGAGAACAATGGAAATGTTCCGAAGCTTTATTTAACGTCAGCGGAATTCTGTGAAAAATGGAAGAGTTCCGAAGCATTTTTAAACTTCAGCGGAATTCCGTGAACAATGAATGAGTTCCGAAGCATTATTAAACTTCAGCGGAATTCCGGGAACAATGGAAGAGTTCTGAAGAATTTTTAAACTTCAGCGGAATTTCCGAGAACAATGGAAGTGTTACGAAGCATTTTTAAATGTAATCAGAATTCCGAGAACAATGGAAGAGTTCCGAAGCATTTTTAAACTTCAGCGGAATTCCGAGAACAATGGAAGAGTTCCGAAGCATTTTTAAACTTCAGCGGAAATCCTAGAACAATGGAAGAGTTCCAAAGCATTTTTAAACTTCAGTAGAATTCCGAGAACAATGGGAGAGTTCCGAAGCATTTTAAAATGTCATCGGAATTCCGAGAACAATGGAAGTATTCCAAAGCATTTTTAAACATCAGCGGAATTCCGAGAACAATGGAAAATTTCCGAAGCATTTTTAAACGTCAGAGGAATTCTGAGAAAAATGGAAGAGTTTCGAAGCATTTTAAAGCGTCAGCAGAATTCCGAGAACAATGAAAGAGTTCCGAATCATTTTTAAACTTCAGCGGAATTCCGAGAAAAATGGAAGAGTTCAGAAGCAATATTAAACTTCAGCGGAATTCCGGGAACAATGGAAGAGTTCTGAAGCATTTTTAAACTTCAGCAAAATTTCCGAGAATAATGAAAGTGTTCCGAAGCATTTTTAAATGTCAGCAGAATTCCGAGAACAATGGAAGTGTTCAGAAGCATTTTTAAATGTCATCAGAATTCCGAGAACAATGGAAGTGTTCCGAAGCATTTTTAAATGTCATCAGAATTCCGAGAACAATGGATGTGTTCCGAAGCATTTTTAAATGTCATCAGAATTCCGAGAACAATGGAAGTGTTCCGAAGCATTTTTAAACGTCAGCGGAATTCCGAAAACATTGAAAGAGTTCCGAATCATTTTTAAACTTCAGCGGAATTCTGAGAATAATGGAAGAGTTCCGTAGCATTTTTAAACGTCAGCAGAATTCCGAGAACAATGGAAGAGTTCCAAAGCATTTTTAAACATCAGTAGAATTCCGAGAACAATGGAAGAGTTCCGAAGCATTTTTAAACGTCAGCGGAATTCCGAAAACATTGAAAGAGTTCCGAATCATTTTTAAACTTCAGCGGAATTCTGAGAATAATGGAAGAGTTCCGTAGCATTTTTAAACGTCAGCAGAATTCCGAGAACAATGGAAGAGTTCCAAAGCATTTTTAAACATCAGTAGAATTCCGAGAACAATGGAAGAGTTCCGAAGCATTTTTAAACTTCAGCGGAATTGCGAGAACAATGGAAGAGTTCTGAAGCATTTTTAAACTTCAGCGGAAATCCTAGAACAATGGAAGAGTTCCGAAGCATTTTTAAAATTCAGTAGAATTCCGAGAACAATGGGAGAGTTCCGAAGCATTTTTAAACGTCAGCGGAATTACGAGAACAATGGAAGAGTTCCGAAGCATTTTTAAATGTCATCGGAATTCCGAGAACAATGGAAGTGTTCCAAAGCATTTTTAAACATCAGCGTAATTCCGAGAACAATTTAAGAGTTCCGAAGCATTTTTAAATGTCATCGGAATTCCGAGAACAATGGAAGTGTTCCAAAGCATTTTTAAACATCAGCGGAATTCCGAGAACAATGGAAAATTTCCGAAGCATTTTTAAACGTCAGAGGAATTCTTAGAAAAATGGAAGAGTTCCGAAGCATTTTAAAGCGTCAGCAGAATTCCGAGAACAATGAAAGAGTTCCGAATCATTTTTAAACTTCAGCGGAATTTCTGAGAACAATTGAAGAGTTCCGAAGCATTTTTAAGCATCAGCGGAATTCTGAGAACAATGGATGAGTTCTGAAGCATTTTTAAACATCAGCGGAATTGCGAGAACAATGGAAAAGTTCCGAAGCATTATTAAACGTCAGCGGAATTCTGAGAAAAATGGAAGAGTTCCAAAGCATTTTTAAACTTCAGCGGAATTCCGAGAACAATGGAAGAGTTCTGAAGCATTTTGAAATGTCAGCGGAAGTTCGAGAACAATGGAAGAGTTCCGAAGCATTTTTAAAACATCAGCGGAATTCCGAGAACAATGGAAAAGTTCCGAAGCATTATTTAACGTCAGCGGAATTCTGAGAAAAATGGAAGAGTTCCGAAGCATTTTTAAATGTCATCAGAATTCCGAGAACAATGGAAGTGTTCCAAAGCATTTTTAAATGTCATCAGAATTCCGAGAACAATGGAAGTGTTCCGAAGCATTTTTAAACTTCAGCGGAATTTCCGAGAACAATGGAAGAGTTCCGAAGCATTTTTAAGCATCAGCGGAATTTCGATAGCAATGGATGAGTTCTGAAGCATTTTTAAACTTCAGCGGAATTCTGAGAACAATGGAAGAGTTTCAAAGCATTTTTAAACTTCAGCAGAATTCCGAGAACAATGAAAGAGTTCCGAAGCATTTTTAAACATCAGCAGAATTGAGCGAACAATGGAAGTGTTCAGAAGCATTTTTAAGCATCAGCGGAATTCCGAGAACAATGGATGAGTTCTGAAGCATTTTTAAACTTCAGCGGAATTCTGAGAACAATGGAAGAGTTTCAAAGCATTTTTAAACTTCAGCAGAATTCCGAGAACAATGAAAGAGTTCCGAAGCATTTTTAAACATCAGCAGAATTGAGCGAACAATGGAAGAGTTCCAAAGCATTTTTAAACGTCAGCGGAATTCCTAGAACAATGGAAGAGTTTTGTAGCATTTTTAAACGTCAGCAGAATTCCGATAACAATGGAAGAGTTCAGAAGCATTTTTAAACTTCAATAGAATTCCGAGAACAATTGAAGAGTTCTGAAGCATTTTTAAACTTCAGCGGAATTCTGAGAATAATGGAAGAGTACAAAAGCATATTTAAACTTCAGCGGAAAACCTAGAACAAGGGAAGAGTTCCGAAGCATTTTTAAACATCAGCGGAATTCAGAGAACAATGGAAAAGTTCCGAAGCATTTTTAAACGTCAGCGGAATTCCGAGAAAAATGGAAGAGTTCCGAAGCATTTTTAAACGTCAGCAGAATTCCGAGAACAATGGAAGAGTTCAGAAGCATTATTAAACTTCAGCGGAATTCCGGGAACAATGGAAGATTTCTGAAGCATTTTTAAACTTCAGCGAAATTTCCGAGAACAATGGAAGTGTTCCGAAGCATTTTTAAATGTCAGCAGAATTCCGAGAACAATGGAAGTGTTCAGAAGCATTTTTAAGCATCAGCGGAATTCCGAGAACAATGGATGAGTTCTGAAGCATTTTTAAACTTCAGCAGAATTTTGAGAACAATGGAAGAGTTTCAAAGCATTTTTAAACTTCAGCAGAATTCCGAGAACAATGAAAGAGTTCCGAAGCATTTTTAAACATCAGCAGAATTGAGCGAACAATGGAAGAGTTCCGAAGCATTTTTAAACGTCAGCGGAATTACTAGAACAATGGAAGAGTTTTGAAGCATTTTTAAACGTCAGCAGAATTCCGATAACAATGGAAGAGTTCAGAAGCATTTTTAAACTTCAATAGAATTCCGAGAACAATGGAAGAGTTCTGAAGCATTTTTAAACTTCAGCGGAATTCTGAGAATAATGGAAGAGTACAAAAGCATGTTTAAACTTCAGCGGAAAACCTAGAACAATGGAAGAGTTCCGAAGCATTTTTAAACGTCAGCGGAATTCCGATAACAATGGAAGAGCTCCGAAGCATTTTTAAACATCAGTGGAGTTCCGAGAACAATGGAAAAGTTCCGAAGCATTTTTAAACGTCAGCAGAATTACGAGAACAATGGAAGAGTTCTAAAGCATTTTGAAATGTCAGCGGAAGTCCGAGAACAATGGAAGAGTTCCGAAGCATTTTTAAACATCAGCGGAATTCCGACAACAATGGAAAAGTTCCGAAGCATTATTAAATGTCAGCGGAATTCTGAGAAAAATGGAAGAGTTCCAAAGCATTTTTAAACTTCAGCGGAATTCCGAGAACAATGGAAAAGTTCCGAAGCATTATTAAACGTCAGCGGAATTCTGAGAAAAATGGAAGAGTTCCGAAGCATTTTTAAACTTCAGCGGAATCCTAAGAACAATGGAAGAGTTCTGAAGCATTTTGAAATGTCAGCGGAAGTTCGAGAACAATGCAAGAGTTCCGAAGCATTTTTAAAACATCAGCGGAATTCCGAGAACAATGGAAAAGTTCCGAAGCATTATTTAACGTCAGCGGAATTCTGAGAAAAATGGAAGAGTTCTGAAGCACTTTTAAACTTCAGCGGAATTCCGAGAACAATGGAAGAGTTCCGAAGCATTTTTAAACGTCAGCGGAATTCCGAGAACAATGGAAGAGTTTCGAAGCATTTTTAAACGTCAGCTGAATTCCGATAACAATGGAAGAGTTCAGAAGCATTTTTAAACTTCAATAGAATTCCGAAAATAATGGAAGAGTTCTGAAGCATTTTTAAACTTGAGCGGAATTCTGAGAATAATGGAAGAGAACCTAAGCATTTTTAAACTTTAGCGGAAATCCTAGATCAATGGAAGAGTTCCAAATCATTTTTAAACTTCAGCAGAATTCTGAGAATAATGGAAGAGTTCCGTAGCATTTTTAAACGTCAGCAGAATTCCGAGAACAATGGAAGAGTTCCAAAGCATTTTTAAACATCAGTAGAATTCCGAAAACAATGGAAGAGTTCCGAAGCATTTTTAAACTTCAGCGGAATTCCGAGAACAATGGAAGAGTTCCGAAGCATTTTTAAACTTCAGCGGAAATCCTAGAACAATGGAAGAGTTCCAAAGCATTTTTAAACTTCAGTAGAATTCCGAGAACAATGGGAGAGTTCCGAATCATTTTAAAATGTCATCGGAATTCCGAGAACAATGGAAGTATTCCAAAGCATTTTTAAACATCAGCGGAATTCCGAGAACAATGGAAAATTTCCGAAGCATTTTTAAACGTCAGAGGAATTCTGAGAAAAATGGAAGAGTTTCGAAGCATTTTAAAGCGTCAGCAGAATTCCGAGAACAATGAAAGAGTTCCGAATCATTTTTAAACTTCAGCGGAATTCCGAGAACAATGGAAGAGTTCAGAAGCAATATTAAACTTCAGCGGAATTCCGGGAACAATGGAAGAGTTCTGAAGCATTTTTAAACTTCAGCAAAATTTCCGAGAATAATGAAAGTGTTCCGAAGCATTTTTAAATGTCAGCAGAATTCCGAGAACAATGGAAGTGTTCAGAAGCATTTTTAAATGTCATCAGAATTCCGAGAACAATGGAAGTGTTCCGAAGCATTTTTAAATGTCATCAGAATTCCGAGAACAATGGATGTGTTCCGAAGCATTTTTAAATGTCATCAGAATTCCGAGAACAATGGAAGTGTTCCGAAGCATTTTTAAATTTCAGCTGAATTTCCGAGAACAATGGAAGAGTTCCGAAGCATTTTTCAGCATCAGCGGAATTCTGAGAATAATGGAAGAGTACCTAAGCATTTTTAAACTTCAGCGGAAATCCTAGTACAATGGAAGAGTTTCAAAGGATTTTTAAACATCAGCGGAATTCCGAGAACAATGGAAAAGTTCCGAAGCATTTTTTAACGTCAGCGGAATTCCGAGAACAATGGAAGAGTTCTGAAGCATTTTTAAACGTCAGCGGAATTTCGAGAAAAATGGAAGAGTTCTGAAGCATTTTGAAATCTCAGCGGAAGTCCGAGAACAATGGAAGAGTTCCAAAGCATTTTTAAACTACAGTGGAATTCCGAGAATAATGGAAGAGTTCCGAAGCATTTTTCAACATCAGCAGAATTACGAGAACAATGGAAGAGTTCTGAAGAATTTTGAAATGTCAGCGGAAGTCCGAGAACAATGGAAGAGTTCCGAAGCATTTTTAAACATCAGCGGAATTCCGACAACAATGGAAAAGTCCCGAACCATTATTAAACGTCAGCGGAATTCTGAGAAAAATGGAAGAGTTCCAAAGCATTTTTAAACTTCAGCGGAATTCCGAGAACAATGGAAAAGTTCCGAAGCATTATTTAACGTCAGCAGAATTGAGAGAACAATGGAAGAGTTCCGAAGCATTTTTACACGTCAGCGGAATTCCTAGAACAATGGAAGAGTTTTGAAGCATTTTTAAATGTCAGCAGAATTCCGATAACAATGGAAGAGTTCAGAAGCATTTTTAAACTTCAATAGAATTCCGAGAACAATGGAAGAGTTCTGAAGCATTTTTAAACTTAAGTGGAATTCTGAGAATAATGGAAGAGTACCTAAGCATTTTTAAACTTCAGCGGAAATCCTAGAACAATGGAAGAGTTCCGAAGCATTTTTAAACATCAGCGGAATTCCGAGAACAATGGAAAAGTTCCAAAGCATTTATAAACGTCAGCGGAATTTCGAGAAAAATGGAAGAGTTCTGAAGCATTTTGAAATGTCAGCGGAAGTCCGAGAACAATGGAAGAGTTCCGAAGCATTTTTAAACTACAGCGGAATTCCGAGAACAATGGAAGAGTTCCGAAGCATTTTTAAACTTCAGCGGAATTCCGAGAACAATGGAAGAGTTCTGAAGCATTTTGAAATGTCAGCGGAAGTTCGAGAACAATGGAAGAGTTCCAAAGCATTTTTAAAACATCAGCTGAATTCCGAGAACAATGGAAATGTTCCGAAGCTTTATTTAACGTCAGCGGAATTCTGAGAAAAATGGAAGAGTTCCGAAGCATTTTTAAACTTCAGCGGAATTCCGTGAACAATGAAAGAGTTCCGAAGCATTATTAAACTTCAGCGGAATTCCGGGAACAATGGAAGAGTTCTGAAGAATTTTTAAACTTCAGCGGAATTTCCGAAAACAATGGAAGTGTTACGAAGCATTTTTAAATGTCATCAGAATTCCGAGAACAATGGAAGTGTTCCGAAGCATTTTTAAACTTAAGCGGTATTTCCGAGAACAATGGAAGAGTTCCGAAGCATTTTTAAGCATCAGCGGAATTCCGAGAGCAATGGATGAGTGCTGAAGCATTTTTAAACTTCAGCGGAATTCTGAGAACAATGGAAAAGTTTCAAAGCATTTTAAAACTTCAGTGGAATTCCAAGAACAATGAAAGAGTTCCGAAGCATTATTTAACGTCAGCGGAATTCTGAGAAAAATGGAAGAGTTCTGAAGCACTTTTAAACTTCAGCGGAATTCCGAGAATAATGAAAGAGTTCCGACGCATTATTAAACTTCAGCGGAATTCCGGGAACAATGGAATAGTCCTGAAGCATTTTTAAACTTCAGCGGAATTTCCGAGAACAATGGAAGTGTTCCGAAGCATTTTAAATGTCATCAGAATTCCGAGAACAATGAAACTGTTCCGAAGCATTTTTAAACTTCAGCGGAATTTCCAAGAACAATGGAAGAGTTCCGAAGCATTTTTAAGCATGAGCGGAATTCCGATAGCAATGGATAAGTTCTGAAGCATTTTTAAACTTCAGCGGAATTCTGAGAACAATGGAAGAGTTTCAAAGCATTTTAAAACTTCAGCGGAATTCCGAGAACAATGAAAGAGTTCCGAAGCATTTTTAAACATCAGCAGAATTGAGAGAACAATGGAAGAGTTCCGAAGCATTTTTAAACGTCAGCGGAATTCCGAGAACAATGGAAGAGTTTCGAAGCATTTTTAAACGTCAGCTGAATTCCGATAACAATGGAAGAGTTCAGAAGCATTTTTAAACTTCAATAGAATTCCGAAAATAATGGAAGAGTTCTGAAGCATTTTTAAACTTGAGCGGAATTCTGAGAATAATGGAAGAGTACCTAAGCATTTTTAAACTTTAGCGGAAATCCTAGATCAATGGAAGAGTTCCGAAGCATTTTTAAACATCAGCGGAATTCCGAGAACAATGGAAAAGTTCCGAAGCATTTTTAAGCGTCAGCGGAATTCAGAGAACATTGAAAGAGTTCCAAATCATTTTTAAACTTCAGCGGAATTCTGAGAATAATGGAAGAGTTCCGTAGCATTTTTAAACGTCAGCAGAATTCCGAGAACAATGGAAGAGTTCCAAAGCATTTTTAAAACATCAGCTGAATTCCGAGAACAATGGAAATGTTCCGAAGCTTTATTTAACGTCAGCGGAATTCTGAGAAAAATGGAAGAGTTCCGAAGCATTTTTAAACTTCAGCGGAATTCCGTGAACAATGAAAGAGTTCCGAAGCATTATTAAACTTCAGCGGAATTCCGGGAACAATGGAAGAGTTCTGAAGAATTTTTAAACTTCAGCGGAATTTCCGAAAACAATGGAAGTGTTACGAAGCATTTTTAAATGTCATCAGAATTCCGAGAACAATGGAAGTGTTCCGAAGCATTTTTAAGCATCAGCGGAATTTCGATAGCAATGGATGAGTTCTGAAGCATTTTTAAACTTCAGCGGAATTCTGAGAACAATGGAAGAGTTTCAAAGCATTTTAAAACTTCATCGAAATTTCCGAGAACAATGGAAGTGTTCCGAAGCATTTTTAAATGTCAGCAGAATTCCGAGAACAATGGAAGTTTTCAGAAGCATTTTTAAGCATCAGCGGAATTCCGAGAACAATGGATGAGTTCTGAAGCATTTTTAAACTTCAGCGGAATTCTGAGAACAATGGAAGAGTTTCAAAGCATTTTTAAACTTCAGCAGAATTCCGAGAACAATGAAAGAGTTCCGAAGCATTTTTAAACATCAGCAGAATTGAGCGAACAATGGAAGTGTTCAGAAGCATTTTTAAGCATCAGCGGAATTCCGAGAACAATGGATGAGTTCTGAAGCATTTTTAAACTTCAGCGGAATTCTGAGAACAATGGAAGAGTTTCAAAGCATTTTTAAACTTCAGCAGAATTCCGAGAACAATGAAAGAGTTCCGAAGCATTTTTAAACATCAGCAGAATTGAGCGAACAATGGAAGAGTTCCAAAGCATTTTTAAACGTCAGCGGAATTCCGAGAAAAATGGAAGAGTTCCGAAGCATTTTTAAACGTCAGCAGAATTCCGAGAACAATGGAAGAGTTCAGAAGCATTATTAAACTTCAGCGGAATTCCGGGAACAATGGAAGATTTCTGAAGCATTTTTAAACTTCAGCGAAATTTCCGAGAACAATGGAAGTGTTCCGAAGCATTTTTAAATGTCAGCAGAATTCCGAGAACAATGGAAGTGTTCAGAAGCATTTTTAAGCATCAGCGGAATTCCGAGAACAATGGATGAGTTCTGAAGCATTTTTAAACTTCAGCAGAATTTTGAGAACAATGGAAGAGTTTCAAAGCATTTTTAAACTTCAGCAGAATTCCGAGAACAATGAAAGAGTTCCGAAGCATTTTTAAACATCAGCAGAATTGAGCGAACAATGGAAGAGTTTTGAAGCATTTTTAAACGTCAGCAGAATTCCGATAACAATGGAAGAGTTCAGAAGCATTTTTAAACTTCAATAGAATTCCGAGAACAATGGAAGAGTTCTGAAGCATTTTTAAACTTCAGCGGAATTCTGAGAATAATGGAAGAGTACAAAAGCATGTTTAAACTTCAGCGGAAAACCTAGAACAATGGAAGAGTTCCGAAGCATTTTTAAACGTCAGCGGAATTCCGATAACAATGGAAGAGCTCCGAAGCATTTTTAAACATCAGTGGAGTTCCGAGAACAATGGAAAAGTTCCGAAGCATTTTTAAACGTCAGCAGAATTACGAGAACAATGGAAGAGTTCTAAAGCATTTTGAAATGTCAGCGGAAGTCCGAGAACAATGGAAGAGTTCCGAAGCATTTTTAAACATCAGCGGAATTCCGACAACAATGGAAAAGTTCCGAAGCATTATTAAATGTCAGCGGAATTCTAAGAAAAATGGAAGAGTTCCAAAGCATTTTTAAACTTCAGCGGAATTCCGAGAACAATGGAAAAGTTCCGAAGCATTATTAAACGTCAGCGGAATTCTGAGAAAAATGGAAGAGTTCCGAAGCATTTTTAAACTTCAGCGGAATCCTGAGAACAATGGAAGAGTTCTGAAGCATTTTGAAATGTCAGCGGAAGATCGAGAACAATGCAAGAGTTCCGAAGCATTTTTAAAACATCAGCGGAATTCCGAGAACAATGGAAAAGTTCCGAAGCATTATTTAACGTCAGCGGAATTCTGAGAAAAATGGAAGAGTTCTGAAGCACTTTTAAACTTCAGCGGAATTCCGAGAACAATGGAAGAGTTCCGAAGCATTTTTAAACGTCAGCGGAATTCCGAGAACAATGGAAGAGTTTCGAAGCATTTTTAAACGTCAGCTGAATTCCGATAACAATGGAAGAGTTCAGAAGCATTTTTAAACTTCAATAGAATTCCGAAAATAATGGAAGAGTTCTGAAGCATTTTTAAACTTGAGCGGAATTCTGAGAATAATGGAAGAGAACCTAAGCATTTTTAAACTTTAGCGGAAATCCTAGATCAATGGAAGAGTTCCGAAGCATTTTTAAACATCAGCGGAATTCCGAGAACAATGGAAAAGTTCCGAAGCATTTTTAAACGTCAGCGGAATTCAGAGAACATTGAAAGAGTTCCAAATCATTTTTAAACTTCAGCGGAATTCTGAGAATAATGGAAGAGTTCCGTAGCATTTTTAAACGTCAGCAGAATTCCGAGAACAATGGAAGAGTTCCAAAGCATTTTTAAACATCAGTAGAATTCCGAAAACAATGGAAGAGTTCCGAAGCATTTTTAAACTTCAGCGGAATTCCGAGAACAATGGAAGAGTTCCGAAGCATTTTTAAACTTCAGCGGAAATCCTAGAACAATGGAAGAGTTCCAAAGCATTTTTAAACTTCAGTAGAATTCCGAGAACAATGGGAGAGTTCCGAATCATTTTAAAATGTCATCGGAATTCCGAGAACAATGGAAGTATTCCAAAGCATTTTTAAACATCAGCGGAATTCCGAGAACAATGGAAAATTTCCGAAGCATTTTTAAACGTCAGAGGAATTCTGAGAAAAATGGAAGAGTTTCGAAGCATTTTAAAGCGTCAGCAGAATTCCGAGAACAATGAAAGAGTTCCGAATCATTTTTAAACTTCAGCGGAATTCCGAGAACAATGGAAGAGTTCAGAAGCAATATTAAACTTCAGCGGAATTCCGGGAACAATGGAAGAGTTCTGAAGCATTTTTAAACTTCAGCAAAATTTCCGAGAATAATGAAAGTGTTCCGAAGCATTTTTAAATGTCAGCAGTATTCCGAGAACAATGGAAGTGTTCAGAAGCATTTTTAAATGTCATCAGAATTCCGAGAACAATGGAAGTGTTCCGAAGCATTTTTAAATGTCATCAGAATTCCGAGAACAATGGATTTGTTCCGAAGCATTTTTAAATGTCATCAGAATTCCGAGAACAATGGAAGTGTTCCGAAGCATTTTTAAATTTCAGCTGAATTTCCGAGAACAATGGAAGAGTTCCGAAGCATTTTTCAGCATCAGCGGAATTCTGAGAATAATGGAAGAGTACCTAAGCATTTTTAAACTTCAGCGGAAATCCTAGTACAATGGAAGAGTTTCAAAGGATTTTTAAACATCAGCGGAATTCCGAGAACAATGGAAAAGTTCCGAAGCATTTTTTAACGTCAGCGGAATTCCGAGAACAATGGAAGAGTTCTGAAGCATTTTTAAACGTCAGCGGAATTTCGAGAAAAATGGAAGAGTTCTGAAGCATTTTGAAATGTCAGCGGAAGTCCGAGAACAATGGAAGAGTTCCAAAGCATTTTTAAACTACAGTGGAATTCCGAGAATAATGGAAGAGTTCCGAAGCATTTTTCAACATCAGCAGAATTACGAGAACAATGGAAGAGTTCTGAAGAATTTTGAAATGTCAGCGGAAGTCCGAGAACAATGGAAGAGTTCCGAAGCATTTTTAAACATCAGCGGAATTCCGACAACAATGGAAAAGTTCCGAACCATTATTAAACGTCAGCGGAATTCTGAGAAAAATGGAAGAGTTCCAAAGCATTTTTAAACTTCAGCGGAATTCCGAGAACAATGGAAAAGTTCCGAAGCATTATTTAACGTCAGCAGAATTGAGAGAACAATGGAAGAGTTCCGAAGCATTTTTACACGTCAGCGGAATTCCTAGAACAATGGAAGAGTTTTGAAGCATTTTTAAATGTCAGCAGAATTCCGATAACAATGGAAGAGTTCAGAAGCATTTTTAAACTTCAATAGAATTCCGAGAACAATGGAAGAGTTCTGAAGCATTTTTAAACTTAAGTGGAATTCTGAGAATAATGGAAGAGTACCTAAGCATTTTTAAACTTCAGCGGAAATCCTAGAACAACGGAAGAGTTCCGAAGCATTTTTAAACATCAGCGGAATTCCGAGAACAATGGAAAAGTTCCAAAGCATTTATAAACGTCAGCGGAATTTCGAGAAAAATGGAAGAGTTCTGAAGCATTTTGAAATGTCAGCGGAAGTCCGAGAACAATGGAAGAGTTCCGAAGCATTTTTAAACTACAGCGGAATTCCGAGAACAATGGAAGAGTTCCGAAGCATTTTTAAACTTCAGCGGAATACCGAGAACAATGGAAGAGTTCCGAAGCATTTTTAAACGTCAGCGGAATTCCGAGAACAATGGAAGAGTTTCGAAGCATTTTTAAACGTCAGCTGAATTCCGATAACAATGGAAGAGTTCAGAAGCATTTTTAAACTTCAATAGAATTCCGAAAATAATGGAAGAGTTCTGAAGCATTTTTAAACTTGAGCGGAATTCTGAGAATAATGGAAGAGAACCTAAGCATTTTTAAACTTTAGCGGAAATCCTAGATCAATGGAAGAGTTCCGAAGCATTTTTAAACATCAGCGGAATTCCGAGAACAATGGAAAAGTTCCGAAGCATTTTTAAACGTCAGCGGAATTCAGAGAACATTGAAAGAGTTCCAAATCATTTTTAAACTTCAGCGGAATTCTGAGAATAATGGAAGAGTTCCGTAGCATTTTTAAACGTCAGCAGAATTCCGAGAACAATGGAAGAGTTCCAAAGCATTTTTAAACATCAGTAGAATTCCGAAAACAATGGAAGAGTTCCGAAGCATTTTTAAACTTCAGCGGAATTCCGAGAACAATGGAAGAGTTCCGAAGCATTTTTAAACTTCAGCGGAAATCCTAGAACAATGGAAGAGTTCCAAAGCATTTTTAAACTTCAGTAGAATTCCGAGAACAATGGGAGAGTTCCGAATCATTTTAAAATGTCATCGGAATTCCGAGAACAATGGAAGTATTCCAAAGCATTTTTAAACATCAGCGGAATTCCGAGAACAATGGAAAATTTCCGAAGCATTTTTAAACGTCAGAGGAATTCTGAGAAAAATGGAAGAGTTTCGAAGCATTTTAAAGCGTCAGCAGAATTCCGAGAACAATGAAAGAGTTCCGAATCATTTTTAAACTTCAGCGGAATTCCGAGAACAATGGAAGAGTTCAGAAGCAATATTAAACTTCAGCGGAATTCCGGGAACAATGGAAGAGTTCTGAAGCATTTTTAAACTTCAGCAAAATTTCCGAGAATAATGAAAGTGTTCCGAAGCATTTTTAAATGTCAGCAGAATTCCGAGAACAATGGAAGTGTTCAGAAGCATTTTTAAATGTCATCAGAATTCCGAGAACAATGGAAGTGTTCCGAAGCATTTTTAAATGTCATCAGAATTCCGAGAACAATGGATTTGTTCCGAAGCATTTTTAAATGTCATCAGAATTCCGAGAACAATGGAAGTGTTCCGAAGCATTTTTAAATTTCAGCTGAATTTCCGAGAACAATGGAAGAGTTCCGAAGCATTTTTCAGCATCAGCGGAATTCTGAGAATAATGGAAGAGTACCTAAGCATTTTTAAACTTCAGCGGAAATCCTAGTACAATGGAAGAGTTTCAAAGGATTTTTAAACATCAGCGGAATTCCGAGAACAATGGAAAAGTTCCGAAGCATTTTTTAACGTCAGCGGAATTCCGAGAACAATGGAAGAGTTCTGAAGCATTTTTAAACGTCAGCGGAATTTCGAGAAAAATGGAAGAGTTCTGAAGCATTTTGAAATGTCAGCGGAAGTCCGAGAACAATGGAAGAGTTCCAAAGCATTTTTAAACTACAGTGGAATTCCGAGAATAATGGAAGAGTTCCGAAGCATTTTTCAACATCAGCAGAATTACGAGAACAATGGAAGAGTTCTGAAGAATTTTGAAATGTCAGCGGAAGTCCGAGAACAATGGAAGAGTTCCGAAGCATTTTTAAACATCAGCGGAATTCCGACAACAATGGAAAAGTTCCGAACCATTATTAAACGTCAGCGGAATTCTGAGAAAAATGGAAGAGTTCCAAAGCATTTTTAAACTTCAGCGGAATTCCGAGAACAATGGAAAAGTTCCGAAGCATTATTTAACGTCAGCAGAATTGAGAGAACAATGGAAGAGTTCCGAAGCATTTTTACACGTCAGCGGAATTCCTAGAACAATGGAAGAGTTTTGAAGCATTTTTAAATGTCAGCAGAATTCCGATAACAATGGAAGAGTTTAGAAGCATTTTTAAACTTCAATAGAATTCCGAGAACAATGGAAGAGTTCTGAAGCATTTTTAAACTTAAGTGGAATTCTGAGAATAATGGAAGAGTACCTAAGCATTTTTAAACTTCAGCGGAAATCCTAGAACAACGGAAGAGTTCCGAAGCATTTTTAAACATCAGCGGAATTCCGAGAACAATGGAAAAGTTCCAAAGCATTTATAAACGTCAGCGGAATTTCGAGAAAAATGGAAGAGTTCTGAAGCATTTTGAAATGTCAGCGGAAGTCCGAGAACAATGGAAGAGTTCCGAAGCATTTTTAAACTACAGCGGAATTCCGAGAACAATGGAAGAGTTCCGAAGCATTTTTAAACTTCAGCGGAATTCCGAGAACAATGGAAGAGTTCTGAAGCATTTTGAAATGTCAGCGGAAGTTCGAGAACAATGGAAGAGTTCCAAAGCATTTTTAAAACATCAGCTGAATTCCGAGAACAATGGAAATGTTCCGAAGCTTTATTTAACGTCAGCGGAATTCTGAGAAAAATGGAAGAGTTCCGAAGCATTTTTAAACTTCAGCGGAATTCCGTGAACAATGAAAGAGTTCCGAAGCATTATTAAACTTCAGCGGAATTCCGGGAACAATGGAAGAGTTCTGAAGAATTTTTAAACTTCAGCGGAATTTCCGAAAACAATGGAAGTGTTACGAAGCATTTTTAAATGTCAGCAGTATTCCGAGAACAATGGAAGTGTTCAGAAGCATTTTTAAATGTCATCAGAATTCCGAGAACAATGGAAGTGTTCCGAAGCATTTTTAAATGTCATCAGAATTCCGAGAACAATGGATTTGTTCCGAAGCATTTTTAAATGTCATCAGAATTCCGAGAACAATGGAAGTGTTCCGAAGCATTTTTAAATTTCAGCTGAATTTCCGAGAACAATGGAAGAGTTCCGAAGCATTTTTCAGCATCAGCGGAATTCTGAGAATAATGGAAGAGTACCTAAGCATTTTTAAACTTCAGCGGAAATCCTAGTACAATGGAAGAGTTTCAAAGGATTTTTAAACATCAGCGGAATTCCGAGAACAATGGAAAAGTTCCGAAGCATTTTTTAACGTCAGCGGAATTCCGAGAACAATGGAAGAGTTCTGAAGCATTTTTAAACGTCAGCGGAATTTCGAGAAAAATGGAAGAGTTCTGAAGCATTTTGAAATGTCAGCGGAAGTCCGAGAACAATGGAAGAGTTCCAAAGCATTTTTAAACTACAGTGGAATTCCGAGAATAATGGAAGAGTTCCGAAGCATTTTTCAACATCAGCGGAATTCCGACAACAATGGAAAAGTTCCGAACCATTATTAAACGTCAGCGGAATTCTGAGAAAAATGGAAGAGTTCCAAAGCATTTTTAAACTTCAGCGGAATTCCGAGAACAATGGAAAAGTTCCGAAGCATTATTTAACGTCAGCAGAATTGA
This sequence comes from Phyllobates terribilis, assembly GCF_046119375.1. Classification (NCBI taxonomy): domain Eukaryota; kingdom Metazoa; phylum Chordata; class Amphibia; order Anura; family Dendrobatidae; genus Phyllobates; species Phyllobates terribilis. The sequence continues at coordinate 634,421,152 of NW_027362762.1, forward strand.
GAGAACAATGGAAGAGTTCCGAAGCATTTTTACACGTCAGCGGAATTCCTAGAACAATGGAAGAGTTTTGAAGCATTTTTAAATGTCAGCAGAATTCCGATAACAATGGAAGAGTTCAGAAGCATTTTTAAACTTCAATAGAATTCCGAGAACAATGGAAGAGTTCTGAAGCATTTTTAAACTTAAGTGGAATTCTGAGAATAATGGAAGAGTACCTAAGCATTTTTAAACTTCAGCGGAAATCCTAGAACAACGGAAGAGTTCCGAAGCATTTTTAAACATCAGCGGAATTCCGAGAACAATGGAAAAGTTCCAAAGCATTTATAAACGTCAGCGGAATTTCGAGAAAAATGGAAGAGTTCTGAAGCATTTTGAAATGTCAGCGGAAGTCCGAGAACAATGGAAGAGTTCCGAAGCATTTTTAAACTACAGCGGAATTCCGAGAACAATGGAAGAGTTCCGAAGCATTTTTAAACTTCAGCGGAATACCGAGAACAATGGAAGAGTTCCGAAGCATTTTTAAACGTCAGCGGAATTCCGAGAACAATGGAAGAGTTTCGAAGCATTTTTAAACGTCAGCTGAATTCCGATAACAATGGAAGAGTTCAGAAGCATTTTTAAACTTCAATAGAATTCCGAAAATAATGGAAGAGTTCTGAAGCATTTTTAAACTTGAGCGGAATTCTGAGAATAATGGAAGAGAACCTAAGCATTTTTAAACTTTAGCGGAAATCCTAGATCAATGGAAGAGTTCCGAAGCATTTTTAAACATCAGCGGAATTCCGAGAACAATGGAAAAGTTCCGAAGCATTTTTAAACGTCAGCGGAATTCAGAGAACATTGAAAGAGTTCCAAATCATTTTTAAACTTCAGCGGAATTCTGAGAATAATGGAAGAGTTCCGTAGCATTTTTAAACGTCAGCAGAATTCCGAGAACAATGGAAGAGTTCCAAAGCATTTTTAAACATCAGTAGAATTCCGAAAACAATGGAAGAGTTCCGAAGCATTTTTAAACTTCAGCGGAATTCCGAGAACAATGGAAGAGTTCCGAAGCATTTTTAAACTTCAGCGGAAATCCTAGAACAATGGAAGAGTTCCAAAGCATTTTTAAACTTCAGTAGAATTCCGAGAACAATGGGAGAGTTCCGAATCATTTTAAAATGTCATCGGAATTCCGAGAACAATGGAAGTATTCCAAAGCATTTTTAAACATCAGCGGAATTCCGAGAACAATGGAAAATTTCCGAAGCATTTTTAAACGTCAGAGGAATTCTGAGAAAAATGGAAGAGTTTCGAAGCATTTTAAAGCGTCAGCAGAATTCCGAGAACAATGAAAGAGTTCCGAATCATTTTTAAACTTCAGCGGAATTCCGAGAACAATGGAAGAGTTCAGAAGCAATATTAAACTTCAGCGGAATTCCGGGAACAATGGAAGAGTTCTGAAGCATTTTTAAACTTCAGCAAAATTTCCGAGAATAATGAAAGTGTTCCGAAGCATTTTTAAATGTCAGCAGAATTCCGAGAACAATGGAAGTGTTCAGAAGCATTTTTAAATGTCATCAGAATTCCGAGAACAATGGAAGTGTTCCGAAGCATTTTTAAATGTCATCAGAATTCCGAGAACAATGGATTTGTTCCGAAGCATTTTTAAATGTCATCAGAATTCCGAGAACAATGGAAGTGTTCCGAAGCATTTTTAAATTTCAGCTGAATTTCCGAGAACAATGGAAGAGTTCCGAAGCATTTTTCAGCATCAGCGGAATTCTGAGAATAATGGAAGAGTACCTAAGCATTTTTAAACTTCAGCGGAAATCCTAGTACAATGGAAGAGTTTCAAAGGATTTTTAAACATCAGCGGAATTCCGAGAACAATGGAAAAGTTCCGAAGCATTTTTTAACGTCAGCGGAATTCCGAGAACAATGGAAGAGTTCTGAAGCATTTTTAAACGTCAGCGGAATTTCGAGAAAAATGGAAGAGTTCTGAAGCATTTTGAAATGTCAGCGGAAGTCCGAGAACAATGGAAGAGTTCCAAAGCATTTTTAAACTACAGTGGAATTCCGAGAATAATGGAAGAGTTCCGAAGCATTTTTCAACATCAGCAGAATTACGAGAACAATGGAAGAGTTCTGAAGAATTTTGAAATGTCAGCGGAAGTCCGAGAACAATGGAAGAGTTCCGAAGCATTTTTAAACATCAGCGGAATTCCGACAACAATGGAAAAGTTCCGAACCATTATTAAACGTCAGCGGAATTCTGAGAAAAATGGAAGAGTTCCAAAGCATTTTTAAACTTCAGCGGAATTCCGAGAACAATGGAAAAGTTCCGAAGCATTATTTAACGTCAGCAGAATTGAGAGAACAATGGAAGAGTTCCGAAGCATTTTTACACGTCAGCGGAATTCCTAGAACAATGGAAGAGTTTTGAAGCATTTTTAAATGTCAGCAGAATTCCGATAACAATGGAAGAGTTTAGAAGCATTTTTAAACTTCAATAGAATTCCGAGAACAATGGAAGAGTTCTGAAGCATTTTTAAACTTAAGTGGAATTCTGAGAATAATGGAAGAGTACCTAAGCATTTTTAAACTTCAGCGGAAATCCTAGAACAACGGAAGAGTTCCGAAGCATTTTTAAACATCAGCGGAATTCCGAGAACAATGGAAAAGTTCCAAAGCATTTATAAACGTCAGCGGAATTTCGAGAAAAATGGAAGAGTTCTGAAGCATTTTGAAATGTCAGCGGAAGTCCGAGAACAATGGAAGAGTTCCGAAGCATTTTTAAACTACAGCGGAATTCCGAGAACAATGGAAGAGTTCCGAAGCATTTTTAAACTTCAGCGGAATTCCGAGAACAATGGAAGAGTTCTGAAGCATTTTGAAATGTCAGCGGAAGTTCGAGAACAATGGAAGAGTTCCAAAGCATTTTTAAAACATCAGCTGAATTCCGAGAACAATGGAAATGTTCCGAAGCTTTATTTAACGTCAGCGGAATTCTGAGAAAAATGGAAGAGTTCCGAAGCATTTTTAAACTTCAGCGGAATTCCGTGAACAATGAAAGAGTTCCGAAGCATTATTAAACTTCAGCGGAATTCCGGGAACAATGGAAGAGTTCTGAAGAATTTTTAAACTTCAGCGGAATTTCCGAAAACAATGGAAGTGTTACGAAGCATTTTTAAATGTCAGCAGTATTCCGAGAACAATGGAAGTGTTCAGAAGCATTTTTAAATGTCATCAGAATTCCGAGAACAATGGAAGTGTTCCGAAGCATTTTTAAATGTCATCAGAATTCCGAGAACAATGGATTTGTTCCGAAGCATTTTTAAATGTCATCAGAATTCCGAGAACAATGGAAGTGTTCCGAAGCATTTTTAAATTTCAGCTGAATTTCCGAGAACAATGGAAGAGTTCCGAAGCATTTTTCAGCATCAGCGGAATTCTGAGAATAATGGAAGAGTACCTAAGCATTTTTAAACTTCAGCGGAAATCCTAGTACAATGGAAGAGTTTCAAAGGATTTTTAAACATCAGCGGAATTCCGAGAACAATGGAAAAGTTCCGAAGCATTTTTTAACGTCAGCGGAATTCCGAGAACAATGGAAGAGTTCTGAAGCATTTTTAAACGTCAGCGGAATTTCGAGAAAAATGGAAGAGTTCTGAAGCATTTTGAAATGTCAGCGGAAGTCCGAGAACAATGGAAGAGTTCCAAAGCATTTTTAAACTACAGTGGAATTCCGAGAATAATGGAAGAGTTCCGAAGCATTTTTCAACATCAGCAGAATTACGAGAACAATGGAAGAGTTCTGAAGAATTTTGAAATGTCAGCGGAAGTCCGAGAACAATGGAAGAGTTCCGAAGCATTTTTAAACATCAGCGGAATTCCGACAACAATGGAAAAGTTCCGAACCATTATTAAACGTCAGCGGAATTCTGAGAAAAATGGAAGAGTTCCAAAGCATTTTTAAACTTCAGCGGAATTCCGAGAACAATGGAAAAGTTCCGAAGCATTATTTAACGTCAGCAGAATTGAGAGAACAATGGAAGAGTTCCGAAGCATTTTTACACGTCAGCGGAATTCCTAGAACAATGGAAGAGTTTTGAAGCATTTTTAAATGTCAGCAGAATTCCGATAACAATGGAAGAGTTCAGAAGCATTTTTAAACTTCAATAGAATTCCGAGAACAATGGAAGAGTTCTGAAGCATTTTTAAACTTAAGTGGAATTCTGAGAATAATGGAAGAGTACCTAAGCATTTTTAAACTTCAGCGGAAATCCTAGAACAACGGAAGAGTTCCGAAGCATTTTTAAACATCAGCGGAATTCCGAGAACAATGGAAAAGTTCCAAAGCATTTATAAACGTCAGCGGAATTTCGAGAAAAATGGAAGAGTTCTGAAGCATTTTGAAATGTCAGCGGAAGTCCGAGAACAATGGAAGAGTTCCGAAGCATTTTTAAACTACAGCGGAATTCCGAGAACAATGGAAGAGTTCCGAAGCATTTTTAAACTTCAGCGGAATTCCGAGAACAATGGAAGAGTTCCGAAGCATTTTTAAACGTCAGCGGAATTCCGAGAACAATGGAAGAGTTTCGAAGCATTTTTAAACGTCAGCTGAATTCCGATAACAATGGAAGAGTTCAGAAGCATTTTTAAACTTCAATAGAATTCCGAAAATAATGGAAGAGTTCTGAAGCATTTTTAAACTTGAGCGGAATTCTGAGAATAATGGAAGAGAACCTAAGCATTTTTAAACTTTAGCGGAAATCCTAGATCAATGGAAGAGTTCCGAAGCATTTTTAAACATCAGCGGAATTCCGAGAACAATGGAAAAGTTCCGAAGCATTTTTAAACGTCAGCGGAATTCAGAGAACATTGAAAGAGTTCCAAATCATTTTTAAACTTCAGCGGAATTCTGAGAATAATGGAAGAGTTCCGTAGCATTTTTAAACGTCAGCAGAATTCCGAGAACAATGGAAGAGTTCCAAAGCATTTTTAAACATCAGTAGAATTCCGAAAACAATGGAAGAGTTCCGAAGCATTTTTAAACTTCAGCGGAATTCCGAGAACAATGGAAGAGTTCCGAAGCATTTTTAAACTTCAGCGGAAATCCTAGAACAATGGAAGAGTTCCAAAGCATTTTTAAACTTCAGTAGAATTCCGAGAACAATGGGAGAGTTCCGAATCATTTTAAAATGTCATCGGAATTCCGAGAACAATGGAAGTATTCCAAAGCATTTTTAAACATCAGCGGAATTCCGAGAACAATGGAAAATTTCCGAAGCATTTTTAAACGTCAGAGGAATTCTGAGAAAAATGGAAGAGTTTCGAAGCATTTTAAAGCGTCAGCAGAATTCCGAGAACAATGAAAGAGTTCCGAATCATTTTTAAACTTCAGCGGAATTCCGAGAACAATGGAAGAGTTCAGAAGCAATATTAAACTTCAGCGGAATTCCGGGAACAATGGAAGAGTTCTGAAGCATTTTTAAACTTCAGCAAATTTTCCGAGAATAATGAAAGTGTTCCGAAGCATTTTTAAATGTCAGCAGAATTCCGAGAACAATGGAAGTGTTCAGAAGCATTTTTAAATGTCATCAGAATTCCGAGAACAATGGAAGTGTTCCGAAGCATTTTTAAATGTCATCAGAATTCCGAGAACAATGGATTTGTTCCGAAGCATTTTTAAATGTCATCAGAATTCCGAGAACAATGGAAGTGTTCCGAAGCATTTTTAAATTTCAGCTGAATTTCCGAGAACAATGGAAGAGTTCCGAAGCATTTTTCAGCATCAGCGGAATTCTGAGAATAATGGAAGAGTACCTAAGCATTTTTAAACTTCAGCGGAAATCCTAGTACAATGGAAGAGTTTCAAAGGATTTTTAAACATCAGCGGAATTCCGAGAACAATGGAAAAGTTCCGAAGCATTTTTTAACGTCAGCGGAATTCCGAGAACAATGGAAGAGTTCTGAAGCATTTTTAAACGTCAGCGGAATTTCGAGAAAAATGGAAGAGTTCTGAAGCATTTTGAAATGTCAGCGGAAGTCCGAGAACAATGGAAGAGTTCCAAAGCATTTTTAAACTACAGTGGAATTCCGAGAATAATGGAAGAGTTCCGAAGCATTTTTCAACATCAGCAGAATTACGAGAACAATGGAAGAGTTCTGAAGAATTTTGAAATGTCAGCGGAAGTCCGAGAACAATGGAAGAGTTCCGAAGCATTTTTAAACATCAGCGGAATTCCGACAACAATGGAAAAGTTCCGAACCATTATTAAACGTCAGCGGAATTCTGAGAAAAATGGAAGAGTTCCAAAGCATTTTTAAACTTCAGCGGAATTCCGAGAACAATGGAAAAGTTCCGAAGCATTATTTAACGTCAGCAGAATTGAGAGAACAATGGAAGAGTTCCGAAGCATTTTTACACGTCAGCGGAATTCCTAGAACAATGGAAGAGTTTTGAAGCATTTTTAAATGTCAGCAGAATTCCGATAACAATGGAAGAGTTTAGAAGCATTTTTAAACTTCAATAGAATTCCGAGAACAATGGAAGAGTTCTGAAGCATTTTTAAACTTAAGTGGAATTCTGAGAATAATGGAAGAGTACCTAAGCATTTTTAAACTTCAGCGGAAATCCTAGAACAACGGAAGAGTTCCGAAGCATTTTTAAACATCAGCGGAATTCCGAGAACAATGGAAAAGTTCCAAAGCATTTATAAACGTCAGCGGAATTTCGAGAAAAATGGAAGAGTTCTGAAGCATTTTGAAATGTCAGCGGAAGTCCGAGAACAATGGAAGAGTTCCGAAGCATTTTTAAACTACAGCGGAATTCCGAGAACAATGGAAGAGTTCCGAAGCATTTTTAAACTTCAGCGGAATTCCGAGAACAATGGAAGAGTTCTGAAGCATTTTGAAATGTCAGCGGAAGTTCGAGAACAATGGAAGAGTTCCAAAGCATTTTTAAAACATCAGCTGAATTCCGAGAACAATGGAAATGTTCCGAAGCTTTATTTAACGTCAGCGGAATTCTGAGAAAAATGGAAGAGTTCCGAAGCATTTTTAAACTTCAGCGGAATTCCGTGAACAATGAAAGAGTTCCGAAGCATTATTAAACTTCAGCGGAATTCCGGGAACAATGGAAGAGTTCTGAAGAATTTTTAAACTTCAGCGGAATTTCCGAAAACAATGGAAGTGTTACGAAGCATTTTTAAATGTCATCAGAATTCCGAGAACAATGGAAGTGTTCCGAAGCATTTTTAAACTTAAGCGGTATTTCCGAGAACAATGGAAGAGTTCCGAAGCATTTCTAAGCATAAGCGGAATTCCGAGAGCAATGGATGAGTGCTGAAGCATTTTTAAACTTCAGCGGAATTCTGAGAACAATGGAAAAGTTTCAAAGCATTTTAAAACTTCAGTGGAATTCCGAGAACAATGAAAGAGTTCCGAAGCATTATTTAACGTCAGCGGAATTCTGAGAAAAATGGAAGAGTTCTGAAGCACTTTTAAACTTCAGCGGAATTCCGAGAATAATGAAAGAGTTCCGACGCATTATTAAACTTCAGCGGAATTCCGGGAACAATGGAATAGTCCTGAAGCATTTTTAAACTTCAGCGGAATTTCCGAGAACAATGGAAGTGTTCCGAAGCATTTTAAATGTCATCAGAATTCCGAGAACAATGAAACTGTTCCGAAGCATTTTTAAACTTCAGCGGAATTTCCAAGAACAATGGAAGAGTTCCGAAGCATTTTTAAGCATGAGCGGAATTCCGATAGCAATGGATAAGTGCTGAAGCATTTTTAAACTTCAGCGGAATTCTGAGAACAATGGAAGAGTTTCAAAGCATTTTAAAACTTCAGCGGAATTCCGAGAACAATGAAAGAGTTCCGAAGCATTTTTAAACATCAGCAGAATTGAGAGAACAATGGAAGAGTTCCGAAGCATTTTTAAACGTCAGCGGAATTCCGAGAACAATGGAAGAGTTTCGAAGCATTTTTAAACGTCAGCTGAATTCCGATAACAATGGAAGAGTTCAGAAGCATTTTTAAACTTCAATAGAATTCCGAAAATAATGGAAGAGTTCTGAAGCATTTTTAAACTTGAGCGGAATTCTGAGAATAATGGAAGAGTACCTAAGCATTTTTAAACTTTAGCGGAAATCCTAGATCAATGGAAGAGTTCCGAAGCATTTTTAAACATCAGCGGAATTCCGAGAACAATGGAAAAGTTCCGAAGCATTTTTAAACGTCAGCGGAATTCAGAGAACATTGAAAGAGTTCCAAATCATTTTTAAACTTCAGCGGAATTCTGAGAATAATGGAAGAGTTCCGTAGCATTTTTAAACGTCAGCAGAATTCCGAGAACAATGGAAGAGTTCCAAAGCATTTTTAAAACATCAGCTGAATTCCGAGAACAATGGAAATGTTCCGAAGCTTTATTTAACGTCAGCGGAATTCTGAGAAAAATGGAAGAGTTCCGAAGCATTTTTAAACTTCAGCGGAATTCCGTGAACAATGAAAGAGTTCCGAAGCATTATTAAACTTCAGCGGAATTCCGGGAACAATGGAAGAGTTCTGAAGAATTTTTAAACTTCAGCGGAATTTCCGAAAACAATGGAAGTGTTACGAAGCATTTTTAAATGTCATCAGAATTCCGAGAACAATGGAAGTGTTCCGAAGCATTTTTAAACTTAAGCGGTATTTCCGAGAACAATGGAAGAGTTCCGAAGCATTTTTAAGCATCAGCGGAATTCCGAGAGCAATGGATGAGTGCTGAAGCATTTTTAAACTTCAGCGGAATTCTGAGAACAATGGAAAAGTTTCAAAGCATTTTAAAACTTCAGTGGAATTCCGAGAACAATGAAAGAGTTCCGAAGCATTATTTAACGTCAGCGGAATTCTGAGAAAAATGGAAGAGTTCTGAAGCACTTTTAAACTTCAGCGGAATTCCGAGAATAATGAAAGAGTTCCGACGCATTATTAAACTTCAGCGGAATTCCGGGAACAATGGAATAGTCCTGAAGCATTTTTAAACTTCAGCGGAATTTCCGAGAACAATGGAAGTGTTCCGAAGCATTTTAAATGTCATCAGAATTCCGAGAACAATGAAACTGTTCCGAAGCATTTTTAAACTTCAGCGGAATTTCCAAGAACAATGGAAGAGTTCCGAAGCATTTTTAAGCATGAGCGGAATTCCGATAGCAATGGATAAGTTCTGAAGCATTTTTAAACTTCAGCGGAATTCTGAGAACAATGGAAGAGTTTCAAAGCATTTTAAAACTTCAGCGGAATTCCGAGAACAATGAAAGAGTTCCGAAGCATTTTTAAACATCAGCAGAATTGAGAGAACAATGGAAGAGTTCCGAAGCATTTTTAAACGTCAGCGGAATTCCGAGAACAATGGAAGAGTTTCGAAGCATTTTTAAACGTCAGCTGAATTCCGATAACAATGGAAGAGTTCAGAAGCATTTTTAAACTTCAATAGAATTCCGAAAATAATGGAAGAGTTCTGAAGCATTTTTAAACTTGAGCGGAATTCTGAGAATAATGGAAGAGTACCTAAGCATTTTTAAACTTTAGCGGAAATCCTAGATCAATGGAAGAGTTCCGAAGCATTTTTAAACATCAGCGGAATTCCGAGAACAATGGAAAAGTTCCGAAGCATTTTTAAACGTCAGCGGAATTCAGAGAACATTGAAAGAGTTCCAAATCATTTTTAAACTTCAGCGGAATCCTGAGAATAATGGAAGAGTTCCGTAGCATTTTTAAACGTCAGCAGAATTCCGAGAACAATGGAAGAGTTCCAAAGCATTTTTAAACTTCAGTAGAATTCCGAAAACAATGGAAGAGTTCCGAAGCATTTTTAAACTTCAGCGGAATTCCGAGAACAATGGAAGAGTTCCGAAGCATTTTTAAACTTCAGCGGAAATCCTAGAACAATGGAAGAGTTCCAAAGCATTTTTAAACTTCAGTAGAATTCCGAGAACAATGGGAGAGTTCCGAATCATTTTAAAATGTCATCGGAATTCCGAGAACAATGGAAGTATTCCAAAGCATTTTTAAACATCAGCGGAATTCCGAGAACAATGGAAAATTTCCGAAGCATTTTTAAACTTCAGCGGAATTCTGAGAACAATGGAAGAGTTTCAAAGCATTTTAAAACTTCAGCGGAATTTCGAGAACAATGAAAGAGTTCCGAAGCATTTTTAAACATCAGCAGAATTGAGAGAACAATGGAAGAGTTCCGAAGCATTTTTAAACGTCAGCGGAATTCCGAGAACAATGGAAGAGTTTCAAAGCATTTTTAAACGTCAGCTGAATTCCGATAACAATGGAAGAGTTCAGAAGCATTTTTAAACTTCAATAGAATTCCGAAAATAATTGAAGAGTTCTGAAGCATTTTTAAACTTGAGCGGAATTCTGAGAATAATGGAAGAGTACCTAAGCATTTTTAAACTTTAGCGGAAATCCGAGAACAATGGAAGAGTTCTGAAGCATTTTGAAATGTCAGCGGAAGTTCGAGAACAATGGAAGAGTTCCAAAGCATTTTTAAAACATCAGCTGAATTCCGAGAACAATGGAAATGTTCCGAAGCTTTATTTAACGTCAGCGGAATTCTGAGAAAAATGGAAGAGTTCCGAAGCATTTTTAAACTTCAGCGGAATTCCGTGAACAATGAAAGAGTTCCGAAGCATTATTAAACTTCAGCGGAATTCCGGGAACAATGGAAGAGTTCTGAAGAATTTTTAAACTTCAGCGGAATTTCCGAAAACAATGGAAGTGTTACGAAGCATTTTTAAATGTCATCAGAATTCCGAGAACAATGGAAGTGTTCCGAAGCATTTTTAAACTTCAGCGGAATTTCCAAGAACAATGGAAGAGTTCCGAAGCATTTTTAAGCATGAGCGGAATTCCGATAGCAATGGAACTGTTCCGAAGCATTTTTAAACTTCAGCGGAATTTCCAAGAACAATGGAAGAGTTCCGAAGCATTTTTAAGCATGAGCGGAATTCCGATAGCAATAGATAAGTTCTGAAGCATTTTTAAACTTCAGCGGAATTCTGAGAACAATGGAAGAGTTTCAAAGCATTTTAAAACTTCAGCGGAATTCCGAGAACAATGAAAGAGTTCCGAAGCATTTTTAAACATCAGCAGAATTGAGAGAACAATGGAAGAGTTCCGAAGCATTTTTAAACGTCAGCGGAATTCCGAGAACAATGGAAGAGTTTCGAAGCATTTTTAAACGTCAGCTGAATTCCGATAACAATGGAAGAGTTCAGAAGCATTTTTAAACTTCAATAGAATTCCGAAAATAATGGAAGAGTTCTGAAGCATTTTTAAACTTGAGCGGAATTCTGAGAATAATGGAAGAGTACCTAAGCATTTTTAAACTTTAGCGGAAATCCTAGATCAATGGAAGAGTTCCGAAGCATTTTTAAACATCAGCGGAATTCCGAGAACAATGGAAAAGTTCCGAAGCATTTTTAAACGTCAGCGGAATTCAGAGAACATTGAAAGAGTTCCAAATCATTTTTAAACTTCAGCGGAATTCTGAGAATAATGGAAGAGTTCCGTAGCATTTTTAAACGTCAGCAGAATTCCGAGAACAATGGAAGAGTTCCAAAGCATTTTTAAAACATCAGCTGAATTCCGAGAACAATGGAAATGTTCCGAAGCTTTATTTAACGTCAGCGGAATTCTGAGAAAAATGGAAGAGTTCCGAAGCATTTTTAAACTTCAGCGGAATTCCGTGAACAATGAAAGAGTTCCGAAGCATTATTAAACTTCAGCGGAATTCCGGGAACAATGGAAGAGTTCTGAAGAATTTTTAAACTTCAGCGGAATTTCCGAAAACAATGGAAGTGTTACGAAGCATTTTTAAATGTCATCAGAATTCCGAGAACAATGGAAGTGTTCCGAAGCATTTTTAAACTTAAGCGGTATTTCCGAGAACAATGGAAGAGTTCCGAAGCATTTTTAAGCATGAGCGGAATTCCGATAGCAATGGATAAGTTCTGAAGCATTTTTAAACTTCAGCGGAATTCTGAGAACAATGGAAGAGTTTCAAAGCATTTTAAAACTTCAGCGGAATTCCGAGAACAATGAAAGAGTTCCGAAGCATTTTTAAACATCAGCAGAATTGAGAGAACAATGGAAGAGTTCCGAAGCATTTTTAAACGTCAGCGGAATTCCGAGAACAATGGAAGAGTTTCGAAGCATTTTTAAACGTCAGCTGAATTCCGATAACAATGGAAGAGTTCAGAAGCATTTTTAAACTTCAATAGAATTCCGAAAATAATGGAAGAGTTCTGAAGCATTTTTAAACTTGAGCGGAATTCTGAGAATAATGGAAGAGTACCTAAGCATTTTTAAACTTTAGCGGAAATCCTAAATCAATGGAAGAGTTCCGAAGCATTTTTAAACATCAGCGGAATTCCGAGAACAATGGAAAAGTTCCGAAGCATTTTTAAACGTCAGCGGAATTCAGAGAACATTGAAAGAGTTCCAAATCATTTTTAAACTTCAGCGGAATTCTGAGAATAATGGAAGAGTTCCGTAGCATTTTTAAACGTCAGCAGAATTCCGAGAACAATGGAAGAGTTCCAAAGCATTTTTAAAACATCAGCTGAATTCCGAGAACAATGGAAATGTTCCGAAGCTTTATTTAACGTCAGCGGAATTCTGAGAAAAATGGAAGAGTTCCGAAGCATTTTTAAACTTCAGCGGAATTCCGTGAACAATGAAAGAGTTCCGAAGCATTATTAAACTTCAGCGGAATTCCGGGAACAATGGAAGAGTTCTGAAGAATTTTTAAACTTCAGCGGAATTTCCGAAAACAATGGAAGTGTTACGAAGCATTTTTAAATGTCATCAGAATTCCGAGAACAATGGAAGTGTTCCGAAGCATTTTTAAACTTAAGCGGTATTTCCGAGAACAATGGAAGAGTTCCGAAGCATTTTTAAGCATCAGCGGAATTCCGAGAGCAATGGATGAGTGCTGAAGCATTTTTAAACTTCAGCGGAATTCTGAGAACAATGGAAAAGTTTCAAAGCATTTTAAAACTTCAGTGGAATTCCGAGAACAATGAAAGAGTTCCGAAGCATTATTTAACGTCAGCGGAATTCTGAGAAAAATGGAAGAGTTCTGAAGCACTTTTAAACTTCAGCGGAATTCCGAGAATAATGAAAGAGTTCCGACGCATTATTAAACTTCAGCGGAATTCCGGGAACAATGGAATAGTCCTGAAGCATTTTTAAACTTCAGCGGAATTTCCGAGAACAATGGAAGTGTTCCGAAGCATTTTAAATGTCATCAGAATTCCGAGAACAATGAAACTGTTCCGAAGCATTTTTAAACTTCAGCGGAATTTCCAAGAACAATGGAAGAGTTCCGAAGCATTTTTAAGCATGAGCGGAATTCCGATAGCAATGGATAAGTTCTGAAGCATTTTTAAACTTCAGCGGAATTCTGAGAACAATGGAAGAGTTTCAAAGCATTTTAAAACTTCAGCGGAATTCCGAGAACAATGAAAGAGTTCCGAAGCATTTTTAAACATCAGCAGAATTGAGAGAACAATGGAAGAGTTCCGAAGCATTTTTAAACGTCAGCGGAATTCCGAGAACAATGGAAGAGTTTCGAAGCATTTTTAAACGTCAGCTGAATTCCGATAACAATGGAAGAGTTCAGAAGCATTTTTAAACTTCAATAGAATTCCGAAAATAATGGAAGAGTTCTGAAGCATTTTTAAACTTGAGCGGAATTCTGAGAATAATGGAAGAGTACCTAAGCATTTTTAAACTTTAGCGGAAATCCTAGATCAATGGAAGAGTTCCGAAGCATTTTTAAACATCAGCGGAATTCCGAGAACAATGGAAAAGTTCCGAAGCATTTTTAAACGTCAGCGGAATTCAGAGAACATTGAAAGAGTTCCAAATCATTTTTAAACTTCAGCGGAATTCTGAGAATAATGGAAGAGTTCCGTAGCATTTTTAAACGTCAGCAGAATTCCGAGAACAATGGAAGAGTTCAGAAGCATTTTTAAACTTCAATAGAATTCCGAGAATAATGGAAGAGTTCTGAAGCATTTTTAAACTTCAGCAGAATTCTGAGAATAATGGAAGAGTACCTAAGCATTTTTAAACTTTAGCGGAAATCCTAGAACAATGGAAGAGTTCCGAAGCATTTTTAAACGTCAGCGGAATTCCGAGAGCAAAGGAAAAATTCCGAAGCATTTTTAAACGTCAGCGGAATTCCGAGAAAAATGAAGAGTTCCGAAGCATTTTTAAACGTCAGCGGAATTACGAGAACAATGGAAGAGTTCAGAAGCATTATTAAACTTCAGCGGAATTCCGGGAACAATGGAAGAGTTCTGAAGCATTTTTAAACTTCATCGAAATTTCCGAGAACAATGGAAGTGTTCCGAAGCATTTTTAAATGTCAGCAGAATTCCGAGAACAATGGAAGTGTTCAGAAGCATTTTTAAGCATCAGCGGAATTCCGAGAACAATGGATGAGTTCTGAAGCATTTTTAAACTTCAGCGGAATTCTGAGAACAATGGAAGAGTTTCAAAGCATTTTTAAACTTCAGCAGAATTCCGAGAACAATGAAAGAGTTCCAAAGCATTTTTAAACGTCAGCGGAATTCCTAGAACAATGGAAGAGTTTTGAAGCATTTTTAAACGTCAGCAGAATTCCGATAACAATGGAAGAGTTCAGAAGCATTTTTAAACTTCAATAGAATTCCGAGAACAATTGAAGAGTTCTGAAGCATTTTTAAACTTCAGCGGAATTCTGAGAATAATGGAAGAGTACCTAAGCATTTTTAAACTTTAGCGGAAATCCTAGATCAATGGAAGAGTTCCGAAGCATTTTTAAACATCAGCGGAATTCCGAGAACAATGGAAAAGTTCCGAAGCATTTTTAAACGTCAGCGGAATTCAGAGAACATTGAAAGAGTTCCAAATCATTTTTAAACTTCAGTGGAATTCTGAGAATAATAGAAGAGTTCCGTAGCATTTTTAAACGTCAGCAGAATTCCGAGAACAATGGAAGAGTTCCAAAGCATTTTTAAACATCAGTAGAATTCCCAGAACAATGGAAGAGTTCCGAAGCATTTTTAAACTTCAGCGGAATTCCGAGAACAATGGAAGAGTTCCGAAGCATTTTTAAACTTCAGCGGAAATCCTAGAACAATGGAAGAGTTCCAAAGCATTTTTAAACTTCAGTAGAATTCCGAGAACAATGGGAGAGTTCCGAAGCATTTTAAAATGTCATCGGAATTCCGAGAACAATGGAAGTGTTCCAAAGCATTTTTAAACATCAGCGGAATTCCGAGAACAATGGAAAATTTCCGAAGCATTTTTAAACGTCAGAGGAATTCTGAGAAAAATGGAAGAGTTTCGAAGCATTTTAAAGCGTCAGCAGAATTCCGAGAACAATGAAAGAGTTCCGAATCATTTTTAAACTTCAGCGGAATTCCGAGAACAATGGAAGAGTTCAGAAGCAATATTAAACTTCAGCGGAATTCCGGGAACAATGGAAGAGTTCTGAAGCATTTTTAAACTTCAGCAAAATTTCCGAGAATAATGAAAGTGTTCCGAAGCATTTTTAAATGTCAGCAGAATTCCGAGAACAATGGAAGTGTTCAGAAGCATTTTTAAATCTCATCAGAATTCCGAGAACAATGGAAGTGTTCCGAAGCATTTTTAAATGTCATCAGAATTCAGAGAACAATGGATGTGTTCCGAAGCATTTTTAAATGTCATCAGAATTCCGAGAACAATGGAAGTGTTCCGAAGCATTTTTAAATTTCAGCTGAATTTCCGAGAACAATGGAAGAGTTCCGAAGCATTTTTAAGCATTAGCGGAATTCTGAGAATAATGGAAGAGTACCTAAGCATTTTTAAACTTCAGCGGAAATCCTAGTACAATGGAAGAGTTCCGAAGCATTTTTAAACATCAGCGGAATTCCGAGAACAATGGAAAAGTTCCGAAGCATTTTTTAACGTCAGCGGAATTCCGAGAACAATGGAAGAGTTCTGAAGCATTTTTAAACGTCAGCGGAATTTCGAGAAAAATGGAAGAGTTCTGAAGCATTTTGAAATGTCAGCGGAAGTCCGAGAACAATGGAAGAGTTCCGAAGCATTTTTAAACTACAGTGGAATTCCGAGAACAATGGAAGAGTTCCGAAGCATTTTTAAACATCAGCAGAATTACGAGAACAATGGAAGAGTTCTGAAGAATTTTGAAATGTCAGCGGAAGTCCGAGAACAATGGAAGAGTTCCGAAGCATTTTTAAACATCAGCGGAATTCCGACAACAATGGAAAAGTTCCGAAGCATTATTAAATGTCAGCGGAATTCTGAGAAAAATGGAAGAGTTCCAAAGCATTTTTAAACTTCAGCGGAATTCCGAGAACAATGGAAAAGTTCCGAAGCATTATTAAACGTCAGCAGAATTGAGAGAACAATGGAAGCGTTCCGAAGCATTTTTACACGTCAGCGGAATTCCTAGAACAATGGAAGTGTTCCAAAGCATTTTTAAATGTCATCAGAATTCCGAGAACAATGGAAGTGTTCCGAAGCATTTTTAAACTTCAGCGGAATTTCCGAGAACAATGGAAGAGTTCCGAAGCATTTTTAAGCATCAGCAGAATTCCAATAGCAATGGATGAGTTCTGAAGCATTTTTAAACTTCAGTGGAATTCTGAGAACAATGGAAGAGTTTCAAAGCATTTTAAAACTTCAGCGGAATTCCGAAAACAATGAAAGAGTTCCGAAGCATTTTTAAACTTTAGCGGAAATCCTAGAACAATGGAAGAGTTCCGAAGCATTTTTAAACATCAGCGGAATTCCGAGAACAAAGGACAAGTTCCGAAGCATTTTTAAACGTCAGCGAAATTCCGAGAAAAATGGAAGAGTTCCGAAGCATTTTTAAACGTCAGCTGAATTCCGATAACAATGGAAGAGTTCAGAAGCATTTTTAAACTTCAATAGTATTCCGAGAATAATGGAAGAGTTCTGAAGCATTTTTAAACTTCAGCAGAATTCTGAGAATAATGAAAAGTTCCGAAGCATTTTTAAACATCAGCAGAATTGAGCGAACAATGGAAGAGTTCCGAAGCATTTTTAAACATCAGCGGAATTCCGAGAACAATGGAAAAGTTCCGAAGCATTTTTAAACGTCAGCGGAATTCAGAGAACATTGAAAGAGTTCCAAATCATTTTTAAACTTCAGTGGAATTCTGAGAATAATAGAAGAGTTCCGTAGCATTTTTAAACGTCAGCAGAATTCCGAGAACAATGGAAGAGTTCCAAAGCATTTTTAAACATCAGTAGAATTCCCAGAACAATGGAAGAGTTCCGAAGCATTTTTAAACTTCAGCGGAATTCCGAGAACAATGGAAGAGTTCCGAAGCATTTTTAAACTTCAGCGGAAATCCTAGAACAATGGAAGAGTTCCAAAGCATTTTTAAACTTCAGTAGAATTCCGAGAACAATGGGAGAGTTCCGAAGCATTTTAAAATGTCATCGGAATTCCGAGAACAATGGAAGTGTTCCAAAGCATTTTTAAACATCAGCGGAATTCCGAGAACAATGGAAAATTTCCGAAGCATTTTTAAACGTCAGAGGAATTCTGAGAAAAATGGAAGAGTTTCGAAGCATTTTAAAGCGTCAGCAGAATTCCGAGAACAATGAAAGAGTTCCGAATCATTTTTAAACTTCAGCGGAATTCCGAGAACAATGGAAGAGTTCAGAAGCAATATTAAACTTCAGCGGAATTCCGGGAACAATGGAAGAGTTCTGAAGCATTTTTAAACTTCAGCAAAATTTCCGAGAATAATGAAAGTGTTCCGAAGCATTTTTAAATGTCAGCAGAATTCCGAGAACAATGGAAGTGTTCAGAAGCATTTTTAAATCTCATCAGAATTCCGAGAACAATGGAAGTGTTCCGAAGCATTTTTAAATGTCATCAGAATTCAGAGAACAATGGATGTGTTCCGAAGCATTTTTAAATGTCATCAGAATTCCGAGAACAATGGAAGTGTTCCGAAGCATTTTTAAATTTCAGCTGAATTTCCGAGAACAATGGAAGAGTTCCGAAGCATTTTTAAGCATTAGCGGAATTCTGAGAATAATGGAAGAGTACCTAAGCATTTTTAAACTTCAGCGGAAATCCTAGTACAATGGAAGAGTTCCGAAGCATTTTTAAACATCAGCGGAATTCCGAGAACAATGGAAAAGTTCCGAAGCATTTTTTAACGTCAGCGGAATTCCGAGAACAATGGAAGAGTTCTGAAGCATTTTTAAACGTCAGCGGAATTTCGAGAAAAATGGAAGAGTTCTGAAGCATTTTGAAATGTCAGCGGAAGTCCGAGAACAATGGAAGAGTTCCGAAGCATTTTTAAACTACAGTGGAATTCCGAGAACAATGGAAGAGTTCCGAAGCATTTTTAAACATCAGCAGAATTACGAGAACAATGGAAGAGTTCTGAAGAATTTTGAAATGTCAGCGGAAGTCCGAGAACAATGGAAGAGTTCCGAAGCATTTTTAAACATCAGCGGAATTCCGACAACAATGGAAAAGTTCCGAAGCATTATTAAATGTCAGCGGAATTCTGAGAAAAATGGAAGAGTTCCAAAGCATTTTTAAACTTCAGCGGAATTCCGAGAACAATGGAAAAGTTCCGAAGCATTATTAAACGTCAGCAGAATTGAGAGAACAATGGAAGCGTTCCGAAGCATTTTTACACGTCAGCGGAATTCCTAGAACAATGGAAGTGTTCCAAAGCATTTTTAAATGTCATCAGAATTCCGAGAACAATGGAAGTGTTCCGAAGCATTTTTAAACTTCAGCGGAATTTCCGAGAACAATGGAAGAGTTCCGAAGCATTTTTAAGCATCAGCAGAATTCCAATAGCAATGGATGAGTTCTGAAGCATTTTTAAACTTCAGTGGAATTCTGAGAACAATGGAAGAGTTTCAAAGCATTTTAAAACTTCAGCGGAATTCCGAAAACAATGAAAGAGTTCCGAAGCATTTTTAAACTTTAGCGGAAATCCTAGAACAATGGAAGAGTTCCGAAGCATTTTTAAACATCAGCGGAATTCCGAGAACAAAGGACAAGTTCCGAAGCATTTTTAAACGTCAGCGAAATTCCGAGAAAAATGGAAGAGTTCCGAAGCATTTTTAAACGTCAGCTGAATTCCGATAACAATGGAAGAGTTCAGAAGCATTTTTAAACTTCAATAGTATTCCGAGAATAATGGAAGAGTTCTGAAGCATTTTTAAACTTCAGCAGAATTCTGAGAATAATGAAAAGTTCCGAAGCATTTTTAAACATCAGCAGAATTGAGCGAACAATGGAAGAGTTCCGAAGCATTTTTAAACGTCAGTGGAATTCCTAGAACAATGGAAGAGTTTTGAAGCATTTTTAAATGTCAGCAGAATTCCGATAACAATGGAAGTGTTCAGAAGCATTTTTAAATCTCATCAGAATTCCGAGAACAATGGAAGTGTTCCGAAGCATTTTTAAATGTCATCAGAATTCAGAGAACAATGGATGTGTTCCGAAGCATTTTTAAATGTCATCAGAATTCCGAGAACAATGGAAGTGTTCCGAAGCATTTTTAAATTTCAGCTGAATTTCCGAGAACAATGGAAGAGTTCCGAAGCATTTTTAAGCATTAGCGGAATTCTGAGAATAATGGAAGAGTACCTAAGCATTTTTAAACTTCAGCGGAAATCCTAGTACAATGGAAGAGTTCCGAAGCATTTTTAAACATCAGCGGAATTCCGAGAACAATGGAAAAGTTCCGAAGCATTTTTTAACGTCAGCGGAATTCCGAGAACAATGGAAGAGTTCTGAAGCATTTTTAAACGTCAGCGGAATTTCGAGAAAAATGGAAGAGTTCTGAAGCATTTTGAAATGTCAGCGGAAGTCCGAGAACAATGGAAGAGTTCCGAAGCATTTTTAAACTACAGTGGAATTCCGAGAACAATGGAAGAGTTCCGATGCATTTTTAAACGTCAGTGGAATTCCTAGAACAATGGAAGAGTTTTGAAGCATTTTTAAACGTCAGCAGAATTCCGATAACAATGGAAGAGTTCAGAAGCATTTTTAAACTTCAATAGAATTCCGAGAACAATTGAAGAGTTCTGAAGCATTTTTAAACTTCAGCGGAATTCTGAGAATAATGGAAGAGTACAAAAGCATATTTAAACTTCAGCGGAAAACCTAGAACAATGGAAGAGTTCCGAAGCATTTTTAAACATCAGCGGAATTCCGAGAACAATGGAAAAGTTCCGAAGCATTATTTAACGTCAGCGGAATTCTGAGAAAAATGGAAGAGTTCCGAAGCATTTTTAAATGTCATCAGAATTCCGAGAACAATGGAAGTGTTCCAAAGCATTTTTAAATGTCATCAGAATTCCGAGAACAATGGAAGTGTTCCGAAGCATTTTTAAACTTCAGCGGAATTTCCGAGAACAATGGAAGAGTTCCGAAGCATTTTTAAGCATCAGCGGAATTCCGATAGCAATGGATGAGTTCTGAAGCATTTTTAAACTTCAGCGGAATTCTGAGAACAATGGAAGTGTTTCAAAGCATTTTTAAACTTCAGCAGAATTCCGAGAACAATGAAAGAGTTCCGAAGCGTTTTTAAACATCAGCAGAATTGAGCGAACAATGGAAGAGTTCCAAAGCATTTTTAAACGTCAGCGGAATTCCTAGAACAATGGAAGAGTTTCAAGCATTTTTAAACGTCAGCAGAATTCCGATAACAATGGAAGAGTTCAGAAGCATTTTTAAACTTCAATAGAATTCCGAGAACAATTGAAGAGTTCTGAAGCATTTTTAAACTTCAGCGGAATTCTGAGAATAATGGAAGAGTACAAAAGCATATTTAAACTTCAGCGGAAAACCTAGAACAATGGAAGAGTTCCGAAGCATTTTTAAACATCAGCGGAATTCAGAGAACAATGGAAAAGTTCCGAAGCATTTTTAAACGTCAGCGGAATTCCGAGAAAAATGGAAGAGTTCCGAAGCATTTTTAAACGTCAGCAGAATTCCGAGAAAAATGGAAGAGTTCAGAAGCATTATTAAACTTCAGCGGAATTCCGGGAACAATGGAAGAGTTCTGAAGCATTTTTAAACTTCAGCGAAATATCCGAGAACAATGGAAGTGTTCCGAAGCATTTTTAAATGTCAGCAGAATTCCGAGAACAATGGAAGTGTTCAGAAGCATTTTTAAGCATCAGCGGAATTCCGAGAACAATGGATGAGTTCTGAAGCATTTTTAAACTTCAGCGGAATTTTGAGAACAATGGAAGAGTTTCAAAGCATTTTTAAACTTCAGCAGAATTCCGAGAACAATGAAAGAGTTCCGAAGCATTTTTAAACATCAGCAGAATTGAGCGAACAATGGAAGAGTTCCGAAGCATTTTTAAACGTCAGCGGAATTCCTAGAACAATGGAAGAGTTTTGAAGCATTTTTAAACGTCAGCAGAATTCCGATAACAATGGAAGAGTTCAGAAGCATTTTTAAACTTTAATAGAATTCCGAGAACAATTGAAGAGTTCTGAAGCATTTTTAAACTTCAGCGGAATTCTGAGAATAATGGAAGAGTACAAAAGCATGTTTAAACTTCAGCGGAAAACCTAGGACAATGGAAGAGTTCCGAAGCATTTTTAAACGTCAGCGGAATTCCGAGAACAATGGAAGAGCTCCGAAGCATTTTTAAACATCAGTGGAGTTCCGAGAACAATGGAAAAGTTCCAAAGCATTTTTAAACGTCAGCAGAATTACGAGAACAATGGAAGAGTTCTAAAGCATTTTGAAATGTCAGCGGAAGTCCGAGAACAATGGAAGAGTTCCGAAGCATTTTTAAACATCAGCGGAATTCCGACAACAATGGAAGAGTTCCAAAGCATTTTTAAACTTCAGCGGAATTCCGAGAACAATGGAAAAGTTCCGAAGCATTTTTAAACGTCAGCGGAATTCAGAGAACATTGAAAGAGTTCCAAATCATTTTTAAACTTCAGCGGAATTCTGAGAATAATGGAAGAGTTCCGTAGCATTTTTAAACGTCAGCAGAATTCCGAGAACAATGGAAGAGTTCCAAAGCATTTTTAAACATCAGTAGAATTCCCAGAACAATGGAAGAGTTCCGAAGCATTTTTAAACTTCAGCGGAATTCCGAGAACAATGGAAGAGTTCCGAAGCATTTTTAAACTTCAGCGGAAATCCTAGAACAATGGAAGAGTTCCAAAGCATTTTTAAACTTCAGTAGAATTCCGAGAACAATGGGAGAGTTCCGAAGCATTTTAAAATGTCATCGGAATTCCGAGAACAATGGAAGTGTTCCAAAGCATTTTTAAACATCAGCGGAATTCCGAGAACAATGGAAAATTTCCGAAGCATTTTTAAACGTCAGAGGAATTCTGAGAAAAATGGAAGAGTTTCGAAGCATTTTAAAGCGTCAGCAGAATTCCGAGAACAATGAAAGAGTTCCGAATCATTTTTAAACTTCAGCGGAATTCCGAGAACAATGGAAGAGTTCAGAAGCAATATTAAACTTCAGCGGAATTCCGGGAACAATGGAAGAGTTCTGAAGCATTTTTAAACTTCAGCAAAATTTCCGAGAATAATGAAAGTGTTCCGAAGCATTTTTAAATGTCAGCAGAATTCCGAGAACAATGGAAGTGTTCAGAAGCATTTTTAAATCTCATCAGAATTCCGAGAACAATGGAAGTGTTCCGAAGCATTTTTAAATGTCATCAGAATTCAGAGAACAATGGATGTGTTCCGAAGCATTTTTAAATGTCATCAGAATTCCGAGAACAATGGAAGTGTTCCGAAGCATTTTTAAATTTCAGCTGAATTTCCGAGAACAATGGAAGAGTTCCGAAGCATTTTTAAGCATTAGCGGAATTCTGAGAATAATGGAAGAGTACCTAAGCATTTTTAAACTTCAGCGGAAATCCTAGTACAATGGAAGAGTTCCGAAGCATTTTTAAACTACAGTGGAATTCCGAGAACAATGGAAGAGTTCCGAAGCATTTTTAAACATCAGCAGAATTACGAGAACAATGGAAGAGTTCTGAAGAATTTTGAAATGTCAGCGGAAGTCCGAGAACAATGGAAGAGTTCCGAAGCATTTTTAAACATCAGCGGAATTCAGACAACAATGGAAAAGTTCCGAAGCATTATTAAACGTCAGCGGAATTCTGAGAAAAATGGAAGTGTTCCAAAGCATTTTTAAACTTCAGCGGAATTCCGAGAACAATGGAAAAGTTCCGAAGCATTATTAAACGTCAGCAGAATTGAGAGAACAATGGAAGAGTTCCGAAGCATTTTTACACGTCAGCGGAATTCCTAGAACAATGGAAGTGTTCCAAAGCATTTTTAAATGTCATCAGAATTCCGAGAACAATGGAAGTGTTCCGAAGCATTTTTAAACTTCAGCGGAATTTCCGAGAACAATGGAAGAGTTCCGAAGCATTTTTAAGCATCAGCGGAATTCCAATAGCAATGGATGAGTTCTGAAGCATTTTTAAACTTCAGTGGAATTCTGAGAACAATGGAAGAGTTTCAAAGCATTTTAAAACTTCAGCGGAATTCCGAAAACAATGAAAGAGTTCCGAAGCATTTTTAAACTTTAGCGGAAATCCTAGAACAATGGAAGAGTTCCGAAGCATTTTTAAACATCAGCGGAATTCCGAGAACAAAGGAAAAATTCCGAAGCATTTTTAAACGTCAGCGGAATTCCGAGAAAATGGAAGAGTTCCGAAGCATTTTTAAACGTCAGCGGAATTCCGAGAACAATGGAAGAGTTCAGAAGCATTATTAAACTTCAGCAGAATTCCGGGAACAATGGAAGAGTTCTGAAGCATTTTTAAACTTCATCGAAATTTCCGAGAACAATGGAAGTGTTCCGA
Source organism: Phyllobates terribilis (assembly GCF_046119375.1). Classification (NCBI taxonomy): domain Eukaryota; kingdom Metazoa; phylum Chordata; class Amphibia; order Anura; family Dendrobatidae; genus Phyllobates; species Phyllobates terribilis. The sequence goes on from NW_027362762.1 coordinate 634,445,072, forward strand.
AGCATTTTTAAATGTCAGCAGAATTCCGAGAACAATGGAAGTGTTCAGAAGCATTTTTAAGCATCAGCGGAATTCCGAGAACAATGGATGAGTTCTGAAGCATTTTTAAACTTCAGCGGAATTCTGAGAACAATGGAAGAGTTTCAAAGTATTTTTAAACTTCAGCAGAATTCCGAGAACAATGAAAAGTTCCGAAGCATTTTTAAACATCAGCAGAATTGAGCGAACAATGGAAGAGTTCCGAAGCATTTTTAAACGTCAGTGGAATTCCTAGAACAATGGAAGAGTTTTGAAGCATTTTTAAACGTCAGCAGAATTCCGATAACAATGGAAGTGTTCAGAAGCATTTTTAAATCTCATCAGAATTCCGAGAACAATGGAAGTGTTCCGAAGCATTTTTAAATGTCATCAGAATTCAGAGAACAATGGATGTGTTCCGAAGCATTTTTAAATGTCATCAGAATTCCGAGAACAATGGAAGTGTTCCGAAGCATTTTTAAATTTCAGCTGAATTTCCGAGAACAATTGAAGAGTTCCGAAGCATTTTAAAGCATTAGCGGAATTCTGAGAATAATGGAAGAGTACCTAAGCATTTTTAAACTTCAGCGGAAATCCTAGTACAATGGAAGAGTTCCGAAGCATTTTTAAACATCAGCGGAATTCCGAGAACAATGGAAAAGTTCCGAAGCATTTTTTAACGTCAGCGGAATTTCGAGAAAAATGGAAGAGTTCTGAAGCATTTTGAAATGTCAGCGGAAGTCCGAGAACAATGGAAGAGTTCCGAAGCATTTTTAAACTACAGTGGAATTCCGAGAACAATGGAAGAGTTCCGAAGCATTTTTAAACATCAGCAGAATTACGAGAACAATGGAAGAGTTCTGAAGAATTTTGAAATGTCAGCGGAAGTCCGAGAACAATGGAAGAGTTCCGAAGCATTTTTAAACATCAGCGGAATTCCGACAACAATGGAAAAGTTCCGAAGCATTATTAAACGTCAGCGGAATTCTGAGAAAAATGGAAGAGTTCCAAAGCATTTTTAAACTTCAGCGGAATTCCGAGAACAATGGAAAAGTTCCGAAGCATTATTAAACGTCAGCAGAATTGAGAGAACAATGGAAGAGTTCCGAAGCATTTTTACACGTCAGTGGAATTCCTAGAACAATGGAAGTGTTCCAAAGCATTTTTAAATGTCATCAGAATTCCGAGAACAATGGAAGTGTTCCGAAGCATTTTTAAACTTCAGCGGAATTTCCGAGAACAATGGAAGAGTTCCGAAGCATTTTTAAGCATCAGCGGAATTCCAATAGCAATGGATGAGTTCTGAAGCATTTTTAAACTTCAGTGGAATTCTGAGAACAATGGAAGAGTTTCAAAGCATTTTAAAACTTCAGCGGAATTCCGAAAACAATGAAAGAGTTCCGAAGCATTTTTAAACTTTAGCGGAAATCCTAGAACAATGGAAGAGTTCCGAAGCATTTTTAAACATCAGCGGAATTCCGAGAACAAAGGACAAGTTCCGAAGCATTTTTAAACGTCAGCGGAATTCCGAGAAAAATGGAAGAGTTCCGAAGCATTTTTAAACGTCAGCTGAATTCCGATAACAATGGAAGAGTTCAGAAGCATTTTTAAACTTCAATAGAATTCCGAGAATAATGGAAGAGTACCTAAGCATTTTTAAACTTTAGCGGAAATCCTAGAACAATGGAAGAGTTCCGAAGCATTTTTAAACATCAGCGGAATTCCGAGAACAAAGGAAAAATTCCGAAGCATTTTTAAACGTCAGCGGAATTCCGAGAAAATGGAAGAGTTCCGAAGCATTTTTAAACGTCAGCGGAATTCCGAGAACAATGGAAGAGTTCAGAAGCATTATTAAACTTCAGCGGAATTCCGGGAACAATGGAAGAGTTCTGAAGCATTTTTAAACTTCATCGAAATTTCCGAGAACAATGGAAGTGTTCCGAAGCATTTTTAAATGTCAGCAGAATTCCGAGAACAATGGAAGTGTTCAGAAGCATTTTTAAGCATCAGCGGAATTCCGAGAACAATGGATGAGTTCTGAAGCATTTTTAAACTTCAGCGGAATTCTGAGAACAATGGAAGAGTTTCAAAGCATTTTTAAACTTCAGCAGAATTCCGAGAACAATGAAAAGTTCCGAAGCATTTTTAAACATCAGCAGAATTGAGCGAACAATGGAAGAGTTCCGAAGCATTTTTAAACGTCAGTGGAATTCCTAGAACAATGGAAGAGTTTTGAAGCATTTTTAAATGTCAGCAGAATTCCGATAACAATGGAAGAGTTCAGAAGCATTTTTAAACTTCAATAGAATTCCGAGAACAATTGAAGAGTTCTGAAGCATTTTTAAACTTCAGCGGAATTCTGAGAATAATGGAAGAGTACAAAAGCATATTTAAAATTCAGCGGAAAACCTAGAACAATGGAAGAGTTCCGAAGCATTTTTAAACATCAGCGGAATTCCGAGAACAATGGAAAAGTTCCGAAGCATTATTTAACGTCAGCGGAATTCTGAGAAAAATGGAAGAGTTCCGAAGCATTTTTAAATGTCATCAGAATTCCGAGAACAATGGAAGTGTTCCAAAGCATTTTTAAATGTCATCAGAATTCCGAGAACAATGGAAGTGTTCCGAAGCATTTTTAAACTTCAGCGGAATTTCCGAGAACAATGGAAGAGTTCCGAAGCATTTTTAAGCATCAGCGGAATTCCGATAGCAATGGATGAGTTCTGAAGCATTTTTAAACTTCAGCGGAATTCTGAGAGCAATGGAAGTGTTTCAAAGCATTTTTAAACTTCAGCAGAATTCCGAGAACAATGAAAGAGTTCCGAAGCGTTTTTAAACATCAGCAGAATTGAGCGAACAATGGAAGAGTTCCAAAGCATTTTTAAACGTCAGCGGAATTCCTAGAACAATGGAAGAGTTCAGAAGCATTTTTAAACTTCAATAGAATTCCGAGAACAATTGAAGAGTTCAGAAGCATTATTAAACTTCAGCGGAATTCCGGGAACAATGGAAGAGTTCTGAAGCATTTTTAAACTTCAGCGAAATATCCGAGAACAATGGAAGTGTTCCGAAGCATTTTTAAATGTCAGCAGAATTCCGAGAACAATGGAAGTGTTCAGAAGCATTTTTAAGCATCAGCGGAATTCCGAGAACAATGGATGAGTTCTGAAGCATTTTTAAACTTCAGCGGAATTTTGAGAACAATGGAAGAGTTTCAAAGCATTTTTAAACTTCAGCAGAATTCCGAGAACAATGAAAGAGTTCCGAAGCATTTTTAAACATCAGCAGAATTGAGCGAACAATGGAAGAGTTCCGAAGCATTTTTAAACGTCAGCGGAATTCCTAGAACAATGGAAGAGTTTTGAAGCATTTTTAAACGTCAGCAGAATTCCGATAACAATGGAAGAGTTCAGAAGCATTTTTAAACTTTAATAGAATTCCGAGAACAATTGAAGAGTTCTGAAGCATTTTTAAACTTCAGCGGAATTCTGAGAATAATGGAAGAGTACAAAAGCATGTTTAAACTTCAGCGGAAAACCTAGGACAATGGAAGAGTTCCGAAGCATTTTTAAACGTCAGCGGAATTCCGAGAACAATGGAAGAGCTCCGAAGCATTTTTAAACATCAGTGGAGTTCCGAGAACAATGGAAAAGTTCCAAAGCATTTTTAAACGTCAGCAGAATTACGAGAACAATGGAAGAGTTCTAAAGCATTTTGAAATGTCAGCGGAAGTCCGAGAACAATGGAAGAGTTCCGAAGCATTTTTAAACATCAGCGGAATTCCGACAACAATGGAAGAGTTCCAAAGCATTTTTAAACTTCAGCGGAATTCCGAGAACAATGGAAAAGTTCCGAAGCATTTTTAAACGTCAGCGGAATTCAGAGAACATTGAAAGAGTTCCAAATCATTTTTAAACTTCAGCGGAATTCTGAGAATAATGGAAGAGTTCCGTAGCATTTTTAAACGTCAGCAGAATTCCGAGAACAATGGAAGAGTTCCAAAGCATTTTTAAACATCAGTAGAATTCCCAGAACAATGGAAGAGTTCCGAAGCATTTTTAAACTTCAGCGGAATTCCGAGAACAATGGAAGAGTTCCGAAGCATTTTTAAACTTCAGCGGAAATCCTAGAACAATGGAAGAGTTCCAAAGCATTTTTAAACTTCAGTAGAATTCCGAGAACAATGGGAGAGTTCCGAAGCATTTTAAAATGTCATCAGAATTCCGAGAACAATGGAAGTGTTCCGAAGCATTTTTAAACTTCAGCGGAATTTCCGAGAACAATGGAAGAGTTCCGAAGCATTTTTAAGCATCAGCGGAATTCCAATAGCAATGGATGAGTTCTGAAGCATTTTTAAACTTCAGTGGAATTCTGAGAACAATGGAAGAGTTTCAAAGCATTTTAAAACTTCAGCGGAATTCCGAAAACAATGAAAGAGTTCCGAAGCATTTTTAAACTTTAGCGGAAATCCTAGAACAATGGAAGAGTTCCGAAGCATTTTTAAACATCAGCGGAATTCCGAGAACAAAGGAAAAATTCCGAAGCATTTTTAAACGTCAGCGGAATTCCGAGAAAATGGAAGAGTTCCGAAGCATTTTTAAACGTCAGCGGAATTCCGAGAACAATGGAAGAGTTCAGAAGCATTATTAAACTTCAGCAGAATTCCGGGAACAATGGAAGAGTTCTGAAGCATTTTTAAACTTCATCGAAATTTCCGAGAACAATGGAAGTGTTCCGAAGCATTTTTAAATGTCAGCAGAATTCCGAGAACAATGGAAGTGTTCAGAAGCATTTTTAAGCATCAGCGGAATTCCGAGAACAATGGATGAGTTCTGAAGCATTTTTAAACTTCAGCGGAATTCTGAGAACAATGGAAGAGTTTCAAAGTATTTTTAAACTTCAGCAGAATTCCGAGAACAATGAAAAGTTCCGAAGCATTTTTAAACATCAGCAGAATTGAGCGAACAATGGAAGAGTTCCGAAGCATTTTTAAACGTCAGTGGAATTCCTAGAACAATGGAAGAGTTTTGAAGCATTTTTAAACGTCAGCAGAATTCCGATAACAATGGAAGTGTTCAGAAGCATTTTTAAATCTCATCAGAATTCCGAGAACAATGGAAGTGTTCCGAAGCATTTTTAAATGTCATCAGAATTCAGAGAACAATGGATGTGTTCCGAAGCATTTTTAAATGTCATCAGAATTCCGAGAACAATGGAAGTGTTCCGAAGCATTTTTAAATTTCAGCTGAATTTCCGAGAACAATGGAAGAGTTCCGAAGCATTTTAAAGCATTAGCGGAATTCTGAGAATAATGGAAGAGTACCTAAGCATTTTTAAACTTCAGCGGAAATCCTAGTACAATGGAAGAGTTCCGAAGCATTTTTAAACATCAGCGGAATTCCGAGAACAATGGAAAAGTTCCGAAGCATTTTTTAACGTCAGCGGAATTTCGAGAAAAATGGAAGAGTTCTGAAGCATTTTGAAATGTCAGCGGAAGTCCGAGAACAATGGAAGAGTTCCGAAGCATTTTTAAACTACAGTGGAATTCCGAGAACAATGGAAGAGTTCCGAAGCATTTTTAAACATCAGCAGAATTACGAGAACAATGGAAGAGTTCTGAAGAATTTTGAAATGTCAGCGGAAGTCCGAGAACAATGGAAGAGTTCCGAAGCATTTTTAAACATCAGCGGAATTCCGACAACAATGGAAAAGTTCCGAAGCATTATTAAACGTCAGCGGAATTCTGAGAAAAATGGAAGAGTTCCAAAGCATTTTTAAACTTCAGCGGAATTCCGAGAACAATGGAAAAGTTCCGAAGCATTATTAAACGTCAGCAGAATTGAGAGAACAATGGAAGAGTTCCGAAGCATTTTTACACGTCAGCGGAATTCCTAGAACAATGGAAGTGTTCCAAAGCATTTTTAAATGTCATCAGAATTCCGAGAACAATGGAAGTGTTCCGAAGCATTTTTAAACTTCAGCGGAATTTCCGAGAACAATGGAAGAGTTCCGAAGCATTTTTAAGCATCAGCGGAATTCCAATAGCAATGGATGAGTTCTGAAGCATTTTTAAACTTCAGTGGAATTCTGAGAACAATGGAAGAGTTTCAAAGCATTTTAAAACTTCAGCGGAATTCCGAAAACAATGAAAGAGTTCCGAAGCATTTTTAAACTTTAGCGGAAATCCTAGAACAATGGAAGAGTTCCGAAGCATTTTTAAACATCAGCGGAATTCCGAGAACAAAGGACAAGTTCCGAAGCATTTTTAAACGTCAGCGGAATTCCGAGAAAAATGGAAGAGTTCCGAAGTATTTTTAAACGTCAGCTGAATTCCGATAACAATGGAAGAGTTCAGAAGCATTTTTAAACTTCAATAGAATTCCGAGAATAATGGAAGAGTACCTAAGCATTTTTAAACTTTAGCGGAAATCCTAGAACAATGGAAGAGTTCCGAAGCATTTTTAAACATCAGCGGAATTCCGAGAACAAAGGAAAAATTCCGAAGCATTTTTAAACGTCAGCGGAATTCCGAGAAAATGGAAGAGTTCCGAAGCATTTTTAAACGTCAGCGGAATTCCGAGAACAATGGAAGAGTTCAGAAGCATTATTAAACTTCAGCGGAATTCCGGGAACAATGGAAGAGTTCTGAAGCATTTTTAAACTTCATCGAAATTTCCGAGAACAATGGAAGTGTTCCGAAGCATTTTTAAATGTCAGCAGAATTCCGAGAACAATGGAAGTGTTCAGAAGCATTTTTAAGCATCAGCGGAATTCCGAGAACAATGGATGAGTTCTGAAGCATTTTTAAACTTCAGCGGAATTCTGAGAACAATGGAAGAGTTTCAAAGCATTTTTAAACTTCAGCAGAATTCCGAGAACAATGAAAAGTTCCGAAGCATTTTTAAACATCAGCAGAATTGAGCGAACAATGGAAGAGTTCCGAAGCATTTTTAAACGTCAGTGGAATTCCTAGAACAATGGAAGAGTTTTGAAGCATTTTTAAATGTCAGCAGAATTCCGATAACAATGGAAGAGTTCAGAAGCATTTTTAATCTTCAATAGAATTCCGAGAACAATTGAAGAGTTCTGAAGCATTTTTAAACTTCAGCGGAATTCTGAGAATAATGGAAGAGTACAAAAGCATATTTAAACTTCAGCGGAAAACCTAGAACAATGGAAGAGTTCCGAAGCATTTTTAAACATCAGCGGAATTCCGAGAACAATGGAAAAGTTCCGAAGCATTATTTAACGTCAGCGGAATTCTGAGAAAAATGGAAGAGTTCCGAAGCATTTTTAAATGTCATCAGAATTCCGAGAACAATGGAAGTGTTCCAAAGCATTTTTAAATGTCATCAGAATTCCGAGAACAATGGAAGTGTTCCGAAGCATTTTTAAACTTCAGCGGAATTTCCGAGAACAATGGAAGAGTTCCGAAGCATTTTTAAGCATCAGCGGAATTCCGATAGCAATGGATGAGTTCTGAAGCATTTTTAAACTTCAGCGGAATTCTGAGAACAATGGAAGTGTTTCAAAGCATTTTTAAACTTCAGCAGAATTCCGAGAACAATGAAAGAGTTCCGAAGCGTTTTTAAACATCAGCAGAATTGAGCGAACAATGGAAGAGTTCCAAAGCATTTTTAAACGTCAGCGGAATTCCTAGAACAATGGAAGAGTTTCAAGCATTTTTAAACGTCAGCAGAATTCCGATAACAATGGAAGAGTTCAGAAGCATTTTTAAACTTCAATAGAATTCCGAGAACAATTGAAGAGTTCTGAAGCATTTTTAAACTTCAGCGGAATTCTGAGAATAATGGAAGAGTACAAAAGCATATTTAAACTTCAGCGGAAAACCTAGAACAATGGAAGAGTTCCGAAGCATTTTTAAACATCAGCGGAATTCAGAGAACAATGGAAAAGTTCCGAAGCATTTTTAAACGTCAGCGGAATTCCGAGAAAAATGGAAGAGTTCCGAAGCATTTTTAAACGTCAGCAGAATTCCGAGAACAATGGAAGAGTTCAGAAGCATTATTAAACTTCAGCGGAATTCCGGGAACAATGGAAGAGTTCTGAAGCATTTTTAAACTTCAGCGAAATATCCGAGAACAATGGAAGTGTTCCGAAGCATTTTTAAATGTCAGCAGAATTCCGAGAACAATGGAAGTGTTCAGAAGCATTTTTAAGCATCAGCGGAATTCCGAGAACAATGGATGAGTTCTGAAGCATTTTTAAACTTCAGCGGAATTTTGAGAACAATGGAAGAGTTTCAAAGCATTTTTAAACTTCAGCAGAATTCCGAGAACAATGAAAGAGTTCCGAAGCATTTTTAAACATCAGCAGAATTGAGCGAACAATGGAAGAGTTCCGAAGCATTTTTAAACGTCAGCGGAATTCCTAGAACAATGGAAGAGTTTTGAAGCATTTTTAAACGTCAGCAGAATTCCGATAACAATGGAAGAGTTCAGAAGCATTTTTAAACTTTAATAGAATTCCGAGAACAATTGAAGAGTTCTGAAGCATTTTTAAACTTCAGCGGAATTCTGAGAATAATGGAAGAGTACAAAAGCATGTTTAAACTTCAGCGGAAAACCTAGGACAATGGAAGAGTTCCGAAGCATTTTTAAACGTCAGCGGAATTCCGAGAACAATGGAAGAGCTCCGAAGCATTTTTAAACATCAGTGGAGTTCCGAGAACAATGGAAAAGTTCCAAAGCATTTTTAAACGTCAGCAGAATTACGAGAACAATGGAAGAGTTCTAAAGCATTTTGAAATGTCAGCGGAAGTCCGAGAACAATGGAAGAGTTCCGAAGCATTTTTAAACATCAGCGGAATTCCGACAACAATGGAAGAGTTCCAAAGCATTTTTAAACTTCAGCGGAATTCCGAGAACAATGGAAAAGTTCCGAAGCATTTTTAAACGTCAGCGGAATTCAGAGAACATTGAAAGAGTTCCAAATCATTTTTAAACTTCAGCGGAATTCTGAGAATAATGGAAGAGTTCCGTAGCATTTTTAAACGTCAGCAGAATTCCGAGAACAATGGAAGAGTTCCAAAGCATTTTTAAACATCAGTAGAATTCCCAGAACAATGGAAGAGTTCCGAAGCATTTTTAAACTTCAGCGGAATTCCGAGAACAATGGAAGAGTTCCGAAGCATTTTTAAACTTCAGCGGAAATCCTAGAACAATGGAAGAGTTCCAAAGCATTTTTAAACTTCAGTAGAATTCCGACAACAATGGAAGAGTTCCAAAGCATTTTTAAACTTCAGCGGAATTCCGAGAACAATGGAAAAGTTCCGAAGCATTTTTAAACGTCAGCGGAATTCAGAGAACATTGAAAGAGTTCCAAATCATTTTTAAACTTCAGCGGAATTCTGAGAATAATGGAAGAGTTCCGTAGCATTTTTAAACGTCAGCAGAATTCCGAGAACAATGGAAGAGTTCCAAAGCATTTTTAAACATCAGTAGAATTCCCAGAACAATGGATGAGTTCCGAAGCATTTTTAAACTTCAGCGGAATTCCGAGAACAATGGAAGAGTTCCGAAGCATTTTTAAACTTCAGCGGAAATCCTAGAACAATGGAAGAGTTCCAAAGCATTTTTAAACTTCAGTAGAATTCCGAGAACAATGGGAGAGTTCCGAAGCATTTTAAAATGTCATCGGAATTCCGAGAACAATGGAAGTGTTCCAAAGCATTTTTAAACATCAGCGGAATTCCGAGAACAATGGAAAATTTCCGAAGCATTTTTAAACGTCAGAGGAATTCTGAGAAAAATGGAAGAGTTTCGAAGCATTTTAAAGCGTCAGCAGAATTCCGAGAACAATGAAAGAGTTCCGAATCATTTTTAAACTTCAGCGGAATTCCGAGAACAATGGAAGAGTTCAGAAGCAATATTAAACTTCAGCGGAATTCCGGGAACAATGGAAGAGTTCTGAAGCATTTTTAAACTTCAGCAAAATTTCCGAGAATAATGAAAGTGTTCCGAAGCATTTTTAAGCATTAGCGGAATTCTGAGAATAATGGAAGAGTACCTAAGCATTTTTAAACTTCAGCGGAAATCTTAGTACAATGGAAGAGTTCCGAAGCATTTTTAAACATCAGCGGAATTCCGAGAACAATGGAAAAGTTCCGAAGCATTTTTTAACGTCAGCGGAATTCCGAGAACAATGGAAGAGTTCCGAAGCATTTTTAAACATCAGCGGAATTCCGACAACAATGGAAAAGTTCCGAAGCATTATTAAACGTCAGCGGAATTCTGAGAAAAATGGAAGAGTTCCAAAGCATTTTTAAACTTCAGCGGAATTCCGAGAACAATGGAAAAGTTCCGAAGCATTATTAAACGTCAGCAGAATTGAGAGAACAATGGAAGAGTTCCGAAGCATTTTTACACGTCAGCGGAATTCCTAGAACAATGGAAGTGTTCCAAAGCATTTTTAAATGTCATCAGAATTCCGAGAACAATGGAAGTGTTCCGAAGCATTTTTAAACTTCAGCGGAATTTCCGAGAACAATGGAAGAGTTCCGAAGCATTTTTAAGCATCAGCGGAATTCCAATAGCAATGGATGAGTTCTGAAGCATTTTTAAACTTCAGTGGAATTCTGAGAACAATGGAAGAGTTTCAAAGCATTTTAAAACTTCAGCGGAATTCCGAAAACAATGGAAGAGTTCCGAAGCATTTTTAAACATCAGCGGAATTCCGACAACAATGGAAGAGTTCCGAAGCATTTTTAAACATCAGCGGAATTCCGAGAACAAAGGACAAGTTCCGAAGCATTTTTAAACGTCAGCGGAATTCCGAGAAAAATGGAAGAGTTCCGAAGCATTTTTAAGCATTAGCGGAATTCTGAGAATAATGGAAGAGTACCTAAGCATTTTTAAACTTCAGCGGAAATCCTAGTACAATGGAAGAGTTCCGAAGCATTTTTAAACATCAGCGGAATTCCGAGAACAATGGAAAAGTTCCGAAGCATTTTTTAACGTCAGCGGAATTCCGAGAACAATGGAAGAGTTCTGAAGCATTTTTAAACGTCAGCGGAATTTCGAGAAAAATGGAAGAGTTCTGAAGCATTTTGAAATGTCAGCGGAAGTCCGAGAACAATGGAAGAGTTCCGAAGCATTTTTAAACTACAGTGGAATTCCGAGAACAATGGAAGAGTTCCGAAGCATTTTTAAACATCAGCAGAATTACGAGAACAATGGAAGAGTTCTGAAGAATTTTGAAATGTCAGCGGAAGTCCGAGAACAATGGAAGAGTTCCGAAGCATTTTTAAACATCAGCGGAATTCCGACAACAATGGAAAAGTTCCGAAGCATTATTAAACGTCAGCGGAATTCTGAGAAAAATGGAAGAGTTCCAAAGCATTTTTAAACTTCAGCGGAATTCCGAGAACAATGGAAAAGTTCCGAAGCATTATTAAACGTCAGCAGAATTGAGAGAACAATGGAAGAGTTCCGAAGCATTTTTACACGTCAGCGGAATTCCTAGAACAATGGAAGTGTTCCAAAGCATTTTTAAATGTCATCAGAATTCCGAGAACAATGGAAGTGTTCCGAAGCATTTTTAAACTTCAGCGGAATTTCCGAGAACAATGGAAGAGTTCCGAAGCATTTTTAAGCATCAGCGGAATTCCAATAGCAATGGATGAGTTCTGAAGCATTTTTAAACTTCAGTGGAATTCTGAGAACAATGGAAGAGTTTCAAAGCATTTTAAAACTTCAGCGGAATTCCGAAAACAATGGAAGAGTTCCGAAGCATTTTTAAACATCAGCGGAATTCCGACAACAATGGAAGAGTTCCGAAGCATTTTTAAACATCAGCGGAATTCCGAGAACAAAGGACAAGTTCCGAAGCATTTTTAAACGTCAGCGGAATTCCGAGAAAAATGGAAGAGTTCCGAAGCATTTTTAAACGTCAGCTGAATTCCGATAACAATGGAAGAGTTCAGAAGCATTTTTAAACTTCAATAGAATTCCGAGAATAATGGAAGAGTTCTGAAGCATTTTTAAACTTCAGCAGAATTCTGAGAATAATGGAAGAGTACCTATGCATTTTTAAACTTTAGCGGAAATCCTAGAACAATGGAAGAGTTCCGAAGCATTTTTAAACGTCAGCTGAATTCCGATAACAATGGAAGAGTTCAGAAGCATTTTTAAACTTCAATAGAATTCCGAGAATAATGGAAGAGTTCTGAAGCATTTTTAAACTTCAGCAGAATTCTGAGAATAATGGAAGAGTACCTAAGCATTTTTAAACTTTAGCGGAAATCCTAGAACAATGGAAGAGTTCCGAAGCATTTTTAAACATCAGCGGAATTCCGAGAACAAAGGAAAAATTCCGAAGCATTTTTAAACGTCAGCGGAATTCCGAGAACAATGGAAGAGTTCAGAAGCATTATTAAACTTCAGCGGAATTCCGGGAACAATGGAAGAGTTCTGAAGCATTTTTAAACTTCATCGAAATTTCCGAGAACAATGGAAGTGTTCCGAAGCATTTTTAAATGTCAGCAGAATTCCGAGAACAATGGAAGTGTTCAGAAGCATTTTTAAGCATCAGCGGAATTCCGAGAACAATGGATGAGTTCTGAAGCATTTTTAAACTTCAGCGGAATTCCGAGAACAATGGAAGAGTTTCAAAGCATTTTTAAACTTCAGCAGAATTCCGAGAACAATGAAAAGTTCCGAAGCATTTTTAAACATCAGCAGAAATGAGCGAACAATGGAAGAGTTCCGAAGCATTTTTAAACGTCAGTGGAATTCCTAGAACAATGGAAGAGTTTTGAAGCATTTTTAAATGTCAGCAGAATTCCGATAACAATGGAAGAGTTCAGAAGCATTTTTAAACTTCAATAGAATTCCGAGAACAATTGAAGAGTTCTGAAGCATTTTTAAACTTCAGCGGAATTCTGAGAATAATGGAAGAGTACAAAAGCATATTTAAACTTCAGCGGAAAACCTAGAACAATGGAAGAGTTCCGAAGCATTTTTAAACATCAGCGGAATTCCGAGAACAATGGAAAAGTTCCGAAGCATTATTTAACGTCAGCGGAATTCTGAGAAAAATGGAAGAGTTCCGAAGCATTTTTAAATGTCATCAGAATTCCGAGAACAATGGAAGTGTTCCAAAGCATTTTTAAATGTCATCAGAATTCCGAGAACAATGGAAGTGTTCCGAAGCATTTTTAAACTTCAGCGGAATTTCCGAGAACAATGGAAGAGTTCCGAAGCATTTTTAAGCATCAGCGGAATTACGATAGCAATGGATGAGTTCTGAAGCATTTTTAAACTTCAGCGGAATTCTGAGAACAATGGAAGTGTTTCAAAGCATTTTTAAACTTCAGCAGAATTCCGAGAACAATGAAAGAGTTCCGAAGCGTTTTTAAACATCAGCAGAATTGAGCGAACAATGGAAGAGTTCCAAAGCATTTTTAAACGTCAGCGGAATTCCTAGAACAATGGAAGAGTTTCAAGCATTTTTAAACGTCAGCAGAATTCCGATAACAATGGAAGAGTTCAGAAGCATTTTTAAACTTCAATAGAATTCCGAGAACAATTGAAGAGTTCTGAAGCATTTTTAAACTTCAGCGGAATTCTGAGAATAATGGAAGAGTACAAAAGCATATTTAAACTTCAGCGGAAAACCTAGAACAATGGAAGAGTTCCGAAGCATTTTTAAACATCAGCGGAATTCAGAGAACAATGGAAAAGTTCCGAAGCATTTTTAAACGTCAGCGGAATTCCGAGAAAAATGGAAGAGTTCCGAAGCATTTTTAAACGTCAGCAGAATTCCGAGAACAATGGAAGAGTTCAGAAGCATTATTAAACTTCAGCGGAATTCCGGGAACAATGGAAGAGTTCTGAAGCATTTTTAAACTTCAGCGAAATATCCGAGAACAATGGAAGTGTTCCGAAGCATTTTTAAATGTCAGCAGAATTCCGAGAACAATGGAAGTGTTCAGAAGCATTTTTAAGCATCAGCGGAATTCCGAGAACAATGGATGAGTTCTGAAGCATTTTTAAACTTCAGCGGAATTTTGAGAACAATGGAAGAGTTTCAAAGCATTTTTAAACTTCAGCAGAATTCCGAGAACAATGAAAGAGTTCCGAAGCATTTTTAAACATCAGCAGAATTGAGCGAACAATGGAAGAGTTCCGAAGCATTTTTAAACGTCAGCGGAATTCCTAGAACAATGGAAGAGTTTTGAAGCATTTTTAAACGTCAGCAGAATTCCGATAACAATGGAAGAGTTCAGAAGCATTTTTAAACTTTAATAGAATTCCGAGAACAATTGAAGAGTTCTGAAGCATTTTTAAACTTCAGCGGAATTCTGAGAATAATGGAAGAGTACAAAAGCATGTTTAAACTTCAGCGGAAAACCTAGGACAATGGAAGAGTTCCGAAGCATTTTTAAACGTCAGCGGAATTCCGAGAACAATGGAAAAGTTCCGAAGCATTATTTAACGTCAGCGGAATTCTGAGAAAAATGGAAGAGTTCCGAAGCATTTTTAAATGTCATCAGAATTCCGAGAACAATGGAAGTGTTCCAAAGCATTTTTAAATGTCATCAGAATTCCGAGAACAATGGAAGTGTTCCGAAGCATTTTTAAACTTCAGCGGAATTTCCGAGAACAATGGAAGAGTTCCGAAGCATTTTTAAGCATCAGCGGAATTACGATAGCAATGGATGAGTTCTGAAGCATTTTTAAACTTCAGCGGAATTCTGAGAACAATGGAAGTGTTTCAAAGCATTTTTAAACTTCAGCAGAATTCCGAGAACAATGAAAGAGTTCCGAAGCGTTTTTAAACATCAGCAGAACTGAGCGAACAATGGAAGAGTTCCAAAGCATTTTTAAACGTCAGCGGAATTCCTAGAACAATGGAAGAGTTTCAAGCATTTTTAAACGTCAGCAGAATTCCGATAACAATGGAAGAGTTCAGAAGCATTTTTAAACTTCAATAGAATTCCGAGAACAATTGAAGAGTTCTGAAGCATTTTTAAACTTCAGCGGAATTCTGAGAATAATGGAAGAGTACAAAAGCATATTTAAACTTCAGCGGAAAACCTAGAACAATGGAAGAGTTCCGAAGCATTTTTAAACATCAGCGGAATTCAGAGAACAATGGAAAAGTTCCGAAGCATTTTTAAACGTCAGCGGAATTCCGAGAAAAATGGAAGAGTTCCGAAGCATTTTTAAACGTCAGCAGAATTCCGAGAACAATGGAAGAGTTCAGAAGCATTATTAAACTTCAGCGGAATTCCGGGAACAATGGAAGAGTTCTGAAGCATTTTTAAACTTCAGCGAAATATCCGAGAACAATGGAAGTGTTCCGAAGCATTTTTAAATGTCAGCAGAATTCCGAGAACAATGGAAGTGTTCAGAAGCATTTTTAAGCATCAGCGGAATTCCGAGAACAATGGATGAGTTCTGAAGCATTTTTAAACTTCAGCGGAATTTTGAGAACAATGGAAGAGTTTCAAAGCATTTTTAAACTTCAGCAGAATTCCGAGAACAATGAAAGAGTTCCGAAGCATTTTTAAACATCAGCAGAATTGAGCGAACAATGGAAGAGTTCCGAAGCATTTTTAAACGTCAGCGGAATTCCTAGAACAATGGAAGAGTTTTGAAGCATTTTTAAACGTCAGCAGAATTCCGATAACAATGGAAGAGTTCAGAAGCATTTTTAAACTTTAATAGAATTCCGAGAACAATTGAAGAGTTCTGAAGCATTTTTAAACTTCAGCGGAATTCTGAGAATAATGGAAGAGTACAAAAGCATGTTTAAACTTCAGCGGAAAACCTAGGACAATGGAAGAGTTCCGAAGCATTTTTAAACGTCAGCGGAATTCCGAGAACAATGGAAGAGCTCCGAAGCATTTTTAAACATCAGTGGAGTTCCGAGAACAATGGAAAAGTTCCAAAGCATTTTTAAACGTCAGCAGAATTACGAGAACAATGGAAGAGTTCTAAAGCATTTTGAAATGTCAGCGGAAGTCCGAGAACAATGGAAGAGTTCCGAAGCATTTTTAAACATCAGCGGAATTCCGACAACAATGGAAGAGTTCCAAAGCATTTTTAAACTTCAGCGGAATTCCGAGAACAATGGAAAAGTTCCGAAGCATTTTTAAACGTCAGCGGAATTCAGAGAACATTGAAAGAGTTCCAAATCATTTTTAAACTTCAGCGGAATTCTGAGAATAATGGAAGAGTTCCGTAGCATTTTTAAACGTCAGCAGAATTCCGAGAACAATGGAAGAGTTCCAAAGCATTTTTAAACATCAGTAGAATTCCCAGAACAATGGAAGAGTTCCGAAGCATTTTTAAACTTCAGCGGAATTCCGAGAACAATGGAAGAGTTCCGAAGCATTTTTAAACTTCAGCGGAAATCCTAGAACAATGGAAGAGTTCCAAAGCATTTTTAAACTTCAGTAGAATTCCGAGAACAATGGGAGAGTTCCGAAGCATTTTAAAATGTCATCGGAATTCCGAGAACAATGGAAGTGTTCCAAAGCATTTTTAAACATCAGCGGAATTCCGAGAACAATGGAAAATTTCCGAAGCATTTTTAAACGTCAGAGGAATTCTGAGAAAAATGGAAGAGTTTCGAAGCATTTTAAAGCGTCAGCAGAATTCCGAGAACAATGAAAGAGTTCCGAATCATTTTTAAACTTCAGCGGAATTCCGAGAACAATGGAAGAGTTCAGAAGCAATATTAAACTTCAGCGGAATTCCGGGAACAATGGAAGAGTTCTGAAGCATTTTTAAACTTCAGCAAAATTTCCGAGAATAATGAAAGTGTTCCGAAGCATTTTTAAATGTCAGCAGAATTCCGAGAACAATGGAAGTGTTCAGAAGCATTTTTAAATCTCATCAGAATTCCGAGAACAATGGAAGTGTTCCGAAGCATTTTTAAATGTCATCAGAATTCAGAGAACAATGGATGTGTTCCGAAGCATTTTTAAATGTCATCAGAATTCCGAGAACAATGGAAGTGTTCCGAAGCATTTTTAAATTTCAGCTGAATTTCCGAGAACAATGGAAGAGTTCCGAAGCATTTTTAAGCATTAGCGGAATTCTGAGAATAATGGAAGAGTACCTAAGCATTTTTAAACTTCAGCGGAAATCCTAGTACAATGGAAGAGTTCCGAAGCATTTTTAAACATCAGCGGAATTCCGAGAACAATGGAAAAGTTCCGAAGCATTTTTTAACGTCAGCGGAATTCCGAGAACAATGGAAGAGTTCCGAAGCATTTTTAAACATCAGCGGAATTCCGACAACAATGGAAAAGTTCCGAAGCATTATTAAACGTCAGCGGAATTCTGAGAAAAATGGAAGAGTTCCAAAGCATTTTTAAACTTCAGCGGAATTCCGAGAACAATGGAAAAGTTCCGAAGCATTATTAAACGTCAGCAGAATTGAGAGAACAATGGAAGAGTTCCGAAGCATTTTTACACGTCAGCGGAATTCCTAGAACAATGGAAGTGTTCCAAAGCATTTTTAAATGTCATCAGAATTCCGAGAACAATGGAAGTGTTCCGAAGCATTTTTAAACTTCAGCGGAATTTCCGAGAACAATGGAAGAGTTCCGAAGCATTTTTAAGCATCAGCGGAATTCCAATAGCAATGGATGAGTTCTGAAGCATTTTTAAACTTCAGTGGAATTCTGAGAACAATGGAAGAGTTTCAAAGCATTTTAAAACTTCAGCGGAATTCCGAAAACAATGGAAGAGTTCCGAAGCATTTTTAAACATCAGCGGAATTCCGACAACAATGGAAGAGTTCCGAAGCATTTTTAAACATCAGCGGAATTCCGAGAACAAAGGACAAGTTCCGAAGCATTTTTAAACGTCAGCGGAATTCCGAGAAAAATGGAAGAGTTCCGAAGCATTTTTAAACGTCAGCTGAATTCCGATAACAATGGAAGAGTTCAGAAGCATTTTTAAACTTCAATAGAATTCCGAGAATAATGGAAGAGTTCTGAAGCATTTTTAAACTTCAGCAGAATTCTGAGAATAATGGAAGAGTACCTATGCATTTTTAAACTTTAGCGGAAATCCTAGAACAATGGAAGAGTTCCGAAGCATTTTTAAACGTCAGCTGAATTCCGATAACAATGGAAGAGTTCAGAAGCATTTTTAAACTTCAATAGAATTCCGAGAATAATGGAAGAGTTCTGAAGCATTTTTAAACTTCAGCAGAATTCTGAGAATAATGGAAGAGTACCTAAGCATTTTTAAACTTTAGCGGAAATCCTAGAACAATGGAAGAGTTCCGAAGCATTTTTAAACATCAGCGGAATTCCGAGAACAAAGGAAAAATTCCGAAGCATTTTTAAACGTCAGCGGAATTCCGAGAAAATGGAAGAGTTCCGAAGCATTTTTAAACGTCAGCGGAATTCCGAGAACAATGGAAGAGTTCAGAAGCATTATTAAACTTCAGCGGAATTCCGGGAACAATGGAAGAGTTCTGAAGCATTTTTAAACTTCATCGAAATTTCCGAGAACAATGGAAGTGTTCCGAAGCATTTTTAAATGTCAGCAGAATTCCGAGAACAATGGAAGTGTTCAGAAGCATTTTTAAGCATCAGCGGAATTCTGAGAACAATGGAAGTGTTTCAAAGCATTTTTAAACTTCAGCAGAATTCCGAGAACAATGAAAGAGTTCCGAAGCGTTTTTAAACATCAGCAGAATTGAGCGAACAATGGAAGAGTTCCAAAGCATTTTTAAACGTCAGCGGAATTCCTAGAACAATGGAAGAGTTTCAAGCATTTTTAAACGTCAGCAGAATTCCGATAACAATGGAAGAGTTCAGAAGCATTTTTAAACTTCAATAGAATTCCGAGAACAATTGAAGAGTTCTGAAGCATTTTTAAACTTCAGCGGAATTCTGAGAATAATGGAAGAGTACAAAAGCATATTTAAACTTCAGCGGAAAACCTAGAACAATGGAAGAGTTCCGAAGCATTTTTAAACATCAGCGGAATTCAGAGAACAATGGAAAAGTTCCGAAGCATTTTTAAACGTCAGCGGAATTCCGAGAAAAATGGAAGAGTTCCGAAGCATTTTTAAACGTCAGCAGAATTCCGAGAACAATGGAAGAGTTCAGAAGCATTATTAAACTTCAGTGGAATTCCGGGAACAATGAAAGAGTTCTGAAGCATTTTTAAACTTCATCGAAATTTCCGAGAACAATGGAAGTGTTCCGAAGCATTTTTAAATGTCAGCAGAATTCCGAGAACAATGGAAGTGTTCAGAAGCATTTTTAAGCATCAGCGGAATTCCGAGAACAATGGATGAGTTCTGAAGCATTTTTAAACTTCAGCGGAATTCTGAGAACAATGGAAGAGTTTCAAAGCATTTTTAAACTTCAGCAGAATTCCGAGAACAATGAAAAGTTCCGAAGCATTTTTAAACATCAGCAGAATTGAGCGAACAATGGAAGAGTTCCGAAGCATTTTTAAACGTCAGTGGAATTCCTAGAACAATGGAAGAGTTTTGAAGCATTTTTAAATGTCAGCAGAATTCCGATAACAATGGAAGAGTTCAGAAGCATTTTTAAACTTCAATAGAATTCCGATAACAATTGAAGAGTTCTGAAGCATTTTTAAACTTCAGCGGAATTCTGAGAATAATGGAAGAGTACAAAAGCATATTTAAACTTCAGCGGAAAGCCTAGAAAAATGGAAGAGTTCCGAAGCATTTTTAAACATCAGCGGAATTCCGAGAACAATGGAAAAGTTCCGAAGCATTATTTAACGTCAGCGGAATTCTGAGAAAAATGGAAGAGTTCCGAAGCATTTTTAAATGTCATCAGAATTCCGAGAACAATGGAAGTGTTCCAAAGCATTTTTAAATGTCATCAGAATTCCGAGAACAATGGAAGTGTTCCGAAGCATTTTTAAACTTCAGCGGAATTTCCGAGAACAATGGAAGAGTTCCGAAGCATTTTTAAGCATCAGCGGAATTCCGATAGCAATGGATGAGTTCTGAAGCATTTTTAAACTTCAGCGGAATTCTGAGAACAATGGAAGTGTTTCAAAGCATTTTTAAACTTCAGCAGAATTCCGAGAACAATGAAAGAGTTCCGAAGCGTTTTTAAACATCAGCAGAATTGAGCGAACAATGGAAGAGTTCCAAAGCATTTTTAAACGTCAGCAGAATTCCGATAACAATGGAAGAGTTCAGAAGCATTTTTAAACTTCAATAGAATTCCGAGAACAATTGAAGAGTTCTGAAGCATTTTTAAACTTCAGCGGAATTCTGAGAATAATGGAAGAGCTCCGAAGCATTTTTAAACATCAGTGGAGTTCCGAGAACAATGGAAAAGTTCCGAAGCATTTTTAAACGTCAGCAGAATTACGAGAACAATGGAAGAGTTCTAAAGCATTTTGAAATGTCAGCGGAAGTCCGAGAACAATGGAAGAGTTCCGAAGCATTTTTAAACATCAGCGGAATTCCGACAACAATGGAAAAGTTCCGAAGCATTATTAAATGTCAGCGGAATTCTGAGAAAAATGGAAGAGTTCCAAAGCATTTTTAAACTTCAGCGGAATTCCGAGAACAATGGAAAAGTTCCGAAGCATTATTAAACGTCAGCGGAATTCTGAGAAAAATGGAAGAGTTCCGAAGCATTTTTAAACATCAGCGGAATTCCGAGAACAAAGGAAAAATTCCGAAGCATTTTTAAACGTCAGCGGAATTCCGAGAAAATGGAAGAGTTCCGAAGCATTTTTAAACGTCAGCGGAATTCCGAGAACAATGGAAGAGTTCAGAAGCATTATTAAACTTCAGCGGAATTCCGGGAACAATGGAAGAGTTCTGAAGCATTTTTAAACTTCATCGAAATTTCCGAGAACAATGGAAGTGTTCCGAAGCATTTTTAAATGTCAGCAGAATTCCGAGAACAATGGAAGTGTTCAGAAGCATTTTTAAGCATCAGCGGAATTCTGAGAACAATGGAAGTGTTTCAAAGCATTTTTAAACTTCAGCAGAATTCCGAGAACAATGAAAGAGTTCCGAAGCGTTTTTAAACATCAGCAGAATTGAGCGAACAATGGAAGAGTTCCAAAGCATTTTTAAACGTCAGCGGAATTCCTAGAACAATGGAAGAGTTTCAAGCATTTTTAAACGTCAGCAGAATTCCGATAACAATGGAAGAGTTCAGAAGCATTTTTAAACTTCAATAGAATTCCGAGAACAATTGAAGAGTTCTGAAGCATTTTTAAACTTCAGCGGAATTCTGAGAATAATGGAAGAGTACAAAAGCATATTTAAACTTCAGCGGAAAACCTAGAACAATGGAAGAGTTCCGAAGCATTTTTAAACATCAGCGGAATTCAGAGAACAATGGAAAAGTTCCGAAGCATTTTTAAACGTCAACGGAATTCCGAGAAAAATGGAAGAGTTCCGAAGCATTTTTAAACGTCAGCAGAATTCCGAGAACAATGGAAGAGTTCAGAAGCATTATTAAACTTCAGTGGAATTCCGGGAACAATGAAAGAGTTCTGAAGCATTTTTAAACTTCATCGAAATTTCCGAGAACAATGGAAGTGTTCCGAAGCATTTTTAAATGTCAGCAGAATTCCGAGAACAATGGAAGTGTTCAGAAGCATTTTTAAGCATCAGCGGAATTCCGAGAACAATGGATGAGTTCTGAAGCATTTTTAAACTTCAGCGGAATTCTGAGAACAATGGAAGAGTTTCAAAGCATTTTTAAACTTCAGCAGAATTCCGAGAACAATGAAAAGTTCCGAAGCATTTTTAAACATCAGCAGAATTGAGCGAACAATGGAAGAGTTCCGAAGCATTTTTAAACGTCAGTGGAATTCCTAGAACAATGGAAGAGTTTTGAAGCATTTTTAAATGTCAGCAGAATTCCGATAACAATGGAAGAGTTCAGAAGCATTTTTAAACTTCAATAGAATTCCGATAACAATTGAAGAGTTCTGAAGCATTTTTAAACTTCAGCGGAATTCTGAGAATAATGGAAGAGTACAAAAGCATATTTAAACTTCAGCGGAAAGCCTAGAAAAATGGAAGAGTTCCGAAGCATTTTTAAACATCAGCGGAATTCCGAGAACAATGGAAAAGTTCCGAAGCATTATTTAACGTCAGCGGAATTCTGAGAAAAATGGAAGAGTTCCGAAGCATTTTTAAATGTCATCAGAATTCCGAGAACAATGGAAGTGTTCCAAAGCATTTTTAAATGTCATCAGAATTCCGAGAACAATGGAAGTGTTCCGAAGCATTTTTAAACTTCAGCGGAATTTCCGAGAACAATGGAAGAGTTCCGAAGCATTTTTAAGCATCAGCGGAATTCCGATAGCAATGGATGAGTTCTGAAGCATTTTTAAACTTCAGCAGAATTCTGAGAACAATGGAAGTGTTTCAAAGCATTTTTAAACTTCAGCAGAATTCCGAGAACAATGAAAGAGTTCCGAAGCGTTTTTAAACATCAGCAGAATTGAGCGAACAATGGAAGAGTTCCAAAGCATTTTTAAACGTCAGCAGAATTCCGATAACAATGGAAGAGTTCAGAAGCATTTTTAAACTTCAATAGAATTCCGAGAACAATTGAAGAGTTCTGAAGCATTTTTAAACTTCAGCGGAATTCTGAGAATAATGGAAGAGCTCCGAAGCATTTTTAAACATCAGTGGAGTTCCGAGAACAATGGAAAAGTTCCGAAGCATTTTTAAACGTCAGCAGAATTACGAGAACAATGGAAGAGTTCTAAAGCATTTTGAAATGTCAGCGGAAGTCCGAGAACAATGGAAGAGTTCCGAAGCATTTTTAAACATCAGCGGAATTCCGACAACAATGGAAAAGTTCCGAAGCATTATTAAATGTCAGCGGAATTCTGAGAAAAATGGAAGAGTTCCAAAGCATTTTTAAACTTCAGCGGAATTCCGAGAACAATGGAAAAGTTCCGAAGCATTATTAAACGTCAGCGGAATTCTGAGAAAAATGGAAGAGTTCCGAAGCATTTTTAAACTTCAGCGGAATTCTGAGAACAATGGAAGAGTTCTGAAGCATTTTGAAATGTCAGCGGAAGTTCGAGAACAATGGAAGAGTTCCGAAGCATTTTTAAAACATCAGCGGTATTCCGAGAACAATGGAAAAGTTCCGAAGCATTATTTAACGTCAGCGGAATTCTGAGAAAAATGGAAGAGTTCTGAAGCATTTTTAAACTTCAGCGGAATTCCGAGAATAATGAAAGAGTTCCGAAGCATTATTAAACTTCAGCGGAATTCCGGGAACAATGGAATAGTCCTGAAGCATTTTTAAACTTCAGCGGAATTTCCGAGAACAATGGAAGTGTTCCGAAGGATTTTAAATGTCATCAGAATTCCGAGAACAATGGAACTGTTCCGAAGCATTTTTAAACTTCAGCGGAATTTCCAAGAACAATGGTAGAGGTCCGAAGCATTTTTAAGCATCAGCGGAATTCCGATAGCAATGGATAAGTTCTGAAGCATTTTTAAACTTCAGCGGAATTCTGAGAACAATGGAAGAGTTTCAAAGCATTTTAAAACTTCAGCGGAATTCCGAGAACAATGAAAGAGTTCCGAAGCATTTTTAAACATCAGCAGAATTGAGAGAACAATGGAAGAGTTCCGAAGCATTTTTAAATGTCAGCGGAATTCCGAGAACAATGGAAGAGTTTCGAAGCATTTTTAAACTTCAGCAGAATTCCGAGAACAATGAAAAGTTCCGAAGCATTTTTAAACATCAGCAGAATTGAGCGAACAATGGAAGAGTTCCGAAGCATTTTTAAACGTCAGTGGAATTCCTAGAACAATGGAAGAGTTTTGAAGCATTTTTAAACGTCAGCAGAATTCCGATAACAATGGAAGAGTTCAGAAGCATTTTTAAACTTCAATAGAATTCCGATAACAATTGAAGAGTTCTGAAGCATTTTTAAACTTCAGCGGAATTCTGAGAATAATGGAAGAGTACAAAAGCATATTTAAACTTCAGCGGAAAGCCTAGAACAATGGAAGAGTTCCGAAGCATTTTTAAACATCAGCGGAATTCCGAGAACAATGGAAAAGTTCCGAAGCATTATTTAACGTCAGCGGAATTCTGAGAAAAATGGAAGAGTTCCGAAGCATTTTTAAATGTCATCAGAATTCCGAGAACAATGGAAGTGTTCCAAAGCATTTTTAAATGTCATCAGAATTCCGAGAACAATGGAAGTGTTCCGAAGCATTTTTAAACTTCAGCGGAATTTCCGAGAACAATGGAAGAGTTCCGAAGCATTTTTAAGCATCAGCGGAATTCCGATAGCAATGGATGAGTTCTGAAGCATTTTTAAACTTCAGCGGAATTCTGAGAACAATGGAAGTGTTTCAAAGCATTTTTAAACTTCAGCAGAATTCCGAGAACAATGAAAGAGTTCCGAAGCGTTTTTAAACATCAGCAGAATTGAGCGAACAATGGAAGAGTTCCAAAGCATTTTTAAACGTCAGCAGAATTCCGATAACAATGGAAGAGTTCAGAAGCATTTTTAAACTTCAATAGAATTCCGAGAACAATTGAAGAGTTCTGAAGCATTTTTAAACTTCAGCGGAATTCTGAGAATAATGGAAGAGCTCCGAAGCATTTTTAAACATCAGTGGAGTTCCGAGAACAATGGAAAAGTTCCGAAGCATTTTTAAACGTCAGCAGAATTACGAGAACAATGGAAGAGTTCTAAAGCATTTTGAAATGTCAGCGGAAGTCCGAGAACAATGGAAGAGTTCCGAAGCATTTTTAAACATCAGCGGAATTCCGACAACAATGGAAAAGTTCCGAAGCATTATTAAATGTCAGCGGAATTCTGAGAAAAATGGAAGAGTTCCAAAGCATTTTTAAACTTCAGCGGAATTCCGAGAACAATGGAAAAGTTCCGAAGCATTATTAAACGTCAGCGGAATTCTGAGAAAAATGGAAGAGTTCCGAAGCATTTTTAAACTTCAGCGGAATTCTGAGAACAATGGAAGAGTTCTGAAGCATTTTGAAATGTCAGCGGAAGTTCGAGAACAATGGAAGAGTTCCGAAGCATTATTTAACGTCAGCGGAATTCTGAGAAAAATGGAAGAGTTCTGAAGCATTTTTAAACTTCAGCGGAATTCCGAGAATAATGAAAGAGTTCCGAAGCATTATTAAACTTCAGCGGAATTCCGGGAACAATGGAATAGTCCTGAAGCATTTTTAAACTTCAGCGGAATTTCCGAGAACAATGGAAGTGTTCCGAAGGATTTTAAATGTCATCAGAATTCCGAGAACAATGGAACTGTTCCGAAGCATTTTTAAACTTCAGCGGAATTTCCAAGAACAATGGTAGAGGTCCGAAGCATTTTTAAGCATCAGCGGAATTCCGATAGCAATGGATAAGTTCTGAAGCATTTTTAAACTTCAGCGGAATTCTGAGAACAATGGAAGAGTTTCAAAGCATTTTAAAACTTCAGCGGAATTCCGAGAACAATGAAAGAGTTCCGAAGCATTTTTAAACATCAGCAGAATTGAGAGAACAATGGAAGAGTTCCGAAGCATTTTTAAACGTCAGCGGAATTCCGAGAACAATGGAAGAGTTTCGAAGCATTTTTAAACTTCAGCAGAATTCCGAGAACAATGAAAAGTTCCGAAGCATTTTTAAACATCAGCAGAATTGAGCGAACAATGGAAGAGTTCCGAAGCATTTTTAAACGTCAGTGGAATTCCTAGAACAATGGAAGAGTTTTGAAGCATTTTTAAACGTCAGCAGAATTCCGATAACAATGGAAGAGTTCAGAAGCATTTTTAAACTTCAATAGAATTCCGATAACAATTGAAGAGTTCTGAAGCATTTTTAAACTTCAGCGGAATTCTGAGAATAATGGAAGAGTACAAAAGCATATTTAAACTTCAGCGGAAAGCCTAGAACAATGGAAGAGTTCCGAAGCATTTTTAAACATCAGCGGAATTCCGAGAACAATGGAAAAGTTCCGAAGCATTATTTAACGTCAGCGGAATTCTGAGAAAAATGGAAGAGTTCCGAAGCATTTTTAAATGTCATCAGAATTCCGAGAACAATGGAAGTGTTCCAAAGCATTTTTAAATGTCATCAGAATTCCGAGAACAATGGAAGTGTTCCGAAGCATTTTTAAACTTCAGCGGAATTTCCGAGAACAATGGAAGAGTTCCGAAGCATTTTTAAGCATCAGCGGAATTCCGATAGCAATGGATGAGTTCTGAAGCATTTTTAAACTTCAGCGGAATTCTGAGAACAATGGAAGTGTTTCAAAGCATTTTTAAACTTCAGCAGAATTCCGAGAACAATGAAAGAGTTCCGAAGCGTTTTTAAACATCAGCAGAATTGAGCGAACAATGGAAGAGTTCCAAAGCATTTTTAAACGTCAGCAGAATTCCGATAACAATGGAAGAGTTCAGAAGCATTTTTAAACTTCAATAGAATTCCGAGAACAATTGAAGAGTTCTGAAGCATTTTTAAACTTCAGCGGAATTCTGAGAATAATGGAAGAGCTCCGAAGCATTTTTAAACATCAGTGGAGTTCCGAGAACAATGGAAAAGTTCCGAAGCATTTTTAAACGTCAGCAGAATTACGAGAACAATGGAAGAGTTCTAAAGCATTTTGAAATGTCAGCGGAAGTCCGAGAACAATGGAAGAGTTCCGAAGCATTTTTAAACATCAGCGGAATTCCGACAACAATGGAAAAGTTCCGAAGCATTATTAAATGTCAGCGGAATTCTGAGAAAAATGGAAGAGTTCCAAAGCATTTTTAAACTTCAGCGGAATTCCGAGAACAATGGAAAAGTTCCGAAGCATTATTAAACGTCAGCGGAATTCTGAGAAAAATGGAAGAGTTCCGAAGCATTTTTAAACTTCAGCGGAATTCTGAGAACAATGGAAGAGTTCTGAAGCATTTTGAAATGTCAGCGGAAGTTCGAGAACAATGGAAGAGTTCCGAAGCATTTTTAAAACATCAGCGGTATTCCGAGAACAATGGAAAAGTTCCGAAGCATTATTTAACGTCAGCGGAATTCTGAGAAAAATGGAAGAGTTCTGAAGCATTTTTAAACTTCAGCGGAATTCCGAGAATAATGAAAGAGTTCCGAAGCATTATTAAACTTCAGCGGAATTCCGGGAACAATGGAATAGTCCTGAAGCATTTTTAAACTTCAGCGGAATTTCCGAGAACAATGGAAGTGTTCCGAAGGATTTTAAATGTCATCAGAATTCCGAGAACAATGGAACTGTTCCGAAGCATTTTTAAACTTCAGCGGAATTTCCAAGAACAATGGTAGAGGTCCGAAGCATTTTTAAGCATCAGCGGAATTCCGATAGCAATGGATAAGTTCTGAAGCATTTTTAAACTTCAGCGGAATTCTGAGAACAATGGAAGAGTTTCAAAGCATTTTAAAACTTCAGCGGAATTCCGAGAACAATGAAAGAGTTCCGAAGCATTTTTAAACATCAGCAGAATTGAGAGAACAATGGAAGAGTTCCGAAGCATTTTTAAACGTCAGCGGAATTCCGAGAACAATGGAAGAGTTTCGAAGCATTTTTAAACATCAGCTGAATTCCGATAACAATGGAAGAGTTCAGAAGCATTTTTAAACTTCAATAGAATTCCGAAAATAATGGAAGAGTTCTGAAGCATTTTTAAACTTCAGCGGAATTCTGAGAATAATGGAGGAGTACCTAAGCATTTTTAAACTTTAGCGGAAATCCTAGATCAATGGAAGAGTTCCGAAGCATTTTTAAACATCAGCGGAATTCCGAGAACAATGGAAAAGTTCCGAAGCATTTTTAAACGTCAGCGGAATTCAGAGAACATTGAAAGAGTTCCAAATCATTTTTAAACTTCAGCGGAATTATGAGAATAATGGAAGAGTTCCGTAGCATTTTTAAACGTCAGCAGAATTCCGAGAACAATGGAAGAGTTCCAAAGCATTTTTAAACATCAGTAGAATTCCGAAAACAATGGAAGAGTTCCGAAGCATTTTTAAACTTCAGCGGAATTCCGAGAACAATGGAAGAGTTCCGAAGCATTTTTAAACTTCAGCGGAAATCCTAGAACAATGGAAGAGTTCCAAAGCATTTTTAAACTTCAGTAGAATTCCGAGAACAATGGGAGAGTTCCGAAGCATTTTAAAATGTCATCGGAATTCCGAGAACAATGGAAGTATTCCAAAGCATTTTTAAACATCAGCGGAATTCCGAGAACAATGGAAAATTTCCGAAGCATTTTTAAACGTCAGAGGAATTCTGAGAAAAATGGAAGAGTTTCGAAGCATTTTAAAGCGTCAGCAGAATTCCGAGAACAATGAAAGAGTTCCGAATCATTTTTAAACTTCAGCGGAATTCCGAGAAAAATGGAAGAGTTCAGAAGCAATATTAAACTTCAGCGGAATTCCGGGAACAATGGAAGAGTTCTGAAGCATTTTTAAACTTCAGCAAAATTTCCGAGAATAATGAAAGTGTTCCGAAGCATTTTTAAATGTCAGCAGAATTCCGAGAACAATGGAAGTGTTCAGAAGCATTTTTAAATGTCATCAGAATTCCGAGAACAATGGAAGTGTTCCGAAGCATTTTTAAATGTCATCAGAATTCCGAGAACAATGGATGTGTTCCGAAGCATTTTTAAATGTCATCAGAATTCCGAGAACAATGGAAGTGTTCCGAAGCATTTTTAAATTTCAGCTGAATTTCCGAGAACAATGGAAGAGTTCCGAAGCAATTTTAAGCATCAGCGGAATTCTGAGAATAATGGAAGAGTAACTAAGCATTTTTAAACTTCAGCGGAAATCCTAGTACAATGGAAGAGTTCCAAAGCATTTTTAAACATCAGCGGAATTCCGAGAACAATGGAAAAGTTCCGAAGCATTTTTAAACGTCAGCGGAATTTCGAGAAAAATGGAAGAGTTCTGAAGCATTTTGAAATGTCAGCGGAAGTCCGAGAACAATGGAAGAGTTCCGAAGCATTTTTAAACATCAGCAGAATTACGAGAACAATGGAAGAGTTCTGAAGAATTTTGAAATGTCAGCGGAAGTCCGAGAACAATGGAAGAGTTCCGAAGCATTTTTAAACATCAGCGGAATTCCGACAACAATGGAAAAGTTCCGAACCATTATTAAACGTCAGCGGAATTCTGAGAAAAATGGAAGAGTTCCAAAGCATTTTTAAACTTCAGCGGAATTTCGAGAAAAATGGAAGAGTTCTGAAGCATTTTGAAATGTCAGTGGAAGTCCGAGAACAATGGAAGAGTTCCGAAGCATTTTTAAACTACAGCGGAATTCCGAGAACAATGGAAGAGTTCCGAAGCATTTTTAAACTTCAGCGGAATTCCGAGAACAATGGAAGAGTTCTGAAGCATTTTGAAATGTCAGCGGAAGTTCGAGAACAATGGAAGAGTTCCAAAGCATTTTTAAAACATCAGCTGAATTCCGAGAACAATGGAAATGTTCCGAAGCTTTATTTAACGTCAGCGGAATTCTGAGAAAAATGGAAGAGTTCCGAAGCATTTTTAAACTTCAGCGGAATTCCGTGAACAATGAAAGAGTTCCGAAGCATTATTAAACTTCAGCGGAATTCCGGGAACAATGGAAGAGTTCTGAAGAATTTTTAAACTTCAGCGGAATTTCCGAGAACAATGGAAGTGTTACGAAGCATTTTTAAATGTAATCAGAATTCCGAGAACAATGGAAGTGTTCCGAAGCATTTTTAAACTTCAGCGGTATTTCCGAGAACAATGGAAGAGTTCCGAAGCATTTTTAAGCATCAGCGGAATTCCGAGAGCAATGGATGAGTCCTGAAGCATTTTTAAACTTCAGCGGAATTCTGAGAACAATGGAAAAGTTTCAAAGCATTTTAAAACTTCAGCGGAATTCCGAGAACAATGAAAGAGTTCCGAAGCATTTTTAAACGTCAGCAGAATTACGAGAACAATGGAAGAGTTCCGAAGCATTTTTAAACATCAGCGGAATTCCGACAACAATGGAAAAGTTCCGAAGCATTATTAAACGTCAGCGGAATTCCGAGAACAATGAAAGAGTTCCGAAGCATTTTTAAACATCAGCAGAATTGAGAGAACAATGGAAGAGTTCCGAAGCATTTTTAAACGTCAGCGGAATTCCGAAAACATTGAAAGAGTTCCGAATCATTTTTAAACTTCAGCGGAATTCTGAGAATAATGGAAGAGTACAAAAGCATATTTAAACTTCAGCGGAAAACCTAGAACAATGGAAGAGTTCCGAAGCATTTTTAAACATCAGCGGAATTCAGAGAACAATGGAAAAGTTCCGAAGCATTTTTAAACGTCAGCGGAATTCCGAGAAAAATGGAAGAGTTCCGAAGCATTTTTAAACGTCAGCAGAATTCCGAGAACAATGGAAGAGTTCAGAAGCATTATTAAACTTCAGCGGAATTCAGGGAACAATGGAAGAGTTCTGAAGCATTTTTAAACTTCAGCGAAATATCCGAGAACAATGGAAGTGTTCCGAAGCATTTTTAAATGTCAGCAGAATTCCGAGAACAATGGAAGTGTTCAGAAGCATTTTTAAGCATCAGCGGAATTCCGAGAACAATGGATGAGTTCTGAAGCATTTTTAAACTTCAGCGGAATTTTTAGAACAATGGAAGAGTTTCAAAGCATTTTTAAACTTCAGCAGAATTCCGAGAACAATGAAAGAGTTCCGAAGCATTTTTAAACATCAGCAGAATTGAGCGAACAATGGAAGAGTTCCGAAGCATTTTTAAACGTCAGCGGAATTCCTAGAACAATGGAAGAGTTTTGAAGCATTTTTAAACGTCAGCAGAATTCCGATAACAATGGAAGAGTTCAGAAGCATTTTTAAACTTCAATAGAATTCCGAGAACAATTGAAGAGTTCTGAAGCATTTTTAAACTTCAGCGGAATTCTGAGAATAATGGAAGAGTACAAAAGCATGTTTAAACTTCAGCGGAAAACCTAGGACAATGGAAGAGTTCCGAAGCATTTTTAAACGTCAGCGGAATTCCGAGAACAATGGAAGAGCTCCGAAGCATTTTTAAACATCAGTGGAGTTCCGAGAACAATGGAAAAGTTCCGAAGCATTTTTAAACGTCAGCAGAATTACGAGAACAATGGAAGAGTTCTAAAGCATTTTGAAATGTCAGCGGAAGTCCGAGAACAATGGAAGAGTTCCGAAGCATTTTTAAACATCAGCGGAATTCCGACAACAATGGAAAAGTTCCGAAGCATTATTAAATGTCAGCGGAATTCTGAGAAAAATGGAAGAGTTCCAAAGCATTTTTAAACTTCAGCGGAATTCCGAGAACAATGGAAAAGTTCCGAAGCATTATTAAACGTCAGCGGAATTCTGAGAAAAATGGAAGAGTTCCGAAGCATTTTTAAACTTCAGCGGAATTCTGAGAACAATGGAAGAGTTCTGAAGCATTTTGAAATGTCAGCGGAAGTTCGAGAACAATGGAAGAGTTCCGAAGCATTTTTAAAACATCAGCGGTATTCCGAGAACAATGGAAAAGTTCCGAAGCATTATTTAACGTCAGCGGAATTCTGAGAAAAATGGAAGAGTTCTGAAGCATTTTTAAACTTCAGCGGAATTCCGAGAATAATGAAAGAGTTCCGAAGCATTATTAAACTTCAGCGGAATTCCGGGAACAATGGAATAGTCCTGAAGCATTTTTAAACTTCAGCGGAATTTCCGAGAACAATGGAAGTGTTCCGAAGGATTTTAAATGTCATCAGAATTCCGAGAACAATGGAACTGTTCCGAAGCATTTTTAAACTTCAGCGGAATTTCCAAGAACAATGGTAGAGGTCCGAAGCATTTTTAAGCATCAGCGGAATTCCGATAGCAATGGAAAAGTTCTGAAGCATTTTTAAACTTCAGCGGAATTCTGAGAACAATGGAAGAGTTTCAAAGCATTTTAAAACTTCAGCGGAATTCCGAGAACAATGAAAGAGTTCCGAAGCATTTTTAAACATCAGCAGAATTGAGAGAACAATGGAAGAGTTCCGAAGCATTTTTAAACGTCAGCGGAATTCCGAGAACAATGGAAGAGTTTCGAAGCATTTTTAAACGTCAGCTGAATTCCGATAACAATGGAAGAGTTCAGAAGCATTTTTAAACTTCAATAGAATTCCGAAAATAATGGAAGAGTTCTGAAGCATTTTTAAACTTCAGCGGAATTCTGAGAATAATGGAGGAGTACCTAAGCATTTTTAAACTTTAGCGGAAATCCTAGATCAATGGAAGAGTTCCGAAGCATTTTTAAACATCAGCGGAATTCCGAGAACAATGGAAAAGTTCCGAAGCATTTTTAAACGTCAGCGGAATTCAGAGAACATTGAAAGAGTTCCAAATCATTTTTAAACTTCAGCGGAATTCTGAGAATAATGGAAGAGTTCCGTAGCATTTTTAAACGTCAGCAGAATTCCGAGAACAATGGAAGAGTTCCAAAGCATTTTTAAACATCAGTAGAATTCCGAAAACAATGGAAGAGTTCCGAAGCATTTTTAAACTTCAGCGGAATTCCGAGAACAATGGAAGAGTTCCGAAGCATTTTTAAACTTCAGCGGAAATCCTAGAACAATGGAAGAGTTCCAAAGCATTTTTAAACTTCAGTAGAATTCCGAGAACAATGGGAGAGTTCCGAAGCATTTTAAAATGTCATCGGAATTCCGAGAACAATGGAAGTATTCCAAAGCATTTTTAAACATCAGCGGAATTCCGAGAACAATGGAAAATTTCCGAAGCATTTTTAAACGTCAGAGGAATTCTGAGAAAAATGGAAGAGTTTCGAAGCATTTTAAAGCGTCAGCAGAATTCCGAGAACAATGAAAGAGTTCCGAATCATTTTTAAACTTCAGCGGAATTCCGAGAAAAATGGAAGAGTTCAGAAGCAATATTAAACTTCAGCGGAATTCCGGGAACAATGGAAAATTTCCGAAGCATTTTTAAACGCCAGAGGAATTCTGAGAAAAATGGAAGAGTTTCGAAGCATTTTAAAGCGTCAGCAGAATTCCGAGAACAATGAAAGAGTTCCGAATCATTTTTAAACTTCAGCGGAATTCCGAGAAAAATGGAAGAGTTCAGAAGCAATATTAAACTTCAGCAGAATTCCGAGAACAATGGAAGTGTTCAGAAGCATTTTTAAATGTCATCAGAATTCCGAGAACAATGGAAGTGTTCCGAAGCATTTTTAAATGTCATCAGAATTCCGAGAACAATGGATGTGTTCCGAAGCATTTTTAAATGTCATCAGAATTCCGAGAACAATGGAAGTGTTCCGAAGCATTTTTAAATTTCAGCTGAATTTCCGAGAACAATGGAAGAGTTCCGAAGCATTTTTAAGCATCAGCGGAATTCTGAGAATAATGGAAGAGTAACTAAGCATTTTTAAACTTCAGCGGAAATCCTAGAACAATGGAAGAGTTCCGAAGCATTTTTAAACATCAGCGGAATTCCGAGAACAATGGAAAAGTTCCAAAGCATTTATAAACGTCAGCGGAATTTCGAGAAAAATGGAAGAGTTCTGAAGCATTTTGAAATGTCAGCGGAAGTTCGAGAACAATGGAAGAGTTCCAAAGCATTTTTAAAACATCAGCTGAATTCCGAGAACAATGGAAATGTTCCGAAGCTTTATTTAACGTCAGCGGAATTCTGAGAAAAATGGAAGAGTTCCGAAGCATTTTTAAACTTCAGCGGAATTCCGTGAACAATGAAAGAGTTCCGAAGCATTATTAAACTTCAGCGGAATTCCGGGAACAATGGAAGAGTTCTGAAGAATTTTTAAACTTCAGCGGAATTTCCGAGAACAATGGAAGTGTTACGAAGCATTTTTAAATGTAATCAGAATTCCGAGAACAATGGAAGAGTTCCGAAGCATTTTTAAACTTCAGCGGAATTCCGAGAACAATGGAAGAGTTCCGAAGCATTTTTAAACTTCAGCGGAAATCCTAGAACAATGGAAGAGTTCCAAAGCATTTTTAAACTTCAGTAGAATTCCGAGAACAATGGGAGAGTGTCGAAGCATTTTAAAATGTCATCGGAATTCCGAGAACAATGGAAGTATTCCAAAGCATTTTTAAACATCAGCGGAATTCCGAGAACAATGGAAAATTTCCAAAGCATTTTTAAACGTCAGAGGAATTCTGAGAAAAATGGAAGAGTTTCGAAGCATTTTAAAGCGTCAGCAGAATTCCGAGAACAATGAAAGAGTTCCGAATCATTTTTAAACTTCAGCGGAATTCCGAGAAAAATGGAAGAGTTCAGAAGCAATATTAAACTTCAGCGGAATTCCGGGAACAATGGAAGAGTTCTGAAGCATTTTTAAACTTCAGCAAAATTTCCGAGAATAATGAAAGTGTTCCGAAGCATTTTTAAATGTCAGCAGAATTCCGAGAACAATGGAAGTGTTCAGAAGCATTTTTAAATGTCATCAGAATTCCGAGAACAATGGAAGTGTTCCGAAGCATTTTTAAATGTCATCAGAATTCCGAGAACAATGGATGTGTTCCGAAGCATTTTTAAATGTCATCAGAATTCCGAGAACAATGGAAGTGCTCCGAAGCATTTTTAAATTTCAGCTGAATTTCCGAGAACAATGGAAGAGTTCCGAAGCATTTTTAAGCATCAGCGGAATTCTGAGAATAATGGAAGAGTAACTAAGCATTTTTAAACTTCAGCGGAAATCCTAGTACAATGGAAGAGTTCCAAAGCATTTTTAAACATCAGCGGAATTCCGAGAACAATGGAAAAGTTCCGAAGCATTTTTAAACGTCAGCGGAATTTCGAGAAAAATGGAACAGTTCTGAAGCATTTTGAAATATCAGCGGAAGTCCGATAACAATGGAAGAGTTCCAAAGCATTTTTAAACTACAGTGGAATTCCGAGAATAATGGAAGAGTTCCGAAGCATTTTTAAACATCAGCAGAATTACGAGAACAATGGAAGAGTTCTGAAGAATTTTGAAATGTCAGCGGAAGTCCGAGAACAATGGAAGAGTTCCGAAGCATTTTTAAACATCAGCGGAATTCCGACAACAATGGAAAAGTTCCGAACCATTATTAAACGTCAGCGGAATTCTGAGAAAAATGGAAGAGTTCCAAAGCATTTTTAAACTTCAGCGGAATTCCGAGAACAATGGAAAAGTTCCGAAGCATTATTAAACGTCAGCAGAATTGAGAGAACAATGGAAGAGTTCCGAAGCATTTTTATTGAATATAGAATATAGAATTCCGATAACAATGGAAGAGTTCAGAAGCATTTTTAAACTTCAATAGAATTCCGAGAACAATGGAAGAGTTCTGAAGCATTTTTAAACTTAAGCGGAATTCTGAGAATAATGGAAGAGTACCTAAGCATTTTTAAACTTCAGCGGAAATCCTAGAACAATGGAAGAGTTCCGAAGCATTTTTAAACATCAGCGGAATTCCGAGAACAATGGAAAAGTTCCAAAGCATTTATAAACGTCAGCGGAATTTCGAGAAAAATGGAAGAGTTCTGAAGCATTTTGAAATGTCAGTGGAAGTCCGAGAACAATGGAAGAGTTCCGAAGCATTTTTAAACTACAGCGGAATTCCGAGAACAATGGAAGAGTTCCGAAGCATTTTTAAACTTCAGCGGAATTCCGAGAACAATGGAAGAGTTCTGAAGCATTTTGAAATGTCAGCGGAAGTTCGAGAACAATGGAAGAGTTCCAAAGCATTTTTAAAACATCAGCTGAATTCCGAGAACAATGGAAATGTTCCGAAGCTTTATTTAACGTCAGCGGAATTCTGAGAAAAATGGAAGAGTTCCGAAGCATTTTTAAACTTCAGCGGAATTCCGTGAACAATGAAAGAGTTCCGAAGCATTATTAAACTTCAGCGGAATTCCGGGAACAATGGAAGAGTTCTGAAGAATTTTTAAACTTCAGCGGAATTTCCGAGAACAATGGAAGTGTTACGAAGCATTTTTAAATGTAATCAGAATTCCGAGAACAATGGAAGTGTTCCGAATCATTTTTAAACTTCAGCGGTATTTCCGAGAACAATGGAAGAGTTCCGAAGCATTTTTAAGCATCAGCGGAATTCCGAGAGCAATGGATGAGTCCTGAAGCATTTTTAAACTTCAGCGGAATTCTGAGAACAATGGAAAAGTTTCAAAGCATTTTAAAACTTCAGCGGAATTCCGAGAACAATGAAAGAGTTCCGAAGCATTTTTAAACGTCAGCAGAATTACGAGAACAATGGAAGAGTTCCGAAGCATTTTTAAACATCAGCGGAATTCCGACAACAATGGAAAAGTTCCGAAGCATTATTAAACGTCAGCGGAATTCCGAGAACAATGAAAGAGTTCCGAAGCATTTTTAAACATCAGCAGAATTGAGAGAACAATGGAAGAGTTCCGAAGCATTTTTAAACGTCAGCGGAATTCCGAAAACATTGAAAGAGTTCCGAATCATTTTTAAACTTCAGCGGAATTCTGAGAATAATGGAAGAGTTCCGTAGCATTTTTAAACGTCAGCAGAATTCCGAGAACAATGGAAGAGTTCCAAAGCATTTTTAAACATCAGTAGAATTCCGAGAACAATGGAAGAGTTCCGAAGCATTTTTAAACTTCAGCGGAATTGCGAGAACAATGGAAGAGTTCCGAAGCATTTTTAAATGTCATCGGAATTCCGAGAACAATGGAAGTGTTCCAAAGCATTTTTAAACATCAGCGGAATTCCGAGAACAATTTAAGAGTTCCGAAGCATTTTTAAATGTCATCGGAATTCCGAGAACAATGGAAGTGTTCCAAAGCATTTTTAAACATCAGCGGAATTCCGAGAACAATGGAAAATTTCCGAAGCATTTTTAAGCATCAGAGGAATTCTTAGAAAAATGGAAGAGTTCCGAAGCATTTTAAAGCGTCAGCAGAATTCCGAGAACAATGAAAGAGTTCCAAATCATTTTTAAACTTCAGCGGAATTTCTGAGAACAATTGAAGAGTTCCGAAGCATTTTTAAGCATCAGCGGAATTCTGAGAACAATGGATGAGTTCTGAAGCATTTTTAAACATCAGCGGAATTCCGAGAACAATGGAAAATTTCCGAAGCATTTTTAAACGTCAGCGGAATTCCGAGAAAAATGGAAGAGTTCCGAAGCATTTTTAAACGTCAGCAGAATTCCGAGAGCAATGGAAGAGTTCAGAAGCATTATTAAACTTCAGCGGAATTCAGGGAACAATGGAAGAGTTCTGAAGCATTTTTAAACTTCAGCGAAATATCCGAGAACAATGGAAGTGTTCCGAAGCATTTTTAAATGTCAGCAGAATTCCGAGAACAATGGAAGTGTTCAGAAGCATTTTTAAGCATCAGCGGAATTCCGAGAACAATGGATGAGTTCTGAAGCATTTTTAAACTTCAGCGGAATTTTGAGAACAATGGAAGAGTTTCAAAGCATTTTTAAACTTCAGCAGAATTCCGAGAACAATGAAAGAGTTCCGAAGCATTTTTAAACATCGGCAGAATTGAGCGAACAATGGAAGAGTTCCGAAGCATTTTTAAACGTCAGCGGAATTCCTAGAACAATGGAAGAGTTTTGAAGCATTTTTAAACGTCAGCAGAATTCCGATAACAATGGAAGAGTTCAGAAGCATTTTTAAACTTCAATAGAATTCCGAGAACAATTGAAGAGTTCTGAAGCATTTTTAAACTTCAGCGGAATTCTGAGAATAATGGAAGAGTACAAAAGCATGTTTAAACTTCAGCGGAAAACCTAGGACAATGGAAGAGTTCCGAAGCATTTTTAAACGTCAGCGGAATTCCGAGAACAATGGAAGAGCTCCGAAGCATTTTTAAACATCAGTGGAGTTCCGAGAACAATGGAAAAGTTCCGAAGCATTTTTAAACGTCAGCAGAATTACGAGAACAATGGAAGAGTTCTAAAGCATTTTGAAATGTCAGCGGAAGTCCGAGAACAATGGAAGAGTTCCGAAGCATTTTTAAACATCAGCGGAATTCCGACAACAATGGAAAAGTTCCGAAGCATTATTAAATGTCAGCGGAATTCTGAGAAAAATGGAAGAGTTCCAAAGCATTTTTAAACTTCAGCGGAATTCCGAGAACAATGGAAAAGTTCCGAAGCATTATTAAACGTCAGCGGAATTCTGAGAAAAATGGAAGAGTTCCGAAGCATTTTTAAACTTCAGCGGAATTCTGAGAACAATGGAAGAGTTCTGAAGCATTTTGAAATGTCAGCGGAAGTTCGAGAACAATGGAAGAGTTCCGAAGCATTTTTAAAACATCAGCGGTATTCCGAGAACAATGGAAAAGTTCCGAAGCATTATTTAACGTCAGCGGAATTCTGAGAAAAATGGAAGAGTTCTGAAGCATTTTTAAACTTCAGCGGAATTCCGAGAATAATGAAAGAGTTCCGAAGCATTATTAAACTTCAGCGGAATTCCGGGAACAATGGAATAGTCCTGAAGCATTTTTAAACTTCAGCGGAATTTCCGAGAACAATGGAAGTGTTCCGAAGGATTTTAAATGTCATCAGAATTCCGAGAACAATGGAACTGTTCCGAAGCATTTTTAAACT
Organism: Phyllobates terribilis; assembly: GCF_046119375.1. Classification (NCBI taxonomy): domain Eukaryota; kingdom Metazoa; phylum Chordata; class Amphibia; order Anura; family Dendrobatidae; genus Phyllobates; species Phyllobates terribilis. Next base: position 634,483,642 of record NW_027362762.1, read on the forward strand.
TCAGCGGAATTTCCAAGAAGAATGGTAGAGGTCCGAAGCATTTTTAAGCATCAGTGGAATTCCGATAGCAATGGATAAGTTCTGAAGCATTTTTAAACTTCAGCGGAATTCTGAGAACAATGGAAGAGTTTCAAAGCATTTTAAAACTTCAGCGGAATTCCGAGAACAATGAAAGAGTTCCGAAGCATTTTTAAACATCAGCAGAATTGAGAGAACAATGGAAGAGTTCCGAAGCATTTTTAAACGTCAGCGGAATTCCGAGAACAATGGAAGAGTTTCGAAGCATTTTTAAACGTCAGCTGAATTCCGATAACAATGGAAGAGTTCAGAAGCATTTTTAAACTTCAATAGAATTCCGAAAATAATGGAAGAGTTCTGAAGCATTTTTAAACTTCAGCGGAATTCTGAGAATAATGGAGGAGTACCTAAGCATTTTTAAACTTTAGCGGAAATCCTAGATCAATGGAAGAGTTCCGAAGCATTTTTAAACATCAGCGGAATTCCGAGAACAATGGAAAAGTTCCGAAGCATTTTTAAACGTCAGCGGAATTCAGAGAACATTGAAAGAGTTCCAAATCATTTTTAAACTTCAGCGGAATTCTGAGAATAATGGAAGAGTTCCGTAGCATTTTTAAACGTCAGCAGAATTCCGAGAACAATGGAAGAGTTCCAAAGCATTTTTAAACATCAGTAGAATTCCGAAAACAATGGAAGAGTTCCGAAGCATTTTTAAACTTCAGCGGAATTCCGAGAACAATGGAAGAGTTCCGAAGCATTTTTAAACTTCAGCGGAAATCCTAGAACAATGGAAGAGTTCCAAAGCATTTTTAAACTTCAGTAGAATTCCGAGAACAATGGGAGAGTTCCGAAGCATTTTAAAATGTCATCGGAATTCCGAGAACAATGGAAGTATTCTAAAGCATTTTTAAACATCAGCGGAATTCCGAGAACAATGGAAAATTTCCGAAGCATTTTTAAACGTCAGAGGAATTCTGAGAAAAATGGAAGAGTTTCGAAGCATTTTAAAGCGTCAGCAGAATTCCGAGAACAATGAAAGAGTTCCGAATCATTTTTAAACTTCAGCGGAATTCCGAGAAAAATGGAAGAGTTCAGAAGCAATATTAAACTTCAGCGGAATTCCGGGAACAATGGAAGAGTTCTGAAGCATTTTTAAACTTCAGCAAAATTTCCGAGAATAATGAAAGTGTTCCGAAGCATTTTTAAATGTCAGCAGAATTCCGAGAACAATGGAAGTGTTCAGAAGCATTTTTAAATGTCATCAGAATTCCGAGAACAATGGAAGTGTTCCGAAGCATTTTTAAATGTCATCAGAATTCCGAGAACAATGGATGTGTTCCGAAGCATTTTTAAATGTCATCAGAATTCCGAGAACAATGGAAGTGTTCCGAAGCATTTTTAAATTTCAGCTGAATTTCCGAGAACAATGGAAGAGTTCCGAAGCATTTTTAAGCATCAGCGGAATTCTGAGAATAATGGAAGAGTAACTAAGCATTTTTAAACTTCAGCGGAAATCCTAGTACAATGGAAGAGTTCCAAAGCATTTTTAAACATCAGCGGAATTCCGAGAACAATGGAAAAGTTCCGAAGCATTTTTAAACATCAGCGGAATTTCGAGAAAAATGGAAGAGTTCTGAAGCATTTTGAAATGTCAGCGGAAGTCCGAGAACAATGGAAGAGTTCCAAAGCATTTTTAAACTACAGTGGAATTCCGAGAATAATGGAAGAGTTCCGAAGCATTTTTAAACGTCAGCAGAATTACGAGAACAATGGAAGAGTTTTGAAGAATTTTGAAATGTCAGCGGAAGTCCGAGAACAATGGAAGAGTTCCGAAGCATTTTTAAACATCAGCGGAATTCCGACAACAATGGAAAAGTTCCGAACCATTATTAAACGTCAGCGGAATTCTGAGAAAAATGGAAGAGTTCCAAAGCATTTTTAAACTTCAGCGGAATTCCGAGAACAATGGAAAAGTTCCGAAGCATTATTAAACGTCAGCAGAATTGAGAGAACAATGGAAGAGTTCCGAAGCATTTTTATTGAATATAGAATATAGAATTCCGATAACAATGGAAGAGTTCAGAAGCATTTTTAAACTTCAATAGAATTCCGAGAACAATGGAAGAGTTCTGAAGCATTTTTAAACTTAAGCGGAATTCTGAGAATAATGGAAGAGTACCTAAGCATTTTTAAACTTCAGCGGAAATCCTAGAACAATGGAAGAGTTCCGAAGCATTTTTAAACATCAGCGGAATTCCGAGAACAATGGAAAAGTTCCAAAGCATTTATAAACGTCAGCGGAATTTCGAGAAAAATGGAAGAGTTCTGAAGCATTTTGAAATGTCAGTGGAAGTCCGAGAACAATGGAAGAGTTCCGAAGCATTTTTAAACTACAGCGGAATTCCGAGAACAATGGAAGAGTTCCGAAGCATTTTTAAACTTCAGCGGAATTCCGAGAACAATGGAAGAGTTCTGAAGCATTTTGAAATGTCAGCGGAAGTTCGAGAACAATGGAAGAGTTCCAAAGCATTTTTAAAACATCAGCTGAATTCCGAGAACAATGGAAATGTTCCGAAGCTTTATTTAACGTCAGCGGAATTCTGTGAAAAATGGAAGAGTTCCGAAGCATTTTTAAACTTCAGCGGAATTCCGTGAACAATGAAAGAGTTCCGAAGCATTATTAAACTTCAGCGGAATTCCGGGAACAATGGAAGAGTTCTGAAGAATTTTTAAACTTCAGCGGAATTTCCGAGAACAATGGAAGTGTTACGAAGCATTTTTAAATGTAATCAGAATTCCGAGAACAATGGAAGAGTTCCGAAGCATTTTTAAACTTCAGCGGAATTCCGAGAACAATGGAAGAGTTCCGAAGCATTTTTAAACTTCAGCGGAAATCCTAGAACAATGGAAGAGTTCCAAAGCATTTTTAAACTTCAGTAGAATTCCGAGAACAATGGGAGAGTTCCGAAGCATTTTAAAATGTCATCGGAATTCCGAGAACAATGGAAGTATTCCAAAGCATTTTTAAACATCAGCGGAATTCCGAGAACAATGGAAAATTTCCGAAGCATTTTTAAACGTCAGAGGAATTCTGAGAAAAATGGAAGAGTTTCGAAGCATTTTAAAGCGTCAGCAGAATTCCGAGAACAATGAAAGAGTTCCGAATCATTTTTAAACTTCAGCGGAATTCCGAGAAAAATGGAAGAGTTCAGAAGCAATATTAAACTTCAGCGGAATTCCGGGAACAATGGAAGAGTTCTGAAGCATTTTTAAACTTCAGCAAAATTTCCGAGAATAATGAAAGTGTTCCGAAGCATTTTTAAATGTCAGCAGAATTCCGAGAACAATGGAAGTGTTCAGAAGCATTTTTAAATGTCATCAGAATTCCGAGAACAATGGAGGTGTTCCGAAGCATTTTTAAATGTCATCAGAATTCCGAGAACAATGGATGTGTTCCGAAGCATTTTTAAATGTCATCAGAATTCCGAGAACAATGGAAGTGTTCCGAAGCATTTTTAAATTTCAGCTGAATTTCCGAGAACAATGGAAGAGTTCCGAAGCATTTTTAAGCATCAGCGGAATTCTGAGAATAATGGAAGAGTAACTAAGCATTTTTAAACTTCAGCGGAAATCCTAGTACAATGGAAGAGTTCCAAAGCATTTTTAAACATCAGCGGAATTCCGAGAACAATGGAAAAGTTCCGAAGCATTTTTAAACGTCAGCGGAATTTCGAGAAAAATGGAAGAGTTCTGAAGCATTTTGAAATGTCAGCGGAAGTCCGAGAACAATGGAAGAGTTCCAAAGCATTTTTAAACTTCAGTGGAATTCCGAGAATAATGGAAGAGTTCCGAAGCATTTTTAAACATCAGCAGAATTACGAGAACAATGGAAGAGTTCTGAAGAATTTTGAAATGTCAGCGGAAGTCCGAGAACAATGGAAGAGTTCCGAAGCATTTTTAAACATCAGCGGAATTCCGACAACAATGGAAAAGTTCCGAACCATTATTAAACGTCAGCGGAATTCTGAGAAAAATGGAAGAGTTCCAAAGCATTTTTAAACTTCAGCGGAATTCCGAGAACAATGGAAAAGTTCCGAAGCATTATTAAACGTCAGTAGAATTGAGAGAACAATGGAAGAGTTCCGAAGCATTTTTAAACTTAAGCGGAATTCTGAGAATAATGGAAGAGTACCTAAGCATTTTTAAACTTCAGCGGAAAACCTAGAACAATGGAAGAGTTCCGAAGCATTTTTAAACATCAGCGGAATTCCGAGAACAATGGAAAAGTTCCAAAGCATTTATAAACGTCAGCGGAATTTCGAGAAAAATGTAAGAGTTCTGAAGCATTTTGAAATGTCAGTGGAAGTCCGAGAACAATGGAAGAGTTCCGAAGCATTTTTAAACTACAGCGGAATTCCGAGAACAATGGAAGAGTTCCGAAGCATTTTTAAACTTCAGCGGAATTCCGAGAACAATGGAAGAGTTCTGAAGCATTTTGAAATGTCAGCGGAAGTTCGAGAACAATGGAAGAGTTCCAAAGCATTTTTAAAACATCAGCTGAATTCCGAGAACAATGGAAATGTTCCGAAGCTTTATTTAACGTCAGCGGAATTCTGAGAAAAATGGAAGAGTTCCGAAGCATTTTTAAACTTCAGCGGAATTCCGTGAACAATGAAAGAGTTCCGAAGCATTATTAAACTTCAGCGGAATTCCGGGAACAATGGAAGAGTTCTGAAGAATTTTTAAACTTCAGCGGAATTTCCGAGAACAATGGAAGTGTTACGAAGCATTTTTAAATGTAATCAGAATTCCGAGAACAATGGAAGTGTTCCGAAGCATTTTTAAACTTCAGCGGTATTTCCGAGAACAATGGAAGAGTTCCGAAGCATTTTTAAGCATCAGCGGAATTCCGAGAGCAATGGATGAGTCCTGAAGCATTTTTAAACTTCAGCGGAATTCTGAGAACAATGGAAAAGTTTCAAAGCATTTTAAAACTTCAGCGGAATTCCGAGAACAATGAAAGAGTTCCGAAGCATTTTTAAACGTCAGCAGAATTACGAGAACAATGGAAGAGTTCCGAAGCATTTTTAAACATCAGCGGAATTCCGACAACAATGGAAAAGTTCCGAAGCATTATTAAACGTCAGCGGAATTCCGAGAACAATGAAAGAGTTCCGAAGCATTTTTAAACATCAGCAGAATTGAGAGAACAATGGAAGAGTTCCGAAGCATTTTTAAACGTCAGCGGAATTCCGAAAACATTGAAAGAGTTCCGAATCATTTTTAAACTTCAGCGGAATTCTGAGAATAATGGAAGAGTTCCGTAGCATTTTTAAACGTCAGCAGAATTCCGAGAACAATGGAAGAGTTCCAAAGCATTTTTAAACATCAGTAGAATTCCGAGAACAATGGAAGAGTTCCGAAGCATTTTTAAACTTCAGCGGAATTGCGAGAACAATGGAAGAGTTCTGAAGCATTTTTAAACTTCAGCGGAAATCCTAGAACAATGGAAGAGTTCCGAAGCATTTTTAAAATTCAGTAGAATTCCGAGAACAATGGGAGAGTTCCGAAGCATTTTTAAACGTCAGCGGAATTACGAGAACAATGGAAGAGTTCCGAAGCATTTTTAAATGTCATCGGAATTCCGAGAACAATGGAAGTGTTCCAAAGCATTTTTAAACATCAGCGGAATTCCGAGAACAATTTAAGAGTTCCGAAGCATTTTTAAATGTCATCGGAATTCCGAGAACAATGGAAGTGTTCCAAAGCATTTTTAAACATCAGCGGAATTCCGAGAACAATGGAAAATTTCCGAAGCATTTTTAAACGTCAGAGGAATTCTTAGAAAAATGGAAGAGTTCCGAAGCATTTTAAAGCGTCAGCAGAATTCCGAGAACAATGAAAGAGTTCCGAATCATTTTTAAACTTCAGCGGAATTTCTGAGAACAATTGAAGAGTTCCGAAGCATTTTTAAGCATCAGCGGAATTCTGAGAACAATGGATGAGTTCTGAAGCATTTTTAAACATCAGCGGAATTGCGAGAACAATGGAAAAGTTCCGAAGCATTATTAAACGTCAGCGGAATTCCGAGAACAATGGAAGAGTTCTGAAGCATTTTGAAATGTCAGCGGAAGTTCGAGAACAATGGAAGAGTTCCGAAGCATTTTTAAAACATCAGCGGAATTCCGAGAACAATGGAAAAGTTCCGAAGCATTATTTAACGTCAGCGGAATTCTGAGAAAAATGGAAGAGTTCCGAAGCATTTTTAAATGTCATCAGAATTCCGAGAACAATGGAAGTGTTCCAAAGCATTTTTAAATGTCATCAGAATTCCGAGAACAATGGAAGTGTTCCGAAGCATTTTTAAACTTCAGCGGAATTTCCGAGAACAATGGAAGAGTTCCGAAGCATTTTTAAGCATCAGCGGAATTTCGATAGCAATGGATGAGTTCTGAAGCATTTTTAAACTTCAGCGGAATTCTGAGAACAATGGAAGAGTTTCAAAGCATTTTTAAACTTCAGCAGAATTCCGAGAACAATGAAAGAGTTCCGAAGCATTTTTAAACATCAGCAGAATTGAGCGAACAATGGAAGTGTTCAGAAGCATTTTTAAGCATCAGCGGAATTCCGAGAACAATGGATGAGTTCTGAAGCATTTTTAAACTTCAGCGGAATTCTGAGAACAATGGAAGAGTTTCAAAGCATTTTTAAACTTCAGCAGAATTCCGAGAACAATGAAAGAGTTCCGAAGCATTTTTAAACATCAGCAGAATTGAGCGAACAATGGAAGAGTTCCAAAGCATTTTTAAACGTCAGCGGAATTCCTAGAACAATGGAAGAGTTTTGTAGCATTTTTAAACGTCAGCAGAATTCCGATAACAATGGAAGAGTTCAGAAGCATTTTTAAACTTCAATAGAATTCCGAGAACAATTGAAGAGTTCTGAAGCATTTTTAAACTTCAGCGGAATTCTGAGAATAATGGAAGAGTACAAAAGCATATTTAAACTTCAGCGGAAAACCTAGAACAAGGGAAGAGTTCCGAAGCATTTTTAAACATCAGCGGAATTCAGAGAACAATGGAAAAGTTCCGAAGCATTTTTAAACGTCAGCGGAATTCCGAGAAAAATGGAAGAGTTCCGAAGCATTTTTAAACGTCAGCAGAATTCCGAGAACAATGGAAGAGTTCAGAAGCATTATTAAACTTCAGCGGAATTCCGGGAACAATGGAAGATTTCTGAAGCATTTTTAAACTTCAGCGAAATTTCCGAGAACAATGGAAGTGTTCCGAAGCATTTTTAAATGTCAGCAGAATTCCGAGAACAATGGAAGTGTTCAGAAGCATTTTTAAGCATCAGCGGAATTCCGAGAACAATGGATGAGTTCTGAAGCATTTTTAAACTTCAGCAGAATTTTGAGAACAATGGAAGAGTTTCAAAGCATTTTTAAACTTCAGCAGAATTCCGAGAACAATGAAAGAGTTCCGAAGCATTTTTAAACATCAGCAGAATTGAGCGAACAATGGAAGAGTTCCGAAGCATTTTTAAACGTCAGCGGAATTACTAGAACAATGGAAGAGTTTTGAAGCATTTTTAAACGTCAGCAGAATTCCGATAACAATGGAAGAGTTCAGAAGCATTTTTAAACTTCAATAGAATTCCGAGAACAATGGAAGAGTTCTGAAGCATTTTTAAACTTCAGCGGAATTCTGAGAATAATGGAAGAGTACAAAAGCATGTTTAAACTTCAGCGGAAAACCTAGAACAATGGAAGAGTTCCGAAGCATTTTTAAACGTCAGCGGAATTCCGATAACAATGGAAGAGCTCCGAAGCATTTTTAAACATCAGTGGAGTTCCGAGAACAATGGAAAAGTTCCGAAGCATTTTTAAACGTCAGCAGAATTACGAGAACAATGGAAGAGTTCTAAAGCATTTTGAAATGTCAGCGGAAGTCCGAGAACAATGGAAGAGTTCCGAAGCATTTTTAAACATCAGCGGAATTCCGACAACAATGGAAAAGTTCCGAAGCATTATTAAATGTCAGCGGAATTCTGAGAAAAATGGAAGAGTTCCAAAGCATTTTTAAACTTCAGCGGAATTCCGAGAACAATGGAAAAGTTCCGAAGCATTATTAAACGTCAGCGGAATTCTGAGAAAAATGGAAGAGTTCCGAAGCATTTTTAAACTTCAGCGGAATCCTAAGAACAATGGAAGAGTTCTGAAGCATTTTGAAATGTCAGCGGAAGTTCGAGAACAATGCAAGAGTTCCGAAGCATTTTTAAAACATCAGCGGAATTCCGAGAACAATGGAAAAGTTCCGAAGCATTATTTAACGTCAGCGGAATTCTGAGAAAAATGGAAGAGTTCTGAAGCACTTTTAAACTTCAGCGGAATTCCGAGAACAATGGAAGAGTTCCGAAGCATTTTTAAACGTCAGCGGAATTCCGAGAACAATGGAAGAGTTTCGAAGCATTTTTAAACGTCAACTGAATTCCGATAACAATGGAAGAGTTCAGAAGCATTTTTAAACTTCAATAGAATTCCGAAAATAATGGAAGAGTTCTGAAGCATTTTTAAACTTGAGCGGAATTCTGAGAATAATGGAAGAGAACCTAAGCATTTTTAAACTTTAGCGGAAATCCTAGATCAATGGAAGAGTTCCAAATCATTTTTAAACTTCAGCAGAATTCTGAGAATAATGGAAGAGTTCCGTAGCATTTTTAAACGTCAGCAGAATTCCGAGAACAATGGAAGAGTTCCAAAGCATTTTTAAACATCAGTAGAATTCCGAAAACAATGGAAGAGTTCCGAAGCATTTTTAAACTTCAGCGGAATTCCGAGAACAATGGAAGAGTTCCGAAGCATTTTTAAACTTCAGCGGAAATCCTAGAACAATGGAAGAGTTCCAAAGCATTTTTAAACTTCAGTAGAATTCCGAGAACAATGGGAGAGTTCCGAATCATTTTAAAATGTCATCGGAATTCCGAGAACAATGGAAGTATTCCAAAGCATTTTTAAACATCAGCGGAATTCCGAGAACAATGGAAAATTTCCGAAGCATTTTTAAACGTCAGAGGAATTCTGAGAAAAATGGAAGAGTTTCGAAGCATTTTAAAGCGTCAGCAGAATTCCGAGAACAATGAAAGAGTTCCGAATCATTTTTAAACTTCAGCGGAATTCCGAGAACAATGGAAGAGTTCAGAAGCAATATTAAACTTCAGCGGAATTCCGGGAACAATGGAAGAGTTCTGAAGCATTTTTAAACTTCAGCAAAATTTCCGAGAATAATGAAAGTGTTCCGAAGCATTTTTAAATGTCAGCAGAATTCCGAGAACAATGGAAGTGTTCAGAAGCATTTTTAAATGTCATCAGAATTCCGAGAACAATGGAAGTGTTCCGAAGCATTTTTAAATGTCATCAGAATTCCGAGAACAATGGATGTGTTCCGAAGCATTTTTAAATGTCATCAGAATTCCGAGAACAATGGAAGTGTTCCGAAGCATTTTTAAATTTCAGCTGAATTTCCGAGAACAATGGAAGAGTTCCGAAGCATTTTTCAGCATCAGCGGAATTCTGAGAATAATGGAAGAGTACCTAAGCATTTTTAAACTTCAGCGGAAATCCTAGTACAATGGAAGAGTTTCAAAGGATTTTTAAACATCAGCGGAATTCCGAGAACAATGGAAAAGTTCCGAAGCATTTTTTAACGTCAGCGGAATTCCGAGAACAATGGAAGAGTTCTGAAGCATTTTTAAACGTCAGCGGAATTTCGAGAAAAATGGAAGAGTTCTGAAGCATTTTGAAATCTCAGCGGAAGTCCGAGAACAATGGAAGAGTTCCAAAGCATTTTTAAACTACAGTGGAATTCCGAGAATAATGGAAGAGTTCCGAAGCATTTTTCAACATCAGCAGAATTACGAGAACAATGGAAGAGTTCTGAAGAATTTTGAAATGTCAGCGGAAGTCCGAGAACAATGGAAGAGTTCCGAAGCATTTTTAAACATCAGCGGAATTCCGACAACAATGGAAAAGTCCCGAACCATTATTAAACGTCAGCGGAATTCTGAGAAAAATGGAAGAGTTCCAAAGCATTTTTAAACTTCAGCGGAATTCCGAGAACAATGGAAAAGTTCCGAAGCATTATTTAACGTCAGCAGAATTGAGAGAACAATGGAAGAGTTCCGAAGCATTTTTACACGTCAGCGGAATTCCTAGAACAATGGAAGAGTTTTGAAGCATTTTTAAATGTCAGCAGAATTCCGATAACAATGGAAGAGTTCAGAAGCATTTTTAAACTTCAATAGAATTCCGAGAACAATGGAAGAGTTCTGAAGCATTTTTAAACTTAAGTGGAATTCTGAGAATAATGGAAGAGTACCTAAGCATTTTTAAACTTCAGCGGAAATCCTAGAACAATGGAAGAGTTCCGAAGCATTTTTAAACATCAGCGGAATTCCGAGAACAATGGAAAAGTTCCAAAGCATTTATAAACGTCAGCGGAATTTCGAGAAAAATGGAAGAGTTCTGAAGCATTTTGAAATGTCAGCGGAAGTCCGAGAACAATGGAAGAGTTCCGAAGCATTTTTAAACTACAGCGGAATTCCGAGAACAATGGAAGAGTTCCGAAGCATTTTTAAACTTCAGCGGAATTCCGAGAACAATGGAAGAGTTCTGAAGCATTTTGAAATGTCAGCGGAAGTTCGAGAACAATGGAAGAGTTCCAAAGCATTTTTAAAACATCAGCTGAATTCCGAGAACAATGGAAATGTTCCGAAGCTTTATTTAACGTCAGCGGAATTCTGAGAAAAATGGAAGAGTTCCGAAGCATTTTTAAACTTCAGCGGAATTCCGTGAACAATGAAAGAGTTCCGAAGCATTATTAAACTTCAGCGGAATTCCGGGAACAATGGAAGAGTTCTGAAGAATTTTTAAACTTCAGCGGAATTTCCGAAAACAATGGAAGTGTTACGAAGCATTTTTAAATGTCATCAGAATTCCGAGAACAATGGAAGTGTTCCGAAGCATTTTTAAACTTAAGCGGTATTTCCGAGAACAATGGAAGAGTTCCGAAGCATTTTTAAGCATCAGCGGAATTCCGAGAGCAATGGATGAGTGCTGAAGCATTTTTAAACTTCAGCGGAATTCTGAGAACAATGGAAAAGTTTCAAAGCATTTTAAAACTTCAGTGGAATTCCAAGAACAATGAAAGAGTTCCGAAGCATTATTTAACGTCAGCGGAATTCTGAGAAAAATGGAAGAGTTCTGAAGCACTTTTAAACTTCAGCGGAATTCCGAGAATAATGAAAGAGTTCCGACGCATTATTAAACTTCAGCGGAATTCCGGGAACAATGGAATAGTCCTGAAGCATTTTTAAACTTCAGCGGAATTTCCGAGAACAATGGAAGTGTTCCGAAGCATTTTAAATGTCATCAGAATTCCGAGAACAATGAAACTGTTCCGAAGCATTTTTAAACTTCAGCGGAATTTCCAAGAACAATGGAAGAGTTCCGAAGCATTTTTAAGCATGAGCGGAATTCCGATAGCAATGGATAAGTTCTGAAGCATTTTTAAACTTCAGCGGAATTCTGAGAACAATGGAAGAGTTTCAAAGCATTTTAAAACTTCAGCGGAATTCCGAGAACAATGAAAGAGTTCCGAAGCATTTTTAAACATCAGCAGAATTGAGAGAACAATGGAAGAGTTCCGAAGCATTTTTAAACGTCAGCGGAATTCCGAGAACAATGGAAGAGTTTCGAAGCATTTTTAAACGTCAGCTGAATTCCGATAACAATGGAAGAGTTCAGAAGCATTTTTAAACTTCAATAGAATTCCGAAAATAATGGAAGAGTTCTGAAGCATTTTTAAACTTGAGCGGAATTCTGAGAATAATGGAAGAGTACCTAAGCATTTTTAAACTTTAGCGGAAATCCTAGATCAATGGAAGAGTTCCGAAGCATTTTTAAACATCAGCGGAATTCCGAGAACAATGGAAAAGTTCCGAAGCATTTTTAAGCGTCAGCGGAATTCAGAGAACATTGAAAGAGTTCCAAATCATTTTTAAACTTCAGCGGAATTCTGAGAATAATGGAAGAGTTCCGTAGCATTTTTAAACGTCAGCAGAATTCCGAGAACAATGGAAGAGTTCCAAAGCATTTTTAAAACATCAGCTGAATTCCGAGAACAATGGAAATGTTCCGAAGCTTTATTTAACGTCAGCGGAATTCTGAGAAAAATGGAAGAGTTCCGAAGCATTTTTAAACTTCAGCGGAATTCCGTGAACAATGAAAGAGTTCCGAAGCATTATTAAACTTCAGCGGAATTCCGGGAACAATGGAAGAGTTCTGAAGAATTTTTAAACTTCAGCGGAATTTCCGAAAACAATGGAAGTGTTACGAAGCATTTTTAAATGTCATCAGAATTCCGAGAACAATGGAAGTGTTCCGAAGCATTTTTAAGCATCAGCGGAATTTCGATAGCAATGGATGAGTTCTGAAGCATTTTTAAACTTCAGCGGAATTCTGAGAACAATGGAAGAGTTTCAAAGCATTTTAAAACTTCATCGAAATTTCCGAGAACAATGGAAGTGTTCCGAAGCATTTTTAAATGTCAGCAGAATTCCGAGAACAATGGAAGTTTTCAGAAGCATTTTTAAGCATCAGCGGAATTCCGAGAACAATGGATGAGTTCTGAAGCATTTTTAAACTTCAGCGGAATTCTGAGAACAATGGAAGAGTTTCAAAGCATTTTTAAACTTCAGCAGAATTCCGAGAACAATGAAAGAGTTCCGAAGCATTTTTAAACATCAGCAGAATTGAGCGAACAATGGAAGTGTTCAGAAGCATTTTTAAGCATCAGCGGAATTCCGAGAACAATGGATGAGTTCTGAAGCATTTTTAAACTTCAGCGGAATTCTGAGAACAATGGAAGAGTTTCAAAGCATTTTTAAACTTCAGCAGAATTCCGAGAACAATGAAAGAGTTCCGAAGCATTTTTAAACATCAGCAGAATTGAGCGAACAATGGAAGAGTTCCAAAGCATTTTTAAACGTCAGCGGAATTCCGAGAAAAATGGAAGAGTTCCGAAGCATTTTTAAACGTCAGCAGAATTCCGAGAACAATGGAAGAGTTCAGAAGCATTATTAAACTTCAGCGGAATTCCGGGAACAATGGAAGATTTCTGAAGCATTTTTAAACTTCAGCGAAATTTCCGAGAACAATGGAAGTGTTCCGAAGCATTTTTAAATGTCAGCAGAATTCCGAGAACAATGGAAGTGTTCAGAAGCATTTTTAAGCATCAGCGGAATTCCGAGAACAATGGATGAGTTCTGAAGCATTTTTAAACTTCAGCAGAATTTTGAGAACAATGGAAGAGTTTCAAAGCATTTTTAAACTTCAGCAGAATTCCGAGAACAATGAAAGAGTTCCGAAGCATTTTTAAACATCAGCAGAATTGAGCGAACAATGGAAGAGTTCCGAAGCATTTTTAAACGTCAGCGGAATTACTAGAACAATGGAAGAGTTTTGAAGCATTTTTAAACGTCAGCAGAATTCCGATAACAATGGAAGAGTTCAGAAGCATTTTTAAACTTCAATAGAATTCCGAGAACAATGGAAGAGTTCTGAAGCATTTTTAAACTTCAGCGGAATTCTGAGAATAATGGAAGAGTACAAAAGCATGTTTAAACTTCAGCGGAAAACCTAGAACAATGGAAGAGTTCCGAAGCATTTTTAAACGTCAGCGGAATTCCGATAACAATGGAAGAGCTCCGAAGCATTTTTAAACATCAGTGGAGTTCCGAGAACAATGGAAAAGTTCCGAAGCATTTTTAAACGTCAGCAGAATTACGAGAACAATGGAAGAGTTCTAAAGCATTTTGAAATGTCAGCGGAAGTCCGAGAACAATGGAAGAGTTCCGAAGCATTTTTAAACATCAGCGGAATTCCGACAACAATGGAAAAGTTCCGAAGCATTATTAAATGTCAGCGGAATTCTAAGAAAAATGGAAGAGTTCCAAAGCATTTTTAAACTTCAGCGGAATTCCGAGAACAATGGAAAAGTTCCGAAGCATTATTAAACGTCAGCGGAATTCTGAGAAAAATGGAAGAGTTCCGAAGCATTTTTAAACTTCAGCGGAATCCTGAGAACAATGGAAGAGTTCTGAAGCATTTTGAAATGTCAGCGGAAGTTCGAGAACAATGCAAGAGTTCCGAAGCATTTTTAAAACATCAGCGGAATTCCGAGAACAATGGAAAAGTTCCGAAGCATTATTTAACGTCAGCGGAATTCTGAGAAAAATGGAAGAGTTCTGAAGCACTTTTAAACTTCAGCGGAATTCCGAGAACAATGGAAGAGTTCCGAAGCATTTTTAAACGTCAGCGGAATTCCGAGAACAATGGAAGAGTTTCGAAGCATTTTTAAACGTCAGCTGAATTCCGATAACAATGGAAGAGTTCAGAAGCATTTTTAAACTTCAATAGAATTCCGAAAATAATGGAAGAGTTCTGAAGCATTTTTAAACTTGAGCGGAATTCTGAGAATAATGGAAGAGAACCTAAGCATTTTTAAACTTTAGCGGAAATCCTAGATCAATGGAAGAGTTCCGAAGCATTTTTAAACATCAGCGGAATTCCGAGAACAATGGAAAAGTTCCGAAGCATTTTTAAACGTCAGCGGAATTCAGAGAACATTGAAAGAGTTCCAAATCATTTTTAAACTTCAGCGGAATTCTGAGAATAATGGAAGAGTTCCGTAGCATTTTTAAACGTCAGCAGAATTCCGAGAACAATGGAAGAGTTCCAAAGCATTTTTAAACATCAGTAGAATTCCGAAAACAATGGAAGAGTTCCGAAGCATTTTTAAACTTCAGCGGAATTCCGAGAACAATGGAAGAGTTCCGAAGCATTTTTAAACTTCAGCGGAAATCCTAGAACAATGGAAGAGTTCCAAAGCATTTTTAAACTTCAGTAGAATTCCGAGAACAATGGGAGAGTTCCGAATCATTTTAAAATGTCATCGGAATTCCGAGAACAATGGAAGTATTCCAAAGCATTTTTAAACATCAGCGGAATTCCGAGAACAATGGAAAATTTCCGAAGCATTTTTAAACGTCAGAGGAATTCTGAGAAAAATGGAAGAGTTTCGAAGCATTTTAAAGCGTCAGCAGAATTCCGAGAACAATGAAAGAGTTCCGAATCATTTTTAAACTTCAGCGGAATTCCGAGAACAATGGAAGAGTTCAGAAGCAATATTAAACTTCAGCGGAATTCCGGGAACAATGGAAGAGTTCTGAAGCATTTTTAAACTTCAGCAAAATTTCCGAGAATAATGAAAGTGTTCCGAAGCATTTTTAAATGTCAGCAGAATTCCGAGAACAATGGAAGTGTTCAGAAGCATTTTTAAATGTCATCAGAATTCCGAGAACAATGGAAGTGTTCCGAAGCATTTTTAAATGTCATCAGAATTCCGAGAACAATGGATTTGTTCCGAAGCATTTTTAAATGTCATCAGAATTCCGAGAACAATGGAAGTGTTCCGAAGCATTTTTAAATTTCAGCTGAATTTCCGAGAACAATGGAAGAGTTCCGAAGCATTTTTCAGCATCAGCGGAATTCTGAGAATAATGGAAGAGTACCTAAGCATTTTTAAACTTCAGCGGAAATCCTAGTACAATGGAAGAGTTTCAAAGGATTTTTAAACATCAGCGGAATTCCGAGAACAATGGAAAAGTTCCGAAGCATTTTTTAACGTCAGCGGAATTCCGAGAACAATGGAAGAGTTCTGAAGCATTTTTAAACGTCAGCGGAATTTCGAGAAAAATGGAAGAGTTCTGAAGCATTTTGAAATGTCAGCGGAAGTCCGAGAACAATGGAAGAGTTCCAAAGCATTTTTAAACTACAGTGGAATTCCGAGAATAATGGAAGAGTTCCGAAGCATTTTTCAACATCAGCAGAATTACGAGAACAATGGAAGAGTTCTGAAGAATTTTGAAATGTCAGCGGAAGTCCGAGAACAATGGAAGAGTTCCGAAGCATTTTTAAACATCAGCGGAATTCCGACAACAATGGAAAAGTTCCGAACCATTATTAAACGTCAGCGGAATTCTGAGAAAAATGGAAGAGTTCCAAAGCATTTTTAAACTTCAGCGGAATTCCGAGAACAATGGAAAAGTTCCGAAGCATTATTTAACGTCAGCAGAATTGAGAGAACAATGGAAGAGTTCCGAAGCATTTTTACACGTCAGCGGAATTCCTAGAACAATGGAAGAGTTTTGAAGCATTTTTAAATGTCAGCAGAATTCCGATAACAATGGAAGAGTTCAGAAGCATTTTTAAACTTCAATAGAATTCCGAGAACAATGGAAGAGTTCTGAAGCATTTTTAAACTTAAGTGGAATTCTGAGAATAATGGAAGAGTACCTAAGCATTTTTAAACTTCAGCGGAAATCCTAGAACAACGGAAGAGTTCCGAAGCATTTTTAAACATCAGCGGAATTCCGAGAACAATGGAAAAGTTCCAAAGCATTTATAAACGTCAGCGGAATTTCGAGAAAAATGGAAGAGTTCTGAAGCATTTTGAAATGTCAGCGGAAGTCCGAGAACAATGGAAGAGTTCCGAAGCATTTTTAAACTACAGCGGAATTCCGAGAACAATGGAAGAGTTCCGAAGCATTTTTAAACTTCAGCGGAATTCCGAGAACAATGGAAGAGTTCCGAAGCATTTTTAAACGTCAGCGGAATTCCGAGAACAATGGAAGAGTTTCGAAGCATTTTTAAACGTCAGCTGAATTCCGATAACAATGGAAGAGTTCAGAAGCATTTTTAAACTTCAATAGAATTCCGAAAATAATGGAAGAGTTCTGAAGCATTTTTAAACTTGAGCGGAATTCTGAGAATAATGGAAGAGAACCTAAGCATTTTTAAACTTTAGCGGAAATCCTAGATCAATGGAAGAGTTCCGAAGCATTTTTAAACATCAGCGGAATTCCGAGAACAATGGAAAAGTTCCGAAGCATTTTTAAATGTCAGCGGAATTCAGAGAACATTGAAAGAGTTCCAAATCATTTTTAAACTTCAGCGGAATTCTGAGAATAATGGAAGAGTTCCGTAGCATTTTTAAACGTCAGCAGAATTCCGAGAACAATGGAAGAGTTCCAAAGCATTTTTAAACATCAGTAGAATTCCGAAAACAATGGAAGAGTTCCGAAGCATTTTTAAACTTCAGCGGAATTCCGAGAACAATGGAAGAGTTCCGAAGCATTTTTAAACTTCAGCGGAAATCCTAGAACAATGGAAGAGTTCCAAAGCATTTTTAAACTTCAGTAGAATTCCGAGAACAATGGGAGAGTTCCGAATCATTTTAAAATGTCATCGGAATTCCGAGAACAATGGAAGTATTCCAAAGCATTTTTAAACATCAGCGGAATTCCGAGAACAATGGAAAATTTCCGAAGCATTTTTAAACGTCAGAGGAATTCTGAGAAAAATGGAAGAGTTTCGAAGCATTTTAAAGCGTCAGCAGAATTCCGAGAACAATGAAAGAGTTCCGAATCATTTTTAAACTTCAGCGGAATTCCGAGAACAATGGAAGAGTTCAGAAGCAATATTAAACTTCAGCGGAATTCCGGGAACAATGGAAGAGTTCTGAAGCATTTTTAAACTTCAGCAAAATTTCCGAGAATAATGAAAGTGTTCCGAAGCATTTTTAAATGTCAGCAGAATTCCGAGAACAATGGAAGTGTTCAGAAGCATTTTTAAACTTCAATAGAATTCCGAAAATAATGGAAGAGTTCTGAAGCATTTTTAAACTTGAGCGGAATTCTGAGAATAATGGAAGAGAACCTAAGCATTTTTAAACTTTAGCGGAAATCCTAGATCAATGGAAGAGTTCCGAAGCATTTTTAAACATCAGCGGAATTCCGAGAACAATGGAAAAGTTCCGAAGCATTTTTAAACGTCAGCGGAATTCAGAGAACATTGAAAGAGTTCCAAATCATTTTTAAACTTCAGCGGAATTCTGAGAATAATGGAAGAGTTCCGTAGCATTTTTAAACGTCAGCAGAATTCCGAGAACAATGGAAGAGTTCCAAAGCATTTTTAAACATCAGTAGAATTCCGAAAACAATGGAAGAGTTCCGAAGCATTTTTAAACTTCAGCGGAATTCCGAGAACAATGGAAGAGTTCCGAAGCATTTTTAAACTTCAGCGGAAATCCTAGAACAATGGAAGAGTTCCAAAGCATTTTTAAACTTCAGTAGAATTCCGAGAACAATGGGAGAGTTCCGAATCATTTTAAAATGTCATCGGAATTCCGAGAACAATGGAAGTATTCCAAAGCATTTTTAAACATCAGCGGAATTCCGAGAACAATGGAAAATTTCCGAAGCATTTTTAAACGTCAGAGGAATTCTGAGAAAAATGGAAGAGTTTCGAAGCATTTTAAAGCGTCAGCAGAATTCCGAGAACAATGAAAGAGTTCCGAATCATTTTTAAACTTCAGCGGAATTCCGAGAACAATGGAAGAGTTCAGAAGCAATATTAAACTTCAGCGGAATTCCGGGAACAATGGAAGAGTTCTGAAGCATTTTTAAACTTCAGCAAAATTTCCGAGAATAATGAAAGTGTTCCGAAGCATTTTTAAATGTCAGCAGAATTCCGAGAACAATGGAAGTGTTCAGAAGCATTTTTAAATGTCATCAGAATTCCGAGAACAATGGAAGTGTTCCGAAGCATTTTTAAATGTCATCAGAATTCCGAGAACAATGGATTTGTTCCGAAGCATTTTTAAATGTCATCAGAATTCCGAGAACAATGGAAGTGTTCCGAAGCATTTTTAAATTTCAGCTGAATTTCCGAGAACAATGGAAGAGTTCCGAAGCATTTTTCAGCATCAGCGGAATTCTGAGAATAATGGAAGAGTACCTAAGCATTTTTAAACTTCAGCGGAAATCCTAGTACAATGGAAGAGTTTCAAAGGATTTTTAAACATCAGCGGAATTCCGAGAACAATGGAAAAGTTCCGAAGCATTTTTTAACGTCAGCGGAATTCCGAGAACAATGGAAGAGTTCTGAAGCATTTTTAAACGTCAGCGGAATTTCGAGAAAAATGGAAGAGTTCTGAAGCATTTTGAAATGTCAGCGGAAGTCCGAGAACAATGGAAGAGTTCCAAAGCATTTTTAAACTACAGTGGAATTCCGAGAATAATGGAAGAGTTCCGAAGCATTTTTCAACATCAGCAGAATTACGAGAACAATGGAAGAGTTCTGAAGAATTTTGAAATGTCAGCGGAAGTCCGAGAACAATGGAAGAGTTCCGAAGCATTTTTAAACATCAGCGGAATTCCGACAACAATGGAAAAGTTCCGAACCATTATTAAACGTCAGCGGAATTCTGAGAAAAATGGAAGAGTTCCAAAGCATTTTTAAACTTCAGCGGAATTCCGAGAACAATGGAAAAGTTCCGAAGCATTATTTAACGTCAGCAGAATTGAGAGAACAATGGAAGAGTTCCGAAGCATTTTTACACGTCAGCGGAATTCCTAGAACAATGGAAGAGTTTTGAAGCATTTTTAAATGTCAGCAGAATTCCGATAACAATGGAAGAGTTCAGAAGCATTTTTAAACTTCAATAGAATTCCGAGAACAATGGAAGAGTTCTGAAGCATTTTTAAACTTAAGTGGAATTCTGAGAATAATGGAAGAGTACCTAAGCATTTTTAAACTTCAGCGGAAATCCTAGAACAACGGAAGAGTTCCGAAGCATTTTTAAACATCAGCGGAATTCCGAGAACAATGGAAAAGTTCCAAAGCATTTATAAACGTCAGCGGAATTTCGAGAAAAATGGAAGAGTTCTGAAGCATTTTGAAATGTCAGCGGAAGTCCGAGAACAATGGAAGAGTTCCGAAGCATTTTTAAACTACAGCGGAATTCCGAGAACAATGGAAGAGTTCCGAAGCATTTTTAAACTTCAGCGGAATTCCGAGAACAATGGAAGAGTTCTGAAGCATTTTGAAATGTCAGCGGAAGTTCGAGAACAATGGAAGAGTTCCAAAGCATTTTTAAAACATCAGCTGAATTCCGAGAACAATGGAAATGTTCCGAAGCTTTATTTAACGTCAGCGGAATTCTGAGAAAAATGGAAGAGTTCCGAAGCATTTTTAAACTTCAGCGGAATTCCGTGAACAATGAAAGAGTTCCGAAGCATTATTAAACTTCAGCGGAATTCCGGGAACAATGGAAGAGTTCTGAAGAATTTTTAAACTTCAGCGGAATTTCCGAAAACAATGGAAGTGTTACGAAGCATTTTTAAATGTCATCAGAATTCCGAGAACAATGGAAGTGTTCCGAAGCATTTTTAAACTTAAGCGGTATTTCCGAGAACAATGGAAGAGTTCCGAAGCATTTCTAAGCATAAGCGGAATTCCGAGAGCAATGGATGAGTGCTGAAGCATTTTTAAACTTCAGCGGAATTCTGAGAACAATGGAAAAGTTTCAAAGCATTTTAAAACTTCAGTGGAATTCCGAGAACAATGAAAGAGTTCCGAAGCATTATTTAACGTCAGCGGAATTCTGAGAAAAATGGAAGAGTTCTGAAGCACTTTTAAACTTCAGCGGAATTCCGAGAATAATGAAAGAGTTCCGACGCATTATTAAACTTCAGCGGAATTCCGGGAACAATGGAATAGTCCTGAAGCATTTTTAAACTTCAGCGGAATTTCCGAGAACAATGGAAGTGTTCCGAAGCATTTTAAATGTCATCAGAATTCCGAGAACAATGAAACTGTTCCGAAGCATTTTTAAACTTCAGCGGAATTTCCAAGAACAATGGAAGAGTTCCGAAGCATTTTTAAGCATGAGCGGAATTCCGATAGCAATGGATAAGTGCTGAAGCATTTTTAAACTTCAGCGGAATTCTGAGAACAATGGAAGAGTTTCAAAGCATTTTAAAACTTCAGCGGAATTCCGAGAACAATGAAAGAGTTCCGAAGCATTTTTAAACATCAGCAGAATTGAGAGAACAATGGAAGAGTTCCGAAGCATTTTTAAACGTCAGCGGAATTCCGAGAACAATGGAAGAGTTTCGAAGCATTTTTAAACGTCAGCTGAATTCCGATAACAATGGAAGAGTTCAGAAGCATTTTTAAACTTCAATAGAATTCCGAAAATAATGGAAGAGTTCTGAAGCATTTTTAAACTTGAGCGGAATTCTGAGAATAATGGAAGAGTACCTAAGCATTTTTAAACTTTAGCGGAAATCCTAGATCAATGGAAGAGTTCCGAAGCATTTTTAAACATCAGCGGAATTCCGAGAACAATGGAAAAGTTCCGAAGCATTTTTAAACGTCAGCGGAATTTAGAGAACATTGAAAGAGTTCCAAATCATTTTTAAACTTCAGCGGAATTCTGAGAATAATGGAAGAGTTCCGTAGCATTTTTAAACGTCAGCAGAATTCCGAGAACAATGGAAGAGTTCCAAAGCATTTTTAAACATCAGTAGAATTCCGAAAACAATGGAAGAGTTCCGAAGCATTTTTAAACTTCAGCGGAATTCCGAGAACAATGGAAGAGTTCCGAAGCATTTTTAAACTTCAGCGGAAATCCTAGAACAATGGAAGAGTTCCAAAGCATTTTTAAACTTCAGTAGAATTCCGAGAACAATGGGAGAGTTCCGAATCATTTTAAAATGTCATCGGAATTCCGAGAACAATGGAAGTATTCCAAAGCATTTTTAAACATCAGCGGAATTCCGAGAACAATGGAAAATTTCCGAAGCATTTTTAAACGTCAGAGGAATTCTGAGAAAAATGGAAGAGTTTCGAAGCATTTTAAAGCGTCAGCAGAATTCCGAGAACAATGAAAGAGTTCCGAATCATTTTTAAACTTCAGCGGAATTCCGAGAACAATGGAAGAGTTCAGAAGCAATATTAAACTTCAGCGGAATTCCGGGAACAATGGAAGAGTTCTGAAGCATTTTTAAACTTCAGCAAAATTTCCGAGAATAATGAAAGTGTTCCGAAGCATTTTTAAATGTCAGCAGAATTCCGAGAACAATGGAAGTGTTCAGAAGCATTTTTAAATGTCATCAGAATTCCGAGAACAATGGAAGTGTTCCGAAGCATTTTTAAATGTCATCAGAATTCCGAGAACAATGGATTTGTTCCGAAGCATTTTTAAATGTCATCAGAATTCCGAGAACAATGGAAGTGTTCCGAAGCATTTTTAAATTTCAGCTGAATTTCCGAGAACAATGGAAGAGTTCCGAAGCATTTTTCAGCATCAGCGGAATTCTGAGAATAATGGAAGAGTACCTAAGCATTTTTAAACTTCAGCGGAAATCCTAGTACAATGGAAGAGTTTCAAAGGATTTTTAAACATCAGCGGAATTCCGAGAACAATGGAAAAGTTCCGAAGCATTTTTTAACGTCAGCGGAATTCCGAGAACAATGGAAGAGTTCTGAAGCATTTTTAAACGTCAGCGGAATTTCGAGAAAAATGGAAGAGTTCTGAAGCATTTTGAAATGTCAGCGGAAGTCCGAGAACAATGGAAGAGTTCCAAAGCATTTTTAAACTACAGTGGAATTCCGAGAATAATGGAAGAGTTCCGAAGCATTTTTCAACATCAGCAGAATTACGAGAACAATGGAAGAGTTCTGAAGAATTTTGAAATGTCAGCGGAAGTCCGAGAACAATGGAAGAGTTCCGAAGCATTTTTAAACATCAGCGGAATTCCGACAACAATGGAAAAGTTCCGAACCATTATTAAACGTCAGCGGAATTCTGAGAAAAATGGAAGAGTTCCAAAGCATTTTTAAACTTCAGCGGAATTCCGAGAACAATGGAAAAGTTCCGAAGCATTATTTAACGTCAGCAGAATTGAGAGAACAATGGAAGAGTTCCGAAGCATTTTTACACGTCAGCGGAATTCCTAGAACAATGGAAGAGTTTTGAAGCATTTTTAAATGTCAGCAGAATTCCGATAACAATGGAAGAGTTCAGAAGCATTTTTAAACTTCAATAGAATTCCGAGAACAATGGAAGAGTTCTGAAGCATTTTTAAACTTAAGTGGAATTCTGAGAATAATGGAAGAGTACCTAAGCATTTTTAAACTTCAGCGGAAATCCTAGAACAACGGAAGAGTTCCGAAGCATTTTTAAACATCAGCGGAATTCCGAGAACAATGGAAAAGTTCCAAAGCATTTATAAACGTCAGCGGAATTTCGAGAAAAATGGAAGAGTTCTGAAGCATTTTGAAATGTCAGCGGAAGTCCGAGAACAATGGAAGAGTTCCGAAGCATTTTTAAACTACAGCGGAATTCCGAGAACAATGGAAGAGTTCCGAAGCATTTTTAAACTTCAGCGGAATTCCGAGAACAATGGAAGAGTTCTGAAGCATTTTGAAATGTCAGCGGAAGTTCGAGAACAATGGAAGAGTTCCAAAGCATTTTTAAAACATCAGCTGAATTCCGAGAACAATGGAAATGTTCCGAAGCTTTATTTAACGTCAGCGGAATTCTGAGAAAAATGGAAGAGTTCCGAAGCATTTTTAAACTTCAGCGGAATTCCGTGAACAATGAAAGAGTTCCGAAGCATTATTAAACTTCAGCGGAATTCCGGGAACAATGGAAGAGTTCTGAAGAATTTTTAAACTTCAGCGGAATTTCCGAAAACAATGGAAGTGTTACGAAGCATTTTTAAATGTCATCAGAATTCCGAGAACAATGGAAGTGTTCCGAAGCATTTTTAAACTTAAGCGGTATTTCCGAGAACAATGGAAGAGTTCCGAAGCATTTCTAAGCATAAGCGGAATTCCGAGAGCAATGGATGAGTGCTGAAGCATTTTTAAACTTCAGCGGAATTCTGAGAACAATGGAAAAGTTTCAAAGCATTTTAAAACTTCAGTGGAATTCCGAGAACAATGAAAGAGTTCCGAAGCATTATTTAACGTCAGCGGAATTCTGAGAAAAATGGAAGAGTTCTGAAGCACTTTTAAACTTCAGCGGAATTCCGAGAATAATGAAAGAGTTCCGACGCATTATTAAACTTCAGCGGAATTCCGGGAACAATGGAATAGTCCTGAAGCATTTTTAAACTTCAGCGGAATTTCCGAGAACAATGGAAGTGTTCCGAAGCATTTTAAATGTCATCAGAATTCCGAGAACAATGAAACTGTTCCGAAGCATTTTTAAACTTCAGCGGAATTTCCAAGAACAATGGAAGAGTTCCGAAGCATTTTTAAGCATGAGCGGAATTCCGATAGCAATGGATAAGTGCTGAAGCATTTTTAAACTTCAGCGGAATTCTGAGAACAATGGAAGAGTTTCAAAGCATTTTAAAACTTCAGCGGAATTCCGAGAACAATGAAAGAGTTCCGAAGCATTTTTAAACATCAGCAGAATTGAGAGAACAATGGAAGAGTTCCGAAGCATTTTTAAACGTCAGCGGAATTCCGAGAACAATGGAAGAGTTTCGAAGCATTTTTAAACGTCAGCTGAATTCCGATAACAATGGAAGAGTTCAGAAGCATTTTTAAACTTCAATAGAATTCCGAAAATAATGGAAGAGTTCTGAAGCATTTTTAAACTTGAGCGGAATTCTGAGAATAATGGAAGAGTACCTAAGCATTTTTAAACTTTAGCGGAAATCCTAGATCAATGGAAGAGTTCCGAAGCATTTTTAAACATCAGCGGAATTCCGAGAACAATGGAAAAGTTCCGAAGCATTTTTAAACGTCAGCGGAATTTAGAGAACATTGAAAGAGTTCCAAATCATTTTTAAACTTCAGCGGAATTCTGAGAATAATGGAAGAGTTCCGTAGCATTTTTAAACGTCAGCAGAATTCCGAGAACAATGGAAGAGTTCCAAAGCATTTTTAAAACATCAGCTGAATTCCGAGAACAATGGAAATGTTCCGAAGCTTTATTTAACGTCAGCGGAATTCTGAGAAAAATGGAAGAGTTCCGAAGCATTTTTAAACTTCAGCGGAATTCCGTGAACAATGAAAGAGTTCCGAAGCATTATTAAACTTCAGCGGAATTCCGGGAACAATGGAAGAGTTCTGAAGAATTTTTAAACTTCAGCGGAATTTCCGAAAACAATGGAAGTGTTACGAAGCATTTTTAAATGTCATCAGAATTCCGAGAACAATGGAAGTGTTCCGAAGCATTTTTAAACTTAAGCGGTATTTCCGAGAACAATGGAAGAGTTCCGAAGCATTTTTAAGCATCAGCGGAATTCCGAGAGCAATGGATGAGTGCTGAAGCATTTTTAAACTTCAGCGGAATTCTGAGAACAATGGAAAAGTTTCAAAGCATTTTAAAACTTCAGTGGAATTCCGAGAACAATGAAAGAGTTCCGAAGCATTATTTAACGTCAGCGGAATTCTGAGAAAAATGGAAGAGTTCTGAAGCACTTTTAAACTTCAGCGGAATTCCGAGAATAATGAAAGAGTTCCGACGCATTATTAAACTTCAGCGGAATTCCGGGAACAATGGAATAGTCCTGAAGCATTTTTAAACTTCAGCGGAATTTCCGAGAACAATGGAAGTGTTCCGAAGCATTTTAAATGTCATCAGAATTCCGAGAACAATGAAACTGTTCCGAAGCATTTTTAAACTTCAGCGGAATTTCCAAGAACAATGGAAGAGTTCCGAAGCATTTTTAAGCATGAGCGGAATTCCGATAGCAATGGATAAGTTCTGAAGCATTTTTAAACTTCAGCGGAATTCTGAGAACAATGGAAGAGTTTCAAAGCATTTTAAAACTTCAGCGGAATTCCGAGAACAATGAAAGAGTTCCGAAGCATTTTTAAACATCAGCAGAATTGAGAGAACAATGGAAGAGTTCCGAAGCATTTTTAAACGTCAGCGGAATTCCGAGAACAATGGAAGAGTTTCGAAGCATTTTTAAACGTCAGCTGAATTCCGATAACAATGGAAGAGTTCAGAAGCATTTTTAAACTTCAATAGAATTCCGAAAATAATGGAAGAGTTCTGAAGCATTTTTAAACTTGAGCGGAATTCTGAGAATAATGGAAGAGTACCTAAGCATTTTTAAACTTTAGCGGAAATCCTAGATCAATGGAAGAGTTCCGAAGCATTTTTAAACATCAGCGGAATTCCGAGAACAATGGAAAAGTTCCGAAGCATTTTTAAACGTCAGCGGAATTCAGAGAACATTGAAAGAGTTCCAAATCATTTTTAAACTTCAGCGGAATTCTGAGAATAATGGAAGAGTTCCGTAGCATTTTTAAACGTCAGCAGAATTCCGAGAACAATGGAAGAGTTCCAAAGCATTTTTAAACTTCAGTAGAATTCCGAAAACAATGGAAGAGTTCCGAAGCATTTTTAAACTTCAGCGGAATTCCGAGAACAATGGAAGAGTTCCGAAGCATTTTTAAACTTCAGCGGAAATCCTAGAACAATGGAAGAGTTCCAAAGCATTTTTAAACTTCAGTAGAATTCCGAGAACAATGGGAGAGTTCCGAATCATTTTAAAATGTCATCGGAATTCCGAGAACAATGGAAGTATTCCAAAGCATTTTTAAACATCAGCGGAATTCCGAGAACAATGGAAAATTTCCGAAGCATTTTTAAACTTCAGCGGAATTCTGAGAACAATGGAAGAGTTTCAAAGCATTTTAAAACTTCAGCGGAATTTCGAGAACAATGAAAGAGTTCCGAAGCATTTTTAAACATCAGCAGAATTGAGAGAACAATGGAAGAGTTCCGAAGCATTTTTAAACGTCAGCGGAATTCCGAGAACAATGGAAGAGTTTCAAAGCATTTTTAAACGTCAGCTGAATTCCGATAACAATGGAAGAGTTCAGAAGCATTTTTAAACTTCAATAGAATTCCGAAAATAATTGAAGAGTTCTGAAGCATTTTTAAACTTGAGCGGAATTCTGAGAATAATGGAAGAGTACCTAAGCATTTTTAAACTTTAGCGGAAATCCGAGAACAATGGAAGAGTTCTGAAGCATTTTGAAATGTCAGCGGAAGTTCGAGAACAATGGAAGAGTTCCAAAGCATTTTTAAAACATCAGCTGAATTCCGAGAACAATGGAAATGTTCCGAAGCTTTATTTAACGTCAGCGGAATTCTGAGAAAAATGGAAGAGTTCCGAAGCATTTTTAAACTTCAGCGGAATTCCGTGAACAATGAAAGAGTTCCGAAGCATTATTAAACTTCAGCGGAATTCCGGGAACAATGGAAGAGTTCTGAAGAATTTTTAAACTTCAGCGGAATTTCCGAAAACAATGGAAGTGTTACGAAGCATTTTTAAATGTCATCAGAATTCCGAGAACAATGGAAGTGTTCCGAAGCATTTTTAAACTTCAGCGGAATTTCCAAGAACAATGGAAGAGTTCCGAAGCATTTTTAAGCATGAGCGGAATTCCGATAGCAATGGAACTGTTCCGAAGCATTTTTAAACTTCAGCGGAATTTCCAAGAACAATGGAAGAGTTCCGAAGCATTTTTAAGCATGAGCGGAATTCCGATAGCAATAGATAAGTTCTGAAGCATTTTTAAACTTCAGCGGAATTCTGAGAACAATGGAAGAGTTTCAAAGCATTTTAAAACTTCAGCGGAATTCCGAGAACAATGAAAGAGTTCCGAAGCATTTTTAAACATCAGCAGAATTGAGAGAACAATGGAAGAGTTCCGAAGCATTTTTAAACGTCAGCGGAATTCCGAGAACAATGGAAGAGTTTCGAAGCATTTTTAAACGTCAGCTGAATTCCGATAACAATGGAAGAGTTCAGAAGCATTTTTAAACTTCAATAGAATTCCGAAAATAATGGAAGAGTTCTGAAGCATTTTTAAACTTGAGCGGAATTCTGAGAATAATGGAAGAGTACCTAAGCATTTTTAAACTTTAGCGGAAATCCTAGATCAATGGAAGAGTTCCGAAGCATTTTTAAACATCAGCGGAATTCCGAGAACAATGGAAAAGTTCCGAAGCATTTTTAAACGTCAGCGGAATTCAGAGAACATTGAAAGAGTTCCAAATCATTTTTAAACTTCAGCGGAATTCTGAGAATAATGGAAGAGTTCCGTAGCATTTTTAAACGTCAGCAGAATTCCGAGAACAATGGAAGAGTTCCAAAGCATTTTTAAAACATCAGCTGAATTCCGAGAACAATGGAAATGTTCCGAAGCTTTATTTAACGTCAGCGGAATTCTGAGAAAAATGGAAGAGTTCCGAAGCATTTTTAAACTTCAGCGGAATTCCGTGAACAATGAAAGAGTTCCGAAGCATTATTAAACTTCAGCGGAATTCCGGGAACAATGGAAGAGTTCTGAAGAATTTTTAAACTTCAGCGGAATTTCCGAAAACAATGGAAGTGTTACGAAGCATTTTTAAATGTCATCAGAATTCCGAGAACAATGGAAGTGTTCCGAAGCATTTTTAAACTTAAGCGGTATTTCCGAGAACAATGGAAGAGTTCCGAAGCATTTTTAAGCATGAGCGGAATTCCGATAGCAATGGATAAGTTCTGAAGCATTTTTAAACTTCAGCGGAATTCTGAGAACAATGGAAGAGTTTCAAAGCATTTTAAAACTTCAGCGGAATTCCGAGAACAATGAAAGAGTTCCGAAGCATTTTTAAACATCAGCAGAATTGAGAGAACAATGGAAGAGTTCCGAAGCATTTTTAAACGTCAGCGGAATTCCGAGAACAATGGAAGAGTTTCGAAGCATTTTTAAACGTCAGCTGAATTCCGATAACAATGGAAGAGTTCAGAAGCATTTTTAAACTTCAATAGAATTCCGAAAATAATGGAAGAGTTCTGAAGCATTTTTAAACTTGAGCGGAATTCTGAGAATAATGGAAGAGTACCTAAGCATTTTTAAACTTTAGCGGAAATCCTAAATCAATGGAAGAGTTCCGAAGCATTTTTAAACATCAGCGGAATTCCGAGAACAATGGAAAAGTTCCGAAGCATTTTTAAACGTCAGCGGAATTCAGAGAACATTGAAAGAGTTCCAAATCATTTTTAAACTTCAGCGGAATTCTGAGAATAATGGAAGAGTTCCGTAGCATTTTTAAACGTCAGCAGAATTCCGAGAACAATGGAAGAGTTCCAAAGCATTTTTAAAACATCAGCTGAATTCCGAGAACAATGGAAATGTTCCGAAGCTTTATTTAACGTCAGCGGAATTCTGAGAAAAATGGAAGAGTTCCGAAGCATTTTTAAACTTCAGCGGAATTCCGTGAACAATGAAAGAGTTCCGAAGCATTATTAAACTTCAGCGGAATTCCGGGAACAATGGAAGAGTTCTGAAGAATTTTTAAACTTCAGCGGAATTTCCGAAAACAATGGAAGTGTTACGAAGCATTTTTAAATGTCATCAGAATTCCGAGAACAATGGAAGTGTTCCGAAGCATTTTTAAACTTAAGCGGTATTTCCGAGAACAATGGAAGAGTTCCGAAGCATTTTTAAGCATCAGCGGAATTCCGAGAGCAATGTATGAGTGCTGAAGCATTTTTAAACTTCAGCGGAATTCTGAGAACAATGGAAAAGTTTCAAAGCATTTTAAAACTTCAGTGGAATTCCTAGAACAATGAAAGAGTTCCGAAGCATTATTTAACGTCAGCGGAATTCTGAGAAAAATGGAAGAGTTCTGAAGCACTTTTAAACTTCAGCGGAATTCCGAGAATAATGAAAGAGTTCCGACGCATTATTAAACTTCAGCGGAATTCCGGGAACAATGGAATAGTCCTGAAGCATTTTTAAACTTCAGCGGAATTTCCGAGAACAATGGAAGTGTTCCGAAGCATTTTAAATGTCATCAGAATTCCGAGAACAATGAAACTGTTCCGAAGCATTTTTAAACTTCAGCGGAATTTCCAAGAACAATGGAAGAGTTCCGAAGCATTTTTAAGCATGAGCGGAATTCCGATAGCAATGGATAAGTTCTGAAGCATTTTTAAACTTCAGCGGAATTCTGAGAACAATGGAAGAGTTTCAAAGCATTTTAAAACTTCAGCGGAATTCCGAGAACAATGAAAGAGTTCCGAAGCATTTTTAAACATCAGCAGAATTGAGAGAACAATGGAAGAGTTCCGAAGCATTTTTAAACGTCAGCGGAATTCCGAGAACAATGGAAGAGTTTCGAAGCATTTTTAAACGTCAGCTGAATTCCGATAACAATGGAAGAGTTCAGAAGCATTTTTAAACTTCAATAGAATTCCGAAAATAATGGAAGAGTTCTGAAGCATTTTTAAACTTGAGCGGAATTCTGAGAATAATGGAAGAGTACCTAAGCATTTTTAAACTTTAGCGGAAATCCTAGATCAATGGAAGAGTTCCGAAGCATTTTTAAACATCAGCGGAATTCCGAGAACAATGGAAAAGTTCCGAAGCATTTTTAAACGTCAGCGGAATTCAGAGAACATTGAAAGAGTTCCAAATCATTTTTAAACTTCAGCGGAATTCTGAGAATAATGGAAGAGTTCCGTAGCATTTTTAAACGTCAGCAGAATTCCGAGAACAATGGAAGAGTTCCAAAGCATTTTTAAACTTCAGTAGAATTCCGAAAACAATGGAAGAGTTCCGAAGCATTTTTAAACTTCAGCGGAATTCCGAGAACAATGGAAGAGTTCCGAAGCATTTTTAAACTTCAGCGGAAATCCTAGAACAATGGAAGAGTTCCAAAGCATTTTTAAACTTCAGTAGAATTCCGAGAACAATGGGAGAGTTCCGAATCATTTTAAAATGTCATCGGAATTCCGAGAACAATGGAAGTATTCCAAAGCATTTTTAAACATCAGCGGAATTCCGAGAACAATGGAAAATTTCCGAAGCATTTTTAAACTTCAGCGGAATTCTGAGAACAATGGAAGAGTTTCAAAGCATTTTAAAACTTCAGCGGAATTCCGAGAACAATGAAAGAGTTCCGAAGCATTTTTAAACATCAGCAGAATTGAGAGAACAATGGAAGAGTTCCGAAGCATTTTTAAACGTCAGCGGAATTCCGAGAACAATGGAAGAGTTTCAAAGCATTTTTAAACGTCAGCTGAATTCCGATAACAATGGAAGAGTTCAGAAGCATTTTTAAACTTCAATAGAATTCCGAAAATAATTGAAGAGTTCTGAAGCATTTTTAAACTTGAGCGGAATTCTGAGAATAATGGAAGAGTACCTAAGCATTTTTAAACTTTAGCGGAAATCCGAGAACAATGGAAGAGTTCTGAAGCATTTTGAAATGTCAGCGGAAGTTCGAGAACAATGGAAGAGTTCCAAAGCATTTTTAAAACATCAGCTGAATTCCGAGAACAATGGAAATGTTCCGAAGCTTTATTTAACGTCAGCGGAATTCTGAGAAAAATGGAAGAGTTCCGAAGCATTTTTAAACTTCAGCGGAATTCCGTGAACAATGAAAGAGTTCCGAAGCATTATTAAACTTCAGCGGAATTCTGAGAAAAATGGAAGAGTTCTGAAGCACTTTTAAACTTCAGCGGAATTCCGAGAATAATGAAAGAGTTCCGACGCATTATTAAACTTCAGCGGAATTCCGGGAACAATGGAATAGTCCTGAAGCATTTTTAAACTTCAGCGGAATTTCCGAGAACAATGGAAGTGTTCCGAAGCATTTTAAATGTCATCAGAATTCCGAGAACAATGAAACTGTTCCGAAGCATTTTTAAACTTCAGCGGAATTTCCAAGAACAATGGAAGAGTTCCGAAGCATTTTTAAGCATGAGCGGAATTCCGATAGCAATGGATAAGTTCTGAAGCATTTTTAAACTTCAGCGGAATTCTGAGAACAATGGAAGAGTTTCAAAGCATTTTAAAACTTCAGCGGAATTCCGAGAACAATGAAAGAGTTCCGAAGCATTTTTAAACATCAGCAGAATTGAGAGAACAATGGAAGAGTTCCGAAGCATTTTTAAACGTCAGCGGAATTCCGAGAACAATGGAAGAGTTTCGAAGCATTTTTAAACGTCAGCTGAATTCCGATAACAATGGAAGAGTTCAGAAGCATTTTTAAACTTCAATAGAATTCCGAAAATAATGGAAGAGTTCTGAAGCATTTTTAAACTTGAGCGGAATTCTGAGAATAATGGAAGAGTACCTAAGCATTTTTAAACTTTAGCGGAAATCCTAGATCAATGGAAGAGTTCCGAAGCATTTTTAAACATCAGCGGAATTCCGAGAACAATGGAAAAGTTCCGAAGCATTTTTAAACGTCAGCGGAATTCAGAGAACATTGAAAGAGTTCCAAATCATTTTTAAACTTCAGCGGAATTCTGAGAATAATGGAAGAGTTCCGTAGCATTTTTAAACGTCAGCAGAATTCCGAGAACAATGGAAGAGTTCCAAAGCATTTTTAAACTTCAGTAGAATTCCGAAAACAATGGAAGAGTTCCGAAGCATTTTTAAACTTCAGCGGAATTCCGAGAACAATGGAAGAGTTCCGAAGCATTTTTAAACTTCAGCGGAAATCCTAGAACAATGGAAGAGTTCCAAAGCATTTTTAAACTTCAGTAGAATTCCGAGAACAATGGGAGAGTTCCGAATCATTTTAAAATGTCATCGGAATTCCGAGAACAATGGAAGTATTCCAAAGCATTTTTAAACATCAGCGGAATTCCGAGAACAATGGAAAATTTCCGAAGCATTTTTAAACTTCAGCGGAATTCTGAGAACAATGGAAGAGTTTCAAAGCATTTTAAAACTTCAGCGGAATTCCGAGAACAATGAAAGAGTTCCGAAGCATTTTTAAACATCAGCAGAATTGAGAGAACAATGGAAGAGTTCCGAAGCATTTTTAAACGTCAGCGGAATTCCGAGAACAATGGAAGAGTTTCAAAGCATTTTTAAACGTCAGCTGAATTCCGATAACAATGGAAGAGTTCAGAAGCATTTTTAAACTTCAATAGAATTCCGAAAATAATTGAAGAGTTCTGAAGCATTTTTAAACTTGAGCGGAATTCTGAGAATAATGGAAGAGTACCTAAGCATTTTTAAACTTTAGCGGAAATCCGAGAACAATGGAAGAGTTCTGAAGCATTTTGAAATGTCAGCGGAAGTTCGAGAACAATGGAAGAGTTCCAAAGCATTTTTAAAACATCAGCTGAATTCCGAGAACAATGGAAATGTTCCGAAGCTTTATTTAACGTCAGCGGAATTCTGAGAAAAATGGAAGAGTTCCGAAGCATTTTTAAACTTCAGCGGAATTCCGTGAACAATGAAAGAGTTCCGAAGCATTATTAAACTTCAGCGGAATTCCGGGAACAATGGAAGAGTTCTGAAGAATTTTTAAACTTCAGCGGAATTTCCGAAAACAATGGAAGTGTTACGAAGCATTTTTAAATGTCATCAGAATTCCGAGAACAATGGAAGTGTTCCGAAGCATTTTTAAACTTCAGCGGAATTTCCAAGAACAATGGAAGAGTTCCGAAGCATTTTTAAGCATGAGCGGAATTCCGATAGCAATGGAACTGTTCCGAAGCATTTTTAAACTTCAGCGGAATTTCCAAGAACAATGGAAGAGTTCCGAAGCATTTTTAAGCATGAGCGGAATTCCGATAGCAATAGATAAGTTCTGAAGCATTTTTAAACTTCAGCGGAATTCTGAGAACAATGGAAGAGTTTCAAAGCATTTTAAAACTTCAGCGGAATTCCGAGAACAATGAAAGAGTTCCGAAGCATTTTTAAACATCAGCAGAATTGAGAGAACAATGGAAGAGTTCCGAAGCATTTTTAAACGTCAGCGGAATTCCGAGAACAATGGAAGAGTTTCGAAGCATTTTTAAACGTCAGCGGAATTCCGAGAACAATGGAAGAGTTTCGAAGCATTTTTAAACGTCAGCTGAATTCCGATAACAATGGAAGAGTTCAGAAGCATTTTTAAACTTCAATAGAATTCCGAAAATAATGGAAGAGTTCTGAAGCATTTTTAAACTTGAGCGGAATTCTGAGAATAATGGAAGAGTACCTAAGCATTTTTAAACTTTAGCGGAAATCCTAGATCAATGGAAGAGTTCCGAAGCATTTTTAAACATCAGCGGAATTCCGAGAACAATGGAAAAGTTCCGAAGCATTTTTAAACGTCAGCGGAATTCAGAGAACATTGAA
The DNA here is from genome assembly GCF_046119375.1 of Phyllobates terribilis. Taxonomy (NCBI): domain Eukaryota; kingdom Metazoa; phylum Chordata; class Amphibia; order Anura; family Dendrobatidae; genus Phyllobates; species Phyllobates terribilis. The sequence goes on from NW_027362762.1 coordinate 634,517,741, forward strand.
AGAGTTCCAAATCATTTTTAAACTTCAGCGGAATTCTGAGAATAATGGAAGAGTTCCGTAGCATTTTTAAACGTCAGCAGAATTCCGAGAACAATGGAAGAGTTCCAAAGCATTTTTAAAACATCAGCTGAATTCCGAGAACAATGGAAATGTTCCGAAGCTTTATTTAACGTCAGCGGAATTCTGAGAAAAATGGAAGAGTTCCGAAGCATTTTTAAACTTCAGCGGAATTCCGTGAACAATGAAAGAGTTCCGAAGCATTATTAAACTTCAGCGGAATTCCGGGAACAATGGAAGAGTTCTGAAGAATTTTTAAACTTCAGCGGAATTTCCGAAAACAATGGAAGTGTTACGAAGCATTTTTAAATGTCATCAGAATTCCGAGAACAATGGAAGTGTTCCGAAGCATTTTTAAACTTAAGCGGTATTTCCGAGAACAATGGAAGAGTTCCGAAGCATTTTTAAGCATCAGCGGAATTCCGAGAGCAATGGATGAGTGCTGAAGCATTTTTAAACTTCAGCGGAATTCTGAGAACAATGGAAAAGTTTCAAAGCATTTTAAAACTTCAGTGGAATTCCGAGAACAATGAAAGAGTTCCGAAGCATTATTTAACGTCAGCGGAATTCTGAGAAAAATGGAAGAGTTCTGAAGCACTTTTAAACTTCAGCGGAATTCCGAGAATAATGAAAGAGTTCCGACGCATTGTTAAACTTCAGCGGAATTCCGGGAACAATGGAATAGTCCTGAAGCATTTTTAAACTTCAGCGGAATTTCCGAGAACAATGGAAGTGTTCCGAAGCATTTTAAATGTCATCAGAATTCCGAGAACAATGAAACTGTTCCGAAGCATTTTTAAACTTCAGCGGAATTTCCAAGAACAATGGGAGAGTTCCGAATCATTTTAAAATGTCATCGGAATTCCGAGAACAATGGAAGTATTCCAAAGCATTTTTAAACATCAGCGGAATTCCGAGAACAATGGAAAATTTCCGAAGCATTTTTAAACGTCAGAGGAATTCTGAGAAAAATGGAAGAGTTTCGAAGCATTTTAAAGCGTCAGCAGAATTCCGAGAACAATGAAAGAGTTCCGAATCATTTTTAAACTTCAGCGGAATTCCGAGAACAATGGAAGAGTTCAGAAGCAATATTAAACTTCAGCGGAATTCCGGGAACAATGGAAGAGTTCTGAAGCATTTTTAAACTTCAGCAAAATTTCCGAGAATAATGAAAGTGTTCCGAAGCATTTTTAAATGTCAGCAGAATTCCGAGAACAATGGAAGTGTTCAGAAGCATTTTTAAATGTCATCAGAATTCCGAGAACAATGGAAGTGTTCCGAAGCATTTTTAAATGTCATCAGAATTCCGAGAACAATGGATGTGTTCCGAAGCATTTTTAAATGTCATCAGAATTCCGAGAACAATGGAAGTGTTCCGAAACATTTTTAAATTTCAGCTGAATTTCCGAGAACAATGGAAGAGTTCCGAAGCATTTTTCAGCATCAGCGGAATTCTGAGAATAATGGAAGAGTACCTAAGCATTTTTAAACTTCAGCGGAAATCCTAGTACAATGGAAGAGTTCCAAAGGATTTTTAAACATCAGCGGAATTCCGAGAACAATGGAAAAGTTCCGAAGCATTTTTTAACGTCAGCGGAATTCCGAGAACAATGGAAGAGTTCTGAAGCATTTTTAAACGTCAGCGGAATTTCGAGAAAAATGGAAGAGTTCTGAAGCATTTTGAAATGTCAGCGGAATTCCGAGAACAATGGAAGAGTTCCAAAGCATTTTTAAACTACAGTGGAATTCCGAGAATAATGGAAGAGTTCCGAAGCATTTTTCAACATCAGCAGAATTACGAGAACAATGGAAGAGTTCTGAAGAATTTTGAAATGTCAGCGGAAGTCCGAGAACAATGGAAGAGTTCCGAATAGTGTTGAGCATTCCGATACTGAAATATCGGGTATCGGCCGATATTCACTGTATCGGAATTCCGATACTTAATTCCGATACTTTTATAATATCGAATACCGGAATCGGAAGTTCCCATAATGCCTGCGCTCTGCAGTGTCTGTGAAGGATGACAAGCTGGATGGCAGCGCTCAGCTGCGATCCAGCTTGTCATCAGAATGCCATCCCAGCGTGGGAGAATTCTGCTGATTGTTTAAAAGCCGGCGGGCGGTAAAAAGCCGCCGGCTTTTAAACAATCACACAGCCCCATACTGCTTCCCCGCAGCCTCCCACCCCGATCCTCCGCTCCCCTCGCCACCTCCAATCCCAATCGTAAATTAGGACCGGGCGGGGAGCGCAGCACCAAGGAGCGAAGGACCCGGGCGGGGAAGCCGGCAGTGAAAAGACTTCACCGCCGGCTTTCCCGTTCTGTGCTGCGCTTTCCCGCCGGTTATTTCAAATGAACAGCTGAGGTATCAGGTGATGCCGATCAGCTGTTCATTTGAAGTAGCCGCGGTGCCCTCAGAGGGTTCATGTGAGTTCATGCTTGACTGCATGAACTCACATGAACTTTCCCACGGCCGCACAGGTCAGCCTCACCTCCCAGACCCGTCATGATTAGTGTGTGCGGGGTGTGTGTGTGCGGGGTGTGTGTGTGTGCGGGGTGTGTGTGCGGGGTGTGTGTGTGCGGGGTGTGTGTGTGTGCGGGGTGTGTGTGCGGGGTGTCTGTGCGTGCAGGCAGACATAGGCCGATGTGACACTACTACTCCCATCGGCCTATGTCTGTCCCCCGTCCACTCGTGCCAGCAGGATCAGCTCGATGGGAGCAGTAGTTCCCATCAGCCTGATCCTGCTATATAAATTGCCCTACTGTGTCCCCAATAAATGTTAGATACATGTCATTGGTGGCCAGTGGTTACCTAAAAGAAATTAGTTTATACATTACCTGTCCCCGCCGATCGTCACCTAAAATAAAGTAAAAAATAAAAAACTACACCTATACTCACCTAGACACCTAATTCCCCGAAGCCATCGATCTCCTGTAATAAAATATAAAATAATAAACCACAACCTTATCCTTACCCCTCCGTAGCAGTCCACGAGTGTCCCACGAAGATCTCCAGTTCAGAGCAGCCACATAGAATGTGACCGCTCTGAACCGCTGCCGCCGCTAGAATGACGGGGCCGTAAGGGTTCACCAGAGTTAAGGCAGCGCTGCTCCGGTTAGCTGCTTTACGGCACTGCTGTATCGTGAGAAATTCCCACGGTACAGCACTGCCGTAAAGGAGGTCTCCGGAGCTGCGCTGCCTGAATGCACTCCGGTAACCTCAGTCAGTGGCTCCCGCTGCCGGGAGCGGACGTGTTCCCGGCAGCGTGAGCTTACAGCAGCCATGCACAGCTGTCACCATCTCCAGATGTGACAGCTGTGCATGGGAGATCAGCGCAGGAACGTGGACAGGTAACTATTTTTTTTTAGTAAACTAAGAATTAAATAAAATGGTGTTTTATTTCAAATAAATTATTTTTTTCTGGGTGTAGTGTGTTTTTTCTTTTTAACACTTTGTAGGTTAGTAATGGGGATGTCTTATAGACACCCATCATTACTAACCTGGGCTTCATGGCAGCTGGCGCTGACATGAACCCCACCACTATTACCCCCTGCCACCGCACCAGGGCAGCGTGGAAGAGCGAGGCTAAGTGCCAGAATTGGCGCATCCTATGGATGCGCCATTTCTGGGGCGGCTGACGGCTGGTGTTTCTAGCCTGGGAGGGGGCCAATATTCATGGCACCCTTCCTGAGCTATTAATATCAGCCCCCAGCTGTCTGCCTAGCCTTTGCTAGCTATTAAAATAGGGGGGACCCCACGTCATTTTTTTGGGGGGGGTCCCCCATTTTAATAGCTAGTAAAGGCTAGGTATTCAGCTGGGGGCTGATATTAGTAGCCTGGGAAGCTCCGTGGGTTTTACCCCCTTCCCAGGCTTCAAACATCTGCCCCAGCCGTCTGCTTAACCTCCGCTAGAGACTAAAATTATGGGGGATCCCACGCCATTTTTTTTTAAAATAAATCCTTTATTTTAACACTAAATGACATTTGAGGACTTAATAAAGATGCAGTCCCTAAATTATTATTTATTTTTTAATAAATTTTTCCCAAAACTTTTGACGTGGGCTTCGCCATATTTTTGTATGCCAGCCAGGTACAGCATCCAGCTTCTATGAACGCGCCATTTTCCGGGGCGGCCGCGGACTGCAATTTTCAGCGGGGGGGGGGGCAGAAAGCTTGGGCCTCCCTGCGCTGCAGATTCCATCCCCCAGCTGCCTAGTTGTACCTGGCTGGACACAAAAATAGGGAGAAGCCCCACGTTTTTTTTTTTTTAATTATTTCATGAAATTCATGGAATAATTAAGAAAAAAAGGGCTTCCCTATATTGTTGTGTCTGGCCAGGTACAAATAGGCAGCTGGTGGTTGGGGGCAGCCCGTTCCTGCCTGCTGTACCTGGCTGGACACAAATATAGTGTGAAGCCCCACGTCAATTTTTTTTTAATTATTTCAGGAAATTCATGAAATAATTAAAAAAAAATTATGTGGGGCTTCGCCCTATATTTGTGTCCAGTCAGGTACAGCAGGCAGGAACGGGCTGCCCCCAACCACCAGCTGCCTATTTGTACCTGGCCGGACACAACAATATAGGGAAGCCCTTTTTTTCTTAATTATTCCATGAATTTCATGAAATAATAAAAAAAAAATTGACGTGGGGCTTCGCACTATATTTGTGTCCAGCCAGGTACAGCAGGCAGGAACGGGCTGCCCCCAACCACCAGCTGCCTATTTGTACCTAGCCGGACACAACAATATAGGGAAGCCCTTTTTTTCTTAATTATTCCATGAATTTCATGAAATAATTAAAAAAAAAAATACGTGGAGCTTCGCCCTATTTTTGTGTCCAGCCAGGTACAACTAGGCAGCTGGGGGCTGGAATCTGCAGCGCAGGGAGACCCAAGCTTTCTGGGCCCCACCCGCTGCAAATTGCAGTCCGCAGCCGCCCCGGAAAATGGCGCGTTCATAGAAGCGCCATCTTCTGGCGCTGTACCCAACTCATCCAGGGCCCTGGTGCGGTGGCTCATTGGGTAATAAAGGGGTTAAGGCCAGCTTGGCATTATCAGCTGGCCCTAAGCCCGAAATTCATGGGGTCACGCCAATATTAGACATGACCGCCATGAATTTCTAGTAAAGTATTTAAAAAAAACACAAACACCCAGAAAAAAGTCCTTTAATTGAAATAAAGACACAATTCTTTATTGTTCTAAATTAAACCATACTTACAGTCACGCCCATTCCAGCTGAAGCCAACGATCTCCTGCAATAAAAGTAAAATAATAAAGCAACCTCATCCTTACCTTTCCATGGTTCCCAGGACAGCTTCAGCTCTGCTACATCGAGATGACAGGCTGGACCGCAGCAGAACGCTGCCATCCAGCCTGTCATCCCGCAGACACTGAGAAGCGCAGACATGCTTGCGCTCCTCAGTGTCTCGCTGTGACGGCATCCAGATGAGCCGAGGTCATGTCCAATGAACTCAGCTCACCTCATGCACGTCACTGACAGCGTGGGAAAATTCTCCTGCACTCAGCGCTTCAGCGTGAGAATTCTCCCACGCTGTCAGTGACGTGCATGAGGTGCGCCGAGTTCATTGGACATGACCTCACCTCATGCACGTCACTGACAGCGTGGGAAAATTCTCACGCTGAAGCGCTGAGTGCAGTAGAATTCTCCCACGCTGTCAGTGACGTACATGAGGTGAGCCGAGTTCATTGTCGGCTCATCTGGATGCCGTCACAGCCAGACACTGAGGAGTGGAAGTATGCCTGCGCTTCTCAGTGTCTGCGGGATGACAGGCTGGATGGCAGCGTTCTGCTGCGGTCCAGCCTGTCATCTCGATGTAGCAGAGCTGGAGCCGTCGTGGGAGCCATGGAAAGGTAAGGATGAGGTTGCTTTATTATTTTTCTTTTATTGCAGGAGATCGTTGGCTTCAGCTGGAATGGGCGTGATGGTAAGTATGGTTTAATTTAGAACAATAAAGAATTGTGTGTTTATTTCAATTAAAGGACTTTTTTCTGGGTGTTTGTGTTTTTTTTAAATACTTTACTAGAAATTCATGGTGGTCATGTCTAATATTGGCGTGACCCCATGAATTTCGGGCTTAGGGCCAGCTGATAATGCCAAGCTGGCCTTAACCCCTTTATTACCCAGTGAGCCACCGCACCAGGGCCCTGGATGAGTTGGGTACAGCGCCAGAAGATTGCGCTTCTATGAACGCGCCATTTTCCGGGGCGGCTGCGGACTGCAATTTGCAGCGGGTGGGGCCCAGAAAGCTTGGGCCTCCCTGCGCTGCAGATTCCAGCCCCCAGCTGCCTAGTTGTACCTGGCTGGACACAAAAATAGGGCGAAGCTCCACGTTTTTTTTTTTTTAATTCATGAAATTCATGGAATAATTAAGGAAAAAAGGGCTTCCCTATATTGTTGTGTCCGGCTAGGTACAAATAGGCAGCTGGTGGTTGGGGGCAGCCCGTTCCTGCCTGCTGTACCTGACTGGACACAAATATAGGGCGAAGCCCCACATCAATTTTTTTTAATTATTTCATGAATTTCCTGAAATGATTTAAAAAAAATTGACGTGGGGCTTCGCACTATATTTGTGTCCAGCCAGGTACAGCAGGCAGGAACGGGCTGCCCCCAACCACCAGCTGCCTATTTGTACCTGGTTGGACACAACAATATAGGGAAGCCCTTTTTTTCTTAATTATTTCATGAATTTCATGAAATAATTAAAAAAAAAAAATACGTGGAGCTTCGCCCTATTTTTGTGTCCAGCCAGATACAACTATGCAGCTGGGGGCTGGAATCCGCAGCGCAGGGAGACCCAAGCTTTCTGGGCCACCCCCGCTGCAAATTGCAGTCCGCAGCCGCCCCAGAAAATGGCGCGTTCATTGAAGCGCCATCTTCTGGCGCTGTACCCAACTCATCCAGGGCCCTGGTGCGGTGGCTCACTGGGTAATAAAGGGGTTAAGGCCAGCTTGGTATTATCAGCTGGCCCTAAGCCCAAAATTCATGGGGTCACGCCAATATTAGACATGACCACCATGAATTTCTAGTAAAGTATTTAAAAAAACACAACACCCAGAAAAAAGTCCTTTAATTGAAATAAACACACAATTCTTTATTGTTCTAAATTAAACCATACTTACCATCACGCCCATTCCAGCTGAAGCCAACGATCTCCTGCAATAAAAGTAAAATAATAAAGCAACCTCATCCTTACCTTTCCATGGCTCCCACGACAGCTTCAGCTCTGCTACATCGAGATGACAGGCTGGACCGCAGCAGAACGCTGCCATCCATCCTGTCATCCCGCAGACACTGAGAAGCACAGGCATGCTTGTGCTCCTCAATGTCTGGCTGTGACGGCATAAAGATGAGCCGAGGTCATGTCCAATGAACTCAGCTCACCTCATGTACGTCACTGACAGCGTGGGAAAATTCTCCTGCACTCAGCACTTCAGCGTGAGAATTTTCCCACACTGTCAGTGACGTGCATGAGGTGAGCTGAGTTCATTGGACATGACCTCACCTCATGTATGTCACTGACAGCGTGGGAGAATTCTCACGCTGAAGCGCTGAGTGCAGGAGAACTTTCCCACGCTGTCAGTGACGTGCATGAGGTGAGCTGAGTTCATTGGACATGAACTCGGCTCATCTGGATGACGTCACAGAGAGACACTGAGGAGCGCAAGCATGCCTGCCTTCTCAGTGTCTGCGGGATGACAGGCTGGATGGCAGCTTTCTGCTGCGGTCCATCCTGTCATCTCGATGTAGCAGAGCTGGAGCTGTCCTGGGAACCATGGAAAGGTAAGGATGAGGTTGCTTTATTATTTTTCTTTTATTGCAGGAGATCGTTGGCTTCAGCTGGAATGGGCGTGATGGTAAGTATGGTTTAATTTAGAACAATAAAGAATTGTGTCTTTATTTCAATTAAAGGACTTTACTCTGGGTGTTTGTGTTTTCTTTTAACTTTGACTATGGGGTTAGTAATGGGGGTGTCTTATAGACGCCTCTCCATTACTAACCTGGGCTTGATGTCAGCTGGCATTATAAGCTGACATCAACCCCAACCCTATTACCCCCTGCCACCGCACCAGGGCAGCGTGGAAGAGCGAGGCTAAGTGCCAGAATTGGCGCATCCTATGGATGCGCCATTTCTGGGGCGGCTGACGGCTGGTGTTTCTAGCCTGGGAGGGGGCCAATATTCATGGCACCCTTTCTGGGCTATTAATATCAGCCCCCAGCTGTCTGCCTAGCCTGTGCTAGCTATTAAATTAGGGGGGACCCCACGTTATTTTTTTGGGGGGGTTCCCCCATTTTAATAGCTAGTAAAGGCTAGGTATTCAGCTGGGGGCTGATATTAGTAGCCTGGGAAGCTCCGTGGGTATTACCCCCTTCCCAGGCTTCAAACATTTGCCCCAGCTGTCTGCTTAACCTCCGCTAGAGCCTAAAATTAAGGGGAACCCCACGCCAATTTTTTTTTTAAATAAATCCTTTATTTTAACACTAAATGACAAGTACAGTAATCAACACTGTCACTGTACTTCATATATATGTGACTGACATGTTTCTATCTATCTAATCTATGTGTGATTCTCTATTCTTTCTGTTCTAAATTGTCGGGTACAGATGCTGAATTGCCGGCCGGCTTTCTTAAAGAGACGGTGCATGAAAACACTATTATTTTTTTAAATAAATCCTTTACACTAAATGACAAGTACAGTAAGCAACACTGTCACTGTACTTCATATATATGTGACTGACATGTTTCTATCTATCTAATCTATGTGTGAAGCTCTATTCTTTCTGTTATAAATTGTCGGGTACCGGTGTATGCCGCTGATGAATTGCCGGCTTTTCATGTCATTCTACATTATTCTTAGTTGTTTTACTTCATGTAGAATTAACCTACAAGGAAAGAAAGGGTTTATTTTCATTCCGATATTTGTGTCCCATTGACTTGCATTGGTTTCCGGTATCGGAATCGGCGATATCCGATACTTTTTGGGTATCGGCCCGATCCAATCCGATACGATATTTCCTGATATCGGAAGGTATCGCTCAACACTAGTTCCGAAGCATTTTTAAACATCAGCGGAATTCCGACAACAATGGAAAAGTTCCGAACCATTATTAAACGTCAGCGGAATTCTGAGAAAAATGGAAGAGTTCCAAAGGATTTTTAAACTTCAGCGGAATTCCGAGAACAATGGAAAAGTTCCGAAGCATTATTTAACGTCAGCAGAATTGAGAGAACAATGGAAGAGTTCCGGAGCATTTTTACACGTCAGCGGAATTCCTAGAACAATGGAAGAGTTTTGAAGCATTTTTAAATGTCAGCAGAATTCCGATAACAATGGAAGAGTTCAGAAGCATTTTTAAACTTCAATAGAATTCCGAGAACAATGGAAGAGTTCTGAAGCATTTTTAAACTTAAGTGGAATTCTGAGAATAATGGAAGAGTACCTAAGCAATTTTAAACTTCAGCGGAAATCCTAGAACAATGGAAGAGTTCCGAAGCATTTTTAAACATCAGCGGAATTCCGAGAACAATGGAAAAGTTCCAAAGCATTTATAAACGTCAGCGGAATTTCGAGAAAAATGGAAGAGTTCTGAAGCATTTTGAAATGTCAGCGGAAGTCCGAGAACAATGGAAGAGTTCCGAAGCATTTTTAAACTACAGCGGAATTCCGAGAACAATGGAAGAGTTCCGAAGCATTTTTAAACTTCAGCGGAATTCCGAGAACAATGGAAGAGTTCTGAAGCATTTTGAAATGTCAGCGGAAGTTCGAGAACAATGGAAGAGTTCCAAAGCATTTTTAAAACATCAGCTGAATTCCGAGAACAATGGAAATGTTCCGAAGCTTTATTTAACGTCAGCGGAATTCAGAGAACAATGGAAAAGTTCCGAAGCATTTTTAAACGTCAGCGGAATTCCGTGAACAATGGAAGAGCTCCGAAGCATTTTTAAACATCAGTGGAGTTCCGAGAACAATGGAAAAGTTCCGAAGCATTTTTAAATGTCAGCAGAATTACGAGAACAATGGAAGAGTTCTAAAGCATTTTGAAATGTCAGCGGAAGTCCGAGAACAATGGAAGAGTTCCGAAGCATTTTTAAACATCAGCGGAATTCCGAGAACAATGGAAAAGTTCCGAAGCATTTTTAAACGTCAGCGGAATTCCGAGAACATTGAAAGAGTTCCAAATCATTTTTAAACTTCAGCGGAATTCTGAGAACAATGGAAGAGTTCCGAAGCATTTTTAAACTTCAGCGGAATTCCGAGAACAATGGAAGAGTTCCGAAACATTTTTAAACTTCAGCAGAATTCTGAGAAAAATGGAAGAGTTCCGAAGCATTTTTAAACTTCAGCGGAATTCTGAGAACAATGGAAGAGTTCTGAAGCATTTTGAAATGTCAGCGGAAGTTCGAGAACAATGGAAGAGTTCCGAAGCATTTTTACACTTCAGCGGAATTTCCAAGAACAATGGAAGAGTTCCGAAGCATTTTTAAGCATCAGCGGAATTCCGATAGCAATGGATAAGTTCTGAAGCATTTTTAAACTTCAGCGGAATTCTGAGAACAATGGAAGAGTTTCAAAGCATTTTAAAACTTCAGTGGAATTCCGAGAACAATGAAAGAGTTCCGAAGCATTTTTAAACATCAGCAGAATTGAGAGAACAATGGAAGAGTTCCGAATTATTTTTAAACGTCAGCGGAATTCCGAGAACAATGGAAGAGTTCAGAAGCATTTTTAAACTTCAATAGAATTCCGAGAATAATGGAAGAGTTCTGAAGCATTTTTAAACTTCAGCAGAATTCTGAGAGTAATGGAAGAGTACCTAAGCATTTTTAAACTTTAGCGGAAATCCTAGATCAATGGAAGAGTTCCGAAGCATTTTTAAACTTCAGCGGAATTCCGAGAACAATGGAAGAGTTCCGAAGCATTTTTAAACTTCAGCGGAAATCCAAGAACAATGGAAGAGTTCCGAAGCATTTTTAAACTTCAGTAGAATTCCGAGAACAATGGGAGAGTTCCGAAGCATTTTTAAATGTCATCGGAATTCCGAGAACAATGGAAGTGTTCCAAAGCATTTTTAAACATCAGCGGAATTCCGAGAACAATGGAAAATTTCCGAAGCATTTTTAAACGTCAGAGGAATTCTGAGAAAAATGGAAGAGTTTCAAAGCATTTTAAAGCGTCAGCAGAATTCCGAGAACAATGAAAGAGTTCCGAATCATTTTTAAACTTCACCGGAATTCCGAGAACAATGGAAGAGTTCAGAAGCAATATTAAACTTCAGCGGAATTCCGGGAACAATGGAAGAGTTCTGAAGCATTTTTAAACTTCAGCAAAATTTCCGAGAATAATGAAAGTGTTCCGAAGCATTTTTAAATGTCAGCAGAATTCCGAGAACAATGGAAGTGTTCAGAAGCATTTTTAAATGTCATCAGAATTCCGAGAACAATGGAAGTGTTCCGAAGCATTTTTAAATATCATCAGAATTCCGAGAACAATGGATGTGTTCCGAAGCATTTTTAAATGTCATCAGAATTCCGAGAACAATGGAAGTGTTCCGAAGCATTTTTAAATTTCAGCTGAATTTCCGAGAACAATGGAAGAGTTCCGAAGCATTTTTAAGCATCAGCGGAATTCCGATAGCAATGGAAGAGTTCCAAAGCATTTTTAAATGTCATCGGAATTCTGAGAACAATGGAAGAGTTCTGAAGCATTTTTACACTTCAGCGGAATTCTGAGAATAATGGAAGAGTACCTAAGCATTTTTAAACTTCAGCGGAAATCCTAGTACAATGGAAGAGTTCCGAAGCATTTTTAAACTACAGTGGAATTCCGAGAACAATGGAAGAGTTCCGAAGCATTTTTAAACATCAGCAGAATTACGAGAACAATGGAAGAGTTCTGAAGAATTTTGAAATGTCAGCGGAATTCTGAGAAAAATGGAAGAGTTCCAAAGCATTTTTAAACTTCAGCGGAATTCCGAGAACAATGGAAAAGTTCCGAAGCATTATTAAACGTCAGCAGAATTGAGAGAGCAATGGAAGAGTTCCGAAGCATTTTTACACGTCAGCGGAATTGCTAGAACAATGGAAGAGTTTTGAAGCATTTTTAAATGTCAGCAGAATTCCGATAACAATGGAAGAGTTTAGAAGCATTTTTAAACTTCAGTAGAATTCCGAGAACAATGGGAGAGTTCCGAAGCATTTTTAAACGTCAGCGGAATTACGAGAACAATGGAAGAGTTCCGAAGGATTTTTAAATGTCATCGGAATTCCGAGAACAATGGAAGTGTTCCAAAGCATTTTTAAACATCAGCGGAATTCCGAGAACAATGAAAAATTTCCGAAGCATTTTTAAACGTCAGAGGAATTCTTAGAAAAATGGAAGAGTTCCGAAGCATTTTAAAGCGTCAGCAGAATTCCGAGAACAATGGATGAGTTCTGAAGCATTTTTAAACTTCAGCGGAATTCTGAGAACAATGGAAGAGTTCTGAAGCATTATTAAACGTCAGCAGAATTGAGAGAACAATGGAAGAGTTCCGAAGCATTTTTAAATGTCAGCAGAATTCCGATAACAATGGAAGAGTTCCGAAGCATTTTTACACGTCAGCGGAATTCCTAGAACAATGGAAGAGTTTTGAAGCATTTTTAAATGTCAGCAGAATTCCGATAACAATGGAAGAGTTCAGAAGCATTTTTAAACTTCAATAGAATTCCGAGAACAATGGAAGAGTTCTGAAGCATTTTTAAACTTAAGCGGAATTCTGAGAATAATGGAAGAGTACCTAAGCATTTTTAAACTTCAGCGGAAATCCTAGAACAATGGAAGAGTTCCGAAGCATTTTTAAACATCAGCGGAATTCCGAGAACAATGGAAAAGTTCCAAAGCATTTATAAACGTCAGCGGAATTTCGAGAAAAATGGAAGAGTTCTGAAGCATTTTGGAATGTCAGCGGAAATCCGAGAACAATGGAAGAGTTCCGAAGCATTTTTAAACTACAGCGGAATTCTGAGAACAATGGAAGAGTTCCGAAGCATTTTTAAACTTCAACGGAATTCCGAGAACAATGGAAGAGTTCTGAAGCATTTTGAAATGTCAGCGGAAGTTCGAGAACAATGGAAGAGTTCCGAAGCATTTTTAAAACATCAGCTGAATTCCGAGAACAATGGAAATGTTCCGAAGCATTATTTAACGTCAGCGGAATTCTGAGAAAAATGGAAGAGTTCCGAATCATTTTTAAACTTCAGCGGAATTCCGAGAACAATGAAAGAGTTCCGAAGCATTATTAAACTTCAGCGGAATTCCGGGAACAATGGAAGAGTTCCTAAGAATTTTTAAACTTCAGCGGAATTTCCGAGAACAATGGAAAAGTTCCGAAGCATTATTTAACGTCAGCGGAATTCTGAGAAAAATGGAAGAGTTCCGAAGCATTTTTAAATGTCATCAGAATTCTGAGAACAATGGAAGTGTTCCAAAGCATTTTTAAATGTCATCAGAATTCCGACAACAATGGAAGTGTTCCGAAGCATTTTTAAACTTCAGCGGAATTTCCGAGAACAATGGAAGAGTTCCGAAGCATTTTTAAGCATCAGCGGAATTCCGATAGCAATGGATGAGTTCTGAAGCATTTTTAAACTTCAGCGGAATTCTGAGAACAATGGAAGAGTTTCAAAGCATTTTAAAACTTCAGCGGAATTCCGAAAACAATGAAAGAGTTCCGAAGCATTTTTAAACTTTATCGGAAATCCTGGAACAATGGAAGAGTTCCGAAGCATTTTTAAACATCAGCGGAATTCCGAGAACAAAGGAAAAGTTCCGAAGCATTTTTAAACGTCAGCGGAATTCCGAGAAAAATGGAAGAGTTCCGCAGCATTTTTAAACGTCAGCGGAATTCCGAGAACATTGAAAGAGTTCCGAATCATTTTTAAACTTCAGCAGAATTCTGAGAATAATGGAAGAGTTCCGTAGCATTTTTAAACGTCAGCAGAATTCCGAGAACAATGGAAGAGTTCCAAAGCATTTTTAAACATCAGTAGAATTCCGAGAACAATGGAAGAGTTCCAAAGCATTTTTAAACTTCAGCGGAAATCCTAGAACAATGGAAGAGTTACGAAGCATTTTTAAACTTCAGTAGAATTCCGAGAACAATGGGAGAGTTCCGAAGCATTTTTAAACGTCAGCGGAATTACGAGAACAATGGAAGAGTTCCGAAGCACTTTTAAATGTCATCGGAATTCCGAGAACAATGGAAGTGTTCCAAAGCATTTTTAAACGTCAGCGGAATTCAGAGAACATTGAAAGAGTTCCAAATCATTTTTAAACTTCAGCGGAATTCTGAGAATAATAGAAGAGTTCCGTAGCATTTTTAAACGTCAGCAGAATTCCGAGAACAATGGAAGAGTTCCAAAGCATTTTTAAACATCAGTAGAATTCCGAAAACAATGGAAGAGTTCCGAAGCATTTTTAAACTTCAGCGGAATTCCGAGAACAATGGAAGAGTTCCGAAGCATTTTTAAACTTCAGCGGAAATCCTAGAACAATGGAAGAGTTCCAAAGCATTTTTAAACTTCAGTAGAATTCCGAGAACAATGGGAGAGTTCCGAATCATTTTAAAATGTCATCGGAATTCCGAGAACAATGGAAGTATTCCAAAGCATTTTTAAACATCAGCGGAATTCCGAGAACAATGGAAAATTTCCGAAGCATTTTTAAACGTCAGAGGAATTCTGAGAAAAATGGAAGAGTTTCGAAGCATTTTAAAGCGTCAGCAGAATTCCGAGAACAATGAAAGAGTTCCGAATCATTTTTAAACTTCAGAAGAATTCCGAGAACAATGGAAGAGTTCAGAAGCAATATTAAACTTCAGCGGAATTCCGGGAACAATGGAAGAGTTCTGAAGCATTTTTAAACTTCAGCAAAATTTCCGAGAATAATGAAAGTGTTCCGAAGCATTTTTAAATGTCAGCAGAATTCCGAGAACAATGGAAGTGTTCAGAAGCATTTTTAAATGTCATCAGAATTCCGAGAACAATGGAAGTGTTCCGAAGCATTTTTAAATGTCATCAGAATTCCGAGAACAATGGATGTGTTCCGAAGCATTTTTAAATGTCATCAGAATTCCGAGAACAATGGAAGAGTTCCGAAGCATTTTTAAACTTCAGCGGAATTCCGAGAACAATGGAAAAGTTCCGAAGCATTATTAAACGTCAGCAGAATTGAGAGAACAATGAAAGAGTTCCGAAGCATTTTTACACGTCAGCGGAATTCCTAGAGCAATGGAAGAGTTTTGAAGCATTTTTAAATGTCAGCAGAATTCCGATAACAATGGAAGAGTTCAGAAGCATTTTTAAACTTCAATAGAATTCCGAGAACAATGGAAGAGTTCTGAAGCATTTTTAAACTTAAGTGGAATTCTGAGAATAATGGAAGAGTACCTAAGCATTTTTAAACTTCAGCGGAAATCCTAGAACAATGGAAGAGTTCCGAAGCATTTTTAAACATCAGCGGAATTCCGAGAACAATGGAAAAGTTCCAAAGCATTTATAAACGTCAGCGGAATTTCGAGAAAAATGGAAGAGTTCCGAAGCATTTTTAAACTTCAGCGGAATTCCGTGAACAATGAAAGAGTTCCGAAGCATTATTAAACTTCAGCGGAATTCCGGGAACAATGGAAGAGTTCTGAAGAATTTTTAAACTTCAGCGGAATTTCCGAAAACAATGGAAGTGTTACGAAGCATTTTTAAATGTCATCAGAATTCCGAGAACAATGGAAGTGTTCCGAAGCATTTTTAAACTTATGCGGTATTTCCGAGAACAATGGAAGAGTTCCGAAGCATTTTTAAGCATCAGCGGAATTCCGAGAGCAATGGATGAGTGCTGAAGCATTTTTAAACTTCAGCGGAATTCTGAGAACAATGGAAAAGTTTCAAAGCATTTTAAAACTTCAGCGGAATTCCGAGAACAATGAAACAGTTCCGAAGCATTTTTAAACGTCAGCAGAATTACGAGAACAATGGAAGAGTTCCGAAGCATTTTTAAACATCAGCGGAATTCCGACAACAATGGAAGAGTTCCGTAGCATTTTTAAACGTCAGCAGAATTCCGAGAACAATGGAAGAGTTCCAAAGCATTTTTAAACATCAGTAGAATTCCGAGAACAATGGAAGAGTTCCGAAGCATTTTTAAACTTCAGCGGAATTGCGAGAACAATGGAAGAGTTCTGAAGCATTTTTAAACTTCAGCAGAAATCCTGGATCAATGGAAGAGTTCCGAAGCATTTTTAAACTTCAGTAGAATTCCGAGAACAATGGGAGAGTTCCGAAGCATTTTTAAACGTCAGCGGAATTACGAGAACAATGGAAGAGTTCCGAAGCATTTTTAAATGTCATCGGAATTCCAAGAACAATGGAAGTGTTCCAAAGCATTTTTAAACATCAGCGGAATTCCGAGAAAAATGGAAGAGGTACGAAGCATTTTTAAACATCAGCGGAATTCCGAGAACAATGGAAGAGTTCAGAAGCATTATTAAACTTCAGCGGAATTCCGGGAACAATGGAAGAGTTCTGAAGCATTTTTAAACTTCAGCGAAATTTCCGAGAACAATGGAAGTGTTCCGAAGCATTTTTAAATGTCAGCAGAATTCCGAGAACAATGGAAGTGTTCAGAAGCATTTTTAAGCATCAGCGGAATTCCGAGAACAATGGATGAGTTCTGAAGCATTTTTAAACTTCAGCGGAATTCTGAGAACAATGGAAGAGTTTCAAAGCATTTTTAAACTTCAGCAGAATTCCGAGAACAATGAAAGAGTTCCGAAGCATTTTTAAACATCAGCAGAATTGAGCGAACAATGGAAGAGTTCCGAAGCATTTTTAAACGTCAGCGGAATTCCTAGAACAATGGAAGAGTTTTGAAGCATTTTTAAACGTCAGCAGAATTCCGATAACAATGGAAGAGTTCAGAAGCATTTTTAAACTTCAATAGAATTCCGAGAACAATTGAAGAGTTCTGAAGCATTTTTAAACTTCAGCGGAATTCTGAGAATAATGGAAGAGTACAAAAGCATGTTTAAACTTCAGCGGAAAACCTAGAACAATGGAAGAGTTCCGAAGCATTTTTAAACATCAGCGGAATTCAGAGAACAATGGAAAAGTTCCGAAGCATTATTAAACGTCAGCAGAATTGAGAGAGCAATGGAAGAGTTCCGAAGCATTTTTACACGTCAGCGGAATTCCTAGAACAATGGAAGAGTTTTGAAGCATTTTTAAATGTCAGCAGAATTCCGATAACAATGGAAGAGTTCAGAAGCATTTTTAAACTTCAGTAGAATTCCGAGAACAATGGGAGAGTTCCGAAGCATTTTTAAACGTCAGCGGAATTACGAGAACAATGGAAGAGTTCCGAAGGATTTTTAAATGTCATCGGAATTCCGAGAACAATGGAAGTGTTCCAAAGCATTTTTAAACATCAGCGGAATTCCGAGAACAATGAAAAATTTCCGAAGCATTTTTAAACGTCAGAGGAATTCTTAGAAAAATGGAAGAGTTCCGAAGCATTTTAAAGCGTCAGCAGAATTTCGAGAACAATGAAAGAGTTCCGAATCATTTTTAAACTTCAGCGGAATTTCTGAGAACAATTGAAGAGTTCCGAAGCATTTTTAAGCATCAGCGGAATTCCGAGAACAATGGATGAGTTCTGAAGCATTTTTAAACTTCAGCGGAATTCTGAGAACAATGGAAGAGTTCTGAAGCATTATTAAACGTCAGCAGAATTGAGAGAACAATGGAAGAGTTCCGAAGCATTTTTACACGTCAGCGGAATTCCTAGAACAATGGAAGAGTTTTGAAGCATTTTTAAATGTCAGCAGAATTCCGATAACAATGGAAGAGTTCAGAAGCATTTTTAAACTTCAATAGAATTCCGAGAACAATGGAAGAGTTCTGAAGCATTTTTAAACTTAAGCGGAATTCTGAGAACAATGGAAGAGTTCCGAAGCATTTTTAAACTTCAGCGGAATTCCGAGAACAATGGGAGAGTTCCGAATCATTTTAAAATGTCATCGGAATTCCGAGAACAATGGAAGTATTCCAAAGCATTTTTAAACATCAGCGGAATTCCGAGAACAATGGAAAATTTCCGAAGCATTTTTAAACGTCAGAGGAATTCTGAGAAAAATGGAAGAGTTTCGAAGCATTTTAAAGCGTCAGCAGAATTCCGAGAACAATGAAAGAGTTCCGAATCATTTTTAAACTTCAGAAGAATTCCGAGAACAATGGAAGAGTTCAGAAGCAATATTAAACTTCAGCGGAATTCCGGGAACAATGGAAGAGTTCTGAAGCATTTTTAAACTTCAGCAAAATTTCCGAGAATAATGAAAGTGTTCCGAAGCATTTTTAAATGTCAGCAGAATTCCGAGAACAATGGAAGTGTTCAGAAGCATTTTTAAATGTCATCAGAATTCCGAGAACAATGGAAGTGTTCCGAAGCATTTTTAAATGTCATCAGAATTCCGAGAACAATGGATGTGTTCCGAAGCATTTTTAAATGTCATCAGAATTCCGAGAACAATGGAAGAGTTCCGAAGCATTTTTAAACTTCAGCGGAATTCCGAGAACAATGGAAAAGTTCCGAAGCATTATTAAACGTCAGCAGAATTGAGAGAACAATGGACGAGTTCCGAAGCATTTTTACACGTCAGCGGAATTCCTAGAGCAATGGAAGAGTTTTGAAGCATTTTTAAATGTCAGCAGAATTCCGATAACAATGGAAGAGTTCAGAAGCATTTTTAAACTTCAATAGAATTCCGAGAACAATGGAAGAGTTCTGAAGCATTTTTAAACTTAAGTGGAATTCTGAGAATAATGGAAGAGTACCTAAGCATTTTTAAACTTCAGCGGAAATCCTAGAACAATGGAAGAGTTCCGAAGCATTTTTAAACATCAGCGGAATTCCGAGAACAATGGAAAAGTTCCAAAGCATTTATAAACGTCAGCGGAATTTCGAGAAAAATGGAAGAGTTCCGAAGCATTTTTAAACTTCAGCGGAATTCCGTGAACAATGAAAGAGTTCCGAAGCATTATTAAACTTCAGCGGAATTCCGGGAACAATGGAAGAGTTCTGAAGAATTTTTAAACTTCAGCGGAATTTCCGAAAACAATGGAAGTGTTACGAAGCATTTTTAAATGTCATCAGAATTCCGAGAACAATGGAAGTGTTCCGAAGCATTTTTAAACTTATGCGGTATTTCCGAGAACAATGGAAGAGTTCCGAAGCATTTTTAAGCATCAGCGGAATTCCGAGAGCAATGGATGAGTGCTGAAGCATTTTTAAACTTCAGCGGAATTCTGAGAACAATGGAAAAGTTTCAAAGCATTTTAAAACTTCAGCGGAATTCCGAGAACAATGAAACAGTTCCGAAGCATTTTTAAACGTCAGCAGAATTACGAGAACAATGGAAGAGTTCCGAAGCATTTTTAAACATCAGCGGAATTCCGACAACAATGGAAGAGTTCCGTAGCATTTTTAAACGTCAGCAGAATTCCGAGAACAATGGAAGAGTTCCAAAGCATTTTTAAACATCAGTAGAATTCCGAGAACAATGGAAGAGTTCCGAAGCATTTTTAAACTTCAGCGGAATTGCGAGAACAATGGAAGAGTTCTGAAGCATTTTTAAACTTCAGCAGAAATCCTGGATCAATGGAAGAGTTCCGAAGCATTTTTAAACTTCAGTAGAATTCCGAGAACAATGGGAGAGTTCCGAAGCATTTTTAAACGTCAGCGGAATTACGAGAACAATGGAAGAGTTCCGAAGCATTTTTAAATGTCATCGGAATTCCAAGAACAATGGAAGTGTTCCAAAGCATTTTTAAACATCAGCGGAATTCCGAGAAAAATGGAAGAGGTACGAAGCATTTTTAAACATCAGCGGAATTCCGAGAACAATGGAAGAGTTCAGAAGCATTATTAAACTTCAGCGGAATTCCGGGAACAATGGAAGAGTTCTGAAGCATTTTTAAACTTCAGCGAAATTTCCGAGAACAATGGAAGTGTTCCGAAGCATTTTTAAATGTCAGCAGAATTCCGAGAACAATGGAAGTGTTCAGAAGCATTTTTAAGCATCAGCGGAATTCCGAGAACAATGGATGAGTTCTGAAGCATTTTTAAACTTCAGCGGAATTCTGAGAACAATGGAAGAGTTTCAAAGCATTTTTAAACTTCAGCAGAATTCCGAGAACAATGAAAGAGTTCCGAAGCATTTTTAAACATCAGCAGAATTGAGCGAACAATGGAAGAGTTCCGAAGCATTTTTAAACGTCAGCGGAATTCCTAGAACAATGGAAGAGTTTTGAAGCATTTTTAAACGTCAGCAGAATTCCGATAACAATGGAAGAGTTCAGAAGCATTTTTAAACTTCAATAGAATTCCGAGAACAATTGAAGAGTTCTGAAGCATTTTTAAACTTCAGCGGAATTCTGAGAATAATGGAAGAGTACAAAAGCATGTTTAAACTTCAGCGGAAAACCTAGAACAATGGAAGAGTTCCGAAGCATTTTTAAACATCAGCGGAATTCAGAGAACAATGGAAAAGTTCCGAAGCATTATTAAACGTCAGCAGAATTGAGAGAGCAATGGAAGAGTTCCGAAGCATTTTTACACGTCAGCGGAATTCCTAGAACAATGGAAGAGTTTTGAAGCATTTTTAAATGTCAGCAGAATTCCGATAACAATGGAAGAGTTCAGAAGCATTTTTAAACTTCAGTAGAATTCCGAGAACAATGGGAGAGTTCCGAAGCATTTTTAAACGTCAGCGGAATTACGAGAACAATGGAAGAGTTCCGAAGGATTTTTAAATGTCATCGGAATTCCGAGAACAATGGAAGTGTTCCAAAGCATTTTTAAACATCAGCGGAATTCCGAGAACAATGAAAAATTTCCGAAGCATTTTTAAACGTCAGAGGAATTCTTAGAAAAATGGAAGAGTTCCGAAGCATTTTAAAGCGTCAGCAGAATTCCGAGAACAATGAAAGAGTTCCGAATCATTTTTAAACTTCAGCGGAATTTCTGAGAACAATTGAAGAGTTCCGAAGCATTTTTAAGCATCAGCGGAATTCCGAGAACAATGGATGAGTTCTGAAGCATTTTTAAACTTCAGCGGAATTCTGAGAACAATGGAAGAGTTCTGAAGCATTATTAAACGTCAGCAGAATTGAGAGAACAATGGAAGAGTTCCGAAGCATTTTTACACGTCAGCGGAATTCCTAGAACAATGGAAGAGTTTTGAAGCATTTTTAAATGTCAGCAGAATTCCGATAACAATGGAAGAGTTCAGAAGCATTTTTAAACTTCAATAGAATTCCGAGAACAATGGAAGAGTTCTGAAGCATTTTTAAACTTAAGCGGAATTCTGAGAATAATGGAAGAGTACCTAAGCATTTTTAAACTTCAGCGGAAATCCTAGAACAATGGAAGAGTTCCGAAGCATTTTTAAACATCAGCGGAATTCCGAGAACAATGGAAAAGTTCCAAAGCATTTATAAACGTCAGCGGAATTTCGAGAAAAATGGAAGAGTTCTGAAGCATTTTGGAATGTCAGCGGAAATCCGAGAACAATGGAAGAGTTCCGAAGCATTTTTAAACTACAGCGGAATTCTGAGAACAATGGAAGAGTTCCGAAGCATTTTTAAACTTCAGCGGAATTCCGAGAACAATGGAAGAGTTCTGAAGCATTTTGAAATGTCAGCGGAAGTTCGAGAACAATGGAAGAGTTCTGAAGCATTTTTAAAACATCAGCTGAATTCCGAGAACAATGGAAATGTTCCGAAGCATTATTTAACGTCAGCGGAATTCTGAGAAAAATGGAAGAGTTCCGAATCATTTTTAAACTTCAGCGGAATTCCGAGAACAATGAAAGAGTTCCGAAGCATTATTAAACTTCAGCGGTATTCCGGGAACAATGGAAGAGTTCTGAAGCATTTTTAAACTTCAGCGGAATTTCCGAGAACAATGGAAGAGTTTCAAAGCATTTTTAAACTTCAGCAGAATTCCGAGAACAATGAAAGAGTTCCGAAGAATTTTTAAACATCAGCAGAATTGAGCGAACAATGGAAGAGTTCCGAAGCATTTTTAAACATCAGCGGAATTCTGAGAACAATGGAAGAGTTCTGAAGCATTTTGAAATGTCAGCGGAAGTTCGAGAACAATGGAAGAGTTCCGAAGCATTTTTAAAACATCAGCGGAATTCCGAGAACAATGGAAAAGTTCCGAAGCATTATTTAACGTCAGCGGGATTCTGAGAAAAATGGAAGAGTTCCGAAGCATTTTAAAGCGTCAGCAGAATTCCGAGAACAATGAAAGAGTTCCGAATCATTTTTAAACTTCAGCGGTATTCCGGGAACAATGGAAGAGTTCTGAAGCATTTTTAAACTTCAGCGGAATTTCCGAGAACAATGGAAGTGTTCCGAAGCATTTTTAAATGTCATCAGAATTCCGAGAACAATGGAAGTGTTCCGAAGCATTTTTAAACTTCAGCGGTATTTCCGAGAACAATGGAAGAGTTCCGAAGCATTTTTAAGCATCAGTGGAATTCCGAGAGCAATGGATGAGTGCTGAAGCATTTTTAAACTTCAGCGGAATTCTGAGAACAATGGAAGAGTTTCAAAGCATTTTAAAACTTCAGCGGAATTCCGAGAACAATGGAAGAGTTCCGAAGCATTTTTAAACGTCAGCAGAATTACGAGAACAATGGAAGAGTTCCGAAGCATTTTTAAACATCAGCGGAATTCCGACAACAATGGAAAAGTTCCGAAGCATTATTAAACGTCAGCGGAATTCCGAGAACAATGAAAGAGTTCCGAAGCATTTTTAAACATCAGCAGAATTGAGAGAACAATGGAAGGGTTCCAAAGCATTTTTAAACGTCAGCGGAATTCCGAGAACATTGAAAGAGTTCCGAATCATTTTTAAACTTCAGCGGAATTCTGAGAATAATGGAAGAGTTCCGTAGCATTTTTAAACGTCAGCAGAATTCCGAGAACAATGGAAGAGTTCCAAAGCATTTTTAAACTTCAGTAGAATTCCGAGAACAATGGAAGAGTTCCAAAGCATTTTTAAACTTCAGCGGAAATCCTAGAAAAATGGAAGAGTTCCGAAGCATTTTTAAACTTCAGTAGAATTCCGAGAACAATGGGAGAGTTCCGAAGCATTTTTAAACGTCAGCGGAATTACGAGAACAATGGAAGAGTTCCGAAGCATTTTTAAATGTCATCGGAATTCCGAGAACAATGGAAGTGTTCCAAAGCATTTTTAAACATCAGCGGAATTCCGAGAACAATGGAAAATTTCCGAAGGATTTTTAAACGTCAGAGGAATTCTTAGAAAAATGGAAGAGTTCCGAAGCATTTTAAAGCGTCAGCAGAATTCCGAGAACAATGAAAGAGTTCCGAATCATTTCTAAACTTCAGCGGAATTTCTGAGAACAATTGAAGAGTTCCGAAGCATTTTTAAGCATCAGCGGAATTCCGAGAACAATGGATGAGTTCTGAAGCATTTTTAAACTTCAGCGGAATTCTGAGAACAATGGAAGAGTTCTGAAGCATTTTTAAACTTCAGCGGAATTCTGAGAATAATGGAAGAGTACCTAAGCATTTTTAAACTTTAGCGGAAATCCTAGAACAATGGAAGAGTTCCGAAGCATTTTTAAACATCAGCGGAATTCCGAGAACAATGGAAAAGTTCCGAAGCATTATTAAACGTCAGCGGAATTCTGAGAAAAATGGAAGAGTTCCAAATCATTTTTAAACTTCAGCGGAATTCCGAGAACAATGGAAGAGTTCTGAAGCATTTTGAAATGTCAGTGGAAGTTCGAGAACAATGGAAGAGTTCCGAAGCATTTTTAAAACATCAGCGGAATTCCGAGAACAATGGAAAAGTTCCGAAGCATTATTTAACGTCAGCGGAATTCTGAGAAAAATGGAAGAGTTCCGAAGCATTTTTAAATGTCATCAGAATTCCGAGAACAATGGAAGTGTTCCAAAGCATTTTTAAATGTCATCAGAATTCCGACAACAATGGAAGTGTTCCGAAGCATTTTTAAACTTCAGCGGAATTTCCGAGAACAATGGAAGAGTTCCGAAGCATTTTTAAGCATCAGCGGAATTCCGATAGCAATGGATGAGTTCTGAAGCATTTTTAAACTTCAGCGGAATTCTGAGAACAATGGAAGAGTTTCAAAGCATTTTAAAACTTCAGCGGAATTCCGAAAACAATGAAAGAGTTCTGAAGCATTTTTAAACTTTAGCGGAAATCCTAGAACAATGGAAGAGTTCCGAAGCATTTTTAAACATCAGCGGAATTCCGAGAACAAAGGAAAAGTTCCGAAGCATTTTTAAACATCAGCGGAATTCCGAGAACAATGGAAGAGTTCCGAAGCATTTTTAAACTTCAGCAGAATTCTGAGAAAAATGGAACTGTTCCGAAGCATTTTTAAACTTCAGCGGAATTCTGAGAGTAATGGAAGAGTACCTAATCATTTTTAAACTTTAGCGGAAATCCTAGATCAATGGAAGAGTTCCGAAGCATTTTTAAACTTCAGCGGAATTCCGAGAACAATGGAAGAGTTCCGAAGCATTTTTAAACTTCAGCGGAAATCCAAGAACAATGGAAGAGTTCCGAAGCATTTTTAAACTTCAGTAGAATTCCGAGAACAATGGGAGAGTTCCGAAACATTTTTAAATGTCATCGGAATTCCGACAACAATGGAAGTGTTCCAAAGCATTTTTAAACATCAGCGGAATTCCGAGAACAATGGAAAATTTCTGAAGCATTTTTAAACGTCAGAGGAATTCTGAGAAAAATGGAAGAGTTTCGAAGCATTTTAAAGCGTCAGCAGAATTTCGAGAACAATGAAAGAGTTCCGAATCATTTTTAAACTTCAGCGGAATTCCGAGAACAATGGAAGAGTTCAGAAGCAATATTAAACTTCAGCGGAATTCCGGGAACAATGGAAGAGTTCTGATGCATTTTTAAACTTCAGCGAAATTTCCAAGAATAATGAAAGTGTTCCGAAGCATTTTTAAATGTCAGCAGAATTCCGAGAACAATGGAAGTGTTCAGAAGCATTTTTAAATGTCATCAGAATTCCGAGAACAATGGAAGTGTTCCGAAGCATTTTTAAATATCATCAGAATTCCGAGAACAATGGATGTGTTCCGAAGCATTTTTAAATGTCATCAGAATTCCGAGAACAATGGAAGTGTTCCGAAGCATTTTTAAATTTCAGCTGAATTTCCGAGAACAATGGAAGAGTTCCGAAGCATTTTTAAGCATCAGCGGAATTCCGATAGCAATGGATGAGTTCTGAAGCATTTTTAAACTTCAGCGGAATTCCGAGAACAATGGAAGAGTTCCGAAGCATTTTTAAACTTCAGCGGAAATCCTAGAACAATGGAAGAGTTCCGAAGCATTTTTAAACTTCAGCGGAAATCCTAGAACAATGGAAGAGTTCCGAAGCATTTTTAAACTTCAGTAGAATTCCGAGAACAATGGGAGAGTTCCGAAGCATTTTTAAACGTCAGCAGAATTACGAGAACAATGGAAGAGTTCCAAAGCATTTTTAAATGTCATCGGAATTCTGAGAACAATGGAAGAGTTCTGAAGCATTTTTACACTTCAGCGGAATTCTGAGAATAATGGAAGAGTACCTAAGCATTTTTAAACTTCAGTGAAATCCTAGTACAATGGAAGAGTTCCGAAGCATTTTTAAACATCAGTGGAATTCCGAGTACAATGGAAGAGTTCCGAAGCATTTTTAAACTACAGTGGAATTCCGAGAACAATGGAAGAGTTCCGAAGCATTTTTAAACATCAGCAGAATTACGAGAACAATGGAAGAGTTCTGAAGAATTTTGAAATGTCAGCGGAAGTCCGAGAACAATGGAAGAGTTCCGAAGCATTTTTAAACTACAGTGGAATTCCGAGAACAATGGAAGAGTTCCGAAGCATTTTTAAACATCAGCAGAATTACGAGAACAATGGAAGAGTTCTGAAGAATTTTGAAATGTCAGCGGAAGTCCGAGAACAATGGAAGAGTTCCGAAGCATTTTTAAACATCAGCGGAATTCCGACAACAATGGAAAAGTTCCGAAGCATTATTAAACGTCAGCGGAATTCTGAGAAAAATGGAAGAGTTCCAAAGCATTTTTAAACTTCAGCGGAATTCCGAGAACAATGGAAAAGTTCCGAAGCATTATTAAACGTCAGCAGAATTGAGAGAACAATGGAAGAGTTCCGAAGCATTTTTACACGTCAGCGGAATTCCTAGAACAATGGAAGAGTTTTGAAGCATTTTTAAATGTCAGCAGAATTCCGATAACAATGGAAGAGTTCAGAAGCATTATTAAACTTCAGTAGAATTCCGAGAACAATGGGAGAGTTCCGAAGCATTTTTAAACGTCAGCGGAATTACGAGAACAATGGAAGAGTTCCGAAGGATTTTTAAATGTCATCGGAATTCCGAGAACAATGGAAGTGTTCCAAAGCATTTTTAAACATCAGCGGAATTCCGAGAACAATGAAAAATTTCCGAAGCATTTTTAAACGTCAGAGGAATTCTTAGAAAAATGGAAGAGTTCCGAAGCATTTTAAAGCGTCAGCAGAATTCCGAGAACAATGAAAGAGTTCCGAATCATTTTTAAACTTCAGCGGAATTTCTGAGAACAATTGAAGAGTTCCGAAGCATTTTTAAGCATCAGCGGAATTCCGAGAACAATGGATGATTTCTGAAGCATTTTTAAACTTCAGCGGAATTCTGAGAACAATGGAAGAGTTCCGAAGCATTTTTAAACTTCAGCGGAAATCCTAGAAAAATGGAAGAGTTCCGAAGCATTTTTAAACTTCAGTAGAATTCCGAGAACAATGGGAGAGTTCCGAAGCATTTTTAAACGTCAGCGGAATTACGAGAACAATGGAAGATTTCCGAAGCATTTTTAAATGTCATCGGAATTCCGAGAACAATGGAAGTATTCCAAAGCATTTTTAAACATCAGCGGAATTCCGAGAACAATGGAAGAGTTCCGAAGCATTTTTAAACATCAGCAGAATTGAGAGAACAATGGAAGAGTTCCGAAGCATTTTTAAACGTCAGCGCAATTCCGAGAACATTGAAAGAGTTCCGAATCATTTTTAAACTTCAGCGGAATTCTGAGAATAATGGAAGAGTTCCGTAGCATTTTTAAACGTCAGCAGAATTCCGAGAACAATGGAAGAGTTCCAAAGCATTTTTAAACTTCAGTAGAATTCCGAGAACAATGGAAGAGTTCCGAAGCATTTTTAAACTTCAGCGGAATTGCGAGAATAATGGAAGAGTTCCGAAGCATTTTTAAACTTCAGCGGAAATCCTAGAAAAATGGAAGAGTTCCGAAGCATTTTTAAACTTCAGTAGAATTCCGAGAACAATGGGAGAGTTCCGAAGCATTTTTAAACGTCAGCGGAATTACGAGAACAATGGAAAAGTTCCAAAGCATTTATAAACGTCAGCGGAATTTCGAGAAAAATGGAAGAGTTCTGAAGCATTTTGAAATGTCAGCGGAAGTCCGAGAACAATGGAAGAGTTCCGAAGCATTTTTAAACTACAGCGGAATTCTGAGAACAATGGAAGTGTTCCGAAGCATTTTTAAAATTCAGCGGAATTCCGAGAACAATGGAAGAGTTCTGAAGCATTTTGAAATGTCAGCGGAAGTTCGAGAACAATGGAAGAGTTCCGAAGCATTTTTAAAACATCAGCTGAATTCCGAGAACAATGGAAATGTTCCGAAGCGTTATTTAACGTCAGCGGAATTCTGAGAAAAATGGAAGAGTTCCGAATCATTTTTAAACTTCAGCGGAATTCCGAGAACAATGAAAGAGTTCCGAAGCATTATTAAACTTCAGCGGAATTCCGGGAACAATGGAAGAGTTCCTAAGAATTTTTAAACTTCAGCGGAATTTCCGAGAACAATGGAAGTGTTCCGAAGCATTTTTAAATGTCATCAGAATTCCGAGAACAATGGAAGTGTTCCGAAGCATTTTTAAACTTCAGCGGTATTTCCGAGAACAATGGAAGAGTTCCGAAGCATTTTTAAGCATCAGCGGAATTCCGAGAGCAATGGATGAGTGCTGAAGCATTTTTAAACTTCAACGGAATTCTGAGAACAATGGAAGAGTTTCAAAGCATTTTAAAACTTCAGCGGAATTCCGAGAACAATGAAAGAGTTCCGAAGCATTTTTAAACATCAGCAGAATTACGAGAACAATGGAAGAGTTTCGAAGCATTTTTAAACATCAGCGGAATTCCGACAACAATGGAAAAGTTCCGAAGCATTATTAAACGTCAGCGGAATTCCGAGAACAATGAAAGAGTTCCGAAGCATTTTTAAACATCAGCAGAATTGAGAGAACAATGGAAGAGTTCGGAAGCATTTTTAAACGTCAGCGGAATTCCGAGAACATTGAAAGAGTTCCGAATCATTTTTAAACTTCAGCGGAATTCTGAGAATAATGGAAGAGTTCCGTAGCATTTTTAAACGTCAGCAGAATTCCGAGAACAATGGAAGAGTTCCAAAGCATTTTTAAACTTCAGTAGAATTCCGAGAACAATGGAAGAGTTCCGAAGCATTTTTAAACTACAGCGGAATTGCGAGAATAATGAAAGAGTTCCGAAGCATTTTTAAACTTCAGCGGAAATCCTAGAAAAATGGAAGAGTTCCGAAGCATTTTTAAACTTCAGTAGAATTCCGAGAACAATGGGAGAGTTCCGAAGCATTTTTAAACGTCAGCGGAATTACGAGAACAATGGAAGATTTCCGAAGCATTTTTAAATGTCATCGGAATTCCGAGAACAATGGAAGTGTTCCAAAGCATTTTTAAACATCAGCGGAATTCCGAGAACAATGGAAGAGTTCCGAAGCATTTTTAAATGTCATCGGAATTCCGAGAACAATGGAAGTGTTCCAAAGCATTTTTAAACATCAGCGGAATTCCGAGAACAATGGAAAATTTCCGAAGGATTTTTAAACGTCAGAGGAATTCTTAGAAAAATGGAAGAGTTCCGAAGCATTTTAAAGCGTCAGCAGAATTCCGAGAACAATGAAAGAGTTCCGAATCATTTTTAAACTTCAGCGGAATTTCTGATAACAATTGAAGAGTTCCGAAGCATTTTTAAGCATCAGCGGAATTCCGAGAACAATGGATGAGTTCTGAAGCATTTTTAAACTTCAGCGGAATTCTGAGAACAATGGAAGAGTTCTGAAGCATTTTTAAACTTCAGCGAAATTCTGAGAATAATGGAAGAGTACCTAAGCATTTTTAAACTTCAGCGGAAATCCTAGAACAATGGAAGAGTTCCGAAGCATTTTTAAACATCAGCGGAATTCCGAGAACAATGGAAAAGTTCCGAAGCATTATTAAACGTCAGCGGAATTCTGAGAAAAATGGAAGAGTTCCAAAGCATTTTTAAACTTCAGCGGAATTCCGAAAACAATGGAAGAGTTCTGAAGCATTTTGAAATGTCAGCGGAAGTTCGAGAACAATGGAAGAGTTCCGAAGCATTTTTAAAACATCAGCGGAATTCCGAGAACAATGGAAAAGTTCCGAAGCATTATTTAATGTCAGCGGAATTCTGAGAAAAATGGAAGAGTTCCGAAGCATTTTTAAATGTCATCAGAATTCCGAGAACAATGGAAGTGTTCCAAAGCATTTTTAAATGTCATCAGAATTCCGAGAACAATGGAAGTGTTCCGAAGCATTTTTAAACTTCAGCGGAATTTCCGAGAACAATGGAAGAGTTCCGAAGCATTTTTAAGCATCAGCGGAATTCAGATAGCAATGGATGAGTTCTGAAGCATTTTTAAACTTCAGCGGAATTCTGAGAACAATGGAAGAGTTTCAAAGCATTTTAAAACTTCAGCGGAATTCCGAAAACAATGAAAGAGTTCCGAAGCATTTTTTAACTTTAGCGGAAATCCTAGAACAATGGAAGAGTTACGAAGCATTTTTAAACATCAGCGGAATTCCGAGAACAATGGAAAAGTTCCGAAGCATTTTTAAACGTCAGCGGAATTCCGAGAAAAATGGAAGAGTTCCGAAGCATTTTTAAACGTCAGCGGAATTCCGAGAACATTGAAAGAGTTCCGAATCATTTTTAAACTTCAGCAGAATTCTGAAAATAATGCAAGAGTTCCGTAGCATTTTTAAACGTCAGCAGAATTCCGAGAACAATGGAAGAGTTCCAAAGCATTTTTAAACATCAGTAGAATTCCGAGAACAATGGAAGAGTTCTGAAGCATTTTTAAACTTCAGCGGAAATCCTAGAACAATGGAAGAGTTACGAAGCATTTTTAAACTTCAGTAGAATTCCGATTACAATGGGAGAGTTCCGAAGCATTTTTAAACGTCAGCGGAATTACGAGAACAATGGAAGAGTTCCGAAGCATTTTTAAATGTCATCGGAATTCCGAGAACAATGGAAGTGTTCCAAAGCATTTTTAAACATCAGCAGAATTCCGAGAACAATGGAAAATTTCCGAAGCATTTTTAAACGTCAGAGGAATTCTGAGAAAAATGGAAGAGTTCCGAAGCATTTTAAAGCGTCAGCAGAATTCCGAGAACAATGAAAGAGTTCCGAATCATTTTTAAACTTCAGCGGTATTCCGGGAACAATGGAAGTGTTCTGAAGCATTTTTAAACTTCAGTAGAATTCCGAGAACAATGGAAGAGTTTCGAAGCATTTTAAAACTACAGCGGAATTGCGAGAATAATGAAAGAGTTCCGAAGCATTTTTAAACTTCAGCGGAAATCCTAGAAAAATGGAAGAGTTCCGAAGCATTTTTAAACTTCAGTAGAATTCCGAGAACAATGGGAGAGTTCCGAAGCATTTTTAAACGTCAGCGGAATTACGAGAACAATGGAAGATTTCCGAAGCATTTTTAAATGTCATCGGAATTCCGAGAACAATGGAAGTGTTCCAAAGCATTTTTAAACATCAGCGGAATTCCGAGAACAATGGAAGAGTTCCGAAGCATTTTTAAACATCAGCAGAATTGAGAGAACAATGGAAGAGTTCCGAAGCATTTTTAAACGTCAGCGCAATTCCGAGAACATTGAAAGAGTTCCGAATCATTTTTAAACTTCAGCGGAATTCTGAGAATAATGGAAGAGTTCCGTAGCATTTTTAAACGTCAGCAGAATTCCGAGAACAATGGAAGAGTTCCAAAGCATTTTTAAACTTCAGTAGAATTCCGAGAACAATGGAAGAGTTCCGAAGCATTTTTAAACTTCAGCGGAATTGCGAGAATAATGGAAGAGTTCCGAAGCATTTTTAAACTTCAGCGGAAATCCTAGAAAAATGGAAGAGTTCCGAAGCATTTTTAAACTTCAGTAGAATTCCGAGAACAATGGGAGAGTTCCGAAGCATTTTTAAACGTCAGCGGAATTACGAGAACAATGGAAAAGTTCCAAAGCATTTATAAACGTCAGCGGAATTTCGAGAAAAATGGAAGAGTTCTGAAGCATTTTGAAATGTCAGCGGAAGTCCGAGAACAATGGAAGAGTTCCGAAGCATTTTTAAACTACAGCGGAATTCTGAGAACAATGGAAGTGTTCCGAAGCATTTTTAAAATTCAGCGGAATTCCGAGAACAATGGAAGAGTTCTGAAGCATTTTGAAATGTCAGCGGAAGTTCGAGAACAATGGAAGAGTTCCGAAGCATTTTTAAAACATCAGCTGAATTCCGAGAACAATGGAAATGTTCCGAAGCGTTATTTAACGTCAGCGGAATTCTGAGAAAAATGGAAGAGTTCCGAATCATTTTTAAACTTCAGCGGAATTCCGAGAACAATGAAAGAGTTCCGAAGCATTATTAAACTTCAGCGGAATTCCGGGAACAATGGAAGAGTTCCTAAGAATTTTTAAACTTCAGCGGAATTTCCGAGAACAATGGAAGTGTTCCGAAGCATTTTTAAATGTCATCAGAATTCCGAGAACAATGGAAGTGTTCCGAAGCATTTTTAAACTTCAGCGGTATTTCCGAGAACAATGGAAGAGTTCCGAAGCATTTTTAAGCATCAGCGGAATTCCGAGAGCAATGGATGAGTGCTGAAGCATTTTTAAACTTCAACGGAATTCTGAGAACAATGGAAGAGTTTCAAAGCATTTTAAAACTTCAGCGGAATTCCGAGAACAATGAAAGAGTTCCGAAGCATTTTTAAACATCAGCAGAATTACGAGAACAATGGAAGAGTTTCGAAGCATTTTTAAACATCAGCGGAATTCCGACAACAATGGAAAAGTTCCGAAGCATTATTAAACGTCAGCGGAATTCCGAGAACAATGAAAGAGTTCCGAAGCATTTTTAAACATCAGCAGAATTGAGAGAACAATGGAAGAGTTCGGAAGCATTTTTAAACGTCAGCGGAATTCCGAGAACATTGAAAGAGTTCCGAATCATTTTTAAACTTCAGCGGAATTCTGAGAATAATGGAAGAGTTCCGTAGCATTTTTAAACGTCAGCAGAATTCCGAGAACAATGGAAGAGTTCCAAAGCATTTTTAAACTTCAGTAGAATTCCGAGAACAATGGAAGAGTTCCGAAGCATTTTTAAACTACAGCGGAATTGCGAGAATAATGAAAGAGTTCCGAAGCATTTTTAAACTTCAGCGGAAATCCTAGAAAAATGGAAGAGTTCCGAAGCATTTTTAAACTTCAGTAGAATTCCGAGAACAATGGGAGAGTTCCGAAGCATTTTTAAACGTCAGCGGAATTACGAGAACAATGGAAGATTTCCGAAGCATTTTTAAATGTCATCGGAATTCCGAGAACAATGGAAGTGTTCCAAAGCATTTTTAAACATCAGCGGAATTCCGAGAACAATGGAAGAGTTCCGAAGCATTTTTAAATGTCATCGGAATTCCGAGAACAATGGAAGTGTTCCAAAGCATTTTTAAACATCAGCGGAATTCCGAGAACAATGGAAAATTTCCGAAGGATTTTTAAACGTCAGAGGAATTCTTAGAAAAATGGAAGAGTTCCGAAGCATTTTAAAGCGTCAGCAGAATTCCGAGAACAATGAAAGAGTTCCGAATCATTTTTAAACTTCAGCGGAATTTCTGATAACAATTGAAGAGTTCCGAAGCATTTTTAAGCATCAGCGGAATTCCGAGAACAATGGATGAGTTCTGAAGCATTTTTAAACTTCAGCGGAATTCTGAGAACAATGGAAGAGTTCTGAAGCATTTTTAAACTTCAACGAAATTCTGAGAATAATGGAAGAGTACCTAAGCATTTTTAAACTTCAGCGGAAATCCTAGAACAATGGAAGAGTTCCGAAGCATTTTTAAACATCAGCGGAATTCCGAGAACAATGGAAAAGTTCCGAAGCATTATTAAACGTCAGCGGAATTCTGAGAAAAATGGAAGAGTTCCAAAGCATTTTTAAACTTCAGCGGAATTCCGAAAACAATGGAAGAGTTCTGAAGCATTTTGAAATGTCAGCGGAAGTTCGAGAACAATGGAAGAGTTCCGAAGCATTTTTAAAACATCAGCGGAATTCCGAGAACAATGGAAAAGTTCCGAAGCATTATTTAATGTCAGCGGAATTCTGAGAAAAATGGAAGAGTTCCGAAGCATTTTTAAATGTCATCAGAATTCCGAGAACAATGGAAGTGTTCCAAAGCATTTTTAAATGTCATCAGAATTCCGAGAACAATGGAAGTGTTCCGAAGCATTTTTAAACTTCAGCGGAATTTCCGAGAACAATGGAAGAGTTCCGAAGCATTTTTAAGCATCAGCGGAATTCAGATAGCAATGGATGAGTTCTGAAGCATTTTTAAACTTCAGCGGAATTCTGAGAACAATGGAAGAGTTTCAAAGCATTTTAAAACTTCAGCGGAATTCCGAAAACAATGAAAGAGTTCCGAAGCATTTTTTAACTTTAGCGGAAATCCTAGAACAATGGAAGAGTTACGAAGCATTTTTAAACATCAGCGGAATTCCGAGAACAATGGAAAAGTTCCGAAGCATTTTTAAACGTCAGCGGAATTCCGAGAAAAATGGAAGAGTTCCGAAGCATTTTTAAACGTCAGCGGAATTCCGAGAACATTGAAAGAGTTCCGAATCATTTTTAAACTTCAGCAGAATTCTGAAAATAATGCAAGAGTTCCGTAGCATTTTTAAACGTCAGCAGAATTCCGAGAACAATGGAAGAGTTCCAAAGCATTTTTAAACATCAGTAGAATTCCGAGAACAATGGAAGAGTTCTGAAGCATTTTTAAACTTCAGCGGAAATCCTAGAACAATGGAAGAGTTACGAAGCATTTTTAAACTTCAGTAGAATTCCGATTACAATGGGAGAGTTCCGAAGCATTTTTAAACGTCAGCGGAATTACGAGAACAATGGAAGAGTTCCGAAGCATTTTTAAATGTCATCGGAATTCCGAGAACAATGGAAGTGTTCCAAAGCATTTTTAAACATCAGCAGAATTCCGAGAACAATGGAAAATTTCCGAAGCATTTTTAAACGTCAGAGGAATTCTGAGAAAAATGGAAGAGTTCCGAAGCATTTTAAAGCGTCAGCAGAATTCCGAGAACAATGAAAGAGTTCCGAATCATTTTTAAACTTCAGCGGTATTCCGGGAACAATGGAAGAGTTCTGAAGCATTTTTAAACTTCAGCGGAATTTCCGAGAACAATGGAAGTGTTCCGAAGCATTTTTAAATGTCAGCAGAATTCCGAGAACAATGGAAGTGTTCAGAAGCATTTTTAAACTTCAGCGAAATTCTGAGAACAATGGAAGAGTTTCAAAGCATTTTAAAACTTCAGAGGAATTCCGAGAACAATGAAAGAGTTCCGAAGCATTTTTAAACATCAGCAGAATTGAGCGAACAATGGAAGAGTTCTGAAGCATTTTTAAACGTCAGAGGAATTCCTAGAACAATGGAAGAGTTTTGAAGCATTTTTAAACGTCAGCAGAAATCCGATAACAATGGAAGAGTTCAGAAGCATTTTTAAACTTCAATAGAATTCCGAGAACAATTGAAGAGTTCTGAAGCATTTTTAAACTTCAGCGGAATTCTGAGAATAATGGAAGAGTACAAAAGCATGTTTAAACTTCAGCGGAAAACCTAGAACAATGGAAGAGTTCCGAAGCATTTTTAAACATCAGCGGAATTCAGAGAACAATGGAAAAGTTCCGAAGCATTTTTAAACGTCAGCGGAATTCCGAGAACAATGGAAGAGTTCCGAAGCATTATTAAACTTCAGCGGAATTCCGGGAACAATGGAAGAGTTCTGAAGAATTTTTAAACTTCAGCGGAATTTCCGAGAACAGTGGAAGTGTTCCGAAGCATTTTTAAATGTCATCAGAATTCCGAGAACAATGGAAGTGTTCCGAAGCATTTTTAAACTTCAGCGGTATTTCCGAGAACAATGGAAGAGTTCCGAAGCATTTTTAAGCATCAGCGGAATTCCGAGAGCAATGGATGAGTGCTGAAGCATTTTTAAACTTCAGCGGAATTCTGAGAACAATGGAAGAGTTTCAAAGCATTTTAAAACTTCAGCGGAATTCCGAGAACAATGAAAGAGTTCCGAAGCATTTTTAAACGTTAGCAGAATTACGAGAACAATGGAAGAGTTCCGAAACATTTTTAAACATCAGCGGAATTCCGACAACAATGGAAAAGTTCCGAAGCATTATTAAACGTCAGCGGAATTCCGAGAACAATGAAAGAGTTCCGAAGCATTTTTAAACATCAGCAGAATTGAGAGAACAATGGAAGAGTTCCGAAGCATTTTTAAACGTCAGCGCAATTCCGAGAACATTGAAAGAGTTCCGAATCATTTTTAAACTTCAGCGGAATTCTGAGAATAATGGAAGAGTTCCGTAGCATTTTTAAACGTCAGCAGAATTCCGAGAACAATGGAAGAGTTCCAAAGCATTTTTAAACTTCAGTAGAATTCCGAGAACAATGGAAGAGTTCCGAAGCATTTTTAAACTTCAGCGGAATTGCGAGAATAATGGAAGAGTTCCGAAGCATTTTTAAACTTCAGCGGAAATCCTAGAAAAATGGAAGAGTTCCGAAGCATTTTTAAACTTCAGTAGAATTCCGAGAACAATGGGAGAGTTCCGAAGCATTTTTAAACGTCAGCGGAATTACGAGAACAATGGAAGATTTCCGAAGCATTTTTAAATGTCATCGGAATTCCGAGAACAATGGAAGTGTTCCAAAGCATTTTTAAACATCAGCGGAATTCCGAGAACAATGGAAGAGTTCCGAAGCATTTTTAAATGTCATCAGAATTCCGAGAACAATGGAAGTGTTCCAAAGCATTTTTAAACATCAGCGGAATTCCGAGAAAAATGGAAAATTTCCGAAGGATTTTTAAACGTCAGAGGAATTCTTAGAAAAATTGAAGAGTTCCAAAGCATTTTAAAGCGTCAGCAGAATTCCGAGAACAATGAAAGAGTTCCGAATCATTTTTAAACTTCAGCGGAATTTCTGAGAACAATTGAAGAGTTCCGAAGCATTTTTAAGCATCAGCGGAATTCCGAGAACAATGGATGAGTTCTGAAGCATTTTTAAACTTCAGCGGAATTCTGAGAACAATGGAAGAGTTCTGAAGCATTTTTAAACGTCAGCAGAATTCCGAGAACAATGGAAGAGTTCCAAAGCATTTTTAAACATCAGTAGAATTCCGAGCACAATGGAAGAGTTCCGAAGCATTTTTAAACTTCAGCGGAAATCCTAGAACAATGGAAGAGTTACGAAGCATTTTTAAACTTCAGTAGAATTCCGAGAACAATGGGAGAGTTCCGAAGCATTTTTAAACGTCAGCGGAATTACGAGAACAATGGAAGAGTTCCGAAGCATTTTTAAATGTCATCGGAATTCCGAGAACAATGGAAGTGTTCCAAAGCATTTTTAAACATCAGCAGAATTCCGAGAACAATGGAAAATTTCCGAAGCATTTTTAAACGTCAGAGGAATTCTGAGAAAAATGGAAGAGTTCCGAAGCATTTTAAAGCGTCAGCAGAATTCCGAGAACAATGAAAGAGTTCCGAATCATTTTTAAACTTCAGCGGTATTCCGGGAACAATGGAAGAGTTCTGAAGCATTTTTAAACTTCAGCGGAATTTCCGAGAACAATGGAAGTGTTCCGAAGCATTTTTAAATGTCAGCAGAATTCCGAGAACAATGGAAGTGTTCAGAAGCATTTTTAAACTTCAGCGAAATTCTGAGAACAATGGAAGAGTTTCAAAGCATTTTAAAACTTCAGAGGAATTCCGAGAACAATGAAAGAGTTCCGAAGCATTTTTAAACATCAGCAGAATTGAGCGAACAATGGAAGAGTTCTGAAGCATTTTTAAACGTCAGAGGAATTCCTAGAACAATGGAAGAGTTTTGAAGCATTTTTAAACGTCAGCAGAAATCCGATAACAATGGAAGAGTTCAGAAGCATTTTTAAACTTCAATAGAATTCCGAGAACAATTGAAGAGTTCTGAAGCATTTTTAAACTTCAGCGGAATTCTGAGAATAATGGAAGAGTACAAAAGCATGTTTAAACTTCAGCGGAAAACCTAGAACAATGGAAGAGTTCCGAAGCATTTTAAAACATCAGCGGAATTCAGAGAACAATGGAAAAGTTCCGAAGCATTTTTAAACGTCAGCGGAATTCCGAGAACAATGGAAGAGTTCCGAAGCATTATTAAACTTCAGCGGAATTCCGGGAACAATGGAAGAGTTCTGAAGAATTTTTAAACTTCAGCGGAATTTCCGAGAACAATGGAAGTGTTCCGAAGCATTTTTAAATGTCATCAGAATTCCGAGAACAATGGAAGTGTTCCGAAGCATTTTTAAACTTCAGCGGTATTTCCGAGAACAATGGAAGAGTTCCGAAGCATTTTTAAGCATCAGCGGAATTCCGAGAGCAATGGATGAGTGCTGAAGCATTTTTAAACTTCAGCGGAATTCTGAGAACAATGGAAGAGTTTCAAAGCATTTTAAAACTTCAGCGGAATTCCGAGAACAATGAAAGAGTTCCGAAGCATTTTTAAACGTTAGCAGAATTACGAGAACAATGGAAGAGTTCCGAAACATTTTTAAACATCAGCGGAATTCCGACAACAATGGAAAAGTTCCGAAGCATTATTAAACGTCAGCGGAATTCCGAGAACAATGAAAGAGTTCCGAAGCATTTTTAAACATCAGCAGAATTGAGAGAACAATGGAAGAGTTCCGAAGCATTTTTAAACGTCAGCGCAATTCCGAGAACATTGAAAGAGTTCCGAATCATTTTTAAACTTCAGCGGAATTCTGAGAATAATGGAAGAGTTCCGTAGCATTTTTAAACGTCAGCAGAATTCCGAGAACAATGGAAGAGTTCCAAAGCATTTTTAAACTTCAGTAGAATTCCGAGAACAATGGAAGAGTTCCGAAGCATTTTTAAACTTCAGCGGAATTGCGAGAATAATGGAAGAGTTCCGAAGCATTTTTAAACTTCAGCGGAAATCCTAGAAAAATGGAAGAGTTCCGAAGCATTTTTAAACTTCAGTAGAATTCCGAGAACAATGGGAGAGTTCCGAAGCATTTT
The DNA here is from genome assembly GCF_046119375.1 of Phyllobates terribilis. NCBI lineage: Eukaryota > Metazoa > Chordata > Amphibia > Anura > Dendrobatidae > Phyllobates > Phyllobates terribilis. Next base: position 634,556,419 of record NW_027362762.1, read on the forward strand.
TAAACGTCAGCGGAATTACGAGAACAATGGAAGATTTCCGAAGCATTTTTAAATGTCATCGGAATTCCGAGAACAATGGAAGTGTTCCAAAGCATTTTTAAACATCAGCGGAATTCCGAGAACAATGGAAGAGTTCCGAAGCATTTTTAAATGTCATCAGAATTCCGAGAACAATGGAAGTGTTCCAAAGCATTTTTAAACATCAGCGGAATTCCGAGAACAATGGAAAATTTCCGAAGGATTTTTAAACGTCAGAGGAATTCTTAGAAAAATTGAAGAGTTCCAAAGCATTTTAAAGCGTCAGCAGAATTCCGAGAACAATGAAAGAGTTCCGAATCATTTTTAAACTTCAGCGGAATTTCTGAGAACAATTGAAGAGTTCCGAAGCATTTTTAAGCATCAGCGGAATTCCGAGAACAATGGATGAGTTCTGAAGCATTTTTAAACTTCAGCGGAATTCTGAGAACAATGGAAGAGTTCTGAAGCATTTTTAAACTTCAGCGGAATTCTGAGAATAATGGAAGAGTACCTAAGAATTTTTAAACTTCAGCGGAAATCCTAGAACAATGGAAGAGTTCCGAAGCATTTTTAAACATCAGCGGAATTCCGAGAACAATGGAAAAGTTCCGAAGCATTATTAAACGTCAGCGGAATTCTGAGAAAAATGGAAGAGTTCCAAAGCATTTTTAAACTTCAGCGGAATTCCGAGAACAATGGAAGAGTTCTGAAGCATTTTGAAATGTCAGCGGAAGTTCGAAAACAATGGAAGAGTTCCGAAGCATTTTTAAACTTTAGCGGAAATCCTAGAACAATGGAAGAGTTCCGAAGCATTTTTAAACGTCAGCGGAATTACGAGAACAATGGAAGAGTTCCGAAGCATTTTTAAATGTCATCGGAATTCCGAGAACAATGGAAGTGTTCCAAAGCATTTTTAAACATCAGCGGAATTCCGAGAACAATGGAAAAGTTCCGAAGCATTATTAAACGTCAGCGGAATTCTGAGAAAAATGGAAGAGTTCCAAAGCATTTTTAAACTTCAGCGGAATTCCGAAAACAATGGAAGAGTTCTGAAGCATTTTGAAATGTCAGCGGAAGTTCGAGAACAATGGAAGAGTTCCGAAGCATTTTTAAAACATCAGCGGAATTCCGAGAACAAAGGAAAAGTTCCGAAGCATTATTTAATGTCAGCGGAATTCTGAGAAAAATGGAAGAGTTCCGAAGCATTTTTAAATGTCATCAGAATTCCGAGAACAATGGAAGTGTTCCAAAGCATTTTTAAATGTCATCAGAATTCCGAGAACAATGGAAGTGTTCCGAAGCATTTTTAAACTTCAGCGGAATTTCCGAGAACAATGGAAGAGTTCCGAAGCATTTTTAAGCATCAGCGGAATTCAGATAGCAATGGATGAGTTCTGAAGCATTTTTAAACTTCAGCGGAATTCTGAGAACAATGGAAGAGTTTCAAAGCATTTTAAAACTTCAGCGGAATTCCGAAAACAATGAAAGAGTTCCGAAGCATTTTTTAACTTTAGCGGAAATCCTAGAACAATGGAAGAGTTACGAAGCATTTTTAAACATCAGCGGAATTCCGAGAACAATGGAAAAGTTCCGAAGCATTTTTAAACGTCAGCGGAATTCCGAGAAAAATGGAAGAGTTCCGAAGCATTTTTAAACGTCAGCGGAATTCCGAGAACATTGAAAGAGTTCCGAATCATTTTTAAACTTCAGCAGAATTCTGAAAATAATGCAAGAGTTCCGTAGCATTTTTAAACGTCAGCAGAATTCCGAGAACAATGGAAGAGTTCCAAAGCATTTTTAAACATCAGTAGAATTCCGAGAACAATGGAAGAGTTCTGAAGCATTTTTAAACTTCAGCGGAAATCCTAGAACAATGGAAGAGTTACGAAGCATTTTTAAACTTCAGTAGAATTCCGATTACAATGGGAGAGTTCCGAAGCATTTTTAAACGTCAGCGGAATTACGAGAACAATGGAAGAGTTCCGAAGCATTTTTAAATGTCATCGGAATTCCGAGAACAATGGAAGTGTTCCAAAGCATTTTTAAACATCAGCAGAATTCCGAGAACAATGGAAAATTTCCGAAGCATTTTTAAACGTCAGAGGAATTCTGAGAAAAATGGAAGAGTTCCGAAGCATTTTAAAGCGTCAGCAGAATTCCGAGAACAATGAAAGAGTTCCGAATCATTTTTAAACTTCAGCGGTATTCCGGGAACAATGGAAGAGTTCTGAAGCATTTTTAAACTTCAGCGGAATTTCCGAGAACAATGGAAGTGTTCCGAAGCATTTTTAAATGTCAGCAGAATTCCGAGAACAATGGAAGTGTTCAGAAGCATTTTTAAACTTCAGCGAAATTCTGAGAACAATGGAAGAGTTTCAAAGCATTTTAAAACTTCAGAGGAATTCCGAGAACAATGAAAGAGTTCCGAAGCATTTTTAAACATCAGCAGAATTGAGCGAACAATGGAAGAGTTCTGAAGCATTTTTAAACGTCAGAGGAATTCCTAGAACAATGGAAGAGTTTTGAAGCATTTTTAAACGTCAGCAGAAATCCGATAACAATGGAAGAGTTCAGAAGCATTTTTAAACTTCAATAGAATTCCGAGAACAATTGAAGAGTTCTGAAGCATTTTTAAACTTCAGCGGAATTCTGAGAATAATGGAAGAGTACAAAAGCATGTTTAAACTTCAGCGGAAAACCTAGAACAATGGAAGAGTTCCGAAGCATTTTTAAACATCAGCGGAATTCAGAGAACAATGGAAAAGTTCCGAAGCATTTTTAAACGTCAGCGGAATTCCGAGAACAATGGAAGAGTTCCGAAGCATTATTAAACTTCAGCGGAATTCCGGGAACAATGGAAGAGTTCTGAAGAATTTTTAAACTTCAGCGGAATTTCCGAGAACAGTGGAAGTGTTCCGAAGCATTTTTAAATGTCATCAGAATTCCGAGAACAATGGAAGTGTTCCGAAGCATTTTTAAACTTCAGCGGTATTTCCGAGAACAATGGAAGAGTTCCGAAGCATTTTTAAGCATCAGCGGAATTCCGAGAGCAATGGATGAGTGCTGAAGCATTTTTAAACTTCAGCGGAATTCTGAGAACAATGGAAGAGTTTCAAAGCATTTTAAAACTTCAGCGGAATTCCGAGAACAATGAAAGAGTTCCGAAGCATTTTTAAACGTTAGCAGAATTACGAGAACAATGGAAGAGTTCCGAAACATTTTTAAACATCAGCGGAATTCCGACAACAATGGAAAAGTTCCGAAGCATTATTAAACGTCAGCGGAATTCCGAGAACAATGAAAGAGTTCCGAAGCATTTTTAAACATCAGCAGAATTGAGAGAACAATGGAAGAGTTCCGAAGCATTTTTAAACGTCAGCGCAATTCCGAGAACATTGAAAGAGTTCCGAATCATTTTTAAACTTCAGCGGAATTCTGAGAATAATGGAAGAGTTCCGTAGCATTTTTAAACGTCAGCAGAATTCCGAGAACAATGGAAGAGTTCCAAAGCATTTTTAAACATCAGTAGAATTCCGAGAACAATGGAAGAGTTCTGAAGCATTTTTAAACTTCAGCGGAAATCCTAGAACAATGGAAGAGTTACGAAGCATTTTTAAACTTCAGTAGAATTCCGATTACAATGGGAGAGTTCCGAAGCATTTTTAAACGTCAGCGGAATTACGAGAACAATGGAAGAGTTCCGAAGCATTTTTAAATGTCATCGGAATTCCGAGAACAATGGAAGTGTTCCAAAGCATTTTTAAACATCAGCAGAATTCCGAGAACAATGGAAAATTTCCGAAGCATTTTTAAACGTCAGAGGAATTCTGAGAAAAATGGAAGAGTTCCGAAGCATTTTAAAGCGTCAGCAGAATTCCGAGAACAATGAAAGAGTTCCGAATCATTTTTAAACTTCAGCGGTATTCCGGGAACAATGGAAGAGTTCTGAAGCATTTTTAAACTTCAGCGGAATTTCCGAGAACAATGGAAGTGTTCCGAAGCATTTTTAAATGTCAGCAGAATTCCGAGAACAATGGAAGTGTTCAGAAGCATTTTTAAACTTCAGCGAAATTCTGAGAACAATGGAAGAGTTTCAAAGCATTTTAAAACTTCAGAGGAACTCCGAGAACAATGAAAGAGTTCCGAAGCATTTTTAAACATCAGCAGAATTGAGCGAACAATGGAAGAGTTCTGAAGCATTTTTAAACGTCAGAGGAATTCCTAGAACAATGGAAGAGTTTTGAAGCATTTTTAAACGTCAGCAGAAATCCGATAACAATGGAAGAGTTCAGAAGCATTTTTAAACTTCAATAGAATTCCGAGAACAATTGAAGAGTTCTGAAGCATTTTTAAACTTCAGCGGAATTCTGAGAATAATGGAAGAGTACAAAAGCATGTTTAAACTTCAGCGGAAAACCTAGAACAATGGAAGAGTTCCGAAGCATTTTTAAACATCAGCGGAATTCAGAGAACAATGGAAAAGTTCCGAAGCATTTTTAAACGTCAGCGGAATTCCGAGAACAATGGAAGAGTTCCGAAGCATTATTAAACTTCAGCGGAATTCCGGGAACAATGGAAGAGTTCTGAAGAATTTTTAAACTTCAGCGGAATTTCCGAGAACAGTGGAAGTGTTCCGAAGCATTTTTAAATGTCATCAGAATTCCGAGAACAATGGAAGTGTTCCGAAGCATTTTTAAACTTCAGCGGTATTTCCGAGAACAATGGAAGAGTTCCGAAGCATTTTTAAGCATCAGCGGAATTCCGAGAGCAATGGATGAGTGCTGAAGCATTTTTAAACTTCAGCGGAATTCTGAGAACAATGGAAGAGTTTCAAAGCATTTTAAAACTTCAGCGGAATTCCGAGAACAATGAAAGAGTTCCGAAGCATTTTTAAACGTTAGCAGAATTACGAGAACAATGGAAGAGTTCCGAAACATTTTTAAACATCAGCGGAATTCCGACAACAATGGAAAAGTTCCGAAGCATTATTAAACGTCAGCGGAATTCCGAGAACAATGAAAGAGTTCCGAAGCATTTTTAAACATCAGCAGAATTGAGAGAACAATGGAAGAGTTCCGAAGCATTTTTAAACGTCAGCGCAATTCCGAGAACATTGAAAGAGTTCCGAATCATTTTTAAACTTCAGCGGAATTCTGAGAATAATGGAAGAGTTCCGTAGCATTTTTAAACGTCAGCAGAATTCCGAGAACAATGGAAGAGTTCCAAAGCATTTTTAAACTTCAGTAGAATTCCGAGAACAATGGAAGAGTTCCGAAGCATTTTTAAACTTCAGCGGAATTGCGAGAATAATGGAAGAGTTCCGAAGCATTTTTAAACTTCAGCGGAAATCCTAGAAAAATGGAAGAGTTCCGAAGCATTTTTAAACTTCAGTAGAATTCCGAGAACAATGGGAGAGTTCCGAAGCATTTTTAAACGTCAGCGGAATTACGAGAACAATGGAAGATTTCCGAAGCATTTTTAAATGTCATCGGAATTCCGAGAACAATGGAAGTGTTCCAAAGCATTTTTAAACATCAGCGGAATTCCGAGAACAATGGAAGAGTTCCGAAGCATTTTTAAATGTCATCAGAATTCCGAGAACAATGGAAGTGTTCCAAAGCATTTTTAAACATCAGCGGAATTCCGAGAAAAATGGAAAATTTCCGAAGGATTTTTAAACGTCAGAGGAATTCTTAGAAAAATTGAAGAGTTCCAAAGCATTTTAAAGCGTCAGCAGAATTCCGAGAACAATGAAAGAGTTCCGAATCATTTTTAAACTTCAGCGGAATTTCTGAGAACAATTGAAGAGTTCCGAAGCATTTTTAAGCATCAGCGGAATTCCGAGAACAATGGATGAGTTCTGAAGCATTTTTAAACTTCAGCGGAATTCTGAGAACAATGGAAGAGTTCTGAAGCATTTTTAAACGTCAGCAGAATTCCGAGAACAATGGAAGAGTTCCAAAGCATTTTTAAACATCAGTAGAATTCCGAGCACAATGGAAGAGTTCCGAAGCATTTTTAAACTTCAGCGGAAATCCTAGAACAATGGAAGAGTTACGAAGCATTTTTAAACTTCAGTAGAATTCCGAGAACAATGGGAGAGTTCCGAAGCATTTTTAAACGTCAGCGGAATTACGAGAACAATGGAAGAGTTCCGAAGCATTTTTAAATGTCATCGGAATTCCGAGAACAATGGAAGTGTTCCAAAGCATTTTTAAACATCAGCAGAATTCCGAGAACAATGGAAAATTTCCGAAGCATTTTTAAACGTCAGAGGAATTCTGAGAAAAATGGAAGAGTTCCGAAGCATTTTAAAGCGTCAGCAGAATTCCGAGAACAATGAAAGAGTTCCGAATCATTTTTAAACTTCAGCGGTATTCCGGGAACAATGGAAGAGTTCTGAAGCATTTTTAAACTTCAGCGGAATTTCCGAGAACAATGGAAGTGTTCCGAAGCATTTTTAAATGTCAGCAGAATTCCGAGAACAATGGAAGTGTTCAGAAGCATTTTTAAACTTCAGCGAAATTCTGAGAACAATGGAAGAGTTTCAAAGCATTTTAAAACTTCAGAGGAATTCCGAGAACAATGAAAGAGTTCCGAAGCATTTTTAAACATCAGCAGAATTGAGCGAACAATGGAAGAGTTCTGAAGCATTTTTAAACGTCAGAGGAATTCCTAGAACAATGGAAGAGTTTTGAAGCATTTTTAAACGTCAGCAGAAATCCGATAACAATGGAAGAGTTCAGAAGCATTTTTAAACTTCAATAGAATTCCGAGAACAATTGAAGAGTTCTGAAGCATTTTTAAACTTCAGCGGAATTCTGAGAATAATGGAAGAGTACAAAAGCATGTTTAAACTTCAGCGGAAAACCTAGAACAATGGAAGAGTTCCGAAGCATTTTAAAACATCAGCGGAATTCAGAGAACAATGGAAAAGTTCCGAAGCATTTTTAAACGTCAGCGGAATTCCGAGAACAATGGAAGAGTTCCGAAGCATTATTAAACTTCAGCGGAATTCCGGGAACAATGGAAGAGTTCTGAAGAATTTTTAAACTTCAGCGGAATTTCCGAGAACAATGGAAGTGTTCCGAAGCATTTTTAAATGTCATCAGAATTCCGAGAACAATGGAAGTGTTCCGAAGCATTTTTAAACTTCAGCGGTATTTCCGAGAACAATGGAAGAGTTCCGAAGCATTTTTAAGCATCAGCGGAATTCCGAGAGCAATGGATGAGTGCTGAAGCATTTTTAAACTTCAGCGGAATTCTGAGAACAATGGAAGAGTTTCAAAGCATTTTAAAACTTCAGCGGAATTCCGAGAACAATGAAAGAGTTCCGAAGCATTTTTAAACGTTAGCAGAATTACGAGAACAATGGAAGAGTTCCGAAACATTTTTAAACATCAGCGGAATTCCGACAACAATGGAAAAGTTCCGAAGCATTATTAAACGTCAGCGGAATTCCGAGAACAATGAAAGAGTTCCGAAGCATTTTTAAACATCAGCAGAATTGAGAGAACAATGGAAGATTTCCGAAGCATTTTTAAACGTCAGCGCAATTCCGAGAACATTGAAAGAGTTCCGAATCATTTTTAAACTTCAGCGGAATTCTGAGAATAATGGAAGAGTTCCGTAGCATTTTTAAACGTCAGCAGAATTCCGAGAACAATGGAAGAGTTCCAAAGCATTTTTAAACTTCAGTAGAATTCCGAGAACAATGGAAGAGTTCCGAAGCATTTTTAAACTTCAGCGGAATTGCGAGAATAATGGAAGAGTTCCGAAGCATTTTTAAACTTCAGCGGAAATCCTAGAAAAATGGAAGAGTTCCGAAGCATTTTTAAACTTCAGTAGAATTCCGAGAACAATGGGAGAGTTCCGAAGCATTTTTAAACGTCAGCGGAATTACGAGAACAATGGAAGATTTCCGAAGCATTTTTAAATGTCATCGGAATTCCGAGAACAATGGAAGTGTTCCAAAGCATTTTTAAACATCAGCGGAATTCCGAGAACAATGGAAGAGTTCCGAAGCATTTTTAAATGTCATCAGAATTCCGAGAACAATGGAAGTGTTCCAAAGCATTTTTAAACATCAGCGGAATTCCGAGAACAATGGAAAATTTCCGAAGGATTTTTAAACGTCAGAGGAATTCTTAGAAAAATTGAAGAGTTCCAAAGCATTTTAAAGCGTCAGCAGAATTCCGAGAACAATGAAAGAGTTCCGAATCATTTTTAAACTTCAGCGGAATTTCTGAGAACAATTGAAGAGTTCCGAAGCATTTTTAAGCATCAGCGGAATTCCGAGAACAATGGATGAGTTCTGAAGCATTTTTAAACTTCAGCGGAATTCTGAGAACAATGGAAGAGTTCTGAAGCATTTTTAAACTTCAGCGGAATTCTGAGAATAATGGAAGAGTACCTAAGAATTTTTAAACTTCAGCGGAAATCCTAGAACAATGGAAGAGTTCCGAAGCATTTTTAAACATCAGCGGAATTCCGAGAACAATGGAAAAGTTCCGAAGCATTATTAAACGTCAGCGGAATTCTGAGAAAAATGGAAGAGTTCCAAAGCATTTTTAAACTTCAGCGGAATTCCGAGAACAATGGAAGAGTTCTGAAGCATTTTGAAATGTCAGCGGAAGTTCGAAAACAATGGAAGAGTTCCGAAGCATTTTTAAACTTTAGCGGAAATCCTAGAACAATGGAAGAGTTCCGAAGCATTTTTAAACGTCAGCGGAATTACGAGAACAATGGAAGAGTTCCGAAGCATTTTTAAATGTCATCGGAATTCCGAGAACAATGGAAGTGTTCCAAAGCATTTTTAAACATCAGCGGAATTCCGAGAACAATGGAAAATTTCCGAAGCATTTTTAAACGTCAGAGGAATTCTGAGAAAAATGGAAGAGGTCCGAACCATTTTAAAGCGTCAGCAGAATTCCGAGAACAATGAAAGAGTTCCGAATTATTTTTAAACTTCAGCGGTATTCCGGGAACAATGGAAGAGTTCTGAAGCATTTTTAAACTTCAGCGGAATTTCCGAGAACAATGGAAGTGTTCCGAAGCATTTTTAAATGTCAGCAGAATTCCGAGAACAATGGAAGTGTTCAGAAGCATTTTTAAACTTCAGCGAAATTCTGAGTACAATGGAAGAGTTTCAAAGCATTTTAAAACTTCAGAGGAATTCCGAGAACAATGAAAGAGTTCCGAAGCATTTTTAAACATCAGCAGAATTGAGCGAACAATGGAAGAGTTCTGAAGCATTTTTAAACGTCAGAGGAATTCCTAGAACAATGGAAGAGTTTTGAAGCATTTTTAAACGTCAGCAGAAATCCGATGTCAATGGAAGAGTTCAGAAGCATTTTTAAACTTCAATAGAATTCCGAGAACAATTGAAGAGTTCTGAAGCATTTTTAAACTTCAGCGGAATTCTGAGAATAATGGAAGAGTACAAAAGCATGTTTAAACTTCAGCGGAAAACCTAGAACAATGGAAGAGTTCCGAAGCATTTTTAAACATCAGCGGAATTCAGAGAACAATGGAAAAGTTCCGAAGCATTTTTAAACGTCAGCGGAATTCCGAGAACAATGGAAGAGTTCGGAAGCATTATTAAACTTCAGCGGAATTCCGGGAACAATGGAAGAGTTCTGAAGAATTTTTAAACTTCAGCGGAATTTCCGAGAACAATGGAAGTGTTCCGAAGCATTTTTAAATGTCATCAGAATTCCGAGAACAATGGAAGTGTTCCGAAGCATTTTTAAACTTCAGCGGTATTTCCGAGAACAATGGAAGAGTTCCGAAGCATTTTTAAGCATCAGCGGAATTCCGAGAGCAATGGATGAGTGCTGAAGCATTTTTAAACTTCAGCGGAATTCTGAGAACAATGGAAGAGTTTCAAAGCATTTTAAAACTTCAGCGGAATTCCGAGAACAATGAAAGAGTTCCGAAGCATTTTTAAACGTCAGCAGAATTACGAGAACAATGGAAGAGTTCCGAAGCATTTTTAAACATCAGCGGAATTCCGAGAGCAATGGATGAGTGCTGAAGCATTTTTAAACTTCAGCGGAATTCTGAGAACAATGGAAGAGTTTCAAAGCATTTTAAAACTTCAGCGGAATTCCGAGAACAATGAAAGAGTTCCGAAGCATTTTTAAACGTTAGCAGAATTACGAGAACAATGGAAGAGTTCCGAAACATTTTTAAACATCAGCGGAATTCCGACAACAATGGAAAAGTTCCGAAGCATTATTAAACGTCAGCGGAATTCCGAGAACAATGAAAGAGTTCCGAAGCATTTTTAAACATCAGCAGAATTGAGAGAACAATGGAAGAGTTCCGAAGCATTTTTAAACGTCAGCGCAATTCCGAGAACATTGAAAGAGTTCCGAATCATTTTTAAACTTCAGCGGAATTCTGAGAATAATGGAAGAGTTCCGTAGCATTTTTAAACGTCAGCAGAATTCCGAGAACAATGGAAGAGTTCCAAAGCATTTTTAAACTTCAGTAGAATTCCGAGAACAATGGAAGAGTTCCGAAGCATTTTTAAACTTCAGCGGAATTGCGAGAATAATGGAAGAGTTCCGAAGCATTTTTAAACTTCAGCGGAAATCCTAGAAAAATGGAAGAGTTCCGAAGCATTTTTAAACTTCAGTAGAATTCCGAGAACAATGGGAGAGTTCCGAAGCATTTTTAAACGTCAGCGGAATTACGAGAACAATGGAAGATTTCCGAAGCATTTTTAAATGTCATCGGAATTCCGAGAACAATGGAAGTGTTCCAAAGCATTTTTAAACATCAGCGGAATTCCGAGAACAATGGAAGAGTTCCGAAGCATTTTTAAATGTCATCAGAATTCCGAGAACAATGGAAGTATTCCAAAGCATTTTTAAACATCAGCGGAATTCCGAGAACAATGGAAAATTTCCGAAGGATTTTTAAACGTCAGAGGAATTCTTAGAAAAATTGAAGAGTTCCAAAGCATTTTAAAGCGTCAGCAGAATTCCGAGAACAATGAAAGAGTTCCGAATCATTTTTAAACTTCAGCGGAATTTCTGAGAACAATTGAAGAGTTCCGAAGCATTTTTAAGCATCAGCGGAATTCCGAGAACAATGGATGAGTTCTGAAGCATTTTTAAACTTCAGCGGAATTCTGAGAACAATGGAAGAGTTCTGAAGCATTTTTAAACGTCAGCAGAATTCCGAGAACAATGGAAGAGTTCCAAAGCATTTTTAAACATCAGTAGAATTCCGAGCACAATGGAAGAGTTCCGAAGCATTTTTAAACTTCAGCGGAAATCCTAGAACAATGGAAGAGTTACGAAGCATTTTTAAACTTCAGTAGAATTCCGAGAACAATGGGAGAGTTCCGAAGCATTTTTAAACGTCAGCGGAATTACGAGAACAATGGAAGAGTTCCGAAGCATTTTTAAATGTCATCGGAATTCCGAGAACAATGGAAGTGTTCCAAAGCATTTTTAAACATCAGCAGAATTCCGAGAACAATGGAAAATTTCCGAAGCATTTTTAAACGTCAGAGGAATTCTGAGAAAAATGGAAGAGTTCCGAAGCATTTTAAAGCGTCAGCAGAATTCCGAGAACAATGAAAGAGTTCCGAATCATTTTTAAACTTCAGCGGTATTCCGGGAACAATGGAAGAGTTCTGAAGCATTTTTAAACTTCAGCGGAATTTCCGAGAACAATGGAAGTGTTCCGAAGCATTTTTAAATGTCAGCAGAATTCCGAGAACAATGGAAGTGTTCAGAAGCATTTTTAAACTTCAGCGAAATTCTGAGAACAATGGAAGAGTTTCAAAGCATTTTAAAACTTCAGAGGAATTCCGAGAACAATGAAAGAGTTCCGAAGCATTTTTAAACATCAGCAGAATTGAGCGAACAATGGAAGAGTTCTGAAGCATTTTTAAACGTCAGAGGAATTCCTAGAACAATGGAAGAGTTTTGAAGCATTTTTAAACGTCAGCAGAAATCCGATAACAATGGAAGAGTTCAGAAGCATTTTTAAACTTCAATAGAATTCCGAGAACAATTGAAGAGTTCTGAAGCATTTTTAAACTTCAGCGGAATTCTGAGAATAATGGAAGAGTACAAAAGCATGTTTAAACTTCAGCGGAAAACCTAGAACAATGGAAGAGTTCCGAAGCATTTTAAAACATCAGCGGAATTCAGAGAACAATGGAAAAGTTCCGAAGCATTTTTAAACGTCAGCGGAATTCCGAGAACAATGGAAGAGTTCCGAAGCATTATTAAACTTCAGCGGAATTCCGGGAACAATGGAAGAGTTCTGAAGAATTTTTAAACTTCAGCGGAATTTCCGAGAACAATGGAAGTGTTCCGAAGCATTTTTAAATGTCATCAGAATTCCGAGAACAATGGAAGTGTTCCGAAGCATTTTTAAACTTCAGCGGTATTTCCGAGAACAATGGAAGAGTTCCGAAGCATTTTTAAGCATCAGCGGAATTCCGAGAGCAATGGATGAGTGCTGAAGCATTTTTAAACTTCAGCGGAATTCTGAGAACAATGGAAGAGTTTCAAAGCATTTTAAAACTTCAGCGGAATTCCGAGAACAATGAAAGAGTTCCGAAGCATTTTTAAACGTTAGCAGAATTACGAGAACAATGGAAGAGTTCCGAAACATTTTTAAACATCAGCGGAATTCCGACAACAATGGAAAAGTTCCGAAGCATTATTAAACGTCAGCGGAATTCCGAGAACAATGAAAGAGTTCCGAAGCATTTTTAAACATCAGCAGAATTGAGAGAACAATGGAAGAGTTCCGAAGCATTTTTAAACGTCAGCGCAATTCCGAGAACATTGAAAGAGTTCCGAATCATTTTTAAACTTCAGCGGAATTCTGAGAATAATGGAAGAGTTCCGTAGCATTTTTAAACGTCAGCAGAATTCCGAGAACAATGGAAGAGTTCCAAAGCATTTTTAAACTTCAGTAGAATTCCGAGAACAATGGAAGAGTTCCGAAGCATTTTTAAACTTCAGCGGAATTGCGAGAATAATGGAAGAGTTCCGAAGCATTTTTAAACTTCAGCGGAAATCCTAGAAAAATGGAAGAGTTCCGAAGCATTTTTAAACTTCAGTAGAATTCCGAGAACAATGGGAGAGTTCCGAAGCATTTTTAAACGTCAGCGGAATTACGAGAACAATGGAAGATTTCCGAAGCATTTTTAAATGTCATCGGAATTCCGAGAACAATGGAAGTGTTCCAAAGCATTTTTAAACATCAGCGGAATTCCGAGAACAATGGAAGAGTTCCGAAGCATTTTTAAATGTCATCAGAATTCCGAGAACAATGGAAGTGTTCCAAAGCATTTTTAAACATCAGCGGAATTCCGAGAACAATGGAAAATTTCCGAAGGATTTTTAAACGTCAGAGGAATTCTTAGAAAAATTGAAGAGTTCCAAAGCATTTTAAAGCGTCAGCAGAATTCCGAGAACAATGAAAGAGTTCCGAATCATTTTTAAACTTCAGCGGAATTTCTGAGAACAATTGAAGAGTTCCGAAGCATTTTTAAGCATCAGCGGAATTCCGAGAACAATGGATGAGTTCTGAAGCATTTTTAAACTTCAGCGGAATTCTGAGAACAATGGAAGAGTTCTGAAGCATTTTTAAACTTCAGCGGAATTCTGAGAATAATGGAAGAGTACCTAAGAATTTTTAAACTTCAGCGGAAATCCTAGAACAATGGAAGAGTTCCGAAGCATTTTTAAACATCAGCGGAATTCCGAGAACAATGGAAAAGTTCCGAAGCATTATTAAACGTCAGCGGAATTCTGAGAAAAATGGAAGAGTTCCAAAGCATTTTTAAACTTCAGCGGAATTCCGAGAACAATGGAAGAGTTCTGAAGCATTTTGAAATGTCAGCGGAAGTTCGAAAACAATGGAAGAGTTCCGAAGCATTTTTAAACTTTAGCGGAAATCCTAGAACAATGGAAGAGTTCCGAAGCATTTTTAAACGTCAGCGGAATTACGAGAACAATGGAAGAGTTCCGAAGCATTTTTAAATGTCATCGGAATTCCGAGAACAATGGAAGTGTTCCAAAGCATTTTTAAACATCAGCGGAATTCCGAGAACAATGGAAAATTTCCGAAGCATTTTTAAACGTCAGAGGAATTCTGAGAAAAATGGAAGAGGTCCGAACCATTTTAAAGCGTCAGCAGAATTCCGAGAACAATGAAAGAGTTCCGAATTATTTTTAAACTTCAGCGGTATTCCGGGAACAATGGAAGAGTTCTGAAGCATTTTTAAACTTCAGCGGAATTTCCGAGAACAATGGAAGTGTTCCGAAGCATTTTTAAATGTCAGCAGAATTCCGAGAACAATGGAAGTGTTCAGAAGCATTTTTAAACTTCAGCGAAATTCTGAGTACAATGGAAGAGTTTCAAAGCATTTTAAAACTTCAGAGGAATTCCGAGAACAATGAAAGAGTTCCGAAGCATTTTTAAACATCAGCAGAATTGAGCGAACAATGGAAGAGTTCTGAAGCATTTTTAAACGTCAGAGGAATTCCTAGAACAATGGAAGAGTTTTGAAGCATTTTTAAACGTCAGCAGAAATCCGATGTCAATGGAAGAGTTCAGAAGCATTTTTAAACTTCAATAGAATTCCGAGAACAATTGAAGAGTTCTGAAGCATTTTTAAACTTCAGCGGAATTCTGAGAATAATGGAAGAGTACAAAAGCATGTTTAAACTTCAGCGGAAAACCTAGAACAATGGAAGAGTTCCGAAGCATTTTTAAACATCAGCGGAATTCAGAGAACAATGGAAAAGTTCCGAAGCATTTTTAAACGTCAGCGGAATTCCGAGAACAATGGAAGAGTTCCGAAGCATTATTAAACTTCAGCGGAATTCCGGGAACAATGGAAGAGTTCTGAAGAATTTTTAAACTTCAGCGGAATTTCCGAGAACAATGGAAGTGTTCCGAAGCATTTTTAAATGTCATCAGAATTCCGAGAACAATGGAAGTGTTCCGAAGCATTTTTAAACTTCAGCGGTATTTCCGAGAACAATGGAAGAGTTCCGAAGCATTTTTAAGCATCAGCGGAATTCCGAGAGCAATGGATGAGTGCTGAAGCATTTTTAAACTTCAGCGGAATTCTGAGAACAATGGAAGAGTTTCAAAGCATTTTAAAACTTCAGCGGAATTCCGAGAACAATGAAAGAGTTCCGAAGCATTTTTAAACGTCAGCAGAATTACGAGAACAATGGAAGAGTTCCGAAGCATTTTTAAACATCAGCGGAATTCCGAGAGCAATGGATGAGTGCTGAAGCATTTTTAAACTTCAGCGGAATTCTGAGAACAATGGAAGAGTTTCAAAGCATTTTAAAACTTCAGCGGAATTCCGAGAACAATGAAAGAGTTCCGAAGCATTTTTAAACGTTAGCAGAATTACGAGAACAATGGAAGAGTTCCGAAACATTTTTAAACATCAGCGGAATTCCGACAACAATGGAAAAGTTCCGAAGCATTATTAAACGTCAGCGGAATTCCGAGAACAATGAAAGAGTTCCGAAGCATTTTTAAACATCAGCAGAATTGAGAGAACAATGGAAGAGTTCCGAAGCATTTTTAAACGTCAGCGCAATTCCGAGAACATTGAAAGAGTTCCGAATCATTTTTAAACTTCAGCGGAATTCTGAGAATAATGGAAGAGTTCCGTAGCATTTTTAAACGTCAGCAGAATTCCGAGAACAATGGAAGAGTTCCAAAGCATTTTTAAACTTCAGTAGAATTCCGAGAACAATGGAAGAGTTCCGAAGCATTTTTAAACTTCAGCGGAATTGCGAGAATAATGGAAGAGTTCCGAAGCATTTTTAAACTTCAGCGGAAATCCTAGAAAAATGGAAGAGTTCCGAAGCATTTTTAAACTTCAGTAGAATTCCGAGAACAATGGGAGAGTTCCGAAGCATTTTTAAACGTCAGCGGAATTACGAGAACAATGGAAGATTTCCGAAGCATTTTTAAATGTCATCGGAATTCCGAGAACAATGGAAGTGTTCCAAAGCATTTTTAAACATCAGCGGAATTCCGAGAACAATGGAAGAGTTCCGAAGCATTTTTAAATGTCATCAGAATTCCGAGAACAATGGAAGTGTTCCAAAGCATTTTTAAACATCAGCGGAATTCCGAGAACAATGGAAAATTTCCGAAGGATTTTTAAACGTCAGAGGAATTCTTAGAAAAATTGAAGAGTTCCAAAGCATTTTAAAGCGTCAGCAGAATTCCGAGAACAATGAAAGAGTTCCGAATCATTTTTAAACTTCAGCGGAATTTCTGAGAACAATTGAAGAGTTCCGAAGCATTTTTAAGCATCAGCGGAATTCCGAGAACAATGGATGAGTTCTGAAGCATTTTTAAACTTCAGCGGAATTCTGAGAACAATGGAAGAGTTCTGAAGCATTTTTAAACGTCAGCAGAATTCCGAGAACAATGGAAGAGTTCCAAAGCATTTTTAAACATCAGTAGAATTCCGAGCACAATGGAAGAGTTCCGAAGCATTTTTAAACTTCAGCGGAAATCCTAGAACAATGGAAGAGTTACGAAGCATTTTTAAACTTCAGTAGAATTCCGAGAACAATGGGAGAGTTCCGAAGCATTTTTAAACGTCAGCGGAATTACGAGAACAATGGAAGAGTTCCGAAGCATTTTTAAATGTCATCGGAATTCCGAGAACAATGGAAGTGTTCCAAAGCATTTTTAAACATCAGCAGAATTCCGAGAACAATGGAAAATTTCCGAAGCATTTTTAAACGTCAGAGGAATTCTGAGAAAAATGGAAGAGTTCCGAAGCATTTTAAAGCGTCAGCAGAATTCCGAGAACAATGAAAGAGTTCCGAATCATTTTTAAACTTCAGCGGTATTCCGGGAACAATGGAAGAGTTCTGAAGCATTTTTAAACTTCAGCGGAATTTCCGAGAACAATGGAAGTGTTCCGAAGCATTTTTAAATGTCAGCAGAATTCCGAGAACAATGGAAGTGTTCAGAAGCATTTTTAAACTTCAGCGAAATTCTGAGAACAATGGAAGAGTTTCAAAGCATTTTAAAACTTCAGAGGAATTCCGAGAACAATGAAAGAGTTCCGAAGCATTTTTAAACATCAGCAGAATTGAGCGAACAATGGAAGAGTTCTGAAGCATTTTTAAACGTCAGAGGAATTCCTAGAACAATGGAAGAGTTTTGAAGCATTTTTAAACGTCAGCAGAAATCCGATAACAATGGAAGAGTTCAGAAGCATTTTTAAACTTCAATAGAATTCCGAGAACAATTGAAGAGTTCTGAAGCATTTTTAAACTTCAGCGGAATTCTGAGAATAATGGAAGAGTACAAAAGCATGTTTAAACTTCAGCGGAAAACCTAGAACAATGGAAGAGTTCCGAAGCATTTTAAAACATCAGCGGAATTCAGAGAACAATGGAAAAGTTCCGAAGCATTTTTAAACGTCAGCGGAATTCCGAGAACAATGGAAGAGTTCCGAAGCATTATTAAACTTCAGCGGAATTCCGGGAACAATGGAAGAGTTCTGAAGAATTTTTAAACTTCAGCGGAATTTCCGAGAACAATGGAAGTGTTCCGAAGCATTTTTAAATGTCATCAGAATTCCGAGAACAATGGAAGTGTTCCGAAGCATTTTTAAACTTCAGCGGTATTTCCGAGAACAATGGAAGAGTTCCGAAGCATTTTTAAGCATCAGCGGAATTCCGAGAGCAATGGATGAGTGCTGAAGCATTTTTAAACTTCAGCGGAATTCTGAGAACAATGGAAGAGTTTCAAAGCATTTTAAAACTTCAGCGGAATTCCGAGAACAATGAAAGAGTTCCGAAGCATTTTTAAACGTTAGCAGAATTACGAGAACAATGGAAGAGTTCCGAAACATTTTTAAACATCAGCGGAATTCCGACAACAATGGAAAAGTTCCGAAGCATTATTAAACGTCAGCGGAATTCCGAGAACAATGAAAGAGTTCCGAAGCATTTTTAAACATCAGCAGAATTGAGAGAACAATGGAAGAGTTCCGAAGCATTTTTAAACGTCAGCGCAATTCCGAGAACATTGAAAGAGTTCCGAATCATTTTTAAACTTCAGCGGAATTCTGAGAATAATGGAAGAGTTCCGTAGCATTTTTAAACGTCAGCAGAATTCCGAGAACAATGGAAGAGTTCCAAAGCATTTTTAAACTTCAGTAGAATTCCGAGAACAATGGAAGAGTTCCGAAGCATTTTTAAACTTCAGCGGAATTGCGAGAATAATGGAAGAGTTCCGAAGCATTTTTAAACTTCAGCGGAAATCCTAGAAAAATGGAAGAGTTCCGAAGCATTTTTAAACTTCAGTAGAATTCCGAGAACAATGGGAGAGTTCCGAAGCATTTTTAAACGTCAGCGGAATTACGAGAACAATGGAAGATTTCCGAAGCATTTTTAAATGTCATCGGAATTCCGAGAACAATGGAAGTGTTCCAAAGCATTTTTAAACATCAGCGGAATTCCGAGAACAATGGAAGAGTTCCGAAGCATTTTTAAATGTCATCAGAATTCCGAGAACAATGGAAGTGTTCCAAAGCATTTTTAAACATCAGCGGAATTCCGAGAACAATGGAAAATTTCCGAAGGATTTTTAAACGTCAGAGGAATTCTTAGAAAAATTGAAGAGTTCCAAAGCATTTTAAAGCGTCAGCAGAATTCCGAGAACAATGAAAGAGTTCCGAATCATTTTTAAACTTCAGCGGAATTTCTGAGAACAATTGAAGAGTTCCGAAGCATTTTTAAGCATCAGCGGAATTCCGAGAACAATGGATGAGTTCTGAAGCATTTTTAAACTTCAGCGGAATTCTGAGAACAATGGAAGAGTTCTGAAGCATTTTTAAACTTCAGCGGAATTCTGAGAATAATGGAAGAGTACCTAAGAATTTTTAAACTTCAGCGGAAATCCTAGAACAATGGAAGAGTTCCGAAGCATTTTTAAACATCAGCGGAATTCCGAGAACAATGGAAAAGTTCCGAAGCATTATTAAACGTCAGCGGAATTCTGAGAAAAATGGAAGAGTTCCAAAGCATTTTTAAACTTCAGCGGAATTCCGAGAACAATGGAAGAGTTCTGAAGCATTTTGAAATGTCAGCGGAAGTTCGAAAACAATGGAAGAGTTCCGAAGCATTTTTAAACTTTAGCGGAAATCCTAGAACAATGGAAGAGTTCCGAAGCATTTTTAAACGTCAGCGGAATTACGAGAACAATGGAAGAGTTCCGAAGCATTTTTAAATGTCATCGGAATTCCGAGAACAATGGAAGTGTTCCAAAGCATTTTTAAACATCAGCGGAATTCCGAGAACAATGGAAAATTTCCGAAGCATTTTTAAACGTCAGAGGAATTCTGAGAAAAATGGAAGAGGTCCGAACCATTTTAAAGCGTCAGCAGAATTCCGAGAACAATGAAAGAGTTCCGAATTATTTTTAAACTTCAGCGGTATTCCGGGAACAATGGAAGAGTTCTGAAGCATTTTTAAACTTCAGCGGAATTTCCGAGAACAATGGAAGTGTTCCGAAGCATTTTTAAATGTCAGCAGAATTCCGAGAACAATGGAAGTGTTCAGAAGCATTTTTAAACTTCAGCGAAATTCTGAGTACAATGGAAGAGTTTCAAAGCATTTTAAAACTTCAGAGGAATTCCGAGAACAATGAAAGAGTTCCGAAGCATTTTTAAACATCAGCAGAATTGAGCGAACAATGGAAGAGTTCTGAAGCATTTTTAAACGTCAGAGGAATTCCTAGAACAATGGAAGAGTTTTGAAGCATTTTTAAACGTCAGCAGAAATCCGATGTCAATGGAAGAGTTCAGAAGCATTTTTAAACTTCAATAGAATTCCGAGAACAATTGAAGAGTTCTGAAGCATTTTTAAACTTCAGCGGAATTCTGAGAATAATGGAAGAGTACAAAAGCATGTTTAAACTTCAGCGGAAAACCTAGAACAATGGAAGAGTTCCGAAGCATTTTTAAACATCAGCGGAATTCAGAGAACAATGGAAAAGTTCCGAAGCATTTTTAAACGTCAGCGGAATTCCGAGAACAATGGAAGAGTTCGGAAGCATTATTAAACTTCAGCGGAATTCCGGGAACAATGGAAGAGTTCTGAAGAATTTTTAAACTTCAGCGGAATTTCCGAGAACAATGGAAGTGTTCCGAAGCATTTTTAAATGTCATCAGAATTCCGAGAACAATGGAAGTGTTCCGAAGCATTTTTAAACTTCAGCGGTATTTCCGAGAACAATGGAAGAGTTCCGAAGCATTTTTAAGCATCAGCGGAATTCCGAGAGCAATGGATGAGTGCTGAAGCATTTTTAAACTTCAGCGGAATTCTGAGAACAATGGAAGAGTTTCAAAGCATTTTAAAACTTCAGCGGAATTCCGAGAACAATGAAAGAGTTCCGAAGCATTTTTAAACGTCAGCAGAATTACGAGAACAATGGAAGAGTTCCGAAGCATTTTTAAACATCAGCGGAATTCCGAGAGCAATGGATGAGTGCTGAAGCATTTTTAAACTTCAGCGGAATTCTGAGAACAATGGAAGAGTTTCAAAGCATTTTAAAACTTCAGCGGAATTCCGAGAACAATGAAAGAGTTCCGAAGCATTTTTAAACGTTAGCAGAATTACGAGAACAATGGAAGAGTTCCGAAACATTTTTAAACATCAGCGGAATTCCGACAACAATGGAAAAGTTCCGAAGCATTATTAAACGTCAGCGGAATTCCGAGAACAATGAAAGAGTTCCGAAGCATTTTTAAACATCAGCAGAATTGAGAGAACAATGGAAGAGTTCCGAAGCATTTTTAAACGTCAGCGCAATTCCGAGAACATTGAAAGAGTTCCGAATCATTTTTAAACTTCAGCGGAATTCTGAGAATAATGGAAGAGTTCCGTAGCATTTTTAAACGTCAGCAGAATTCCGAGAACAATGGAAGAGTTCCAAAGCATTTTTAAACTTCAGTAGAATTCCGAGAACAATGGAAGAGTTCCGAAGCATTTTTAAACTTCAGCGGAATTGCGAGAATAATGGAAGAGTTCCGAAGCATTTTTAAACTTCAGCGGAAATCCTAGAAAAATGGAAGAGTTCCGAAGCATTTTTAAACTTCAGTAGAATTCCGAGAACAATGGGAGAGTTCCGAAGCATTTTTAAACGTCAGCGGAATTACGAGAACAATGGAAGATTTCCGAAGCATTTTTAAATGTCATCGGAATTCCGAGAACAATGGAAGTGTTCCAAAGCATTTTTAAACATCAGCGGAATTCCGAGAACAATGGAAGAGTTCCGAAGCATTTTTAAATGTCATCAGAATTCCGAGAACAATGGAAGTGTTCCAAAGCATTTTTAAACATCAGCGGAATTCCGAGAACAATGGAAAATTTCCGAAGGATTTTTAAACGTCAGAGGAATTCTTAGAAAAATTGAAGAGTTCCAAAGCATTTTAAAGCGTCAGCAGAATTCCGAGAACAATGAAAGAGTTCCGAATCATTTTTAAACTTCAGCGGAATTTCTGAGAACAATTGAAGAGTTCCGAAGCATTTTTAAGCATCAGCGGAATTCCGAGAACAATGGATGAGTTCTGAAGCATTTTTAAACTTCAGCGGAATTCTGAGAACAATGGAAGAGTTCTGAAGCATTTTTAAACGTCAGCAGAATTCCGAGAACAATGGAAGAGTTCCAAAGCATTTTTAAACATCAGTAGAATTCCGAGCACAATGGAAGAGTTCCGAAGCATTTTTAAACTTCAGCGGAAATCCTAGAACAATGGAAGAGTTACGAAGCATTTTTAAACTTCAGTAGAATTCCGAGAACAATGGGAGAGTTCCGAAGCATTTTTAAACGTCAGCGGAATTACGAGAACAATGGAAGAGTTCCGAAGCATTTTTAAATGTCATCGGAATTCCGAGAACAATGGAAGTGTTCCAAAGCATTTTTAAACATCAGCAGAATTCCGAGAACAATGGAAAATTTCCGAAGCATTTTTAAACGTCAGAGGAATTCTGAGAAAAATGGAAGAGTTCCGAAGCATTTTAAAGCGTCAGCAGAATTCCGAGAACAATGAAAGAGTTCCGAATCATTTTTAAACTTCAGCGGTATTCCGGGAACAATGGAAGAGTTCTGAAGCATTTTTAAACTTCAGCGGAATTTCCGAGAACAATGGAAGTGTTCCGAAGCATTTTTAAATGTCAGCAGAATTCCGAGAACAATGGAAGTGTTCAGAAGCATTTTTAAACTTCAGCGAAATTCTGAGAACAATGGAAGAGTTTCAAAGCATTTTAAAACTTCAGAGGAATTCCGAGAACAATGAAAGAGTTCCGAAGCATTTTTAAACATCAGCAGAATTGAGCGAACAATGGAAGAGTTCTGAAGCATTTTTAAACGTCAGAGGAATTCCTAGAACAATGGAAGAGTTTTGAAGCATTTTTAAACGTCAGCAGAAATCCGATAACAATGGAAGAGTTCAGAAGCATTTTTAAACTTCAATAGAATTCCGAGAACAATTGAAGAGTTCTGAAGCATTTTTAAACTTCAGCGGAATTCTGAGAATAATGGAAGAGTACAAAAGCATGTTTAAACTTCAGCGGAAAACCTAGAACAATGGAAGAGTTCCGAAGCATTTTAAAACATCAGCGGAATTCAGAGAACAATGGAAAAGTTCCGAAGCATTTTTAAACGTCAGCGGAATTCCGAGAACAATGGAAGAGTTCCGAAGCATTATTAAACTTCAGCGGAATTCCGGGAACAATGGAAGAGTTCTGAAGAATTTTTAAACTTCAGCGGAATTTCCGAGAACAATGGAAGTGTTCCGAAGCATTTTTAAATGTCATCAGAATTCCGAGAACAATGGAAGTGTTCCGAAGCATTTTTAAACTTCAGCGGTATTTCCGAGAACAATGGAAGAGTTCCGAAGCATTTTTAAGCATCAGCGGAATTCCGAGAGCAATGGATGAGTGCTGAAGCATTTTTAAACTTCAGCGGAATTCTGAGAACAATGGAAGAGTTTCAAAGCATTTTAAAACTTCAGCGGAATTCCGAGAACAATGAAAGAGTTCCGAAGCATTTTTAAACGTTAGCAGAATTACGAGAACAATGGAAGAGTTCCGAAACATTTTTAAACATCAGCGGAATTCCGACAACAATGGAAAAGTTCCGAAGCATTATTAAACGTCAGCGGAATTCCGAGAACAATGAAAGAGTTCCGAAGCATTTTTAAACATCAGCAGAATTGAGAGAACAATGGAAGAGTTCCGAAGCATTTTTAAACGTCAGCGCAATTCCGAGAACATTGAAAGAGTTCCGAATCATTTTTAAACTTCAGCGGAATTCTGAGAATAATGGAAGAGTTCCGTAGCATTTTTAAACGTCAGCAGAATTCCGAGAACAATGGAAGAGTTCCAAAGCATTTTTAAACTTCAGTAGAATTCCGAGAACAATGGAAGAGTTCCGAAGCATTTTTAAACTTCAGCGGAATTGCGAGAATAATGGAAGAGTTCCGAAGCATTTTTAAACTTCAGCGGAAATCCTAGAAAAATGGAAGAGTTCCGAAGCATTTTTAAACTTCAGTAGAATTCCGAGAACAATGGGAGAGTTCCGAAGCATTTTTAAACGTCAGCGGAATTACGAGAACAATGGAAGATTTCCGAAGCATTTTTAAATGTCATCGGAATTCCGAGAACAATGGAAGTGTTCCAAAGCATTTTTAAACATCAGCGGAATTCCGAGAACAATGGAAGAGTTCCGAAGCATTTTTAAATGTCATCAGAATTCCGAGAACAATGGAAGTGTTCCAAAGCATTTTTAAACATCAGCGGAATTCCGAGAACAATGGAAAATTTCCGAAGGATTTTTAAACGTCAGAGGAATTCTTAGAAAAATTGAAGAGTTCCAAAGCATTTTAAAGCGTCAGCAGAATTCCGAGAACAATGAAAGAGTTCCGAATCATTTTTAAACTTCAGCGGAATTTCTGAGAACAATTGAAGAGTTCCGAAGCATTTTTAAGCATCAGCGGAATTCCGAGAACAATGGATGAGTTCTGAAGCATTTTTAAACTTCAGCGGAATTCTGAGAACAATGGAAGAGTTCTGAAGCATTTTTAAACTTCAGCGGAATTCTGAGAATAATGGAAGAGTACCTAAGAATTTTTAAACTTCAGCGGAATTCCGAGAACAATGGAAAAGTTCCGAAGCATTATTAAACGTCAGCGGAATTCTGAGAAAAATGGAAGAGTTCCAAAGCATTTTTAAACTTCAGCGGAATTCCGAGAACAATGGAAGAGTTCTGAAGCATTTTGAAATGTCAGCGGAAGTTCGAAAACAATGGAAGAGTTCCGAAGCATTTTTAAAACATCAGCGGAATTCCGAGAACAATGGAAAAGTTCCGAAGCATTATTTAACGTCAGCGGAATTCTGAGAAAAATGGAAGAGTTCCGAAGCATTTTTAAATGTCATCAGAATTCCGAGAACAATGGAAGTGTTCCAAAGCATTTTTAAATGTCATCAGAATTCCGAGAACAATGGAAGTGTTCCGAAGCATTTTTAAACTTCAGCGGAATTTCCGAGAACAATGGAAGAGTACCGAAGCATTTTTAAGCATCAGCGGAATTCCGATAGCAATGGATGAGTTCTGAAGCATTTTTAAACTTCAGCGGAATTCTGAGAACAATGGAAGAGTTTCAAAGCATTTTAAAACTTCAGCGGAATTCCGAAAACAATGAAAGAGTTCCGAAGCATTTTTAAACTTTAGCGGAAATCCTAGAACAATGGAAGAGTTCCGAAGCATTTTTAAACGTCAGCGGAATTACGAGAACAATGGAAGAGTTCCGAAGCATTTTTAAATGTCATCGGAATTCCGAGAACAATGGAAGTGTTCCAAAGCATTTTTAAACATCAGCGGAATTCCGAGAACAATGGAAAATTTCCGAAGCATTTTTAAACGTCAGAGGAATTCTGAGAAAAATGGAAGAGGTCCGAACCATTTTAAAGCGTCAGCAGAATTCCGAGAACAATGAAAGAGTTCCGAATTATTTTTAAACTTCAGCGGTATTCCGGGAACAATGGAAGAGTTCTGAAGCATTTTTAAACTTCAGCGGAATTTCCGAGAACAATGGAAGTGTTCCGAAGCATTTTTAAATGTCAGCAGAATTCCGAGAACAATGGATGTGTTCAGAAGCATTTTTAAACTTCAGCGAAATTCTGAGTACAATGGAAGAGTTTCAAAGCATTTTAAAACTTCAGAGGAATTCCGAGAACAATGAAAGAGTTCCGAAGCATTTTTAAACATCAGCAGAATTGAGCGAACAATGGAAGAGTTCTGAAGCATTTTTAAACGTCAGAGGAATTCCTAGAACAATGGAAGAGTTTTGAAGCATTTTTAAACATCAGCAGAAATCCGATAACAATGGAAGAGTTCAGAAGCATTTTTAAACTTCAATAGAATTCCGAGAACAATTGAAGAGTTCTGAAGCATTTTTAAACTTCAGCGGAATTCTGAGAATAATGGAAGAGTACAAAAGCATGTTTAAACTTCAGCGGAAAACCTAGAACAATGGAAGAGTTCCGAAGCATTTTTAAACATCAGCGGAATTCAGAGAACAATGGAAAAGTTCCGAAGCATTTTTAAAGGTCAGCGGAATTCCGAGAACAATGGAAGAGTTCCGAAGCATTATTAAACTTCAGCGGAATTCCGGGAACAATGGAAGAGTTCTGAAGAATTTTTAAACTTCAGCGGAATTTCCGAGAACAATGGAAGTGTTCCGAAGCATTTTTAAATGTCATCAGAATTCCGAGAACAATGGAAGTGTTCCGAAGCATTTTTAAACTTCAGCGGTATTTCCGAGAACAATGGAAGAGTTCCGAAGCATTTTTAAGCATCAGCGGAATTCCGAGAGCAATGGATGAGTGCTGAAGCATTTTTAAACTTCAGCGGAATTCTGAGAACAATGGAAGAGTTTCAAAGCATTTTAAAACTTCAGCGGAATTCCGAGAACAATGAAAGAGTTCCGAAGCATTTTTAAACGTCAGCAGAATTACGAGAACAATGGAAGAGTTCCGAAGCATTTTTAAACATCAGCGGAATTCCGACAACAATGGAAAAGTTCCGAAGCATTATTAAACGTCAGCGCAATTCTGAGAACATTGAAAGAGTTCCGAATCATTTTTAAACTTCAGCGGAATTCTGAGAATAATGGAAGAGTTCCGTAGCATTTTTAAACGTCAGCAGAATTCCGAGAACAATGGAAGAGTTCCAAAGCATTTTTAAACTTCAGTAGAATTCCGAGAACAATGGAAGAGTTCCGAAGCATTTTTAAACTTCAGCGGAATTGCGAGAATAATGGAAGAGTTCCGAAGCATTTTTAAACGTCAGCGGAATTACGAGAACAATGGAAGAGTTCCGAAGCATTTTTAAATGTCATCGGAATTCCGAGAACAATGGAAGTGTTCCAAAGCATTTTTAAACATCAGCGGAATTCCGAGAACAATGGAAGAGTTCCGAAGCATTTTTAAATGTCATCGGAATTTCGAGAACAATGGAAGTGTTCCAAAGCATTTTTAAACATCAGCGGAATTCCGAGAACAATGGAAAATTTCCGAAGGATTTTTAAACGTCAGAGGAATTCTTAGAAAAATTGAAGAGTTCCAAAGCATTTTAAAGCGTCAGCAGAATTCCGAGAACAATGAAAGAGTTCCGAATCATTTTTAAACTTCAGCGGAATTTCTGAGAACAATTGAAGAGTTCCGAAGCATTTTTAAGCATCAGCGGAATTCCGAGAACAATCGATGAGTTCTGAAGCATTTTTAAACTTCAGCGGAATTCTGAGAACAATGGAAGAGTTCTGAAGCATTTTTAAACTTCAGCGGAATTCTGAGAATAATGGAAGAGTACCTAAGCATTTTTAAACTTCAGCGGAAATCCTAGAACAATGGAAGAGTTCCGAAGCATTTTTAAACATCAGCGGAATTCCGAGAACAATGGAAAAGTTCCGAAGCATTATTAAACGTCAGCGGAATTCTGAGAAAAATGGAAGAGTTCCAAAGCATTTTTAAACTTCAGCGGAATTCCGAGAACAATGGAAGAGTTCTGAAGCATTTTGAAATGTCAGCGGAAGTTCGAAAACAATGGAAGAGTTCCGAAGCATTTTTAAAACATCAGCGGAATTCCGAGAACAATGGAAAAGTTCCGAAGCATTATTTAACGTCAGCGGAATTCTGAGAAAAATGGAAGAGTTCCGAAGCATTTTTAAATGTCATCAGAATTCCGAGAACAATGGAAGTGTTCCAAAGCATTTTTAAATGTCATCAGAATTCCGAGAACAATGGAAGTGTTCCGAAGCATTTTTAAACTTCAGCGGAATTTCCGAGAACAATGGAAGAGTTCCAAAGCATTTTTAAGCATCAGCGGAATTCCGATAGCAATGGATGAGTTCTGAAGCATTTTTAAACTTCAGCGGAATTCTGAGAACAATGGAAGAGTTTCAAAGCATTTTAAAACTTCAGCGGAATTCCGAAAACAATGAAAGAGTTCCGAAGCATTTTTAAACTTTAGCGGAAATCCTAGAACAAAGGAAGAGTTCCGAAGCATTTTTAAACATCAGCGGAATTCCGAGAGCAAAGGAAAAGTTCCGAAGCATTTTTAAACGTCAGCGGAATTCCGAGAAAAATGGAAGAGTTCCAAAGCATTTTTAAACGTCAGCGGAATTCCGAGAACATTGAAAGAGTTCCGAATCATTTTTAAACTTCAGCAGAATTCTGAGAATAATGGAAGAGTTCCGTAGCATTTTTAAACGTCAGCAGAATTCCGAGAACAATGGAAGAGTTCCAAAGCATTTTTAAACATCAGTAGAATTCCGAGAACAATGGAAGAGTTCCGAAGCATTTTTAAACTTCAGCGGAAATCCTAGAACAATGGAAGAGTTACGAAGCATTTTTAAACTTCAGTAGAATTCCGAGAACAATGGGAGAGTTCCGAAGCATTTTTAAACGTCAGCGGAATTACGAGAACAATGGAAGAGTTCCGAAGCATTTTTAAATGTCATCGGAATTCCGAGAACAATGGAAGTGTTCCAAAGAATTTTTAAACATCAGTGGAGTTCCGAGAACAATTGAAGAGTTCTGAAGCATTTTTAAACTTCAGCGGAATTCTGAGAATAATGGAAGAGTACAAAAGCATGTTTAAACTTCAGCGGAAAACCTAGAACAATGGAAGAGTTCCGAAGCATTTTTAAACATCAGCGGAATTCAGAGAACAATGGAAAAGTTCCGAAGCATTTTTAAACGTCAGCGGAATTCCGAGAACAATGGAAGAGCTCCGAAGCATTTTTAAACATCAGTGGAGTTCCGAGAACAATGGAAAAGTTCCAAAGCATTTTTAAACGTCAGCAGAAATAAGAGAACAATGGAAGAGTTCCAAAGCATTTTCAAACTTCAGTGGAATTCCGAGAACAATGGAAAAGTTCCGAAGCATTATTAAACGTCAGCGCAATTCTGAGAAAAATGGAAGAGTTCCGAAGCATTTTTAAACTTCAGCGGAATTTCCAAGAACAATGGAAGAGTTCCGAAGCATTTTTAAGCATCAGCGGAATTCCGATAGCAATGGACAAGTTCTGAAGCATTTTTAAACTTCAGCGGAAATCAGAGAACAATGGAAGAGTTTCAAAGCATTTTAAAACTTCAGCGTAATTCCGAGAACAATGGAAGAGTTTCAAAGCATTTTAAAACGTCAGCTGAATTCCGATAACAATGGAAGAGTTCAGAAGCATTTTTAAACATCAGCGGAATTCCGAGAACAATGGAAAAGCTCCGAAGCATTTATAAACGTCAGCGGAATTTCGAGAAAAATGGAAGAGTTCTGAAGCATTTTGAAATGTCAGCGGAAGTCCGAGAACAATGGAAGAGTTCCGAAGCATTTTTAAACGTCAGCGGAATTCCGAGAACAATGGAAGAGTTCCGAAGCATTATTAAACTTCAGCGGAATTCCGGGAACAATGGAAGAGTTCTGAAGAATTTTTAAACTTCAGCGGAATTTCCGAGAACAATGGAAGTGTTCCGAAGCATTTTTAAATGTCATCAGAATTCCGAGAACAATGGAAGTGTTCCGAAGCATTTTTAAACTTCAGCGGTATTTCCGAGAACAATGGAAGAGTTCCGAAGCATTTTTAAGCATCAGCGGAATTCCGAGAGCAATGGATGAGTGCTGAAGCATTTTTAAACTTCAGCGGAATTCTGAGAACAATGGAAGAGTTTCAAAGCATTTTAAAACTTCAGCGGAATTCCGAGAACAATGAAAGAGTTCCGAAGCATTTTTAAACGTCAGCAGAATTACGAGAACAATGGAAGAGTTCCGAAGCATTTTTAAACATCAGCGGAATTCCGACAACAATGGAAAAGTTCCGAAGCATTATTAAACGTCAGCGCAATTCCGAGAACATTGAAAGAGTTCCGAATCATTTTTAAACTTCAGCGGAATTCTGAGAATAATGGAAGAGTTCCGTAGCATTTTTAAACGTCAGCAGAATTCCGAGAACAATGGAAGAGTTCCAAAGCATTTTTAAACTTCAGTAGAATTCCGAGAACAATGGAAGAGTTCCGAAGCATTTTTAAACTTCAGCGGAATTGCGAGAATAATGGAAGAGTTCCGAAGCATTTTTAAACGTCAGCGGAATTACGAGAACAATGGAAGAGTTCCGAAGCATTTTTAAATGTCATCGGAATTCCGAGAACAATGGAAGTGTTCCAAAGCATTTTTAAACATCAGCGGAATTCCGAGAACAATGGAAGAGTTCCGAAGCATTTTTAAATGTCATCGGAATTCCGAGAACAATGGAAGTGTTCCAAAGCATTTTTAAACATCAGCGGAATTCCGAGAACAATGGAAAATTTCCGAAGGATTTTTAAACGTCAGAGGAATTCTTAGAAAAATTGAAGAGTTCCAAAGCATTTTAAAGCGTCAGCAGAATTCCGAGAACAATGAAAGAGTTCCGAATCATTTTTAAACTTCAGTGGAATTTCTGAGAACAATTGAAGAGTTCCGAAGCATTTTTAAGCATCAGCGGAATTCCGAGAACAATCGATGAGTTCTGAAGCATTTTTAAACTTCAGCGGAATTCTGAGAACAATGGAAGAGTTCTGAAGCATTATTAAACGTCAGCGGAATTCTGAGAAAAATGGAAGAGTTCCAAAGCATTTTTAAACTTCAGCGGAATTCCGAGAACAATGGAAGAGTTCTGAAGCATTTTGAAATGTCAGCGGAAGTTCGAAAACAATGGAAGAGTTCCGAAGCATTTTTAAAACATCAGCGGAATTCCGAGAACAATGGAAAAGTTCCGAAGCATTATTTAACGTCAGCGGAATTCTGAGAAAAATGGAAGAGTTCCGAAGCATTTTTAAATGTCATCAGAATTCCGAGAACAATGGAAGTGTTCCAAAGCATTTTTAAATGTCATCAGAATTCCGAGAACAATGGAAGTGTTCCGAAGCATTTTTAAACTTCAGCGGAATTTCCGAGAACAATGGAAGAGTTCCAAAGCATTTTTAAGCATCAGCGGAATTCCGATAGCAATGGATGAGTTCTGAAGCATTTTTAAACTTCAGCGGAATTCTGAGAACAATGGAAGAGTTTCAAAGCATTTTAAAACTTCAGCGGAATTCCGAAAACAATGAAAGAGTTCCGAAGCATTTTTAAACTTTAGCGGAAATCCTAGAACAAAGGAAGAGTTCCGAAGCATTTTTAAACATCAGCGGAATTCCGAGAGCAAAGGAAAAGTTCCGAAGCATTTTTAAACGTCAGCGGAATTCCGAGAAAAATGGAAGAGTTCCAAAGCATTTTTAAACGTCAGCGGAATTCCGAGAACATTGAAAGAGTTCCGAATCATTTTTAAACTTCAGCAGAATTCTGAGAATAATGGAAGAGTTCCGTAGCATTTTTAAACGTCAGCAGAATTCCGAGAACAATGGAAGAGTTCCAAAGCATTTTTAAACATCAGTAGAATTCCGAGAACAATGGAAGCGTTCCGAAGCATTTTTAAACTTCAGCGGAAATCCTAGAACAATGGAAGAGTTACGAAGCATTTTTAAACTTCAGTAGAATTCCGAGAACAATGGGAGAGTTCCGAAGCATTTTTAAACGTCAGCGGAATTACGAGAACAATGGAAGAGTTCCGAAGCACTTTTAAATGTCATCGGAATTCCGAGAACAATGAAAGAGTTCCGAATTATTTTTAAACTTCAGCGGTATTCCGGGAACAATGGAAGAGTTCTGAAGCATTTTTAAACTTCAGCGGAATTTCCGAGAACAATGGAAGTGTTCCGAAGCATTTTTAAATGTCAGCAGAATTCCGAGAACAATGGATGTGTTCAGAAGCATTTTTAAACTTCAGCGAAATTCTGAGTACAATGGAAGAGTTTCAAAGCATTTTAAAACTTCAGAGGAATTCCGAGAACAATGAAAGAGTTCCGAAGCATTTTTAAACATCAGCAGAATTGAGCGAACAATGGAAGAGTTCTGAAGCATTTTTAAACGTCAGAGGAATTCCTAGAACAATGGAAGAGTTTTGAAGCATTTTTAAACGTCAGCAGAAATCCGATAACAATGGAAGAGTTCAGAAGCATTTTTAAACTTCAATAGAATTCCGAGAACAATTGAAGAGTTCTGAAGCATTTTTAAACTTCAGCGGAATTCTGAGAATAATGGAAGAGTACAAAAGCATGTTTAAACTTCAGCGGAAAACCTAGAACAATGGAAGAGTTCCGAAGCATTTTTAAACATCAGCGGAATTCAGAGAACAATGGAAAAGTTCCGAAGCATTTTTAAACGTCAGCGGAATTCCGAGAACAATGGAAGAGTTCCGAAGCATTATTAAACTTCAGCGGAATTCCGGGAACAATGGAAGAGTTCTGAAGAATTTTTAAACTTCAGCGGAATTTCCGAGAACAATGGAAGTGTTCCGAAGCATTTTTAAATGTCATCAGAATTCCGAGAACAATGGAAGTGTTCCGAAGCATTTTTAAACTTCAGCGGTATTTCCGAGAACAATGGAAGAGTTCCGAAGCATTTTTAAGCATCAGCGGAATTCCGAGAGCAATGGATGAGTGCTGAAGCATTTTTAAACTTCAGCGGAATTCTGAGAACAATGGAAGAGTTTCAAAGCATTTTAAAACTTCAGCGGAATTCCGAGAACAATGAAAGAGTTCCGAAGCATTTTTAAACGTCAGCAGAATTACGAGAACAATGGAAGAGTTCCGAAGCATTTTTAAACATCAGCGGAATTCCGACAACAATGGAAAAGTTCCGAAGCATTATTAAACGTCAGCGCAATTCTGAGAACATTGAAAGAGTTCCGAATCATTTTTAAACTTCAGCGGAATTCTGAGAATAATGGAAGAGTTCCGTAGCATTTTTAAACGTCAGCAGAATTCCGAGAACAATGGAAGAGTTCCAAAGCATTTTTAAACTTCAGTAGAATTCCGAGAACAATGGAAGAGTTCCGAAGCATTTTTAAACTTCAGCGGAATTGCGAGAATAATGGAAGAGTTCCGAAGCATTTTTAAACGTCAGCGGAATTACGAGAACAATGGAAGAGTTCCGAAGCATTTTTAAATGTCATCGGAATTCCGAGAACAATGGAAGTGTTCCAAAGCATTTTTAAACATCAGCGGAATTCCGAGAACAATGGAAGAGTTCCGAAGCATTTTTAAATGTCATCGGAATTCCGAGAACAATGGAAGTGTTCCAAAGCATTTTTAAACATCAGCGGAATTCCGAGAACAATGGAAAATTTCCGAAGGATTTTTAAACGTCAGAGGAATTCTTAGAAAAATTGAAGAGTTCCAAAGCATTTTAAAGCGTCAGCAGAATTCCGAGAACAATGAAAGAGTTCCGAATCATTTTTAAACTTCAGCGGAATTTCTGAGAACAATTGAAGAGTTCCGAAGCATTTTTAAGCATCAGCGGAATTCCGAGAACAATCGATGAGTTCTGAAGCATTTTTAAACTTCAGCGGAATTCTGAGAACAATGGAAGAGTTCTGAAGCATTTTTAAACTTCAGCGGAATTCTGAGAATAATGGAAGAGTACCTAAGCATTTTTAAACTTCAGCGGAAATCCTAGAACAATGGAAGAGTTCCGAAGCATTTTTAAACATCAGCGGAATTCCGAGAACAATGGAAAAGTTCCGAAGCATTATTAAACGTCAGCGGAATTCTGAGAAAAATGGAAGAGTTCCAAAGCATTTTTAAACTTCAGCGGAATTCCGAGAACAATGGAAGAGTTCTGAAGCATTTTGAAATGTCAGCGGAAGTTCGAAAACAATGGAAGAGTTCCGAAGCATTTTTAAAACATCAGCGGAATTCCGAGAACAATGGAAAAGTTCCGAAGCATTATTTAACGTCAGCGGAATTCTGAGAAAAATGGAAGAGTTCCGAAGCATTTTTAAATGTCATCAGAATTCCGAGAACAATGGAAGTGTTCCAAAGCATTTTTAAATGTCATCAGAATTCCGAGAACAATGGAAGTGTTCCGAAGCATTTTTAAACTTCAGCGGAATTTCCGAGAACAATGGAAGAGTTCCAAAGCATTTTTAAGCATCAGCGGAATTCCGATAGCAATGGATGAGTTCTGAAGCATTTTTAAACTTCAGCGGAATTCTGAGAACAATGGAAGAGTTTCAAAGCATTTTAAAACTTCAGCGGAATTCCGAAAACAATGAAAGAGTTCCGAAGCATTTTTAAACTTTAGCGGAAATCCTAGAACAAAGGAAGAGTTCCGAAGCATTTTTAAACATCAGCGGAATTCCGAGAGCAAAGGAAAAGTTCCGAAGCATTTTTAAACGTCAGCGGAATTCCGAGAAAAATGGAAGAGTTCCAAAGCATTTTTAAACGTCAGCGGAATTCCGAGAACATTGAAAGAGTTCCGAATCATTTTTAAACTTCAGCAGAATTCTGAGAATAATGGAAGAGTTCCGTAGCATTTTTAAACGTCAGCAGAATTCCGAGAACAATGGAAGAGTTCCAAAGCATTTTTAAACATCAGTAGAATTCCGAGAACAATGGAAGAGTTCCGAAGCATTTTTAAACTTCAGCGGAAATCCTAGAACAATGGAAGAGTTACGAAGCATTTTTAAACTTCAGTAGAATTCCGAGAACAATGGGAGAGTTCCGAAGCATTTTTAAACGTCAGCGGAATTACGAGAACAATGGAAGAGTTCCGAAGCATTTTTAAATGTCATCGGAATTCCGAGAACAATGGAAGTGTTCCAAAGAATTTTTAAACATCAGTGGAGTTCCGAGAACAATTGAAGAGTTCTGAAGCATTTTTAAACTTCAGCGGAATTCTGAGAATAATGGAAGAGTACAAAAGCATGTTTAAACTTCAGCGGAAAACCTAGAACAATGGAAGAGTTCCGAAGCATTTTTAAACATCAGCGGAATTCAGAGAACAATGGAAAAGTTCCGAAGCATTTTTAAACGTCAGCGGAATTCCGAGAACAATGGAAGAGCTCCGAAGCATTTTTAAACATCAGTGGAGTTCCGAGAACAATGGAAAAGTTCCAAAGCATTTTTAAACGTCAGCAGAAATAAGAGAACAATGGAAGAGTTCCAAAGCATTTTCAAACTTCAGTGGAATTCCGAGAACAATGGAAAAGTTCCGAAGCATTATTAAACGTCAGCGCAATTCTGAGAAAAATGGAAGAGTTCCGAAGCATTTTTAAACTTCAGCGGAATTTCCAAGAACAATGGAAGAGTTCCGAAGCATTTTTAAGCATCAGCGGAATTCCGATAGCAATGGACAAGTTCTGAAGCATTTTTAAACTTCAGCGGAAATCAGAGAACAATGGAAGAGTTTCAAAGCATTTTAAAACTTCAGCGTAATTCCGAGAACAATGGAAGAGTTTCAAAGCATTTTAAAACGTCAGCTGAATTCCGATAACAATGGAAGAGTTCAGAAGCATTTTTAAACATCAGCGGAATTCCGAGAACAATGGAAAAGCTCCGAAGCATTTATAAACGTCAGCGGAATTTCGAGAAAAATGGAAGAGTTCTGAAGCATTTTGAAATGTCAGCGGAAGTCCGAGAACAATGGAAGAGTTCCGAAGCATTTTTAAACGTCAGCGGAATTCCGAGAACAATGGAAGAGTTCCGAAGCATTATTAAACTTCAGCGGAATTCCGGGAACAATGGAAGAGTTCTGAAGAATTTTTAAACTTCAGCGGAATTTCCGAGAACAATGGAAGTGTTCCGAAGCATTTTTAAATGTCATCAGAATTCCGAGAACAATGGAAGTGTTCCGAAGCATTTTTAAACTTCAGCGGTATTTCCGAGAACAATGGAAGAGTTCCGAAGCATTTTTAAGCATCAGCGGAATTCCGAGAGCAATGGATGAGTGCTGAAGCATTTTTAAACTTCAGCGGAATTCTGAGAACAATGGAAGAGTTTCAAAGCATTTTAAAACTTCAGCGGAATTCCGAGAACAATGAAAGAGTTCCGAAGCATTTTTAAACGTCAGCAGAATTACGAGAACAATGGAAGAGTTCCGAAGCATTTTTAAACATCAGCGGAATTCCGACAACAATGGAAAAGTTCCGAAGCATTATTAAACGTCAGCGCAATTCCGAGAACATTGAAAGAGTTCCGAATCATTTTTAAACTTCAGCGGAATTCTGAGAATAATGGAAGAGTTCCGTAGCATTTTTAAACGTCAGCAGAATTCCGAGAACAATGGAAGAGTTCCAAAGCATTTTTAAACTTCAGTAGAATTCCGAGAACAATGGAAGAGTTCCGAAGCATTTTTAAACTTCAGCGGAATTGCGAGAATAATGGAAGAGTTCTGAAGCATTTTTAAACGTCAGCGGAATTACGAGAACAATGGAAGAGTTCCGAAGCATTTTTAAATGTCATCGGAATTCCGAGAACAATGGAAGTGTTCCAAAGCATTTTTAAACATCAGCGGAATTCCGAGAACAATGGAAGAGTTCCGAAGCATTTTTAAATGTCATCGGAATTCCGAGAACAATGGAAGTGTTCCAAAGCATTTTTAAACATCAGCGGAATTCCGAGAACAATGGAAAATTTCCGAAGGATTTTTAAACGTCAGAGGAATTCTTAGAAAAATTGAAGAGTTCCAAAGCATTTTAAAGCGTCAGCAGAATTCCGAGAACAATGAAAGAGTTCCGAATCATTTTTAAACTTCAGCGGAATTTCTGAGAACAATTGAAGAGTTCCGAAGCATTTTTAAGCATCAGCGGAATTCCGAGAACAATCGATGAGTTCTGAAGCATTTTTAAACTTCAGCGGAATTCTGAGAACAATGGAAGAGTTCTGAAGCATTTTTAAACTTCAGCGGAATTCTGAGAATAATGGAAGAGTACCTAAGCATTTTTAAACTTCAGCGGAAATCCTAGAACAATGTAAGAGTTCCGAAGCATTTTTAAACATCAGCAGAATTCCGAGAACAATGGAAAAGTTCCGAAGCATTATTAAACGTCAGCGGAATTCTGAGAAAAATGGAAGAGTTCCAAAGCATTTTTAAACTTCAGCGGAATTCCGAGAACAATGGAAGAGTTCTGAAGCATTTTGAAATGTCAGCGGAAGTTCGAAAACAATGGAAGAGTTCCGAAGCATTTTTAAAACATCAGCGGAATTCCGAGAACAATGGAAAAGTTCCGAAGCATTATTTAACGTCAGCGGAATTCTGAGAAAAATGGAAGAGTTCCGAAGCATTTTTAAATGTCATCAGAATTCCGAGAACAATGGAAGTGTTCCAAAGCATTTTTAAATGTCATCAGAATTCCGAGAACAATGGAAGTGTTCCGAAGCATTTTTAAACTTCAGCGGAATTTCCGAGAACAATGGAAGAGTTCCAAAGCATTTTTAAGCATCAGCGGAATTCCGATAGCAATGGATGAGTTCTGAAGCATTTTTAAACTTCAGCGGAATTCTGAGAACAATGGAAGAGTTTCAAAGCATTTTAAAACTTCAGCGGAATTCCGAAAACAATGAAAGAGTTCCGAAGCATTTTTAAACTTTAGCGGAAATCCTAGAACAAAGGAAGAGTTCCGAAGCATTTTTAAACATCAGCGGAATTCCGAGAGCAAAGGAAAAGTTCCGAAGCATTTTTAAACGTCAGCGGAATTCCGAGAAAAATGGAAGAGTTCCAAAGCATTTTTAAACGTCAGCGGAATTCCGAGAACATTGAAAGAGTTCCGAATCATTTTTAAACTTCAACAGAATTCTGAGAATAATGGAAGAGTTCCGTAGCATTTTTAAACGTCAGCAGAATTCCGAGAACAATGGAAGAGTTCCAAAGCATTTTTAAACATCAGTAGAATTCCGAGAACAATGGAAGCGTTCCGAAGCATTTTTAAACTTCAGCGGAAATCCTAGAACAATGGAAGAGTTACGAAGCATTTTTAAACTTCAGTAGAATTCCGAGAACAATGGGAGAGTTCCGAAGCATTTTTAAACGTCAGCGGAATTACGAGAACAATGGAAGATTTCCGAAGCATTTTTAAATGTCATCGGAATTCCGAGAACAATGGAAGTGTTCCAAAGAATTTTTAAACATCAGTGGAATTCCGAGAACAATGGAAAATTTCCGAAGCATTTTTAAACGTCAGAGGAATTCTGAGAAAAATGGAAGAGTTCCGAAGCATTTTAAAGCGTCAGCAGAATTCTGAGAACAATGAAAGAGTTCCGAATCATTTTTAAACTTCAGCGGTATTCCGGGAACAATGGAAGAGTTCTGAAGCATTTTTAAACTTCAGCGGAATTTCCGAGAACAATGGAAGTGTTCCGAAGCATTTTTAAATGTCAGCAGAATTCCGAGAACAATGGAAGTGTTCAGAAGCATTTTTAAACTTCAGCAAAATTCTGAGAACACTGGAAGAGTTTCAAAGCATTTTAAAACTTCAGAGGAATTCCGAGAACAATGAAAGAGTTCCGAAGCATTTTTAAACATCAGCAGAATTGAGCGAACAATGGAAGAGTTCTGAAGCATTTTTAAATGTCAGAGGAATTCCTAGAACAATGGAAGAGTTTTGAAGCATTTTTAAACGTCAGCAGAGATCCGATAACAATGGAAGAGTTCAGAAGCATTTTTAAACTTCAATAGAATTCCGAGAACAATTGAAGAGTTCTGAAGCATTTTTAAACTTCAGCGGAATTCTGAGAATAATGGAAGAGTACAAAAGCATGTTTAAACTTCAGCGGAAAACCTAGAACAATGGAAGAGTTCCGAAGCATTTTTAAACATCAGCGGAATTCAGAGAACAATGGAAAAGTTCCGAAGCATTTTTAAACGTCAGCGGAATTCCGAGAACAATGGAAGAGCTCCGAAGCATTTTTAAACATCAGTGGAGTTCCGAGAACAATGGAAAAGTTCCAAAGCATTTTTAAACGTCAGCAGAAATAAGAGAACAATGGAAGAGTTCCAAAGCATTTTCAAACTTCAGTGGAATTCCGAGAACAATGGAAAAGTTCCGAAGCATTATTAAACGTCAGCGCAATTCTGAGAAAAATGGAAGAGTTCTGAAGCATTTTTAAACTTCAGCGGAATTTCCAAGAACAATGGAAGAGTTCCGAAGCATTTTTAAGCATCAGCGGAATTCCGATAGCAATGGACAAGTTCTGAAGCATTTTTAAACTTCAGCGGAAATCAGAGAACAATGGAAGAGTTTCAAAGCATTTTAAAACTTCAGCGTAATTCCGAGAACAATGGAAGAGTTTCAAAGCATTTTAAAACGTCAGCTGAATTCCGATAA
Organism: Phyllobates terribilis; assembly: GCF_046119375.1. Lineage (NCBI taxonomy): Eukaryota > Metazoa > Chordata > Amphibia > Anura > Dendrobatidae > Phyllobates > Phyllobates terribilis. The sequence continues at coordinate 634,595,219 of NW_027362762.1, forward strand.
CAATGGAAGAGTTCAGAAGCATTTTTAAACATCAGCGGAATTCCGAGAACAATGGAAAAGCTCCGAAGCATTTATAAACGTCAGCGGAATTTCGAGAAAAATGGAAGAGTTCTGAAGCATTTTGAAATGTCAGCGGAAGTCCGAGAACAATGGAAGAGTTCCGAAGCATTTTTAAACTACAGCGGAATTCCGAGAACAATGGAAGAGTTCCGAAGCATTTTTAAATGTCATCAGAATTCCGAGAACAATGGAAGTGTTCCAAAGCATTTTTAAATGTCATCAGAATTCCGAGAACAATGGAAGTGTTCCGAAGCATTTTTAAACTTCAGCGGAATTTCCGAGAACAATGGAAGAGTTCCGAAGCATTTTTAAGCATCAGCGGAATTCCGATAGCAATGGATGAGTGCTGAAGCATTTTTAAACTTCAGCGGAATTCTGAGAAAAATGGAAGAGTTTCAAAGCATTTTAAAACTTCAGCGGAATTCCGAGAACAATGAAAGAGTTCCGAAGCATTTTTAAACGTCAGCAGAATTACGAGAACAATGGAAGAGTTCCGAAGCATTTTTAAACATCAGCGGAATTCCGACAACAATGGAAAAGTTCCGAAGCATTATTAAACGTCAGCAGAATTCCGAGAACAATGAAAGAGTTCCGAAGCATTTTTAAACATCAGCAGAATTGAGAGAACAATGGAAGAGTTCCGAAGCATTTTTAAACGTCAGCGCAATTCCGAGAACATTGAAAGAGTTCCGAATCATTTTTAAACTTCAGCGGAATTCTGAGAATAATGGAAGAGTTCCGTAGCATTTTTAAACGTCAGCAGAATTCCGAGAACAATGGAAGAGTTCCAAAGCATTTTTAAACTTCAGTAGAATTCCGAGAACAATGGAAGAGTTCCGAAGCATTTTTAAACTTCAGCGGAATTGCGAGAATAATGGAAGAGTTCCGAAGCATTTTTAAACTTCAGCGGAAATCCTAGAAAAATGGAAGAGTTCCGAAGCATTTTTAAACTTCAGTAGAATTCCGAGAACAATGGGAGAGTTCCGAAGCATTTTTAAACGTCAGCGGAATTACGAGAACAATGGAAGAGTTCCGAAGCATTTTTAAACATCAGCGGAATTCCGAGAACAATGGAAGACTTCCGAAGCATTTTTAAATGTCATCGGAATTCCGAGAACAATGGAAGTGTTCCAAAGCATTTTTAAACATCAGCGGAATTCCGAGAACAATGGAAAATTTCCGAAGGATTTTTAAACGTCAGAGGAATTCTTAGAAAAATTGAAGAGTTCCAAAGCATTTTAAAGCGTCAGCAGAATTCCGAGAACAATGAAAGAGTTCCGAATCATTTTTAAACTTCAGCGGAATTTCTGAGAACAATTGAAGAGTTCCGAAGCATTTTTAAGCATCAGCGAAATTCCGAGAACAATGGATGAGTTCTGAAGCATTTTTAAACTTCAGCGGAATTCTGAGAACAATGGAAGAGTTCTGAAGCATTTTTAAACTTCAGCGGAATTCTGAGAATAATTAAAGAGTTCCGAAGCATTTTTAAACTTTAGCGGAAATCCTAGAACAATGGAAGAGTTCCGAAGCATTTTTAAACATCAGCGGAATTCCGAGAAAAATGGAAGAGTTCCAAAGCATTTTTAAACGTCAGCGGAATTCCGAGAACATTGAAAGAGTTCCGAATCATTTTTAAACTTCAGCAGAATTCTGAGAATAATGGAAGAGTTCTGTAGCATTTTTAAACGTCAGCAGAATTCCGAGAACAATGGAAGAGTTCCAAAGCATTTTTAAACATCAGTAGAATTCCGAGAACAATGGAAGAGTTCCGAAGCATTTTTAAACTTCAGCGGAAATCCTAGAACAATGGAAGAGTTACGAAGCATTTTTAAACTTCAGTAGAATTCCGAGAACAATGGGAGAGTTCCGAAGCATTTTTAAACGTCAGCGGAATTACGAGAACAATGGAAGAGTTCCGAAGCATTTTTAAATGTCATCGGAATTCCGAGAACAATGGAAGTGTTCCAAAGCATTTTTAAACATCAGCGGAATTCCGAGAACAATGGAAAATTTCCGAAGCATTTTTAAACGTCAGAGGAATTCTGAGAAAAATGGAAGAGTTCCGAAGCATTTTAAAGCGTCAGCAGAATTCCGAGAACAATGAAAGAGTTCCGAATCATTTTTAAACTTCAGCGGTATTCCGGGAACAATGGAAGGGTTCTGAAGCATTTTTAAACTTCAGCGGAATTTCCGAGAACAATGGAAGTGTTCCGAAGCATTTTTAAATGTCAGCAGAATTCCGAGAACAATGGAAGTGTTCAGAAGCATTTTTAAACTTCAGCGAAATTCTGAGAACAATGGAAGAGTTTCAAAGCATTTTAAAACTTCAGAGGAATTCCGAGAACAATGAAAGACTTCCGAAGCATTTTTAAACATCAGCAGAATTGAGCAAACAATGGAAGAGTTCTGAAGCATTTTTAAATGTCAGAGGAATTCCTAGAACAATGGAAGAGTTTTGAAGCATTTTTAAACGTCAGCAGAAATCCGATAACAATGGAAGAGTTCAGAAGCATTTTTAAACTTCAATAAAATTCCGAGAACAATTGAAGAGTTCTGAAGCATTTTTAAACTTCAGCGGAATTCTGAGAATAATGGAAGAGTACAAAAGCATGTTTAAACTTCAGCGGAAAACCTAGAACAATGGAAGAGTTCCGAAGCATTTTTAAACATCAGCGGAATTCAGAGAACAATGGAAAAGTTCCGAAGCATTTTTAAACGTCAGCGGAATTCCGAGAACAATGGAAGAGCTCCGAAGCATTTTTAAACATCAGTGGAGTTCCGAGAACAATGGAAAAGTTCCAAAGCATTTTTAAACGTCAGCAGAAATAAGAGAACAATGGAAGAGTTCCAAAGCATTTTCAAACTTCAGCGGAATTCCGATAGCAATGGACAAGTTCTGAAGCATTTTTAAACTTCAGCGGAAATCAGAGAACAATGGAAGAGTTTCAAAGCATTTTAAAACTTCAGCGGAATTCCGAGAACAATGAAAGAGTTCCAAAGCATTTTTAAACATCAGCAGAATTGAGAGAATAATGGAAGAGTTCCGAAGCTTTTTTAAAAGTCAGCGGAATTCCGAGAACAATGGAAGAGTTTCAAACCATTTTTAAACGTCAGCTGAATTCCGATAACAATGGAAGAGTTCAGAAGCATTTTTAAACTTCAATAGAATTCCGAGGATAATGGAAGAGTTCTGAAGCATTTTTAAACTTCAGCGGAATTCTGAGAATAATGGAAGAGTACCTAAGCATTTTTAAACTTTAGCGGAAATCCTAGATCAATGGAAGAGTTTCGAAGCATTTTTAAACATCAGCGGAATTCCGAGAACAATGGAAAAGTACCGAAGCATTTTTAAACGTCAGCAGAATTCCGAGAACATTGAAAGAGTTCCGAATCATTTTTAAACTTCAGCGGAATTCTGAGAATAATGGAAGAGTTCCGTAGCATTTTTAAACGTCAGCAGAATTCCGAGAACAATGGAAGAGTTCCAAAGCATTCTTAAACATCAGTAGAATTCCAAGAACAATGGAAGAGTTCCGAAGCATTTTTAAACTTCAGCGGAATTCAGAGAACAATGGAAGAGTTCCGAAGCATTTTTAAACTTCAGCGGAATTCCTAGAACAATGGAAGAGTTCCGAAGCATTTTTAAACTTCAGTAGAATTCCGAGAACAATGGGAGAGTTCCGAAGCATTTTTAAATGTCATCGGAATTCCGAGAACAATGGAAGTGTTCCAAAGCATTTTTAAACATCAGCGGAATTCCGAGAACAATGGAAAATTTCCGAAGCATTTTTAAACGTCAGAGGAATTCTGAGAAAAATGGAAGAGTTCCGAAGCATTTTATAGCGTCAGCAGAATTCCGAGAACAATGAAAGAGTTCCAAATCATTTTTAAACTTCAGCGGAATTCCGAGAACAATGGAAGAGTTCAGAAGCAATATTAAACTTCAGCGGAATTCCGGGAACAATGGAAGAGTTCTGAAGCATTTTTAAACTTCAGCGAAATTTCCGAGAACAATGAAAGTGTTCCGAAGCATTTTTAAATGTCAGCAGAATTCCGAGAACAATGGAAGTGTTCAGAAGCATTTTTAAATGTCATCAGAATTCCGAGAACAATGGAAGTGTTCCGAAGCATTTTTAAATGTCAACAGAATTCCGAGAACAATGGAAGTGTTCCGAAGCATTTTTAAACTTCAGCGGAATTTCTGAGAACAATGGAAGAGTTCCGAAGCATTTTTAAACTTCAGCGGAAATCCTAGAACAATGGAAGAGTTCCGAAGCATTTTTAAACTACAGCGGAATTCCGAGAACAATGGAAGAGTTCCGAAGCATTTTTAAATGTCATCAGAATTCCGAGAACAATGGAAGTGTTCCAAAGCATTTTTAAATGTCATCAGAATTCCGAGAACAATGGAAGTGTTCCGAAGCATTTTTAAACTTCAGCGGAATTTCCGAGAACAATGGAAGAGTTCCGAAGCATTTTTAAGCATCAGCGGAATTCCGATAGCAATGGATGAGTGCTGAAGCATTTTTAAACTTCAGCGGAATTCTGAGAACAATGGAAGAGTTTCAAAGCATTTTAAAACTTCAGCGGAATTCCGAGAACAATGAAAGAGTTCCGAAGCATTTTTAAACTTCAGCGGAATTTCTGAGAACAATGGAAGAGTTCCGAAGCATTTTTAAACTTCAGCGGAAATCCTAGAACAATGGAAGAGTTCCGAAGCATTTTTAAACTACAGCGGAATTCCGAGAACAATGGAAGAGTTCCGAAGCATTTTTAAACATCAGCAGAATTGAGCAAACAATGGAAGAGTTCTGAAGCATTTTTAAATGTCAGAGGAATTCCTAGAACAATGGAAGAGTTTTGAAGCATTTTTAAACGTCAGCAGAAATCCGATAACAATGGAAGAGTTCAGAAGCATTTTTAAACTTCAATAAAATTCCGAGAACAATTGAAGAGTTCTGAAGCATTTTTAAACTTCAGCGGAATTCTGAGAATAATGGAAGAGTACAAAAGCATGTTTAAACTTCAGCGGAAAACCTAGAACAATGGAAGAGTTCCGAAGCATTTTTAAACATCAGCGGAATTCAGAGAACAATGGAAAAGTTCCGAAGCATTTTTAAACGTCAGCGGAATTCCGAGAACAATGGAAGAGCTCCGAAGCATTTTTAAACATCAGTGGAGTTCCGAGAACAATGGAAAAGTTCCAAAGCATTTTTAAACGTCAGCAGAAATAAGAGAACAATGGAAGAGTTCCAAAGCATTTTCAAACTTCAGTGGAATTCCGAGAACAATGGAAAAGTTCCGAAGCATTATTAAACGTCAACGCAATTCTGAGAAAAATGGAAGAGTTCTGAAGCATTTTTAAACTTCAGCGGAATTTCCAAGAACAATGGAAGAGTTCCGAAGCATTTTTAAGCATCAGCGGAATTCCGATAGCAATGGACAAGTTCTGAAGCATTTTTAAACTTCAGCGGAAATCAGAGAACAATGGAAGAGTTTCAAAGCATTTTAAAACTTCAGCGGAATTCCGAGAACAATGAAAGAGTTCCAAAGCATTTTTAAACATCAGCAGAATTGAGAGAATAATGGAAGAGTTCCGAAGCTTTTTTAAAAGTCAGCGGAATTCCGAGAACAATGGAAGAGTTTCAAACCATTTTTAAACGTCAGCTGAATTCCGATAACAATGGAAGAGTTCAGAAGCATTTTTAAACTTCAATAGAATTCCGAGGATAATGGAAGAGTTCTGAAGCATTTTTAAACTTCAGCGGAATTCTGAGAATAATGGAAGAGTACCTAAGCATTTTTAAACTTTAGCGGAAATCCTAGATCAATGGAAGAGTTTCGAAGCATTTTTAAACATCAGCGGAATTCCGAGAACAATGGAAAAGTACCGAAGCATTTTTAAACGTCAGCAGAATTCCGAGAACATTGAAAGAGTTCCGAATCATTTTTAAACTTCAGCGGAATTCTGAGAATAATGGAAGAGTTCCGTAGCATTTTTAAACGTCAGCAGAATTCCGAGAACAATGGAAGAGTTCCAAAGCATTCTTAAACATCAGTAGAATTCCAAGAACAATGGAAGAGTTCCGAAGCATTTTTAAACTTCAGCGGAATTCAGAGAACAATGGAAGAGTTCCGAAGCATTTTTAAACTTCAGCGGAATTCCTAGAACAATGGAAGAGTTCCGAAGCATTTTTAAACTTCAGTAGAATTCCGAGAACAATGGGAGAGTTCCGAAGCATTTTTAAATGTCATCGGAATTCCGAGAACAATGGAAGTGTTCCAAAGCATTTTTAAACATCAGCGGAATTCCGAGAACAATGGAAAATTTCCGAAGCATTATTTAACGTCAGCGGAATTCTGAGAAAAATGGAAGAGTTCCGAAGCATTTTTAAATGTCATCAGAATTCCGAGAACAATGGAAGTGTTCCAAAGCATTTTTAAATGTCATCAGAATTCCGAGAACAATGGAAGTGTTCCGAAGCATTTTTAAACTTCAGCGGAATTTCCGAGAACAATGGAAGAGTTCCAAAGCATTTTTAAGCATCAGCGGAATTCCGATAGCAATGGATGAGTTCTGAAGCATTTTTAAACTTCAGCGGAATTCTGAGAACAATGGAAGAGTTTCAAAGCATTTTAAAACTTCAGCGGAATTCCGAAAACAATGAAAGAGTTCCGAAGCATTTTTAAACTTTAGCGGAAATCCTAGAACAAAGGAAGAGTTCCGAAGCATTTTTAAACATCAGCGGAATTCCGAGAGCAAAGGAAAAGTTCCGAAGCATTTTTAAACGTCAGCGGAATTCCGAGAAAAATGGAAGAGTTCCAAAGCATTTTTAAACGTCAGCGGAATTCCGAGAACATTGAAAGAGTTCCGAATCATTTTTAAACTTCAGCAGAATTCTGAGAATAATGGAAGAGTTCCGTAGCATTTTTAAACGTCAGCAGAATTCCGAGAACAATGGAAGAGTTCCAAAGCATTTTTAAACATCAGTAGAATTCCGAGAACAATGGAAGAGTTCCGAAGCATTTTTAAACTTCAGCGGAAATCCTAGAACAATGGAAGAGTTACGAAGCATTTTTAAACTTCAGTAGAATTCCGAGAACAATGGGAGAGTTCCGAAGCATTTTTAAACGTCAGCGGAATTACGAGAACAATGGAAGAGTTCCGAAGCATTTTTAAATGTCATCGGAATTCCGAGAACAATGGAAGTGTTCCAAAGAATTTTTAAACATCAGTGGAGTTCCGAGAACAATTGAAGAGTTCTGAAGCATTTTTAAACTTCAGCGGAATTCTGAGAATAATGGAAGAGTACAAAAGCATGTTTAAACTTCAGCGGAAAACCTAGAACAATGGAAGAGTTCCGAAGCATTTTTAAACATCAGCGGAATTCAGAGAACAATGGAAAAGTTCCGAAGCATTTTTAAACGTCAGCGGAATTCCGAGAACAATGGAAGAGCTCCGAAGCATTTTTAAACATCAGTGGAGTTCCGAGAACAATGGAAAAGTTCCAAAGCATTTTTAAACGTCAGCAGAAATAAGAGAACAATGGAAGAGTTCCAAAGCATTTTCAAACTTCAGTGGAATTCCGAGAACAATGGAAAAGTTCCGAAGCATTATTAAACGTCAGCGCAATTCTGAGAAAAATGGAAGAGTTCCGAAGCATTTTTAAACTTCAGCGGAATTTCCAAGAACAATGGAAGAGTTCCGAAGCATTTTTAAGCATCAGCGGAATTCCGATAGCAATGGACAAGTTCTGAAGCATTTTTAAACTTCAGCGGAAATCAGAGAACAATGGAAGAGTTTCAAAGCATTTTAAAACTTCAGCGTAATTCCGAGAACAATGGAAGAGTTTCAAAGCATTTTAAAACGTCAGCTGAATTCCGATAACAATGGAAGAGTTCAGAAGCATTTTTAAACATCAGCGGAATTCCGAGAACAATGGAAAAGCTCCGAAGCATTTATAAACGTCAGCGGAATTTCGAGAAAAATGGAAGAGTTCTGAAGCATTTTGAAATGTCAGCGGAAGTCCGAGAACAATGGAAGAGTTCCGAAGCATTTTTAAACGTCAGCGGAATTCCGAGAACAATGGAAGAGTTCCGAAGCATTATTAAACTTCAGCGGAATTCCGGGAACAATGGAAGAGTTCTGAAGAATTTTTAAACTTCAGCGGAATTTCCGAGAACAATGGAAGTGTTCCGAAGCATTTTTAAATGTCATCAGAATTCCGAGAACAATGGAAGTGTTCCGAAGCATTTTTAAACTTCAGCGGTATTTCCGAGAACAATGGAAGAGTTCCGAAGCATTTTTAAGCATCAGCGGAATTCCGAGAGCAATGGATGAGTGCTGAAGCATTTTTAAACTTCAGCGGAATTCTGAGAACAATGGAAGAGTTTCAAAGCATTTTAAAACTTCAGCGGAATTCCGAGAACAATGAAAGAGTTCCGAAGCATTTTTAAACGTCAGCAGAATTACGAGAACAATGGAAGAGTTCCGAAGCATTTTTAAACATCAGCGGAATTCCGACAACAATGGAAAAGTTCCGAAGCATTATTAAACGTCAGCGCAATTCCGAGAACATTGAAAGAGTTCCGAATCATTTTTAAACTTCAGCGGAATTCTGAGAATAATGGAAGAGTTCCGTAGCATTTTTAAACGTCAGCAGAATTCCGAGAACAATGGAAGAGTTCCAAAGCATTTTTAAACTTCAGTAGAATTCCGAGAACAATGGAAGAGTTCCGAAGCATTTTTAAACTTCAGCGGAATTGCGAGAATAATGGAAGAGTTCCGAAGCATTTTTAAACGTCAGCGGAATTACGAGAACAATGGAAGAGTTCCGAAGCATTTTTAAATGTCATCGGAATTCCGAGAACAATGGAAGTGTTCCAAAGCATTTTTAAACATCAGCGGAATTCCGAGAACAATGGAAGAGTTCCGAAGCATTTTTAAATGTCATCGGAATTCCGAGAACAATGGAAGTGTTCCAAAGCATTTTTAAACATCAGCGGAATTCCGAGAACAATGGAAAATTTCCGAAGGATTTTTAAACGTCAGAGGAATTCTTAGAAAAATTGAAGAGTTCCAAAGCATTTTAAAGCGTCAGCAGAATTCCGAGAACAATGAAAGAGTTCCGAATCATTTTTAAACTTCAGCGGAATTTCTGAGAACAATTGAAGAGTTCCGAAGCATTTTTAAGCATCAGCGGAATTCCGAGAACAATCGATGAGTTCTGAAGCATTTTTAAACTTCAGCGGAATTCTGAGAACAATGGAAGAGTTCTGAAGCATTTTTAAACTTCAGCGGAATTCTGAGAATAATGGAAGAGTACCTAAGCATTTTTAAACTTCAGCGGAAATCCTAGAACAATGTAAGAGTTCCGAAGCATTTTTAAACATCAGCAGAATTCCGAGAACAATGGAAAAGTTCCGAAGCATTATTAAACGTCAGCGGAATTCTGAGAAAAATGGAAGAGTTCCAAAGCATTTTTAAACTTCAGCGGAATTCCGAGAACAATGGAAGAGTTCTGAAGCATTTTGAAATGTCAGCGGAAGTTCGAAAACAATGGAAGAGTTCCGAAGCATTTTTAAAACATCAGCGGAATTCCGAGAACAATGGAAAAGTTCCGAAGCATTATTTAACGTCAGCGGAATTCTGAGAAAAATGGAAGAGTTCCGAAGCATTTTTAAATGTCATCAGAATTCCGAGAACAATGGAAGTGTTCCAAAGCATTTTTAAATGTCATCAGAATTCCGAGAACAATGGAAGTGTTCCGAAGCATTTTTAAACTTCAGCGGAATTTCCGAGAACAATGGAAGAGTTCCAAAGCATTTTTAAGCATCAGCGGAATTCCGATAGCAATGGATGAGTTCTGAAGCATTTTTAAACTTCAGCGGAATTCTGAGAACAATGGAAGAGTTTCAAAGCATTTTAAAACTTCAGCGGAATTCCGAAAACAATGAAAGAGTTCCGAAGCATTTTTAAACTTTAGCGGAAATCCTAGAACAAAGGAAGAGTTCCGAAGCATTTTTAAACATCAGCGGAATTCCGAGAGCAAAGGAAAAGTTCCGAAGCATTTTTAAACGTCAGCGGAATTCCGAGAAAAATGGAAGAGTTCCAAAGCATTTTTAAACGTCAGCGGAATTCCGAGAACATTGAAAGAGTTCCGAATCATTTTTAAACTTCAACAGAATTCTGAGAATAATGGAAGAGTTCCGTAGCATTTTTAAACGTCAGCAGAATTCCGAGAACAATGGAAGAGTTCCAAAGCATTTTTAAACATCAGTAGAATTCCGAGAACAATGGAAGCGTTCCGAAGCATTTTTAAACTTCAGCGGAAATCCTAGAACAATGGAAGAGTTACGAAGCATTTTTAAACTTCAGTAGAATTCCGAGAACAATGGGAGAGTTCCGAAGCATTTTTAAACGTCAGCGGAATTACGAGAACAATGGAAGAGTTCCGAAGCATTTTTAAATGTCATCGGAATTCCGAGAACAATGGAAGTGTTCCAAAGAATTTTTAAACATCAGTGGAATTCCGAGAACAATGGAAAATTTCCGAAGCATTTTTAAACGTCAGAGGAATTCTGAGAAAAATGGAAGAGTTCCGAAGCATTTTAAAGCGTCAGCAGAATTCTGAGAACAATGAAAGAGTTCCGAATCATTTTTAAACTTCAGCGGTATTCCGGGAACAATGGAAGAGTTCTGAAGCATTTTTAAACTTCAGCGGAATTTCCGAGAACAATGGAAGTGTTCCGAAGCATTTTTAAATGTCAGCAGAATTCCGAGAACAATGGAAGTGTTCAGAAGCATTTTTAAACTTCAGCAAAATTCTGAGAACACTGGAAGAGTTTCAAAGCATTTTAAAACTTCAGAGGAATTCCGAGAACAATGAAAGAGTTCCGAAGCATTTTTAAACATCAGCAGAATTGAGCGAACAATGGAAGAGTTCTGAAGCATTTTTAAATGTCAGAGGAATTCCTAGAACAATGGAAGAGTTTTGAAGCATTTTTAAACGTCAGCAGAGATCCGATAACAATGGAAGAGTTCAGAAGCATTTTTAAACTTCAATAGAATTCCGAGAACAATTGAAGAGTTCTGAAGCATTTTTAAACTTCAGCGGAATTCTGAGAATAATGGAAGAGTACAAAAGCATGTTTAAACTTCAGCGGAAAACCTAGAACAATGGAAGAGTTCCGAAGCATTTTTAAACATCAGCGGAATTCAGAGAACAATGGAAAAGTTCCGAAGCATTTTTAAACGTCAGCGGAATTCCGAGAACAATGGAAGAGCTCCGAAGCATTTTTAAACATCAGTGGAGTTCCGAGAACAATGGAAAAGTTCCAAAGCATTTTTAAACGTCAGCAGAAATAAGAGAACAATGGAAGAGTTCCAAAGCATTTTCAAACTTCAGTGGAATTCCGAGAACAATGGAAAAGTTCCGAAGCATTATTAAACGTCAGCGCAATTCTGAGAAAAATGGAAGAGTTCTGAAGCATTTTTAAACTTCAGCGGAATTTCCAAGAACAATGGAAGAGTTCCGAAGCATTTTTAAGCATCAGCGGAATTCCGATAGCAATGGACAAGTTCTGAAGCATTTTTAAACTTCAGCGGAAATCAGAGAACAATGGAAGAGTTTCAAAGCATTTTAAAACTTCAGCGTAATTCCGAGAACAATGGAAGAGTTTCAAAGCATTTTAAAACGTCAGCTGAATTCCGATAACAATGGAAGAGTTCAGAAGCATTTTTAAACATCAGCGGAATTCCGAGAACAATGGAAAAGCTCCGAAGCATTTATAAACGTCAGCGGAATTTCGAGAAAAATGGAAGAGTTCTGAAGCATTTTGAAATGTCAGCGGAAGTCCGAGAACAATGGAAGAGTTCCGAAGCATTTTTAAACTACAGCGGAATTCCGAGAACAATGGAAGAGTTCCGAAGCATTTTTAAATGTCATCAGAATTCCGAGAACAATGGAAGTGTTCCAAAGCATTTTTAAATGTCATCAGAATTCCGAGAACAATGGAAGTGTTCCGAAGCATTTTTAAACTTCAGCGGAATTTCCGAGAACAATGGAAGAGTTCCGAAGCATTTTTAAGCATCAGCGGAATTCCGATAGCAATGGATGAGTGCTGAAGCATTTTTAAACTTCAGCGGAATTCTGAGAAAAATGGAAGAGTTTCAAAGCATTTTAAAACTTCAGCGGAATTCCGAGAACAATGAAAGAGTTCCGAAGCATTTTTAAACGTCAGCAGAATTACGAGAACAATGGAAGAGTTCCGAAGCATTTTTAAACATCAGCGGAATTCCGACAACAATGGAAAAGTTCCGAAGCATTATTAAACGTCAGCAGAATTCCGAGAACAATGAAAGAGTTCCGAAGCATTTTTAAACATCAGCAGAATTGAGAGAACAATGGAAGAGTTCCGAAGCATTTTTAAACGTCAGCGCAATTCCGAGAACATTGAAAGAGTTCCGAATCATTTTTAAACTTCAGCGGAATTCTGAGAATAATGGAAGAGTTCCGTAGCATTTTTAAACGTCAGCAGAATTCCGAGAACAATGGAAGAGTTCCAAAGCATTTTTAAACTTCAGTAGAATTCCGAGAACAATGGAAGAGTTCCGAAGCATTTTTAAACTTCAGCGGAATTGCGAGAATAATGGAAGAGTTCCGAAGCATTTTTAAACTTCAGCGGAAATCCTAGAAAAATGGAAGAGTTCCGAAGCATTTTTAAACTTCAGTAGAATTCCGAGAACAATGGGAGAGTTCCGAAGCATTTTTAAACGTCAGCGGAATTACGAGAACAATGGAAGAGTTCCGAAGCATTTTTAAACATCAGCGGAATTCCGAGAACAATGGAAGACTTCCGAAGCATTTTTAAATGTCATCGGAATTCCGAGAACAATGGAAGTGTTCCAAAGCATTTTTAAACATCAGCGGAATTCCGAGAACAATGGAAAATTTCCGAAGGATTTTTAAACGTCAGAGGAATTCTTAGAAAAATTGAAGAGTTCCAAAGCATTTTAAAGCGTCAGCAGAATTCCGAGAACAATGAAAGAGTTCCGAATCATTTTTAAACTTCAGCGGAATTTCTGAGAACAATTGAAGAGTTCCGAAGCATTTTTAAGCATCAGCGAAATTCCGAGAACAATGGATGAGTTCTGAAGCATTTTTAAACTTCAGCGGAATTCTGAGAACAATGGAAGAGTTCTGAAGCATTTTTAAACTTCAGCGGAATTCTGAGAATAATTAAAGAGTTCCGAAGCATTTTTAAACTTTAGCGGAAATCCTAGAACAATGGAAGAGTTCCGAAGCATTTTTAAACATCAGCGGAATTCCGAGAAAAATGGAAGAGTTCCAAAGCATTTTTAAACGTCAGCGGAATTCCGAGAACATTGAAAGAGTTCCGAATCATTTTTAAACTTCAGCAGAATTCTGAGAATAATGGAAGAGTTCTGTAGCATTTTTAAACGTCAGCAGAATTCCGAGAACAATGGAAGAGTTCCAAAGCATTTTTAAACATCAGTAGAATTCCGAGAACAATGGAAGAGTTCCGAAGCATTTTTAAACTTCAGCGGAAATCCTAGAACAATGGAAGAGTTACGAACCATTTTTAAACTTCAGTAGAATTCCGAGAACAATGGGAGAGTTCCGAAGCATTTTTAAACGTCAGCGGAATTACGAGAACAATGGAAGAGTTCCGAAGCATTTTTAAATGTCATCGGAATTCCGAGAACAATGGAAGTGTTCCAAAGCATTTTTAAACATCAGCGGAATTCCGAGAACAATGGAAAATTTCCGAAGCATTTTTAAACGTCAGAGGAATTCTGAGAAAAATGGAAGAGTTCCGAAGCATTTTAAAGCGTCAGCAGAATTCCGAGAACAATGAAAGAGTTCCGAATCATTTTTAAACTTCAGCGGTATTCCGGGAACAATGGAAGGGTTCTGAAGCATTTTTAAACTTCAGCGGAATTTCCGAGAACAATGGAAGTGTTCCGAAGCATTTTTAAATGTCAGCAGAATTCCGAGAACAATGGAAGTGTTCAGAAGCATTTTTAAACTTCAGCGAAATTCTGAGAACAATGGAAGAGTTTCAAAGCATTTTAAAACTTCAGAGGAATTCCGAGAACAATGAAAGAGTTCCGAAGCATTTTTAAACATCAGCAGAATTGAGCAAACAATGGAAGAGTTCTGAAGCATTTTTAAATGTCAGAGGAATTCCTAGAACAATGGAAGAGTTTTGAAGCATTTTTAAACGTCAGCAGAAATCCGATAACAATGGAAGAGTTCAGAAGCATTTTTAAACTTCAATAAAATTCCGAGAACAATTGAAGAGTTCTGAAGCATTTTTAAACTTCAGCGGAATTCTGAGAATAATGGAAGAGTACAAAAGCATGTTTAAACTTCAGCGGAAAACCTAGAACAATGGAAGAGTTCCGAAGCATTTTTAAACATCAGCGGAATTCAGAGAACAATGGAAAAGTTCCGAAGCATTTTTAAACGTCAGCGGAATTCCGAGAACAATGGAAGAGCTCCGAAGCATTTTTAAACATCAGTGGAGTTCCGAGAACAATGGAAAAGTTCCAAAGCATTTTTAAACGTCAGCAGAAATAAGAGAACAATGGAAGAGTTCCAAAGCATTTTCAAACTTCAGCGGAATTCCGATAGCAATGGACAAGTTCTGAAGCATTTTTAAACTTCAGCGGAAATCAGAGAACAATGGAAGAGTTTCAAAGCATTTTAAAACTTCAGCGGAATTCCGAGAACAATGAAAGAGTTCCAAAGCATTTTTAAACATCAGCAGAATTGAGAGAATAATGGAAGAGTTCCGAAGCTTTTTTAAAAGTCAGCGGAATTCCGAGAACAATGGAAGAGTTTCAAACCATTTTTAAACGTCAGCTGAATTCCGATAACAATGGAAGAGTTCAGAAGCATTTTTAAACTTCAATAGAATTCCGAGGATAATGGAAGAGTTCTGAAGCATTTTTAAACTTCAGCGGAATTCTGAGAATAATGGAAGAGTACCTAAGCATTTTTAAACTTTAGCGGAAATCCTAGATCAATGGAAGAGTTTCGAAGCATTTTTAAACATCAGCGGAATTCCGAGAACAATGGAAAAGTACCGAAGCATTTTTAAACGTCAGCAGAATTCCGAGAACATTGAAAGAGTTCCGAATCATTTTTAAACTTCAGCGGAATTCTGAGAATAATGGAAGAGTTCCGTAGCATTTTTAAACGTCAGCAGAATTCCGAGAACAATGGAAGAGTTCCAAAGCATTCTTAAACATCAGTAGAATTCCAAGAACAATGGAAGAGTTCCGAAGCATTTTTAAACTTCAGCGGAATTCAGAGAACAATGGAAGAGTTCCGAAGCATTTTTAAACTTCAGCGGAATTCCTAGAACAATGGAAGAGTTCCGAAGCATTTTTAAACTTCAGTAGAATTCCGAGAACAATGGGAGAGTTCCGAAGCATTTTTAAATGTCATCGGAATTCCGAGAACAATGGAAGTGTTCCAAAGCATTTTTAAACATCAGCGGAATTCCGAGAACAATGGAAAATTTCCGAAGCATTTTTAAACGTCAGAGGAATTCTGAGAAAAATGGAAGAGTTCCGAAGCATTTTATAGCGTCAGCAGAATTCCGAGAACAATGAAAGAGTTCCAAATCATTTTTAAACTTCAGCGGAATTCCGAGAACAATGGAAGAGTTCAGAAGCAATATTAAACTTCAGCGGAATTCCGGGAACAATGGAAGAGTTCTGAAGCATTTTTAAACTTCAGCGAAATTTCCGAGAACAATGAAAGTGTTCCGAAGCATTTTTAAATGTCAGCAGAATTCCGAGAACAATGGAAGTGTTCAGAAGCATTTTTAAATGTCATCAGAATTCCGAGAACAATGGAAGTGTTCCGAAGCATTTTTAAATGTCAACAGAATTCCGAGAACAATGGAAGTGTTCCAAAGCATTTTTAAATGTCATCAGAATTCCGAGAACAATGGAAGAGTTCCGAAGCATTTTTAAGCATCAGCGGAATTCCGATAGCAATGGATGAGTTCTGAAGCATTTTTAAACTTCAGCGGAATTCTGAGAACAATGGAAGAGTTTCAAAGCATTTTAAAACTTCAGCGGAATTCCGAGAACAATGAAAGAGTTCCGAAGCATTTTTAAACATCAGCAGAATTGAGAGAACAATCGAAGAGTTCCGAAGCATTTTTAAACATCACCGGAATTCCGAGAACAATGGAAGAGTTCCGAAGCATTTTTAAACGTCAGCTGAATTCCGATAACAATGGAAGAATTCAGAAGCATTTTTAAACTTCAGCGGAATTCTGAGAATAATGGAAGAGTACCTAAGCATTTTTAAACTTTAGCGGAAATCCCAGAACAATGGAAGAGTTCCGAAGCATTTTTAAACATCAGCGGAATTCCGAGAACAAAGGAAAAGTTCCGAAGCATTTTTAAACGTCAGCGGAATTCCGAGAACATTGAAAGAGTTCCGAATCATTTTTAAACTTCAGCGGAATTCTGAGAATAATGGAAGAGTTCCGTAGCATTTTTAAACGTCAGCAGAATTCCGAGAACAATGGAAGAGTTCCAAAGCATTTTTAAACATCAGTAGAATTCCGAGAACAATGGAAGAGTTCCGAAGCATTTTTAAACTTCAGCGGAAATCCTAGAACAATGGAAGAGTTCCGAAGCATTTTTAAACTTCAGTAGAATTCCGAGAACAATGGGAGAGTTCCGAAGCATTTTTAAACGTCAGCGGAATTACGAGAACAATGGTAGAGTTCCGAAGCATTTTTAAATGTCATCGGAATTCCGAGAACAATGGAAGTGCTCCAAAGCATTTTTAAACATCAGCGGAATTCCGAGAACAATGGAAAATTTCCGAAGCATTTTTAAACGTCAGAGGAATTCTGAGAAAAATGGAAGAGTTCCGAAGCATTTTAAAGCGTCAGCAGAATTCCGAGAACAATGAAAGAGTTCCGAATCATTTTTAAACTTCAGCGGAATTCCGAGAACAATGGAAGAGTTCAGAAGCATTATTAAACTTCAGCGGAATTCCGGGAACAATGGAAGAGTTCTGAAGCATTTTTAAACTTCAGCGAAATTTCCGAGAACAATGAAAGTGTTCCGAAGCATTTTTAAATGTCATCAGAATTCCGAGAACAATGGAAGTGTTCAGAAGCATTTTTAAATGTCATCAGAATTCCGAGAACAATGGAAGTATTCCGAAGCATTTTTAAATGTCATCAGAATTCCGAGAACAATGGAAGTGTTCCGAAGCATTTTTTAACTTCAGCGGAATTTCCGAGAACAATGGAAGAGTTCCGAAGCATTTTTAAGCATCAGCGGAATTCCGATAGCAATGGATGAGTTCTGAAGCATTTTTAAACTTCAGCGGAATTCTGAGAACAATGGAAGAGTTTCAAAGCATTTTAAAACTTCAGCGGAATTCCGAGAACAATGGAAGAGTTCAGAAGAATTTTTAAACTTCAATAGAATTACGAGAATAATGGAAGAGTTCTGAAGCATTTTTAAACTTCAGCAGAATTCTGAGAATAATGGAAGAGTACCTAAGCATTTTTAAACTTTAGCGGAAATCCTAGAACAATGGAAGAGTTCCGAAGCATTTTAAACATCAGCGGAATTCCGAGAACAAAGGAAAGTTCCGAAGCATTTTTAAACGTCAGTGGAATTCCGAGAACAATGGAAGAGTTCCAAAGCATTTTTAAACATCAGTAGAATTCCGAGAACAATGGAAGAGTTCCGAAGCATTTTTAAACTTCAGCGGAAATCCGAGAACAATGGAAGAGTTCCGAAGCATTTTTAAACTTCAGTAGAATTCCGAGAACAATGGGAGAGTTCCGAAGCATTTTTAAACGTCAGCGGAATTACGAGAACAATGGAAGAGTTCCGAAGCATTTTTAAATGTCATCGGAATTCCGAGAACAATGGAAGTGTTCCAAAGCATTTTTAAACATCAGCGGAATTCCGAGAACAATGGAAAATTTCAGAAGCATTTTTAAACGTCAGGGGAATTCTGAGAAAAATGGAATAGTTCCGAAGCATTTTAAAGCGTCAGCAGAATTCCGAGAATAATGAAAGAGTTCCGAATCATTTTTAAACTTCAGCGGAATTCTGAGAATAATGGAAGAGTTCCGTAGCATTTTTAAACGTCAGCTGAATTCCGATAACAATGGAAGAATTCAGAAGCATTTTTAAACTTCAGCGGAATTCTGAGAATAATGGAAGAGTACCTAAGCATTTTTAAACTTTAGCGGAAATCCCAGAACAATGGAAGAGTTCCGAAGCATTTTTAAACATCAGCGGAATTCCGAGAACAAAGGAAAAGTTCCGAAGCATTTTTAAACGTCAGCGGAATTCCGAGAACATTGAAAGAGTTCCGAATCATTTTTAAACTTCAGCGGAATTCTGAGAATAATGGAAGAGTTCCGTAGCATTTTTAAACGTCAGCAGAATTCCGAGAACAATGGAAGAGTTCCAAAGCATTTTTAAACATCAGTAGAATTCCGAGAACAATGGAAGAGTTCCGAAGCATTTTTAAACTTCAGCGGAAATCCTAGAACAATGGAAGAGTTCCGAAGCATTTTTAAACTTCAGTAGAATTCCGAGAACAATGGGAGAGTTCCGAAGCATTTTTAAACGTCAGCGGAATTACGAGAACAATGGTAGAGTTCCGAAGCATTTTTAAATGTCATCGGAATTCCGAGAACAATGGAAGTGCTCCAAAGCATTTTTAAACATCAGCGGAATTCCGAGAACAATGGAAAATTTCCGAAGCATTTTTAAACGTCAGAGGAATTCTGAGAAAAATGGAAGAGTTCCGAAGCATTTTAAAGCGTCAGCAGAATTCCGAGAACAATGAAAGAGTTCCGAATCATTTTTAAACTTCAGCGGAATTCCGAGAACAATGGAAGAGTTCAGAAGCATTATTAAACTTCAGCGGAATTCCGGGAACAATGGAAGAGTTCTGAAGCATTTTTAAACTTCAGCGAAATTTCCGAGAACAATGAAAGTGTTCCGAAGCATTTTTAAATGTCATCAGAATTCCGAGAACAATGGAAGTGTTCAGAAGCATTTTTAAATGTCATCAGAATTCCGAGAACAATGGAAGTATTCCGAAGCATTTTTAAATGTCATCAGAATTCCGAGAACAATGGAAGTGTTCCGAAGCATTTTTTAACTTCAGCGGAATTTCCGAGAACAATGGAAGAGTTCCGAAGCATTTTTAAGCATCAGCGGAATTCCGATAGCAATGGATGAGTTCTGAAGCATTTTTAAACTTCAGCGGAATTCTGAGAACAATGGAAGAGTTTCAAAGCATTTTAAAACTTCAGCGGAATTCCGAGAACAATGGAAGAGTTCAGAAGAATTTTTAAACTTCAATAGAATTACGAGAATAATGGAAGAGTTCTGAAGCATTTTTAAACTTCAGCAGAATTCTGAGAATAATGGAAGAGTACCTAAGCATTTTTAAACTTTAGCGGAAATCCTAGAACAATGGAAGAGTTCCGAAGCATTTTAAACATCAGCGGAATTCCGAGAACAAAGGAAAGTTCCGAAGCATTTTTAAACGTCAGTGGAATTCCGAGAACAATGGAAGAGTTCCAAAGCATTTTTAAACATCAGTAGAATTCCGAGAACAATGGAAGAGTTCCGAAGCATTTTTAAACTTCAGCGGAAATCCGAGAACAATGGAAGAGTTCCGAAGCATTTTTAAACTTCAGTAGAATTCCGAGAACAATGGGAGAGTTCCGAAGCATTTTTAAACGTCAGCGGAATTACGAGAACAATGGAAGAGTTCCGAAGCATTTTTAAATGTCATCGGAATTCCGAGAACAATGGAAGTGTTCCAAAGCATTTTTAAACATCAGCGGAATTCCGAGAACAATGGAAAATTTCAGAAGCATTTTTAAACGTCAGGGGAATTCTGAGAAAAATGGAATAGTTCCGAAGCATTTTAAAGCGTCAGCAGAATTCCGAGAATAATGAAAGAGTTCCGAATCATTTTTAAACTTCAGCGGAATTCTGAGAATAATGGAAGAGTTCCGTAGCATTTTTAAACGTCATCAGAATTCC
This sequence comes from Phyllobates terribilis, assembly GCF_046119375.1. Lineage (NCBI taxonomy): Eukaryota > Metazoa > Chordata > Amphibia > Anura > Dendrobatidae > Phyllobates > Phyllobates terribilis. The sequence continues at coordinate 634,615,374 of NW_027362762.1, forward strand.
GAGAACAATGGAAGAGTTCCAAAGCATTTTTAAACATCAGTAGAATTCCGAGAACAATGGAAGAGTTCCGAAGCATTTTTAAACTTCAGCGGAATTCCGAGAACAATGGAAGAGTTCCGAAGCATTTTTAAACTTCAGCGTAAATCCTAGAACAATGGAAGTGTTCCAAAGCATTTTTAAACTTCAGTAGAATTCCGAGAACAATGGGAGAGTTCCGAAGCATTTTTAAATGTCAGCGGAATTACGAGAACAATGGAAGAGTTCCGAAGCATTTTTAAGCGTCAGCAGAATTCCGAGAACAATGAAAGAGCTCCGAATCATTTTTAAACTTCAGCGGAATTCCGAGAACAATGGAAGAGTTCAGAAGCATTATTAAACTTCAGCGGAATTCCGGGAACAATGGAAGAGTTCTGAAGCATTTTTAAACTTCAGCAAAATTTTCGAGAACAATGGAAGTGTTCCGAAGCATTTTTAAATGTCAGCAGAATTCCGAGAACCATGGAAGTGTTCAGAAGCATTTTTAAACTTCAGCGGAATTTCTGAGAACAATTGAAGGGTTCCGAAGCATTTTTAAGCATCAGCGGAATTCCGAGAACAATGGATGAGTTCTGAAGCATTTTTAAACTTCAGCGGAATTCTGAGAACAATGGAAGAGTTTCAAAGCATTTTAAAACTTCAGAGGAATTCCGAGAACAATGAAAGAGTTCCGAAGCATTTTTAAACATCAGCAGAATTGAGCGAACAATGGAAGAGTTCCGAAGCATTTTTAAACGTCAGCGGAATTCCTAGAACAATGGAAAAGTTTTGAAGCATTTTTAAACGTCAGCAGTATTCCGATAACAATGGAAGAGTTCAGAAGCATTTTTAAACTTCAGCGGAATTCTGAGAATAATGTAAGAGTACCTAAGCATTTTTAAACTTCAGCGGAAATCCTAGAACCATGGGAGAGTTCCGAAGCATTTTTAAACATCAGCGGAATTCCGAGAACAATGGAAAAGTTCCGAAGCATTTTTAAACGTTACCGGAATTCCGAGAACAATGGAAAAGTTCCGAAGCATTTTTAAACATCATTTGAGTTCCGAGAACAATGGAAATGTTCCGAAGCATTTTTAAACGTCAGCAGAATTACGAGAACAATGGAAGAGTTCTGAAGCATTTTGAAATGTCAGCGGAAGTCCGAGAACAATGGAAGAGTTCCGAAGCATTTTTAAACAACAGCGGAATTCCGACAACAATGGAAAAGTTCCGAAGCATTATTAAACGTCAGCGGAATTCTGAGAAAAATTGAAGAGTTACAAAGCATTTTTAAACTTCAGCGGAATTCCGAGAATAATGGAAAAGTTCCGAAGCATTATTAAACGTCAGCGGAATTCTGAGAAAAATGGAAGAGTTCCGAAGCATTTTTAAACTTCAGCGGAATTCTGAGAACAATGGAAGAGTTCTGAAGCATTTTGAAATGTCAGCGGAAGTTCGAGAACAATGGAAGAGTTCCAAAGCATTTTTAGAACATCAGCGGAATTCCGAGAACAATGGAAGAGTTCTGAAGTATTTTGAAAAGTCAGCGGAAGTTCGAGAACAATGGAAGAGTTCCCAAGCATTTTTAAAACATTAGCGGAATTCCGAGAACAATGGAAAAGTTCCGAAGCATTATTTAACGTCAGCGGAATTCTGAGAAAAATGGAAGAGTTCCGAAGCATTTTTAAACTTCAGCGGAATTCCGAGAACAATGAAAGAGTTCCGAAGCATTTTTAAACTTCAGCGGAATTCCGGGAACAATGGAAGAGTTCTGAAGCATTTTTAAATGTCATCAGAATTCCGAGAACAATGGAAGTGTTCCGAAGCATTTTTAAATGTCAACAGAATTCCGAGAACAATGGAAGTGTTCCGAAGCATTTTTAAACTTCAGCGGAATTTCTGAGAACAATGGAAGAGTTCCGAAGCATTTTTAAACTTCAGCGGAAATCCTAGAACAATGGAAGAGTTCCGAAGCATTTTTAAACTACAGCGGAATTCCGAGAACAATGGAAGAGTTCCGAAGCATTTTTAAATGTCATCAGAATTCCGAGAACAATGGAAGTGTTCCAAAGCATTTTTAAATGTCATCAGAATTCCGAGAACAATGGAAGTGTTCCGAAGCATTTTTAAACTTCAGCGGAATTTCCGAGAACAATGGAAGAGTTCCGAAGCATTTTTAAGCATCAGCGGAATTCCGATAGCATTGGATGAGTGCTGAAGCATTTTTAAACTTCAGCGGAATTCTGAGAACAATGGAAGAGTTTCAAAGCATTTTAAAACTTCAGCGGAATTCCGAGAACAATGAAAGAGTTCCGAAGCATTTTTAAACTTCAGCGGAATTTCTGAGAACAATGGAAGAGTTCCGAAGCATTTTTAAACTTCAGCGGAAATCCTAGAACAATGGAAGAGTTCCGAAGCATTTTTAAACTACAGCGGAATTCCGAGAACAATGGAAGAGTTCCGAAGCATTTTTAAATGTCATCAGAATTCCGAGAACAATGGAAGTGTTCCAAAGCATTTTTAAATGTCATCAGAATTCCGAGAACAATGGAAGTGTTCCGAAGCATTTTTAAACTTCAGCGGAATTTCCGAGAACAATGGAAGAGTTCCGAAGCATTTTTAAGCATCAGCGGAATTCCGATAGCAATGGATGAGTGCTGAAGCATTTTTAAACTTCAGCGGAATTCTGAGAACAATGGAAGAGTTTCAAAGCATTTTAAAACTTCAGCGGAATTCCGAGAACAATGAAAGAGTTCCGAAGCATTTTTAAACGTCAGCAGAATTACGAGAACAATGGAAGAGTTCCGAAGCATTTTTAAACATCAGCGGAATTCCGACAACAATGGAAAAGTTTCGAAGCATTTTTAAACCTCAGCGGAATTCCGAGAACAATGGAAAAGTTCCGAAGCATTTTTAAACATCAGCGGAATTCCGAGAACATTGAAAGAGTTCCGAATCATTTTTAAACTTCAGCGGAATTCTGAGAATAATGGAAGAGTTCCGTAGCATTTTTAAACGTCAGCAGAATTCCGAGTACAAGGGAAGAGTTCCAAAGCATTTTTAAACATCAGTTGAATTCCGAGAACAATGGAAGAGTTCCGAAGCATTTTTAAACTTCAGCGAAATTCAGAGAACAATGGAAGAGTTCCGAAGCATTTTTAAACTTCAGCGGAAATCCTAGAACAATGGAAAATTTCCGAAGCATTTTTAAACGTCAGAGGAATTTTGAGAAAAATGGAAGAGTTCCGAAGCATTTTAAAGCATCAGCAGAATTCCGAGAACAATGAAAGAGTTCCGAATCATTCTTAAACTTCAGCGGAATTCCGACAACAATGGAAGAGTTCATAAGCAATATTAAACTTCAGCGGAATTCCGGGAACAATGGAAGAGTTCTTAAGCAATATTAAACTTCAGCGGAATTCCGGGAACAATGGAAGAGTTCTGAAGCATTTTTAAACTTCAGCGAAATTTCCGAGAACAATGAAAGTGTTCCGAAGCATTTTTAAATGTCAGCAGAATTCCGAGAACAATGGAAGTGTTCAGAAGCATTTTTAAATGTCATCAGAATTCCGAGAACAATGGTAGTGTTCCGAAGCATTTTTAAATGTCATCAGAATTCCGAGAACAATGGAAGTGTTCCGAAGAATTTTTAAACTTCAGCGGAATTTCTGAGAACAATGGAAGAGTTCCGAAGCATTTTTAAACGTCAGCTGAATTCCGATAACAATGGAAGAGTTCAGAAGCATTTTTAAACTTCAATAGAATTCCGAGAAAAATAGAAGAGTTCTGAAGCATTTTTAAACTTCAGCGGAATTCTGAGAATAATGGAAGAGTACCTAAGCATTTTTAATCTTTAGCGGAAATCCTAGAACAATGGAAGAGTTCCGAAGCATTTTAAAAACATCAGCGGAATTCCGAGTACAATGGAAAAGTTCCGAAGCATTTTTAAACATCAGCGGAATTCCGAGAAAAATGGAAGAGTTCAGAAGCATTTTTAAATGTCAGCGGAATTCCGAGAACATTGAAAGAGTTCCGAATCATTTTTAAACTTCAGCGGTATTCTGAGAATAATGGAAGAGTTCCGTAGCATTTTTAAACGTCAGCAAAATTCCGAGAACAATGGGAGAGTTTCAAAGCATTTTTAAACATCAGCGGAATTCCGAGAACATTGGAAAATATCCAAAGCATTTTTAAATGTCAGAGGAATTCTGAGAAAAATGGAAGAGTTCCCAAGCATTTTAAAGCGTCAGCAGAATTCCGAGAACAATGAAAGAGTTCCGAATCATTTTTAAACTTCAGCGGAATTCCGAGAACAATGGAAGAGTTCAGAAGCATTATCAAACTTCAGCGGAATTCCGGGAACAATGGAAGAGTTCTGAAGCATTTTTAAACGTCAGGGGAATTCCGAGAACATTGAAAGAGTTCCGAATCATTTTTAAACTTCAGCAGAATTCTGAGAATAATGGAAGAGTTCCGTAGCATTTTTAAACGTCAGCAGAATTCCGAGAACAATGGAAGAGTTCCAAAGCATTTTTAAACATCAGTAGATTTCCGAGAACAATGGAAGAGTTCCAAAGCATTTTTAAACTTCAGCGGAAATCCTACAACAATGGAAGAGTTCCGAAGCATTTTTAAACTTCAGTAGAATTCCGAGAACAATGGGAGAGTTCCGAAGCATTTTTAAACGTCAGCGGAATTACGAGAACAATGGAAGAGTTTCGAAGCATTTTTAAATGTCATCAGAATTCTGAGAACAATGGAAGTGTTCCAAAGCATTTTTAAACATCAGCGGAATTCCGAGAACAATAGAAAATTTCAGAAGCATTTTTAAACGTCAGAGGAATTCTGAGAAAAATGGAAGAGTTCCGAAGCATTTTAAAGCGTCAGCAGAATTCTGAGAACAATGAAAGAGTTCTAAAGCATTTTGAAATTTCAGCGGAAGTCCGAGAACAATGGAAGAGTTCCGAAGCATTTTTAAACATCAGCGGAATTCCGAGAACAATGGAAAAGTTCCGAAGCATTATTAAATGTCAGCGGAATTCTGAGAAAAATGGAAGAGTTCCAAAGCATTTTTAAACTTCAGCGGAATTCCGAGAACAATGGAAAAGTTCCGAAGCATTATTAAACGTCAGCGGAATTCTGAGAAAAATGGAAGAGTTCCGAAGCATTTTTAAACTTCAGCGGAATTCTGAGAACAATGGAAGAGTTCTGAAGCATTTTGAAATGTCAGCGGAAGTTCGAGAACAATGGAAGAGTTCCGAAGCATTTTTAAAACATCAGCGGAATTCCGAGAACAATGGAAAAGTTCCGAAGCATTATTTAACGTCAGCGGAATTCTGAGAAAAATCGAAGAGTTCCGAAGCATTTTTAAACTTCAGCGGAATTCCGAAAACAATGAAAGAGTTCCGAAGCATTATTAAACTTCAGCGGAATTCCGGGAACAATGGAAGAGTCCTGAAGCAATATTAAACTTCAGCGGAATTCCGGTAACAATGTAAGAGTTCTGAAGCATTTTTAAACTTCAGCGAAATATCCGAGAACAATGAAAGTGTTCCGAAGCATTTTTAAATGTCAGCAGAATTCCGAGAACAATGGAAGTGTTCAGAAGCATTTTTAAATGTCATCAGGATTCCGAGAACAATGGAAGTGTTCCGAAGCATTTTTAAATGTCATCAGAATTCCGAGAATAATGGAAGTGTTCCGAAGCATTTTTAAACTTCAGCGGAATTTCCGAGAACAATGGGAGAGTTCCGAAGCATTTTTAAACGTCAGCGGAATTCCGAGATCAATGTAAGAGTTCCGAAGCATTTTTAAATGTCATCGGAATTCCGAGAACAATGGAAGTGTTCCAAAGCATTTTTAAACATCAGCGGAATTCCGAGAACAATGGAAAGTTTCCGAAGCATTTTTAAACGTCAGAGGAATTCTGAGAAAAATGGAAGAGTTCTGAAGCATTTTAAAGCGTCAGCAGAATTTCGGGAACAATGAAAGAGTTCCGAATCATTTTTAAACTTCACCGGAATTCCGAGAACAATGGAAGAGTTCAGAAGCATTATTAAACTTCAGCGGAATTCCGGGAACAATGGAAGAGTTCTGAAGCATTTTTAAACTTCAGCGGAATTCTGAGAACAATGGAAGAGTTTCAAAGCATTTTAAAACTTCAGAGGAATTCCGAGAACAATGAAAGAGTTCCGAAGCATTTTTAAACGTCAGCGGAATTACTAGAACAATGGAAGAGTTTTGAAGCATTTTTAAACGTCAGCAGAATTCCGATAACAATGGAAGAGTTCAGAAGCATTTTTAAACTTCAATAGAATTCCGAGAACAATGGAAGAGTTCTGCAGCATTTTTAAACTTCAGCGGAATTCTGAGAATAATGGAAGAGTACCTAAGCATTTTTAAACTTCAGCGGAAATCCTAGAACAATGGAAGAGTTACGAAGCATTTTTAAACATCAGCGGAATGCCGAGAACAATGGAAAAGTTCCGAAGCATTTTTAAACGTCAGCGGAATTCCGAGAACAATGGAAGGGTTACGAAGCATTTTTAAACATCAGTGGAGTTCCGAGAACAATGGAAAAGTTCCGAAGCATTTTTAAACGTCAGCAGAATTACGAGAACAATGGAAGAGTTCTGAAGCATTTTGAAATGTCAGCGGAAGTCCGAGAACAAGGAAGAGTTCCGAAGCATTTTTAAACATCAGCGGAATTCCGACAACAATGGAAAAGTTCCGAAGCATTATTAAACGTCAGCGGAATTCTGAGAAAAATGGAAGAGTTCCAAAGCATTATTAAACGTTAGCGGAATTCTGAGAAAAATGGAAGAGTTCCGAAGCATTTTAAACTTCAGCGGAATTCCGAGAACAATGGAAGAGTTCTGAAGCATTTTGAAATGTCATCGGAAGTTCGAGAACAATGGAAGAGTTCCGAAGCATTTTTAAAACATCAGCGGAATTCCGGGAACAATGGAAGAGTTCTGAAGCATTTTTAAACTTCAGCGGAATTCTGAGAACAATGGAAGAGTTTCAAAGCATTTTAAAACTTCAGCGGAATTCCGAGAACAATGAAAGAGTTCCGAAGCATTTTTAAACATCAGCAGAATTGAGAGAACAATCGAAGAGTTCCGAAGCATTTTTAAATGTCATCAGAATTCCGAGAACAATGGAAGTGTTCCAAAGCATTTTTAAATGTCATCAGAATTCCGGGAACAATGGAAGAGTTCTGAAGCATTTTTAAATGTCATCAGAATTCCGAGAACAATGGAAGTGTTCCAAAGCATTTTTAAATGTCATCAGAATTCCGAGAACAATGGAAGAGTTCCGAAGCATTTTTAAGCATCAGCGGAATTCCGATAGCAATGGATGAGTTCTGAAGCATTTTTAAACTTCAGCGGAATTCTGAGAACAATGGAAGAGTTTCAAAGCATTTTAAAACTTCAGCGGAATTCCGAGAACAATGAAAGAGTTCCGAAGCATTTTTAAACATCAGCAGAATTGAGAGAACAATCGAAGAGTTCCGAAGCATTTTTAAACATCACCGGAATTCCGAGAACAATGGAAGAGTTCCGAAGCATTTTTAAACGTCAGCTGAATTCCGATAACAATGGAAGAATTCAGAAGCATTTTTAAACTTCAGCGGAATTCTGAGAATAATGGAAGAGTACCTAAGCATTTTTAAACTTTAGCGGAAATCCCAGAACAATGGAAGAGTTCCGAAGCATTTTTAAACATCAGCGGAATTCCGAGAACAAAGGAAAAGTTCCGAAGCATTTTTAAACGTCAGCGGAATTCCGAGAACATTGAAAGAGTTCCGAATCATTTTTAAACTTCAGCGGAATTCTGAGAATAATGGAAGAGTTCCGTAGCATTTTTAAACGTCAGCAGAATTCCGAGAACAATGGAAGAGTTCCAAAGCATTTTTAAACATCAGTAGAATTCCGAGAACAATGGAAGAGTTCCGAAGCATTTTTAAACTTCAGCGGAAATCCTAGAACAATGGAAGAGTTCTGAAGCATTTTTAAACTTCAGCGGAATTCTGAGAACAATGGAAGAGTTTCAAAGCATTTTAAAACTTCAGAGGAATTCCGAGAACAATGAAAGAGTTCCGAAGCATTTTTAAACGTCAGCGGAATTACTAGAACAATGGAAGAGTTTTGAAGCATTTTTAAACGTCAGCAGAATTCCGATAACAATGGAAGAGTTCAGAAGCATTTTTAAACTTCAATAGAATTCCGAGAACAATGGAAGAGTTCTGAAGCATTTTTAAACTTCAGCGGAATTCTGAGAATAATGGAAGAGTACCTAAGCATTTTTAAACTTCAGCGGAAATCCTAGAACAATGGAAGAGTTACGAAGCATTTTTAAACATCAGCGGAATGCCGAGAACAATGGAAAAGTTCCGAAGCATTTTTAAACGTCAGCGGAATTCCGAGAACAATGGAAGGGTTACGAAGCATTTTTAAACATCAGTGGAGTTCCGAGAACAATGGAAAAGTTCCGAAGCATTTTTAAACGTCAGCAGAATTACGAGAACAATGGAAGAGTTCTGAAGCATTTTGAAATGTCAGCGGAAGTCCGAGAACAAGGAAGAGTTCCGAAGCATTTTTAAACATCAGCGGAATTCCGACAACAATGGAAAAGTTCCGAAGCATTATTAAACGTCAGCGGAATTCTGAGAAAAATGGAAGAGTTCCAAAGCATTATTAAACGTTAGCGGAATTCTGAGAAAAATGGAAGAGTTCCGAAGCATTTTAAACTTCAGCGGAATTCCGAGAACAATGGAAGAGTTCTGAAGCATTTTGAAATGTCATCGGAAGTTCGAGAACAATGGAAGAGTTCCGAAGCATTTTTAAAACATCAGCGGAATTCCGGGAACAATGGAAGAGTTCTGAAGCATTTTTAAACTTCAGCGGAATTCTGAGAACAATGGAAGAGTTTCAAAGCATTTTAAAACTTCAGCGGAATTCCGAGAACAATGAAAGAGTTCCGAAGCATTTTTAAACATCAGCAGAATTGAGAGAACAATCGAAGAGTTCCGAAGCATTTTTAAATGTCATCAGAATTCCGAGAACAATGGAAGTGTTCCAAAGCATTTTTAAATGTCATCAGAATTCCGGGAACAATGGAAGAGTTCTGAAGCATTTTTAAATGTCATCAGAATTCCGAGAACAATGGAAGTGTTCCAAAGCATTTTTAAATGTCATCAGAATTCCGAGAACAATGGAAGAGTTCCGAAGCATTTTTAAGCATCAGCGGAATTCCGATAGCAATGGATGAGTTCTGAAGCATTTTTAAACTTCAGCGGAATTCTGAGAACAATGGAAGAGTTTCAAAGCATTTTAAAACTTCAGCGGAATTCCGAGAACAATGAAAGAGTTCCGAAGCATTTTTAAACATCAGCAGAATTGAGAGAACAATCGAAGAGTTCCGAAGCATTTTTAAACATCACCGGAATTCCGAGAACAATGGAAGAGTTCCGAAGCATTTTTAAACGTCAGCTGAATTCCGATAACAATGGAAGAATTCAGAAGCATTTTTAAACTTCAGCGGAATTCTGAGAATAATGGAAGAGTACCTAAGCATTTTTAAACTTTAGCGGAAATCCCAGAACAATGGAAGAGTTCCGAAGCATTTTTAAACATCAGCGGAATTCCGAGAACAAAGGAAAAGTTCCGAAGCATTTTTAAACGTCAGAGAAATTCAGAGAACATTGAAAGAGTTCCGAATCATTTTTAAACTTCAGCGGAATTCTGAGAAAAATGGAAGAGTTCCGTAGCATTTTTAAACGTCAGCAGAATTCCGAGAACAATGGAAGAGTTCCAAAGCATTTTTAAACATCAGTAGAATTCCGAGAACAATGGAAGAGTTCCGAAGCATTTTTAAACTTCAGCGGAAATCCTAGAACAATGGAAGAGTTCCGAAGCATTTTTAAACTTCAGTAGAATTCCGAGAACAATGGGAGAGTTCCGAAGCATTTTTAAACGTCAGCGGAATTACGAGAACAATGGTAGAGTTCCGAAGCATTTTTAAATGTCATCGGAATTCCGAGAACAATGGAAGTGCTCCAAAGCATTTTTAAACATCAGCGGAATTCCGAGAACAATGGAAAATTTCCGAAGCATTTTTAAACGTCAGAGGAATTCTGAGAAAAATGGAAGAGTTCCGAAGCATTTTAAAGCGTCAGCAGAATTCCGAGAACAATGAAAGAGTTCCGAATCATTTTTAAACTTCAGCGGAATTCCGAGAACAATGGAAGAGTTCAGAAGCATTATTAAACTTCAGCGGAATTCCGGGAACAATGGAAGAGTTCTGAAGCATTTTTAAACTTCAGCGAAATTTCCGAGAACAATGAAAGTGTTCCGAAGCATTTTTAAATGTCAGCAGAATTCCGAGAACAATGGAAGTGTTCAGAAGCATTTTTAAATGTCATCAGAATTCCGAGAACAATGGAAGTATTCCGAAGCATTTTTAAATGTCATCAGAATTCCGAGAACAATGGAAGTGTTCCGAAGCATTTTTAAACTTCAGCGGAATTTCCGAGAACAATGGAAGAGTTCCGAAGCATTTTTAAGCATCAGCGGAATTCCGATAGCAATGGATGAGTTCTGAAGCATTTTTAAACTTCAGCGGAATTCTGAGAACAATGGAAGAGTTTCAAAGCATTTTAAAACTTCAGCGGAATTCCGAGAACAATGGAAGAGTTCAGAAGAATTTTTAAACTTCAATAGAATTCCGAGAATAATGGAAGAGTTCTGAAGCATTTTTAAACTTCAGCAGAATTCTGAGAATAATGGAAGAGTACCTAAGCATTTTTAAACTTTAGCGGAAATCCTAGAACAATGGAAGAGTTCCGAAGCATTTTAAACATCAGCGGAATTCCGAGAACAAAGGAAAGTTCCGAAGCATTTTTAAACGTCAGTGGAATTCCGAGAACAATGGAAGAGTTCCAAAGCATTTTTAAACATCAGTAGAATTCCGAGAACAATGGAAGAGTTCCGAAGCATTTTTAAACTTCAGCGGAAATCCGAGAACAATGGAAGAGTTCCGAAGCATTTTTAAACTTCAGTAGAATTCCGAGAACAATGGGAGAGTTCCGAAGCATTTTTAAACGTCAGCGGAATTACGAGAACAATGGAAGAGTTCCGAAGCATTTTTAAATGTCATCGGAATTCCGAGAACAATGGAAGTGTTCCAAAGCATTTTTAAACATCAGCGGAATTCCGAGAACAATGGAAAATTTCAGAAGCATTTTTAAACGTCAGGGGAATTCTGAGAAAAATGGAATAGTTCCGAAGCATTTTAAAGCGTCAGCAGAATTCCGAGAATAATGAATGAGTTCCGAATCATTTTTAAACTTCAGCGGAATTCTGAGAATAATGGAAGAGTTCCGTAGCATTTTTAAACGTCATCAGAATTCCGAGAACAATGGAAGAGTTCCAAAGCATTTTTAAACATCAGTAGAATTCCGAGAACAATGGAAGAGTTCCGAAGCATTTTTAAACTTCAGCGGAATTCCGAGAACAATGGAAGAGTTCCGAAGCATTTTTAAACTTCAGCGTAAATCCTAGAACAATGGAAGTGTTCCAAAGCATTTTTAAACTTCAGTAGAATTCCGAGAACAATGGGAGAGTTCCGAAGCATTTTTAAACGTCAGCGGAATTACGAGAAAAATGGAAGAGTTCCGAAGCATTTTTAAGCGTCAGCAGAATTCCGAGAACAATGAAAGAGCTCCGAATCATTTTTAAACTTCAGCGGAATTCCGAGAACAATGGAAGAGTTCAGAAGCATTATTAAACTTCAGCGGAATTCCGGGAACAATGGAAGAGTTCTGAAGCATTTTTAAACTTCAGCAAAATTTTCGAGAACAATGGAAGTGTTCCGAAGCATTTTTAAATGTCAGCAGAATTCCGAGAACCATGGAAGTGTTCAGAAGCATTTTTAAACTTCAGCGGAATTTCTGAGAACAATTGAAGGGTTCCGAAGCATTTTTAAGCATCAGCGGAATTCCGAGAACAATGGATGAGTTCTGAAGCATTTTTAATCTTCAGCGGAATTCTGAGAACAATGGAAGAGTTTCAAAGCATTTTAAAACTTCAGAGGAATTCCGAGAACAATGAAAGAGTTCCGAAGCATTTTTAAACATCAGCAGAATTGAGCGAACAATGGAAGAGTTCCGAAGCATTTTTAAACGTCAGCGGAATTCCTAGAACAATGGAAAAGTTTTGAAGCATTTTTAAACGTCAGCAGTATTCCGATAACAATGGAAGAGTTCAGAAGCATTTTTAAACTTCAGCGGAATTCTGAGAATAATGTAAGAGTACCTAAGCATTTTTAAACTTCAGCGGAAATCCTAGAACCATGGGAGAGTTCCGAAGCATTTTTAAACATCAGCGGAATTCCGAGAACAATGGAAAAGTTCCGAAGCATTTTTAAACGTTACCGGAATTCCGAGAACAATGGAAAAGTTCCGAAGCATTTTTAAACATCATTTGAGTTCCGAGAACAATGGAAATGTTCCGAAGCATTTTTAAACGTCAGCAGAATTACGAGAACAATGGAAGAGTTCTGAAGCATTTTGAAATGTCAGCGGAAGTCCGAGAACAATGGAAGAGTTCCGAAGCATTTTTAAACAACAGCGGAATTCCGACAACAATGGAAAAGTTCCGAAGCATTATTAAACGTCAGCGGAATTCTGAGAAAAATTGAAGAGTTACAAAGCATTTTTAAACTTCAGCGGAATTCCGAGAATAATGGAAAAGTTCCGAAGCATTATTAAACGTCAGCGGAATTCTGAGAAAAATGGAAGAGTTCCGAAGCATTTTTAAACTTCAGCGGAATTCTGAGAACAATGGAAGAGTTCTGAAGCATTTTGAAATGTCAGCGGAAGTTCGAGAACAATGGAAGAGTTCCAAAGCATTTTTAGAACATCAGCGGAATTCCGAGAACAATGGAAGAGTTCTGAAGTATTTTGAAAAGTCAGCGGAAGTTCGAGAACAATGGAAGAGTTCCCAAGCATTTTTAAAACATTAGCGGAATTCCGAGAACAATGGAAAAGTTCCGAAGCATTATTTAACGTCAGCGGAATTCTGAGAAAAATGGAAGAGTTCCGAAGCATTTTTAAACTTCAGCGGAATTCCGAGAACAATGAAAGAGTTCCGAAGCATTTTTAAACTTCAGCGGAATTCCGGGAACAATGGAAGAGTTCTGAAGCATTTTTAAATGTCATCAGAATACCGAGAACAATGGAAGTGTTCCAAAGCATTTTTAAATGTCATCAGAATTCCGAGAACAATGGAAGTGTTCCGAAGCATTTTTAAACTTCAGCGGAATTTCCGAGAACAATGGAAGAGTTCCGAAGCATTTTTAAGCATCAGCGGAATTCCGATAGCAATGTATGAGTTCTGAAGCATTTTTAAACTTCAGCGGAATTCTGAGAACAATGGAAGAGTTTCAAAGCATTTTAAAACTTCAGCGGAATTCCGAGAACAATGAAAGAGTTCCGAAGCATTTTTAAACATCAGCAGAATTGAGAGAACAATGGAAGAGTTCCGAAGCATTTTTAAACATCAGCGGAATTCCGAGAACAATGGAAGAGTTCCGAAGCATTTTTAAACGTCAGCTGAATTCCGATAACAATGGAAGAGTTCAGAAGCATTTTTAAACTTCAATAGAATTCCGAGAATAATGGAAGAGTTCTGAAGCATTTTTAAACTTCAGCGGAATTCTGAGAATAATGGAAGAGTACCTAAGAATTTTTAAACTTTAGCAGAAATCCTAGAACAATGGAAGAGTTCCGAAGCATTTTTAAACATCAGCGGAATTCCGAGAACAAAGGAAAAGTTCCGAAGCATTTTTAAACGTCAGCGGAATTCCGAGAACAATGGAAGAGTTCCAAAGCATTTTTAAACATCAGTAGAATTACGAGAACAATGGAAGAGTTCCGAAGCATTTTTAAACTTCAGCGGAAATCCGAGAACAATGGAAGAGTTCCGAAGCATTTTTAAACTTCAGTAGAATTCCGAGAACAATGGGAGAGTTCCGAAGCATTCTTAAACGTCAGCGGAATTACGAGAACAATGGAAGAGTTCCGAAGCATTTTTAAATGTCATCGGAATTCCGAGAACAATGGAAGTGTTCCAAAGCATTTTTAAACATCAGCGGAATTCCGAGAACAATGGAAAATTTCCGAAGCATTTTTAAACGTCAGAGGAATTCTGAGAAAAATGGAATAGTTTCGAAGCATTTTAAAGCGTCAGCAGAATTCCGAGAATAATGAAAGAGTTCCGAATCATTTTTAAAGTTCAGCGGAATTCCAAGAACAATGGAAGAGTTCAGAAGCATTATTAAACTTCATCGGAATTCCGGGAACAATGGAAGAGTTCTGAAGTGTTTTTAAACTTCAGCGAAATTTCCGAGAACAATGGAAGTGTTCCAAAGCATTTTTAAATGTCAGCAGAATTCCGAGAACAATGGAAGTGTTCAGAAGCATTTTTAAACTTCAGCGGAATTTCTGAGAACAATTGAAGAGTTCCGAAGCATTTTTAAGCATCAGCGGAATTCCGAGAACAATGGATGAGTTCTGAAGCATTTTTAAACTTCAGCGGAATTCTGAGAACAATGGAAGAGTTTCAAAGCATTTTAAAACTTCAGAGGAATTCCGAGAACAATGAAAGAGTTCCGAAGCATTTTTAAACGTCAGCAGAATTCCTAGAACAATGGAAGAGTTCCGAAGCATTTTTAAACGTCAGCGGAATTACGAGAACAATGGAAGAGTTCCGAAGCATTTTTAAGCGTCAGCAGAATTCCGAGAACAATGAAAGAGCTCCGAATCATTTTTAAACTTCAGCGGAATTCCGAGAACAATGGAAGAGTTCAGAAGCATTATTAAACTTCAGCGGAATTCCGGGAACAATGGAAGAGTTCTGAAGCATTTTTAAACTTCAGCAAAATTTTCGAGAACAATGGAAGTGTTCCGAAGCATTTTTAAATGTCAGCAGAATTCCGAGAACCATGGAAGTGTTCAGAAGCATTTTTAAACTTCAGCGGAATTTCTGAGAACAATTGAAGGGTTCCGAAGCATTTTTAAGCATCAGCGGAATTCCGAGAACAATGGATGAGTTCTGAAGCATTTTTAATCTTCAGCGGAATTCTGAGAACAATGGAAGAGTTTCAAAGCATTTTAAAACTTCAGAGGAATTCCGAGAACAATGAAAGAGTTCCGAAGCATTTTTAAACATCAGCAGAATTGAGCGAACAATGGAAGAGTTCCGAAGCATTTTTAAACGTCATCGGAATTCCTAGAACAATGGAAAAGTTTTGAAGCATTTTTAAACGTCAGCAGTATTCCGATAACAATGGAAGAGTTCAGAAGCATTTTTAAACTTCAGCGGAATTCTGAGAATAATGTAAGAGTACCTAAGCATTTTTAAACTTCAGCGGAAATCCTAGAACCATGGGAGAGTTCCGAAGCATTTTTAAACATCAGCGGAATTCCGAGAACAATGGAAAAGTTCCGAAGCATTTTTAAACGTTACCGGAATTCCGAGAACAATGGAAAAGTTCCGAAGCATTTTTAAACATCATTTGAGTTCCGAGAACAATGGAAATGTTCCGAAGCATTTTTAAACGTCAGCAGAATTACGAGAACAATGGAAGAGTTCTGAAGCATTTTGAAATGTCAGCGGAAGTCCGAGAACAATGGAAGAGTTCCGAAGCATTTTTAAACAAGAGCGGAATTCCGACAACAATGGAAAAGTTCCGAAGCATTATTAAACGTCAGCGGAATTCTGAGAAAAATTGAAGAGTTACAAAGCATTTTTAAACTTCAGCGGAATTCCGAGAATAATGGAAAAGTTCCGAAGCATTATTAAACGTCAGCGGAATTCTGAGAAAAATGGAAGAGTTCCGAAGCATTTTTAAACTTCAGCGGAATTCTGAGAACAATGGAAGAGTTCTGAAGCATTTTGAAATGTCAGCGGAAGTTCGAGAACAATGGAAGAGTTCCAAAGCATTTTTAGAACATCAGCGGAATTCCGAGAACAATGGAAGAGTTCTGAAGTATTTTGAAAAGTCAGCGGAAGTTCGAGAACAATGGAAGAGTTCCCAAGCATTTTTAAAACATTAGCGGAATTCCGAGAACAATGGAAAAGTTCCGAAGCATTATTTAACGTCAGCGGAATTCTGAGAAAAATGGAAGAGTTCCGAAGCATTTTTAAACTTCAGCGGAATTCCGAGAACAATGAAAGAGTTCCGAAGCATTTTTAAACTTCAGCGGAATTCCGGGAACAATGGAAGAGTTCTGAAGCATTTTTAAATGTCATCAGAATACCGAGAACAATGGAAGTGTTCCAAAGCATTTTTAAATGTCATCAGAATTCCGAGAACAATGGAAGTGTTCCGAAGCATTTTTAAACTTCAGCGGAATTTCCGAGAACAATGGAAGAGTTCCGAAGCATTTTTAAGCATCAGCGGAATTCCGATAGCAATGTATGAGTTCTGAAGCATTTTTAAACTTCAGCGGAATTCTGAGAACAATGGAAGAGTTTCAAAGCATTTTAAAACTTCAGCGGAATTCCGAGAACAATGAAAGAGTTCCGAAGCATTTTTAAACATCAGCAGAATTGAGAGAACAATGGAAGAGTTCCGAAGCATTTTTAAACATCAGCGGAATTCCGAGAACAATGGAAGAGTTCCGAAGCATTTTTAAACGTCAGCTGAATTCCGATAACAATGGAAGAGTTCAGAAGCATTTTTAAACTTCAATAGAATTCCGAGAATAATGGAAGAGTTCTGAAGCATTTTTAAACTTCAGCGGAATTCTGAGAATAATGGAAGAGTACCTAAGAATTTTTAAACTTTAGCAGAAATCCTAGAACAATGGAAGAGTTCCGAAGCATTTTTAAACATCAGCGGAATTCCGAGAACAAAGGAAAAGTTCCGAAGCATTTTTAAACGTCAGCGGAATTCCGAGAACAATGGAAGAGTTCCAAAGCATTTTTAAACATCAGTAGAATTCCGAGAACAATGGAAGAGTTCCGAAGCATTTTTAAACTTCAGCGGAAATCCGAGAACAATGGAAGAGTTCCGAAGCATTTTTAAACTTCAGTAGAATTCCGAGAACAATGGGAGAGTTCCGAAGCATTCTTAAACGTCAGCGGAATTACGAGAACAATGGAAGAGTTCCGAAGCATTTTTAAATGTCATCGGAATTCCGAGAACAATGGAAGTGTTCCAAAGCATTTTTAAACATCAGCGGAATTCCGAGAACAATGGAAAATTTCCGAAGCATTTTTAAACGTCAGAGGAATTCTGAGAAAAATGGAATAGTTTCGAAGCATTTTAAAGCGTCAGCAGAATTCCGAGAATAATGAAAGAGTTCCGAATCATTTTTAAAGTTCAGCGGAATTCCAAGAACAATGGAAGAGTTCAGAAGCATTATTAAACTTCATCGGAATTCCGGGAACAATGGAAGAGTTCTGAAGTATTTTTAAACTTCAGCGAAATTTCCGAGAACAATGGAAGTGTTCCAAAGCATTTTTAAATGTCAGCAGAATTCCGAGAACAATGGAAGTGTTCAGAAGCATTTTTAAACTTCAGCGGAATTTCTGAGAACAATTGAAGAGCTCCGAAGCATTTTTAAGCATCAGCGGAATTCCGAGAACAATGGATGAGTTCTGAAGCATTTTTAAACTTCAGCGGAATTCTGAGAACAATGGAAGAGTTTCAAAGCATTTTAAAACTTCAGAGGAATTCCGAGAACAATGAAAGAGTTCCGAAGCATTTTTAAACGTCAGCAGAATTCCTAGAACAATGGAAGAGTTCCGAAGCATTTTTAAACGTCAGCAGAATTCCTAGAACAATGGAAGAGTTTTGAAGCATTTTTATACGTCAGCAGAATTCCGATAACAATGGAAGAGTTCAGAAGCATTTTTAAACTTCAATAGAATTCCGAGAACGATTGAAGAGTTCTAAAGCATTTTTAAACGTCAGCGGAATTCTGAGAATAATGGAAGAGTACAAAAGCATGTTTAAACTTCAGCGGAAAACCTAGAACAATGGAAGAGTTCCGAAGCATTTTTAAACATCAGCGGAATTCCGAGAACAATGGAAAAGTTCCGAAGCAATTTTAAACGTCAGCGGAATTCCAAGAACAATGGAAGAGCTCCGAAGCATTTTTAAACATCAGTGGAGTTCCGAGAACAATGCAAAAGTTCCGAAGCATTTTTAAACGTCAGCAGAATTACGAGAACAATGGAAGAGTTCTAAAGCATTTTGAAATGTCAGCGGAAGTCCGAGAACAATGGAAGAGTTCCGAAGCATTTTTAAACATCAGCGGAATTCCGACAACAATGGAAAAGTTCCGAAGCATTATTAAATGTCAGCGGAATTCTGAGAAAAATGGAAGAGTTCCAAAGCATTTTTAAACTTCAGCGGAATTCCGAGAACAATGGAAAAGTTCCGAAGCATTATTAAACGTCAGCGGAATTCTGAGAAAAATGGAAGAGTTCCGAAGCATTTTTAAACTTCAGCAGAATTCTGAGAACAATGGAAGAGTTCTGAAGCATTTTGAAATGTCAGCGGAAGTTCGAGAACAATGGAAGAGTTCCGAAGCTTTTTTAAAACATCAGCGGAATTCCGAGAACAATGGAAAAGTTCCGAAGCATTATTTAACGTCAGCGGAATTCTGAGAAAAATGGAAGAGTTCCGAAGCATTTTTAAACTTCAGCGGAATTCCGAGAACAATGAAAGAGTTCCGAAGCATTTTTAAACTTCAGCGGAATTCCGGGAACAATGGAAGAGTTCTGAAGCATTTTTAAATGTCATCAGAATACCGAGAACAATGGAAGTGTTCCAAAGCATTTTTAAATGTCATCAGAATTCCGAGAACAATGGAAGTGTTCCGAAGCATTTTTAAACTTCAGCGGAATTTCCGAGAACAATGGAAGAGTTCCGAAGCATTTTTAAGCATCAGCGGAATTCCGATAGCAATGTATGAGTTCTGAAGCATTTTTAAACTTCAGCGGAATTCTGAGAACAATGGAAGAGTTTCAAAGCATTTTAAAACTTCAGCGGAATTCCGAGAACAATGAAAGAGTTCCGAAGCATTTTTAAACATCAGCAGAATTGAGAGAACAATGGAAGAGTTCCGAAGCATTTTTAAACATCAGCGGAATTCCGAGAACAATGGAAGAGTTCCGAAGCATTTTTAAACGTCAGCTGAATTCCGATAACAATGGAAGAGTTCAGAAGCATTTTTAAACTTCAATAGAATTCCGAGAATAATGGAAGAGTTCTGAAGCATTTTTAAACTTCAGCGGAATTCTGAGAATAATGGAAGAGTACCTAAGAATTTTTAAACTTTAGCAGAAATCCTAGAACAATGGAAGAGTTCCGAAGCATTTTTAAACATCAGCGGAATTCCGAGAACAAAGGAAAAGTTCCGAAGCATTTTTAAACGTCAGCGGAATTCCGAGAACAATGGAAGAGTTCCAAAGCATTTTTAAACATCAGTAGAATTCCGAGAACAATGGAAGAGTTCCGAAGCATTTTTAAACTTCAGCGGAAATCCGAGAACAATGGAAGAGTTCCGAAGCATTTTTAAACTTCAGTAGAATTCCGAGAACAATGGGAGAGTTCCGAAGCATTCTTAAACGTCAGCGGAATTACGAGAACAATGGAAGAGTTCCGAAGCATTTTTAAATGTCATCGGAATTCCGAGAACAATGGAAGTGTTCCAAAGCATTTTTAAACATCAGCGGAATTCCGAGAACAATGGAAAATTTCCGAAGCATTTTTAAACGTCAGAGGAATTCTGAGAAAAATGGAATAGTTTCGAAGCATTTTAAAGCGTCAGCAGAATTCCGAGAATAATGAAAGAGTTCCGAATCATTTTTAAAGTTCAGCGGAATTCCAAGAACAATGGAAGAGTTCAGAAGCATTATTAAACTTCAGCGGAATTCCGGGAACAATGGAAGAGTTCTGAAGCATTTTTAAACTTCAGCGAAATTTCCGAGAACAATGGAAGTGTTCCAAAGCATTTTTAAATGTCAGCAGAATTCCGAGAACAATGGAAGTGTTCAGAAGCATTTTTAAACTTCAGCGGAATTTCTGAGAACAATTGAAGAGTTCCGAAGCATTTTTAAGCATCAGCGGAATTCCGAGAACAATGGATGAGTTCTGAAGCATTTTTAAACTTCAGCGGAATTCTGAGAACAATGGAAGAGTTTCAAAGCATTTTAAAACTTCAGAGGAATTCCGAGAACAATGAAAGAGTTCCGAAGCATTTTTAAACGTCAGCAGAATTCCTAGAACAATGGAAGAGTTCCGAAGCATTTTTAAACGTCAGCAGAATTCCTAGAACAATGGAAGAGTTTTGAAGCATTTTTATACGTCAGCAGAATTCCGATAACAATGGAAGAGTTCAGAAGCATTTTTAAACTTCAATAGAATTCCGAGAACGATTGAAGAGTTCTAAAGCATTTTTAAACGTCAGCGGAATTCTGAGAATAATGGAAGAGTACAAAAGCATGTTTAAACTTCAGCGGAAAACCTAGAACAATGGAAGAGTTCCGAAGCATTTTTAAACATCAGCGGAATTCCGAGAACAATGGAAAAGTTCCGAAGCAATTTTAAACGTCAGCGGAATTCCAAGAACAATGGAAGAGCTCCGAAGCATTTTTAAACATCAGTGGAGTTCCGAGAACAATGCAAAAGTTCCGAAACATTTTTAAACGTCAGCAGAATTACGAGAACAATGGAAGAGTTCTAAAGCATTTTGAAATGTCAGCGGAAGTCCGAGAACAATGGAAGTGTTCCGAAGCATTTTTAAACATCAGCGGAATTCCGACAACAATGGAAAAGTTCCGAAGCATTATTAAATGTCAGCGGAATTCTGAGAAAAATGGAAGAGTTCCAAAGCATTTTTAAACTTCAGCGGAATTCCGAGAACAATGGAAAAGTTCCGAAGCATTATTAAACGTCAGCAGAATTCTGAGAAAAATGGAAGAGTTCCGAAACATTTTTAAACTTCAGCGGAATTCTGAGAACAATGGAAGAGTTCTGAAGCATTTTGAAATGTCAGCGGAAGTTCGAGAACAATGGAAGAGTTCCGAAGCATTTTTAAAACATCAGCGGAATTCCGAGAACAATGGAAAAGTTCCGAAGCATTATTAAATGTCAGCGGAATTCTGAGAAAAATGGAAGAGTTCCAAAGCATTTTTAAACTTCAGCGGAATTCCGAGAACAATGGAAAAGTTCCGAAGCATTATTAAACGTCAGCGGAATTCTGAGAAAAATGGAAGAGTTCCGAAGCATTTTTAAACTTCAGCAGAATTCTGAGAACAATGGAAGAGTTCTGAAGCATTTTGAAATGTCAGCGGAAGTTCGAGAACAATGGAAGAGTTCCGAAGCTTTTTTAAAACATCAGCGGAATTCCGAGAACAATGGAAAAGTTCCGAAGCATTATTTAACGTCAGCGGAATTCTGAGAAAAATGGAAGAGTTCCGAAGCATTTTTAAACTTCAGCGGAATTCCGAGAACAATGAAAGAGTTCCGAAGCATTATTAAACTTCAGCGGAATTCCGGGAACAATGGAAGAGTCCTGAAGCATTTTTAAACTTCAGCGGAATTTCCGAGAACAATGGAAGTGTTCCGAAGCATTTTTAAATGTCATCAGAATTCCGAGAACAATGGAACTGTTCCGAAGCATTTTTAAACTTCAGCGGAATTTCCAAGAACAATGGAAGAGTTCCGAAGCATTTTTAAGCATCAGCGGAATTCCGATAGCAATGGATAAGTTCTGAAGCATTTTTAAACTTCAGCGGAATTCTGAGAACAATGGAAGAGTTTCAAAGCATTTTAAAACTTCAGCGGAATTCCGAGAACAATGAAAGAGTTCCGAAGCATTTTTAAACATCAGCAGAATTGAGAGAACAATGGAAGAGTTCCGAAGCATTTTTAAACGTCAGCGGAATACCGAGAACAATGGAAGAGTTTCGAAGCATTTTTAAACGTCATCTGTATTCCGATAACAATGGAAGAGTTCAGAAGCATTTTTAAACTTCAATAGAATTCCGAGAACAATGGAAGAGTTCTGAAGCATTTTTAAACTTCAGCGGAATTCTGAGAATAATGGAAGAGTACCTAAGCATTTTTAAACTTTAGCGGAAATCCTAGATCAATGGAAGAGTTCCGAAGCATTTTTAAACATCAGCGGAATTCCGAGAACAATGGAAAAGTTCCGAAGCATTTTTAAACGTCAGCGGAATTCCGAGAACATTGAAAGAGTTCCGAATCATTTTTAAACTTCAGCGGAATTCTGAGAATAATGGAAGAGTTCCGTAGCATTTTTAAACGTCAGCAGAATTCCGAGAACAATGGAAGAGTTCCAAAGCATTTTTAAACATCAGTAGAATTCCGAGAACAATGGTAGCCAGAATGTTCTCTACCTCAAAAACGTCCTCAACGCTGACTGGATCTGGAGCTGTACACGGATAATGAGAGAAAGGATTGAGGACAACAGGCTTGAGGAGTGACACATGGAAGGAGGTGGGGATCCGTTATGAGGCAGGAAGTTTCAGCTTGTACGCCACTGGATTAATTTGGCTCAGAATCTCGAACGGGCAAATGAATCGAGGACACAACTTGTAAGAAGGCATCTTGAGGCAAACATACTTAGAGGAAAGCCAGACCTTGTCTCCCGGACGGAAAAGAGGCGAATCCAGACGTCTCTTATCGGCGTGTCTCTTCATCCACTCAGAGGACTGTAGAAGTGCAGCTCTAGTGTCTTTCCAAATCACCGAAAAGTCATTGACGAGACACTCTGCGGCAGGATTGTCCACTGAAGAAGAGACGGGAAACGGAATTTGGGGGTGTTGATTGTAAACCACAAAAAACGGAGACTTAGCAGAGGACTCACTCACATGGTTGTTATAAGAATTCTCGGCCTAAGGCGGAAGTTCTACCCAATCGCTATGGTGAGCGTTGACAAAGTGCCGAAGAAAAATGGTGAGGATCTGATTAATATGTTCCACTTGACCATTGTACTGAGGATGATAGGCCGAAGAAAAGTCCAAAGCGACATCCAGCAGCTTGCACATGGCTCTCCAGAAGCGAGAAGTGAACTGAACTCCTCTGTTCGAGACAATGTGGAGGGGTAAGCTGTGGAGACGAAAGATGTGACGGATGAAGTCCTTAGCCAGCACAGGTGTGGACAGAAGACCAGGCAAAGAAATGAAGTGGGCCATCTTGGAGAAGCGGTCAGCGACCACCCATATAACGGTAAAACCGGCAGATACCGGAAGATCAGTGATGAAGTCCATAGCAATGTGTTGCCAAGGAGCAGAAGGCACGGGGAGAGGAAGAAGACGACCAGCTGGAAGGTGCCTAGGTATCTTGTTACGGGCACAGGAGGAACAAGCCGCGAAAAAATCCGCAACATCCATGCGCAGGGTGGGCCACCAATAATGTCGGGCAATAAGCAGAAGCGTCTTACTCTGGCCGGCATGACCAGCCAGTTTGGACGAATGACCCCAGAGTCAAACGGAGCAACAGTCATTATTCTGGAGGGCCAATCATAAATAAAGGAAAAGTTTTTTTTCCTGCTCATCTGTCCCTTTGTGCCTGGCTGCAATCCTCGAAGAGTCCAATAGAAATATGAAGAAATCCGGTACCAAAGCAATATGTTCCAAAGCTTTGTTCCAAAAAATTCTTAGGTATAAAAACACAGGCATACATTTTTGAAGGTGGAGGGTTTAATACAGCAAGGTCCCAGGACACTGGTTTACGCGTTTCAGGGCTATGTGTGCCCCTTAATCATAACCTAGCTGTATGGCTGTGGCATGGGGATTTTAAACTAGCCGGGCAAACATGTCCCGCCTCCCTTGTCACATGACTTACAAAACCTCTGTATCAAACACATTTTAAAATGCCAATGCAAAACACATATACAAGTTTAAAAACAAATTACAATATTGTAACAAGGTGCTATAAATGTGATTCGTGAACAGTTTTAATAGAATAGAATCAAATCCGAGCGTTTATTCAGGCTGGTGGGGTGGGCGGTCTCCTTCATCAGAATCCAATAGGTTTCCTGACTCAGGAGTTTCTGTCTCCAAGCCCCACCTCTCCTAGGCTTGTTGACTCTTTGTATCCCAAAGAATGGGAAACCCCTCAGATCTCCTCCATGTACTTGAAAAAAATGCTTGGATACATTGGATGGATTACAGGCTTCGCCGTTCACTGAATCACGAAGATGCTCGTTAATACGATGTCGCAATTTCCTCGTAGTGCAGCCTATGTATGAGAGATTACAGACATTGCAGGTAATTATATAAATGACATATGAGCTTCTGCAGTGGATAAAATTCTGAATTTTAAACATTTCTGGTTTCGCTATTTTCTGAAATTGTTTAGTATTCACTGCATATCTACATGTACCACACTTATTATTACCACATTTAAAAAAAACCCTTGTAGATAGCCATATTCTATTTCCCAAACCTGTCATCACCAGACTTGGTGATAAAATATTGGACAAAGTTGGAGCTTTCCTAGTTGAAAATAAGCAGCCTTCCTTCAGAATGTTATCTAAGATTTGGTCACTTTTTAACATTGGCAAATATTTTTTAATAATTGATTCAATCTGACTATATTCCTTGCTGCATGTTGCTACAAATACCGTGTTTTTATTATTTTTCTGTCTCTGCTGATTTTTACACTTGCCCACCATATCTGACCGGGGAATTTTTTCCACTGATTTAATTGCTCTGGTAAGAGACCAGTCCTGATAACCTCTTTCTTTGAGTCTACTGCAGATATCATTTCTCTCCTGGATATAACATTCGTGGTCACTGCAGTTTCTTTTAGATCTATACATCTCACCCCTTGGAATATTAACCCTTACGTGTCTTGGATGACAAGAATCAGCTCTGAGGATAGTATTTCCCATGGTTTCTTTACGAAAAGTCGATGTTTTTACTTTACCATCAGATACATTTGCAGAAATTTTTAAATCCAAAATACTAATCTCTGCCTTACTGCACCTGTAAGTAAAAAAAAGATTGCAATTGTTGGCATTAACATATTCCATAAATTGGGGAACATTGGCAACGTCTGTGGACCACAGAATGATCATATCGTCCATATATCTAGCATCTATATATATAATTGTCTTATCCCGTTTGTCTGTCTGTCTGTCTGTCCAGGAAATCCCGCGTCGCTCATTGGTCCAGCCGCTGTCTGTCAAGGAAGTCCCGCGTCGCTCATTGGTCCGGCCGCGGCCAATCAGCGACGTGGGATTTCAGAAAAAGATGGCGGCCGTTAGCGGCTCATCTGCCGCATGGAGGTCAGCGGCGATGCAGCCGGGAGATGAGCGGCGCTAGTTGCTCATCTCCCCGCTGCTGGCAGCACAAGTACCCTGACAGGCGGCGCCGCTCACCTCCATGCAGCTAACGTCGGGAGATCAGCGGCTTGGCCCGCTGATCTCCGGACGGCAAGTGTGAACGGAGGACCGGGGAGCGGCGCCGCCGGTCGGGATGCTTCTGCTGCGAGCAGCCGCTCATCTCCCGGCTTCTCGCAGCGGAAGTAGCCGCACAAGCAGCGCCGCTCCCCGGTCCTCAATAATGCGACGCTGATTAGTCGCGGTCGACGCCCGCGACCAATCAGCGATATAGAAGGAAAATTTAAACGCCGCTCTGCTGATTGGTCGCGGTGGCCGGCCGCGACCGATCAGCGATATGGAAGGAAAATTTAAACGCCGCTCAGCTGATTGGTCGCGGTGGCCGGCCGCGACCAATCAGCGATATGGGCGGCAAATTTAAACGCCGCTCTGCTGATTGGTCACGGTCGCTGGCCGCGACCAATCAGCATTATTGGCGCCAAATTTAAACCCTGCTCTGCTGATTGGTCACGGTGGCCGGCCGCAACCAATCAGCGATATGGGCGGAAAATGTAAACACCGCTCTGCTGATTGGTCGCTGGCCACGACCAATCAGCATTATTGGCGCCAAATTTATACCCCACTCTGCTGATTGGTCGTGGCCGCCAGCCGCGACCAACCAGCGATTTTGGCGCCAAATTTAAACCCCACTCTGCTGATTGGTCGCGGTGGCCACCCGCGAACAATCAGCATTATTGGCGCCAAATTTAAACCCCACTCTGCTGATTGGTCGCGGCCGCCAGCCGCGACCAATCAGCGATTTTGGCGCAAAATTTAAACGCTGCTCTGCTGATTGGTTGCCGCCGCCAGCCGCGACCAATCAGCGAGATTGGCACCAAATTTATACAACGCTCTGCTGATTGGCGCCAAATTTAAACACCGCTCTGCTGATTGGTCGCGGCAGCCGGCCGCGATCAATCAGCGAGATTTGCGCCAAATTTAAACCCCGTTCTACTGATTGGTCGCGGCCGCCAGCTGCGACCAATCAGCGAGATTAGCGCCAGATTTAAACAACGCTCTGCTGATTGGTTGCCGCCGCCAGCCGCGACCAATCAGCGAGATTGGCACCAAATTTATACAACGCTCTGCTGATTGGCGCCAAATTTAAACACCGCTCTGCTGATTGGTCGCGGCAGCCGGCCGCGATCAATCAGCGAGATTTGCGCCAAATTTAAACCCCGTTCTACTGATTGGTCGCGGCCGCCAGCTGTGACCTATCAGCGAGATTAGCGCCAGATTTAAACAACGCTCTGCTGATTGGTCGAGGCCGCCGGCCACGATCAATCAGCGATTTTGGCGCCAAATTTAAACACCGCTTAGCTAATTGCGCCCGATCGGCCGCATACATGTTCTAGAATACCTGATGCGCTAGAATCGGGCCACCATCTAGTAATGTGGTATACTGTATTGGAAAGGGTTGTCAGCTGAAAAAATACTTGACTCTTCCCACCAAGAAACGAACAAATTAGCAAAAGAAGGGGAAAATTTTGCGCCCATTGAGGCACCCCGGCATTGTAAAAAATATTTATTATCATACAGAAAATAGTTATGGCTTAATAGGAAGTCAAGTGCCAAACAAACAAAGGAAATCAAGTCTGGGGAATAATTCGAATATTTCTGCAACATCTCAGAGACCGCTTTTATTCCCAAGGCATGTGGAATACAAGAATAAAAGGATTCAATATCACATGCAACCCATGTGTGTTTTTCCTCCCATACAACCCGTTCCAAAAGGGTTAACAAGTGATTTGTATCCTTTATATAGCCTGGAAAAATTTGTACCACCGGCTGCAAAAGAGAGTCCACCCATTGGGACAAATGTTCACTATATGACCCTATCCCAGAGACAATAGGTCTCATGGGTGGGGGGAACCTCCCCTTATGAAGTTTATTCTTGTCAATGGTGTGTAGAGGCTCCTCCTCTGGGTCAGCAGACAGAGAAGAGCGGGATAGAACGTCAGCTTTAATATTCTTGTCTGCCGGGCGGTAATGGAGAGTAAAGCTGAAATGAACAAAGAACAGAGACCATCTGACTTGACACGGATTTAGCCTTTGGGCGGTCTGCAAGTAAGCGAGGTTTTTATGGTCAGTGTAGATGGCCACCGAATCCAGGGCCCCTTCAAGCAAGTAGCGCCACTCCTCCAAAGCTAATTTGATGGCCAGCAGTTCTCGATCTCCTATGGAGTAATTGCGCTCGGTCGGAGAAAAGAGTTTGGAGAATAAGCCGCAGGTCACCATTCGTCCGGACGAGGATTTCTGGGTGAGCGCTGCTCCTGTCCTGGAGGAAGAGGCATCAACCTCCAAGAAGAACTGTTTATTGCAATCTGGACGTTGTAGCACTGGAGCAGAGGAGAAAGCTTGCTTAAGAGAGGCAAAGGCACTTTCCGCCTCGGAAGTCCATTCCCTGTGATTTGCCCCTTTACGGGTGAGAGCAGAGATGGGAGCAGTCCGGGAGGAGAAATGAGGAATGAAGAGGCGGTAATAGTTAGCGAATCCCAGAAACCGCTGAATAGTCTTCAACCCCTCAGGTCGGGGCCACTTTAAGATGGCAGACACCTTCTCGGGATCCATCTGCAGTCCGGTCTCTTAGATGATATACCCCAAAAATGGTAGGGAGGTCTGCTCAAAGACGGATTTTTCGTACTTAGCATATAGGCGATTCTTATGGAGCCTCAGCAGTACCTGACGAACATCCCTCCGATGAGAGGGCAGATCAGTAGAGAACACCAAGATATCGTCCAGGTACACAACCACGCAGGAATACAGGAGATCTCGGAAGATGTTGTTCACTAACTCCTCCAAGATGGCTGGAGCATTACAGAGACCGAAGGGCATCACATGGTACTCGTAGTGACCATCCCGAGTGTTGAACGCCGTCTTCCACTCGTCTCCCTGGCGAATCTGGACCAGATTGTATGCCCCTCAAAGATCAAGCTTAGTGAAGATCTTTGCGCCTTTTAGGCGGTCAAACAACTCCGAGATGAGAGGCAGGGGGTACTTATTTTTGATGGTAATCTGGTTTAGGCCCCTATAGTCGATATATGGACAAAGAGAGCCGTCTTTCTTTTTGACGAAGAAGAATCTTGCTCCAGTTGGAAAGGTGGATTTCTGGATAAATCCCCAAACAAGATTCTCTTCTATGTACTCAGAGACATAGCATGGGTCTTGGCCACGACAAGGGGTAGATTCGCCAGCGAGGAGGTGAAGCACCAGGTATTAGGTCGATGGTGCAATCATACGGCCTATGAGGTGGTAGTGTCTCTGCCTCCTTTTTATCAAAGACATCCGCATATGACCAGTAGGGTGCCGGCAGGCCAGGTAGGTTAGCTGGAGTAGACAGAGGTCGAGCAGGACGAACAGGAACCAGACAGGACTTATGACATTCCTGACCTCACCCTAGCTCCAATTCAGGATGGGCTTATGTCTCTGTAACCAAGGGAGGCCAAGCAAGAGGGGATGAGAGAGACCGGACAACACGTAGAAGGAGATCTTCTCCAAATGTAGAATTCCCACCTGAAGAGTTACAGGCTCAGTGACAAACAAGATGGTCTCAGAGAGAAGCTTTCCGTCCATGGAGGAAACCGCTAAAGGATCAGCCAGACATATAGTAGGAATCTGATATCGCTCCACAACGGCCTGTTGAATGAGGTTCCCAGCGGCTCCAGAATCCAGATAGGCAGTCTCGAAGAAGCGGGTCTTGTCACTGGTAACCGAAACGGACAGATTCAAGGGCGGAGAGCAAGAACTTTTGCCTAGGACGACCTCTCCCAGACACTGGAGTTTCCCGGTCTCACCGGACAGGTGCGGATTAGATGCTCTATATTGCCACAGTAGAAGCAACTCCCCTCGGCGCGGCGGGCCTCCTGGCGACACTTGACCATCTTAACTTGGTCTATTTGCATAGACCCTGGAGAAGAAACTGGCGGGGATGTTGGTTGCGAGACTGGCCTTTGGAAGGTTGGTGCGAGGCGCAGGGATCTTCTCTCATGGGTCGCCTCCTTAGAACGCTCCTGAAAACGAATGTCGATCTATGTAGCTAATGACACCAGGTCGTCCAGAGAGGTAGGTATGTCACGACCGGCTAGCTCATCCTTGATCTGTCCGGAAAGGCCCTCCCAAAAGGTAGACACCAGAGCCTCATTGTTCCAGGCAAGTTCAGATGCGATGGTGCAGAAACGCATGGCTTACTGACCCACAGAGAGACTCCCTTGGCGGAGTTGGAGAATGTTAGAACTCTCCTGTTAGGTTTTTTTTAGTTTGCTGGTCACATGACCATTTTTGCCTATTTAATCCGGCTCCGCCCTCCTGGCCTTGCTGGACTTCATTGTATTTACTACTCCTGAGCTAGCTTGGTGCTCTGTTGCCGTTCTCTGTTAGTTTTGCTAGGTCTTCTGACCTCTATGCTTTTTGTTGTGTGTTTGTCTTTGACTGCTACTATTTCTGCTAGGAGGTGTCCAACTTATCACAGTCCCTAGTTCTTGTAGGGATCCCTCCCTCACATCTATAGGTCTTCGTACAGACTAGCCGAGGACTTTAGCGGGTCTGATCGCAGGATCAGGTTCCCCGTTACATCGTAGGGATCTAGTTTAGTTCTATTGTAGGGACAGATCTCCTGTCTTTCCTTAGTCCCTGTAGCAGATCATAACAGAGAAGAGAGGAGGCAGTCGAAGATTTTCGTCTGGGCTCATCGTACACCTTCCGGAAAGCCGCGAGAAAAGCCTGGAGGTCGGACACCAGAGGATCCCCTCTCTCCCACAGAGGGATAAGCCACGCCAACGTCACTCAGGTGAGGTGCGACATGATGAATGCCACCTTGGCCCTGTCGAAGGTGAAGTGGTGCACCAGGAGCTCAAAGTGAAGTGAAAACTGATTAATGAAGCCCCGAAATAGGGCAGGATCATGACCAAAATATGGAGGAGCAGATACCCGGGTTACTAAGTCTGGTGCCACAGTGCCACTGGTTTTAGGATGGCGCGCGCGCCCACTTTAAGAGGTAGGGAGCGTGCGCGTGCCCTAAGTACAGAGACTGGGGATCTAAGCGCGGTGTGCGCACCCCGGACAGACGCTGTGATGAGGCCAAGGGGGTAGCGGAACGCCGTACCGGAGCCGCGGTGGTGAGTGGATCGGCGTCTCTGACCGGCAGGGGTCAGAGACGCCGATGCTAAAGTACCCCCCTTTACGCCCCCTCTTTTTTAAGCCCCCAAGAATTTTTTCAAGAAGAGGAGGAGTATGTATGTTCTCCCTGGGCTGCCAAGACCTCTCCTCAGGACCAAACCCCTTCCAATCCACAAGAAAAAAGGTTTTTCCTCTTACCCTCTTGGTAGCCGGAATGTTCTCTACCTCATAAACGTCCTCAGCGCTGACTGGAACTGGAGCTGTACCCAGATAATGAGAGAAAGGATTGAGGACAACAGGCTTGAGGAGTGATACATGGAAGGAGTTGTGGATCCGTTATGAGGCAGGAAGTTTCAGCTTGTATGCCGCCGGATTAAATTGGCTCAGAATCTTGAACGGGCAAATGAATCGAGGACCCACCTTGTAAGAAGGCATCTTGAGGCAAACATACTTAGAGGAAAGCCAGACCTTGTCTCCCAGACGTAGATGAGGCGGATCCAGACGTCTCTTATCAGCGTTTCTCTTCATCCGCTCAGAGGACTCTAGAAGTGCAGCTCTAGTGTCTTCCCAAATCACCGAAAAGTCACTGACAAGACACTCTGCGGCAGGATTGTCCACTGAGGAAGAGACGGGAAATGGAATTCGGGGGTGTTGACCGTAAACCACAAAAAGCGGAGACTTAGCAGAGGACTCACTCACATGGTTGTTATAAGAATACTCGGCCTAAGGCAGAAGTTCTACCCAATCGCTATGGTGAGTGTTGACAAAGTGCCGAAGAAAACTGGCTGTTCATCATATGCTATTTGTACTGTGGTGAAATTGATGTCATTTTGGTGGTGTCTGCCACTAACTTTTGGAAATGTGGAAACTCCTGATTGGGTCTCCATCTGCTGGGTTGGCTATAGTGGAAGAGGTATCAGTCCTAATTATACTATTTGCACTGCAGTGAAATTGATGCCATTTTGGTTGTGTTTGCCACTAATTTTTGGAAATGTGGAGTCTCCTGACTGGGTCTCCATCTGCTGGCTTGGCTGTAGTGGAAGCGGTGTCGGTCCTTATTACCTCATTTCTACAGTAGTCAAATTGATACTACTTTGGTGGTGTTAGCCACTAAAAATGTAGAGACTCTTACTTGGGTCTCCATCTGCTGGGTTGGCTGTAGTGGAAGAGGTGTCAATCCTCATTAAGCTATTTCTACTGTAGTGAAATTGATGCCACTTTGGTGGTGTCTGCCACTAGTTTTTAGAAATGTCGAGACGCCTGATTAGGTCTCCATCTGCTGGGTTGGCTGTAGTGGAAGACGTGTGGGTACCCATTATACTAGTTCTACTCTACTGAAATTCATGCCACTATGGTGGTGTCAGACCCTAATTTAGGGAATGTGAACACTCCTGGTTGTGTCTCCTTCTACTGAGTTGGCTGTAGTGGAAGAGGTGTCAATCATAATTATACTATTTGTAAAGTAGTGAAATGTGGAGATTCCTGATTTGGTCCCCATCTGCTGGGTTGGGTGTAGTGGAAGAGGTGTCGGTCCCAATTATACTAGTTGTACGCTACTGAAATTGATGCCACTTTGGTGGTGTTAGGCCGAAACACTCCAGGTTGGGTGTGCATAAGCTGGGTTGGAAGAGGTTATGTTCTTATTATACTATTTTTACAGTAGTGAAATTTATGCCACTTTGGTGGTGTCTGCCACTAGTTTTTGGAAATGTTGAGAGGCCTGATTGAGTCTCTATCTCCTGGGTTGGCTGTTGTGGAAGATGTGTGGGTTCCCATTATACTATTTCTACTGTAGTGAAATTGATGCCACTTCGGTGGTGTCTGCCACAAATTTTTATAAATGTGGAGACTCCTGATTGGGTCCCCATCTGCTGGGTTGGCTGTAGTGGAAGAGGTGTCAGTCCTAATTATACTGTTTGTATTGTAGTGAAATTGATGCTACTTCGGTTGTTTCTGCCACTAATTTTTGGAAATGTGGAGACTCTTGTTTGGGTCTCCATTTGCTGGGCTGGCTGTAGTGGAAGAGGTGTCAGTCCTAATTATATTATTTGTACTGTAGTGAAATTGATGCCATTTTGGTGATGTCTGCCACTAATTTTTGGAAATGTTGAAACTCCTGATTGGGTCACCATCTCCTGGGTTGGCTGTAGTGGAAGAGGTGTTGATTCTAATTATACTATTTCTACTGTAGTAAAATTGATGCTACTTCAGTTGTTTCTGCCACTAATTTTTGGAAATGTGGAGACTCCTGATTGGGTCTCCATTTGCTGGGTTGGCTGTAGTGGAAGAGGTGTCGGTTCCCATTATACTAGTTCTACTCTACTGAAATTGATGCCACTTCGGTGGTGTCTGACACTAGTTTTTGGAAATATGGAAACTCCTGATTGGGTCTCCACTAGTGATGAGTGAGCGTCCTCGCCACTGCTCGGTACTTGCACGAGCATCTCACTGCTTAACATGCTTGGTGAGTATTTCCGAGATACTCCTGAGGGAAATCGGGTCCCAGCCCCGCATGTTGGGCGCTCTTTAGACAGCCAATTAACATGAAGGGATTGCCTGCCACGCATTGCAATGCCGTAGCCATGTTGATTGTGGCATAACAGTGAAGGCTGGCAGCATAGCGTCATCGGATGTATATAAGACCCAGTGTCCCTATGCTTGGCACAGTTTACCCTGGAAACAGGCAGAGTAGGGAGAGGTGCTGCTGAGTGAGGGATAGAATTGACGGTGTAATAATTAGGTATAGGTATTCCACAGTAAGATATATATCCATCTGAACTAACAGTCCTGAGGACTAATCAAGCTGCATATATAAATCCAGATGACAGCAGGAGCTATGCAGGCAGAGTTTGTGGACACTGTAAACAGCAGAATAGGGTCCATTGCACATTCTGTCTGCTCTGCTGCTGTTACAGATATCCGTAGCCTTAGATAACAGGGCTATTTTTGTTGCTCTTAATCCTGATTGTTTTGCTTAAAAAGTGATATAGTACACCATTTTACTGATCTATTTGCTTGTTAGCAGAATTCAGACAGATTTTTATTTTGTTTTATTTGCATTGCTGTATTGTAGAAGTAGAAACTTTTCCATCATCGGATGTGACCCCATATTACTGTGGTAATAATACAGACATTTTGTGGAGCGTGCCAAATATTACCCTCCATTTAAAGTCTACCACTTTGGTGTTGTTCATCCTATTCACACTTTATCGCTGACCAATACCACAGCTATAAGACCACTTCCTAAAGCTGTGGTCATCAGACGTTATACCATATTACTGCGGTAATAATCCTTACATTTTTGGGAGCGTGTCAAGTATTACACTCCATTTAAAGTCTGTCAGTTGTGTGTTCAAATATATTCACAGTTGTGCTGACATACCGTATCTGTGAACAATGTTGTCAGAGTATTAAGCCACTTTTACGGACTCTGATAAAATGGCTTGCTCAGCTGTACATGGAGGTAGACATGGAACACTGTCTCTTTAAGTTTTCGAGTTGGTTTAATAAAACGTTATAAACCAGCCTAGAGTTCATAAGGTAAATACAGCCCATTCGGCATAACGGAAAAAAATATATATAAAGATGCAGCACAGTCCATATATTGGCTGGGTTCAGGACACTCAGGGTTAACCACACACAGTTCAGCACAATACATGCAAGTTCCTATCTGGAGTAAGTCTCTCCAGATTCAAAAGACTGGCTATTTATAGCCTGGACCACACCCTGAGGTGGAGATATGGAGAACAACTTCCCACCTGCTCTATGGTGGTTCTCATAAAACACGCCCTTTCAAACAAGGCTGATTAACCCTCTCTGCATCTACCATGCAGGAGAAAATTTCCATGTTTCACATCACTGAAGCTAATAGCCTCAGTGAAGCATATCTCTCCTCCAGTATTCTGCCAGTGACTTTGTCAGAAGACTGACAATAAAACATACAAACACAAAGCTAAATTGGATTTTCCTGGGAGAAATGTTAAGAAACATTCTTTGCAGGGTCATGACTTGTATATAAGGCCATAAAAAATAAAAAAAATAAAAACTATAAAAACACAGCAGGATCTTTAGTATAAAAACCAGACTCGCCAATGTAATCTCTTAATCCTTGCAAGCTTCAACACAATGTTCACAAGGTAGACAGCAGAAGTGGTGGCTCCCCTAGACAACGAGAAAACTCCTTCACGATGGTAGAGACCACCATCTCCTTAGCTTGCTGCCTGGTACTTTTCTGTGAGAATGAACTTGGCTCCAAGCAGCCAGGAATTTCCAGCGAATGGCACGTCATGGTTTGATATGAGCAACCAGTACCAGAGGCGAAGCCATCCCCAATTTCAATAACTCAGGAATTTTATTTGCCAGACTGGCTGCTGTGGGGTTTCTACTCACTTGGGAGAGTTGGTAGTCAAAACAGGAAGCATTTCCATTAAAAGGTCCATTCTAGTTTATTGCGGAGTCATAATCCAGCCATAAACTAAGGAAAATAAACAGCCTTCAGTTCAGGCAAACAAAGTAAACAGCTCTTTAGGCAAAGTCTCTTGAGAACCAGTCCTAATCACACCGGCTGGAAAACATTCAGTACACTGGCTCAGTTTGCAGATACCACAAAATAGGACCTCTTCCTCATCACACAGACTATGTGTCAAACAATGGACTCCATTTTACCTTGTTAACCACACCCAGAGGTGAAGTATGTGGGTAGCCAGACCCGCCCATCTCTCCGGCTACCCGCAAAACCTGGGCCTAGATGCACCAAACAATCCTCTTAGTGCTTGCGTGCATTACAGCAACATTCCAGGATTACATCACAGACGACAGCCATCTCTGTGATACATACCTCCGATCAACTATGTGTCTGTGCCACCTTACACTACTCAAACATTCGTTTCTCACAAAGGAGCTGAAGACAGAGTGGCAGTATGTGCAAGTTTCTCCAGCATGACCTGTTTGTTATATATCAGAGGGAGAACAGAATTGGGATTTGTTATTTTATTAT
Source organism: Phyllobates terribilis (assembly GCF_046119375.1). Lineage (NCBI taxonomy): Eukaryota > Metazoa > Chordata > Amphibia > Anura > Dendrobatidae > Phyllobates > Phyllobates terribilis. The sequence continues at coordinate 634,650,932 of NW_027362762.1, forward strand.
TATTATTATATTATTATAGTCCTAATTGTAATATTTCTACTCTGGTGAAATTGATGCCACTTTGGTGGTATCAACATTTAATTTTTTGAAATGGGGAGACTACTGGTTTGGTCTCCTTCATGTGTGTTGCCTGTAGCAGTAGGCCTCCCAGACCAGAAGGCCTCCACTTACTTTCAGTCAACTACCCATGTTACTATCCTTACATTTTTGTACCAATAATAATCTATGAAGTTGATTTTCTACCATCTGAATGTGGCTAAGCAGGTTGAGTGTTGCATGTGGTATCAGAGCTCCCAGCACAGCAGACCTACACCGATCCCTCATCCACCTCATCTTAATTTGAAGTTCAATTCAAAGCTGTAAATGCTGGCCTAGACCCTAATACCTCATCTATGGCCCATGGCTGATTGCTGCTTTGGGTCAATTGAGGCCACTTTCCTGCTGTCTGCCTCTAATTTGATGTGTCTTGGCAGCTTTTGGGCGAGTTTGAAGGTGTTGTGTATGGGTTTAGTTTTGACCCCCATTGAACCCAATGGCGTTCGGTAATGTTTGGTGAAAATTCGACAAATAAATCGGTGAATATTGCAATTCCGAGCCGAATATTGAAATATTTGCTCATCTCTACTTGTCACCACTAAAGTGTCTGAGAAATAAGACAGTTGAACCACTTGCCAAGCCTTATTATTCTAAAATCAATAAAAGAACCTAAACTTGAAAAAATTTCCAAAATCCACTAGCAAGTATAAAAATAACAATCTTTATTGATAAATAATCCATAAAAAGATTTTTTCATTGTCAAATAATCACCAAATCATTTGAAAGAGGGAAAGGATGAAACAAACAAAAGAATCAGCACAAAGGGACACATATAATAATTCCATATAAAGTTTGGTCTCAGTTCCTATAGGTGATATTGCCTACGATGAGAAGGTGACTAGTAATGTAGAGATGATAATTCAAATGATCTCTAATAACAATAATCATATAGATGAATCACGTCATCTTGAAAATAGAGCGTTCAAACCTTCAACAAGGCAATACCCAAATGGTTCACATCAAAATACGCATGCTGTAACTGACCCAGACCATTGAACTTACTTGTTTGGTGAAATAGGGCATTCTTGGAAAGATATATGATTAAGGGCCTAATACCACGGGGTTTACGAGTTCAAATCTTTCCATCCTTTGTGGTGGATGATGAACCCCTTAAACTGAGATGGGAAGAAGTTGCCGGGGATTGTTCCCGTGGCTTTATGGAGATCTTAATACAGATGGATGATAAGATCCTTAAAGATATTGAGAAAGAAATAGAGGAAATACAAAGTAATATCAAAAAGGATCTTAGTGACAAGGCCCTTGAAGAAATTAATAAAGAATTGGAACTTAATTTCGTTAATTGGAAAAATGAAGTGTGTACTGCAAAAACAAAGAAGTTTCAGAAAGATATGGCAGATCTTCAGAACAACATGATGTATCGGTGGAGAAATAGGGGCTCTAGAAAAGGTTCCATGATCAGGTCACGTTCTGGCTCAATCTCATCTCATACCTCAATGGATGAAACACGCCCCAATACCAGTGACTCTCAATCTGAGAACACTGTACATATGGGCATCACAAGGGATCTAAGGAACAAGACCAAATCCTATCCGAAAAGAAAAATCACTCCCCCACATTAATATACTAAGAAAACCAGGAGTAATAATATGGAGGTAATTAATCTCTCTAAACATGAACTGTCTCCCACACACTATGAACTTCTGAAATTAGGTCTGTCCTTTTCACCGGTCAGTGGATTCGATTACTTCTTGGCAGTTAAGGATCTCCACCTCTTCTGCCTCAAATTAATTTTGAAAAAATTACACCATAGACCTGAGCATGAGTTGAACTCTATGAGTGATAGGGAGTTGGAGGCATTGGATACATTGGAGGATCTCCTATTGGAGCAAGGCCCAAGCACTGATTTTCCTAAAGCTATTCTGCCCAAATCAACCACATTTCCTCCCTTGTCGATTTGCTCATCAATTGAAATTTTCTCCAAAATGGTCATGGAAGATTTAAAAAAAAATCCCGGGTGGGATTAGGAGAGATAATGTACATCCATTACAGAGAAAAGCCCTTAAAGAACTAAAACGAGGGAAATGTCATGATCTGGCCAGTTAATCAGTATGAGAAGGAGGTATATAGACAGCTGAAGGTGAAAGAAAATTACTCCATTGAGCCTAGTAATCCAACATCACACTTCAGTCTTGAACTTCAAAAAATCCTGATCACTGCATATGAAGAAGGAATTATACCAAAAAAAGTATTGGAGGGTTTAGCTGTAAAATCTCCAAAAATACCCACGCTATACTTGCTCCCCAAGATTCATAAAGATCCATTGGATCCCCCGGGGCGTCCGATAGTCTCTGGCATGGGAGGTCTATGCGAACCAGTCTGTAAATTCATTGACCACTATTTGAAACCACTGGTGGAGACGTTACCCTCCTATGTCAGGGACTCTTCGGACGTCCTGGGGAAATTGGATGATATCTCCCTGGATGAGGATATGTGGCTGGTGACAGCAGACGTCAAGTCCCTATACACCTGTATAAATCATGATGATGGAATCAGTGCCGCCCGTTTTTTCTTAGGGACAAGTAGTCTGGACAGGCCCCTGGTCAACCTGATTTTGGAACTATTGGAATTCATTCTTGAACACAATTTTTTTGTTTTCAGGGATCAGTTTTATTTGCAGAGACGGGGAACCGCCCTGGGCGCGGCATGTGCCCCGTCGTATGCGAATCTCTTCCTCGGCCTTTGGGAGAGGGGGATTTTCTGCGACGGCGGGGTGCATGCCGCGGGCCAGGTGTTGTACTGGTTCCAGTACATAGATGACCTTCTAATCATTTGGCAGGGCACCACATTGCAATTGAACACTTTTTTTGAGGCATTAAATGTTAACAACTATGATATCAAATTAACATACAAATATAGTAGACAAGAGATTGATTTCTTGGATATTGCAATGTCGGTGGACCCGAGGGGCCTGATCCAGACCAGTATCCATCGTAAAATAACTTCTGTAAACTCTGTACTACACGCCTCTTCTGCACATTTACCCTCGACCATCAGGGCCATTCCCACTGGACAATTTATGAGGGCTAAAAGAACATGCTCTACTGCTGTCTCTTTTGAACAGCAAGCTATAGATCTACGAGATCGTTTTTTGGATAGGGGCTATAGCCGCAGAACAATTAAGAGGGGCTTCAATAAGGCAAAGGCAGTCCCGCGGGAAAGACTCCTCAGGACTACCAAGAAAAAACTAACTGATATCCCGAAGATAAGATTTATCTCTACTTTTAATTGTGAGTGGAATTCTATGAAAGTTATTCTTGTGAGACATTAGCCCATCTTACTCACTGATCCAGTTTTGAAAAAGGAGATCTCTGAATTTCCACTCATGACAGCAAGACGCAGTAGAAATCTTCGGGATCATCTAGTCCAAAGCCACTATGTGGCGAAAGGAAAGAGTCACTTTGGGACTGGCAAACAAAAGTGGGGATGCTTTCCCTGCGGTGACTGCCTTGCCTGTACAAGGGGTAACATTATTAGAGCAACCTCCTTTGACACTGCGGATGGGACTCGGACCTTTGCGGTCACCAGTTACATATCCTGTAGTACATCATACGTGGTGTACTACGGTATGTGCCCATGTGGGAAAATTTATGTAGGACTAACATCTAGGAAGCTACGTATCCGAACTCGGGAATATGTCAGGGACATTGTGGCGGCAGGGGAGGTGGAGGACCTAACGACCGTGAAGACTATCCCAAAACACTTTAAGACTAGTGTTGAGCCACCCCCGTAGTGTTCGAGTTCGGTTCGGTTCGTCGAACACCCGTGTGTTCGCCGAACTGTTCGTCGAACTGTTCGTCGAACACCTTCGAACACCATTAAAACCAATGGCAGGCAAACAAAAACACATAGAAACACATAGAAAACACCTTCAAAGGTGTCCAAAAGCTGACAAACTGCTCAGAAGACACAACTAACACATGGAAAAGTGACAAGTACATATAGTCATGCGAAAAGAAAAGAGGTGGAGGAGTAAAAGGAGGGGGAGACACAGATATAGGCATGTCATGCCCTTCTAAAATCCAAAAAGTGAGAAGCCGAGACGGCCAGTCCGCTCCTGCCCGTGCCACCTCCGTGTCGCCGGGTTTGTGCCAGAGCCGCGGTGAACCCTGACGGCCAGCCCCCCTCTCCCAATACTGGTGCCTGTCCGCTGGTGGGTCGAGAGAGCCCCCCTGTGGTGGAGGCAGCTCTAAGCTTTTTAATTTAAATTGTCCCTCTAATTTGAATGAATACACTTTAAATCCATTTACAAGGATCTATTGGAGGGCAAGTCTCATGCCAGCAGCCGCGTAATTCCAGCTCCAGTAGCGTCCACTAAAGCTGCTGCAGTTAAAAAGCTTTTATAAGGATCGAGCTCGGCTGTCCACCGCAAGGCATCCTAGTGCCAGTCCCAGCCCCTATGCCTTGGGGTGCCTCCTGATGCTCTTCACTAAGTATCCCGTGGTCCCGAAACATTTCCTTTGAAAAAATTAAGTGTCCAAACTACAGGTGGTGTAGCTTGCTTAACAGCCGGGATAATCCGCTGACTAGCAGACACTGCTACTAGGCACAAAGTATTTCCTGGGCTAGATGCAGTTAAAAATTTGTAAGTAGATACTCTCGTTGGATGCTGAGAAAGCATTCCATAGAGTCTCCTGGCACGCCATATATGATTCTCTTAAAAAGCTTGGGGTAGGGGTCTAGGGGACCCTTTTATAGCCAAAATCACGGCCCTGTATCACAATACGTCACCTAGGCTGAAGATAAATGGAACTGTAGCACCGAGGGCTCGGTTGCTACAGACGTATTGCACCTCACCCAGAGGTGTGATATCTCACTCTCAGATAAGGATGGAGTGTGGATCAGGACCCGACACCTGCATGCATTACACCACATTGCCGTGGGGCAGGGCGACCAATATGCCCCTGAGATGGGCACGACAGTCCCTGTCCCTGGCTGGAGTGGGGGGAGGGAACACTGAGGAAGGGGAACCCTGCAGTGCAGGAGCAGGGAGGAAGCAGTTCCTGGGTGCATTGAGAAGGGAGTATAAAAGGTGGGCACCATCTTAGTTCAGTGCAGAGAAGTCTGAGCAGAAGTGGCAGGGAGCAGGGGCTCTGCATGAGCTCTGCTCCGGAGGCGGGCCTAGTAACAGAGGCCCAGGCCTGCAAGAGGGAGAAGGAAGGAAGAGGAGCGGAGAAGGCACCAGGAACGAGGAATGAAGGGATCCCAGGGGTGCGGACGGGCGAGTCGCCACCGCACGCCCGAATCCACCTGCGTGGAGGGGTCAGGCCAAAGGGGGAGACCGGTCCCCGAACTAGTGGAGGCAGGAAACGACCCTCAGCTAGAAACCGGAGGCTCTGACATTTTATGTGGCGCAGCCCCTTGCTCCACCCGCTAGGAAGGCACCACATAGGGTCAGGGAAACTGGCGCCAAGTTTACCAAGAGGAGGCCCGAGGCAGCCGGACAGAAGTGTTGGTAAGAAAGGCCAGACAAAGGACACACAAAGGGGGTCCTGTGAAGCGCTCCAAAGTTATCTGGGAGTTGTCTGAGCCCCTCACCTGGTGAGCACAGTACGACGTGGGCAGCCGTTACCTGCAGACGTGGTCTGGATAATAAGAACTGTGAGTAAAGGCCCTGAACTGCATCACTGACTCCGTGTCGTTACTGCTGCTGCCCTGCACCATCACCCCCATCCTCCGCATACACTGCCCTGAGGCTATACTCCTCCCGTGGGGAGTTATGCTACGCTCTGCTGCACCCACAACACCAGCCTTAGCGGTCTGCCCTGTAGCGGCGGTTCACTCTGACCGCAATCCACGGGTGGCGTAGTCGGACATTTAAACATCAAAACCACATAAATAGTTCCGCCACTGGTTTGACCGCCCTGAGCCACGGAACCGGATCGCCGCCACGAAGACTACAACCACCAGCATCCACCAAAAAGGGTCCGGCTCCGGGTGTCCCAAGGCCCAGGGGGTGCGTCAGAACATTTTCATCACCTTTCACAATCACCAATGGGACAAGGCAGGGATGTCCTCTCTCTGTCCCCTCTCTTATACATCCTAGTGACGGAGCACCTGCTCTCATCAATTCGCCATAACCCCAATATTAGGTGGATTGAGGTGGGAGGCACCGAGTACAAGTGCTCTCTATTTGCTGATGATGTCCTAGTATATATCACTCAATCACATATATCCATCCCTGCTGTTATGGCTGAAATAGATCACTTTGTTACATGGTAAAATTTTAAAATCAATGCAGCGAAGTCTGAGGCCCTCGATGTCTCCCTCCCTAAATCCATATAGGATTCCATCCAGTCCAACTTTCCCTTTGCCTGGCCCTCACAGGGTATCAAATACTTAGGAATTCCTATTCATAGAGACCTCTCCCATCTATGTTATCTTAATTTTGGGCCCTTTATTGAACAATTCCATACAGACCACGGTTGGCAAGTTAGAACTGTAAGATTCACTACGTGAACCACTGGTGTTTTGTGGAAAAACACATGTACACCGCGTTCCAAATTATTATGCAAAAAGTGTTTAGGAGTGATAAGGGAAGAATTTGTTTGTTTGTCAGTTAAACTCATTGATGGTGATGTGTGTCAGGGCTCTTTATATCACTGTAAGCAATTGCAGACACCTGTGCTAATTAGTTTGGCAGGTGTGTCCAATGAAAGGCAAGACTACTTAAGAAGGCTCTCTCACATTATTAAGCAGCCTACATTTTCTGCCAAAATGGGAAAGAAAAAGGATGTGTCGGCTGCTGAGAAGCAACAAATTGTGGAGTGTTTAGGTCAAGGCATGACTACAATCAACATTGTGCGATGATCAGGATGAAGTGTCTTGGCAATCAAGAAGTATGTAGCTGATTCACAGTACACACGTGTGCGTGCTGATAAGGGCAAATTGAGGACTCTTTCCTACAGGCAATTACGTCAGGTTGAAAGAGCAGCGGCAAAAAAGCCTTGTCATAGCAGCAGACAAGTTTTTGAAGCTGCTTGTGCCTCCAACGTCCCCCGAACAACAAGATGCAGGGTCCTTCAGAGGTTTGCAGCTGTGCATACGCCATCCTGTCGACCTCCTCTATCCACTTCACACAAGCAGAAACGGCTCCAGTGGGCCAAACATTACATGAAGACTGATTTCAAAACTGTTTTGTTCACGGATGAGTGCCGTGCAGCGCTCGATGGTCCAGATGAATGGAGTGGAGGATGGCTGGTTGATGGACACCCCACACAAACACGGCTACAGCACCAACAAGGAGGAGGTGGAGTAATGTTTTGGGCTGGAATCATGGGGAGAGAGATTGTCGGCCCCTTTAGGATCCCTGAAGGCGCTAAAGATGAACTCCATAATGTATGTGGATTTTCTCAAACAGCACTTCCTGCCATGGTTCAAGAAGAAGAACCGTGTATTTCACAGCAAGATCATTTTTCTGCATGATAATGCACCATCTCATGCTGCACATAAAACATCTGCATCTCTGGCTGATATGGGCATAAAAGGGGACAAACTTATGGTGTGACCCCCATGCTCCCCTGACCTCTACCCCATTCAGAACCTTTGGAGCATCATTAAAAGGAGTGTCTATGATGGCGGGAGGCAGTTCACATCTAAGCAACAGCTCTGGGAGGGTATTCTGTCCTCATGCAAAACAATTGAAGCAGAAACCATCCAAAACCTGACAAATTCAATGGACGAGAGAGTTCAGAAGCTCCTTTCGAACAAGGGGTCCTATGTGAAAATGTAACATCACCTAGAATAAAGTTTTGAGTTGAAAACTGTTTGATTTCAGTTTCTAACAACCTGCTAATGCTTATAATTTCAAAAATGACCATTTTTTTGGTCTTTATTAAAATGAAAAGGTTGATCGAAAAGTTTGGGGGATCTAAGAGTGTGGCAACCCAGTAGTCATGATTACTTCGAATTCTGACAATATGAGGGTCATGCTGCAGGTAGTGCAGCAAGAAGGCACTTATGTGTCTTGCGCATCTCGGAGCCCCAAAATTATTTTCCGGGCTAGATGCAGCTAAAAATTATTTTTAATTTTAAATCTGGTGAAGCTTATTATAGATGGCCTAATAGGATCAGTGCTGCACACTGCTACAAAGCCCAAATTATTTTCCAGTCAAGATACAGATAAACATGATTAGTAATTTGAAAGCTTAAAACGGTTGGTAGGGTGATTTTAACCAATCATCAAGCTTTTACTCTCCCCAGGATGACACAGGGGTAGAAAAGTCGTTTCGGATCCATGATTTGTTCATCTTTATGAACGTGAGTCTGTCTACATTATCAGTGGAGAGCCGCGTGCGCTTATCTGTCAGCACACCACCAGCAGCGCTGAACACACGTTCAGACAGAACGCTGGCTGCGGGGCATGACAAGATCTCCAAGGCGTAAGTGGCTAGCTCCGGCCATTTATCCAGATTGGAAGCCCAAAAAGAGCAAGGGTCCAGTGACACAGTCGTGGCTTCAATGTTTACTTGGAGATACTCCTGTACCATCGTCTCTAGGCGTTGACTATGTGTCAGACTTCTTGTCTCCTGTGGCCTTGCAAAGGATGGGCTAAAAAAGTGGTGAAATGATTCCGCAAAATTGATGTTACCAGCAGATACTGTGGTTCTGTTACGGTTTGAGTGCTGAACACTTGACGGTCCCACGGTTGGCAAGTTGGAACTGTGAGATTCACTACGTGCACCACTGGTATTTTGTGGAAAAGCACATGTAAGATTCTGCAACAGTCTCTGCTGATACTCCTGCATGCGTGCATCCCTTTCTATGGCAGGAATAATTTCTGCAAATTTACTTTTGTACCGGGGATCTAACAGTGTGGCAACCCAGTAGTCAGGATTATTTCTAATTCTCACAATTCGAGGGTCATGTTGCAGGTAGTGCAGCAAGAAGGCACTCATGTGTGTTGCGCATCCAGGAGCACCAAGTCCCTGTTGTGTTGGTGGCGAGGTAACAATCATGCTTCCTTCCTCTGTCCTCTCCCCCCAACCTCGCACAACAGAAATGTGATCAAGGTCTCCCTCATCTGATGAGTCTTCCATCAGTTCGTCCTCCACTTCTTCCTGGGCTCCTGCACCTTCCTCACTAGTTTGGCTGCTACCATGCGCCCTGGTAAAATCATCTCCCCCACCCTCACATGCCTGCCGCCCTGGTGCTGCCGACCGTCTGGACCTTGCAGATGTTAGCCCTTCCGCATACAACTCCTCCTCCTCTACTTCCTCCACCTCCTCTTGTGCCACCACCTGACTCCGAATTCTGTTTAACATGTGCTCCAGCATGTAAATCACCGGAATAGTCATGCTGATAATGGCATCGTCAGCACTAAACATCTTCGTCGCCATTTCAAAACTGTGCAGAAGGGTGCATAGGTCCCTGATCTGAGACCACTCCTCCAGCGTGATTTGCCCCACCTCTGAATCTCGTTGGCCCAGGCTATACGTCAGAACGTATTGCACCAGGGCATGTCGGTGCTGCCACAGTCGCTGCAACATGTGCAGAGTTGAATTCCACCGGGTAGGCACATCGCATTTTAGCTGGTGAAGTGGCAGGCCCAACGACTTCTGTAGAGATGTAAGTCGCTGAGCTGCGGGATGCGAACGGCGGAAGTGAGCACACAGCGACCGTGCCCTCTGCAGAAGGCCATCTAGTCTGGGATAGTGGGCTAAAAATTGCTGGACAACCAGGTTCAACACGTGAGCCATACAAGGCACGTGTGTGACATTGCCCCGGCGAAGGGCCGCACCCAGGTTTGCAGCATTGTCGCACACGGCCTTCCCTGGTTTCAGGTCCAGTGGAGACAACCATTCATGAAATTGGTTCTCCAGAGCTGACCACAACTCCTCAGCTGTGTGACTCACATTTCCCAGACATTTCAATGTAAAAACCGCCTGATGACGTTGAGCCCTACTGCCAGCATAGTAAGGAGGTGTGCAGGATCCCTTCTGCGCAGTTAGAAAGCTTGTTGCATGACCAGACAGGCTTTGGGTACAGGTGGAAGACCGAGAGGAGGTTGAGGAGGCAGAAGCAGTGGAGGAAAAATGACATAAAGAGGATTGACGCACAACTCGTGGGGACGGCAAGACTTGGACAGCAGCCCCTTGTCTTGCTGTCACCATAGTTACCCAGTGCCCAGTCAGCGACATGTAACGCCCCTGTCCATGCCTACTCGTCCAAGTGTCTGTGGTGAAATGCACCCTGTCACACACAGAGTTTCTCAAAGAAGCGGTGATGTTGTGTGCGACATGCTGGTGGAGCGCAGGCACACCTTTCTTTGAGAAGTAGTGCCGACTGGGCATCTGGTACTGGGGCACTGCGACGGACATAAGGTCTCGAAAATCCTCTGTGTCCACCAGGCGGAAAGGCAGCATTTCTGTAGCCAAGAGCTTGCAGATGGTGAAATTCAACCTCTTAGCTTTCTCATGGCTAGGAGGAAATGGTCTTTTACTTGTCCACATCTGAGGGACCGAGGGCTGGCTATTGTGCTTAGACGGGGTTGATAAGGGTGTCCCCGGCAAACTGCCGGTCTGTGAGGAAGATGCAGGCGGACATGTTAGGTTGCCTTGATCCAAAGGTGGTGCTATCGATGTCGGACAGCGCTCAAGACCAGCTGGTGTTACCACCTCCAAAGAAAATGATGACCTGCCAATCACGCTGGCTGTTGCGGGTAAAGAGGTGGCAGGTCTGCGCCCCAAAACAGGTGTGACTGCTGTCCCCCCAGTCACAGAGGATGAAGAGGCCGCGGATGCACAAGATATGGCAGACGGTGGTTGGCCCGGCCGGCTAGACCGCATTGTAGCACACTGAGCTTCCCACTGCAACTTATGCTTCATGTCCATGTGCCGGTTCATGCATGAAGTACTCAAACTATGTATTTTTTGGCCTCTACTTAGCTTTTGCTGACAAATGTTACAGATAACACGAGTTGGGTCATCTTTATCGATCTGAAAAAATGCCCAGGCTATGCAAGGCTTAGCACCCATGCGACCTGAAGAGCCACCACGACTTGTGGTGAGAGGCAGAGTTGTGTTTGAGGATGCAGTTGTTGACGTGCTTCCAGTACTACGTCTCTGTCCAGGAAGGCGCAACCTGACCTCGTCGTCACTAGCATCTTCCTCCACCTCCTCTGCTGACCTCATCTCTTGGCTGACTGTGGGTTGACAGTAAGTGGGATCTCCGACCTCATCATCATCACCCTGTGCGTTATCACACCCATCGTCCTCAGAGCCAACCTGTTCCTGCCCTGACAAAAAACTAAAGTTCGCTCCAATCAGGTATTTGAGTCTTATCATCGTCTTCCTCATTGTCTCCACCAACAGGAGTTACAGTTTGGGAATGAGGGTCTACATTATGGTCAGAACCTTCTGCGTCTGGTCCTGGATCCGACTCATAAAGATTCTGGGCATCAGTGCAGATCATTTCCTCGTCTGGATTCACAGAAGCGCTGGAGTCGACCTCTGATTCCCAGGCTATAGTATGAGTAAACAGCTCTGCAGACTCAACCATCTGTTCTACCTCATACTCAGACGGGCAGCTGGAGATTTGGGAGCTGTGAGGAAGCAAGTGCGATTTGGGTGACACCTTTGAGGACTGGAGTATTTGTGATGTTGAAGTTGATGTGGAGGAGAGCCCACTTAAAGGAGCACTTGATATCCGTTGAAGCACCTGCTGTTTTTGTGCCTCATCTGGAATTTGTAGCGATTGGCGTGGCCGTAAGAAAGGGATCTTATCACATTGTCCGCTAAAAGAAGTAGACATTTTAGTTTGGCTGGAAGATGGTCTTTCTTCTGCACCTACCCCACGGACACAACCTTTTTTCCCCTTCCCAACACGCCTATTCCCCTTTCCACCAGCAGCAGGCCTTTTTCCACTCATTTTGGTGGTTAACTAATTCACAACTCTGGAGTTGTTTGCACAAAAAAACAATGGATGGTAACCGAGCAGAGCTGAGTGGCCAAACTGTGGTATTAGGCCAAAACTATTGGCTGGGTTAGATGCAGAAAAAAATTATTTTTAATTTGCAACCTGATGGAGGTCAGTATAGATGGACTAATAGACCAAGTCCCACACACCGCTAGAAGCCCAAATATTTTTTCAGAGCTAGATGCAGAAAATTTTTTTATTCAATTTGCAACCTGATGGAGGTCAGTATAGATGGACTAATAGACCAAGTCCCACACACTGCTAGAAGCCCAAATATTTTTTCAGAGCTAGATGCAGAAAAAAATTATTTTTAATTTGCAACCTGATGGAGGTCAGTATAGATGGACTAATAGACCAAGTCCCACACACCGCTAGAAGCCCAAATATTTTTTCAGAGCTAGATGCAGAAAAAAATTATTTTTAATTTGCAACCTGATGGAGGTCAGTATAGATGGACTAATAGACCAAGTCCCACACACCGCTAGAAGCCCAAATATTTTTTCAGAGCTAGATGCAGAAAAAAATTATATTCAATTTGCAACCTGCTGGAGGTCAGTATAGAAGGACTAATAGAACAAGTCCCACACACTGCTAGAAGCCCAAATATTTTTTCAGAGCTAAATGAAGAAAAAAATTATTTTTAATTTGCAACCTGATGGAGGTCAGTATAGATAGACTAATAGACCAAGTCCCACACACTGCTAGAAGCCCAAATATTTTTTCAGAGCTAGATGCAGAAAAAAATTATTTTTAATTTGCAACCTGATGGAGGTCAGTATAGATGGACTAATAGACCAAGTCCCACACACTGCTAGAAGCCCAAATATTTTTTCAGAGCTAGATGCAGAAAAAAATTATTTTTAATTTGCAACCTGATGGAGGTCAGTATAGATGGACTAATAGACCAAGTCCCACACACCGCTAGAAGCCCAAATATTTTTTCAGAGCTAGATGCAGAAAAAAATTATATTCAATTTGCAACCTGCTGGACGTCAGTATAGAAGGACTAATAGAACAAGTCCCACACACTGCTAGAAGCCCAAATATTTTTTCAGAGCTAAATGAAGAAAAAAATTATTTTTAATTTGCAACCTGATGGAGGTCAGTATAGATGGACTAATAGACCAAGTCCCACACACTGCTAGAAGCCCAAATATTTTTTCAGAGCTAGATGCAGAAAAAAATTATTTTTAATTTGCAACCTGATGGAGGTCAGTATAGATGGACTAATAGACCAAGTCCCACACACCGCTAGAAGCCCAAATATTTTTTCAGAGCTAGATGCAGAAAATTTTTTTATTCAATTTGCAACCTGATGGAAGTCAGTATAGATGGACTAATAGACCAAGTCCCACACACTGCTAGAAGCCCAAATATTTTTTCAGAGCTAGATGCAGAAAAAAATTATTTTTAATTTGCAACCTGATGGAGGTCAGTATAGATGGATTAATAGACCAAGTCCCACACACTGCTAGAAGCCCAAATATTTTTTCAGAGCTAGATGCAGAAAAAAATTATTTTTAATTTGCAACCTGATGGAGGTCAGTATAGATGGACTAATAGACCAAGTCCCACACACTGCTAGAAGCCCAAATATTTTTTCAGAGCTAGATGCAGAAAAAAATTATATTCAGTTTGCAACCTGATGGAGATCAGTATAGATGGACTAATAGAATGATGCTATGCCCAAAAGATTTTACTTCACTAGGTGCAGTAAAAAAATTGGTATTCTATACACAGGTGGTATATCTTGCAACACAGATAGGCTACTCCACTGACTAACACACTCTGCAATAGGCCAAAAAGGATTAGCTTTGCTAGATTCAGCCAAATGCTGTGAAAAAAACTTGCACAGCACTGGCACAGACCTGCCTGGCAAAAACTGATAGGAACTGATGTAACCTAGTCCTGAAAAGGACTCCAATTACAATTAGTCTTTACTCCCACAATCTATCTATTTAAGAGCACAGACCTGCCTGATAAAAGTCGTAGGAAATGCTGTAACCTAGTCCTTAAAAGGACTGCAATCACAACTATTCCCTACTCCCAAGCTATCTGTATATTTGTGCGAAAATTGGCTTGAAATTAACAAGGTATAGCGCACACAGCAACAGCGGTGCCGTCTAACACGCAGCTGCAGCAGTGAGAAAATGGTGGCGACGGGGAAAATGGCTTGGTCTTATAGGGCAAGGACATGTGACATACACTGCCAATCACACATGCCCTTGCTTGTGTGAAAAAAAGCACTTCGCTCCGTGTGTGCGCTGCTGATAGGCTGACAGATTGCACCTCCCCACTGCAAATGCGGGAAAGAGAAAAAAAAATGGAGATCTTCATTGTTCCTGCAGAGATCCATCCCCTGCCCCTCCCCCCGCCCCGCTGTACACTCAAACTGCGTATTAACATTAATTTTCATCATTACTGAGAAAAAATCCAGTTATGATTTTGGTGCACGAACAGTTATCGAACATAACCTCGAACAGCCGAATTTTTCTCAAATTGTTCGTGTTTGCCGACCGGCTCGAACACCGCCCAAAACAGCTCGAATTTGAGATTGGCGAACAGTTCGAGTAGAACAACGCTCATCTCTATTTAAGACCTGTCATAACTCCGATCATCGGGGTTTTAAAATTAGGGGGATTGATCAAATCCACTGTGGTATTCGGGGAGGCGATGTGAAAAAAGCTCTAGCCCAACTTGAGCTTAAGTGGATCATCAATCTGGGGTCTATGTCACCCCTTGGGCTAAATGAGAAACTTAGTTTCTCACCCTTCTTGTAATCTCTACACTTTTAACTTGATTTTAACCTTGTTTTTCTTTTGTGTGATTCTAATTTTTCCTCTTTATGCCTCCGTATTTTAGCGTGAATGACTTGCCATTACTCCCGTTCTGTGATAATATGGGAAGTACCCAACTTTATTGTGTCTTAGACCTACCTTTATTTGGATTTTGTATCTATTGAACTCCAACGAGTGAACCAGCAACTTTGAAGTCACCTTATTTTTCTCCTACATCATTGGACATTTCTTTATTTTGTGCACTCGATGTATATATGATATTTATTATATTGATTTATATACTGTGATATACAAGGATGTGACAAATGTATGTTGTGTTTTTTTTTATTTGTTTTTTTTTTATGGTCATGCACATGTATTTACCTGTATCTGTGCACACTACTATACTACGCGCATTCTTAGTCTGATGTGCCAAAAAATGCATTTTGAATTGTTTAAACTTTAATGTGTATCTGTCTTTTGTGCATTTGGTTATAATTATAACTTTTGTGTACTGATATGGGTGTACTACCATGTTTTGCGTTTGCATAACTCTGCATTAGGTATTTGTGCATATTGATATGTCTGTGCTATATCTATATATTAGTTCACTCACTGATGCACATGTATTTGTCCACATTGTGCGCTTTTTGGGTGCATCAGTACTGTGAGGTATTTGCAACCTCTTTATTAGTCCATTTACTTTCTTTATTTGTTCCTCTATAAAGGTTGGTCTTACGTTGGGAAATAGCGCCCCCATAATATTGATTATGCTATGGACTTTTGTATCTGTGGTTCGCGGGTCTCCAGGATGGAAAAGTTTCCCTGGTTACATGATACGAGCATGGACTCCCAAAAAATGGCGCCAGTAAGCGCATGCGCACTGCGACAGTCAATCCTATACCGGGCTAAGGCCTCCGTCATTTCCGGCACGCACATATGACGTCAAACGGGGATTTCCCTAGTGCGTGCCGGAAAGGAGAGCCGGACCCCGAACTTCCGGTTTCTCTGTCGCAGCGCTGGGGCACGGCACATGGATTGGTGGACTCTGGATATGGACGGGTATTTAAATGGTGAGGCACGCATATTCCTGATCACACTCCCCTTGAGAAAGCATTGAGTGTGCGAAACGCGCGTCGGGGCGTCACATACGGCACGGGACCAAATTCAGTGACTATTCCTATGGGTAAGTTCAATGGTCTGGGTCAGTTACAGCATGCGTATTTTGATGTGAACCATTTGGGTATTGCCTTGTTGAGGGTTTGAACACTCTCTTTTCAAGATGACATGATTCATCTATATGATTATTGTTATTAGAGATCATTTGAATTATCTCTACATTACTAGTCACCTTCTCATCGTAGGCAATATCACCTATAGGAACTGAGACCAAACTTTATATGGAATTATTATATGTGTTCTTTTGTGCTGATTCTTTTGTTTGTTTCATCCTTTCCCTCTTTTAAATGATTTTCTCATTATTTGACAATGAAAAAATCTTTTTATGGATTATTTAGCAATAAAGATTGTTATTCTTATACTTGCTAGTGGATTTTTGAAATTTTTTCCAAGTTTAGGCTCTATGATTGAGGATTCACTACATAGTCTTGTTCATGTAAAATTGAATGGGGAGATATGACTTATCTATCTTCAGCCAGTATATATTACTTATATCTTTGGAATAGTTTCTTGCATTAAAATCAATAAAAGGCAAGGAATGCATTAAAAATTATACGGAAATTATCATTAAGAAGAGGCTGACAACAAGAGGTGCAACTGTCATAATGGATTGGGAATTGGACTCTAATGAAGCTAAATATCAATTAATGGATTTTAATGTGGGCAAAAATAAAGAAGATAATGCTAATATTTTTAAAATGATATAGATTAGATAGTGGACAGTGCCTTTAATAGAAAGCTTTTTTCAGAAAAGCTTAAAAGGTCTCTCATTAACACTTTAATAGCTATCCATATACACCGATTTTTTTTATCTACTTCCAAAAATTTACAAAAAATCTTAACAGACTTCTGGAGCATCCTATAGATTCTAGAATTATTATAGAAATAGTAGAGACTTTAGTGGTGCACTATCTCCAAAAGATTGGTAAGAAATTGCCAGATTGCCTATCAGATACTAATCAATTCCTTGGAAAGGTGGAAACTGTTGACGGTGACAAGAGTCTCTACACCAACTTACCTTATGAGGATATAGGTGTAATTAGGGAAATATTCTGTGAAAATCCTATAATCTTTCACCCCGTCACCCAGAAACCTGTTTTCACTTTCCTGACCAGGCCAATTTTTTCAATTCTGACCATTGTCACTTCATGAAGTAATTATTCTGGAACGCTTCAACGGATCCCAGTGATTCGAAGGCTGTTTTCTCATGACATATTGTACTTCATGATAGTGGTAAAATTTGCTCGCCATTACTTGCATTTACTTGTGAAAATATCATAAATTTGGAGAAAATTTTTAAAATTTCACAATTTTCAAACTTTTAATTTTATCCCCTTAGACCAGAGTTATGTCACACAAAGTAGTTAATAAATAACATTTCACACTTGTCTACTTTACATCAGCACAATTTTTGAAACATAGTTTTTTTTTGTTAGGTAGTTAGATTGGGCGCACGGCAGGGCTTGGAAGGGAAGGAGCACCATTTGACCTTTTGAACGCAAAACTGGCTGGAATCGAGAGCGGATGCAAGGTCGTGTTTGGAGAGCCCCTGAAGTTCCTAAACAGAGGAAACTCCTCACTAATTACCCCATTTTGGAAACTAGACCCCTGAAGGAATTTATCTAGATGTGTGTTGAGCACCTTGAATACCTTAGTGCTTCATAGAAGTTTATACCGTGGAGTCGTGAAAATAAAAAATCACATTTTTTCCCACAAAAATGTTATTGTAGTCCCAAATTTCTCATTTTCACAGGACCAACAGGAGAAAATGGATTGTTTGCAATTTCTCCTGATTATACCAATACCCTGTATGTGGTGGAAAACTACTATTTAGGCATACGGCAGAGCTTGGAATTGGAGTGCAGACTTTGATGCAATGGTCTGTGCGAGCCATGTCAAGTTTGGAGAGCCTCTGATGTGCCTCGTCAGTGGAAATCCCCCACAAGTGACCCCATTTTGGAAAATACATCCCTCAAGGAATTTATCTAGAGGCATAGTTTTAGTAATGATTTTAATGCTTCTAGTTTTATTGGTGTATGAATTTATGATGTGGTGGTATGTGTAAGTTGAGCGGGCTGAGTACATCAGATTATAAAAGTGTTTTGAGTCAACAGGGTAAAACCAAATTGTATTAATTTATGGACGTGGTATGCTTTGAAGCAGTCCTCAATACAAAGGCCAAGTTTCTCAGGGCAGGCTTCACAATCGTAAATTGTGTCCTTTAGTATTCCCCTCTTGGAGTGTACTGAGCATACACAGCACTTTTTTGTCTTCTTCCCTTCTTTGCTGTATGGGGAACCTCTCCAGGAAAATGTTGACCTGGTACAATGCGAGGACCATCAGTTTGAGAAGTACTGGGACTGTAACCTTCCTAAGTGCCAAACATTAGGGCCTTGATGACTACCTCCTGAAACTGAAGGAAGGTTTGTACCGCGCATGGCCAATTTTTTGTACTATACTTTACCATTTGGGACTTCTGTTGTGGTACCTGGGACATTGACAAGAGATATGTTGACACGGTGTATGGAGGTCATGATAAGGGCATCCCTCTTATACTCGACCACCAGCATGTTGTCACTGCATTGGGCTCCGCTCTCACCCTTTCTCAGCTGTTGCCCAATTAGCAGCTTAGGGCGGATTCTCTGTTTTTTTTCACACGTAGCCGAATGCAACTGTACCTCTGACAGAGAGGGTCTTGAAGAGTGGTATGCTGGTGTAAAAGTTATCTATGTAGAGGTGATAACCCTTATCCAGCAGTGGCTGCAGCAATTCCCACACAATTTTTCCACTCATCGCCAGGACATGTGGGCATTCATGGGGTCAATCTTGATGTCCTTCCCTTCGTAGATCCTAAATCTGTAGGTGTTGCCTGAGGTATTCTCACACAGCTTGTAGTTTAATTTCGTACCTGGCCCTGTTACTGGGAATGTTAGCTTCCCTTTGAAATGAACCAGAGATTCATCTATATAGATGTCCCTTTGGGGGCTGTACAACTCAGCAAATTTTCCGCTGAAGTGGTCAACTACTGGCCGAATTTTATATAGACGATCAAACTTAGGATCGTCTCGGGGAGGGCACTTCACATTATCACTATAATGCAAAATTTTTTGGATTGCTTCAAATCGTGGCTTTGTCATGGCTATACGGAATACAGGTGTGCTGTAGAGTATATCAGTACTCCAGTATTGCCAAAGATGTATTTTGACTGAGCTCATATGCAGCACAAAAACCCCAAAATGTCATAATTTCTGTTGCATTTACAGGGGTCCATCTAGCATATGATGACGTGGGATTTTGGGTGAAAAATTGATGGGCATACAAATTTGTCTGGGCAATCATAAGATTTATTATTTCCATGCGGAAAAATAATTTAGAAAAGTCAATTTCAGTGAGGCCTATACTGTCAAATTGGATTCCTGAGCTACCCATGAAATCAGGAATAACAGGCTGATGATTTTTGGGGGCTGAAGTCCATATGGGATCGATTGCTGTACAGGTTGCTTTGGTCCTAGGACACCTTGCTGGGGATCCCACCTCACTGGATGAGAAAGAGGAAGAGAAACAGAGGAATGTGGGATGTTTCTCACTGCCTGAATCCGTGTCAGAGGCAAGGATGCAGTATGCCTCCTCTGCTGAACAGTGTCTTCTTGACTAAGGGACATTTTTATATTATTCTTCAAAACACTGGGGATGTGTGTGTGAGTGGTGCTTTTACACATGTATTGTGTGGGACTTGTGTAAAGGGTATTATTTATTATAAAAAGTAGAAAGAAAAAAGTAGAGAAAAAACGTAGAAAAAAAATGTAAAGAAAAAAGTAGAGGAAAAAAAAAGGAAAAATTTGGAAGAAACACTTTAAAGGAAAAAAATGAAAAGAAAAATCAGTACAAGTGTACAAGTAAAAATAAGTTTGTATAAAAAAAAATTAGTGACATTCACTACACTAATGCCCTACCTATAAAGTTAGTTTTTTGCAAAAGAAAAACTGACTTCACTAACACTGCCATGTACTCTCCCCTAATGTGCCAGTTAAAAATGTATTCGGCGCTATTCTTTTCTTTTGCAATAGAAAAAGGAAAGTCACTAACACTGCGAAATACGCTCCCCTAATGCACTAGCTAAGTTACCCGGTGCCAACAATTCTTTTTTTTGCAAAAGAAAAAGGTACGTCACTAACACTGCGACGTACGTTCCCCCAATGCACTAAGAAGTTACCCGGTGCTAACAATTCTTTGTTTTTTGCCTACCTATAAAGCTCTTCTGTACTACTTTTTTTTTTCTAAAAGAAAATTGGACGTCAATTACACTGCAACGTCCTCTCCCCTAATGCACTACCTCCCAACCTACAAAGCTACTCTGTACTACTATTATTCTTTTTTTAAAAAAAGAAAATCAGATGTCACTTATTTTGCAACATCCGCTTCCCTAATTCCCTATCAATAAAGCTATTTTGTACTAACGACCATTATTTTTTTTCTAAAAGAAAATTAGATGTCATTTACACTGCGACGTCCGCTACTCTACCTATAGCAAAAAAATGAAAAAGTCCCTTGGCGCAGACTGTGATCAGCAGTTATACTGATCAGAGTGCTGCGGCCACGGGAAGAGCATGAATGCTCAGTACAGGAGGCGGTGTACATGGGAAAGGCGCAAAACTGCGCTTCAAAGACACAATTGAGAATGGGGTGGGGGGGTGGGGTGTTAGTTGGAACAGTGATTTGGAAACAGTTGCTGCTGTGATCACAGATCGGTCACACAGCAGTCTGCACACAGACAGCACAATGCACAGCACTGGATCGCAGGAGACAGGAAATCGCATTGGCCATCAATGAACTTATTTCTCTCAGGTAACACAGAGGGGGTCTACAACTGCTCTGCATGGCAGCTCTGAGGAAGAGATGGTGTAGCGCGCAGGGGATGGGGACGACTCGGTACCCAGGCCTTTGCCTGGTTTGGGGGTGTCGCGGTGGTCGGCTCCTGGGCCCGTACCCTGGGGTCACTCTTGAAAAAGGGGATTGGAACTTGGATAAAATAAATAAACAGTTCGTGACGCCACCTGTGGTACCTGGTAATGATTACCAGCGCTGCTTCAGACCTCCGGGGGTGTTGGGATGCAGCTGAGGTGTTTCTGCTCCCCACAGGTGGAGCGGGCCCCCGGGGCAGTGTGGAGTTTTATGGTGGGTGGTGATGCTGGGGCTTGTAGTGCAGGCGGGATGGCGCAGCAGGAGTAACTGACAGAGACAGGAGATTCGCTTCAATACCTTTACTGGTGCGGATGTCAGGTATGGTCCAGGGTACTCAGTAGGATGGGTGCACTTCAGGACTTCTCCCCAGTGAGCGGGTATAAGGCCTCCTGGTCCGTGTCTGCCTCTCTGTATGCTCCTGGCCAGCCTGCACTGGGCCTAGCTTATGTGTCGTGCTGTTCCTTCACCTGACGCTCAGTAGTAGGACCTTCTGCTGGCAACCACTATCCCTGGGCACCGAGGCCTTCGTGGCTCCTGGTCCTGTAATGGGTCTAGCTTCAGGTTGGCCAGGGACTTGTAGTACTCCTGGAATGCCCGTGATCCCTACTGGGTATACACTGTGTTCCAAATTATTATGCAAATAATATTTTCTCAGATTTTCCCAAATTACCTATATGAATTGCAGTCATTGTAATTTTCCAGTCAAATAACTATTAGAGTACAATTGAAAGGTTTTTGTACAAACTGCCTATGATAACAGTATATTTTTAAAAAAATAAAAAACTCAAACTGCACTCAAAATGCATGTTCCAAATTATTATGCACAGCAGAGTTTTCAATCTTTTCATTTTAATAAAGAACAAAAAAATGGTCATTTTTGAAATTATAAGCATTAGCAGGTTATTACAAACTGAAATCAAACAGTTTTCAACTCAAAACTTTATTCTAGGTGATGTTACATTTGCACATAAGACCCCTTGTTCGCAAGGAGCTTCTGAACTCTCTCGTCCATTGAATTTGTCAGGTTTTGGATGGTTTCTGCTTTAATTGTTTTGCATGAGGACAGAATACCCTCCCAGAGCTGTTGCTTAGATGTGAACTGCCTCCCGCCATCATAGACACTCCTTTTGATGATGCTCCAGAGGTTCTCAATGGGGTTGAGGTCACGGGAGGCAGTTCACATCTAAGCAACAGCTCTGGGAGGGTATTCTGTCCTCATGCAAAACAATTAAAGCAGAAACCATCCAAAACCTGACAAATTCAATGGACGAGAGAGTTCAGAAGCTCCTTTCGAACAAGGGGTCCTATGTGCAAATGTAACATCACCTAGAATAAAGTTTTGAGTTGAAAACTGTTTGATTTCAGTTTGTAATAACCTGCTAATGCTTATAATTTCAAAAATGACCATTTTTTTGTTCTTAATTAAAATGAAAAGGTTGAAAACTCTGCTGTGCATAATAATTTGGAACATGCATTTTGAGTGCAGTTTGAGTTTTTTATTTTTTTTTAAATATACTGTTATCATAGGCAGTTTGTACAAAAACCTTTCAATTGTACTCTAATAGTTATTTGACTGGAAAAATTACAATGATTGCAATTCATATAGGTAATTTGGGAAAATCTGAGAAAATATTATTTGCATAATATTTTGGAACACAGTGTAAAGGGACCCTGTAGGCGTGGACCCGGTGTCCGGTTGGTATATCGGGGTGAGCCTATGATGCTCCTCTGCCCCCTCTAGTCCTCTCTCCTTTCTACTCTTGCCTTCGGCCACACTCGGGGCCCTCAGAACTCAGGAGCAGACGTGCTGCATCTTCGCTGCTCTCAGGGTCAGCACTCTCTGAACAACTAATTCTGACTGAAGTGCCTGGCTCCACCCTCCATATATATATATCCCTAATGGGGCTCCCCCTGGTGGTATGAGGTGGATAGGTGGAGGTGTTTGTATGAAGTGAGGGCCTCTTGTGGAGAAGTCCATCCATGCACCCTTTTGGGATCTGTGGTGCCTGTGCGCCTGTGGAGTGAAGCACTTTGTAACAGGTTACAATAATAATAACAATTATAATAACATTTTCTTAAAAACATAATAAACACTCTTCTTTAAAATCTCAGTGAGATCCATTAACTGGTGTCCATCTCACTGGTGAAGATGAGCAGCATGAGGGACCCGTCTGAAAACCCTCAACGTAGGCCCTGGGCGTGGCTGCAGGGCATAAGTGATCCAGGTGCTGGACCAAGTCTTCGGCCACTCCAAACGGGTTTTTGTTCTGTGGCCTTATAAGGGGGCACTTTTGATGAGTGCAACTTTTTACAAATAAAGTTTTTGGCTGCTCACAGTCCTCAGCCTACAAGTCTCTGTACCCTGACGGGGAACTACAGGCACACATTTAATTTCAGTTTACACAATAAACAATATGCAATACCCTACTGGGTAACTATTTATAAAGTAGGCACTTTGTGTTTATTCCCTAAACCTGGTAGGGATCTGTCCTTGTGTGCTGCGTGTGGACCTTCGTAGCACTGGGGTGTTACTAGTGTCTGTGCATGCACTTTCTGTTAATCTAGCAGGTGTACGTGCTGGTAGATTATTAAACTGTCTTAATCTCTCTATGCGACTGGCAAGTGCAGTGTCCACTGGGCCTGCAGGCTCTGCTTCAACTGGTGCTTCTCCACTTACTGGGGACTCTTCCTGTTCCTGAGCAGGCTCTTCCAGGGTGCTTACAGGTTCTTCTGGTTGTTGATAGAAGTGTATCACCGGTATTATAACTACTCCATCAAGTTGAGGCCAGTCTGCAGGGAAATCTCCTAGAACTGTGTGAAGCACTTCTTCCTTGGGTTCTTCCGGTGATATAGGAGGTAATTCTTGCTCTGTTGTCTTCAGTAGACCTGGGCACACTTTCAAATGGTCTCTTGAGACTGTTGTGGTCGTTTTTCCTCCCTCTTTGCTAATCAGGCAAGATTTACTGTTGTCAAATCTGGAGTTCAGCACTGTGTAGGGCTCTCTTTCCGACTGGTCATCGAGCTTGTGACTTCTTCTCTTCCGCTTTAGCACTATCTCTCCAGGTGCCAAGGGTTCTGCTGGTGCATGTTTATTGTACTGTTCTTCCTGCCTCTCCCTTACTCTGTTCAGACTGTCTTCGACACAGGCCTGTACTCTCCTGTACTGCTCTTGCCGATTTGTATCCCAGTCTTCAGTGGACATATCTGCTTCAGGTTCTACCACTCCGAGTTCCAGGTTCATGGGCAACTTTCCGGGTCTTGCTCTCATGAGGTACGATAGGGTACAATTAGTAGAACTCACAGGTATGTGATTATACAGATCTACCAGGTCAGGTAGTTTGTCTGGCCACTGGTTCCTTTCTTCCAAGGGTAAGGTTTTCAGCAGGTCTATGACGATGTTGTTCATTTTCTCACACAAACCATTAGTCTGAGGGTGATACGGCGTAGTCCGGATCTTCTTACACCCATACAGATGACAGAATTCTTTAAACAGCTCGGCTTCAAAGGCAGGGCCTTGATCCGTCAGCACTTTGGCCGGTTATCCATGAGGCCTGCAGAAGTATGCTTGGAACGTTCTTGCTGCAGTTTCTGCTGTCAGATCCTTGACAGGGGCTACCACCAGGAACAGGGAATAATGATCCACCATGGTCAGTGCATAGGAATAGCCTGACCTGCTGGGTGACAACTTGACGTGATCCAGAGCGACGATCTCCAGGGGCTGGGTTGTTTTGATGGGCTGCAAGGGTGCTTTCTGGCTGCCGTAGTCTTTCCTTCTGAGGCTACAGGGCCCACAATTCCAGAACCACCTTTCTATGGAACTCCACATTCCAACCCAATAGAACTGCTCCTTCAGCAGGGTTTCCAGCTTTTTCCAGCCAAAGTGACCTGCTTGGTCGTGGTAGGCCTCCAACACCATCTGGATATCTGTCCTGGGTACAACAATCTGCCATACCATTTCATGGGTCTTGGGGTTGACATACCTTCTGCACAGCTTCTCTCTGTAGATGTGTTAGAACCCTCCTGATAGTTTTTGCTATCTAGTGTTTTGCGGTCACGTGACCAGCTGCCTATATATTCCAGCTCCACCCTTCTGACTTTGCTGGACTTCAGTGTTTTTTGCCTGTCTCTCTAGCCAGGTGCTTCGGTGCCTATCTCTGTCTAGTTCTCTTAGTCCTCTGGGATGTCTAGTACTTTTTGTCTGTTTGTCTTTTGCTCTGCAACAACTTCTATTAGGAGGTGTTCCATTTTTGTCCCAGTCCTTAGTTCTTTTAGGGACCCCTCCCTTTATATTTTAGGTCTCCTTTCAGACTAGCCAAGGACAAAAGCGGGTCTGTTCACAAGGAACAGGCTGCCCGCTACATCGTGGGGATTCAGCTTAGTCTTACTGTAGGGACAGCCTTCCCCTTTCTTTCCTTAGCTTATGTTGCAGATCATAACAGTAAGTCCAGCCCAAAAAAAACTAAAAGGAAAGAAATTCGGGGATCAGTATGGTTTCCGTCCAGGATTTGGCTCAACGCCTGCAGGGATTGTCTCTGGAAGTGTCCGAG
Source organism: Phyllobates terribilis (assembly GCF_046119375.1). Classification (NCBI taxonomy): domain Eukaryota; kingdom Metazoa; phylum Chordata; class Amphibia; order Anura; family Dendrobatidae; genus Phyllobates; species Phyllobates terribilis. The sequence continues at coordinate 634,676,427 of NW_027362762.1, forward strand.
CTTCAGCAACACGTGAGTAGCTGTCCTGGAGTGCATTTTGTCGAACCAAAGGTAGGACTGCCTGATGATTTTTATGGTAAACAGCAAGATTTTTTTTCCTTTAAAAATGCTTGTTTGTTATATATTCGTTTGAGATCAAGGTCCTCTGGGAATGAATCACAGCGCATCGGTTTTATTATGTCACTTTTGCGCAATGAACCACAGGGGTGGGCCTTTTCTTTCCAACCTAATGATCTGTGTTTAAGTTCTGTTGAAGAATTTTTTTCTGCTATGGGGCAATTATATGACGATCCTGATCGAATCTCATCTGCTGAAGCTGAACTTAGACGTTTGAATCAGAGGTCAGATGATGTTGAAATTTATGGCACACACTTCAGGAGATGGGCCTCAGAAGTTAAATGGAATGATTCGGCATTGAAATGTTTATTTCTTGCTGGTCTGAGTGAAAGGGTTAAGGATTTGCTAATTGCATTCCCTGCACCTGAGACTCTGCAGGAAGCTATGCAGTTAGCTGTTCGTGTGGACAGGAGAATAAGGTCCAGGGTCAATGATGTAAAAACTCCTGTAACTTCAGGTCCTAGTTTCCAGAAAATCTGCTCTGACAGCGGAGAACCAATGGAGGTTGGGGCGATGTCACTCCGCTCTCAAGAAGGAGATCGGAGATTCGCCGAAGGTTTGTGTCTTTATTGTGGTAAAGCTGATCATTTGATTAAGTATTGTGAGCGTCATTTAAGTAAAGGAAAAAAAAAGGTCAGTTACGCAAGTATAGCTTGTTTACGCTCTGCAGGAGTGTTCCTTTCTGGGAGTACTGCTCTGCAGGGAGATTTGATTGAATTTCAGGTATTTGTGGATTGTGGTTGAACACTTAATGTGATTGATAAAGGGTTTTTGGAAAAACTTAAATTGAAATCCAAACCTTTGTTATCTCCTATTTCTGTGGTTGCAATTGATAACACTCCTTTGAAATGTATAACTCACAAGACTGCTGCATTTCCTCTCACTATCAATGGTGTTCACCAAGAAATTTTGGACTTGGTTGTTTTGGATAATTTGCCCTCTCCAGTTGTTCTAGGATTGCCTTGGTTAAAACTGCACAATCCTTTATTGGACTGGTCTACTAATGTGATTAAATATTGGAGTCCGAAGTGCTATGATAAATGTTGTAATGGTCGCATTGCGGCTGTGGAAAAATGGGAATTACCAGTACCTATTCAAGATTTTTGGAGGGTTTTTTCGGAGAAGGAGTCGCAAGTTTTACCTCCTCATAGGGATTATGATTGCGCCATTGAGTTTGTTCCGGGTGCTACTCTTCCCAAAAGTCGATTGTTTAATCTGACTATCCCTGAAAGAAAGGCCTTGGAGGAGTACATAGAGACTAGCCTAGCTGCTGGTCACATTAGACTTTCTAAGTCGCCTGGGGCAGTCGGATTCTTCTTTGTTAAAAAAAAAGGACGGCGGTTTACATCCATGTCTGGATTTTCGTCAAATTAATAAGATTACTGTACGCAATTCCTACCCATTGCCGTTTATTCCTGACTTGTTTAACCAGTTAGTGGGAGCCAAGTTGATCTCAAAAATTGATCTCCGAGGGGCATACAATTTGTTACGTGTGAAGGAGGGTGATGAATGGAAAACTGCTTTTAACACTCCGGTAGGTCATTTTGAGAATCTGGTGATGCCTTTTGGTCTTACCAATGCACCTGCATTTTTTCAGAACCTTATTAATGACATCCTGAGACCTTTGATTGGTAAGAATGTGGTTGTGTATTTGGATGACATTTTTATTTATTCACCAGATCTAGAGTCCCATTGGCAGAGTGTACGTGAAGTTTTGCAGTTATTGAGTGATAATTCACTGTTTGCTAAGCTTGAGAAATGTGAGTTCGCTGTGCAGAAAATTAGTTTTCTGGGCTACATTGTCTCCAGCGAGGGCTTTGAGATGGACCCTGTGAAGGTTCAGGCTGTGCAGGAATGGCCTAGGCCTGTTGGTTTGAAATCTATACAGAGATTTTTGGGTTTTGACAATTATTACAGGAAATTCATTAAGAATTTTTCTGTAATTGTTAAACCTCTAACCGATCTCACCAGGAAAGGTGTGAATACGGCCCAGTGGACTGCTGAGGCCATTGAAACGTTTGAGTATCTCAAAGAGAGGTTCAGTTCTGCCCCTATCCTTATGCAGACTGATGAGACCAAGCCTTTTTTGGTCGAGGTCGATGCTTCATCAGTGGGGGTCGGAGCAGTTTTGTCTCAAGAGAACGAGGGTGGAGTACATCCTTGTGCCTTCTTTTCGAAAAAATTTTTGGAAACCGAACTGAATTATGATGTTGGAAATCAGGAGTTGCTGGCTATTAACTTGCGTTTGAACACTGGCGTCATTTTTTGGAAGGCGCTAGATTTCCTCTTCAGGTTTTCACAGATCATAAGAATTTGATCTATCTGGATGCTGCCAAGCGCTTGAATGCCCGTCAAGCTAGGTGGGCACTATTTTTTTCTCGGTTTAATTTTTCTGTTACCTATATCCCTGGTACTAAGAATGTTAAAGCCAATGCTTATCTCATAGCTTCTCTCCTACGGTCGGTGCTGAGGAGGAGGAGAGCATTTTGCGGAAAGGAGTTGTGGTGGCGGCATTGGACTCTGATTTGGAGAATGGGATTCTGAATGCTCAAGATGATGCTCCATCTAACACTCCCCATGGGAGGTTGTTCGTGCCTAGAGCCTTTAGGAGAGATTTGTTTGTGGAGTGTCATGAGTCTCGGTTGGCAGGTCATCCAGGAGTTTCAGAGACTAAGAGACTTATCAGTCGCAGTTTTTGGTGGCCTGGATTGCAGAAGGAAGTCATCAAGTGGGTGCGTCAGTGTACTGTGTATGCTAGGTCAAAAGCTTCACATACTCCTGCTGCGGGGTTGCTTTGCCCTCTGGAGGTTCCTAGTGTGCCTTGGACGCATCTCACTATGGATTTTATTACTGATCTTCCTGTGTCTGAGGGTTTTACTGTCATCTGGGTGGTCGTGGACCGTTTTAGTAAGATGTGTCATTTGGTTCCATTCATTAAGTTGCCCTGCGTCAAGACACTCGCTGAGGCGTTTGTTAAGGAGGTTGTCAAGCTCCATGGTGTCCCCACGGATATTGTTTCTGATAGAGGATCTCAGTTTGTGGCTCGCTTTTGGCGTGCTTTTTGTGACAGGTTGGGAGTCCATTTGTCATTTTCGTCTCGTTATCATCCTGAGTCTAATGGACAGACTGAAAGAAAGAACCAGGATGTTGAACAGTTTTTGCGTTGCTTTGTGGCAGACAATCAAGAGGGGTGGTCTGAGTTTCTGCCTCTTGCAGAATTTGCTCTTAACAATCATACATCCTCCTCTGCTGGGTGTTCTCCTTTTTTTTGTTGTACTGAGAGACATTCGTCTTTTTTTTTTTCTCCAAATTGGGGTCGGCGATGCGGGAGGAGGAGAATTTTTCCGGTGATTTGGAGAGAGTTTGGACTAATGTACGTTGTAACCTGCAAGAGGCTAACAAGAAGTCCAAGAAGTAATTTGACAGGAAACGTAAAGAGGTTTTGTTTACTGTGGGTGACATGGTTTGGTTGTCCTCGAAGAACCTGTGGTTGAGGATTCCCTCTAAAAAACTGGGTCCTAAGTTTGTGAGTCCATTTAAGGTGCTTCAGGTTGTTAACCCATCTGCTGTCAGGTTGGATGTCCCTACTTCCTGGAAGATTAATCCTGTGTTTCATGTTTCCTTGTTGAAAAAGGCTGATGTTTCTAATAGGGACGCCACTGTCACAGTTCCTCCTGTGGTGGAAGACGGTGAATATGAAATTTCTCGTATTTTGAATTCAAGATGGCATAGAGGGAAATTACAGTATCTTGTCTCCTGGAAGGGTTTCGGTCCCGAAGACAACTCCTGGGTAAGGACGGATGATGTCTCTGCTTCTAGGCTTGTTAAAGCTTTCCACAGGAGGTTTCCTGATAGGCCTGGGCCTGGAGGAACCAGAGGATCCTCATAGAAGAGGGGGTACTGTTATAACCCTCCTGATAGTTTTTGCTATCTTGTGTTTTGCGGTCACGTGACCAGCTGCCTATATATTCCAGCTCCACCCTTCTGGCTTTGCTGGACTTCAGTGTTTTTTGCCTGTCTCTCTAGCCAGGTCCTTCGGTGCCTATCTCTGTCTAGTTCGCTTGGTCCTCTGGGACCTATAGTACTTTTTGTCTGTTTGTCTTTTGCTCTGCAACAACTTCTGTTAGGAGGATGCTCATTTTTGTCCCAGTCCTTAGTTCTTTTAGGGACCCCTCCCTTTATTCTATAGGTCTCCGTTCAGACTAGCCTATGACGAAGGCGGATCTGTTCACAAGGAACAGGCTGCCCGCTACATCGTAGGGATTCAGCTTAGTCTTACTGTAGGGACAGCCTTCCCCTTTCTTTCCTTAGTTTATGTTGCAGATCATAACAAGATGAACACCTGGCTTCTCTCATTCCACAGTTACTTGGCTTGTGGAGGAGCATCCTTCTCTAGGTGAGAACCTTCCTGGGTGGTCAGTCTTTTGATGAGGCTGACAACCGGGTCACTGTCTTTAGTCTCCTTCCAACTGTGATGGGGTAGAGGATTCAGCGTCCTTCCCTGACGTCTTCTGGTGACGTGTTGCTCATGGACCACTCCGCTTCGGTGGAAAGCAGGTAATTCAACTTCCTCTAAATCATCCACTTTATCCTCGGTGTCTGACTGGTGGGGAATCCTTGACAGGGCATCAGCATTGGTGTTCTTGTGACCTGCCCGGTACTTGATGGTGAACTGATTATTTGACAGTCAGGCCACCCAACGCTGTTCCATGGCTCCCAACCTGGCTGTCTCCAGGTGTGTCAAGGGATTGTTGTCAGTAAAAGCTGTAAACTTAGTTGAGGCCAGGTAGTGTTTGAACCTTTCAGTGATAGCCCAGACCAAGGCCAGGAACTCCAGCTTGAAGGAACTGTAGTTATCCGGGTTCCTCTCGGTAGGGCGTGGCTTCCTGCTGGCATACACAATTACCTTCTCTCGTCCATTCTGCTTTTGGGACAACACAGCTCCAAGTCCCTCATTGCTGGCGTCGGTGTACAGCAGGAAAGGCTGTCTGTAGTCAGGGTAAGCCAGGATTTCTTCACCAGTCAGGATTTCCTTTATTACTGCAAAGGATTCGGCCTGTTCTTTGCCCCACTGGAATGGGGGACTCTTTCCTCTTTTGGACTGTCCTACTAGGAGGTCTTGTAGAGGTGCTACCTTTTTGGTATAGTCCTTTATGAACCTCCTGAAGTACCCAACCAGTCCCAGGAATTGCTGTACTTCTTTGATGCTTCTCGGTTCAGGCCACTTCTGGATGGCAGTGACCTTCTCCGGGTCTGGTGCTACTCCCTCCAAGCTGACTACGTGTCCCAGGTACTGAACCTTCTGCTTGAGCAAGTGGCATTTAGAAGGCTTTAGTTTCATCCCATACCAGGACAATGCTTCAAATACCTCCACCAGGTGCTTCAGATGGTCCTCATATGTCCTCGAGTACACGATAATGTCATCCAGGTACAGCAGCACTGTCTCGAAGTTCCGGTGTCCCAAGCAACACTTCATCAACCTCTGGAACGTTCCGGGTGCATTGCAGAGTCCAAACGGCATACTGTTGTACTTGCACAGTCCCATTGGGGTGGTGAAGGCCGTCTTCTCCCGTTCTTCCTCAGCAACAGAGACTTGCCAGTACCCGCTAGTGAGATCCAGTGTAGAGAAGTAATTGGCAGACTTTAGTGCAGCCAGGGATTCCTCTATACGGGGCAAAGGGTATGCATCTTTATGTGTTATTCGATTAATTTGTCGGTAATCTACACACATCCTCATGCTACAGTCCTTTTTCCTGACCAGGACCAGGGGAGCTGCCCTGGGGCTACAACTATCCCTTACTACCCCTGCCTTTTTCATGTCGTGTAACATTTCCTTGGCTTTCTGATAATGTGCTGGTGGTATGGGTCGGTAACGCTCCTTGATGGGTGGATGGCTACCGGTGGGTATGTGATGTTGTACCCCTTTGACCCTTCCAAAGTCAAGTGGGTGTTTACTAAACACTTGTTCATATTCCTGAACCACTCTGTAAACACCGTGTTTCTGATGGACATGAGTGGCATCAGTTCCAACATGGAGCTGTTGACACCAATCCTCCAGCTGAGCTTCGGAGTCATTGTCCTCCACTGTGTCTGGATGGGTCAAGGATTCCACTGTGTGCATGGCATCATCATTCACAGAATACAATCTGGCAACAGTGGCGTATCTTGGTAATTTAACTTCCTCCTCCCCACAATTTAGGAGACGTATGGGTACCCTCCCATTGCGTACATCAACTACTCCTCTAGCAGTTAAGAGTGTAGGTCTGTGCTCCGAGCTAATGGGCTCCACTACTGCCTGGTAGTTCTTTCCCTTGAGACCTATTGCTGCCCTACACCAAATTAGCATCTCACTCATTGGGGGAATCACAATGGGTATCAGGTCTGTCACCCGTACATTACCAATCTCACCACCTGTTAATTTTACCTGTTGCTGGTACAGGAGGGCTCGAATTTCTCTCTGGAGCACCTTCCTCTGCCCTGGTTTGGCAGTGTCAGCAATCTGTTGGAGCAAAAACAACACTTCTCCCAAACAGTTACCAACAATATTTGTACCAAGTATCATATACAAGTCTGTATCACCAGGGTTAGATTCCACTACAATCAGTCCTTGGTCCTTTAGTTCCGCTCTCCCCACCTTCACTGTCATGTCCTTAAACCCTACTAGGTTAAGAGGAAGGCCGTTAGAAGCATACACAGAGAGGTTCAGGGCTGGAGTTCATCTACGGACCAGTACCTTTCGTAGAGGACATCAGGTATGATGGTTACCTGTGAGCCAGTGTCCAGTAATGCAGGTGTCGCTATACCGTCCAACACGATGGACAGGAAAGGCCTTCCTCCTACAAACTGATGGTACCAGCTTGATGGGCCTGGTTGAGTTACTCCTGGGTGTCGGCCCTCGGCCTCAGGGTTTGCCCGTTTAAAGGACAGTTCCGCGCTGTGTGGCCTGTCTTGTGGCAACGGTAGCAGATGAAGTCTCCTGGAGGATGACGTTGGTCGTTGGTCCTCCCACGGGGTGGCGTTGTCCTCCTCCGGGGTGGCATTGTCCTCCTATGGGGTGGCGTTGTCCTCCTTCTTCTCCTCATCCAGGGGACATCTTCAGGGCTGTCAGCGAGTAGGATCCTTCCTTCCGGCTCGGGCTCCATCTGTAGCTGCAGGGTGCTCAGGACAGTGGCCAGGGTTTTACTTAGCTCACGCACTTCAGAGCGTAGGCTGTCCAGCTCGCTAGGGGGCACAGTTTGCATCTTTGTTTCAGCTGTTAGCGAAGGAGCAGTGGGTACTGCGGGCACTGGGGTGACCCCACTCTGGTAACGCTGGATAGCAGTATCTGATGGTTCCAGGGGCTGCAGACCCTTAATAGCCATGTCCCTCAGGGTGTCAAAGGTGGCGTCTGGATGATCTAAAGCCCACCATCATACGGTTCTGCTCTCCTCCTGGCACCTCAACCCCCGGATGAATTGTTCTGTCAGCATTTTATTCTCATCTTGTATGCTGGCCGGACTAACCTGTTTCAGGGCCCACAGGGCTTCCCGTAAGCGCTAGGCATAGTCCCGGATACTATCCTCAGGTTTCTGGGCACAGTGGTAGAACCTCATCCGGAGATCTGTCTCAGTGCAGTTTTCAAAGACAGTTTGCAGTCTCTTAAAGATAATGGATACTGATTCCTGGTCTGCGGCTGGCCTGGTTTCAACTTCCCACTCTGCGGCACCAGTCAATAGTCCCAGCACAACAGCGGCTCTCTGCTTATCAGTCATAGAATACATGTCCAGTACACCGCATATTTTCCTTTTGAATCCAGACAGGGTGTCTGGCTTGCCATCATACCGGGGAAGCCATTTCACTCCAGGGATATACGGCAGGGCCATGGGTATCAATGGAGTCACGACCCCTGCTGGTGGGGCGGCCGCTCCGGTCTGTGCAGTGCCGGGCGCAAGTTGAGCATCAGGAGCATTAACAGGTGCTCCGGCGGCTTGCTGGTTGTCGGCCATGGTTGCGCCCCCCTAGTGAACCGTAGTCTACCTTCTTTACTTGGATCGGGTAGGCCGCAGCTCCACAGGCAACGGTCTCCTTCCAGGACCTTGCGTCTCCCTCGCGGCTGACGTCAGAGCGTGCGCTTGACGACGGTCTCCTTATAGGACCTGACGCTTCCTGGTTTGGAGTCAAGGCGCGAGGCGGGGCTTGAGCTTCGCGCGCTTCCAGCAGTCACGCCTCTCCGATTACCGGGTATACAAGCTGTTGCTTACTTTTTGGATAAACACACTACGGGAGATCGCAGACAGGATTAGTTTATCTTAGAGCTATTGCATTTCGTCCTGGATAAGAACTACTTTGTTTTTTATCATAAATTCTATCGACAGATAACAGGGACCGCGATGGGTGCACGGTGTGCGCCCTCGTATGCAAATCTATACCTAGGGTAGTGGGAGGAGACTATAGTGTATAAACCTGAGACCTTTTGTAACCATGTATCTACATGGCTTAGATTTATAGATGATGTGTTTTTTCTGTGGACTGGTACCCTGGAGGAGTGTGAGATGTTTATTGCTGACCTTAATAGAAATGTCTTAAATATTCGGCTAACATCCAAAATCTCAAATTTGGAGATTGATTACCTGGTCTTGAAATTATCTAAGGTGGATAATCATATTTGTACCACTCTTTTCAGGAAGGAAACAGCCACAAATAATCTACTACACTATACAAGCTTTCACCCGAAACATCTACGAAATGGTATCTCAAAGGGACAGTTTCTCTGATTGAGGAGAAACTGTACCACACTGGAGGAATTTCAACAACAATATAAAAACTTGACTCAACGATTCATCATGAGGGGCTATCCGAAAAGGATCATTTCCAATGCATTTGAAGGAGCGAGAACCAGGAACCGGGATGATCTATTGCAAACACAGGTACGTAAATGTGATAGGCCATTAAGTCTGATCACGACATTTAACAACCAGTGGGGGGATATTCGTGAGATCCTCACAAAAAATTGGGGAATATTACTTAGTGAGCCCAAATTGATGAGACATATTTCGGCAGTCCCCAGCCTGGTTGCTCGGAGGGTGAAGAACTTTAAGGACAGCCTTTGCCATAGTCATTATGTACGTCCTACAACGAGCCTAAAAAGGGGTGGGAGGATTTTTGGAACATACCCCTGTGGTGGCTGTAATATCTGCCAATATACTGTGGCGCAAGATGGGATCACACTTCCAACTGTGCCATATAGGATTCGATCAAGGACGTATTTTAATTGCAGATCCCGAAATTTGGTGTATGCTCTGATCTGCGGATGCCCGAAGGTATATGTGGGGCAGATGACACAGGAATTGAGAAAGAGGATACCACAACATCTTTCTAATATCTCAACGGCTAAGAGAGATCGAGATAAGGATAAACCTATTACATCGGTGGCTGCACATTTCCTGGAGGTCCATAGGTGTAGATTGGCAGGACTACAGGTAATGGGATTAGAGCATGCACGAACAAATATAAGGGGAGGTGATCTGACTAAGGCACTTCTGAGATGTGAATCAAAGTGGATTTATAACTTACATAGCCTGGCTATTGAGGGACTGAATGGAGAGCTAATGTTTACATGGTTCTATAAACAATTATGAATGGATCGTGTTAATGCTACCCTTAATCATCTCACTTGTAGGTCTGGAGGATATGGAAGCTGAATATGGAGGATTGTGAGGCTGATTTTGGCTCAACGCAATGAGGAAAGACAAGATAAAATATTGCTATGATAGCGATTTATACAGAATATTGCAAGGACCTCTGAATATTCGGGCTCCACTATATGCTGTGGCTTCGTACAAGGAACATTATAAGAACAAGCCAATACCCGGACTATACTGGTGGAGGGAACAAACATTGGGGGTGACCTTATCAGTCACGAAAACTCCAGGACTTACGCTGGGATGTTTTTCTTGTACTCCTTAGCATAACTGTTTATTATATTGCGGATTGCATAATGATTTATCGTGCCCCAGGACTGGGTGTATGTGCCTGTATATCTGTCTACCTTTGCTGGAGGGGCTATGGGTTCGGCCTGGCATATCTCCCTGGTGATCAATAGTGCATTTATGAGGTTTCCTCCCTCCCCTTAGCCCGGTAGTGGGATGCTTTCTTCAGCTTTGTAGCTGGATATATTCATAACGGCCTTTACCTGATGCTGCTCTATAATACAATATGCATTGGTTGTCCTGGCGTGCAAATACCTTTGCCAGGTGTTGGGAAGTTCTCCAAAAGGAATAATGTATATATCTGGCTCTTACGTGAGATATACATGAGATTTCCAGCTATGGGCATTTGTATATTTGGATGTCCATCTATGTTTGACCATCATGGAGTCTCCATACTCTGATATGTGTATTTGAATAAACTCTGTATGGAAGTGACAATAACTGTATTGTATGGACATTCAACAGCCGTATGGATATCGAGGTGGCCCATGGGGTGATATTGTGGATATACTTACCTCTCTGGCGACCAATAGTATTTCTCCATCTATTTTCATCTGCCTTATAGTGGGTTTTGCTTATAACAATTCTCTATTAAGTATCTCTATGATATAGACTGTATTGAGAGACCTGATTTGGCAATATTGAGGTGGCCCCTGGGGTGATATTGTGGATATACCTACCTCTATAGCGATCAATAGTATTTCTCAACCTTTTTTCATCTGCCCTTTAGTGGGCTTTACTTATAACAATTCTCTATCAGTTATTTCTATGATATAGACTGCATTGAGGGGCTTGATTTGGCAATAACTTCGCCAATTGTGGGACTTTGTATATACCTGACCCTGACCGGGCTTACCTCTATACTGACATATGTACAAAATCCTTTGTTTGTGAGTGTATGGTTACATCTTGCCAGCATGTTTTCTGGATACTGTGGCACATGCGAAAACCCCCCTAATCGCATGTCAGCAACAGTGCGCACACATCTGGATGTGTAGTATATGTGACGTATCACTATATAGCGACTATTAGGCTCTCAAAATATGACATAATTGCCCTTATAAATCTATATCGGGATGACAATACCTGTATTTCATAGGTGCCTTTTATGGCATCAAAATGGGACCCGTTGTGGATGTACTTACCTGAAATATACTGCTCTTCTGATTTGCGTATACCTGGGTGGCTTCTTGCGGATATTATTTGGGTCACATGCTCTATTAGTGTAATAATGTTTAAAATAGTGTTATCTAATGATGGGTGGGAAGATGTGATGTGTGGCTTACATAATACACCCTGACGTCTGGGGCTGTCTGTGACGGGGCTGTGAATGATTTTGTGGACTGACATAATAAAGTAAACTTGACGATACCCAGGTTGTGGTAATACACAATTTGGTTTATAAAATATATGGTGTGATCAGTCTGTATAGGGGCTGTAGAAATATAGCCTACAGCGATGCGTTGTCGAAGGTGGGGGAAGTATTCTCTCTAACAGGGCTGTGTCCATCCCAAGCAGCGTTCAGAGACAGACAGCCTGCAGTGACATGGTTGCTATGGTGAGGAAAAGCTCCTCTCAAACACACCAAGAACAGCCACTTGCACATGTGCGGTCTGGAGCACTTCCAGGTCGGAGGTCATGCTTTGCTCCAGCAACGTGCGGTCTCTGGCGGTCGTGCACCAGCTGATACACCAGTAATTAGGCTCTGTAACTTGTACCATATATAAAAGCGTCGCAAACCTGTGCCTTACAAGCCCCTGATGAAGCCACCATGTGTGGTGACACGCGTTGGGCATTGATTGCCCACTGACACCATCCCAGTGTAGGCTCTCCCGTATTTGGGGATTAGTGATCTCAGTGTTAATGGGAACAGCAGGGGCACTAACAGCATGAATGAGGGGTTTATTGTGGTCTGGACATTGTTTTTTCTGGTGTGGGATTATATATGATTCACCAGTTTAATGCCCTGGTCTTGTGTTGTTTGTGCCTTGGATTATTTTACCAAACATTTTGAAATTTACATCTTCTGTCATAGTATATATATTTTTTGATATTCTTTGGTATTGTACATTCCCTTTAACACTGGTGGCGGTTAGCCACAGTTATTGTACCAATGTGTAAAACTGATCACCAGGGACAGCCTAAGTGTGTATTTTATCCTGTTACTATCTGATTTATTGTGATCATGTGTTTCTCTGGGATGGTTTTTGGAGTAGGTGGGTTTTCAAACAGTGGATAATCCCACTATAATAAGTTTTACTTGTGTTTTAATGAATTGGATTGTGACGTGGTTTTTTATGTATTTATATATAAAATAATATTTATTGTAATTTATTGAAGTATTGTGTATATTTGGTGATAACTGTACAAGAGCATACCCCTTTCGATGTTTGTTTATGTCTCCGATTCCCGTGGTTACGCCCCTCTTCTTCCCGCGCGGTGACTCGAAAATGGCGGACAATGGCAGGAAACAGCGGCAATTGGCGGGAAAACTTCACCACGGTATGCGACACAGTTCTTTAGGGAGCACAGTACCCGGTGGCAGCGGGCACGATATTCTGTTCAGGAAGTGATATGGCGCCCAGGGGATGGGGACGACTCGGTACCCGGGCCTTTGCCTGGTTTGGGAGTGTCGCGGTGGTCAGCTCCCGGGCCCGTACCCTGGGGTCACTCTTGAAAAAGGGGATTAGAACTTGGATAAAATAAAAAAACTGTTTGTGACGCCACCAGTGGTACCTGGTAATGATTACCAGCGCTGCTTCAGACCTCCAGGGGTGTTGGGGTGGCAGCTGAGGTGTTTCTGCTCCCCACAGGTGGAGCAAGCCCCCGGGGCAGTGTGGAGTTTGATGGTGGGTGGTGATGCTGGGGCTTGTAGTGCAGGCGGGATGGCACAGCAGGAGTAACTGACAGAGACAGGGGATTCGCTTCAATACCTTTACTGGTGCGGATGTCAGGTACGGTCCAGGGTACTCAGTAGGATGGGTGCACTTCAGGACTTCTCCCCAGTGAGCGGGTATAAGGCCTCCTGGTCCATGTCTGCCTCTCTGTATGCTTCTGGACACCCTGCAACTGGGCCTAGCTTATGTGTCGTGCTGTTCCTTCACCTGACGCTCGGTAGTAGGACCTTCTGCTGGCAACCACTATCCCTGGACACCGGGGCCTTCGTGGTTCCTGGTCCTGTAATGGGTCTAGCTTCAGGTCGGCCAGGGACTTGTAGTCCTCCTGGAATGCCGATGATCCATACTGGGTATAAAGGGACCCTGTAGGCGTGGACCCGGTGTCCGGTTGGTATATCGGGGTGAACCTATGATGCTCCTCTCTCCTTTCTCCTCTTGCCTTCGGCCACACTTGGGGCCCTCAGAACTCAGCAGCAGACGTGCTGCATCTTCGCTGCTCTCAGTGTCAGCACGCTCTCTGAACAACTAACTCTGACTGAACTGCCTGGCTCCACCCTCCATATATATATATATATCCCTAACGGGGCTCCCTCTGGTGGTATGAGGTGGAAGGGTGGAGGTGTTTGTATGAAGTGAGGGCCTCTTGTGGAGGAGTCCGTCCATGCACCCTTTTGGGATCTGTGGTTCCTGTGCGCAGCAGGGCGCCACAATGGCGTGTAGAGTGGTGATCACTATTTTTAGATCAACCCTTTTCGCACTGATTGGTCAATAACTATTGTTCACTCAATCAGCGCCAAAAGGGTTAAGCAGCCAAGGTGACGTCGTGATCACCTCATCCATTGTGACTGCTGTGATTGAGCTGTCCCCAATCACAGCATGTCACATTGATTTATTTTTTTTATAACTTTATTGTCACACCGCTTTGATTGGCTGGTAAGAATTGAGCAGCCAATCACAGCGATCGCGGATGCGGTGGAGGGCGCTACAGCCCAATGGCGGGACGTGCATGGATGGCCTGCTGTTAGAGACAGCAGCCATCTTAACTCAGTCACCGTGCAATGGAAATAACCTATCAAGAATTGGAAGTAGACACCATCATATCAAAAAACAAATTCATCTTAATAAAATAAATATTTAAAAAAACACTCATTAAAATATATGTATAAGGGGAAAGAACTGGTAGAGTAAACGTATCCATAGATCATATATAAATGATCCCACAGGGGGGAGCTCTTGCTCCATCTCAAATAGTAAAAGGATTTTTACTAGGGTTTACATACACAGTGGCAAATCAATAGATTCAATAAGACAAAACCCAAAACTCTACATGAGTAGAGTGATATAAACTCCTCTTTAACCATATTCAAAAATCCATGTCACAGTGACACTCAGATATTTCAGTCTAATATAGATGAATAAAAAATAGGTAACGTGGCGGTGCGTCTAACATGACAATCAACTGCTGATCAGAAACATAGAATGCAACATACTAGCACACAAATGGCGGATCAATCAGTGACCGAGTGAGCCACGGGAAATATGGGGGCTATTCCTAGCAAACTCTCAAAGTTTACATAGTTACATAGGTTGAAAAAAAGCCCTAGCTCCATCAAGTTTAACCTTTCTCCCCAATTGTACATTTTGTTCCTAAATTAACTATAACCCACAATGTTAAGTGTATTGAGAAAATCATTCAGCTCTTTTTTTAAAAGCTGTTATAGTGTCGGCCATTACTACCTCTTGTATTCAGTATAAGGCTGTTGTGTGGTACAGTATCAAATGCCTTTGCAAAGTCCAGATAAATCACATCCGCCGCATTACCAACATCCAGATTTGCACTTACCTCCTCATAGAAACCCAACATGCTAGTTAGACATGACTTATTCTTGAATCCATGCTGATTGTTAATTATTATATTATTCTTTGCTATTTATGTCTGCAGGTCATCTCTTATGATGCACACTACGCATGTCAGAGTTACTGGACGGTAGTTGCCTGGATCCACCTTCTTATTTTCTCAAACGCAGGCGTAGTTCTTCTTGTGTTAACTTAGTTATATCAGGTGGTAAACGTTGATTTTTGCCTTGTTGAAAGATCCCAGGAACAGGGAACATGGATGAAAAGTGCCTGTTTAATATCGTTTTTTTTCTTTTTGGCATTGATGCATTTATAAAATGTTCTGGGATATATTTTAATGTCGCAGGCACCACACTAGAAGCAGCACCCTATGCATTGAATTGATATGTACAATTTCTTATCTCTATACTTCTACTTTGACTGTCCCTCTGTGCAGTTATCATTGAGGATATTACTTACTGTATTTTCATCTGGCCACTACTCATGAGCACCTGTTTGGTTAAGTTGATTGTTCCACATGTAACCCTATATTCAGGTATACACTTATACACAGTTAGGGCCATTAACCCTTTGGACCTCACTTATGGCCACTAATGAAATAAAAGCATCAGTGCAGTTTATATGGAGATTTGTGCAATATTTCTATTCGTTTACCCCCTTCTTTCGTATATTACCAATTATTTGCAAATTGTCTCTTCAGAGAGAAAGAGAACTAGGACTCTAGTGCATCCTATTGGAAGTATCAATCCTAAAAGTCAATATTGACCTTTTAACGAGCCTTATCACATGACTTAGGATAAAAGTCAAGACCAGAAACTTAATTTGCAGACGCTGTGTTTCGTGGGTACTGCCCCTCATCAGTGCAAAGTGTGAGTTCTGGTTTGGCTGATTGAGAGGCGTCAGACAGGTATCTAAGAAGTAACGTTTCTCCTTGCGGAGAGCGACATGCTAAGCACATCAAGGTGAGGAGACTTTTCGAGCTGCAATGCTCCTCTGGGAAATATATTTGCATTGATCCACTTCGTAGAAGGGTTTAGCTATTATTAAGTCATTGTTTGATCAATACCATATGCTGCTATATTAAAATTGTTGAAATATGACATTTATTATTAATTTTATGTGAGTGCCTTTTATGTTCCACCACATGCCCAATTCCCCAAAATAAAGGTATTTTTAAATCATATTTACTTGTTTCTGTACCTCTTTAACTGTTCTCTGGTTTTATTACAATTTGTTTATCTGTAGATAACTTTGCTAGCTTGATTTTTTTTTTTTTTTTATATTTCTTATTGAAATCTTTATACTCCTGAAATGCTATTTCTGTATTCTCGGCCTTCAAAATTTGGAATTTCCTTTGTTTTTGTCTTATTAAATTTTGTTCTGTATTATTTATCCATAATGGTTTCTTTTTATTCCTTGACATTTTCTTGCCACAGTATATAACTTTTCCACAGGATTCTAGTAGTATATCCTTAAACATGCCCAATTTATGTTCAGTTTCCCCAGTTACCATGACATGGTCCCAGTCTAAGCTCTTCCCTTACTTTGTTGAAATCAGCTTTCCTAAAGTTCCAGGTTTTTGCATTTCCCCTTTTGAATGTTTCAGTGAAAATTACATTGAAACCTACCATATTATGGTCACTGCTTCCCAAATGATCCCTGATCTGTAGATGTGAAATTGTATCTTGTCTATTTGAGAGAACCAGATCTAGCAGATTATCTCCCCTGGATGGTTATCTACTAGCTGAGAGAGGTAATTGTCTTGAATTGCGGATAAGAACTTGCAGCTTTTATGTCTGGATCTGGTCTGTTCATTTATATTAGGAGGCTTGTAGCAAACTCCAATTAGCAGCTTTCCATTATTGCCTTCCCAATGTACATTTACAGACACTGACTGTACATTGTTGACCTCACCAATACAAAAAAAGCTGGCGCCAAACACACCCAAATGTAAAAGAGGAGTATCAAAGTTGTTCCATTAAAAATATAATTTTTATTACATCAATATTAAAACCTTCATTCCGTAGAAAAGTGATACACACAGAAGTTGCGCGGTGAAAACACAAGAAAATTGTATGACAATTACAAGCGAAAAACATGTATCCATCAATAGTGCGTAGGTAATTGGGTAGCATGTGAAGAGATATCTATACATGTGGATTTGCTGCATTTCAATGTAATCAATAGGCGCAAAATCGTGCCGGAATCGTGCCGCGGCTGGCACCCGGGTCGGGAGAGGAGGCTGCTACTTCTCTCATCTGACCGATGCTCTGGCTGAAAACAGCAAGAGCAACGTGGATGGGAGAAGCAGCAGCCTGCTTCTCCCAGCCCGCATGCCAGCGGCAGTGTAAAAAAGAATAAAAAAGTAAAAATTAATAATAAACCTTCATACTCACCTCTCTGGCGGCCCCCGGTGTCCTCTTGGGCGATGCTGTCCAGTCGGTGGCTCGATGTACACTGTGGGGCGCGGACTCGCTGTGTACTTACAGGACCTGCGGTGAAGTCATTGATCACCTGATAGTCACACGGCCATCAGCTGATCGGTGACGTCAGCGATCACCTGATGGTCACGTGACCATCAGGTGATAAGTAACGGCAGCAATCAGCTGATGGTCACGTGGCCATCAGGTGATAAGTAACGGCAGCAATCAGCTGATGGTCACGTGGCCATCAGCTGATTGCTGAAACCGGTAATCAGCTGATCGGTCTCATAACCGATCAGCTGATGCTTACCATGAGAGCTTTCACAAGAATCTTCAGCTGATGAACCCCAGCAGCACTGTATACTGACAGGGGTGATTTTACAACCCTCCCTGTCAGTATACAGTGCTGTATTCTACACCTGTGACATCAGTGATGGCTGATGTCACAGCTATAGAAATGATCTGGATCGTCGTGGGACAGTCGTGATTGTGGATTGCGTCGTTGACGACGGACAGGTGAGGGATATTGTTGTTGTTTTTTTTCTCGTTTTTTTCAGGAGATCGAGGGCTTCGCAGAGGCGGGTAATAAAAAAAATTGTAGAACCGTATGTGTTTTATTTCAAATAAATAAATATTTAAAATCATGGACGTGTCTTTTATTGAAAATGCGCCATCCATTTTACTATGTGGTTAGTAATGGGGAGACGCCCTCCATTACTAACCTGGGCTTCATGTCAGCCGCCAATACAAAGCTGACGTGAACCCCAACCCCATGCCACCGCTACAGGGCAGTGTGGAAGAGTGAGGCTAAGCGCCAGATTTGGGGCATCTTATGGATGCTGAGGGGTGATATTAACAATCGCGGAGGGGCTAGTATTCATGGCCCCTTCTATGGCTATTAATATCAGCCCGCAGCTGTCTAGTTTAGCCTTTGCTGGCTCGATTTTATAGGGAGGGACCCCACATCAATTTTTTTCTGGGGTCCTCCTGTGATCTAGCCAGTAAAGGCTAAACAAACAGCTGTGGGCTGATATTAATAGCCATGGAACATTGTTGGCTAATGGCCCCTTCCGCAGCTAATAATATCATCCCCCAGAGGTCGACTTTCCCTCTGCTGGTTATAAAAATGATGTGGGAGCCCACACCAATATTTTTTTTTACATTTTAGGCTTTGTGACCATAATTCAGACGTAGCAGCGCTTTGGACGCAAATTTTTGCTGCGTCCAAAACATTGCATTCTATTGAATTCAGGTAAATCCACATGTGTTCACTGAAAGATTTACCGCATTCTATACTCTATTTTATGCAGTGGATTCACATTTACCGACAACAAAAGTGCGGCATTAGAACACCGCGTTTTGGATGCAACATAAATACGTTGTGCCCAAAGCACTGCTAAGTGCTGATCAGGGGATGTAGTGGCTAATGAACCAGCTGGAGATGTTAATTATGGCCAGGGAAAATGTATGCCTAGTGGCACATTCCCAGGCTAAAAAAAAACAGCTCACAGCAGTCACATAAATTATGTGAATAGAAATGCTAATGAAGATTGGGTGAATGGGACTAGCTGACACCCAGCTTTTTTGTTTGGTGATGTCAAGGTGTCAATCAGACCTTTTCATGACCAAACAAAGTAAACAAACAGACAGACACAGTGTAAACACTTTATTTGAAATACAACACAACCATTCTTTAATCATTTAAATGAACCAATATACTCACCCCATTTCTATGGTAATCCAAGGGCTTAAACCCACCAACATTATAGCTCCAAAAATCATCATTGATGCTCAAAAACACGCATGTAAAAACGTGTCAAAAACGCATGTAAAAACCACATGTGTTTTTTCTGGCAAGGAGAGACAAAAATGCTCAGGAAATTTCTGCTTCAAAACTGCATCATGGGCACATACCCTAATACTAGCAAATTTATTACTACTCCTCACCTTCCTATGTTCCTTGCATGTCCCAGCCCTCACTAAATCTTCATTGTCTCATACTGTCTCACTCTCTCTGTCTACTCTTCCCCCCAGATCCTAGATTAAATGCTCTTCCATCCTTCTGACCATTTTTTCCCAAGCACAGCTGCCCCCTCCCCATTCAGGTGCAGCCCGTCCCTACTGTAGAGCCTGTAGCCGACAGAGAAGTCGGTCCAGTTCTTCATAAACCCAAACCCTTCCTTCCTGCACCAAATTTCTAAGCCACTTATTTATTCCCCTAAGCTTCCGCTGTCTTTCTAGTGATGCTCGTGGCACTGGCAGTATTTGTGAAAACATCATCTTTGAAGTCCTGGACTTCAGCTTCTCTCCTAGTTCCCTGTAATCATTTTTAAGGTCCTTCCACCTCCCTCTAATTTTGTCATTGGTACTGATGTGTACTATGACTGCTGGGTGGGGCTGGGGTAAACCCAGCGATCTATCTATCCGATCCGCAGTATGCCAAACCCGAGCACCTGGCACACAACACACTGTTCGGCATTCATAGTCTCGGCGGCAGATGACACTGTCAGTCCTCCTAATTATAGAGTCCCCTACCACCAACATCTGTGTGGCCTTTGCTGCACTATTTCCCTCGTTCCTACAGCAGTCGTTTCTCTGGTTTCTGGGACCAACATCCTGCTGTAGTGATCCTAGTCCTGGGCTTGTATTCATATTATCAGCCAAACAGGCATATTTACTTGGTTGTGCCGGATCAGGACTGAGCTCCCTGATACATTTCCCCCTACCCCTTCTTCCAATTGTTACCCAGCTACCTACTTCTGAGTCCTGATCTTTCCCAGCTCCACCCTCCTCCATATCCCTGGCCCCAGTCAGCACATGCTCAGTGAGCTCTAAACTCCTCTCCAGGTTTGCAATGCTCCTGAGTGTTGCAAGCTGCATATTTAGATCCATTACCAAGGTTTCCAAACATGTAACATGCTGACATCGAATGCAGATATATTCATCCTCAAATAGCTGTTCAAGGCATTCAGATATCTCACAAGATGCACACCTGGTTGCAATGTCCATGGAGCATATACTAAATGGGGATAAACAGTACAGATAAAAGCAGAAAAACCAATGAAAAACTAGTAAGGAAAACATCAAACTATGCTCTTCTGTTAAACTAGGATATTGTATTTAACTAAGCACTTATCTGCAGCCCCACACTTAAAATGCAGCCTCTACACCACTCAGCAGCCTTGCTTAGAGTATCTGGAACTTGTACTCCTCCAAACAGCAAAACACAGGTGAGTAATCTATCACTGTGGGATTGGGTGGAGCGAC
Organism: Phyllobates terribilis; assembly: GCF_046119375.1. Classification (NCBI taxonomy): domain Eukaryota; kingdom Metazoa; phylum Chordata; class Amphibia; order Anura; family Dendrobatidae; genus Phyllobates; species Phyllobates terribilis. The sequence goes on from NW_027362762.1 coordinate 634,696,956, forward strand.
TGAGAAGCATGCTGCGCATGTACTCCATGACCCCTAACATACAGGAGGAGTTAGCCCTTTTGACCCTGGATGGAGAAGCCCAGCAGATGGTCATGTACTGACAGCAGAGAGACCATGACACTGTGGATAAAGCAACTAGAATTTAGAGGACATGCATGGTGACACTATAATTATAGGCCACATACGTATGCGCTTTTCCGTTCAAGGGGAGTGACTGTGGCCTAGTACGTAAACGCCTTGCAGGAAGTGATGGCCCATGTCATCAAGAAGGCCCAAGATGGATACTGAGGGCTGGGGCTCCTAGATGAAGTGCTGTGAGATCAACTGGTTGTTGGACTAAGTCAGACACTAAAAGAACACTTAAAACTCCATCATGAGCTTCCTGAAGGTTGGAGCAGAGGCCCAAGTCCTGGAATGAGAAGCCCCTGTCCTGATGGGTGTGGTACGGAGTCATGATGTGACCACTTTTGGGCCGGCAAATAAAGAGCCCTACTGGGCCCGGGAGCTACGCCAAGAAATACGGTATATCCAAGGTGAGTTGCATATCATCAGGGAGATCCCCACTAACGTTACTACACTTGTCCCTGTGGTCCAATATGAAGAAAGGCAGGAGCGGGAAAACAGATTCACTCATGCTCATCACTTGACGTCCATAAGCAGAACGCGTAGTAGAATGCTGGACTTCTGGCAAAGGGTCCATCTCACATGACTGTACAAACTGGGAAAAAAGGAGGAGGGGCGTCCTTTAAAGTAACATGACCCACTGTCGAGGAGCGCTCCATGGGATTCTCAACTCCAGAGAGAGGATGAAGACTCTGAAATTATTTTTTTCTGAGACCCATTGCCTGGGCTGAGTTTAAGGGATGTATTTGCTGTATCATGGACACAGGGTCCCAAGTGACCACTATGCTCAAAGAGTACATTCCGGTTTACTTCACGGAAGTTGCCCACTTCAAGAAGAAACCAAACATTCGACTAGTGACTGCCAACCAATGCCCCATTCCGGTGGCCGGAGTAGTGTGGATGTCTGTAATGGTGTGCGTAAAAGAGATCGGCTGAAAAAGGATCGTATTGGTGAAAGGCTCCGGAGGAGGGGAGCCATCGTAACCCTGGGGATGAATGTGTTGAAGGAAGTACGAGAGTCCCTGGCTAATAGGCCAGTAACAGTTGGACCCATGCTACTCACGACCACGCCAGCAAGAGTGTGTTCCAGAAGCTCGTGCAGATCAGTCAAATTCAGAAGTTGCCAGCAGCCTCCCAGCGTCTCGGCAAAGTGATGATACCCTCAGAAGCTACAGTGACTTTACCTGCGAGACAGACCGTACTCGCCATGCTAGTACTGACCCATGTGTCATTGGAGTGGATGTCCAGATTGAACCTATAGAGGGGGACTATGCGATCTCAGGACTACTGGTTACTCGCACCCTGGCCACCGTTCGACAAGGATGTGTACCCGTGCGTTGCATAAATTTGAGCGGAACGAGCCTATAGTTAACTCCCCAGCAAGAAGTGGCACCAGTCTACACGTGGAAAATCTAACCAGGGCCTCTGCCACAGAATTAACAACTGTGAAGGGAAACCCATGGACCCTGTCGGTGAGCCCAGAGCTGATCGCTACCTCTTAGAACAAATGTAGACAAATTTCACACAATTCTACTTGAGACAAGTAGGACAGGTAGAACAGTTGTTGCAGCGATACTAAGGAGCATTTGCACAACATGAAGATGACTTTGGATGCACCTAGGCTATACAACACAAAATTCCCACAGGGAACACCACTCCCATATGAGAGTGGTATTGGCAAAACCCACCTCAAATGTACCAGGAAGTGAAGGAACTGCTGTCACACATGCTACGTAATGGAGTAATACGCGAATGCCAAATCTCTTGAGCTGCACCTATTGTGTTAGTCCGGAAAGAAAGATGGTACACTGAGGTTTTTGTTTGGACTACCGATGGCTGAATGGTTGCACCGTGCGGAACTCCTTCCCCTTACCCAGGATTAGGAAATCCCTATCTGGCATGGGAAAGGCCAAGCACTTCTCTTTCAATCTGTCCAGTGGCTACAGGGAGATTCTGGTGGCTGCTGAGGTTCGGCTGAAGGCTGCCTTCATCCTCTCCAAGGGGCGATTTGAATTTAACTGGATGCCTTTCGGGCTGAAAAATGCACTAGGGACATTCCAGCGACTGATGGATCTGAATTTTGAAGTGACCTTTATATATTTTGTTTACATCATAGTTTACTCACCCACATTTGAAGAACATCTTATCCGGTTGTAACAAGTTTTGGAGTGGCTTCGGAGGCATGTGCTAAATGCCAAACTTCGGAAGTGTAACTTGTTTAAAAGGGAGATTGAATATCTTGGGCACACCATTTCCAGTGCCCAGAGTCTATCCCACCACGGAGAAAATGTGAAAATGTGCAATGTGGCAATGCAAAAAAGGCCCACCCCTACCACCCTGAGAGAGCTGAGAGCATTTCTGGAGCTGGCCATGTACTACTGAGATTTATAACAAACTTCTCTAAAATTGTGGCACCACGCAACGATTTGCTAAGAGAAACTGCAGGGGGAGCTAAGCTACAGCCAATCTAGTGGGGCCCCAGGCAAGAAGTTTTCCAAACTTTGAAGATGGCACTGATGGATACTTCTATCTTACTCTGTTTTCTATCAGCCCTTCGTGCTGTATACTGAAAGAAGTCTATATGGACTGGGGGCAATGCTGGCTCAGGTGCAAGAGAGAAGAGAAAGGTTGATAGTGTACACCAGTCGGTCGCTCAGATGACCTGAAAAGAACTCAGAAAACTATAGTTCATTCAAGGTGGAGTTGCTGGTGCTGGTGTGGGCTATTACCCGAAAAGTTTGCAGAATACTTGTCGGGGTCGGAGATACATGTGTGGACTGATAAAAATTCCCTTCCTAACCTGGAGAATGTGAAGCTGGATGCACTTATGCAAAGATGGGCTGCGGGAATGTCCAAGTACTGATGTAAGATCTCCTGTCAGTCCAAATCTGAGAACACGCATGTGGACTTTATACCCCTCTTGAGTTACTCGAGATAGAACAGAAAAAATACCCCATTAAAATTTACCTTTTAATAGATATAGCAAAATAAATGCCCTAGCGGGCACACAATAGGTGCTGTGTGTAGCAAAATAGAACATGATGAGTTTAAGTGACATAGTGCTTAATCAAATTAATCCTACAGTCATTTACCAAAGTCTAGGTATAAATAACTACTCTAGGACCAAGGATCAGGTCTCTGTAGAATATATGATTATAGTATGGTTCTCGTCACCACTAGAAAAAGATATATAAATAGAAAATTGGATCTGGAGTGTATATGTATACAACTATATGAAGCTGCACTAGCAGACACAACATACAGACAAAATCAAGCAGGGGTGTAATCACAAATCTCGATAACTATGATGATCATATATCCCGGTTTGGCCAATGAAAGAACAACCCCCTATTATTTGATAATTAAGGGGTCGTAGGCCAAAAGTCATCAATTTATATAGGTAAAAAGAAACCAATCCATCCCATATAACTTTCAAAGTCTCCAAGCTGGGATATGCGAGAAAGTAACACAGATGATCATAACAGACAATAGACGGTATCAGGTATTCTCAAGTAATAACAGTCAGAAGATCAAAAATAAAACCAGTTACTTATCTCATTATAGAGAGATCTCGCCTCCCCAGTGTGTTTGTAGTTTTCGCGACGTGTTTCTCCATGAGATTTGGGTTCACCAGGAGAATGTGGGACCCATGTCTGGATAATCCTGCTGATAGCTCAGCAGTGTGAACCATTCTGCTCCTATTCCCCTTATAAATCCACCAACACCGGGTTACACTCCAGTTACTTCCAGTCTCACCAATTCAGGGATAAATAGAAGTGGCCATTCATTCAAAAAAACATGTCCTATACCGATATAGTGCGCATGTCTAGTGTCTCTCAGACACTAGAGGTCTACGAAGTCAGCCACGCAACAGCTTCCACTTATGACCTAGAGGACCGACCTAGAGGATTCTTGGTGTCTGTACCCTCAAACTGTACGTCTAGTGACTATTGTTATGGCATTCCTAAATGAATTTCAATTTCAATTGCCAAAGGGTGTCTATATAATATGTGGAGATAAGGCCTATAGATGGATACCAAAGGGGGCGGAGGGTACCTGCACATTGACCAGGTTAGAACCCGCTACATGGGTATGGAAGGATGGGTACTTCCCCTATAAGAATGTGCCCAGCCATATGCTCACCAAAAGGAATATAATTACTCCCCCAAGAAAACATCTCATGGGAACTCCCTGGTACCGCAAGGCAGGAATGGTACTAACTGGTTCTCTAGGGGTAACCTTTGGCACAATGAGAAATGCCCAGATGATAGAAGAGTTGGGAGACATTTTTGTAACCGATTATTTATTTGATGCCCTTAACGTTGAGTCTGCATACATGAAAACAACTAATAATGATCACTAATCAGCACTCAATGGTACTGGACTATCTGACTGCCTCACAGGGAGGTTTATGTCAGATGGTCGGTCCAGCATGTTGCCATTTCATAGACCCTACTGGTCTAATGCAAGTTACACACGATATAAAGCAGGCTCAACGGATTAAGGAAGGTGTACGAAAAGCGAATGCATTGGATGACTTACCACTACCCGAATGTCTTTCCTGGATGAATCCTTTAAATTTGTTTAAGGGAATAGGTGGTTGGATAAGTGGTGTCATTCATTTCTTGATTCAGGCAGTGTTTGTAATAATGGTAATTGCGATAATCATAAGACTGTTTGTGATAATTATCAAGAAAATTCTCGCTTCTAATTGTAAGTGTTTTCCAGGTAAAACCGAAATAAAATTGATACAGATACTGAAGTAAAGCAAACCCAAGTCATGACTACAATAATCACTGCAGTACAGCGAGAATGCCTCTTCTGCAATAAGATGACTGCGGCGGACTTATCCGATTGTATGTTCTGCGGAAAACCATTGGTCTGAAGTAAACCTGATTCGTGGAACCCAAGAGATGATGAACTTCCTGCAACTATTTAGTCACAGATACTGGATCATATACCCTATAATTATTGTGTCACATATACTCCCGGCTATCTCATATACTCCTGCACAGATATAAAATAATCCCTTCATACACATAGCAATGATTACTTAATAAACTTAGGGAAAGTAAGGGATAGTAGGCCTGATAACAAGTTAACCTGGATGGATGCGCAGCAGGACTGGCATCCCACTGCATACGTAGGGTTAGCCCCGTGATGTCGTGAAGTAGGGTTATCTTGCAGGCCTAGAGAATAGGTAGCGACATCAGGGACAGATAGTTAGACAAGATGATAAAAAGAGGGGAATTGTTAAAATAATGGTTCAATAGGAACATTGCCTTTAAGACATCTATTTACTCTGAGTTTTTGCTTTTATACAGCTCATCTTGTTTTTCTTTTTCATCAAGTGGCACTCCTCCATTAAGATTAAAAAGGGGTACCAGATCACTCCACGTAGCATCATAGTTCTCAGCTACCCCTTTCACAGCCTTATAATATCCTATCGGGTTTTTATACATGTCTGGAAAACTATTTGCCATTGACAATTGCTCTGATCTAGACCATGGTTTATACCAAGTGGTGGTATCCGTTTTTACCGGCAGTCCTGCATCTCCCTGTGTAGCCCTGGTTGTTTGTGTAATGACTGGGAATGCAGCCATCTTCGGTTTTCTCTTATGATTGCATTTTTCACACCGAAATATTGCGTTACTGTTACTATCCTGACATCCTGGACAGATCAATGTTTTAGAGCGCAATGATATACTTCCCTTTCACTGGTGTGTACGGGGGAGGGCTGTGGGCTGCATGTGTGTGCCTGCATCCTCCACTTCACTTCCCTCTTCTTTTGCCACTGAGCTAGTATCCTGATTCTCCCTGTCTTCCTCTTCGTTCCTGACCTCCCAACTCCCCTCTTCACCTTTCCTTAATTTCAAAATTTCCACCTTGCGTGAAGGGATGGATGGGGATGGTGTTATGTGCAGGTGGAGTGGTGGGTCAGTACTTGCACTGGGCGCGAGGGTATGTATGGGAGAAAGTTGATAGGTTCTGTTCTCAGGGGAATTATGTCTTGTCTTTATTGGGGTTGAGAAGCTGTCGGTGGATCCAGATGAGATCCCCGGATAATGATTTCCTATAGCATAGGCTGGAGGATTCTCAGGTGTACCAGGACTGATATTGGGAGTGGTGCATACTGACAGGGATGCTGATAACCCTGGTACGGTGGCATCATGGTAGGTTGTGCGTAAGGAAAATGAGGTGCATATTGTGGGAGCAGTGAGGGTATAGTCGGATACACACCGGGTGGTGGAGAGGGAGTCAGAGGGATTTGATCAGCTGACTCAATCATATATGGTATAGTGCTGGCATTATGTGTGGTTGTTGGGGATATAGAAACCTCGGACGGTGACTTTTCCTTCTCAACACTTACGCTTGACTCTGACCTAGCCTCCGATGGAGCAGAGGGTGCAGCTGCCTGAACTGGACTTTGCTCCTGTGTAGGTGTTACGGGTTGTCTCGTATGAGATCTGCTTCTGATCACTACCTGATAAGTTTCATCGTCATCATTGGAAATCAAAAAGGGGATGATGTTTCTCACTCGTCCTCAGCCAATCAGCAACCTGCGCTCCATGCTCATGCTTTTCAATCCATCCTGAATGTTCCTGACTGAACCGCTTCCACCTCTCAGCATCCAGACATCCTTTGGCTGGCATACCAGCCCTTTTCAATATCTTTGCTGCATCCCTTATAGCTGCCCTACCATGCTCCATTCATACCAGATCACACATAGTATACCTCGGATCCTTATTCCTTGATCTGGAGATTCGAGCACTCATAACAGAACCTGTCAAAGGTCGCGACCCCTATCTTCAGTATTCTGTTAAGCCCCCGTCTCACATAGCGAGATCGCTAGTGAGATCGCTGCTGAGTCAAGGTTTTGGTGACGCAACAGCGACCTCACCAGCAATGTCGCTATGTGTGACACTTTGCAGCGATCAGGCCCCTGCTGTGAGGTCGCTGATCGCTGCAAAATGTCCTGGACCATTTTTTGGTCTTTGCCCTCCCGCTGGTCAGCACACATCGCTGTGTGTGACCAGCGAGCAGGCTGGTAACCATGATAAATAGCGGGTTACTAGGGGCACACGCACACTTAGTAACCCGCAGTTTATCATGGTTACCACTCTGCTACGGTGAGCCAGGAGCAGGACATCGTGGAAAGATTCTTTCCACGATGTCGCTGCTCCCCTGATCGTTGGTGAGCCTGCCTGTTTGACAGCTCACCAGCGATCACATAGCGACGCAGCAACGATCCCTGACAGGTCGTATCGTTGTCGGGATCGCTGTAGCGTCGCTAAGTGTGACGGGGCCTTTACACAATCAGCTAGATCTACTGGTCTGTTACGTGAACCAGTTATCCCTGATTCAAGGGAAATTAGCTGAATTGAAACTCTTTGTTCTGCTCTGATGCTGAGAAAAACTCGTCTAAACAAATGAATGTAGAGTACTACAAACAAAACTGTTCAAAAAGCAATCGCTATATATTCTTCATACATCTGGTTCAGAGTCCCCACTTGAAAAGTATCCCACGTCTATTCTGGAGTCTGTGCCAATATTGGCAAGATAATTATCATGAGTAATAGTATCCTGCCACACAGGCATATACCATCTGTTCTCTATAATGTACTGCCACTCTTTACCTATAGTGTGTGGATGCGGTACAATATGGCAAGGAAAAACTCGGTATGTAACGTTATTTCTTCTATACCTCTGTGCATTTACAGGGTACAAATGTATTCTTTCCAGAAACCAAGCAGTATCCTTACGATGAGGCTTTCGCTTTCTCAGTAACCGAGCACAAACACTTTTCACAAATCATATATGACGTATTCCAGCCTACCAATTATTCCTCCCTCTCAATCACCACTTCAATCATTAGAACATCCTCATTTTCCACCATAGCACTTCTCACACCCCAATTCCTATTGAAATTTCTAGCGCCACTGGGCAAAATAATTTTATATCCTGTGAATCCTGGATTCTATTTGTTACTCCAGCTAAATCAATATCACAATATTCATAAATGGTATAAGGTTCTACAAAACAATGACTGTTAATACGTTCCTTACGTTAGTATATGCGAATATTATCTTCCTCGCGTAGCCCCCACCCTTCAGATTCTACACTAATCTCGCAGCTACCTAAGATGAGTGACAGCTCCATTGTTGTATTTGCTAACCAGAGTACTACACACGCATTCAACACACGTCATCGATTTATATCCCGTACCTCATCACTATGTAGCATGTACTTAACACAGTTATACATAATATGACCGTTAGTTAAGGTGGAGACAGCAATAATTAGAAATAAAAAATAAATGAGGTGGTATATATGAAATATGCGGAGTGGTTAATGAATTCAAAAATGCAATATGATATTTATATTAGTAACACTATATTTATATCAGAAATTATTAGAAATTGATATAATAAAGAGATAAAAGAAGAAATAACTTATTTTACCTGAGGATTTTCCGTTCAAGATCCCCGGAGACTGACCTAGGTCGACCCCACCTCTCCCGGAGAGAAAATTCACTTAGGCTGCATGCCCACTATGCATTTTTCAAGCGTTTCCACAACGAAAACGCTTAAAAAACGCTTGGTAATCTGTCCCCCATGACAAGCCGCAATTTCAATGCCCATGCTGCGGATTTTTCCGCAGCGTTTGTGCTGCGCTCAAAAATCCGCAGCATGTCCATTAATTTTGCGGACACGCAGCGTAATCGCTGCCATTGACTTGCATTGGACCGCGTGACATCCGCATCACTACATGTGCACAAGTGGATATCACACGGTTCAATGTGCGGATGGTACCCAGGCCTGGAAAACAGGAGACTCTCATCCAGACCTGGGTACCATAAGTACCTGTAAAAAAAAGAATTTAAAATAAAAAATAAAGATTATACTTACCTTCCGATGTCCCCCGGCCTCCTCAGCGATGCGTGCGATCTGTTGGGCGGCTCGCGGTGGTGTGAGGACCTGACATGACGTCATTGAGTTATGTGACAGGTCACGCGACTGCTGACATCGGCGGTCGCGTGACCTATCACATGACTCAATGACGTCATGTCAGGTCCTCATACCACCGTGAGACACGGGGAGACTGGACGGAGCGGCTAAGGAGACCGCGGGCCATCGGAAGGTAAGTATAATCTTTATTTTTTATTTTTCACCATTCTTATTCTTTTTTTTTAACTATTTCTTGGTCACACTATATAAATCTATGCCGGTTGCATGGATTTATATAGTGTGACCAAGTTGTCAAGCACTTTTCCAAGTGATGCTAAAATCGCTTGGAAAAGCGCTTGATAACCGGCATGCAGAAATGCATGCAAAAACGCTTGACAAACGCTTCTACCTGGCGGGAAAAACGCATGTAAAATCCACATGCGTTTTTCCCGCCAGGGAGAAGAGTAAAAAATATGCAGCATTTCCGCATGGTGGGCACATAGCCTTAGAGTGTAAAAGCCACTCACTTACCCGGCCGGGGTTTGTTTCTGTTCGGGATAGAGGTAAACCTGTTGTTTAGTCTCAGATGAAATTAAAGGGAAAATAGATCTCGCTGGGGCCTCCAGCTGTTGAAGACGAGTGGGGATCTGGCTTCTCTCAGGCAGAAAATAGATCTATAAAGAGATCTCTTGTATCGGCGCTTTCAAATAAGACACTCACTACAGACTTTCTCAAGAGAATAGTCCTGTTTATTATTAGATGTCATCAGATTATATACCCTTAGTAAAAGAGGGTAGGACTTTGTAAAATACGAAGGATTATGTAAGTAATATGCTATCTTTGGCACACAGAAATTAAAGAACAATTACTTGTCAATGCGTCTGGAGGATATTCATGATGTATGATACAGTTAACATCCTTTCACACAAATAGTGTTCTGCTTATCGCTAAACTTGGGTATAATCCAGGTTAAGGGAGATTTAGGGAGTTTCCTGTAATTGATATATGGGGATATTGTTGCTGTGGACAGATACAGGACAAGTATGATAATTGCAGACTCCGTCAGCCAATTCCCAAGTCTGTACATAGGTCAATCTTGTGATTTTGAGAAAAACAAGATGAGCTGTATAAAAGCAAAAACTCTGAGTAAATATATGTCTTAAAGGCAATGTTGCTACTGAACCATTATTTTAACACGCCCTGATGGGGGCAGTAGACCGGAAAAAACACAAGATATACCAAAAATGGCCGGGCTGTCCCCACTGCGCAGGGGCTGCACTACAGGACCCATAAGTACGTGCTGGGAATCAGAGTGCAGGCGCCAAGGTACAGGCCTGCGTGAGCCATCAATAACAGGGTTTGTCTCAGAGAGATGATACAAATATAATAATGAATTCCAATGTAATTTGTCGAGGACAAATCTCCATGAGACAAACCCTGTAACGCTAATATTCTCTGTGATGGGTGGCTATCACCAGAACAGTATGTCTGATTTAATATTTTTTGTTGTTTTGCTTTTTCTCACTCCATGTTATCTTGTACATTATTCCTTATGACTGTTTTTGTTATTGTCCCTACAGTGTATGTGTGATAAAGGTCTCAGACCGAAACGTCATGTATGATAGACAGCATCTACAACCCCTGGAAAAAATTATGGAATCATCGGGCTCGGAGGATGTTCATTCAGTTGTTTAATGTTGTTGAAAAAAAGCAGATCACAGACATGGCACAAAACTAAAGTCATTTCAAATGGCAACTTTAGGGCTTTAAGAAACACTAAAAGAAATCAAGATTAAAAATGTGGTACTCAGTAAGTGTAATTTTTTGCAGACCAAGCAGAGGGAAAAAAATTATGGAACCACTCAATTCTGAGAAAAAAATTATGGAATCATGAAAAACAAACACACAAAAGAACACTCCAATACATCACTAGTAACAGCTTGCAGTATCTGAGGCATGGACTTAATGAGTGACAAACAGTGCTCTTCATCAATCTGGCTCCAACTTTCTCTGATTGCTGTTGCCAGATCAGCTTTGCAGGTTGGATCCTTGTCATGGACCATTTTCTTCAACTTCCACCTAAGATTTTCATTTGGATTGAGATCCGGACTATTTGCAGGTCATGACATTGACCTTATGTGTCTTCTTTCAAAGAATGTTTTCACAGTTTTTGCTCTATGGCAGGATGCATTATCATCTTGAAAAATGATGTCACCATCCCCAAACATCCTTTCAATTGATGGGATAAGAAAACTGTCCAAACTATCAATGTAAACTTGGGCATTTATTGAATATGTAATGACAGCCATCTCTCCAGTGCCTTTACCTGACACGCAGTCCCATATCATCAATGACTGTGGAAATTTGTATGTTCTCTTCAATAAGTCATCTTTATAAATCTCATTGGAACGGCACCAAACAAAAGTTCCAGAATCATCACCTTGCCCAATGCAGATTCGCGATTCATCACTGAATATGACTTTTATCCAGTCATCCACAGTCCAAGATTGCTTTTCCTTAGCCCATTGTAACCTTGTTTTTTTCAGTTTAGGCGTTAATGATGGCTTATGTTTAGCTTTTCTGTATGTAAATCCCATTTCCTTTAGGCAGTTTCTTACAGTTCTGTCACAGACATTGACTCCAGTTTCCTCCCATTCGTTCCTCATTTGTTTTGTTGTGCATTTCCTGTTTTGGAGACATATTGCTTTAAGTTTCCGGTCTTGACGCTTTGATGTCTTCCTTGGTCTACCAGTATGTTTGCCTTTAATAACCTACCCATGTTGTTTGTATTTGGTCCAGATTTTAGACACAGCTGACTGTGAACAACCAACATCTTTTGCAACATTGCGTGATGATTTACCTTCTTTTAAGAGTTTGATAATCCTCTCCTTTGTTTCAATTGACATCTCTTTGGAGCCATGATTGGCCGTGTTGGAGCCATGATTAATGTCAGTCCACTTGGTGCAACAGCTCTCCAAGGTGTGATCACTCCTTTTTAGATGGAGACTAACGAGCAGATCTAGTTTGATGCAGGTGTTAGTTTTGGAAATGAAAATTTGCAGGGTGATTCCATAATTTTTTCCTCAGAATTGAATGATTCCATAATTTTTTCCCTCTGCTTGGTCTGAAAAAAATTACCCTTACTGAGTAGCACATTTTTAATCATGATTTCTTTTAGTGTTTCTTAAAGCCATAAAGTTGCCATTTGAAATGACTTTAGTTTTGCGCCATGTCTGTGATCTGCTTTTTTTCAACAACATTAAACAACGGAATGAGCATCCTCCGAGCCCGGTGATTCCATATTTTTTGCCAGGGGTTGTATTAGGCCACGGCTCCACTATTAGTATTTGGTCAGTATTCGGTCAGTATTTTTTCTCATGAGTGGGAGCCAAAACCAGGTGAGGAATAATCAGAGAAAAGGTATAATAGAAACAAGTCACCAATTCTGCATTTATCACCCACTCCTGGTTTTGGCTCCCACTCCTGAGAAAAAATACTGACCGTATACTGACCAAATACTGATAGTGGGGCTGTGGCCTTAGGACCACTGTAATAAAGTCTCATGTTTCTTCACCATACTCAGTTCAGAGTGCCAGATTTTTTCTACTATTTCTTATGAATTCTCAATATATCAGAAATTCCCATGATCAAAGATAGAAAAAATATAACAGATAAATAAATAACAAATAACATTTTAAATTAAATACATTCAAACAGTAATGACAGAAAAAAGTGCACTGGAAAGTCTATACATATGGGTAAAGAAATCAGTCCAGATGAATAAGACAATAACCGTAAAATGCAGCCAATAAGGCCTATATGTAAGGCTATGTGCCCATGATGCAGAAATGCTCAGGATTTTTTCCTGAGCATTTCTGCATCTCCCTGGCAGAAAAAACGCAAGCAGATTGTACATGTGGATTGTACATGCGTTTTTCCTGCCAAAGACATGCGGAAGTGAAGCGTTCTTCACATGCATTTCCACATGTGGGTTGACAAGCACTTTCCAATCGATTTTAGCATCACTTGCAAAGTGCTTGTCAACTTGGTCACACTATATAAATCCGTGCAAACTGCATGGATTTATATACTGTGACCCCCAAAGAATGTAAAAAAATAAATCTATACTTACCTTCCGATGGCCCCCGCAGTCTTGCTTTGCTCCGTCCTGGCTGCCGGCAACTCGCGGTGCACTGCACTGGAGGACCTGCTGTCACATGACTATGACGTCATAGCAGATCCTACAATTCACCATGATCTGCCGGCAAGCACTGAGAAGGAGTCCGGGGGACATCGGAAGGTAAATATAATATTTATTTTTTATTTTATTCTTTTTTTAACAGGTACTATGGCACCCGGGTCCCGAGGAGAGCCTCCTCTTCTCCACACCCAGGTACCATCCGCACATTGAAAAGCATGGAATCCGCATCTAGAGATGCAGTGATGCGTAATCCATGCGTTCCAATTCAAGTAAATGGCGGCGAAAACGCAGCGTTTTCGCAAAATTAATGGACATGCTGCGTTTTTTTCCGCAATGATAATCCGCAGCAGAAATTTCCGCTGCATGTGCACAGCACATGCGGATTATCATTGGGGAACATGGCAGGCCTTCTACCATGCGTTTTTTAAGCGTTTCTGCAGCATTTTTGCCGCTGCGGAAACGCTTAAAAAATGCATCGTGGGTACACAGCCTAATGGTTGATTATCCACAAAGACAGGGCAAATATAGGATGAAACAATAACAGTAAAACAAAGTCAATACGGCCTATATGTAATGGTTGATTATCCTAAAAGACAGGGCAAATACAGGATGAAACAATAACAGTAAACCAAGCCAATAGGGCCTATACGTAATGGTTAATCAAGCATGGGAAGATCAGTTACTTTTAAATATTTATCATATAAAGGAGGTATTTGAACAACTCAATAAACCCCTGAGGAACAGATAAGGACGCAAAGAAGGATAAGGACGCATAATATAAATATCAACAAAATTAACTTTATTAAACATATAATTACAAAAATCAAAACAGTGAACAGTCTGTTAAGAACGGTTATTGAAAAACAGCAGTAACTCGCTATGATGTAACCTGCCCGGCTCCAAGCAGGAGAGAAAAAGCTTAACAAAGTTAATTCATAAGTTACCAGACAACCCATATCCGTACGTCTAATAGTGGAGATAAACATCAATAATCGAGTTGTTACAAAGACAGGAACTATCTGGATCAATACAAGAGTACGGAGCATTACAAAAACTTATTCAACAGTATGCACTGATTCTGTCTCCTATGATTACACAATGTGCCTGACATCATAGTGCGTAAACCTGCAGGTGCTGTAGATACATTTATATGAGTTCATAATAAGATCTTAATTTACATAAAGGACATGTGACGGAAGACAGAAAGACAGATGATAACTAATCAAAGTACTTGTGATGCTTGGTAAGGTGACCGACACCTGAGGTCATGTCTCGGAAAGGGTTTGATGCTGGAGCCAGTGCCCTAAGAAAACTGAGTCACCCCCTCCCCCTGCGCTCACAGCTGTTCTCCGGATGTCAGCGAAACTGACAAAACATGTGACAAAGAAGGTGTCAACAATTGTCAAAACATGTTTTCAGGCTGCCCTACTGTAAGTGGAAGATGACTATATATATATTTATATACTGAAAAACTGACACTGAATTTCCCCATGCATAACTCAATGACTCATTCCTAAACGGATGTCCACTGATTCACTCATGAAGAAAACCTTGAATGGCTTTGGTTTGCACTGTACCCTGCAACCGACACTTTAGTTATATTATATAAATAATTTTAAGTATTCCAAAAAGGAATGATGCTGTTCCTTCCTGAATGAAGAATTCCCATGCAGTCTACATACAGTCTTCTATTGATTAGCTACTGGTTCTTTCACTTTTATTTTGAGTCATTGTCATTGCAATAGCTTGTTTCCTCTGCAGTACATTTCCATTAGAGCAGGGCTGGGGAACCTCTGGCCCATGATCAGCTTCTCTGTGGCCCCCCAGGCAGATTACTGGGGACCACAGTACTCGGGCCAGCACTTACGAGGAAACAATGTCAGAGTATTTGGCACATGTCTGTTTGCGGAGGTGGCCGCCCCTCCAGATGTAAGGTATCATAATTAATGAATTACATAAATATGTATATACACACAAGCTTTGAACGCTCTTTAATGCAGCTACCCCTGATCTCCGGGTGAGACTCCCCCTCCCCCTGCACTCACAGCTGATCTCCGGGTGAGACACTCCCTCCCCCTGCACTCAAAGCTGATCTCCAGGTGAGATACCCCCTCCCCCTGCACTAACAGCTGATCTCCAGGTGAGACACCTCCTCCTGCACTCACAGCTGATCTCCAGGTGAGATACCCCCTCCTCCTGCACTCACAGCTTATCTCTGGGTGAGACTCCCCCTCCCCCTGCACTCACAGCTGATCTCCGGGTGAGACACTCCCTCCCCCTGCACTCAAAGCTGATCTCTGGGTAAAACACCCCCTCCCCCTGTGCTCACAGCTGATCTCTGGGTGAGACTCCCCCTCCCCCTGCACTCACAGCTGATCTCCGGGTGAGACACTCCCTCCCCCTGCACTCAAAGCTGATCTCTGGGTAAAACACCCCCTCCCCCTGCACTCACAGCTGATCTCTGGGTGAGACTCCCCCTCCCCCTGCACTCACAGCTGATCTCTGGGTGAGACTCCCCCCCCCCTGCACTCACAGCTGATCTCCAGGTGAGACACCTCCTCCTCCTGCACTCAAAGCTGATCTCTGGGTAAAACACTCCCTCCCCCTGCACTCAAAGCTGATCTCTGGGTAAAACACCCCCTCCCCCTGCACTCAAAGCTGATCTCTGGGTGAGACACCTCCTCCCCCTGCACTCACATCTGATCTCCGGGTGAGACTCCCCCTCCCCCTGCACTCACAGCTGATCTCCGGGTGAGACACTCCCTCCCCCTGCACTCAAAGCTGATCTCTGGGTAAAACACCCCCTCCCCCTGCACTCAAAGCTGATCTCTGGGTGAGACTCCCCCTCCCCCTGCACTCACAGCTGATCTCTGGGTGAGACTCCCCCTCCCCCTGCACTCACAGCTGATCTCCAGGTGAGATACCCCCTCCTCCTGCACTCAAAGTTGATCTCTGGGTGAGACACTCCCTCCCCCTGCACTCAAAGCTGATCTCTGGGTAAAACACTCCCTCCCCCTGCACTCAAAGCTGATCTCTGGGTAAAACACCCCCTCCCCCTGCACTCAAAGCTGATCTCTGGGTGAGACACCTCCTCCCCCTGCACTCACAGCTGATCTCCGGGTGAGACACCTCCTCCTGCACTCACAGCTGATCTCCGGGTGAGACACCTCCTCCTGCACTCACAGCTGATCTCCGGGTGAGACACCTCCTCCCCCTGCACTCACAGCTGATCTCAGGGTGAGACACCCCCTTCTCCTGCACTCACAGCTGATCTCCGGGTGAGACACCTCCTCCTGCACTCACAGCTGATCTCCGGGTGAGACACCTCCTCCTGCACTCACAGCTGATCTCTGGGTGAGATACCCCCTCCTCCTGCACTGACAGCTGATCTCCAGGTGAGACACCCCCTCCCCCTGCACTCACAGCTGATCTAACCTCGTGATGAGGGAGGAATTGCACGATTCACTGATGATAAAGAGAGGATTTTGGGAGCAATTGATGCAGATGCTGGCATTTTATGTATACCATCTTCTACTGATTTGAAACGCTTATTAACACTGCAACTACATTTAACAACTTTAAAAGAATACTATAAAGCCAAGAGAATCCCTAGAGGGTTACAGTCCAGTATTAGACAAATCTGTTCATGAATAACCCTAACTTCTGTGAAAAGTTTATATCCATATCCAATAAATATGAAATTGCGTCCCTCACACAATCAGAGACTGAGAATAAATTAATGGAGTTATTGAAAACGGATGATGGCACAAGGTTTAAAGAAACAGTAGAAAATTGGCTGTTAAAAATACGTGGTGACTTGGAGGATGTAAAACCGAAGAAATGGAACCGTGATATGGAGGATTATAGAAGTGGTTTCATATATAATTGGCAGAGAGACGGCACTAATTCCAAAGCTCAGAAGTGGGAGGACAGCTACAGGACTGTGAAAAAAAGCAATTTTTCTAATTCATCTAATGACCATGCTTTTTTAGGTGGACTTTTGGACCCTCAGACAAGCAGCCCAAGGGGACGCGCAGAGGTGGGAGAAAACATCATACATCTCAAAAAAGACAAGAGACAGAAAAACAAGACGACAACAAAACAGATAGCGACGAGGAAGAGAAATCTAACCTCATGGTAAACCTAACAAATAGAACTTGAAATGATGTAGAAATGAAATGATTAAGCAAAGGTTTATCGTTTAGTCCCACCTCACACACAGACTGGTTTGAATTGGAAATAGCATTGCTTAGATTTTTTAGATCTATAAAGTTGAAATGTTGGTTTTCTGAGCATTACCTCGTGTAACGGAATTAGATTTGCCTGATCTATCCTTACCAACAGGTAGTAATTTTATGCCAAACATTAATAACCCGGTAATTGACGCATTCATATTGACTATCAATAATGATGTTTCTAAAGTTAAATTGATGAGTAATGAGAAAGTGTTCAAACAATTTAATTTGAAAACCGAGGAATATGAGGCCCTTATGTCCCTGGTCCATGATGACGACATCACCATCAAACCTGCGGATAAGGGAGGTGCTGTCCTCGTCATGGACACGGATAATTAAATATCTGAAATTATGGGACAACTGGATGATCAAGAGATATATAAGAAGCTGGACAGTGATCCAAAGTTTAATATACTGAAGAAAATTTAATTGATTTTGGATTAGAGTAAAAATGGGGGTGTAATTGATGAGGATTTATATAAGTATCTATATCATGAAAACTCAGTCACGCCAGTCATATATGTTGTTCCTAAAATCCACAAAACATTGGTGAATCCTCCGGGGTGACCCATAATATTGGGTTGCGACTCAATTTTTAGTCATAGTGGAGTCTTTTTAGACAAAATTTTGGGTCCTCTCTCACGATGTACAGCCTCATTCATATTAGATATTACAGATTTTTTATGCAAATTAAGCGAAATTAAATTGGATAGAAGGGTGATTCTTGCCTCTTTTGACATAGTATCATTATACATGTCAATAAATCATGACAAAGGATTAAGAGCGGTTTATAGAAAACAGCAGATACTAGTTACTCAGAGGAGTGTAAAACATTCACTATGAATTTGTTAGAACTGGTTCTGAGAAACAATTATTTTTTATTTGGTGACACTTTTTACAGGCAAGAACGCGGTACAGCAATGGGCGCCAATATGGAGCTGGCTTATGACAACCTGATGATGATGGCATTGGAGGAGGATGTCGTCTGTGTCCCACCACTTCCGGCTTGCCCGGGGGTGGTGGAGATTTATTGATGACGTCTTCCTCCTATGGATGGGGAACATTGAAGAATTACTGGATTTTGAAACCTTTTTAAATCAAATAGACAGAGATATTAAATTTACACTGATATATTCCGAAACGGATATCGAATTTTTGGATGTTTTAGTCCAACAGGATGAGAAAGGGTTATCAACGACCCTATATACAAAAGCCACTGATAAAAATAACTTACTGAAATTTGAGAGCCACCATCTGAGGAGATTGGTTGAATCTTTGCCATATAGCCAGTTTTTGAGGCGTAAAAGAATAATTAGTGATGAAAAATTAGTACAACCCAAATTTGAAAAATTAACAAAGAAATTTCTAAGTAGGGGTTACCCAAAATTAGTTCTAGAGAAAACTAAAAACAGGACTGAAGGTCTATCGTGTGAATCCCTGCTAGTGAAGAAAGACATCAAAACACAAAATAAGAGAATCCCCTTTGCCAGTAAATATGGAGAAGAGACCACAGAGATAGAAAACATCATAAAATGACATTGGCCAATGCTGGGAATGTGTATGCCAGATATAGAAGAATTTAAGGCCCCGCCATTGTTTTCATATATAAAAAAAAGCTAGCCTTTAAGATAAATTGGTACATTCTGATATTGGCACCTTTAAGAGGAATATACAGGGCTCATTGACAGGACACAAACGGCTGGGCTGCTTTCCATGCTTGAGCTGTGTTAATTGTAAGCTTATGATAAAGGGAGAACATTTTATACACCCAGGCACTGGAAAGGAGTATGATATTAAGCATTACTTAACGTGTGAGAGTGAATTAGTTATCTATATACTACAATGTCCATGGAATTTAATCTATGTAGGCGAAACAACCAGTGAATTTAAACTCAGGATTAATAATCATTGCCATACAATTAGGAAGAAAAAGATGGATCTGCCAGTCCCCAAACATTTCAGTGAGATGGGACATGGAGAAAGGGACCTTAGATTCTGTATTATAGATCATGTACCTATGCCATGAAGAAGAGGAGATAGGGTTAAAATATTAAAAAATAAAGAAATGAAATGGATTTATGAACTAAATACATTGAGACCTAATGGCCTCAATGCTGATTAGAAATTACATAATTTAATCTGATTAATTGCCATAAAACCGGTAAAACTTTGGATTTATCTGTGTATTTTTAACCATTTTCATTTATATTTTTTTCACTTTTTTCTCTCTTACAGATGAGGGAAGAATTGCACAATTCACTTTACAAAAAAGACATTTCTATGTATTGATCAATTTGTTTATAATAGATAAAATGTTTATTTCATACCATGCACTGTCACTTTAAGTCTGTTTCTATTAGATATCTGCATGGATTGTAAAACATATACTTCGGTAATATAAATATCATCTGTACCTATAGTTGTAATTATTGAAAGTAATATATATGCGCAAACATCTAACCCAATACGGAGATGTGCGCTGAGATATAGTTTAATTATGAGACTGGAGATAGACATTACCGCAGTAGTTATTAGTGCTGCAAGTCTCGAGTACATTGAGCATGCACAGTAAATATCTGTCTGCAACCATGGAGAAATGGTCTCCAATATGGCCACGTGTGTACAGTAGACTTTGTAGTCATTCCCAAGAATCCCCGCACTATGGGATGGGAAGGACGCTGAGAATAGCGTGGCATCACGGACATCAATCACATAGGTGGGTGAAATATATGCTACATAGATATGAAATTTCCCAATTAACACTAATCTAATAATATTAAGTTATGAAATCAAAAATGAACTATGTGATGGGTTGTCTTATATCTGCAGAAGCACTGAGATGCACTTTAACATTCTAATCACTGTATGTAAACATTTCTCTTAATGCTTTTATGAAGATTGGAATTGTAATAAGTCTAATTGTATCACCTATATAATGCTGACTAGATGGATTGAGCACTGCTTGAGAAAGTTCCTCAAGGGGAATTAAACGTTGCCACTGCCACTATGACTATGTGACAAGAAATCACAGCTTATTTTGAAGACTGGAGTGCTGCCTTTACTTTTGTGGACTGCGTTGAGGTTTGGTTCTGTTTGCAAGGCTTTGCACCCATGATTTATACAGCTAACCTGTGCTGCACCTTTTTCAACTTTATATATATATGTGAAGATTTACAAGACATTTCTCCAGCTATTCCTCCAATGGTGATTATAAGAAACAACTTTTACTCAAATTCCATGAAACCATATCCATAGTCCACACAACAGAACAATAGAGATGCAGAGACCCCTCCGGACTACGTGTTCGACACGGGTAGTGCCGTCTTCAAGGTCCAAAACCTGTCTAGATAGAGCTAACTAGGAATATATAAGGCATAGAATTGTTTGGAGGAGAAGTTACAACCAACTGGGTGTGACCCCATCCGTATGCATGTATCAGCCTTTCCCATAGAGAGGAAGTCTCAACATTATCACTGCTAGTTACCTTGATGCTTCATATAGACATAGAACATGAATAAAAAAACATAAATATGTGAATATAAAAAGAAAATATATATTTTTTTCTGTATATAATGGTGATTATAAATTGCACAGGGAAAAAGCCAAGTTGAGCAATAGATACAGATCACAATCTATTATAGGGTATGTGCCATACCTGTACCTATACAGGAAATAACAGGAAATAATTTTTGTTAGGGTAAATGAGAGTAAGGGTAAAATTGAAACTGATAGGAACATAACAAGCTATGTAGTTGGGAAATAATAAAACAAAAAACACAAAATACAAAAAAAAAACCAACCCAAAAAAATGGAAAAAAAACAAACAAAACCCTTATCTGTTCCCTTCTTTTTAGTTGTTTATTACACTATGGTCCCAAACTAGTATTGTGTAATTAGATCTAACCTGTTATTTAAACCATGTGTCAGTGTCTAACAAGAAAATCCACTTACTTTCTCTTTTTAGCACTAATTTATGCATACCACCACCTCTGGTGGGTTTACACACCTGTTCTAAACCCTTAAATGAAAAGGAGCCTAAATCCCCATTATGCTTAAATGCAAATAGATACCGCAGAGTAACCCGCTACTGGGAGGTGAACAGCATCCGAGAGATGTTTCCTAATGCGCTTTTTCAAAGCACCCATCGTGCATCCAACGCATTGCAAATATCACACTGAATCAAATGTGATTCAATATCACAGATTCAGTGTTGCAATTAATAAAGTTCCTTATGGGGAATTCTTTACCATTGGCGATGCATTTAAATTTGTTATCTTTTCTAGCAAAACTGCAGCATTTGCATACGTTGGCTCTGCACTTATGGAACCCACTGATACTAAGCCAGGATTTTTTAGTATTTTTAACCCTATCCACAAACATACTGGGGGATAATAAGTCCCTCAATGTGGTGGCTCTTTTAGGTACATACTGTATGTCATGTTCATCCACTATACGAGGAAATTACGGCAGAGTATCTTGGCTCATGTCTGTTTGCCGAGGCGGCCGCCCCTCCAGATGTAAGTTATCTTAATTAATGAATTATATAAATATATATATACATCTAAGCTTTGAACACTCTTTACGGCAACTTCCGCTGATGAAGACGCACTGGTAGCGGCGATTCGCGAGGGGGAACAACCTTTCTGGTCTTATCCTGTACCTCAGAGTGGTATCCTTCTTAAAGGGGTTGTGTCACCATAAAGAATACAGTTAACCAACCAGAAAAGGTGGAAATAAATAATTTTGTAATTTATAATGATTCAAAATTATGCTTCATTCAAAAGATATCAAGCTTTTAGTATTTGAATAATACTCTCTGGCGCCCCCTGGAGATCTGCAGGGAGTGCAGGGTTAGAGGGTGAATCACCCTGAGATCAGCTGTGAGCGCAGGTAGAGGGAGTGTCTAACCCGGAGATCAGCTGTGAGGGCAGGGGGAGGGGGTGTCTCACCCGGAGATCAGCTGTGAGGGCAGGGGAAGGGGGTGTCTCACCCGGAGATCAGCTGTGAACACAGGGGTAAGGAGGTGTCTCACCCGGAGATCAGCTGTGAGCACAGGGGTAAGGAGGTGTCTCACCCAGAGATCAGCTGTGAGCACAGGGGTAAGGAGGTGTCTCACCCGGAGATCAGCTGTGAGGCCAGGGGAAGGGGGTGTCTCACCTGGAGATCAGCTGTGAGGGCAGGGGAAGGGGGTGTCTCACCCGGAGATCAGCTGTGAGGGCAGTGGTAAGGAGGTGTCTCACCCGGAGAACAGCTGTGAGGACAGGGGAAGGGGGTGTCTCACCTGGAGATCAGCTGTGAGGGCAGGGGAAGGGGGTGTCTCACCCAGAGATCAGCTGTGAGCACAGGGGTAAGGAGGTGTCTCACCCAGAGATCAGCTGTGAGCACAGGGGTAAGGAGGTGTCTCACCCGGAGATCAGCTGTGAGGGCAGGGGAAGGGGGTGTCTCACCCGGAGATCAGCTGTGAGCACAGGGGTAAGGAGGTGTCTCACCCAGATATGAGTTGTGAGTGCAGGGGGAGGAGGTGTCTAACCCGGAGATCAGCTGAGAGTGCAGC
The DNA here is from genome assembly GCF_046119375.1 of Phyllobates terribilis. Lineage (NCBI taxonomy): Eukaryota > Metazoa > Chordata > Amphibia > Anura > Dendrobatidae > Phyllobates > Phyllobates terribilis. The sequence goes on from NW_027362762.1 coordinate 634,720,017, forward strand.
GGGAGGGAGTGTCTAACCCGGAGATCAGCTGTGAGCGCAGGAGGAGGGGGTGTCTCACCCGGAGATCAGCTGTGAGGACAGGGGAAGGGGGTGTCTCACCCGAAGATCAGCTGTGAGCACAGGGGTAACGAGGTGTCTCAGCCAGATATGAGCTGTGAGTGTAGGGGGAGGAGGTGTCTCACCCGGAGATCAGCAGTGAGCGCAGGGGGAGGGAGTGTCTAACCCGGAGATCAGCTGTGAGCGCAGGGGAAGGGGGTGTCTCACCCGGAGATCAGCTGTGAGCGCAGGGGTGAGGGGTTGTCTCACCCGGAGATCAGCTGTGAGGGCAGGGGAACGGGTTGCCTCACCCGGAGATCAGCTGTGAGCACAGGGGTAAGGAGGTGTCTCACCCAGATATGAGCTGTGAGTGCAGGAGGAGGGGGTGTCTCACCCGGAGATCAGCTGTGAGCGCAGGGGGAGGGAGTGTCTAACCCGGAGATCAGCTGTGAGTGCAGGTGGAGGGGGTGTCTCACCCGGAGATCAGCTGTGAGCGCAGGGGGAGGGAGTGTCTAACCCTGAGATCAGCTGTGAGCGCAGGGGGAGGGGGTGTCTCACCCGGAGATCAGCTGTGAGGGCAGAGGAAGGGGGTGTCTCACCCGGAGATCAGCTGTGAGCACAGGAGTAAGGAGGTGTCTCACCCAGATATGAGCTGTGAGTGCAGGGGGAGGAGGTGTCTCACCCGGAGATCAGCTGTGAGTGCAGGGGGGTGTGGGGGGGAGACACGCAGAGATCAGCTGTGAGCGCAGGGGGAGTCTCACCTGGAAATCAGCTGTGAGCGCAGGGGGAGGGGTTGAATCACTCAGAGATCAGCTGTGAGCGCAGGGGGAGGGGGAGTCTCACCCAGAGATCAGCTGTGAGCGAAGGGTGAATCACCCGGAGATCAGCTGTGAGCGCAGGGGGAGGGAGTGAATCACTCAGAGATCAGCTGTGAGCGCAGGGGGAGGGGGTGTCTCACCTGGAGATCAGCTGTGAGCACAGGGGGAGGGGTGTCTCACCCAGAGATCAGCTGTGAGTGCAGGGGGAGGGGGTGAATCACTCAGAGATCAGCTGTGAGTGCAGGGAGAGGGGGTATCTCACCTGGAAATCAGCTGTGAGTGCAGGGAGAGGAGGTATCTCACCTGGAGATCAGCTGTGAGTGCAGGGGGAGGAGGTATCTCACCTGGAGATCAGCTGTGAGTGCAGGGAGAGGGAGTATCTCACCTGGAAATCAGCTGTGAGTGCAGGAGGAGGGGGTATCTCACCTGGAGATCAGCTGTGAGTGCAGGAGGAGGGGGTATCTCACCCGGAGATCAGCTGTGAGTGCAGGGGGAGGGGGTGTCTCACCCGGAGATCAGCTATGAGTGCAGGAGGAGGAGGTATCTCACCTGGAGATCAGCTGAGAGTGCAGGTGGAGGGGGTATCTTACCTGGAAATCAGCTGTGAGTGCAGGGGGAGGAGGTATCTCACCTGGAGATCAGCTGTGAGTGCAGGAGGAGGGGGTATCTCACCCGGAGATCAGCTGTGAGTGCAGGGGGAAGAGGTGTCTCACCTGGAGATCAGCTGTGAGTGCAGGGAGAAGGGGTGTCTCACACGGAGATCAGCTGTGAGTGCAGGGGTAGGCGGTGTCTCACCAGTAGATCAGCTGTGAGCGCAATTGGAGGGAGTGTCTCAACCGGAGACAAGTTATGAGTGCAGGGGGAGGGGGTGTCTCACCCAGAGATCAGCAGTGAGTGTAGGGGGAGGGAGTGAATCACCTGGAGGTGAGCAGTGAGCTCAAGGGGTGAATCACAGACACTGTGCTTACAGCACGGGACCTTGTGACAGAGAATACATTGTGCAGGCTGCGGGTGGGGAGCTCTTATGACAAAAACTGCTCAAACCCGACCAGCTGATCATCCACTACCAGGACGTAGTGGAATAACGCCAGGTGGCGCCAGAGAGCAGCATTCAAAAAATAAAAGTTTGGTATCTTTTGAATGAAGCATAATTTTTAATCACTAGAAATTACAAATCTATATATTTTCACCTTTTCTGGTTGGTTAACTGTATTCTTTATGGTCACACAACCCCTCTAAATGGACCCACTTTTAATTGGTGGTGCTGGTATTGTATTACTCTTTTATAGTGAGCTCATGCTAATTTACTCTATACTAAAAACTTCTCATAAGTGCTGAATACTAAAACTGCTACTGGATCTTAAACTTTTATTTGATTAGATCTTTTTGAGTCATTGTCATTGCAATAGCTTGTTTCCTCTGCAGTACATTTCCATTAGAGCAGGGCTGGGGAACCCCGGGCCCGTGATCAGCTTCTCTGTGGCCCCCCAGGCAGATTACTGGGGACCACAGTACTCGGGCCAGCACTTACGAGGAAACAATGTCAGAGTATTTTGGCGCAAGTCTGTTTGCCGAGACGGCCGCCCCTCCAGATGTAAGTTATCTTAATTTATGAGTTACATAAATATATATTATATACATACATATACACACAAGCTTTGAACGCTCTTTAATGCAGGTACTCCTGATGAAGCCGCACTGGTAGCAGCGATTCGAGTGGGGGAACACCCTTTCTGGTCTTATCCTGTACCTCAGAGTAGTATCCTTCTTAAAGGGGTTGTGCCACTATAATGAATACAAGTAACCAACCAGAAAAGGTGGAAATAAATAGTTTTGTAATTTAAAGTGATTCAAAATTATGCTTCGTTCAAAAGATACCAAGCTTTTATTTTTTCAATTATGCTCTCTGGCGCCACCTGGCGTTATTCCATTAGGTTCTGGTAGTGGGTGATCAGCTGGTTGCAGTTCCTGTCATAAGAGCTCTCCAACCGCAGCCTGCACAATGTATTGTCTGTCACAAGGCTCCCTGCTGCAAGCACAGAGTGTCTGTGATTCACTCTCTCCCCCTGCACTCACAGCTGATCTCCAGGTGATTCACTACCTCCCCCTGCACTCACAGCTGATCTCTGGGTGAGATCATCTGCTTCACAGACTAAGCACAGGAAGAGTCTCTCTGCTATCCTACTTACAATTCTGTGAAGCAGATGACCTCACCTGGAGATCAGCTATGAGTGCAGGAGGAGGAGGTATCTCACCTGGAGATCAGCTGTGAGTGCAGGAGGAGGAGGTGTCTCACCTGGAGATCAGCTGTGAGTGCAGGGGGAGGGGGTATCTCACCTGGAGATCAGCTGTGAGTGCAGGGGGAGGAGGTATCTCACCCGGAGATCAGCTGTGAGTGCAGGAGGAGGGGGTATCTCACCTGGAGATCAGCTGTGAGTGCAGGGGGAGGGGGTATCTCACCTGGAGATCAGCTGTGAGTGCAGGGGGGGGGGGTATCTCACCTGGAGATCAGCTGTGAGGCAGGGGGAGGGGGTATCTCACCTGGAGATCAGCTGTGAGGCAGGGGGAGGGGGTATCTCACCTGGAGATCAGCTGTAAGGCAGGGGGAGGGGGTATCTCACCTGGAGATCAGCTGTGAGTGCAGGGGGAGGGGGTATCTCACCTGGAGATCAGCTGTGAGTGCAGGGGGAGGAGGTATCTCACCCGGAGATCAGCTGTGAGTGCAGGAGGAGGGGGTATCTCACCTGGAGATCAGCTGTGAGTGCAGGGGGAGGGGGTATCTCACCTGGAGATCAGCTGTGAGTGCAGGGGGAGGGGGTATCTCACCTGGAGATCAGCTGTGAGGCAGGGGGAGGGGGTATCTCACCTGGAGATCAGCTGTGAGCGCAGGCGGAGGAGGTGTCTCACCTGGAGATCAGCTGTGAGTGCAGGGGGAGGGGGTATCTCACCCGGAGATCAGCTGTGAGTGCAGGGGGAGGGGGTATCTCACCCGGAGATCAGCTGTGAGTGCAGGGGGAGGGGGTATCTCACCTGGAGATCAGCTGTGAGTGCAGGAGGAGGTGGTATCTCACCTGGAGATCAGCTGTGAGCGCAGCGCGTCTCTCACCTGTAGATCAGCTGTGAGCGCAGGTGGAGGGGTGTCTCACCCGGAGATCAGCTGTGAGTGCAGGGGGAGGAGGTATCTCACCTGGAGATCAGCTGTGAGTGCAGTAGGAGGGGGTATCTCACCTGGAGATCAGCTGTGAGTGCAGGGAGGGGGTATCTCACCCGGAGATCATCTGTGAGTGCAGGGGGAGGGGGTATCTCACCCGGAGATCAGCTGTGAGTGCAGGGGGAGGAGGTGTCTCACCTGGAGATCAGCTGTGAGGGCAGGGGGAGGAGGTATCTCACCTGGAGATCAGCTGTGAGTGCAGGGGGAGGGGGTATCTCACCTGGAGATCAGCTGTGAGTGCAGGAGGAGGGGGTATCTCACCTGGAGATCAGCTGTGAGGCAGGGGGAGGGGGTATCTCACCTGGAGATCAGCTGTGAGGCAGGGGAAGGGGGTATCTCACCTGGAGATCAGCTGTGAGTGCAGGAGGAGGAGGTATCTCACCTGGAGATCAGCTGTGAGTGCAGGGGGAGGAGGTGTCTCACTTGGAGATCAGCTGTGAGTGGAGGAGGAGGGGGTATCTCACCTGGAGATCAGCTGTGAGTGCAGGGGGAGGGGGTATCTCACACGGATATCAGCTGTGAGTGCAGGGGGAGGGGGTATCTCACCCGGAGATCAGCTGTGAGTGCAGGGGGAGGGGGTATCTCACCTGGAGATCAGATGTGAGTGCAGGAGGAGGTGGTATCTCACCTGGAGATCAGCTGTGAGCGCAGCGAGTCTCTCACCTGTAGATCAGCTGTGAGCGCAGGTGGAGGGGTGTCTCACCCGGAGATCAGCTTTGAGTGCAGGGGGAGGAGGTATCTCACCTGGAGATCAGCTGTGAGTGCAGGAGGAGGGGGTATCTCACCTGGAGATCAGCTGTGAGTGCAGGGGGAGGGGGTATCTCACCCGGAGATCAGCTGTGAGTGCAGGGGGAGGGGGTATCTCACCCGGAGATCAGCTGTGAGTGCAGGAGGAGGGGGTGTCTCACCCGGAGATCAGCTGTGAGTGCAGGTGGAGGAGGTGTCTCACCTGGAGATCAGCTGTGAGGGCAGGGGGAGGGGGTATCTCACCTGGAGATCAGCTGGGAGTGCAGGGGGAGGGGGAATCTCACCTGGAGATCAGCTGTGAGTGCAGGAGGAGGGGTATCTCACCTGGAGATCAGCTGTGAGTGCAGGGGGAGGGGTATCGTACCCGGAGATCAGATGTGAGTGCAGGGGGAGGGGGTATCTCACCCGGAGATCAGCTGTGAGTGCAGGGGGAGGGGGTATCTCACCCGGAGATCAGCTGTGAGTGCAGGGGGAGGGGGTATCTCACCTGGAGATCAGCTGTGAGGCAGGGGGAGGGGGTATCTCACCTGGAGATCAGCTGTGAGTGCAGGGGGAGGAGGTATCTCACCCGGAGATCAGCTGTGAGTGCAGGGGGAGGAGGTATCTCACCTGGAGATCAGCTATGAGTGCAGAGGGAGGGGGTATCTCACCTGGAGATCAGCTATAAGTGCAGGGGGAGGGGGTATCTCACCTGGAGATCAGCTGTGAGTGCAGGGGGAGGGGGTATCCCACCTGGAGATCAGCTGTGAGTGCAGGAGGAGGGGTATCTCACCTGGAGATCAGCTGTGAGTGCAGGGGGAGTGGGTATCTCACCTGCAGATCAGCTGTGAGTGCATGGGGAGGGGGTATCTCACCTGGAGATCAGCTGTGAGGGCAGGAGGAGGGGGTATCTCACCCGGAGATCATCTGTGAGTGCAGGGGGAGGGGGTATCTCACCCGGAGATCAGCTGTGAGTGCAGGGGGAGGAGGTGTCTCACCTGGAGATCAGCTGTGAGGGCAGGGGGAGGAGGTATCTCACCTGGAGATCAGCTGTGAGTGCAGGGGGAGGGGGTATCTCACCTGGAGATCAGCTGTGAGTGCAGGAGGAGGGGGTATCTCACCTGGAGATCAGCTGTGAGGCAGGGGGAGGGGGTATCTCACCTGGAGATCAGCTGTGAGGCAGGGGAAGGGGGTATCTCACCTGGAGATCAGCTGTGAGTGCAGGAGGAGGAGGTATCTCACCTGGAGATCAGCTGTGAGTGCAGGGGGAGGAGGTGTCTCACTTGGAGATCAGCTGTGAGTGGAGGAGGAGGGGGTATCTCACCTGGAGATCAGCTGTGAGTGCAGGGGGAGGGGGTATCTCACACGGATATCAGCTGTGAGTGCAGGGGGAGGGGGTATCTCACCCGGAGATCAGCTGTGAGTGCAGGGGGAGGGGGTATCTCACCTGGAGATCAGATGTGAGTGCAGGAGGAGGTGGTATCTCACCTGGAGATCAGCTGTGAGCGCAGCGAGTCTCTCACCTGTAGATCAGCTGTGAGCGCAGGTGGAGGGGTGTCTCACCCGGAGATCAGCTTTGAGTGCAGGGGGAGGAGGTATCTCACCTGGAGATCAGCTGTGAGTGCAGGAGGAGGGGGTATCTCACCTGGAGATCAGCTGTGAGTGCAGGGGGAGGGGGTATCTCACCCGGAGATCAGCTGTGAGTGCAGGGGGAGGGGGTATCTCACCCGGAGATCAGCTGTGAGTGCAGGAGGAGGGGGTGTCTCACCCGGAGATCAGCTGTGAGTGCAGGGGGAGGAGGTGTCTCACCTGGAGATCAGCTGTGAGGGCAGGGGGAGGGGGTATCTCACCTGGAGATCAGCTGTGAGTGCAGGGGGAGGGGGAATCTCACCTGGAGATCAGCTGTGAGTGCAGGAGGAGGGGTATCTCACCTGGAGATCAGCTGTGAGTGCAGGGGGAGGGGTATCGTACCCGGAGATCAGATGTGAGTGCAGGGGGAGGGGGTATCTCACCCGGAGATCAGCTGTGAGTGCAGGGGGAGGGGGTATCTCACCCGGAGATCAGCTGTGAGTGCAGGGGGAGGGGGTATCTCACCTGGAGATCAGCTGTGAGGCAGGGGGAGGGGGTATCTCACCTGGAGATCAGCTGTGAGTGCAGGGGGAGGAGGTATCTCACCCGGAGATCAGCTGTGAGTGCAGGGGGAGGAGGTATCTCACCTGGAGATCAGCTATGAGTGCAGAGGGAGGGGGTATCTCACCTGGAGATCAGCTATAAGTGCAGGGGGAGGGGGTATCTCACCTGGAGATCAGCTGTGAGTGCAGGGGGAGGGGGTATCCCACCTGGAGATCAGCTGTGAGTGCAGGAGGAGGGGTATCTCACCTGGAGATCAGCTGTGAGTGCAGGGGGAGTGGGTATCTCACCTGCAGATCAGCTGTGAGTGCATGGGGAGGGGGTATCTCACCTGGAGATCAGCTGTGAGGGCAGGAGGAGGGGGTATCTCACCCGGATATGAGCGGTGAGCGCAGGAGGAGGAGGTGTCTAAGCGGGAGAACAGCTGTGAGCGCAGGGGGAGGGGCTGTCTCACCCAGAGATCAGCTGTGAGCACAGGGGGAGGGGGTGACTCAGTGAGATCAGCTGTGAGTGCAGGGGGAGGGGGTATCTCACCCGGAGATCAGCTGTGAGTGCAGGGGGAGGGGGGTCTCACACAAAGTACAGCTTTGAGTGCACGGGGAGAGGGTGAATCACCCGGAGATCAGCAGTGAGTGTAGGGGGAGGGAGTGAATCACCTGGAGGTGAGCAGTGAGCTCAAGGGGAGGGGGTGAATCACAGACACTGTGCTTGCAGCAGGGGGCCTTGTGACAGAGAATACATTGTGCAGGCTGCGGGTGGGGAGCTCTTATGACAGGAACTGCAACCAGCTGATCACCCACTACCAGAACCTAATGGAATAACGCCAGGTGGCGCCAGAGAGCATAATTGAAAAAATAAAAACTTGATATCTTTTGAATGAAGCATAATTTTTAATCACAATAAGTTACAAATCTATTTATTTTCACCTTTTCTGGTTGGTTTACTGTATTCTTTATGGTCGCACAACCCCTCTAAATGGACCCACTTTTAATTGGTGGTGCTGGTATTGTATTACTCTTTTATAGTGAGCTCATGCTAATTTACTCTATACTAAAAACTCCTCATAAGTGCTGAATACTAAAACTGCTACTGGATCTTAAACTTTTATTAGATTAGATTTTTTTGAGTCATTGTCATTGCAATAGCTTGTTTCCTCTGCAGTACATTTCCATTAGAGCAGGGCTGGGGAACCCCGGGCCCGTGATCAGCTTCTCTGTGGCCCCCCAGGCAGATTACTGGGGACCACAGTACTCGGGCCAGCACTTACGAGGAAACAATGTCAGAGTATTTTGGCGCAAGTCTGTTTACCGAGGCGGCCGCCCCTCCAGATGTAAGTTATCTTAATTAATGAGCTACATAAATATATCTATCTATCTATAATATAACCGGGGATGCGTGTCTCTGTCTGAAGCCTCCACCTTTATTATCAGCACATTATATATACAGGGCTCAGTATAAGTGAGTACACCCCTGTATTATCAGTACATTATATATACAGGGCTCAGTATAAGTGAGTACACCCCTGTAGTATCAGTACATTATATATACAGTGCTCAGAATAAGTGAGTACACCCCTGTATTATCAGTACATTAAATATATAGAGCTCAGCATAAGTGAGTACACCCTGTATTATCAGTACATTATATATACAGGGCTCAGTATAAGTGAGTACACCCCTGTAGTATCAGTACATTATATATACAGTGCTCAGCATAAGTGAGTACACCCCTGTATTATCAGTACATTATATATATAGAGCTCAGCATAAGTGAGTACACCCCTGTATTATCAGTACATTATATATACAGTGCTCAGCATAAGTGAGTACACCCCTGTAGTATCAGTACATTATATATACAGTGCTCAGCATAAGTGAGTACACCCCTGTATTATCAGTACATTATATATACAGTGCTCAGCATAAGTGAGTACACCCCTGTAGTATCAGTACATTATATATACAGTGCTCAGCATAAGTGAGTACACCCCTGTATTATCAGTACATTAAATATATAGAGCTCAGCATAAGTGAGTACACCCCTGTATTATCAGTACATTATATATACAGCGCTCAGTATAAGTGAGTACACCCCCTGTATTATCAGTACATTATATATACAGGGCTCAGCATAAGTGAGTACACCCCTGTATTATCAGTACATTATATATACAGGGCTCAGCATAAGCGAGTACACCACTGTATTATCAGTACATTATATATACAGTGCTCAGTATAAGTGAGTACATCCCTGTAGTATCAGTACATTACATATACAGGTCTCAGCATAAGTGAGTACATCCCAGTATTATAAGTACATTATATATACCGTGCTCAGCATAAGTGAGTACACCCCCTGTATTATCAGTAAATTATATATACAGGGCTCAGCATAAGTGAGTACACCCCTGTATTATCAGTACATTATATATACAGCGCTCAGCATAAGTGAGTACACCCCCTGTATTATCAGTACATTATATATACAGGGCTCAGCATAAGTGAGTACACCCCTGTATTATCAGTACATTATATATACAGTGCTCAGCATAAGTGAGTACACCACTGTATTATCAGTACATTATATATACAGCGCTCAGCATAAGTGAGTACACCCTCCTGTATTATCAGTACATTATATATACAGCGCTCAGCATAAGTGAGTACACCCCTGTATTATCAGTACATTATATATACAGAGCTCAGCATAAGTGAGTACACCCCTGTAGTATCAGTACATTATATATACAGTGCTCAGCATAAGTGAGTACACCCCTGTATTATCAGTACATTATATATACAGCGCTCAGTATAAGTGAGTACACCCCTGTATTATCAGTACATTATATATACAGGGCTCAGCATAAGTGAGTACACCCCTGTATTATCAGTACATTATATATACAGCGCTCAGTATAAGTGAGTACACCCCTGTATTATCAGTACATTATATATACAGCGCTCAGTATAAGTGAGTACACCCCTGTATTATCAGTACATTATATATACAGTGCTCAGTATAAGTGAGGACACCCCTGTATTATCAGTACATTATATATACAGTGCTCAGTATAAGTGAGCACACCCCTGTATTATCAGTACATTATATATACAGGGCTCAGCATAAGTGAGTACACCCCTGTATTATCAGTACATTATATAAACAGGGCTCAGTATAAGTGAGGACACCCCCTGTATTATCAGTACATTATATATACAGGGCTCAGCATAAGTGAGTACACCCCTGTATTATCAGTACATTATATATACAGGGCTCAGTATAAGTGAGGACACCCCTGTAGTATCAGTACATTATATATACAGGGCTCAGCATAAGTGAGTACACCCCTTGTATTATCAGTACGTTATATATAGAGGACTCAACATAAGTGAGTACACCCCTGTATTATCCGTACATTATATATACAGGGCTCAGAATAAGTGAGTATACCCCTGTATTATCAGTACATTATATATACAGGGCTCAGCATAAGTGAGTACACCCCCTGTATTATCAGTACATTATATATACAGTGCTCAGTGTAAGTGAGCACACCCCGGTATTATCAGTACATTATATATACAGGGCTCAGCATAAGTGAGTACACCCCTGTATTATCAGTACATTATATATACCGTGTTCAGCATAAGTGAGTACACCCCCTGTATTATCAGTACATTATATATACAGGGATCAGCATAAGTGAGTACACCCCTGTATTATCAGTACATTATATATACAGCGCTCAGCATAAGTGAGTACACCCCCTGTATTATCAGTACATTATATATACAGAGCTCAGTATAAGTGAGTACACCCCCTGTATTATCAGTACATTATATATACAGAGCTCAGTATAAGTGATTACACCCCCTGTATTATCAGTACATTATATATACAGGGCTCAGTATAAGTGAGTACACCCCTGTATTATCAGTACATTATATATACAGTGCTCAGCATAAGTGAGTACACCCCTGTATTATCAGTACATTATATATACAGGGCTCAGCATAAGTGAGTACACCCCCTGTATTATCAGTACATTATATATACAGAGCTCAGTATAAGTGAGTACACCCCCTGTATTATCAGTACATTATATATACAGGGCTCAGCATAAGTGAGTACATGTCACGGGTGTGTCGCCACCAAGATCGTCACGATTACACAGCCTGACTTCTCGCAGCTGAGTTTTTGGTGCTTTGTGTTTTTCGGCAGTGAGGGAGTTAACTCTCTCTCTCTCTCTGTGCTAGATGAGGTCCAGCCTCGCCCAGCTGCAATCAATGCTGCTGTAGTGGGACTCCTTCAAATGCCTGCCGGTCTGTTAGGGAAGTGTCGGTGAAAGCATTCCATACAGACAAACAGAGCGGATCTTGGTGTTTTGGAGTTCTGAGCTAAGTGTATTTGGTGTGATTTTTCCCTTCCTCGCTTTATCATTTATCTCCTTTCCCGTTGGTGTTCCCTCTGTTGTTGTGAGTAGTTTTTGTATGCAAGGTGGTTTTTTTGGTTTGACCCTTGTACTGTCTCGTTCGTCTAAGTACTGAGTGTTGGCATATTATTTCCTGTCCCCTATTGTTGTGATTGGGGTCCTTCTCAGGACTAGATTACTGAGGTGCAGGGATCCTCAGGAGGTAGGGGTTACGCTGGCGGCCTGGACCTCTGTACCTTTAACAATACCTCCAGGTAGAGGGATTAGTCAGGGCCCCAGCTTAGGGTCAGCTTAGGCCCCTGACCTCCTGTACGCAGAGACAGCGTGACATTTTCACCGACCAACAAAGATTCTCTCCAGCTACCATGGATCCAGTAGCCAGTCTAGCTCGGCAGTTGCAGAGTTTGTCCATGGAGCTGGCGGACGTTAGGTCTAAGGTTTTGTATCCCCAGGAGCAAGCCGGACCAGAACATAAAGTAGCTCTCCCTGACAGGTTCACTGGGGGGTGGGATAAGTTTTTTGTTTTCCGGGAGGCATGCAAGTTGTACTTTCGGCTGCGGCCTCGGTCATCGGGGAGTGAAGAACAAAGGGTGGGAATTGTCATCTTGCTCCTACAAGGGGACCCACAATCTTGGGCATTCTCTCTTCCCCCGGGCTCCCCGGCCCTCCAGTCAGTGGATAGGTTTTTTGCAGCTCTGGGTCTCGTATATGATGACACGGATCGGATCTCCCTTGCTGAATCTAAGTTACGTAGGATCCAGCAGGGAGATCGTCCGGCGGAGGAATTCTGTTCGGAGTTCCGTAGGTGGGCCACGGACACCCAGTGGAATGACCCGGCTCTTAGGAGCCAGTTTTGTCAAGGATTATCCGACTAATTAAAGGATGTGTTGGCACAGTATGACCCTCCCGCGTCACTGGAAGCCGCTATGGCCCTTGCTATTCGCATTGACAGACTGCTTCGGGAGAGGTGTGGGATAACTCCGCCCCCTGTGATGACTCCACCTCCTACAAGGTCCTCTCATATGGAGGTTCCCCTGGTCAGTCCAGAGGAGCCTATGCAATTAGGAGGGACATCATTTCGGGAGAGGGGACCGGTGGTGCGCCATAAGACAGGAAGGTGTTTCTTCTGCGGGAGAAAGGGACATTTTATTGGGGGGTGTCCATCCCGTCCCTTGCAGAGTGAAGAGTCGTCGGAAAACTGTTGATCCCAGGTTGTGAGGTGGACGGCAATCTGGGAGTAGGTATTTCGTCCCTAGGTTCGTCTCAGTTTCTCGTACCGGCGGAGGTGATGGTGGGTACGAGAACTGAGAGGATATCTGTTCTTCTGGATAGTGGGGCCGGGGCTAATCTGTTGGATGCTCGGTTTGCCCGGGTTCAAGGTATGCGATTGAGTGAGTTGGCTAAACCCATCCCCATATTCTCGATCGATGCCAGGCCTCTCGGTCAGGGAAGTTTTTTGCAAGCTGTGCATGACGTAAAACTTAAAGTGGGGGCGATACATAAAGAACTGTTGTCTTGCTACGTGTTGGAGGGTCTTCCCACTCCTATAGTGTTGGGCCTTCCTTGGTTAACTAAGCATAACCCGGTTATTAATTGGCAATCCAGAGAGATAAGCCAATGGAGTAAATTCTGTAATAAAAACTGCATGAATACGGTCATCGGTGCGGTTACTCCTAGGGTCTTACCTCCATTTCTGGTGGACTTTGAGGATGTATTCTCGGAGAAAGGGTGTCAGGAACTACCTCCTCATCGCGAGTATGACTGTTCTGTAAAACTGCTCCCTGAGGCCAAGTTACCTAAAGCTAGGTTGTATAACCTTTCTGGTCCTGAGAGGCAGGCCATGAAGGATTATATTTCAGAAAGTCTGGCTAAGGGGCATATTAGACCTTCATCTTCACCGGTGGCCGCGGGGTTCTTCTTTGTGAAGAAGAAAGATGGAGGCCTACGCCCTTGCCTGGATTTCCGTGAACTTAATCGGATTACGGTCCGAGATCCGTATCCGCTCCCACTTATTCCCGATCTGTTTAATCAGATCGTGGGCGCCAAATGGTTCTCTAAGTTGGATCTCAGGGGGGCGTACAATCTGATTAGGATGAAGGAGGGGGATGAGTGGAAGACGGCGTTTAACACTCTGGAGGGGCATTATGAGAACCTTGTCATGCCATTCGGTCTGACTAATGCCCCGGCGGTGTTCCAACACTTTGTTAATGACATTTTTCGTCGCCTGGTGGGACAGTTTGTTGTCATAGATCAGGATGATATCTTAATTTACTCGCCGGATCTGGTGTCTCATCAGGAGCACGTTAGGCAGGTGTTACAGATCTTGCGGGATAATAAACTGTATGCCAAATGGGAAAAGTGTGTGTTCGCCGTACAGGAACTCCAGTTTTTAGGCTTCCTGGTTTCAGCGTCCGGTTTTCGTATGGACCCTGGGAAAGTGCGGGCAGTTCTTGAGTGGGATCGGCCAGAGAATCTTAAGGCACTACAACGTTTCCTGGGGTTTGCTAATTATTACCGGAAGTTCATTCATAATTTCTCGTCCATGGTTAAGCCTCTCACAGACATGACTAAAAAGGGGACGGATTTTTCTAGGTGGTCTGACAAGGCTTGTCAAGCATTCTCCTCCTTGAAAAAATGTTTTGCCTCGGCACCCATACTCATTCAACCTGATGCGTCACAGCCATTCATTGTAGGGGTGGGAGCAGTATTGTCACAAGGTTCGTCCCCTGGTAAGTGGCATCCGTGCGCCTTTTTCTCTAAAAAATTGTCGTCCGCTGAGAGAAATTACGATGTCGGCAATAGGGAACTCTTGGCCATTAAGTTAGCTTTTGAGGAGTGGCGCCATTTTTTAGAGGGGGCAGTCCATCCGGTCACCGATCACAAGAACCTGCTATATCTGGAGTCCGCGAAACGTCTGAATCCCAGACAAGCTAGGTTGTCATTGTTTTTTACCAGGTTTAATTTTGTCGTTACATATCGTCCTGGGTCAAAAAATGTAAAGGCGGATGCCTTATCTCGTAGTTTCCCTGGGGCCGGGAATACGGACGACCCGGTTCCTATCCTTCAGGAGGGGGTGGTGGTTTCGGCAGTATGCTCTGAGCTTGAGGAGGAGGTATTGGAGGCTCAGGGGGACGCCCCTGTTGGACCTCCGGGGGAACTATTTGTTCCAGATCAATTGCGACAAAAGGTGATCGAGGCACACCATAACTCAGTTTTTGCAGGACACCCGGGGGAGTAAAGCAACGGTGGATCTCCTCTCGCGTCGGTTTTGGTGGCCTAACTTACATAAGGAGGTGGTAACTTTTGTCGCGTCCTGTGGGGTTTGTGTGCGCTCTAAGACGTCACATACCCGTCCGTCTGGGGCCCTCTTACCTTTGAAGATCCCGGAGCGTCCTTGGACTCATCTGTCTATGGACTTTATTACGGACCTCCCGCCGTCTTCGGGTAAAACGGTCATACTCGTTGTAGTGGACAGGTTCAGCAAGATGGCACATTTTATCGCTCTTCTTGCTCTTCCTAATGCTAAAACTCTTGCGCAGGTGTTCATTGGGGAGATTGTGAGGCTTCACGGGGTACCCTCCGAGGTGGTGTCAGATCGGGGGTCTCAGTTTGTGTCCAAATTCTGGAAGGCGTTTTGTACACGGCGGGGGATGCATTTATCGTTCTCATCGGCGTTTCATCCTCAGACCAATGGTCAGACGGAACGTATGAACCAGAGCTTGGAGACATATCTCCGGTGTTTTGTGTCAGAGAACCAGGAGGACTGGGCTTCTTTCTTACCTCTGGCAGAGTTTGCTCTTAATAATAGGCGGAGCGAGTCCACTGGTAAGTCCCCGTTTTTTGGGGCATATAGTTTTCACCCCCAGTTTTGTACTTTCAGTAGGGGGGGCTCTTCGGGGGTTCCTGAGGAGGAACGGTTTTCCTCATCACTCGCTTCAGTATGGAGAGGGGTGCTGAAGAATCTGAATACTATGGGGAACCAATACAAACGTATGGCTGATAGGAGGAGAGTGTCTGGTCCGGACCTAAGTGTGAACGATCGGGTATGGTTGTCTACCAGGAATATAAAACTTAAGGTTCCCTCCTGGAAACTGGGTCCCAGGTTCATCGGGCCGTACAGGATCAGTTCTATAATTAATCCGGTGGCATTCCGTCTTGACCTCCCCCCTACGTTTAAAATTCACAACGTGTTCCACAGATCGTTGCTTAAGAGGTATGTGGCGCCGATGGTACCGTCACCATTACCTCCCCCGCCAGTGGTGGTCAATGGTAACTTGGAGTTCCAGGTATCGAGGGTCATCGATTCACGCTTTAATCGCCGGTCCCTTCAGTACCTGGTTCATTGGAAGGGGTATGGTCCTGAGGAGAGGATGTGGGTTCCTGCGTCGGATATTAACGCAGACCGATTAGTTCGGGCCTTCCACACGACTCACCCGGATAAACCTGGCCCTGAGGGTCCGGAGGCCCCTCGTAGAAAGGGGGGTACTGTCACGGGTGTGTCGCCACCAAGATCGTCACGATTACACAGCCTGACTTCTCGCAGCTGAGTTTTTGGTGCTTTGTGTTTTTCGGCAGTGAGGGAGTTAATTCTCTCTCTCTGTGCTAGATGAGGTCCAGCCTCGCCCAGCTGCAATCAATGCTGCTGTAGTGGGACTCCTTCAAATGCCTGCCGGTCTGTTAGGGAATTGTCGGTGAAAGCATTTCATACAGACAAACAAAGCGGATCGTGGTGTTTTGGAGTTCTGAGCTAAGTGTATTTGGTGTGATTTTTCCCTTCCTCGCTTTATCATTTATCTCCTTTCCCGTTGGTGTTCCCTCTGTTGTTGTGAGTAGTTTTTGTATGCAAGGTGGTTTTTTTGGTTTGACCCTTGTACTGTCTCGTTCGTCTAAGTACTGAGTGTTGGCATATTATTTCCTGTCCCCTATTGTTGTGATTGGGGTCCTTCTCAGGACTAGATTACTGAGGTGCAGGGATCCTCAGGAGGTAGGGGTTACGCTGGCGGCCTGGACCTCTGTACCTTTAACAGTACCTCCAGGTTGAGGGATTAGTCAGGGCCCCAGCTTAGGGTCAGCTTAGGCCCCCTACCTCCAGTATACAGAGACAGCGTGACATTTTCAACGACCCACTTAGTTTTTCTCCAGCTACTATGGATCCAGTAGCCGGTCTAGCTCGGCAATTGCAGAGTTTGTCCATGGAGCTGGCGGACGTTAGGTCCAAGGTTTGGCATCCTCAGGAGCAAGCCGGACCAGAACCTAAAGTAGCTCTCCCTGATAGGTTCACTGGGGGGCGGGACAAGTTTTTTGTTTTCCGGGAGGCATGTAAATTGTACTTTCGGCTGCGGCCTCGGTCATCGGGGAGTGAAGAACAAAGGGTGGGAATTGTCATCTCGCTCCTACAAGGGGACCCACAATCTTGGGCGTTCTCTCTTCCCCCGGGTTCCCCGGCTCTCCAGTCAGTGGATAGGTTTTTCGCTGCCCTGGGACTCGTATATGATGACCCAGATCGGATCTCCCTTGCTGAGTCTAAGTTACGTAGGATCCAGCAGGGAGATCGTCCGGCGGAGGAATTCTGTTCGGAGTTCCGTAGGTGGGCCACGGACACCCAGTGGAATGACCCGGCTCTTAGGAGCCAGTTTTGTCATGGTTTATCCGACAAATTACAGGATGTGTTGGCACAGTATGACTCTCCCGTGTCTCTGGAAGCCGCTATGGCCCTCGCTATTCGCGTGGACAGACGACTTCGGGAGAGGTGCGGGATAACTCTACCCCCTGTGATGACTCCACCTCCTACAAGGTCCCCTCATATGGTGGTTCCCCTGGTCAGTCCTGAGGAGCCTATGCAATTAGGAGGGACATCATTTCGGGGGAGGGGACCGGTGGTGCGCCATATGGCAGGAAGGTGTTTCTTCTGCGGGAGAAAGGGACATTTTATTGGGGGGTGTCCATCCCGTCCCTTGCAGAGTGAAGAGTCGTCGGAAAACTGTTGATCCCAGGTTGTGTGGTGGACGGCAATCTGGGAGTAGGTATTTCGTCCCTAGGTTCGTCTCAGTTTCTCGTACCAGCGGAGGTGGTGGTGGGTACGAGAACTGAGAGGATATCTGTTCTTCTGGATAGTGGGGCCGGGGCTAATCTGGTTGATGCTCGGTTTGCCCGGGTTCAAGGTATGCGGTTGAGTGAGTTGGCTAAACCCATCCCCATATTCTCGATCGATGCCAGGCCTCTCGGGCAGGGAAGTTTTTTGCAAGTTGTGCATGACGTAAAACTTCAAGTGGGGGCAATACATAAAGAACTGTTGTCTTGCTACGTGTTGGAGGGTCTTCCCACTCCTATTGTGTTGGGCCTTCCTTGGTTAGCTAAGCATAACCCGGTTATTAATTGGCAAACCAGGGAGATAAGCCAATGGAGTAAATTCTGTAATAAAAACTGCATGAACACGGTCATTGGTGCGGTTACTCCTTGGGTCTTACCTCCATTTCTGGCGGACTTTGAGGATGTATTCTCGGAGAAAGGGTGTCAGGAACTACCTCCTCATCGCGTGTATGACTGTTCTGTAAAACTGCTCCCTGAGGCCAAGTTACCTAAAGCTAGGTTGTATAACCTTTCTGGTCCTGAGAGGCAGGCCATGAAGGATTATATCTCAGAAAGTCTGGCTAAGGGGCATATTAGACCTTCATCTTCACCGGTGGCTGCGGGGTTCTTCTTTGTTAAGAAGAAAGATGGAGGCCTACGCCCTTGCCTGGATTTCCGTGAACTTAATCGGATTACGGTCCGAGATCCGTATCCGCTCCCACTTATTCCCGATCTCTTTAATCAGATCGTGGGCGCCAAATGGTTTTCTAAGTTGGATCTCAGGGGGGCGTACAATCTGATTAGGATGAAGGAGGGGGATGAGTGGAAGACGGCGTTTAACACTCCGGAGGGGCATTATGAGAACCTTGTCATGCCATTCGGTCTGACTAATGCCCGGGCGGTGTTCCAACACTTTGTTAATGACATTTTTCGCCGCTTGGTGGGACAGTTTGTTGTCATATATCTGGATGATATCCTAATTTACTCGCCGGATTTGGTGTCTCATCAGGAGCACGTTAGGCAGGTGTTACAGATCTTGCGGGATAATAAACTGTATGCCAAGTGGGAAAAGTGTGTGTTCGCCGTACAGGAACTCCAGTTTTTAGGCTTCCTGGTTTCAGCGTCCGGTTTTCGTATGGACCCTGGGAAAGTGCGGGCAGTTCTTGAGTGGGATCGGCCAGAGAATCTTAAGGCACTACAACGTTTCCTGGGGTTTGCTAATTATTACCGGAAGTTCATTCGTAATTTCTCGTCCATGGTTAAGCCTCTCACTGACATGACTAAAAAGGGGACGGATTTTTCTAGGTGGTCTGACAAGGCTTGTCAAGCATTCTCCTCTTTGAAAAAATGTTTTGCCTCGGCGCCCATACTCATTCAACCTGATGCGTCTCAGCCATTCATTGTAGAGGTAGACGCTTCCGAGGTAGGGGTGGGAGCAGTATTGTCACAGGGTTCGTCCCCTGGTAAGTGGCATCCGTGCGCCTTTTTCTCTAAAAAATTGTCGTCCGCTGAGAGGAATTACGATGTCGGCAATAGGGAACACTTGGCCATTAAGTTAGCTTTTGAGGAGTGGCGCCATTTTCTGGAGGGGGCTGTTCATCCGGTCACCGTCATCACCGATCACAAGAACCTGCTATATCTGGAGTCCGCGAAACGTCTGAATCCCAGACAAGCTAGGTGGTCATTGTTTTTACCAGGTTTAATTTTGTCGTTACATATCGTCCTGGGTCAAAAAATGTAAAGGCGGATGCCTTATCTCGTAGTTTCCCGGGGGCCGGGAATACGGACGACCCGATTCCTATCCTTCAGGAGGGGGTGGTGGTTTCGGCAGTATGCTCTGAGCTGGAGGAGGAGGTATTGGAGGCTCAGGGGGACGCCCCTGTTGGACCTCCAGGGAGATTGTTTGTTCCAGATCAGTTGCGACAAAAGGTGATCGAGGCACACCATAACTCAGTTTTTGCAGGACACCCGGGGAGTAAAGCTACTGTGGATCTCCTCTCGCGTCGGTTTTGGTGGCCTAATTTACATAAGGAGGTGGTAACTTTTGTCGCGTCCTGTGAGGTTTGTGCGCGCTCTAAGACCTCACATACCCGTCCGTCTGGGGCCCTCTTACCTTTGAAGATCCCGGAGCGTCCTTGGACTCATCTGTCTATGGACTTTATTACGGACCTCCCTCCGTCTTCGGGTAAAACGGTCATACTCGTTGTAGTGGACAGGTTCAGCAAGATGGCACATTTTATCGCTCTTCCGGTTCTCCCTAATGCTAAAACTCTTGCGCAGGTGTTCATTGGGGAGATTGTGAGGCTTCACGGGGTACCCTCCGAGGTGGTGTCTGATCGGGGGTCTCAGTTTGTGTCTAAGTTCTGGAAGGCGTTTTGTGCTCGGCGGGGGATGCAGTTGTCATTCTCATCTGCTTTTCATCCTCAGACCAATGGTCAGACGGAACGTATGAACCAGAGCTTGGAGACATATCTCCGGTGTTTTGTGTCAGAGAACCAGGAGGACTGGGCTTCTTTCTTACCTCTGGCAGAGTTTGCTCTTAATAATAGGCGGAGCGAGTCCACTGGTAAGTCCCCGTTTTTTGGGGCATATGGTTTTCACCCCCAGTTTTGTACTTTCAGTGGGGGGGGCTCTTCGGGGGTTCCTGAGGAGGAACGATTTTCCTCATCACTCGCTTCAGTATGGAGAGGGGTGCTGAAGAATCTGAATACTATGGGGAACCGATACAAACGTATGGCTGATAGGAGGAGAGTGTCTGGTCCGGACCTAAGTGTGAACGATCGGGTATGGTTGTCTACCAGGAATATAAAACTTAAGGTTCCCTCCTGGAAACTGGGTCCCAGGTTCATCGGGCCGTACAGAATCAGTTCTATTATTAATCCGGTGGCATTCCGTCTTGACCTCCCCCCTACGTTTAAAATTCACAACGTGTTTCACAGATCATTGCTTAAGAGGTATGTGGCGCCGGTGGTACCGTCACTTTTACCTCCCCCTCCAGTGGTTGTCAATGGTAACTTGGAGTTCCAGGTATCGAGGGTCATTGATTCACGCTTTAATCGCCGGTCCCTTCAGTACCTGGTTCATTGGAAGGGGTATGGTCCTGAGGAGAGGATGTGGGTTCCTGCGTCGGATATTAACGCAGACCGATTAGTTCGGGCCTTCCACACGACTCACCCGGATAAACCTGGCCCTGAGGGTCCGGAGGCCCCTCGTAGAAGGGGGGGTACTGTCACGGGTGTGTTGCCACGAAGATCGTCACGAGTACACAGCCTGACTTCTCGCAGCTGACTTGTTGGTGCTTTGTGTTTCTCGGCAGTGAGGGAGTTAATTCTCACTCTCTCTCTGGGCTAGATGAGGTCCAGCCTCGCCCAGCTGCAATCAATACTTCTGTAGTGAGACTCCTTCATATACCTGCTGGTCTGTTTGGGAGGTGTCGGTGAAAGCATTTCATTCAGACTGACAGAGCGGATCGTGGTGTTTGGAGTTGCTGAGATAAGTGTATTTGGAAGTGTTTTTTCCCTTTCCTCGCTTTATCATTTATATCCTTTCCCGTTGGTTTTCCCTCTGTTGTAGTTGAGAAGTTGTTTGTATGCAAGGTGGTTTTGGTTTTTCCCTTGTACTGTCTCGTTCGTCTAAATACTGTGTTTGGGCATATTATTTCTTGTTCCCTTTGGTTGTGATCGTGGTCCTTCTCAGGACTAGATTACTGAGGTGCAGGGATCTTCAGGAGGTAGGGGTTACGCTGGCGGCCTGGACCTCTGTACCTTTAACAGTACCTCCAGGTTGAGGGATTAGTCAGGGCCCCAGCTTAGGGTCAGCTTAGGCCCCCTACCTCCAGTATACAGAGACAGCGTGACACAGAACAATGGAAGTGTTCCGAAGCATTTTTAAACATCAGCGGAAATCCGAGAACAACGGAAGAGTTCCGAAGCATTTTTGATCTTCAGCGGAATTCCGAGAACAATGGAAGAGTTCCGAAGCATTTTTAAACGTCAGCGGAATTCCGAGAACAATGGAAGAGATCTGAAGCATTTTTAAACTTCAGCGGAATTTTGAGAACAATGGAAGAGTTCCGATGCATTTTTAAACGTCAGCGGAATTCTGAGAACAATGGAAGAGTTCCGAAGCATTTTTAATCTTCAGCGGAATTCCGAGAACAATGGAACAGTTCCGAAGCATTTTTAACTTCAGCAGAATTCCGAGAACAATGGAAGAGCTCCGAAGCATTTTTAAACTTCAGCGGAATTCCGAGAAAAATGGAAGAGTTCCGAAGCATTTTTAAACTTCAGCAGAATTCCGAGAACAATGGAAGAGCTCCAAAAAATTTTTAAACTTCAGCGGAATTCCGAGAACAATGGAAGAGATCTGAAGCATTTTTAAACTTCAGCGGAATTTCGAGAGCAATGGAAGAGTTCCGAAGCATTTTTAAACATCTGCGGAATTCTGAGAACAATGGAAGAGTTCCGAAGCATTTTTAAACTGCAGCGGAATTCCTAGAACAATGGAAGAGTTCTGATGCATTTTTAAACTGCAGCGGAATTCCTAGAACAATGGAAGAGTTCCGAAGCATTTTTAAACTTCAGCGGAATTCCGAGAAAAATGGAAGAGTTCCGAAGCATTTTTAAACTTCAGCAGAATTCCGAGAACAATGGAAGAGCTCCAAAGCATTTTTAAACTTCAGCGGAATTCCGAGAACAATGGAAGAGATCTGAAGCCTTTTTAAACTTCAGCGGAATTTCGAGAACAATGGAAGAGTTCCGAAGCATTTTTAAACTTCAGCGGAATTCCGAGAACAATGGAAGAGTTCCGAAGCATTTTTAAATGTCAGCGGAATTCCGAGAACAATGGAAGAGTTCCGAAGCATTTTTAAACTTCAGCGGAATTCCGAGAACAATGGAACAGTTCCGAAGCATTTTTAACTTCAGCAGAATTCCGAGAAAAATGGAAGAGTTGCGAAGCATTTTTAACTTCAGCAGAATTCCGAGAACAATGGAAGAGTTCCAAAGCATTTTTAAACGTCAGCGGAATGCCGAGAACAATGGAAGAGTTCCGACGCATTTTTAAAGGTCAGCAGAATTCCGAGAACAATGTAAGAGATCTGAAGCATTTTTAAACTTCAGCGGAATTTCGAGAGCAATGGAAGAGTTCCGAAGCATTTTTAAACATCTGCGGAATTCTGAGAACAATGGAAGAGTTCCGAAGCATTTTTAACTTCAGCAGAATTCCGAGAACAATGGAAGAGTTCCGAAGCATTTTTAAACGTCAGCGGAATGCCGAGAAAAATGGAAGACTTCCGAAGCATTTTTAAACTGCAGCGGAATTCCTAGAACAATGGAAGAGTTCTGATGCATTTTTAAACTGCAGCGGAATTCCTAGAACAATGGAAGAGTTCTGAAGCATTTTTAAACTTTAGCGGAATTCCGAGAAAAATGGAAGAGTTCCGAAGCATTTTTAAACTTCAGCAGAATTCCGAGAACAATGGAAGAGCTCCAAAGCATTTTTAAACTTCAGCGGAATTCCGAGAACAATGGAAGAGATCTGAAGCATTTTTAAACGTCAGCGTAATTCTGAGAACAATGGAAGAGTTCCGAAGCATTTTTAATCTTCAGCGGAATTCCGAGAACAATGGAACAGTTCCGAAGCATTTTTAACTTCAGCAGAATTCTCAGAACAATGGAAGAGTTCCGAAGCATTTTTAAACTTCAGCAGAATTCCGAGAACAATGGTGGCATTCCGAAACATTTTTAAACGTCAGTGGAATTCTCAGAACAATGGAAGAGTTCCGAAGCATTTTTAAACTTCAGCAGAATTTCGAGAACAATGGAAGAGTTCCGAAGCATTTTTAAACTTCAGCGGAATTCCGAGAAAAATGGAAGTGTTCAGAAGCATTTTTAAACTTCAGCAGAATTCCAAGAACAATGGAAGAGTTCCGAAGCATTTTTAAATTTCAGCGGAATTCCGAGAAAAATGGAAGAGTTCCGAAGCATTTTTAAACTTCAGCGGAATTCCGAGAACAATGGAAGAGTTCCGAAGCATTTTTAACCGTCAGCAGTATGCCGAGAACAATGGAAAAGTTCCGACGCATTTTTAAACGTCAGCGGAATTCCGAGAACAATGGAAGAGATCTGAAGCATTTTTAAACATCAGCGGAATTCCGAGAACATAGGAAGAGTTCCGAAGCATTTTTGATCTTCAGCGGAATTCCGAGAACAATGGAAGAGTTCCGAAGCATTTTTAAACGTCAGCGGAATGCCGAGAACAATGGAAGAGTTCCGACGCATTTTTAAACGTCAGCGGAATTCCGAGAACAATGGAAGAGTTCCGAAGCATTTTTAAACTTCAGCGGAATTCCGAGAACAATGGAAGAGTTCCGAAGCATTTTTAAATGTCAGCGTAATGCCGAGAACAATGGAAGAGTTCCGACGCATTTTTAAACGTCAGCGGAATTCCGAGAACAATGGAAGAGATCTGAAGCATTTTTAAACTTCAGCCGAATTTTGAGAACAATGGAAGAGTTCCGAAGTATTTTTAAACGTCAGCGGAATTCTGAGAACAATGGAAGAGTTCCGAAGCATTTTTAATCTTCAGCGGAATTCCGAGAACAATGGCACAGTTCCGAAGCATTTTTAAACATCTGCGGTATTCTGAGAACAATGGAAGAGTTCCGAAGCATTTTTAAACTTCAGCAGAATTCCGAGAACAATGGAGGCATTCCGAAGCATTTTTAAACGTCAGCAGTATTCTCAGAACAATGGAAGAGCTCCAAAGCATTTTTAAACTTCAGCAGAATTCCGAGAAAAATGGAAGAGTTCCGAAGCATTTTTAAACTGCAGCGGAATTCCTAGAACAATGGAAGAGTTCTGATGCATTTTTAAACTTCAGCGGAATTTCTAGTACAATGGAAGAGTTCCGAAGCATTTTAAAATTTCAGCAGAATTCCGAGAACAGTGGAAGAGTTCCGAAGCATTTTTAAACTTTAGCAGAATTCCGAGAACAATGGAGGCGTTCCGAAGCATTTTTAAATGTCAGCGGAATTCTCAGAACAATGGAAGTGTTCCGAAGCATTTTTAAACATCAGCGGAAATCCGAGAACAACGGAAGAGTTCCGAAGCATTTTTGATCTTCAGCGGAATTCCGAGAACAATGGAAGAGTTCCGAAGCATTTTTAAACGTCAGCGGAATGCCGAGAACAATGGAAGAGTTCCGATGCATTTTTAAACGTCAGCGGAATTCCGAGAACAATGGAAGAGTTCCGAAGCATTTTTAAACTTCAGCGGAATTTCGAGAACAATGGAAGAGTTCCGAAGCATTTTTAAATGTCAGCGGAATTCCGAGAACAATGGAAGAGTTCCGAAGCATTTTTAAATGTCAGCGGAATGCCGAGAACAATGGAAGAGTTACGACGCATTTTTAAACGTCAGCGGAATTCCGAGAACAATGGAAGAGATCTGAAGCATTTTTAAACTTCAGCGGAATTTTGAGAACAATGGAAGAGTTCCGATGCATTTTTAAACGTCAGCGGAATTCTGAGAACAATGGAAGAGTTCCGAAGCATTTTTAATCTTCAGCGGAATTCCGAGAACAATGGAACAGTTCCGAAGCATTTTTAACTTCAGCAGAATTCCGAGAACAATGGAAGAGCTCCGAAGCATTTTTAAACTTCAGCGGAATTCCGAGAAAAATGGAAGAGTTCCGAAGCATTTTTAAACTTCAGCAGAATTCCGAGAACAATGGAAGAGCTCCAAAAAATTTTTAAACTTCAGCGGAATTCCGAGAACAATGGAAGAGATCTGAAGCATTTTTAAACTTCAGCGGAATTTCGAGAGCAATGGAAGAGTTCCGAAGCATTTTTAAACATCTGCGGAATTCTGAGAACAATGGAAGAGTTCCGAAGCATTTTTAAACTGCAGCGGAATTCCTAGAACAATGGAAGAGTTCTGATGCATTTTTAAACTGCAGCGGAATTCCTAGAACAATGGAAGAGTTCCGAAGCATTTTTAAACTTCAGCGGAATTCCGAGAAAAATGGAAGAGTTCCGAAGCATTTTTAAACTTCAGCAGAATTCCGAGAACAATGGAATAGCTCCAAAGCATTTTTAAACTTCAGCGGAATTCCGAGAACAATGGAAGAGATCTGAAGCCTTTTTAAACTTCAGCGGAATTTCGAGAACAATGGAAGAGTTCCGAAGCATTTTTAAACTTCAGCGGAATTCCGAGAACAATGGAAGAGTTCCGAAGCATTTTTAAATGTCAGCGGAATTCCGAGAACAATGGAAGAGTTCCGAAGCATTTTTAAACTTCAGCGGAATTCCGAGAACAATGGAACAGTTCCGAAGCATTTTTAACTTCAGCAGAATTCCGAGAAAAATGGAAGAGTTGCGAAGCATTTTTAACTTCAGCAGAATTCCGAGAACAATGGAAGAGTTCCAAAGCATTTTTAAACGTCAGCGGAATGCCGAGAACAATGGAAGAGTTCCGACGCATTTTTAAAGGTCAGCGGAATTCCGAGAATAATGTAAGAGATCTGAAGCATTTTTAAACTTCAGCGGAATTTCGAGAGCAATGGAAGAGTTCCGAAGCATTTTTAAACATCTGCGGAATTCTGAGAACAATGGAAGAGTTCCGAAGCATTTTTAACTTCAGCAGAATTCCGAGAACAATGGAAGAGTTCCGAAGCATTTTTAAACGTCAGCGGAATGCCGAGAAAAATGGAAGACTTCCGAAGCATTTTTAAACTGCAGCGGAATTCCTAGAACAATGGAAGAGTTCTGATGCATTTTTAAACTGCAGCGGAATTCCTAGAACAATGGAAGAGTTCTGAAGCATTTTTAAACTTTAGCGGAATTCCGAGAAAAATGGAAGAGTTCCGAAGCACTTTAAACTTCAGCAGAATTCCGAGAACAATGGAAGAGCTCCAAAGCATTTTTAAACTTCAGCGGAATTCCGAGAACAATGGAAGAGATCTGAAGCATTTTTAAACGTCAGCGTAATTCTGAGAACAATGGAAGAGTTCCGAAGCATTTTTAATCTTCAGCGGAATTCCGAGAACAATGGAACAGTTCCGAAGCATTTTTAACTTCAGAAGAATTCTCAGAACAATGGAAGAGTTCCGAAGCATTTTTAAACTTCAGCAGAATTCCGAGAACAATGGTGGCATTCCGAAACATTTTTAAACGTCAGCGGA
This sequence comes from Phyllobates terribilis, assembly GCF_046119375.1. Classification (NCBI taxonomy): domain Eukaryota; kingdom Metazoa; phylum Chordata; class Amphibia; order Anura; family Dendrobatidae; genus Phyllobates; species Phyllobates terribilis. Next base: position 634,746,622 of record NW_027362762.1, read on the forward strand.
ATTCTCAGAACAATGGAAGAGTTCCGAAGCATTTTTAAACTTCAGCAGAATTTCGAGAACAATGGAAGAGTTCCGAAGCATTTTTAAACTTCAGCGGAATTCCGAGAAAAATGGAAGTGTTCAGAAGCATTTTTAAACTTCAGCAGAATTCCAAGAACAATGGAAGAGTTCCGAAGCATTTTTAAATTTCAGCGGAATTCCGAGAAAAATGGAAGAGTTCCGAAGCATTTTTAAACTTCAGCGGAATTCCGAGAACAATGGAAGAGTTCCGAAGCATTTTTAACCATCAGCAGTATGCCGAGAACAATGGAAAAGTTCCGACGCATTTTTAAACGTCAGCGGAATTCCGAGAACAATGGAAGAGATCTGAAGCATTTTTAAACATCAGCGGAATTCCGAGAACATAGGAAGAGTTCCGAAGCATTTTTGATCTTCAGCGGAATTCCGAGAACAATGGAAGAGTTCCGAAGCATTTTTAAACGTCAGCGGAATGCCGAGAACAATGGAAGAGTTCCGACGCATTTTTAAACGTCAGCGGAATTCCGAGAACAATGGAAGAGTTCCGAAGCATTTTTAAACTTCAGCGGAATTCCGAGAACAATGGAAGAGTTCCGAAGCATTTTTAAATGTCAGCGTAATGCCGAGAACAATGGAAGAGTTCCGACGCATTTTTAAACGTCAGCGGAATTCCGAGAACAATGGAAGAGATCTGAAGCATTTTTAAACTTCAGCCGAATTTTGAGAACAATGGAAGAGTTCCGAAGTATTTTTAAACGTCAGCGGAATTCTGAGAACAATGGAAGAGTTCCGAAGCATTTTTAATCTTCAGCGGAATTCCGAGAACAATGGCACAGTTCCGAAGCATTTTTAAACATCTGCTGTATTCTGAGAACAATGGAAGAGTTCCGAAGCATTTTTAAACTTCAGCAGAATTCCGAGAACAATGGAGGCATTCCGAAGCATTTTTAAACGTCAGCAGTATTCTCAGAACAATGGAAGAGCTCCAAAGCATTTTTAAACTTCAGCAGAATTCCGAGAAAAATGGAAGAGTTCCGAAGCATTTTTAAACTGCAGCGGAATTCCTAGAACAATGGAAGAGTTCTGATGCATTTTTAAACTTCAGCGGAATTTCTAGTACAATGGAAGAGTTCCGAAGCATTTTAAAATTTCAGCAGAATTCCGAGAACAGTGGAAGAGTTCCGAAGCATTTTTAAACTTTAGCAGAATTCCGAGAACAATGGAGGCGTTCCGAAGCATTTTTAAATGTCAGCGGAATTCTCAGAACAATGGAAGTGTTCCGAAGCATTTTTAAACATCAGCGGAAATCCGAGAACAACGGAAGAGTTCCGAAGCATTTTTGATCTTCAGCGGAATTCCGAGAACAATGGAAGAGTTCCGAAGCATTTTTAAACGTCAGCGGAATGCCGAGAACAATGGAAGAGTTCCGATGCATTTTTAAACGTCAGCGGAATTCCGAGAACAATGGAAGAGTTCCGAAGCATTTTTAAACTTCAGCGGAATTTCGAGAACAATGGAAGAGTTCCGAAGCATTTTTAAATGTCAGCGGAATTCCGAGAACAATGGAAGAGTTCCGAAGCATTTTTAAATGTCAGTGGAATGCCGAGAACAATGGAAGAGTTCCGACGCATTTTTAAACGTCAACGGAATTCCGAGAACAATGGAAGAGATCTGAAGCATTTTTAAACTTCAGCGGAATTTTGAGAACAATGGAAGAGTTCCGATGCATTTTTAAACGTCAGCGGAATTCTGAGAACAATGGAAGAGTTCCGAAGCATTTTTAATCTTCAGCGGAATTCCGAGAACAATGGAACAGTTCCGAAGCATTTTTAACTTCAGCAGAATTCCGAGAACAATGGAACAGTTCCGAAGCATTTTTAACTTCAGCAGAATTCCGAGAAAAATGGAAGAGTTGCGAAGCATTTTTAACTTCAGCAGAATTCCGAGAACAATGGAAGAGTTCCGAAGCATTTTTAAACGTCAGCGGAATGCCGAGAACAATGGAAGAGTTCCGACGCATTTTTAAACTTCAGCGGAATTCCGAGAACAATGGAAGAGATCTGAAGCATTTTTAAACTTCAGCGGAATTTTGAGAACAATGGAAGAGTTCGGAAGCATTTTTAAACGTCAGCGTAATTCTGAAAACAATGGAAGAGTTCCGAAGCATTTTTAATCTTCAGCGGAATTCCGAGAACAATGGAACAGTTCCGAAGCATTTTTAACTTCAGCAGAATTCTCAGAACAATGGAAGAGTTCCGAAGCATTTTTAAACTTCAGCAGAATTCCGAGAACAATGGTGGCGTTCCGAAGCATTTTTAAACGTCAGCGGAATTCTCAGAACAATGGAAGAGTTCCGAAGCATTTTTAATCTTCAGCGGAATTCCGAGAACAATGGAACAGTACCGAAGCATTTTTAACTTCAGCAGAATTCCGAGAACAATGGAAGAGTTCCGAAGCATTTTTAAACTTCAGCAGAATACCGACAACAATGGAAGAGTTCCGAAGTATTTTTAAACGTCATCGGAATGCCGAGAACAATGGAAGAGTTCCGAAGCATTTTTAAACATCAGCGGAATTCCGAGAACAATGGAAGAGTTCTGAAGCATTTTTAAACTTCAGCGGAATTCCGAGAACAATGGAAGAGTTCCAAAGCATTTTTAAACTTCAGCGGAATTCCGAGAAAAATCGATGAGTTCCGAAGCATTTTTAAACTTCAGCGGAATGCCGAGAACAATGGAAGAGTTCCGACGCATTTTTAAACGTCAACGGAATTCCGAGAACAATGGAAGAGATCTGAAGCATTTTTAAACTTCAGCGGAATTTTGAGAACAATGGAAGAGTTCCGATGCATTTTTAAACGTCAGCGGAATTCTGAGAACAATGGAAGAGTTCCGAAGCATTTTTAATCTTCAGCGGAATTCCGAGAACAATGGAACAGTTCCGAAGCATTTTTAACTTCAGCAGAATTCCGAGAACAATGGAACAGTTCCGAAGCATTTTTAACTTCAGCAGAATTCCGAGAAAAATGGAAGAGTTGCGAAGCATTTTTAACTTCAGCAGAATTCCGAGAACAATGGAAGAGTTCCGAAGCATTTTTAAACGTCAGCGGAATGCCGAGAACAATGGAAGAGTTCCGACGCATTTTTAAACTTCAGCGGAATTCCGAGAACAATGGAAGAGATCTGAAGCATTTTTAAACTTCAGCGGAATTTTGAGAACAATGGAAGAGTTCGGAAGCATTTTTAAACGTCAGCGTAATTCTGAAAACAATGGAAGAGTTCCGAAGCATTTTTAATCTTCAGCGGAATTCCGAGAACAATGGAACAGTTCCGAAGCATTTTTAACTTCAGCAGAATTCTCAGAACAATGGAAGAGTTCCGAAGCATTTTTAAACTTCAGCAGAATTCCGAGAACAATGGTGGCGTTCCGAAGCATTTTTAAACGTCAGCGGAATTCTCAGAACAATGGAAGAGTTCCGAAGCATTTTTAATCTTCAGCGGAATTCCGAGAACAATGGAACAGTACCGAAGCATTTTTAACTTCAGCAGAATTCCGAGAACAATGGAAGAGTTCCGAAGCATTTTTAAACTTCAGCAGAATACCGACAACAATGGAAGAGTTCCGAAGTATTTTTAAACGTCATCGGAATGCCGAGAACAATGGAAGAGTTCCGAAGCATTTTTAAACATCAGCGGAATTCCGAGAACAATGGAAGAGTTCTGAAGCATTTTTAAACTTCAGCGGAATTCCGAGAACAATGGAAGAGTTCCAAAGCATTTTTAAACTTCAGCGGAATTCCGAGAAAAATCGATGAGTTCCGAAGCATTTTTAAACTTCAGCGGAATTCCGAGAACAATGGAAGAGTTCTGAAGCATTTTTAAACTTCAGTGGAATTTCGAGAACAATGGAAGAGTTCCGAAGCATTTTTACTTCAGCAGAATTTCGAGAGCAATGGAAGAGTTCCGAAGCATTTTTAAACATCTGTGGAATTCTGAGAACAATGGAAGAGTTCCGAAGCATTTTTAAACTTCAGCGGAATTTCGAGAACAATGAAAGAGTTCCGAAGCATTTTTAAACGTCAGCGGAATTCTGAGAACAATGGAAGAGTTCCGAAGCATTTTTAAACGTCATCGGAATGCCGAGAAAAATGGAAGAGTTCCGAAGCATTTTTAAACTGCAGCGGAATTCCTAGAACAATGGAAGAGTACTGATGCATTTTTAAACTTCAGCGGAATTTCTAGAACAATGGAAGAGTTCCGAAGCATTTTAAAATTTCAGCTGAATTCCGAGAACAGTGGAAGATTTCCGAAGCATTTTTAAACTTCAGCGGAATTCCGAGAAAAAAGGAAGAGTTCCGAAGCATTTTTAAACTTCAGCGGAATTCCGAGAACAATGGAAGAGTTCCAAAGCATTTTTAAACATCAGAGGAATTCCGAGAACAAAGGAAGAGTTTAGAAGCATTTTTGATCTTCAGCCAAATTCCGAGAACAATGGAAGAGTTCCGAAGCATTTTTAAACGTCAGCGGAATGCCGAGAACAATGGAAGAGTTCCGACGCATTTTTAAACGTCAGCGGAATTCCGAGAACAATGGAAAAGATCTGAAGCATTTTTAAACTTCAGCGGAATTTTGAGAACAATGGAAGAGTTCCGAAGCATTTTTAAACGTCAGCGGAATTCTGAGAACAATGGAAGAGTTCCGAAGCATTTTTAAACATCAGCGGAATTCCGAGAACATAGGAAGAGTTCCGAAGCATTTTTGATCTTCAGCGGAATTCCGAGAACAATGGAAGAGTTCCGAAGCATTTTTAAACGTCAGCGGAATGCCGAGAACAATGGAAGACTTCCGACGCATTTTTAAATGTCAGCGGAATTCCGAAAACAATGGAAGAGATCTGAAGCATTTTTAAACTTCAGCGGAATTTCGAGAGCAATGGAAGAGTTCCGAAGCATTTTTAAACATCTGCGGAATTCTGAGAACAATGGAAGAGTTCCGAAGCATTTTTAAACTTCAGCAGAATTCCGAGAACAATGGAGGCATTCCGAAGCATTTTTAAACGTCAGCAGTATTCTCAGAACAATGGAAGAGCTCCAAAGCATTTTTAAACTTCAGCAGAATTCCGAGAAAAATGGAAGAGGTCCGAAGCATTTTTAAACTGCAGCGGAATTCCTAGAAAAATGGAAGAGTTCTGATGCATTTTTAAACTTCAGCGGAATTTCTAGAACAATGGAAGAGTTCCGAAGCATTTTAAAATTTCAGCAGAATTCCGAGAACAGTGGAAAAGTTCCGAAGCATTTTTAAACTTTAGCAGAATTCCGAGAACAATGGAGGCGTTCCGAAGCATTTTTAAACGTCAGCGGAATTTCTAGAACAATGGAAGAGTTCCGAAGCATTTTTAAACTTCAGGGGAATTTCTAGAACAATGGAAGAGTTCCGAAGCATTTTTAAACGTCAGCGGAATTCTGAGAACAATGGAGGCGTTCCGAAGCATATTTAAACGTCAGCAGAATTCTCAGAACATTGGAAGAGTTCCGAAGCATTTTTAAACTTCAGCGGAATTCCGAGAAAAATGGAAGAGTTCCGACGCATTTTTAAACGTCAGCGGAATTCCGAGAACAATGGAACAGTTCCGAAGCATTTTTAACTTCAGCAGAATTCCGAGAACAATGGAATAGTTCCGAAGCATTTTTAGACGTCAGCGGAATGCCGAGAACAATGGAAGAGTTCCGACGCATTTTTAAAGGTCAGCGGAATTCCGAGAACAATGTAAGAGATCTGAAGCATTTTTAAACTTCAGCGGAATTTCGAGAGCTATGGAAGAGTTCCGAAGCATTTTTAAACATCTGCGGAATTCTGAGAACAATGGAAGAGTTCCCAAGCATTTTTAAACTTCAGCGGAATTCCGAGAACAATGGAAGAGTTCCGAAGCATTTTTAAACGTCAGCAGTATGCCGAGAACAATGGAAGAGTTCCGAAGCATTTTTAAACGTCAACGGAATTCTGAGAACAATGGAAGAGATCTGAAGCATTTTTAAACTTCAGCGGAATTTTGAGAACAATGGAAGAGTTCCGAAGCATTTTTAAACGTCAGCGGAATTCTGAGAACAATGGAAGAGTTCCGAAGCATTTTTAATCTTCAGCGGAATTCCGAGAACAATGGAACAGTTCCGAAGCATTTTTAAACTTCAGCGGAATTCCGAGAACAATGGAAGAGTTCCGAAGCATTTTTAAACATCAGCGGAATTCCGAGAACATAGGAAGAGTTCCGAAGCATTTTTGATCTTCAGCGGAATTCCGAGAACAATGCAAGAGTTCCGAAGCATTTTTAAACGTCAGCAGAATGCCGAGAACAATGGAAGAGTTCCGACGCATTTTTAAATGTCAGCGGAATTCCGAGAACAATGGAAGCGATCTGAAGCATTTTTAAACTTCAGCGGAATTTCGAGAACAATGGAAGAGTTCCGAAGCATTTTTAAATGTCAGCGTAATTTTGAGAACAATGGAAAAGTTCCGAAGCATTTTTAATCTTCAGCGGAATTCCGAGAACAATGGAACAGTTCCGAAGCATTTTTAACTTCAGCAGAATTCCGAGAACAATGGAAGAGTTCCGAAGCATTTTTAAACTTCAGCAGAATTCCGAGAACAATGAAAGAGTTCCGAAGTATTTTTAAACGTCATCGGAATGCCGAGAACAATGGAAGAGTTCCGAAGCATTTTTAAACTTCAGCGGAATTCCGAGAACAATGGAAGAGTTCCGAAGCATTTTTAAATGTCAGCGGAATTCCGAGAACAATGGAAGAGTTCCGAAGCATTTTTAAATGTCAGCGGAATGCCGAGAACAATGGAAGAGTTATGACGCATTTTTAAACGTCAGCGGAATTCCGAGAACAATGGAAGAGATCTGAAGCATTTTTAAACTTCAGCGGAATTTTGAGAACAATGGAAGAGTTCCGATGCATTTTTAAACGTCAGCGGAATTCTGAGAACAATGGAAGAGTTCCGAAGCATTTTTAATCTTCAGCGGAATTCCGAGAACAATGGAACAGTTCCGAAGCATTTTTAACTTCAGCAGAATTCCGAGAACAATGGAATAGCTCCGAAGCATTTTTAAACTTCAGCGGAATTCCGAGAAAAATGGAAGAGTTCCGAAGCATTTTTAAACTTCAGCAGAATTCCGAGAACAATGGAAGAGCTCCAAAAAATTTTTAAACTTCAGCGGAATTCCGAGAACAATGGAAGAGATCTGAAGCATTTTTAAACTTCAGCGGAATTTCGAGAGCAATGGAAGAGTTCCGAAGCATTTTTAAACATCTGCGGAATTCTGAGAACAATGGAAGAGTTCCGAAGCATTTTTAAACTGCAGCGGAATTCCTAGAACAATGGAAGAGTTCTGATGCATTTTTAAACTGCAGCGGAATTCCTAGAACAATGGAAGAGTTCCGAAGCATTTTTAAACTTCAGCGGAATTCCGAGAAAAATGGAAGAGTTCCGAAGCATTTTTAAACTTCAGCAGAATTCCGAGAACAATGGAAGAGCTCCAAAGCATTTTTAAACTTCAGCGGAATTCCGAGAACAATGGAAGAGATCTGAAGCCTTTTTAAACTTCAGCGGAATTTCGAGAACAATGGAAGAGTTCCGAAGCATTTTTAAACGTCAGCGTAATTCTGAGAACAATGGAAGAGTTCCGAAGCATTTTTAATCTTCAGCGGAATTCCGAGAACAATGGAACAGTTCCGAAGCATTTTTAACTTCAGCAGAATTCTCAGAACAATGGAAGAGTTCCGTAGCATTTTTAAACTTCAGCAGAATTTCGAGAACAATGGTGGCGTTCCGAAGCATTTTTAAACGTCAGTGGAATTCTCAGAACAATGGAAGAGTTCCGAAGCATTTTTAAACGTCAGCGTAATTCTGAGAACAATGGAAGAGTTCCGAAGCATTTTTAATCTTCAGCGGAATTCCGAGAACAATGGAACAGTTCCGAAGCATTTTTAACTTCAGCAGAATTCCGAGAACAATGGAAGAGTTCCGAAGCATTTTTAAACTTCAGCGGAATTCCGAGAACAATGGAACAGTTCCGAAGCATTTTTAACTTCAGCAGAATTCCGAGAAAAATGGAAGAGTTGCGAAGCATTTTTAACTTCAGCAGAATTCCGAGAACAATGGAAGAGTTCCAAAGCATTTTTAAACGTCAGCGGAATGCCGAGAACAATGGAAGAGTTCCGACGCATTTTTAAAGGTCAGCGGAATTCCGAGAACAATGTAAGAGATCTGAAGCATTTTTAAACTTCAGCGGAATTTCGAGAGCAATGGAAGAGTTCCGAAGCATTTTTAAACATCTGCGGAATTCTGAGAACAATGGAAGAGTTCCGAAGCATTTTTAACTTCAGCAGAATTCCGAGAACAATTGGAGAGTTCCGAAGCATTTTTAAACGTCAGCGGAATGCCGAGAAAAATGGAAGACTTCCGAAGCATTTTTAAACTGCAGCGGAATTCCTAGAACAATGGAAGAGTTCTGATGCATTTTTAAACTGCAGCGGAATTCCTAGAACAATGGAAGAGTTCTGAAGCATTTTTAAACTTCAGCGGAATTCCGAGAACAATGGTGGCGTTCCGAAACATTTTTAAACGTCAGCGGAATTCTCAGAACAATGGAAGAGTTCCGAAGCATTTTTAAACTTCAGCAGAATTTCGAGAACAATGGAAGAGTTCCGAAGCATTTTTAAACTTCAGCGGAATTCCGAGAAAAATGGAAGTGTTCAGAAGCATTTTTAAACTTCAGCAGAATTCCAAGAACAATGGAAGAGTTCCGAAGCATTTTTAAATTTCAGCGGAATTCCGAGAAAAATGGAAGAGTTCCGAAGCATTTTTAAACTTCAGCGGAATTCCGAGAACAATGGAAGAGTTCCGAAGCATTTTTAACCGTCAGCAGTATGCCGAGAACAATGGAAAAGTTCCGACGCATTTTTAAACGTCAGCGGAATTCCGAGAACAATGGAAGAGATCTGAAGCATTTTTAAACATCAGCGGAATTCCGAGAACATAGGAAGAGTTCCGAAGCATTTTTGATCTTCAGCGGAATTCCGAGAACAATGGAAGAGTTCCGAAGCATTTTTAAACGTCAGCGGAATGCCGAGAACAATGGAAGAGTTCCGACGCATTTTTAAACGTCAGCGGAATTCCGAGAACAATGGAAGAGTTCCGAAGCATTTTTAAACTTCAGCGGAATTCCGAGAACAATGGAAGAGTTCCGAAGCATTTTTAAATGTCAGCGTAATGCCGAGAACAATGGAAGAGTTCCGACGCATTTTTAAACGTCAGCGGAATTCCGAGAACAATGGAAGAGATCTGAAGCATTTTTAAACTTCAGCCGAATTTTGAGAACAATGGAAGAGTTCCGAAGTATTTTTAAACGTCAGCGGAATTCTGAGAACAATGGAAGAGTTCCGAAGCATTTTTAATCTTCAGCGGAATTCCGAGAACAATGGCACAGTTCCGAAGCATTTTTAAACATCTGCGGTATTCTGAGAACAATGGAAGAGTTCCGAAGCATTTTTAAACTTCAGCAGAATTCCCAGAACAATGGAGGCATTCCGAAGCATTTTTAAACGTCAGCAGTATTCTCAGAACAATGGAAGAGCTCCAAAGCATTTTTAAACTTCAGCAGAATTCCGAGAAAAATGGAAGAGTTCCGAAGCATTTTTAAACTGCAGCGGAATTCCTAGAACAATGGAAGAGTTCTGATGCATTTTTAAACTTCAGCGGAATTTCTAGTACAATGGAAGAGTTCCGAAGCATTTTAAAATTTCAGCAGAATTCCGAGAACAGTGGAAGAGTTCCGAAGCATTTTTAAACTTTAGCAGAATTCCGAGAACAATGGAGGCGTTCCGAAGCATTTTTAAATGTCAGCGGAATTCTCAGAACAATGGAAGTGTTCCGAAGCATTTTTAAACATCAGCGGAAATCCGAGAACAACGGAAGAGTTCCGAAGCATTTTTGATCTTCAGCGGAATTCCGAGAACAATGGAAGAGTTCCGAAGCATTTTTAAACGTCAGCGGAATGCCGAGAACAATGGAAGAGTTCCGATGCATTTTTAAACGTCAGCGGAATTCCGAGAACAATGGAAGAGTTCCGAAGCATTTTTAAACTTCAGCGGAATTTCGAGAACAATGGAAGAGTTCCGAAGCATTTTTAAATGTCAACGGAATTCCGAGAACAATGGAAGAGATCTGAAGCATTTTTAAACTTCAGCGGAATTTTGAGAACAATGGAAGAGTTCCGATGCATTTTTAAACGTCAGCGGAATTCTGAGAACAATGGAAGAGTTCCGAAGCATTTTTAATCTTCAGCGGAATTCCGAGAACAATGGAACAGTTCCGAAGCATTTTTAACTTCAGCAGAATTCCGAGAACAATGGAACAGTTCCGAAGCATTTTTAACTTCAGCAGAATTCCGAGAAAAATGGAAGAGTTGCGAAGCATTTTTAACTTCAGCAGAATTCCGAGAACAATGGAAGAGTTCCGAAGCATTTTTAAACGTCAGCGGAATGCCGAGAACAATGGAAGAGTTCCGACGCATTTTTAAACTTCAGCGGAATTCCGAGAACAATGGAAGAGATCTGAAGCATTTTTAAACTTCAGCGGAATTTTGAGAACAATGGAAGAGTTCGGAAGCATTTTTAAACGTCAGCGTAATTCTGAAAACAATGGAAGAGTTCCGAAGCATTTTTAATCTTCAGCGGAATTCCGAGAACAATGGAACAGTTCCGAAGCATTTTTAACTTCAGCAGAATTCTCAGAACAATGGAAGAGTTCCGAAGCATTTTTAAACTTCAGCAGAATTCCGAGAACAATGGTGGCGTTCCGAAGCATTTTTAAACGTCAGCGGAATTCTCAGAACAATGGAAGAGTTCCGAAGCATTTTTAATCTTCAGCGGAATTCCGAGAACAATGGAACAGTACCGAAGCATTTTTAACTTCAGCAGAATTCCGAGAACAATGGAAGAGTTCCGAAGCATTTTTAAACTTCAGCAGAATACCGACAACAATGGAAGAGTTCCGAAGTATTTTTAAACGTCATCGGAATGCCGAGAACAATGGAAGAGTTCCGAAGCATTTTTAAACATCAGCGGAATTCCGAGAACAATGGAAGAGTTCTCAAGCATTTTTAAACTTCAGCGGAATTCCTGGAAAAATGGAAGAGTTCCGTAGCATTTTTAAACTTCAGCAGAATTTCGAGAACAATGGTGGCGTTCCGAAGCATTTTTAAACGTCAGTGGAATTCTCAGAACAATGGAAGAGTTCCGAAGCATTTTTAAACGTCAGCGGAATTCTGAGAACAATGGAAGAGTTCCGAAGCATTTTTAATCTTCAGCGGAATTCCGAGAACAATGGAACAGTTCCGAAGCATTTTTAACTTCAGCAGAATTCCGAGAACAATGGAAGAGTTCCGAAGCATTTTTAAACTTCAGCGGAATTCCGAGAACAATGGAACAGTTCCGAAGCATTTTTAACTTCAGCAGAATTCCGAGAAAAATGGAAGAGTTGCGAAGCATTTTTAACTTCAGCAGAATTCCGAGAACAATGGAAGAGTTCCAAAGCATTTTTAAACGTCAGCGGAATGCCGAGAACAATGGAAGAGTTCCGACGCATTTTTAAAGGTCAGCGGAATTCCGAGAACAATGTAAGAGATCTGAAGCATTTTTAAACTTCAGCGGAATTTCGAGAGCAATGGAAGAGTTCCGAAGCATTTTTAAACATCTGCGGAATTCTGAGAACAATGGAAGAGTTCCGAAGCATTTTTAACTTCAGCAGAATTCCGAGAACAATGGAAGAGTTCCGAAGCATTTTTAAACGTCAGCGGAATGCCGAGAAAAATGGAAGACTTCCGAAGCATTTTTAAACTGCAGCGGAATTCCTAGAACAATGGAAGAGTTCTGATGCATTTTTAAACTGCAGCGGAATTCCTAGAACAATGGAAGAGTTCTGAAGCATTTTTAAACTTCAGCGGAATTCCGAGAAAAATGGAAGAGTTCCGAAGCATTTTTAAACTTCAGCAGAATTCCGAGAACAATGGAAGAGCTCCAAAGCATTTTTAAACTTCAGCGGAATTCCGAGAACAATGGAAGAGATCTGAAGCATTTTTAAACGTCAGCGTAATTCTGAGAACAATGGAAGAGTTCCGAAGCATTTTTAATCTTCAGCGGAATTCCGAGAACAATGGAACAGTTCCGAAGCATTTTTAACTTCAGCAGAATTCTCAGAACAATGGAAGAGTTCTGAAGCATTTTTAAACTTCAGCAGAATTCCGAGAACAATGGTGGCGTTCCGAAACATTTTTAAACGTCAGCGGAATTCTCAGAACAATGGAAGAGTTCCGAAGCATTTTTAAACTTCAGCAGAATTTCGAGAACAATGGAAGAGTTCCGAAGCATTTTTAAACTTCAGCGGAATTCCGAGAAAAATGGAAGTGTTCAGAAGCATTTTTAAACTTCAGCAGAATTCCAAAAACAATGGAAGAGTTCCGAAGCATTTTTAAATTTCAGCGGAATTCCGAGAAAAATGGAAGAGTTCCGAAGCATTTTTAAACTTCAGCGGAATTCCGAGAACAATGGAAGAGTTCCGAAGCATTTTTAACCGTCAGCAGTATGCCGAGAACAATGGAAAAGTTCCGACGCATTTTTAAACGTCAGCGGAATTCCGAGAACAATGGAAGAGATCTGAAGCATTTTTAAACATCAGCGGAATTCCGAGAACATAGGAAGAGTTCCGAAGCATTTTTGATCTTCAGCGGAATTCCGAGAACAATGGAAGAGTTCCGAAGCATTTTTAAACGTCAGCGGAATGCCGAGAACAATGGAAGAGTTCCGACGCATTTTTAAACGTCAGCGGAATTCCGAGAACAATGGAAGAGTTCCGAAGCATTTTTAAACTTCAGCGGAATTCCGAGAACAATGGAAGAGTTCCGAAGCATTTTTAAATGTCAGCGTAATGCCGAGAACAATGGAAGAGTTCCGACGCATTTTTAAACGTCAGCGGAATTCCGAGAACAATGGAAGAGATCTGAAACATTTTTAAACTTCAGCCGAATTTTGAGAACAATGGAAGAGTTCCGAAGTATTTTTAAACGTCAGCGGAATTCTGAGAACAATGGAAGAGTTCCGAAGCATTTTTAATCTTCAGCGGAATTCCGAGAACAATGGCACAGTTCCGAAGCATTTTTAAACATCTGCGGTATTCTGAGAACAATGGAAGAGTTCCGAAGCATTTTTAAACTTCAGCAGAATTCCGAGAACAATGGAGGCATTCCGAAGCATTTTTAAACGTCAGCAGTATTCTCAGAACAATGGAAGAGCTCCAAAGCATTTTTAAACTTCAGCAGAATTCCGAGAAAAATGGAAGAGTTCCGAAGCATTTTTAAACTGCAGCGGAATTCCTAGAACAATGGAAGAGTTCTGATGCATTTTTAAACTTCAGCGGAATTTCTAGTACAATGGAAGAGTTCCGAAGCATTTTAAAATTTCAGCAGAATTCCGAGAACAGTGGAAGAGTTCCGAAGCATTTTTAAACTTTAGCAGAATTCCGAGAACAATGGAGGCGTTCCGAAGCATTTTTAAATGTCAGCGGAATTCTCAGAACAATGGAAGTGTTCCGAAGCATTTTTAAACATCAGCGGAAATCCGAGAACAACGGAAGAGTTCCGAAGCATTTTTGATCTTCAGCGGAATTCCGAGAACAATGGAAGAGTTCCGAAGCATTTTTAAACGTCAGCGGAATGCCGAGAACAATGGAAGAGTTCCGAAGCATTTTTAATCTTCAGCGGAATTCCGAGAACAATGGAACAGTACCGAAGCATTTTTAACTTCAGCAGAATTCCGAGAACAATGGAAGAGTTCCGAAGCATTTTTAAACTTCAGCAGAATACCGACAACAATGGAAGAGTTCCGAAGTATTTTTAAACGTCATCGGAATGCCGAGAACAATGGAAGAGTTCCGAAGCATTTTTAAACATCAGCGGAATTCCGAGAACAATGGAAGAGTTCTCAAGCATTTTTAAACTTCAGCGGAATTCCTGGAAAAATGGAAGAGTTCCGTAGCATTTTTAAACTTCAGCAGAATTTCGAGAACAATGGTGGCGTTCCGAAGCATTTTTAAACGTCAGTGGAATTCTCAGAACAATGGAAGAGTTCCGAAGCATTTTTAAACGTCAGCGGAATTCTGAGAACAATGGAAGAGTTCCGAAGCATTTTTAATCTTCAGCGGAATTCCGAGAACAATGGAACAGTTCCGAAGCATTTTTAACTTCAGCAGAATTCCGAGAACAATGGAAGAGTTCCGAAGCATTTTTAAACTTCAGCGGAATTCCGAGAACAATGGAACAGTTCCGAAGCATTTTTAACTTCAGCAGAATTCCGAGAAAAATGGAAGAGTTGCGAAGCATTTTTAACTTCAGCAGAATTCCGAGAACAATGGAAGAGTTCCAAAGCATTTTTAAACGTCAGCGGAATGCCGAGAACAATGGAAGAGTTCCGACGCATTTTTAAAGGTCAGCGGAATTCCGAGAACAATGTAAGAGATCTGAAGCATTTTTAAACTTCAGCGGAATTTCGAGAGCAATGGAAGAGTTCCGAAGCATTTTTAAACATCTGCGGAATTCTGAGAACAATGGAAGAGTTCCGAAGCATTTTTAACTTCAGCAGAATTCCGAGAACAATGGAAGAGTTCCGAAGCATTTTTAAACGTCAGCGGAATGCCGAGAAAAATGGAAGACTTCCGAAGCATTTTTAAACTGCAGCGGAATTCCTAGAACAATGGAAGAGTTCTGATGCATTTTTAAACTGCAGCGGAATTCCTAGAACAATGGAAGAGTTCTGAAGCATTTTTAAACTTCAGCGGAATTCCGAGAAAAATGGAAGAGTTCCGAAGCATTTTTAAACTTCAGCAGAATTCCGAGAACAATGGAAGAGCTCCAAAGCATTTTTAAACTTCAGCGGAATTCCGAGAACAATGGAAGAGATCTGAAGCATTTTTAAACGTCAGCGTAATTCTGAGAACAATGGAAGAGTTCCGAAGCATTTTTAATCTTCAGCGGAATTCCGAGAACAATGGAACAGTTCCGAAGCATTTTTAACTTCAGCAGAATTCTCAGAACAATGGAAGAGTTCTGAAGCATTTTTAAACTTCAGCAGAATTCCGAGAACAATGGTGGCGTTCCGAAACATTTTTAAACGTCAGCGGAATTCTCAGAACAATGGAAGAGTTCCGAAGCATTTTTAAACTTCAGCAGAATTTCGAGAACAATGGAAGAGTTCCGAAGCATTTTTAAACTTCAGCGGAATTCCGAGAAAAATGGAAGTGTTCAGAAGCATTTTTAAACTTCAGCAGAATTCCAAAAACAATGGAAGAGTTCCGAAGCATTTTTAAATTTCAGCGGAATTCCGAGAAAAATGGAAGAGTTCCGAAGCATTTTTAAACTTCAGCGGAATTCCGAGAACAATGGAAGAGTTCCGAAGCATTTTTAACCGTCAGCAGTATGCCGAGAACAATGGAAAAGTTCCGACGCATTTTTAAACGTCAGCGGAATTCCGAGAACAATGGAAGAGATCTGAAGCATTTTTAAACATCAGCGGAATTCCGAGAACATAGGAAGAGTTCCGAAGCATTTTTGATCTTCAGCGGAATTCCGAGAACAATGGAAGAGTTCCGAAGCATTTTTAAACGTCAGCGGAATGCCGAGAACAATGGAAGAGTTCCGACGCATTTTTAAACGTCAGCGGAATTCCGAGAACAATGGAAGAGTTCCGAAGCATTTTTAAACTTCAGCGGAATTCCGAGAACAATGGAAGAGTTCCGAAGCATTTTTAAATGTCAGCGTAATGCCGAGAACAATGGAAGAGTTCCGACGCATTTTTAAACGTCAGCGGAATTCCGAGAACAATGGAAGAGATCTGAAGCATTTTTAAACTTCAGCCGAATTTTGAGAACAATGGAAGAGTTCCGAAGTATTTTTAAACGTCAGCGGAATTCTGAGAACAATGGAAGAGTTCCGAAGCATTTTTAATCTTCAGCGGAATTCCGAGAACAATGGCACAGTTCCGAAGCATTTTTAAACATCTGCGGTATTCTGAGAACAATGGAAGAGTTCCGAAGCATTTTTAAACTTCAGCAGAATTCCGAGAACAATGGAGGCATTCCGAAGCATTTTTAAACGTCAGCAGTATTCTCAGAACAATGGAAGAGCTCCAAAGCATTTTTAAACTTCAGCAGAATTCCGAGAAAAATGGAAGAGTTCCGAAGCATTTTTAAACTGCAGCGGAATTCCTAGAACAATGGAAGAGTTCTGATGCATTTTTAAACTTCAGCGGAATTTCTAGTACAATGGAAGAGTTCCGAAGCATTTTAAAATTTCAGCAGAATTCCGAGAACAGTGGAAGAGTTCCGAAGCATTTTTAAACTTTAGCAGAATTCCGAGAACAATGGAGGCGTTCCGAAGCATTTTTAAATGTCAGCGGAATTCTCAGAACAATGGAAGTGTTCCGAAGCATTTTTAAACATCAGCGGAAATCCGAGAACAACGGAAGAGTTCCGAAGCATTTTTGATCTTCAGCGGAATTCCGAGAACAATGGAAGAGTTCCGAAGCATTTTTAAACGTCAGCGGAATGCCGAGAACAATGGAAGAGTTCCGATGCATTTTTAAACGTCAGCGGAATTCCGAGAACAATGGAAGAGTTCCGAAGCATTTTTAAACTTCAGCGGAATTTCGAGAACAATGGAAGAGTTCCGAAGCATTTTTAAATGTCAGCGGAATTCCGAGAACAATGGAAGAGTTCCGAAGCATTTTTAAATGTCAGCGGAATGCCGAGAACAATGGAAGAGTTCCGACGCATTTTTAAACGTCAACGGAATTCCGAGAACAATGGAAGAGATCTGAAGCATTTTTAAACTTCAGCGGAATTTTGAGAACAATGGAAGAGTTCCGATGCATTTTTAAACGTCAGCGGAATTCTGAGAACAATGGAAGAGTTCCGAAGCATTTTTAATCTTCAGCGGAATTCCGAGAACAATGGAACAGTTCCGAAGCATTTTTAACTTCAGCAGAATTCCGAGAACAATGGAACAGTTCCGAAGCATTTTTAACTTCAGCAGAATTCCGAGAAAAATGGAAGAGTTGCGAAGCATTTTTAACTTCAGCAGAATTCCGAGAACAATGGAAGAGTTCCGAAGCATTTTTAAACGTCAGCGGAATGCCGAGAACAATGGAAGAGTTCCGACGCATTTTTAAACTTCAGCGGAATTCCGAGAACAATGGAAGAGATCTGAAGCATTTTTAAACTTCAGCGGAATTTTGAGAACAATGGAAGAGTTCGGAAGCATTTTTAAACGTCAGCGTAATTCTGAAAACAATGGAAGAGTTCCGAAGCATTTTTAATCTTCAGCGGAATTCCGAGAACAATGGAACAGTTCCGAAGCATTTTTAACTTCAGCAGAATTCTCAGAACAATGGAAGAGTTCCGAAGCATTTTTAAACTTCAGCAGAATTCCGAGAACAATGGTGGCGTTCCGAAGCATTTTTAAACGTCAGCGGAATTCTCAGAACAATGGAAGAGTTCCGAAGCATTTTTAATCTTCAGCGGAATTCCGAGAACAATGGAACAGTACCGAAGCATTTTTAACTTCAGCAGAATTCCGAGAACAATGGAAGAGTTCCGAAGCATTTTTAAACTTCAGCAGAATACCGACAACAATGGAAGAGTTCCGAAGTATTTTTAAACGTCATCGGAATGCCGAGAACAATGGAAGAGTTCCGAAGCATTTTTAAACATCAGCGGAATTCCGAGAACAATGGAAGAGTTCTCAAGCATTTTTAAACTTCAGCGGAATTCCGAGAACAATGGAAGAGTTCCAAAGCATTTTTAAACTTCAGCGGAATTCCGAGAACAATGGAAGAGCTCCAAAGCATTTTTAAACTTCAGCGGAATTCCGAGAACAATGGAAGAGATCTGAAGCATTTTTAAACGTCAGCGTAATTCTGAGAACAATGGAAGAGTTCCGAAGCATTTTTAATCTTCAGCGGAATTCCGAGAACAATGGAACAGTTCCGAAGCATTTTTAACTTCAGCAGAATTCTCAGAACAATGGAAGAGTTCCGAAGCATTTTTAAACTTCAGCAGAATTCCGAGAACAATGGTGGCGTTCCGAAACATTTTTAAACGTCAGCGGAATTCTCAGAACAATGGAAGAGTTCCGAAGCATTTTTAAACTTCAGCAGAATTTCGAGAACAATGGAAGAGTTCCGAAGCATTTTTAAACTTCAGCGGAATTCCGAGAAAAATGGAAGTGTTCAGAAGCATTTTTAAACTTCAGCAGAATTCCAAGAACAATGGAAGAGTTCCGAAGCATTTTTAAATTTCAGCGGAATTCCGAGAAAAATGGAAGAGTTCCGAAGCATTTTTAAACTTCAGCGGAATTCCGAGAACAATGGAAGAGTTCCGAAGCATTTTTAACCGTCAGCAGTATGCCGAGAACAATGGAAAAGTTCCGACGCATTTTTAAACGTCAGCGGAATTCCGAGAACAATGGAAGAGATCTGAAGCATTTTTAAACATCAGCGGAATTCCGAGAACATAGGAAGAGTTCCGAAGCATTTTTGATCTTCAGCGGAATTCCGAGAACAATGGAAGAGTTCCGAAGCATTTTTAAACGTCAGCGGAATGCCGAGAACAATGGAAGAGTTCCGACGCATTTTTAAACGTCAGCGGAATTCCGAGAACAATGGAAGAGTTCCGAAGCATTTTTAAACTTCAGCGGAATTCCGAGAACAATGGAAGAGTTCCGAAGCATTTTTAAATGTCAGCGTAATGCCGAGAACAATGGAAGAGTTCCGACGCATTTTTAAACGTCAGCGGAATTCCGAGAACAATGGAAGAGATCTGAAGCATTTTTAAACTTCAGCCGAATTTTGAGAACAATGGAAGAGTTCCGAAGTATTTTTAAACGTCAGCGGAATTCTGAGAACAATGGAAGAGTTCCGAAGCATTTTTAATCTTCAGCGGAATTCCGAGAACAATGGCACAGTTCCGAAGCATTTTTAAACATCTGCGGTATTCTGAGAACAATGGAAGAGTTCCGAAGCATTTTTAAACTTCAGCAGAATTCCAAGAACAATGGAGGCATTCCGAAGCATTTTTAAACGTCAGCAGTATTCTCAGAACAATGGAAGAGCTCCAAAGCATTTTTAAACTTCAGCAGAATTCCGAGAAAAATGGAAGAGTTCCGAAGCATTTTTAAACTGCAGCGGAATTCCTAGAACAATGGAAGAGTTCTGATGCATTTTTAAACTTCAGCGGAATTTCTAGTACAATGGAAGAGTTCCGAAGCATTTTAAAATTTCAGCAGAATTCCGAGAACAGTGGAAGAGTTCCGAAGCATTTTTAAACTTTAGCAGAATTCCGAGAACAATGGAGGCGTTCCGAAGCATTTTTAAATTTCAGCGGAATTCTCAGAACAATGGAAGTGTTCCGAAGCATTTTTAAACATCAGCGGAAATCCGAGAACAACGGAAGAGTTCCGAAGCATTTTTGATCTTCAGCGGAATTCC
Source organism: Phyllobates terribilis (assembly GCF_046119375.1). Lineage (NCBI taxonomy): Eukaryota > Metazoa > Chordata > Amphibia > Anura > Dendrobatidae > Phyllobates > Phyllobates terribilis. The sequence goes on from NW_027362762.1 coordinate 634,766,234, forward strand.
GAGAACAATGGAAGAGTTCCGAAGCATTTTTAAACGTCAGCGGAATGCCGAGAACAATGGAAGAGTTCCGATGCATTTTTAAACGTCAGCGGAATTCCGAGAACAATGGAAGAGTTCCGAAGCATTTTTAAACTTCAGCGGAATTTCGAGAACAATGGAAGAGTTCCGAAGCATTTTTAAATGTCAGCGGAATTCCGAGAACAATGGAAGAGTTCCGAAGCATTTTTAAATGTCAGCGGAATGCCGAGAACAATGGAAGAGTTCCGACGCATTTTTAAACGTCAACGGAATTCCGAGAACAATGGAAGAGATCTGAAGCATTTTTAAACTTCAGCGGAATTTTGAGAACAATGGAAGAGTTCCGATGCATTTTTAAACGTCAGCGGAATTCTGAGAACAATGGAAGAGTTCCGAAGCATTTTTAATCTTCAGCGGAATTCCGAGAACAATGGAACAGTTCCGAAGCATTTTTAACTTCAGCAGAATTCCGAGAACAATGGAACAGTTCCGAAGCATTTTTAACTTCAGCAGAATTCCGAGAAAAATGGAAGAGTTGCGAAGCATTTTTAACTTCAGCAGAATTCCGAGAACAATGGAAGAGTTCCGAAGCATTTTTAAACGTCAGCGGAATGCCGAGAACAATGGAAGAGTTCCGACGCATTTTTAAACTTCAGCGGAATTCCGAGAACAATGGAAGAGATCTGAAGCATTTTTAAACTTCAGCGGAATTTTGAGAACAATGGAAGAGTTCGGAAGCATTTTTAAACTTCAGCAGAATTTCGAGAACAATGGAAGAGTTCTGATGCATTTTTAAACTGCAGCGGAATTCCTAGAACAATGGAAGAGTTCTGAAGCATTTTTAAACTTCAGCGGAATTCCGAGAAAAATGGAAGAGTTCCGAAGCATTTTTAAACTTCAGCAGAATTCCGAGAACAATGGAAGAGCTCCAAAGCATTTTTAAACTTCAGCGGAATTCCGAGAACAATGGAAGAGATCTGAAGCATTTTTAAACGTCAGCGTAATTCTGAGAACAATGGAAGAGTTCCGAAGCATTTTTAATCTTCAGCGGAATTCCGAGAACAATGGAACAGTTCCGAAGCATTTTTAACTTCAGCAGAATTCTCAGAACAATGGAAGAGTTCCGAAGCATTTTTAAACTTCAGCAGAATTCCGAGAACAATGGTGGCGTTCCGAAACATTTTTAAACGTCAGCGGAATTCTCAGAACAATGGAAGAGTTCCGAAGCATTTTTAAACTTCAGCAGAATTTCGAGAACAATGGAAGAGTTCCGAAGCATTTTTAAACTTCAGCGGAATTCCGAGAAAAATGGAAGTGTTCAGAAGCATTTTTAAACTTCAGCAGAATTCCAAGAACAATGGAAGAGTTCCGAAGCATTTTTAAATTTCAGCGGAATTCCGAGAAAAATGGAAGAGTTCCGAAGCATTTTTAAACTTCAGCGGAATTCCGAGAACAATGGAAGAGTTCCGAAGCATTTTTAACCGTCAGCAGTATGCCGAGAACAATGGAAAAGTTCCGACGCATTTTTAAACGTCAGCGGAATTCCGAGAACAATGGAAGAGATCTGAAGCATTTTTAAACATCAGCGGAATTCCGAGAACATAGGAAGAGTTCCGAAGCATTTTTGATCTTCAGCGGAATTCCGAGAACAATGGAAGAGTTCCGAAGCATTTTTAAACGTCAGCGGAATGCCGAGAACAATGGAAGAGTTCCGATGCATTTTTAAACGTCAGCGGAATTCCGAGAACAATGGAAGAGTTCCGAAGCATTTTTAAACTTCAGCGGAATTCCGAGAACAATGGAAGAGTTCCGAAGCATTTTTAAATGTCAGCGTAATGCCGAGAACAATGGAAGAGTTCCGACGCATTTTTAAACGTCAGCGGAATTCCGAGAACAATGGAAGAGATCTGAAGCATTTTTAAACTTCAGCCGAATTTTGAGAACAATGGAAGAGTTCCGAAGTATTTTTAAACGTCAGCGGAATTCTGAGAACAATGGAAGAGTTCCGAAGCATTTTTAATCTTCAGCGGAATTCCGAGAACAATGGCACAGTTCCGAAGCATTTTTAAACATCTGCGGTATTCTGAGAACAATGGAAGAGTTCCGAAGCATTTTTAAACTTCAGCAGAATTCCGAGAACAATGGAGGCATTCCGAAGCATTTTTAAACGTCAGCAGTATTCTCAGAACAATGGAAGAGCTCCAAAGAATTTTTAAACTTCAGCAGAATTCCGAGAAAAATGGAAGAGTTCCGAAGCATTTTTAAACTGCAGCGGAATTCCTAGAACAATGGAAGAGTTCTGATGCATTTTTAAACTTCAGCGGAATTTCTAGTACAATGGAAGAGTTCCGAAGCATTTTAAAATTTCAGCAGAATTCCGAGAACAGTGGAAGAGTTCCGAAGCATTTTTAAACTTTAGCAGAATTCCGAGAACAATGGAGGCGTTCCGAAGCATTTTTAAATGTCAGCGGAATTCTCAGAACAATGGAAGTGTTCCGAAGCATTTTTAAACATCAGCGGAAATCCGAGAACAACGGAAGAGTTCCGAAGCATTTTTGATCTTCAGCGGAATTCCGAGAACAATGGAAGAGTTCCGAAGCATTTTTAAACGTCAGCGGAATGCCGAGAACAATGGAAGAGTTCCGATGCATTTTTAAACGTCAGCGGAATTCCGAGAACAATGGAAGAGTTCCGAAGCATTTTTAAACTTCAGCGGAATTTCGAGAACAATGGAAGAGTTCCGAAGCATTTTTAAATGTCAGCGGAATTCCGAGAACAATGGAAGAGTTCCGAAGCATTTTTAAATGTCAGCGGAATGCCGAGAACAATGGAAGAGTTCCGACGCATTTTTAAACGTCAACGGAATTCCGAGAACAATGGAAGAGATCTGAAGCATTTTTAAACTTCAGCGGAATTTTGAGAACAATGGAAGAGTTCCGATGCATTTTTAAACGTCAGCGGAATTCTGAGAACAATGGAAGAGTTCCGAAGCATTTTTAATCTTCAGCGGAATTCCGAGAACAATGGAACAGTTCCGAAGCATTTTTAACTTCAGCAGAATTCCGAGAACAATGGAACAGTTCCGAAGCATTTTTAACTTCAGCAGAATTCCGAGAAAAATGGAAGAGTTGCGAAGCATTTTTAACTTCAGCAGAATTCCGAGAACAATGGAAGAGTTCCGAAGCATTTTTAAACGTCAGCGGAATGCCGAGAACAATGGAAGAGTTCCGACGCATTTTTAAACTTCAGCGGAATTCCGAGAACAATGGAAGAGATCTGAAGCATTTTTAAACTTCAGCGGAATTTTGAGAACAATGGAAGAGTTCGGAAGCATTTTTAAACGTCAGCGTAATTCTGAAAACAATGGAAGAGTTCCGAAGCATTTTTAATCTTCAGCGGAATTCCGAGAACAATGGAACAGTTCCGAAGCATTTTTAACTTCAGCAGAATTCTCAGAACAATGGAAGAGTTCCGAAGCATTTTTAAACTTCAGCAGAATTCCGAGAACAATGGTGGCGTTCCGAAGCATTTTTAAACGTCAGCGGAATTCTCAGAACAATGGAAGAGTTCCGAAGCATTTTTAATCTTCAGCGGAATTCCGAGAACAATGGAACAGTACCGAAGCATTTTTAACTTCAGCAGAATTCCGAGAACAATGGAAGAGTTCCGAAGCATTTTTAAACTTCAGCAGAATACCGACAACAATGGAAGAGTTCCGAAGTATTTTTAAACGTCATCGGAATGCCGAGAACAATGGAAGAGTTCCGAAGCATTTTTAAACATCAGCGGAATTCCGAGAACAATGGAAGAGTTCTCAAGCATTTTTAAACTTCAGCGGAATTCCGAGAACAATGGAAGAGTTCCAAAGCATTTTTAAACTTCAGCGGAATTCCGAGAACAATGGAAGAGCTCCAAAGCATTTTTAAACTTCAGCGGAATTCCGAGAACAATGGAAGAGATCTGAAGCATTTTTAAACGTCAGCGTAATTCTGAGAACAATGGAAGAGTTCCGAAGCATTTTTAATCTTCAGCGGAATTCCGAGAACAATGGAACAGTTCCGAAGCATTTTTAACTTCAGCAGAATTCTCAGAACAATGGAAGAGTTCCGAAGCATTTTTAAACTTCAGCAGAATTCCGAGAACAATGGTGGCGTTCCGAAACATTTTTAAACGTCAGCGGAATTCTCAGAACAATGGAAGAGTTCCGAAGCATTTTTAAACTTCAGCAGAATTTCGAGAACAATGGAAGAGTTCCGAAGCATTTTTAAACTTCAGCGGAATTCCGAGAAAAATGGAAGTGTTCAGAAGCATTTTTAAACTTCAGCAGAATTCCAAGAACAATGGAAGAGTTCCGAAGCATTTTTAAATTTCAGCGGAATTCCGAGAAAAATGGAAGAGTTCCGAAGCATTTTTAAACTTCAGCGGAATTCCGAGAACAATGGAAGAGTTCCGAAGCATTTTTAACCGTCAGCAGTATGCCGAGAACAATGGAAAAGTTCCGACGCATTTTTAAACGTCAGCGGAATTCCGAGAACAATGGAAGAGATCTGAAGCATTTTTAAACATCAGCGGAATTCCGAGAACATAGGAAGAGTTCCGAAGCATTTTTGATCTTCAGCGGAATTCCGAGAACAATGGAAGAGTTCCGAAGCATTTTTAAACGTCAGCGGAATGCCGAGAACAATGGAAGAGTTCCGACGCATTTTTAAACGTCAGCGGAATTCCGAGAACAATGGAAGAGTTCCGAAGCATTTTTAAACTTCAGCGGAATTCCGAGAACAATGGAAGAGTTCCGAAGCATTTTTAAATGTCAGCGTAATGCCGAGAACAATGGAAGAGTTCCGACGCATTTTTAAACGTCAGCGGAATTCCGAGAACAATGGAAGAGATCTGAAGCATTTTTAAACTTCAGCCGAATTTTGAGAACAATGGAAGAGTTCCGAAGTATTTTTAAACGTCAGCGGAATTCTGAGAACAATGGAAGAGTTCCGAAGCATTTTTAATCTTCAGCGGAATTCCGAGAACAATGGCACAGTTCCGAAGCATTTTTAAACATCTGCGGTATTCTGAGAACAATGGAAGAGTTCCGAAGCATTTTTAAACTTCAGCAGAATTCCGAGAACAATGGAGGCATTCCGAAGCATTTTTAAACGTCAGCAGTATTCTCAGAACAATGGAAGAGCTCCAAAGCATTTTTAAACTTCAGCAGAATTCCGAGAAAAATGGAAGAGTTCCGAAGCATTTTTAAACTGCAGCGGAATTCCTAGAACAATGGAAGAGTTCTGATGCATTTTTAAACTTCAGCGGAATTTCTAGTACAATGGAAGAGTTCCGAAGCATTTTAAAATTTCAGCAGAATTCCGAGAACAGTGGAAGAGTTCCGAAGCATTTTTAAACTTTAGCAGAATTCCGAGAACAATGGAGGCGTTCCGAAGCATTTTTAAATGTCAGCGGAATTCTCAGAACAATGGAAGTGTTCCGAAGCATTTTTAAACATCAGCGGAAATCCGAGAACAACGGAAGAGTTCCGAAGCATTTTTGATCTTCAGCGGAATTCCGAGAACAATGGAAGAGTTCCGAAGCATTTTTAAACGTCAGCGGAATGCCGAGAACAATGGAAGAGTTCCGATGCATTTTTAAACGTCAGCGGAATTCCGAGAACAATGGAAGAGTTCCGAAGCATTTTTAAACTTCAGCGGAATTTCGAGAACAATGGAAGAGTTCCGAAGCATTTTTAAATGTCAGCGGAATTCCGAGAACAATGGAAGAGTTCCGAAGCATTTTTAAATGTCAGCGGAATGCCGAGAACAATGGAAGAGTTCCGACGCATTTTTAAACGTCAACGGAATTCCGAGAACAATGGAAGAGATCTGAAGCATTTTTAAACTTCAGCGGAATTTTGAGAACAATGGAAGAGTTCCGATGCATTTTTAAACGTCAGCGGAATTCTGAGAACAATGGAAGAGTTCCGAAGCATTTTTAATCTTCAGCGGAATTCCGAGAACAATGGAACAGTTCCGAAGCATTTTTAACTTCAGCAGAATTCCGAGAACAATGGAACAGTTCCGAAGCATTTTTAACTTCAGCAGAATTCCGAGAAAAATGGAAGAGTTGCGAAGCATTTTTAACTTCAGCAGAATTCCGAGAACAATGGAAGAGTTCCGAAGCATTTTTAAACGTCAGCGGAATGCCGAGAACAATGGAAGAGTTCCGACGCATTTTTAAACTTCAGCGGAATTCCGAGAACAATGGAAGAGATCTGAAGCATTTTTAAACTTCAGCGGAATTTTGAGAACAATGGAAGAGTTCGGAAGCATTTTTAAACGTCAGCGTAATTCTGAAAACAATGGAAGAGTTCCGAAGCATTTTTAATCTTCAGCGGAATTCCGAGAACAATGGAACAGTTCCGAAGCATTTTTAACTTCAGCAGAATTCTCAGAACAATGGAAGAGTTCCGAAGCATTTTTAAACTTCAGCAGAATTCCGAGAACAATGGTGGCGTTCCGAAGCATTTTTAAACGTCAGCGGAATTCTCAGAACAATGGAAGAGTTCCGAAGCATTTTTAATCTTCAGCGGAATTCCGAGAACAATGGAACAGTACCGAAGCATTTTTAACTTCAGCAGAATTCCGAGAACAATGGAAGAGTTCCGAAGCATTTTTAAACTTCAGCAGAATACCGACAACAATGGAAGAGTTCCGAAGTATTTTTAAACGTCATCGGAATGCCGAGAACAATGGAAGAGTTCTGAAGCATTTTTAAACTTCAGCGGAATTCCGAGAAAAATCGATGAGTTCCGAAGCATTTTTAAACTTCAGCGGAATTCCGAGAACAATGGAAGAGTTCTGAAGCATTTTTAAACTTCAGTGGAATTTCGAGAACAATGGAAGAGTTCCGAAGCATTTTTACTTCAGCAGAATTTCGAGAGCAATGGAAGAGTTCCGAAGCATTTTTAAACATCTGTGGAATTCTGAGAACAATGGAAGAGTTCCGAAGCATTTTTAAACTTCAGCGGAATTTCGAGAACAATGAAAGAGTTCCGAAGCATTTTTAAACGTCAGCGGAATTCTGAGAACAATGGAAGAGTTCCGAAGCATTTTTAAACTGCAGCGGAATTCCTAGAACAATGGAAGAGTACTGATGCATTTTTAAACTTCAGCGGAATTTCTAGAACAATGGAAGAGTTCCAAAGCATTTTAAAATTTCAGCTGAATTCCGAGAACAGTGGAAGAGTTCCAAAGCATTTTTAAACTTCAGCGGAATTCCGAGAACAATGGAAGAGTTCCAAAGCATTTTTAAACATCAGAGGAATTCCGAGAACAAAGGAAGAGTTTTGAAGCATTTTTGATCTTCAGCCAAATTCCGAGAACAATGGAAGAGTTCCGAAGCATTTTTAAACGTCAGCGGAATGCCGAGAACAATGGAAGAGTTCCGACGCATTTTTAAACGTCAGCGGAATTCCGAGAACAATGGAAAAGATCTGAAGCATTTTTAAACTTCAGCGGAATTTTGAGAACAATGGAAGAGTTCCGAAGCATTTTTAAACGTCAGCGGAATTCTGAGAACAATGGAAGAGTTCCGAAGCATTTTTAAACATCAGCGGAATTCCGAGAACATAGGAAGAGTTCCGAAGCATTTTTGATCTTCAGCGGAATTCCGAGAACAATGGAAGAGTTCCGAAGCATTTTTAAACGTCAGCGGAATGCCGAGAACAATGGAAGACTTCCGACGCATTTTTAAATGTCAGCGGAATTCCGAGAACAATGGAAGAGATCTGAAGCATTTTTAAACTTCAGCGGAATTTCGAGAGCAATGGAAGAGTTCCGAAGCATTTTTAAACATCTGCGGAATTCTGAGAACAATGGAAGAGTTCCGAAGCATTTTTAAACTTCAGCAGAATTCCGAGAACAATGGAGGCATTCCGAAGCATTTTTAAACGTCAGCAGTATTCTCAGAACAATGGAAGAGCTCCAAAGCATTTTTAAACTTCAGCAGAATTCCGAGAAAAATGGAAGAGGTCCGAAGCATTTTTAAACTGCAGCGGAATTCCTAGAAAAATGGAAGAGTTCTGATGCATTTTTAAACTTCAGCGGAATTTCTAGAACAATGGAAGAGTTCCGAAGCATTTTAAAATTTCAGCAGAATTCCGAGAACAGTGGAAGAGTTCCGAAGCATTTTTAAACTTTAGCAGAATTCCGAGAACAATGGAGGCGTTCCGAAGCATTTTTAAACGTCAGCGGAATTTCTAGAACAATGGAAGAGTTCCGAAGCATTTTTAAACTTCAGGGGAATTTCTAGAACAATGGAAGAGTTCCGAAGCATTTTTAAACGTCAGCGGAATTCTGAGAACAATGGAGGCGTTCCGAAGCATATTTAAACGTCAGCAGAATTCTCAGAACATTGGAAGAGTTCCGAAGCATTTTTAAACTTCAGCGGAATTCCGAGAAAAATGGAAGAGTTCCGACGCATTTTTAAACGTCAGCGGAATTCCGAGAACAATGGAACAGTTCCGAAGCATTTTTAACTTCAGCAGAATTCCGAGAACAATGGAATAATTCCGAAGCATTTTTAGACGTCAGCGGAATGCCGAGAACAATGGAAGAGTTCCGACGCATTTTTAAAGGTCAGCGGAATTCCGAGAACAATGTAAGAGATCTGAAGCATTTTTAAACTTCAGCGGAATTTCGAGAGCTATGGAAGAGTTCCGAAGCATTTTTAAACATCTGCGGAATTCTGAGAACAATGGAAGAGTTCCCAAGCATTTTTAAACTTCAGCGGAATTCCGAGAACAATGGAAGAGTTCCGAAGCATTTTTAAACGTCAGCAGTATGCCGAGAACAATGGAAGAGTTCCGACGCATTTTTAAACGTCAACGGAATTCTGAGAACAATGGAAGAGATCTGAAGCATTTTTAAACTTCAGCGGAATTTTGAGAACAATGGAAGAGTTCCGAAGCATTTTTAAACGTCAGCGGAATTCTGAGAACAATGGAAGAGTTCCGAAGCATTTTTAATCTTCAGCGGAATTCCGAGAACAATGGAACAGTTCCGAAGCATTTTTAAACTTCAGCGGAATTCCGAGAACAATGGAAGAGTTCCGAAGCATTTTTAAACATCAGCGGAATTCCGAGAACATAGGAAGAGTTCCGAAGCATTTTTGATCTTCAGCGGAATTCCGAGAACAATGGAAGAGTTCCGAAGCATTTTTAAACGTCAGCAGAATACCGAGAACAATGGAAGAGTTCCGACGCATTTTTAAATGTCAGCGGAATTCCGAGAACAATGGAAGCGATCTGAAGCATTTTTAAACTTCAGCGGAATTTCGAGAACAATGGAAGAGTTCCGAAGCATTTTTAAATGTCAGCGTAATTTTGAGAACAATGGAAAAGTTCTGAAGCATTTTTAATCTTCAGCGGAATTCCGAGAACAATGGAACAGTTCCGAAGCATTTTTAACTTCAGCAGAATTCCGAGAACAATGGAAGAGTTCCGAAGCATTTTTAAACTTCAGCAGAATTCCGAGAACAATGGAAGAGTTCCGAAGTATTTTTAAACGTCATCGGAATGCCGAGAACAATGGAAGAGTTCCGAAGCATTTTTAAACATCAGCGGAATTCCGAGAACAATGGAAGAGTTCTGAAGCATTTTTAAACTTCAGCGGAATTCCTGGAAAAATGGAAGAGTTCCGAAGCATTTTTAAACTTCAGCGGAATTCCGAGAACAATGGAAGAGTTCTGAAGCATTTTTAAACTTCAGTGGAATTTCGAGAACAATGGAAGAGTTCCGAAGCATTTTTAAACATCAGCGGAATTCTGAAAACAATGGAAGAGTTCCGAAGCATTTTTAACTTCAGCAGAATTCCGAGAACAATGGAAGAGTTCCGAAGCATTTTTAAACGTCAGCGGAATGCCGAGAACAATGAAAGAGTTCCGACGCATTTTTAAAGGTCAGCGGAATTCCGAGAACAATGTAAGAGATCTGAAGCATTTTTAAACTTCAGCGGAATTTCGAGAGCAATGGAAGAGTTCCGAAGCATTTTTAAACATCTGCGGAATTCTGAGAAGAATGGAAGAGTTCCGAAGCATTTTTAACTTCAGCAGAATTCCGAGAACAATGGAAGAGTTCCGAAGTATTTTTAAACGTCAGCGGAATGCCGAGAACAATGGAAGAGTTCCGAAGCATTTTTAAACATCAGCGGAATTCCGAGAACAATGGAAGAGTTCTGAAGCATTTTTAAACTTCAGCGGAATTTCGAGAACAATGGAAGAGTTCCGAAGCATTTTTAAACGTCAGCGGAATTCTGAGAACAATGGAGGCGTTCCGAAGCATTTTTAAACGTCAGCAGAATTATCAGAACATTGGAAGAGTTCCGAAGCATTTTTAAACTTAAGCGGAATTCCGAGAAAAATGGAAGAGTTCCGAAGCATTTTTAAACTTCAGCGGAATTCCGAGAACAATGGAAGAGTTCCGAAGCATTTTTAAACGTCAGCGGAATGCCGAGAAAAATGGAAGAGTTCCGAAGCATTTTTAAACTGCAGCGGAATTCCTAGAACAATGGAAAAGTTCTGATGCATTTTTAATCTGCAGCGGAATTCCTAGAAAAATGGAAGAGTTCCGAAGCATTTTTAAACGTCAGCAGTATGCCGAGAACAATGGAAGAGTTCCGACGCATTTTTAAACGTCAACGGAATTCTGAGAACAATGGAAGAGATCTGAAGCATTTTTAAACTTCAGCGGAATTTTGAGAACAATGGAAGAGTTCCGAAGCATTTTTAAACGTCAGCGGAATTCTGAGAACAATGGAAGAGTTCCGAAGCATTTTTAATCTTCAGCGGAATTCCGAGAACAATGGAACAGTTCCGAAGCATTTTTAAACTTCAGCGGAATTCCGAGAACAATGGAAGAGTTCCGAAGCATTTTTAAACATCAGCGGAATTCCGAGAACATAGGAAGAGTTCCGAAGCATTTTTGATCTTCAGCGGAATTCCGAGAACAATGGAAGAGTTCCGAAGCATTTTTAAACGTCAGCAGAATGCCGAGAACAATGGAAGAGTTCCGACGCATTTTTAAATGTCAGCGGAATTCCGAGAACAATGGAAGCGATCTGAGGCATTTTTAAACTTCAGCGGAATTTCGAGAACAATGGAAGAGTTCCGAAGCATTTTTAAATGTCAGCATAATTTTGAGAACAATGGAAAAGTTCCGAAGCATTTTTAATCTTCAGCGGAATTCCGAGAACAATGGAACAGTTCCGAAGCATTTTTAACTTCAGCAGAATTCCGAGAACAATGGAAGAGTTCCGAAGCATTTTTAAACTTCAGCAGAATTCCGAGAACAATGGAAGAGTTCCGAAGTATTTTTAAACGTCATCGGAATGCCGAGAACAATGGAAGAGTTCCGAAGCATTTTTAAACATCAGCGGAATTCCGAGAACAATGGAAGAGTTCTGAAGCATTTTTAAACTTCAGCGGAATTCCTGGAAAAATGGAAGAGTTCCGAAGCATTTTTAAACTTCAGCGGAATTCCGAGAACAATGGAAGAGTTCTGAAGCATTTTTAAACTTCAGTGGAATTTCGAGAAAAATGGAAGAGTTCCGAAGCATTTTTAAACATCAGCGGAATTCTGAAAACAATGGAAGAGTTCCGAAGCATTTTTAACTTCAGCAGAATTCCGAGAACAATGGAAGAGTTCCGAAGCATTTTTAAACGTCAGCGGAATGCCGAGAACAATGGAAGAGTTCCGACGCATTTTTAAAGGTCAGCGGAATTCCGAGAACAATGTAAGAGATCTGAAGCATTTTTAAACTTCAGCGGAATTTCGAGAGCAATGGAAGAGTTCCGAAGCATTTTTAAACATCTGCGGAATTCTGAGAAGAATGGAAGAGTTCCGAAGCATTTTTAACTTCAGCAGAATTCCGAGAACAATGGAAGAGTTCCGAAGTATTTTTAAACGTCAGCGGAATGCCGAGAACAATGGAAGAGTTCCGAAGCATTTTTAAACATCAGCGGAATTCCGAGAACAATGGAAGAGTTCTGAAGCATTTTTAAACTTCAGCGGAATTTCGAGAACAATGGAAGAGTTCCGAAGCATTTTTAAACGTCAGCGGAATTCTGAGAACAATGGAGGCGTTCCGAAGCATTTTTAAACGTCAGCAGAATTATCAGAACATTAGAAGAGTTCCGAAGCATTTTTAAACTTAAGCGGAATTCCGAGAAAAATGGAAGAGTTCCGAAGCATTTTTAAACTTCAGCGGAATTCCGAGAACAATGGAAGAGTTCCGAAGCATTTTTAAACGTCAGCGGAATGCCGAGAAAAATGGAAGAGTTCTGAAGCATTTTTAAACTGCAGCGGAATTCCTAGAACAATGGAAAAGTTCTGATGCATTTTTAAACTGCAGCGGAATTCCTAGAAAAATGGAAGAGTTCCGAAGCATTTTTAAACTTCAGCGGAATGCCGAGAACAATGGAAGAGTTCCGACGCATTTTTAAACGTCAGCGGAATTCCGAGAACAATGGAAGAGTTCCGAAGCATTTTTAAATGTCAGCGGAATGCCGAGAACAATGGAAGAGTTCCGACGCATTTTTAAAGGTCAGCGGAATTCCGAGAACAATGGAAGAGATCTGAAGCATTTTTAAACTTCAGCGGAATTTTGAGAACAATGGAAGAGTTCCGAAGCATTTTTAAACGTCAGCGGAATTCTGAGAACAATGGAAGAGTTCCGAAGCATTTTTAATCTTCAGCAGAATTCCGAGAACAATGGAAGAGTTCCGAAGCATTTTTAAACTTCAGCGGAATTCCGAGAAAAATGGAAGAGTTGCGAAGCATTTTTAGCTTCAGCAGAATTCCGAGAACAATGGAAGAGTTCCGAAGCATTTTTGATCTTCAGCGGAATTCCGAGAACAATGGAAGAGTTCCGAAGCATTTTTAAACGTCAGCAGAATGCCGAGAACAATGGAAGAGTTCCGACGCATTTTTAAATGTCAGCGGAATTCCGAGAACAATGGAAGCGATCTGAAGCATTTTTAAACTTCAGCGGAATTTCGAGAACAATGGAAGAGTTCCGAAGCATTTTTAAATGTCAGCGTAATTTTGAGAACAATGGAAAAGTTCCGAAGCATTTTTAATCTTCAGCGGAATTCCGAGAACAATGGAACAGTTCCGAAGCATTTTTAACTTCAGCAGAATTCCGAGAACAATGGAAGAGTTCCGAAGCATTTTTAAACGTCAGCGGAATGCCGAGAACAATGAAAGAGTTCCGACGCATTTTTAAAGGTCAGCGGAATTCCGAGAACAATGTAAGAGATCTGAAGCATTTTTAAACTTCAGCGGAATTTCGAGAGCAATGGAAGAGTTCCGAAGCATTTTTAAACATCTGCGGAATTCTGAGAAGAATGGAAGAGTTCCGAAGCATTTTTAACTTCAGCAGAATTCCGAGAACAATGGAAGAGTTCCGAAGTATTTTTAAACGTCAGCGGAATGCCGAGAACAATGGAAGAGTTCCGAAGCATTTTTAAACATCAGCGGAATTCCGAGAACAATGGAAGAGTTCTGAAGCATTTTTAAACTTCAGCGGAATTTCGAGAACAATGGAAGAGTTCCGAAGCATTTTTAAACGTCAGCGGAATTCTGAGAACAATGGAGGCGTTCCGAAGCATTTTTAAACGTCAGCAGAATTATCAGAACATTGGAAGAGTTCCGAAGCATTTTTAAACTTAAGCGGAATTCCGAGAAAAATGGAAGAGTTCCGAAGCATTTTTAAACTTCAGCGGAATTCCGAGAACAATGGAAGAGTTCCGAAGCATTTTTAAACGTCAGCGGAATGCCGAGAAAAATGGAAGAGTTCCGAAGCATTTTTAAACTGCAGCGGAATTCCTAGAACAATGGAAAAGTTCTGATGCATTTTTAATCTGCAGCGGAATTCCTAGAAAAATGGAAGAGTTCCGAAGCATTTTTAAACGTCAGCAGTATGCCGAGAACAATGGAAGAGTTCCGACGCATTTTTAAACGTCAACGGAATTCTGAGAACAATGGAAGAGATCTGAAGCATTTTTAAACTTCAGCGGAATTTTGAGAACAATGGAAGAGTTCCGAAGCATTTTTAAACGTCAGCGGAATTCTGAGAACAATGGAAGAGTTCCGAAGCATTTTTAATCTTCAGCGGAATTCCGAGAACAATGGAACAGTTCCGAAGCATTTTTAAACTTCAGCGGAATTCCGAGAACAATGGAAGAGTTCCGAAGCATTTTTAAACATCAGCGGAATTCCGAGAACATAGGAAGAGTTCCGAAGCATTTTTGATCTTCAGCGGAATTCCGAGAACAATGGAAGAGTTCCGAAGCATTTTTAAACGTCAGCAGAATGCCGAGAACAATGGAAGAGTTCCGACGCATTTTTAAATGTCAGCGGAATTCCGAGAACAATGGAAGCGATCTGAGGCATTTTTAAACTTCAGCGGAATTTCGAGAACAATGGAAGAGTTCCGAAGCATTTTTAAATGTCAGCATAATTTTGAGAACAATGGAAAAGTTCCGAAGCATTTTTAATCTTCAGCGGAATTCCGAGAACAATGGAACAGTTCCGAAGCATTTTTAACTTCAGCAGAATTCCGAGAACAATGGAAGAGTTCCGAAGCATTTTTAAACTTCAGCAGAATTCCGAGAACAATGGAAGAGTTCCGAAGTATTTTTAAACGTCATCGGAATGCCGAGAACAATGGAAGAGTTCCGAAGCATTTTTAAACATCAGCGGAATTCCGAGAACAATGGAAGAGTTCTGAAGCATTTTTAAACTTCAGCGGAATTCCTGGAAAAATGGAAGAGTTCCGAAGCATTTTTAAACTTCAGCGGAATTCCGAGAACAATGGAAGAGTTCTGAAGCATTTTTAAACTTCAGTGGAATTTCGAGAAAAATGGAAGAGTTCCGAAGCATTTTTAAACATCAGCGGAATTCTGAAAACAATGGAAGAGTTCCGAAGCATTTTTAACTTCAGCAGAATTCCGAGAACAATGGAAGAGTTCCGAAGCATTTTTAAACGTCAGCGGAATGCCGAGAACAATGGAAGAGTTCCGACGCATTTTTAAAGGTCAGCGGAATTCCGAGAACAATGTAAGAGATCTGAAGCATTTTTAAACTTCAGCGGAATTTCGAGAGCAATGGAAGAGTTCCGAAGCATTTTTAAACATCTGCGGAATTCTGAGAAGAATGGAAGAGTTCCGAAGCATTTTTAACTTCAGCAGAATTCCGAGAACAATGGAAGAGTTCCGAAGTATTTTTAAACGTCAGCGGAATGCCGAGAACAATGGAAGAGTTCCGAAGCATTTTTAAACATCAGCGGAATTCCGAGAACAATGGAAGAGTTCTGAAGCATTTTTAAACTTCAGCGGAATTTCGAGAACAATGGAAGAGTTCCGAAGCATTTTTAAACGTCAGCGGAATTCTGAGAACAATGGAGGCGTTCCGAAGCATTTTTAAACGTCAGCAGAATTATCAGAACATTAGAAGAGTTCCGAAGCATTTTTAAACTTAAGCGGAATTCCGAGAAAAATGGAAGAGTTCCGAAGCATTTTTAAACTTCAGCGGAATTCCGAGAACAATGGAAGAGTTCCGAAGCATTTTTAAACGTCAGCGGAAGGCCGAGAAAAATGGAAGAGTTCCGAAGCATTTTTAAACTGCAGCGGAATTCCTAGAACAATGGAAAAGTTCTGATGCATTTTTAAACTGCAGCGGAATTCCTAGAAAAATGGAAGAGTTCCGAAGCATTTTTAAACTTCAGCGGAATGCCGAGAACAATGGAAGAGTTCCGACGCATTTTTAAACGTCAGTGGAATTCCGAGAACAATGGAAGAGTTCCGAAGCATTTTTAAATGTCAGCGGAATGCCGAGAACAATGGAAGAGTTCCGACGCATTTTTAAACGTCAGCGGAATTCCGAGAACAATGGAAGAGATCTGAAGCATTTTTAAACTTCAGCGGAATTTTGAGAACAATGGAAGAGTTCCGAAGCATTTTTAAACGTCAGCGGAATTCTGAGAACAATGGAAGAGTTCCGAAGCATTTTTAATCTTCAGCAGAATTCCGAGAACAATGGAAGAGTTCCGAAGCATTTTTAAACTTCAGCGGAATTCCGAGAAAAATGGAAGAGTTGCGAAGCATTTTTAGCTTCAGCAGAATTCCGAGAACAATGGAAGAGTTCCGAAGCATTTTTGATCTTCAGCGGAATTCCGAGAACAATGGAAGAGTTCCGAAGCATTTTTAAACGTCAGCAGAATGCCGAGAACAATGGAAGAGTTCCGACGCATTTTTAAATGTCAGCGGAATTCCGAGAACAATGGAAGCGATCTGAAGCATTTTTAAACTTCAGCGGAATTTCGAGAACAATGGAAGAGTTCCGAAGCATTTTTAAATGTCAGCGTAATTTTGAGAACAATGGAAAAGTTCCGAAGCATTTTTAATCTTCAGCGGAATTCCGAGAACAATGGAACAGTTCCGAAGCATTTTTAACTTCAGCAGAATTCCGAGAACAATGGAAGAGTTCCGAAGCATTTTTAAACTTCAGCAGAATTCCGAGAACAATGGAAGAGTTCCGAAGTATTTTTAAACGTCATCGGAATGCCGAGAACAATGGAAGAGTTCCGAAGCATTTTTAAACATCAGCGGAATTCCGAGAACAATGGAAGAGTTCTGAAGCATTTTTAAACTTCAGCGGAATTCCTGGAAAAATGGAAGAGTTCCGAAGCATTTTTAAACTTCAGCGGAATTCCGAGAACAATGGAAGAGTTCTGAAGCATTTTTAAACTTCAGTGGAATTTCGAGAACAATGGAAGAGTTCCGAAGCATTTTTAAACATCAGCGGAATTCTGAAAACAATGGAAGAGTTCCGAAGGATTTTTAACTTCAGCAGAATTCCGAGAACAATGGAAGAGTTCCGAAGCATTTTTAAACGTCAGCGGAATGCCGAGAACAATGAAAGAGTTCCGACGCATTTTTAAAGGTCAGCGGAATTCCGAGAACAATGTAAGAGATCTGAAGCATTTTTAAACTTCAGCGGAATTTCGAGAGCAATGGAAGAGTTCCGAAGCATTTTTAAACATCTGCGGAATTCTGAGAAGAATGGAAGAGTTCCGAAGCATTTTTAACTTCAGCAGATTTCCGAGAACAATGGAAGAGTTCCGAAGTATTTTTAAACGTCAGCGGAATGCCGAGAACAATGGAAGAGTTCCGAAGCATTTTTAAACATCAGCGGAATTCCGAGAACAATGGAAGAGTTCTGAAGCATTTTTAAACTTCAGCGGAATTTCGAGAACAATGGAAGAGTTCCGAAGCATTTTTAAACGTCAGCGGAATTCTGAGAACAATGGAGGCGTTCCGAAGCATTTTTAAACGTCAGCAGAATTATCAGAACATTGGAAGAGTTCCGAAGCATTTTTAAAGTTAAGCGGAATTCCGAGAAAAATGGAAGAGTTCCGAAGCATTTTTAAACTTCAGCGGAATTCCGAGAACAATGGAAGAGTTCCGAAGCATTTTTAAACGTCAGCGGAATGCCGAGAAAAATGGAAGAGTTCCGAAGCATTTTTAAACTGCAGCGGAATTCCTAGAACAATGGAAAAGTTCTGATGCATTTTTAAACTGCAGCGGAATTCCTAGAAAAATGGAAGAGTTCCGAAGCATTTTTAAACTTCAGCGGAATGCCGAGAACAATGGAAGAGTTCCGACGCATTTTTAAACGTCAGCGGAATTCCGAGAACAATGGAAGAGTTCCGAAGCATTTTTAAATGTCAGCGGAATGCCGAGAACAATGGAAGAGTTCCGACGCATTTTTAAAGGTCAGCGGAATTCCGAGAACAATGGAAGAGATCTGAAGCATTTTTAAACTTCAGCGGAATTTCGAGAGCTATGGAAGAGTTCCGAAGCATTTTTAAACATCTGCGGAATTCTGAGAACAATGGAAGAGTTCCCAAGCATTTTTAAACTTCAGCGGAATTCCGAGAACAATGGAAGAGTTCCGAAGCATTTTTAAACGTCAGCAGTATGCCGAGAACAATGGAAGAGTTCCGACGCATTTTTAAACGTCAACGGAATTCTGAGAACAATGGAAGAGATCTGAAGCATTTTTAAACTTCAGCGGAATTTTGAGAACAATGGAAGAGTTCCGAAGCATTTTTAAACGTCAGTGGAATTCTGAGAACAATGGAAGAGTTCCGAAGCATTTTTAATCTTCAGCGGAATTCCGAGAACAATGGAACAGTTCCGAAGCATTTTTAAACTTCAGCGGAATTCCGAGAACAATGGAAGAGTTCCGAAGCATTTTTAAACATCAGCGGAATTCCGAGAACATAGGAAGAGTTCCGAAGCATTTTTGATCTTCAGCGGAATTCCGAGAACAATGGAAGAGTTCCAAAGCATTTTTAAACGTCAGCAGAATGCCGAGAACAATGGAAGAGTTCCGACGCATTTTTAAATGTCAGCGGAATTCCGAGAACAATGGAAGCGATCTGAGGCATTTTTAAACTTCAGCGGAATTTCGAGAACAATGGAAGAGTTCCGAAGCATTTTTAAATGTCAGCATAATTTTGAGAACAATGGAAAAGTTCCGAAGCATTTTTAATCTTCAGCGGAATTCCGAGAACAATGGAACAGTTCCGAAGCATTTTTAACTTCAGCAGAATTCCGAGAACAATGGAAGAGTTCCGAAGCATTTTTAAACTTCAGCAGAATTCCGAGAACAATGGAAGAGTTCCGAAGTATTTTTAAACGTCATCGGAATGCCGAGAACAATGGAAGAGTTCCGAAGCATTTTTAAACATCAGCGGAATTCCGAGAACAATGGAAGAGTTCTGAAGCATTTTTAAACTTCAGCGGAATTCCTGGAAAAATGGAAGAGTTCCGAAGCATTTTTAAACTTCAGCGGAATTCCGAGAACAATGGAAGAGTTCTGAAGCATTTTTAAACTTCAGTGGAATTTCGAGAAAAATGGAAGAGTTCCGAAGCATTTTTAAACATCAGCGGAATTCTGAAAACAATGGAAGAGTTCCGAAGCATTTTTAACTTCAGCAGAATTCCGAGAACAATGGAAGAGTTCCGAAGCATTTTTAAACGTCAGCGGAATGCCGAGAACAATGGAAGAGTTCCGACGCATTTTTAAAGGTCAGCGGAATTCCGAGAACAATGTAAGAGATCTGAAGCATTTTTAAACTTCAGCGGAATTTCGAGAGCAATGGAAGAGTTCCGAAGCATTTTTAAACATCTGCGGAATTCTGAGAAGAATGGAAGAGTTCCGAAGCATTTTTAACTTCAGCAGAATTCCGAGAACAATGGAAGAGTTCCGAAGTATTTTTAAACGTCAGCGGAATGCCGAGAACAATGGAAGAGTTCCGAAGCATTTTTAAACATCAGCGGAATTCCGAGAACAATGGAAGAGTTCTGAAGCATTTTTAAACTTCAGCGGAATTTCGAGAACAATGGAAGAGTTCCGAAGCATTTTTAAACGTCAGCGGAATTCTGAGAACAATGGAGGCGTTCCGAAGCATTTTTAAACGTCAGCAGAATTATCAGAACATTAGAAGAGTTCCGAAGCATTTTTAAACTTAAGCGGAATTCCGAGAAAAATGGAAGAGTTCCGAAGCATTTTTAAACTTCAGCGGAATTCCGAGAACAATGGAAGAGTTCCGAAGCATTTTTAAACGTCAGCGGAATGCCGAGAAAAATGGAAGAGTTCCGAAGCATTTTTAAACTGCAGCGGAATTCCTAGAACAATGGAAAAGTTCTGATGCATTTTTAAACTGCAGCGGAATTCCTAGAAAAATGGAAGAGTTCCGAAGCATTTTTAAACTTCAGCGGAATGCCGAGAACAATGGAAGAGTTCCGACGCATTTTTAAACGTCAGCGGAATTCCGAGAACAATGGAAGAGTTCCGAAGCATTTTTAAACGTCAGCGGAATTCCGAGAACAATGGAAGAGATCTGAAGCATTTTTAAACTTCAGCGGAATTTTGAGAACAATGGAAGAGTTCCGAAGCATTTTTAAACGTCAGCGGAATTCTGAGAACAATGGAAGAGTTCCGAAGCATTTTTAATCTTCAGCAGAATTCCGAGAACAATGGAAGAGTTCCGAAGCATTTTTAAACTTCAGCGGAATTCCGAGAAAAATGGAAGAGTTGCGAAGCATTTTTAGCTTCAGCAGAATTCCGAGAACAATGGAAGAGTTCCGAAGCATTTTTGATCTTCAGCGGAATTCCGAGAACAATGGAAGAGTTCCGAAGCATTTTTAAACGTCAGCAGAATGCCGAGAACAATGGAAGAGTTCCGACGCATTTTTAAATGTCAGCGGAATTCCGAGAACAATGGAAGCGATCTGAAGCATTTTTAAACTTCAGCGGAATTTCGAGAACAATGGAAGAGTTCCGAAGCATTTTTAAATGTCAGCGTAATTTTGAGAACAATGGAAAAGTTCCGAAGCATTTTTAATCTTCAGCGGAATTCCGAGAACAATGGAACAGTTCCGAAGCATTTTTAACTTCAGCAGAATTCCGAGAACAATGGAAGAGTTCCGAAGCATTTTTAAACTTCAGCAGAATTCCGAGAACAATGGAAGAGTTCCGAAGTATTTTTAAACGTCATCGGAATGCCGAGAACAATGGAAGAGTTCCGAAGCATTTTTAAACATCAGCGGAATTCCGAGAACAATGGAAGAGTTCTGAAGCATTTTTAAACTTCAGCGGAATTCCTGGAAAAATGGAAGAGTTCCGAAGCATTTTTAAACTTCAGCGGAATTCCGAGAACAATGGAAGAGTTCTGAAGCATTTTTAAACTTCAGTGGAATTTCGAGAACAATGGAAGAGTTCCGAAGCATTTTTAAACATCAGCGGAATTCTGAAAACAATGGAAGAGTTCCGAAGCATTTTTAACTTCAGCAGAATTCCGAGAACAATGGAAGAGTTCCGAAGCATTTTTAAACGTCAGCGGAATGCCGAGAACAATGGAAGAGTTCCGACGCATTTTTAAAGGTCAGCGGAATTCCGAGAACAATGTAAGAGATCTGAAGCATTTTTAAACTTCAGCGGAATTTCGAGAGCAATGGAAGAGTTCCGAAGCATTTTTAAACATCTGCGGAATTCTGAGAAGAATGGAAGAGTTCCGAAGCATTTTTAACTTCAGCAGAATTCCGAGAACAATGGAAGAGTTCCGAAGTATTTTTAAACGTCAGCGGAATGCCGAGAACAATGGAAGAGTTCCGAAGCATTTTTAAACATCAGCGGAATTCCGAGAACAATGGAAGAGTTCTGAAGCATTTTTAAACTTCAGCGGAATTTCGAGAACAATGGAAGAGTTCCGAAGCATTTTTAAACGTCAGCGGAATTCTGAGAACAATGGAGGCGTTCCGAAGCATTTTTAAACGTCAGCAGAATTATCAGAACATTGGAAGAGTTCCGAAGCATTTTTAAAGTTAAGCGGAATTCCGAGAAAAATGGAAGAGTTCCGAAGCATTTTTAAACTTCAGCGGAATTCCGAGAACAATGGAAGAGTTCCGAAGCATTTTTAAACGTCAGCGGAATGCCGAGAAAAATGGAAGAGTTCCGAAGCATTTTTAAACTGCAGCGGAATTCCTAGAACAATGGAAAAGTTCTGATGCATTTTTAAACTGCAGCGGAATTCCTAGAAAAATGGAAGAGTTCCGAAGCATTTTTAAACTTCAGCGGAATGCCGAGAACAATGGAAGAGATCTGAAGCATTTTTAAACTTCAGCGGAATTTCGAGAGCTATGGAAGAGTTCCGAAGCATTTTTAAACATCTGCGGAATTCTGAGAACAATGGAAGAGTTCCCAAGCATTTTTAAACTTCAGCGGAATTCCGAGAACAATGGAAGAGTTCCGAAGCATTTTTAAACGTCAGCAGTATGCCGAGAACAATGGAAGAGTTCCGACGCATTTTTAAACGTCAACGGAATTCTGAGAACAATGGAAGAGATCTGAAGCATTTTTAAACTTCAGCGGAATTTTGAGAACAATGGAAGAGTTCCGAAGCATTTTTAAACGTCAGTGGAATTCTGAGAACAATGGAAGAGTTCCGAAGCATTTTTAATCTTCAGCGGAATTCCGAGAACAATGGAACAGTTCCGAAGCATTTTTAAACTTCAGCGGAATTCCGAGAACAATGGAAGAGTTCCGAAGCATTTTTAAACATCAGCGGAATTCCGAGAACATAGGAAGAGTTCCGAAGCATTTTTGATCTTCAGCGGAATTCCGAGAACAATGGAAGAGTTCCAAAGCATTTTTAAACGTCAGCAGAATGCCGAGAACAATGGAAGAGTTCCGACGCATTTTTAAATGTCAGCGGAATTCCGAGAACAATGGAAGCGATCTGAGGCATTTTTAAACTTCAGCGGAATTTCGAGAACAATGGAAGAGTTCCGAAGCATTTTTAAATGTCAGCATAATTTTGAGAACAATGGAAAAGTTCCGAAGCATTTTTAATCTTCAGCGGAATTCCGAGAACAATGGAACAGTTCCGAAGCATTTTTAACTTCAGCAGAATTCCGAGAACAATGGAAGAGTTCCGAAGCATTTTTAAACTTCAGCAGAATTCCGAGAACAATGGAAGAGTTCCGAAGTATTTTTAAACGTCATCGGAATGCCAAGAACAATGGAAGAGTTCCGAAGCATTTTTAAACATCAGCGGAATTCCGAGAACAATGGAAGAGTTCTGAAGCATTTTTAAACTTCAGCGGAATTCCTGGAAAAATGGAAGAGTTCCGAAGCATTTTTAAACTTCAGCGGAATTCCGAGAACAATGGAAGAGTTCTGAAGCATTTTTAAACTTCAGTGGAATTTCGAGAAAAATGGAAGAGTTCCGAAGCATTTTTAAACATCAGCGGAATTCTGAAAACAATGGAAGAGTTCCGAAGCATTTTTAACTTCAGCAGAATTCCGAGAACAATGGAAGAGTTCCGAAGCATTTTTAAACGTCAGCGGAATGCCGAGAACAATGGAAGAGTTCCGACGCATTTTTAAAGGTCAGCGGAATTCCGAGAACAATGTAAGAGATCTGAAGCATTTTTAAACTTCAGCGGAATTTCGAGAGCAATGGAAGAGTTCCGAAGCATTTTTAAACATCTGCGGAATTCTGAGAAGAATGGAAGAGTTCCGAAGCATTTTTAACTTCAGCAGAATTCCGAGAACAATGGAAGAGTTCCGAAGTATTTTTAAACGTCAGCGGAATGCCGAGAACAATGGAAGAGTTCCGAAGCATTTTTAAACATCAGCGGAATTCCGAGAACAATGGAAGAGTTCTGAAGCATTTTTAAACTTCAGCGGAATTTCGAGAACAATGGAAGAGTTCCGAAGCATTTTTAAACGTCAGCGGAATTCTGAGAACAATGGAGGCGTTCCGAAGCATTTTTAAACGTCAGCAGAATTATCAGAACATTAGAAGAGTTCCGAAGCATTTTTAAACTTAAGCGGAATTCCGAGAAAAATGGAAGAGTTCCGAAGCATTTTTAAACTTCAGCGGAATTCCGAGAACAATGGAAGAGTTCCGAAGCATTTTTAAACGTCAGCGGAATGCCGAGAAAAATGGAAGAGTTCCGAAGCATTTTTAAACTGCAGCGGAATTCCTAGAACAATGGAAAAGTTCTGATGCATTTTTAAACTGCAGCGGAATTCCTAGAAAAATGGAAGAGTTCCGAAGCATTTTTAAACTTCAGCGGAATGCCGAGAACAATGGAAGAGTTCCGACGCATTTTTAAACGTCAGCGGAATTCCGAGAACAATGGAAGAGTTCCGAAGCATTTTTAAATGTCAGCGGAATGCCGAGAACAATGGAAGAGTTCCGACGCATTTTTAAATGTCAGCGGAATTCCGAGAACAATGGAAGCGATCTGAAGCATTTTTAAACTTCAGCGGAATTTCGAGAACAATGGAAGAGTTCCGAAGCATTTTTAAATGTCAGCGTAATTTTGAGAACAATGGAAAAGTTCCGAAGCATTTTTAATCTTCAGCGGAATTCCGAGAACAATGGAACAGTTCCGAAGCATTTTTAACTTCAGCAGAATTCCGAGAACAATGGAAGAGTTCCGAAGCATTTTTAAACTTCAGCAGAATTCCGAGAACAATGGAAGAGTTCCGAAGTATTTTTAAACGTCATCGGAATGCCGAGAACAATGGAAGAGTTCCGAAGCATTTTTAAACATCAGCGGAATTCCGAGAACAATGGAAGAGTTCTGAAGCATTTTTAAACTTCAGCGGAATTCCTGGAAAAATGGAAGAGTTCCGAAGCATTTTTAAACTTCAGCGGAATTCCGAGAACAATGGAAGAGTTCTGAAGCATTTTTAAACTTCAGTGGAATTTCGAGAACAATGGAAGAGTTCCGAAGCATTTTTAAACATCAGCGGAATTCTGAAAACAATGGAAGAGTTCCGAAGGATTTTTAACTTCAGCAGAATTCCGAGAACAATGGAAGAGTTCCGAAGCATTTTTAAACGTCAGCGGAATGCCGAGAACAATGAAAGAGTTCCGACGCATTTTTAAAGGTCAGCGGAATTCCGAGAACAATGTAAGAGATCTGAAGCATTTTTAAACTTCAGCGGAATTTCGAGAGCAATGGAAGAGTTCCGAAGCATTTTTAAACATCTGCGGAATTCTGAGAAGAATGGAAGAGTTCCGAAGCATTTTTAACTTCAGCAGATTTCCGAGAACAATGGAAGAGTTCCGAAGTATTTTTAAACGTCAGCGGAATGCCGAGAACAATGGAAGAGTTCCGAAGCATTTTTAAACATCAGCGGAATTCCGAGAACAATGGAAGAGTTCTGAAGCATTTTTAAACTTCAGCGGAATTTCGAGAACAATGGAAGAGTTCCGAAGCATTTTTAAACGTCAGCGGAATTCTGAGAACAATGGAGGCGTTCCGAAGCATTTTTAAACGTCAGCAGAATTATCAGAACATTGGAAGAGTTCCGAAGCATTTTTAAAGTTAAGCGGAATTCCGAGAAAAATGGAAGAGTTCCGAAGCATTTTTAAACTTCAGCGGAATTCCGAGAACAATGGAAGAGTTCCGAAGCATTTTTAAACGTCAGCGGAATGCCGAGAAAAATGGAAGAGTTCCGAAGCATTTTTAAACTGCAGCGGAATTCCTAGAACAATGGAAAAGTTCTGATGCATTTTTAAACTGCAGCGGAATTCCTAGAAAAATGGAAGAGTTCCGAAGCATTTTTAAACTTCAGCGGAATGCCGAGAACAATGGAAGAGTTCCGACGCATTTTTAAACGTCAGCGGAATTCCGAGAACAATGGAAGAGTTCCGAAGCATTTTTAAATGTCAGCGGAATGCCGAGAACAATGGAAGAGTTCCGACGCATTTTTAAAGGTCAGCGGAATTCCGAGAACAATGGAAGAGATCTGAAGCATTTTTAAACTTCAGCGGAATTTCGAGAGCTATGGAAGAGTTCCGAAGCATTTTTAAACATCTGCGGAATTCTGAGAACAATGGAAGAGTTCCCAAGCATTTTTAAACTTCAGCGGAATTCCGAGAACAATGGAAGAGTTCCGAAGCATTTTTAAACGTCAGCAGTATGCCGAGAACAATGGAAGAGTTCCGACGCATTTTTAAACGTCAACGGAATTCTGAGAACAATGGAAGAGATCTGAAGCATTTTTAAACTTCAGCGGAATTTTGAGAACAATGGAAGAGTTCCGAAGCATTTTTAAACGTCAGTGGAATTCTGAGAACAATGGAAGAGTTCCGAAGCATTTTTAATCTTCAGCGGAATTCCGAGAACAATGGAACAGTTCCGAAGCATTTTTAAACTTCAGCGGAATTCCGAGAACAATGGAAGAGTTCCGAAGCATTTTTAAACATCAGCGGAATTCCGAGAACATAGGAAGAGTTCCGAAGCATTTTTGATCTTCAGCGGAATTCCGAGAACAATGGAAGAGTTCCAAAGCATTTTTAAACGTCAGCAGAATGCCGAGAACAATGGAAGAGTTCCGACGCATTTTTAAATGTCAGCGGAATTCCGAGAACAATGGAAGCGATCTGAGGCATTTTTAAACTTCAGCGGAATTTCGAGAACAATGGAAGAGTTCCGAAGCATTTTTAAATGTCAGCATAATTTTGAGAACAATGGAAAAGTTCCGAAGCATTTTTAATCTTCAGCGGAATTCCGAGAACAATGGAACAGTTCCGAAGCATTTTTAACTTCAGCAGAATTCCGAGAACAATGGAAGAGTTCCGAAGCATTTTTAAACTTCAGCAGAATTCCGAGAACAATGGAAGAGTTCCGAAGTATTTTTAAACGTCATCGGAATGCCGAGAACAATGGAAGAGTTCCGAAGCATTTTTAAACATCAGCGGAATTCCGAGAACAATGGAAGAGTTCTGAAGCATTTTTAAACTTCAGCGGAATTCCTGGAAAAATGGAAGAGTTCCGAAGCATTTTTAAACTTCAGCGGAATTCCGAGAACAATGGAAGAGTTCTGAAGCATTTTTAAACTTCAGTGGAATTTCGAGAAAAATGGAAGAGTTCCGAAGCATTTTTAAACATCAGCGGAATTCTGAAAACAATGGAAGAGTTCCGAAGCATTTTTAACTTCAGCAGAATTCCGAGAACAATGGAAGAGTTCCGAAGCATTTTTAAACGTCAGCGGAATGCCGAGAACAATGGAAGAGTTCCGACGCATTTTTAAAGGTCAGCGGAATTCCGAGAACAATGTAAGAGATCTGAAGCATTTTTAAACTTCAGCGGAATTTCGAGAGCAATGGAAGAGTTCCGAAGCATTTTTAAACATCTGCGGAATTCTGAGAAGAATGGAAGAGTTCCGAAGCATTTTTAACTTCAGCAGAATTCCGAGAACAATGGAAGAGTTCCGAAGTATTTTTAAACGTCAGCGGAATGCCGAGAACAATGGAAGAGTTCCGAAGCATTTTTAAACATCAGCGGAATTCCGAGAACAATGGAAGAGTTCTGAAGCATTTTTAAACTTCAGCGGAATTTCGAGAACAATGGAAGAGTTCCGAAGCATTTTTAAACGTCAGCGGAATTCTGAGAACAATGGAGGCGTTCCGAAGCATTTTTAAACGTCAGCAGAATTATCAGAACATTAGAAGAGTTCCGAAGCATTTTTAAACTTAAGCGGAATTCCGAGAAAAATGGAAGAGTTCCGAAGCATTTTTAAACTTCAGCGGAATTCCGAGAACAATGGAAGAGTTCCGAAGCATTTTTAAACGTCAGCGGAATGCCGAGAAAAATGGAAGAGTTCCGAAGCATTTTTAAACTGCAGCGGAATTCCTAGAACAATGGAAAAGTTCTGATGCATTTTTAAACTGCAGCGGAATTCCTAGAAAAATGGAAGAGTTCCGAAGCATTTTTAAACTTCAGCGGAATGCCGAGAACAATGGAAGAGTTCCGACGCATTTTTAAACGTCAGCGGAATTCCGAGAACAATGGAAGAGTTCCGAAGCATTTTTAAACGTCAGCGGAATTCCGAGAACAATGGAAGAGATCTGAAGCATTTTTAAACTTCAGCGGAATTTTGAGAACAATGGAAGAGTTCCGAAGCATTTTTAAACGTCAGCGGAATTCTGAGAACAATGGAAGAGTTCCGAAGCATTTTTAATCTTCAGCAGAATTCCGAGAACAATGGAAGAGTTCCGAAGCATTTTTAAACTTCAGCGGAATTCCGAGAAAAATGGAAGAGTTGCGAAGCATTTTTAGCTTCAGCAGAATTCCGAGAACAATGGAAGAGTTCCGAAGCATTTTTGATCTTCAGCGGAATTCCGAGAACAATGGAAGAGTTCCGAAGCATTTTTAAACGTCAGCAGAATGCCGAGAACAATGGAAGAGTTCCGACGCATTTTTAAATGTCAGCGGAATTCCGAGAACAATGGAAGCGATCTGAAGCATTTTTAAACTTCAGCGGAATTTCGAGAACAATGGAAGAGTTCCGAAGCATTTTTAAATGTCAGCGTAATTTTGAGAACAATGGAAAAGTTCCGAAGCATTTTTAATCTTCAGCGGAATTCCGAGAACAATGGAACAGTTCCGAAGCATTTTTAACTTCAGCAGAATTCCGAGAACAATGGAAGAGTTCCGAAGCATTTTTAAACTTCAGCAGAATTCCGAGAACAATGGAAGAGTTCCGAAGTATTTTTAAACGTCATCGGAATGCCGAGAACAATGGAAGAGTTCCGAAGCATTTTTAAACATCAGCGGAATTCCGAGAACAATGGAAGAGTTCTGAAGCATTTTTAAACTTCAGCGGAATTCCTGGAAAAATGGAAGAGTTCCGAAGCATTTTTAAACTTCAGCGGAATTCCGAGAACAATGGAAGAGTTCTGAAGCATTTTTAAACTTCAGTGGAATTTCGAGAACAATGGAAGAGTTCCGAAGCATTTTTAAACATCAGCGGAATTCTGAAAACAATGGAAGAGTTCCGAAGCATTTTTAACTTCAGCAGAATTCCGAGAACAATGGAAGAGTTCCGAAGCATTTTTAAACGTCAGCGGAATGCCGAGAACAATGGAAGAGTTCCGACGCATTTTTAAAGGTCAGCGGAATTCCGAGAACAATGTAAGAGATCTGAAGCATTTTTAAACTTCAGCGGAATTTCGAGAGCAATGGAAGAGTTCCGAAGCATTTTTAAACATCTGCGGAATTCTGAGAAGAATGGAAGAGTTCCGAAGCATTTTTAACTTCAGCAGAATTCCGAGAACAATGGAAGAGTTCCGAAGTATTTTTAAACGTCAGCGGAATGCCGAGAACAATGGAAGAGTTCCGAAGCATTTTTAAACATCAGCGGAATTCCGAGAACAATGGAAGAGTTCTGAAGCATTTTTAAACTTCAGCGGAATTTCGAGAACAATGGAAGAGTTCCGAAGCATTTTTAAACGTCAGCGGAATTCTGAGAACAATGGAGGCGTTCCGAAGCATTTTTAAACGTCAGCAGAATTATCAGAACATTGGAAGAGTTCCGAAGCATTTTTAAAGTTAAGCGGAATTCCGAGAAAAATGGAAGAGTTCCGAAGCATTTTTAAACTTCAGCGGAATTCCGAGAACAATGGAAGAGTTCCGAAGCATTTTTAAACGTCAGCGGAATGCCGAGAAAAATGGAAGAGTTCCGAAGCATTTTTAAACTGCAGCGGAATTCCTAGAACAATGGAAAAGTTCTGATGCATTTTTAAACTGCAGCGGAATTCCTAGAAAAATGGAAGAGTTCCGAAGCATTTTTAAACTTCAGCGGAATGCCGAGAACAATGGAAGAGTTCCGACGCATTTTTAAACGTCAGCGGAATTCCGAGAACAATGGAAGAGTTCCGAAGCATTTTTAAATGTCAGCGGAATGCCGAGAACAATGGAAGAGTTCCGACGCATTTTTAAAGGTCAGCGGAATTCCGAGAACAATGGAAGAGATCTGAAGCATTTTTAAACTTCAGCGGAATTTCGAGAGCTATGGAAGAGTTCCGAAGCATTTTTAAACATCTGCGGAATTCTGAGAACAATGGAAGAGTTCCCAAGCATTTTTAAACTTCAGCGGAATTCCGAGAACAATGGAAGAGTTCCGAAGCATTTTTAAACGTCAGCAGTATGCCGAGAACAATGGAAGAGTTCCGACGCATTTTTAAACGTCAACGGAATTCTGAGAACAATGGAAGAGATCTGAAGCATTTTTAAACTTCAGCGGAATTTTGAGAACAATGGAAGAGTTCCGAAGCATTTTTAAACGTCAGTGGAATTCTGAGAACAATGGAAGAGTTCCGAAGCATTTTTAATCTTCAGCGGAATTCCGAGAACAATGGAACAGTTCCGAAGCATTTTTAAACTTCAGCGGAATTCCGAGAACAATGGAAGAGTTCCGAAGCATTTTTAAACATCAGCGGAATTCCGAGAACATAGGAAGAGTTCCGAAGCATTTTTGATCTTCAGCGGAATTCCGAGAACAATGGAAGAGTTCCAAAGCATTTTTAAACGTCAGCAGAATGCCGAGAACAATGGAAGAGTTCCGACGCATTTTTAAATGTCAGCGGAATTCCAAGAACAATGGAAGCGATCTGAGGCATTTTTAAACTTCAGCGGAATTTCGAGAACAATGGAAGAGTTCCGAAGCATTTTTAAATGTCAGCATAATTTTGAGAACAATGGAAAAGTTCCGAAGCATTTTTAATCTTCAGCGGAATTCCGAGAACAATGGAACAGTTCCGAAGCATTTTTAACTTCAGCAGAATTCCGAGAACAATGGAAGAGTTCCGAAGCATTTTTAAACTTCAGCAGAATTCCGAGAACAATGGAAGAGTTCCGAAGTATTTTTAAACGTCATCGGAATGCCAAGAACAATGGAAGAGTTCCGAAGCATTTTTAAACATCAGCGGAATTCCGAGAACAATGGAAGAGTTCTGAAGCATTTTTAAACTTCAGCGGAATTCCTGGAAAAATGGAAGAGTTCCGAAGCATTTTTAAACTTCAGCGGAATTCCGAGAACAATGGAAGAGTTCTGAAGCATTTTTAAACTTCAGTGGAATTTCGAGAAAAATGGAAGAGTTCCGAAGCATTTTTAAACATCAGCGGAATTCTGAAAACAATGGAAGAGTTCCGAAGCATTTTTAACTTCAGCAGAATTCCGAGAACAATGGAAGAGTTCCGAAGCATTTTTAAACGTCAGCGGAATGCCGAGAACAATGGAAGAGTTCCGACGCATTTTTAAAGGTCAGCGGAATTCCGAGAACAATGTAAGAGATCTGAAGCATTTTTAAACTTCAGCGGAATTTCGAGAGCAATGGAAGAGTTCCGAAGCATTTTTAAACATCTGCGGAATTCTGAGAAGAATGGAAGAGTTCCGAAGCATTTTTAACTTCAGCAGAATTCCGAGAACAATGGAAGAGTTCCGAAGTATTTTTAAACGTCAGCGGAATGCCGAGAACAATGGAAGAGTTCCGAAGCATTTTTAAACATCAGCGGAATTCCGAGAACAATGGAAGAGTTCTGAAGCATTTTTAAACTTCAGCGGAATTTCGAGAACAATGGAAGAGTTCCGAAGCATTTTTAAACGTCAGCGGAATTCTGAGAACAATGGAGGCGTTCCGAAGCATTTTTAAACGTCAGCAGAATTATCAGAACATTAGAAGAGTTCCGAAGCATTTTTAAACTTAAGCGGAATTCCGAGAAAAATGGAAGAGTTCCGAAGCATTTTTAAACTTCAGCGGAATTCCGAGAACAATGGAAGAGTTCCGAAGCATTTTTAAACGTCAGCGGAATGCCGAGAAAAATGGAAGAGTTCCGAAGCATTTTTAAACTGCAGCGGAATTCCTAGAACAATGGAAAAGTTCTGATGCATTTTTAAACTGCAGCGGAATTCCTAGAAAAATGGAAGAGTTCCGAAGCATTTTTAAACTTCAGCGGAATGCCGAGAACAATGGAAGAGTTCCGACGCATTTTTAAACGTCAGCGGAATTCCGAGAACAATGGAAGAGTTCCGAAGCATTTTTAAATGTCAGCGGAATGCCGAGAACAATGGAAGAGTTCCGACGCATTTTTAAACGTCAGCGGAATTCCGAGAACAATGGAAGAGATCTGAAGCATTTTTAAACTTCAGCGGAATTTTGAGAACAATGGAAGAGTTCCGAAGCATTTTTAAACGTCAGCGGAATTCTGAGAACAATGGAAGAGTTCCGAAGCATTTTTAATCTTCAGCAGAATTCCGAGAACAATGGAAGAGTTCCGAAGCATTTTTAAACTTCAGCGGAATTCCGAGAAAAATGGAAGAGTTGCGAAGCATTTTTAGCTTCAGCAGAATTCCGAGAACAATGGAAGAGTTCCGAAGCATTTTTGATCTTCAGCGGAATTCCGAGAACAATGGAAGAGTTCCGAAGCATTTTTAAACGTCAGCAGAATGCCGAGAACAATGGAAGAGTTCCGACGCATTTTTAAATGTCAGCGGAATTCCGAGAACAATGGAAGCGATCTGAAGCATTTTTAAACTTCAGCGGAATTTCGAGAACAATGGAAGAGTTCCGAAGCATTTTTAAATGTCAGCGTAATTTTGAGAACAATGGAAAAGTTCCGAAGCATTTTTAATCTTCAGCGGAATTCCGAGAACAATGGAACAGTTCCGAAGCATTTTTAACTTCAGCAGAATTCCGAGAACAATGGAAGAGTTCCGAAGCATTTTTAAACTTCAGCAGAATTCCGAGAACAATGGAAGAGTTCCGAAGTATTTTTAAACGTCATCGGAATGCCGAGAACAATGGAAGAGTTCCGAAGCATTTTTAAACTTCAGCGGAATTCCGAGAACAATGGAAGAGTTCTGAAGCATTTTTAAACTTCAGTGGAATTTCGAGAACAATGGAAGAGTTCCGAAGCATTTTTAAACATCAGCGGAATTCTGAAAACAATGGAAGAGTTCCGAAGCATTTTTAACTTCAGCAGAATTCCGAGAACAATGGAAGAGTTCCGAAGCATTTTTAAACGTCAGCGGAATGCCGAGAACAATGGAAGAGTTCCGACGCATTTTTAAAGGTCAGCGGAATTCCGAGAACAATGTAAGAGATCTGAAGCATTTTTAAACTTCAGCGGAATTTCGAGAGCAATGGAAGAGTTCCGAAGCATTTTTAAACATCTGCGGAATTCTGAGAAGAATGGAAGAGTTCCGAAGCATTTTTAACTTCAGCAGAATTCCGAGAACAATGGAAGAGTTCCGAAGTATTTTTAAACGTCAGCGGAATGCCGAGAACAATGGAAGAGTTCCGAAGCATTTTTAAACATCAGCGGAATTCCGAGAACAATGGAAGAGTTCTGAAGCATTTTTAAACTTCAGCGGAATTTCGAGAACAATGGAAGAGTTCCGAAGCATTTTTAATCTTCAGCGGAATTCCGAGAACAATGGAACAGTTCCGAAGCATTTTTAACTTCAGCAGAATTCCGAGAACAATGGAAGAGTTCCGAAGCATTTTTAAACTTCAGCAGAATTCCGAGAACAATGGAAGAGTTCCGAAGTATTTTTAAACGTCATCGGAATGCCGAGAACAATGGAAGAGTTTCGAAGCATTTTTAAACATCAGCGGAATTCCGAGAACAATGGAAGAGTTCTGAAGCATTTTTAAACTTCAGCGGAATTCCTGGAAAAATGGAAGAGTTCCGAAGCATTTTTAAACTTCAGCGGAATTCCGAGAACAATGGAAGAGTTCTGAAGCATTTTTAAACTTCAGTGGAATTTCGAGAACAATGGAAGAGTTCCGAAGCATTTTTAAACATCAGCGGAATTCTGAAAACAATGGAAGAGTTCCGAAGGATTTTTAACTTCAGCAGAATTCCGAGAACAATGGAAGAGTTCCGAAGCATTTTTAAACGTCAGCGGAATGCCGAGAACAATGAAAGAGTTCCGACGCATTTTTAAAGGTCAGCGGAATTCCGAGAACAATGTAAGAGATCTGAAGCATTTTTAAACTTCAGCGGAATTTCGAGAGCAATGGAAGAGTTCCGAAGCATTTTTAAACATCTGCGGAATTCTGAGAAGAATGGAAGAGTTCCGAAGCATTTTTAACTTCAGCAGATTTCCGAGAACAATGGAAGAGTTCCGAAGTATTTTTAAACGTCAGCGGAATGCCGAGAACAATGGAAGAGTTCCGAAGCATTTTTAAACATCAGCGGAATTCCGAGAACAATGGAAGAGTTCTGAAGCATTTTTAAACTTCAGCGGAATTTCGAGAACAATGGAAGAGTTCCGAAGCATTTTTAAACGTCAGCGGAATTCTGAGAACAATGGAGGCGTTCCGAAGCATTTTTAAACGTCAGCAGAATTATCAGAACATTGGAAGAGTTCCGAAGCATTTTTAAAGTTAAGCGTAATTCCGAGAAAAATGGAAGAGTTCCGAAGCATTTTTAAACTTCAGCGGAATTCCGAGAACAATGGAAGAGTTCCGAAGCATTTTTAAACGTCAGCGGAATGCCGAGAAAAATGGAAGAGTTCCGAAGCATTTTTAAACTGCAGCGGAATTCCTAGAACAATGGAAAAGTTCTGATGCATTTTTAAACTGCAGCGGAATTCCTAGAAAAATGGAAGAGTTCCGAAGCATTTTTAAACTTCAGCGGAATGCCGAGAACAATGGAAGAGTTCCGACGCATTTTTAAACGTCAGCGGAATTCCGAGAACAATGGAAGAGTTCCGAAGCATTTTTAAATGTCAGCGGAATGCCGAGAACAATGGAAGAGTTCCGAAGCATTTTTAAACTTCAGCGGAATGCCGAGAACAATGGAAGAGTTCCGACGCATTTTTAAACGTCAGCGGAATTCCGAGAACAATGGAACAGTTCCGAAGCATTTTTAAACTTCAGCGGAATTCCGAGAACAATGGAAGAGTTCCGAAGCATTTTTAAACATCAGCGGAATTCCGAGAACATAGGAAGAGTTCCGAAGCATTTTTGATCTTCAGCGGAATTCCGAGAACAATGGAAGAGTTCCAAAGCATTTTTAAACGTCAGCAGAATGCCGAGAACAATGGAAGAGTTCCGACGCATTATTAAATGTCAGCGGAATTCCGAGAACAATGGAAGCGATCTGAGGCATTTTTAAACTTCAGCGGAATTTCGAGAACAATGGAAGAGTTCCGAAGCATTTTTAATCTTCAGCGGAATTCCGAGAACAATGGAACAGTTCCGAAGCATTTTTAACTTCAGCAGAATTCCGAGAACAATGGAAGAGTTCCGAAGCATTTTTAAACTTCAGCAGAATTCCGAGAACAATGGAAGAGTTCCGAAGTATTTTTAAACGTCATCGGAATGCCGAGAACAATGGAAGAGTTCCGAAGCATTTTTAAACATCAGCGGAATTCCGAGAACAATGGAAGAGTTCTGAAGCATTTTTAAACTTCAGCGGAATTCCTGGAAAAATGGAAGAGTTCCGAAGCATTTTTAAACTTCAGCGGAATTCCGAGAACAATGGAAGAGTTCTGAAGCATTTTTAAACTTCAGTGGAATTTCGAGAAAAATGGAAGAGTTCCGAAGCATTTTTAAACATCAGCGGAATTCTGAAAACAATGGAAGAGTTCCGAAGCATTTTTAACTTCAGCAGAATTCCGAGAACAATGGAAGAGTTCCGAAGCATTTTTAAACGTCAGCGGAATGCCGAGAACAATGGAAGAGTTCCGACGCATTTTTAAAGGTCAGCGGAATTCCGAGAACAATGTAAGAGATCTGAAGCATTTTTAAACTTCAGCGGAATTTCGAAAGCAATGGAAGAGTTCCGAAGCATTTTTAAACATCTGCGGAATTCTGAGAAGAATGGAAGAGTTCCGAAGCATTTTTAACTTCAGCAGAATTCCGAGAACAATGGAAGAGTTCCGAAGTATTTTTAAACGTCAGCGGAATGCCGAGAACAATGGAAGAGTTCCGAAGCATTTTTAAACATCAGCGGAATTCCGAGAACAATGGAAGAGTTCTGAAGCATTTTTAAACTTCAGCGGAATTTCGAGAACAATGGAAGAGTTCCGAAGCATTTTTAAACGTCAGCGGAATTCTGAGAACAATGGAGGCGTTCCGAAGCATTTTTAAACGTCAGCAGAATTATCAGAACATTAGAAGAGTTCCGAAGCATTTTTAAACTTAAGCGGAATTCCGAGAAAAATGGAAGAGTTCCGAAGCATTTTTAAACTTCAGCGGAATTCCGAGAACAATGGAAGAGTTCCGAAGCATTTTTAAACGTCAGCGGAATGCCGAGAAAAATGGAAGAGTTCCGAAGCATTTTTAAACTGCAGCGGAATTCCTAGAACAATGGAAAAGTTCTGATGCATTTTTAAACTGCAGCGGAATTCCTAGAAAAATGGAAGAGTTCCGAAGCATTTTTAAACTTCAGCGGAATGCCGAGAACAATGGAAGAGTTCCGACGCATTTTTAAACGTCAGCGGAATTCCGAGAACAATGGAAGAGTTCCGAAGCATTTTTAAATGTCAGCGGAATGCCGAGAACAATGGAAGAGTTCCGACGCATTTTTAAACGTCAGCGGAATTCCGAGAACAATGGAAGAGATCTGAAGCATTTTTAAACTTCAGCGGAATTTTGAGAACAATGGAAGAGTTCCGAAGCATTTTTAAACGTCAGCGGAATTCTGAGAACAATGGAAGAGTTCCGAAGCATTTTTAATCTTCAGCAGAATTCCGAGAACAATGGAAGAGTTCCGAAGCATTTTTAAACTTCAGCGGAATTCCGAGAAAAATGGAAGAGTTGCGAAGCATTTTTAGCTTCAGCAGAATTCCGAGAACAATGGAAGAGTTCCGAAGCATTTTTGATCTTCAGCGGAATTCCGAGAACAATGGAAGAGTTCCGAAGCATTTTTAAACGTCAGCAGAATGCCGAGAACAATGGAAGAGTTCCGACGCATTTTTAAATGTCAGCGGAATTCCGAGAACAATGGAAGCGATCTGAAGCATTTTTAAACTTCAGCGGAATTTCGAGAACAATGGAAGAGTTCCGAAGCATTTTTAAATGTCAGCGTAATTTTGAGAACAATGGAAAAGTTCCGAAGCATTTTTAATCTTCAGCGGAATTCCGAGAACAATGGAACAGTTCCGAAGCATTTTTAACTTCAGCAGAATTCCGAGAACAATGGAAGAGTTCCGAAGCATTTTTAAACTTCAGCAGAATTCCGAGAACAATGGAAGAGTTCCGAAGTATTTTTAAACGTCATCGGAATGCCGAGAACAATGGAAGAGTTCCGAAGCATTTTTAAACATCAGCGGAATTCCGAGAACAATGGAAGAGTTCTGAAGCATTTTTAAACTTCAGCGGAATTCCTGGAAAAATGGAAGAGTTCCGAAGCATTTTTAAACTTCAGCGGAATTCCGAGAACAATGGAAGAGTTCTGAAGCATTTTTAAACTTCAGTGGAATTTCGAGAACAATGGAAGAGTTCCGAAGCATTTTTAAACATCAGCGGAATTCTGAAAACAATGGAAGAGTTCCGAAGCATTTTTAACTTCAGCAGAATTCCGAGAACAATGGAAGAGTTCCGAAGCATTTTTAAACGTCAGCGGAATGCCGAGAACAATGGAAGAGTTCCGACGCATTTTTAAAGGTCAGCGGAATTCCGAGAACAATGTAAGAGATCTGAAGCATTTTTAAACTTCAGCGGAATTTCGAGAGCAATGGAAGAGTTCCGAAGCATTTTTAAACATCTGCGGAATTCTGAGAAGAATGGAAGAGTTCCGAAGCATTTTTAACTTCAGCAGAATTCCGAGAACAATGGAAGAGTTCCGAAGTATTTTTAAACGTCAGCGGAATGCCGAGAACAATGGAAGAGTTCCGAAGCATTTTTAAACATCAGCGGAATTCCGAGAACAATGGAAGAGTTCTGAAGCATTTTTAAACTTCAGCGGAATTTCGAGAACAATGGAAGAGTTCCGAAGCATTTTTAAACGTCAGCGGAATTCTGAGAACAATGGAGGCGTTCCGAAGCATTTTTAAACGTCAGCAGAATTATCAGAACATTAGAAGAGTTCCGAAGCATTTTTAAACTTAAGCGGAATTCCGAGAAAAATGGAAGAGTTCCGAAGCATTTTTAAACTTCAGCGGAATTCCGAGAACAATGGAAGAGTTCCGAAGCATTTTTAAACGTCAGCGGAATGCCGAGAAAAATGGAAGAGTTCCGAAGCATTTTTAAACTTCAGCGGAATGCCGAGAACAATGGAAGAGTTCCGAAGCATTTTTAAACTGCAGCGGAATTCCTAGAACAATGGAAAAGTTCTGATGCATTTTTAAACTGCAGCGGAATTCCTAGAAAAATGGAAGTGTTCCGAAGCATTTTTAAACTTCAGCGGAATGCCGAGAACAATGGAAGAGTTCCGACGCATTTTTAAACGTCAGCGGAATTCCGAGAACAATGGAAGAGTTCCGAAGCATTTTTAAATGTCAGCGGAATGCCGAGAACAATGGAAGAGTTCCGACGCATTTTTAAACGTCAGCGGAATTCCGAGAACAATGGAAGAGATCTGAAGCATTTTTAAACTTCAGCGGAATTTTGAGAACAATGGAAGAGTTCCGAAGCATTTTTAAACGTCAGCGGAATTCTGAGAACAATGGAAGAGTTCCGAAGCATTTTTAATCTTCAGCAGAATTCCGAGAACAATGGAAGAGTTCCGAAGCATTTTTAAACTTCAGCGGAATTCCGAGAAAAATGGAAGAGTTGCGAAGCATTTTTAGCTTCAGCAGAATTCCGAGAACAATGGAAGAGTTCCGAAGCATTTTTGATCTTCAGCGGAATTCCGAGAACAATGGAAGAGTTCCGAAGCATTTTTAAACGTCAGCAGAATGCCGAGAACAATGGAAGAGTTCCGACGCATTTTTAAATGTCAGCGGAATTCCGAGAACAATGGAAGCGATCTGAAGCATTTTTAAACTTCAGCGGAATTTCGAGAACAATGGAAGAGTTCCGAAGCATTTTTAAATGTCAGCGTAATTTTGAGAACAATGGAAAAGTTCCGAAGCATTTTTAATCTTCAGCGGAATTCCGAGAACAATGGAACAGTTCCGAAGCATTTTTAACTTCAGCAGAATTCCGAGAACAATGGAAGAGTTCCGAAGCATTTTTAAACTTCAGCAGAATTCCGAGAACAATGGAAGAGTTCCGAAGTATTTTTAAACGTCATCGGAATGCCGAGAACAATGGAAGAGTTCCGAAGCATTTTTAAACATCAGCGGAATTCCGAGAACAATGGAAGAGTTCTGAAGCATTTTTAAACTTCAGCGGAATTCCTGGAAAAATGGAAGAGTTCCGAAGCATTTTTAAACTTCAGCGGAATTCCGAGAAAAATGGAAGAGTTGCGAAGCATTTTTAGCTTCAGCAGAATTCCGAGAACAATGGAAGAGGTCCGAAGCATTTTTAAACATCAGCAGAATTCCGAGAACAATGTAAGAGATCTGAAGCATTTTTAAACTTCAGCGGAATTTCGAGAGCAATGGAAGAGTTCCGAAGCATTTTTAAACATCTGCGGAATTCTGAGAACAATGGAAGAGTTCCGAAGCATTTTTAAACTTCAGCAGAATTCCGAGAACAATGGAGGCATTCCGAAGCATTTTTAAACGTCAGCAGTATTCTCAGAACAATGGAAGAGCTCCAAAGCATTTTTAAATTTCAGCAGAATTCCGAGAACAGTGGAAGAGTTCCGAAGCATTTTTAAACTTTAGCAGAATTCCGAGAACAATGGAGGCGTTCCGAAGCATTTTTAAACGTCAGCGGAATTCTCAGAACAATGGAAGAGTTCTGATGCATTTTTAAACTTCAGGGGAATTTCTAGAACAATGGAAGAGTTCCGAAGCATTTTTAAACATCAGCGGAATTCTGAGAACAACGGAAGAGTTCCGAAGCATTTTTAACTTCAGCAGAATTCCGAGAACAATGGAAGAGTTCCGAAGCATTTTTAAACGTCAGCGGAATGCCGAGAACAATGGAAGAGTTCCGACGCATTTTTAAAGGTCAGCGGAATTCCGAGAACAATGTAAGAGATCTGAAGCATTTTTAAACTTCAGCGGAATTTCGAGAGCAATGGAGGCATTCCGAAGCATTTTTAAACGTCAGCAGTATTCTCAGAACAATGGAAGAGCTCCAAAGCATTTTTAAACTTCAGCAGAATTCCGAGAAAAATGGAAGAGTTCCGAAGCATTTTTAAACTGCAGCGGAATTCCTAGAAAAATGGAAGAGTTCTGATGCATTTTTAAACTTCAGCGGAATTTCTAGAACAATGGAAGAGTTCCGAAGCATTTTAAAATTTCAGCAGAATTCCGAGAACAGTGGAAGAGTTCCGAAGCATTTTTAAACTTTAGCAGAATTCCGAGAACAATGGAGGCGTTCCGAAGCATTTTTAAACGTCAGCGGAATTCTCAGAACAATGGAAGAGTTCTGATGCATTTTTAAACTTCAGGGGAATTTCTAGAACAATGGAAGAGTTCCGAAGCATTTTTAAACATCAGCGGAATTCTGAGAACAACGGAAGAGTTCCGAAGCATTTTTAAACTTCAGCAGAATTCCGAGAACAATGGAAGAGTTCCGAAGCATTTTTAAACGTCAGCGGAATGCCGAGAACAATGGAAGAGTTCCGACGCATTTTTAAAGGTCAGCGGAATTCCGAGAACAATGTAAGAGATCTGAAGCATTTTTAAACTTCAGCGGAATTTCGAGAGCAATGGAAGAGTTCCGAAGCATTTTAAACATCTGCGGAATTCTGAGAAGAATGGAAGAGTTCCGAAGCATTTTTAACTTCAGCAGAATTCCGAGAACAATGGAAGAGTTCCGAAGTATTTTTAAACGTCAGCGGAATGCCGAGAACAATGGAAGAGTTCCGAAGCATTTTTAAACATCAGCGGAATTCCGAGAACAATGGAAGAGTTCTGAAGCATTTTTAAACATCAGCGGAATTCTGAGAACAATGGAGGCGTTCCGAAGCATATTTAAACGTCAGCAGAATTCTCAGAACAATGGAAGAGTTCCGAAGCATTTTTAAACTTCAGCGGAATTCCGAGAAAAATGGAAGAGTTCCGACGCATTTTTAAACGTCAGCGGAATTCCGAGAACAATGGAACAGATCTGAAGCATTTTTAAACTTCAGCGGAATTTTGAGAACAATGGAAGAGTTCCGAAGCATTTTTAAACGTCAGCAGAATTCTGAGAACAATGGAAGAGTTCCGAAGCATTTTTAATCTTCAGCGGAATTCCGAGAACAATGGAACAGTTCCGAAGCATTTTTAACTTCAGCAGAATTCCGAGAACAATGGAAGAGTTCCGAAGCATTTTTAAACTTCAGCAGAATTCCGAGAAAAATGGAAGAGTTGCGAAGCATTTTTAACTTCAGCAGAATTCCGAGAACAATGGAATAGTTCCGAAGCATTTTTAGACGTCAGCGGAATGCCGAGAACAATGGAAGAGTTCCGACGCATTTTTAAAGGTCAGCGGAATTCCGAGAACAATGTAAGAGATCTGAAGCATTTTTAAACTTCAGCGGAATTTCGAGAGCTATGGAAGAGTTCCAAAGCATTTTTAAACATCTGCGGAATTCTGAGAACAATGGAAGAGTTCCCAAGCATTTTTAAACTTCAGCGGAATTCCGAGAACAATGGAAGAGTTCCGAAGCATTTTTAAACGTCAGCAGTATGCCGAGAACAATGGAAGAGTTCCGACGCATTTTTAAACGTCAACGGAATTATGAGAACAATGGAAGAGATCTGAAGCATTTTTAAACTTCAGCAGAATTCCGAGAACAATGGAAGAGTTCCGAAGTATTTTTAAACGTCATCGGAATGCCGAGAACAATGGAAGAGTTCCGAAGCATTTTTAAACATCAGCGGAATTCCGAGAACAATGGAAGAGTTCTGAAGCATTTTTAAACTTCAGCGGAATTCCGAGAACAATGGAAGAGTTCCAAAGCATTTTTAAACTTCAGCGGAATTCCTAGAAAAATGGAAGAGTTCCGAAGCATTTTTAAACTTCAGCGGAATTCCGAGAACAATGGAAGAGTTCTGAAGCATTTTTAAACTTCAGTGGAATTTCGAGAACAATGGAAGAGTTCCGAAGCATTTTTACTTCAGCAAAATTTCGAGAGCAATGGAAGAGTTCCGAAGCATTTTTAAACATCTGCGGAATTCTGAGAACAATGGAAGAGTTCCGAAGCATTTTTAAACTTCAGCGGAATTTCGAGAACAATGGAAGAGTTCCGAAGTATTTTTAAACGTCAGCGGAATGCCGAGAACAATGGAAGAGTTCCGAAGCATTTTTAAACATCAGCGGAATTCCGAGAACAATGGAAGAGTTCTGAAGCATTTTTAAACTTCAGCGGAATTTCGAGAACAATGGAAGAGTTCCGAAGCATTTTTAAACGTCAGCGGAATTCTGAGAACAATGGAGGCGTTCCGAAGCATTTTTAAACGTCAGCAGAATTATCAGAACATTAGAAGAGTTCCGAAGCATTTTTAAACTTAAGCGGAATTCCGAGAAAAATGGAAGAGTTCCGAAGCATTTTTAAACTTCAGCGGAATTCCGAGAACAATGGAAGAGTTCCGAAGCATTTTTAAACGTCAGCGGAATGCCGAGAAAAATGGAAGAGTTCCGTAGCATTTTTAAACTGCAGCGGAATTCCTAGAACAATGGAAAAGTTCTGATGCATTTTTAAACTGCAGCGGAATTCCTAGAAAAATGGAAGAGTTCCGAAGCATTTTTAAACTTCAGCGGAATGCCGAGAACAATGGAAGAGTTCCGACGCATTTTTAAACGTCAGCGGAATTCCGAGAACAATGGAAGAGTTCCGAAGCATTTTTAAATGTCAGCGGAATGCCGAGAACAATGGAAGAGTTCCGACGCATTTTTAAACGTCAGCGGAATTCCGAGAACAATAGAAGAGATCTGAAGCATTTTTAAACTTCAGCGGAATTTTGAGAACAATGGAAGAGTTCCGAAGCATTTTTAAACGTCAGCGGAATTCTGAGAACAATGGAAGAGTTCCGAAGCATTTTTAATCTTCAGCAGAATTCCGAGAACAATGGAAGAGTTCCGAAGCATTTTTAAACTTCAGCGGAATTCCGAGAAAAATGGAAGAGTTGCGAAGCATTTTTAGCTTCAGCAGAATTCCGAGAACAATGGAAGAGTTCCGAAGCATTTTTGATCTTCAGCGGAATTCCGAGAACAATGGAAGAGTTCCGAAGCATTTTTAAACGTCAGCAGAATGCCGAGAACAATGGAAGAGTTCCGACGCATTTTTAAATGTCAGCGGAATTCCGAGAACAATGGAAGCGATCTGAAGCATTTTTAAACTTCAGCGGAATTTCGAGAACAATGGAAGAGTTCCGAAGCATTTTTAAATGTCAGCGTAATTTTGAGAACAATGGAAAAGTTCCGAAGCATTTTTAATCTTCAGCGGAATTCCGAGAACAATGGAACAGTTCCGAAGCATTTTTAACTTCAGCAGAATTCCGAGAACAATGGAAGAGTTCCGAAGCATTTTTAAACTTCAGCAGAATTCCGAGAACAATGGAAGAGTTCCGAAGTATTTTTAAACGTCATCGGAATGCCGAGAACAATGGAAGAGTTCCGAAGCATTTTTAAACATCAGCGGAATTCCGAGAACAATGGAAGAGTTCTGAAGCATTTTTAAACTTCAGCGGAATTCCTGGAAAAATGGAAGAGTTCCGAAGCATTTTTAAACTGCAGCGGAATTCCTAGAAAAATGGAAGAGTTCTGATGCATTTTTAAACTTCAGCGGAATTTCTAGAACAATGGAAGAGTTCCGAAGCATTTTAAAATTTCAGCAGAATTCCGAGAACAGTGGAAGAGTTCCGAAGCATTTTTAAACTTTAGCAGAATTCCGAGAACAATGGAGGCGTTCCGAAGCATTTTTAAACGTCAGCGGAATTTCTAGAACAATGGAAGAGTTCCGAAGCATTTTTAAACTTCAGGGGAATTTCTAGAACAATGGAAGAGTTCCGAAGCATTTTTAAACGTCAGCGGAATTCTGAGAACA
The DNA here is from genome assembly GCF_046119375.1 of Phyllobates terribilis. NCBI lineage: Eukaryota > Metazoa > Chordata > Amphibia > Anura > Dendrobatidae > Phyllobates > Phyllobates terribilis. The sequence continues at coordinate 634,809,719 of NW_027362762.1, forward strand.
ATGGAGGCGTTCCGAAGCATATTTAAACGTCAGCAGAATTCTCAGAATATTGGAAGAGTTCCGAAGCATTTTTAAACTTCAGCGGAATTCCGAGAAAAATGGAAGAGTTCCGACGCATTTTTAAACGTCAGCAGAATTATCAGAACATTAGAAGAGTTCCGAAGCATTTTTAAACTTAAGCGGAATTCCGAGAAAAATGGAAGAGTTCCGAAGCATTTTTAAACTTCAGCGGAATTCCGAGAACAATGGAAGAGTTCCGAAGCATTTTTAAACGTCAGCGGAATGCCGAGAAAAATGGAAGAGTTCCGAAGCATTTTTAAACTGCAGCGGAATTCCTAGAACAATGGAAAAGTTCTGATGCATTTTTAAACTGCAGCGGAATTCCTAGAAAAATGGAAGAGTTCCGAAGCATTTTTAAACTTCAGCGGAATTCCGAGAACAATGGAAGAGATCTGAAGCATTTTTAAACTTCAGCGGAATTTTGAGAACAATGGAAGAGTTCCGAAGCATTTTTAAACGTCAGCGGAATTCTGAGAACAATGGAAGAGTTCCGAAGCATTTTTAATCTTCAGCAGAATTCCGAGAACAATGGAAGAGTTCCGAAGCATTTTTAAACTTCAGCGGAATTCCGAGAAAAATGGAAGAGTTGCGAAGCATTTTTAGCTTCAGCAGAATTCCGAGAACAATGGAAGAGTTCCGAAGCATTTTTGATCTTCAGCGGAATTCCGAGAACAATGGAAGAGTTCCGAAGCATTTTTAAACGTCAGCAGAATGCCGAGAACAATGGAAGAGTTCCGACGCATTTTTAAATGTCAGCGGAATTCCGAGAACAATGGAAGCGATCTGAAGCATTTTTAAACTTCAGCGGAATTTCGAGAACAATGGAAGAGTTCCGAAGCATTTTTAAATGTCAGCGTAATTTTGAGAACAATGGAAAAGTTCCGAAGCATTTTTAATCTTCAGCGGAATTCCGAGAACAATGGAACAGTTCCGAAGCATTTTTAACTTCAGCAGAATTCCGAGAACAATGGAAGAGTTCTGATGCATTTTTAAACTTCAGCGGAATTTCTAGAACAATGGAAGAGTTCCGAAGCATTTTAAAATTTCAGCAGAATTCCGAGAACAGTGGAAGAGTTCCGAAGCATTTTTAAACTTTAGCAGAATTCCGAGAACAATGGAGGCGTTCCGAAGCATTTTTAAACGTCAGCGGAATTTCTAGAACAATGGAAGAGTTCCGAAGCATTTTTAAACTTCAGGGGAATTTCTAGAACAATGGAAGAGTTCCGAAGCATTTTTAAACGTCAGCGGAATTCTGAGAACAATGGAGGCGTTCCGAAGCATATTTAAACGTCAGCAGAATTCTCAGAACATTGGAAGAGTTCCGAAGCATTTTTAAACTTCAGCGGAATTCCGAGAAAAATGGAAGAGTTCCGACGCATTTTTAAACGTCAGCGGAATTCCGAGAACAATGGAACAGTTCCGAAGCATTTTTAACTTCAGCAGAATTCCGAGAACAATGGAATAGTTCCGAAGCATTTTTAGACGTCAGCGGAATGCCGAGAACAATGGAAGAGTTCCGACGCATTTTTAAAGGTCAGCGGAATTCCGAGAACAATGTAAGAGATCTGAAGCATTTTTAAACTTCAGCGGAATTTCGAGAGCTATGGAAGAGTTCCGAAGCATTTTTAAACATCTGCGGAATTCTGAGAACAATGGAAGAGTTCCCAAGCATTTTTAAACTTCAGCGGAATTCCGAGAACAATGGAAGAGTTCCGAAGCATTTTTAAACGTCAGCAGTATGCCGAGAACAATGGAAGAGTTCCGACGCATTTTTAAACGTCAACGGAATTCTGAGAACAATGGAAGAGATCTGAAGCATTTTTAAACTTCAGCGGAATTTTGAGAACAATGGAAGAGTTCCGAAGCATTTTTAAACGTCAGCGGAATTCTGAGAACAATGGAAGAGTTCCGAAGCATTTTTAATCTTCAGCGGAATTCCGAGAACAATGGAACAGTTCCGAAGCATTTTTAAACTTCAGCGGAATTCCGAGAACAATGGAAGAGTTCCGAAGCATTTTTAAACATCAGCGGAATTCCGAGAACATAGGAAGAGTTCCGAAGCATTTTTGATCTTCAGCGGAATTCCGAGAACAATGGAAGAGTTCCGAAGCATTTTTAAACGTCAGCAGAATGCCGAGAACAATGGAAGAGTTCCGACGCATTTTTAAATGTCAGCGGAATTCCGAGAACAATGGAAGCGATCTGAAGCATTTTTAAACTTCAGCGGAATTTCGAGAACAATGGAAGAGTTCCGAAGCATTTTTAAATGTCAGCGTAATTTTGAGAACAATGGAAAAGTTCCGAAGCATTTTTAATCTTCAGCGGAATTCCGAGAACAATGGAACAGTTCCGAAGCATTTTTAACTTCAGCAGAATTCCGAGAACAATGGAAGAGTTCCGAAGCATTTTTAAACTTCAGCAGAATTCCGAGAACAATGGAAGAGTTCCGAAGTATTTTTAAACGTCATCGGAATGCCGAGAACAATGGAAGAGTTCCGAAGCATTTTTAAACATCAGCGGAATTCCGAGAACAATGGAAGAGTTCTGAAGCATTTTTAAACTTCAGCGGAATTCCTGGAAAAATGGAAGAGTTCCGAAGCATTTTTAAACTTCAGTGGAATTTCGAGAACAATGGAAGAGTTCCGAAGCATTTTTAAACATCTGCGGAATTCTGAAAACAATGGAAGAGTTCCGAAGCATTTTTAACTTCAGCAGAATTCCGAGAACAATGGAAGAGTTCCGAAGCATTTTTAAACGTCAGCGGAATGCCGAGAACAATGAAAGAGTTCCGACGCATTTTTAAAGGTCAGCGGAATTCCGAGAACAATTAAGAGATCTGAAGCATTTTTAAACTTCAGCGGAATTTCGAGAGCAATGGAAGAGTTCCGAAGCATTTTTAAACATCTGCGGAATTCTGAGAAGAATGGAAGAGTTCCGAAGCATTTTTAACTTCAGCAGAATTCCGAGAACAATGGAAGAGTTCCGAAGTATTTTTAAACGTCAGCGGAATGCCGAGAACAATGGAAGAGTTCCGAAGCATTTTTAAACATCAGCGGAATTCCGAGAACAATGGAAGAGTTCTGAAGCATTTTTAAACTTCAGCGGAATTTCGAGAACAATGGAAGAGTTCCGAAGCATTTTTAAACGTCAGCGGAATTCTGAGAACAATGGAGGCGTTCCGAAGCATTTTTAAACGTCAGCAGAATTATCAGAACATTGGAAGAGTTCCGAAGCATTTTTAAACTTAAGCGGAATTCCGAGAAAAATGGAAGAGTTCCGAAGCATTTTTAAACTTCAGCGTAATTCCGAGAACAATGGAAGAGTTCCGAAGCATTTTTAAACGTCAGCGGAATGCCGAGAAAAATGGAAGAGTTCCGAAGCATTTTTAAACTGCAGCGGAATTCCTAGAACAATGGAAAAGTTCTGATGCATTTTTAAACTGCAGCGGAATTCCTAGAAAAATGGAAGAGTTCCGAAGCATTTTTAAACTTCAGCGGAATGCCGAGAACAATGGAAGAGTTCCGACGCATTTTTAAACGTCAGCGGAATTCCGAGAACAATGGAAGAGTTCCGAAGCATTTTTAAATGTCAGCGGAATGCCGAGAACAATGGAAGAGTTCCGACGCATTTTTAAAGGTCAGCGGAATTCCGAGAACAATGGAAGAGATCTGAAGCATTTTTAAACTTCAGCGGAATTTCGAGAGCTATGGAAGAGTTCCGAAGCATTTTTAAACATCTGCGGAATTCTGAGAACAATGGAAGAGTTCCCAAGCATTTTTAAACTTCAGCGGAATTCCGAGAACAATGGAAGAGTTCCGAAGCATTTTTAAACGTCAGCAGTATGCCGAGAACAATGGAAGAGTTCCGACGCATTTTTAAACGTCAACGGAATTCTGAGAACAATGGAAGAGATCTGAAGCATTTTTAAACTTCAGCGGAATTTTGAGAACAATGGAAGAGTTCCGAAGCATTTTTAAACGTCAGCGGAATTCTGAGAACAATGGAAGAGTTCCGAAGCATTTTTAATCTTCAGCGGAATTCCGAGAACAATGGAACAGTTCCGAAGCATTTTTAAACTTCAGCGGAATTCAGAGAACAATGGAAGAGTTCCGAAGCATTTTTAAACATCAGCGGAATTCCGAGAACATAGGAAGAGTTCCGAAGCATTTTTGATCTTCAGCGGAATTCCGAGAACAATGGAAGAGTTCCGAAGCATTTTTAAACGTCAGCAGAATGCCGAGAACAATGGAAGAGTTCCGACGCATTTTTAAATGTCAGCGGAATTCCGAGAACAATGGAAGCGATCTGAAGCATTTTTAAACTTCAGCGGAATTTCGAGAACAATGGAAGAGTTCCGAAGCATTTTTAAATGTCAGCATAATTTTGAGAACAATGGAAAAGTTCCGAAGCATTTTTAATCTTCAGCGGAATTCCGAGAACAATGGAACAGTTCCGAAGCATTTTTAACTTCAGCAGAATTCCGAGAACAATGGAAGAGTTCCGAAGCATTTTTAAACTTCAGCAGAATTCCGAGAACAATGGAAGAGTTCCGAAGTATTTTTAAACGTCATCGGAATGCCGAGAACAATGGAAGAGTTCCGAAGCATTTTTAAACATCAGCGGAATTCCGAGAACAATGGAAGAGTTCTGAAGCATTTTTAAACTTCAGCGGAATTCCTGGAAAAATGGAAGAGTTCCGAAGCATTTTTAAACTTCAGCGGAATTCCGAGAACAATGGAAGAGTTCTGAAGCATTTTTAAACTTCAGTGGAATTTCGAGAAAAATGGAAGAGTTCCGAAGCATTTTTAAACATCAGCGGAATTCTGAAAACAATGGAAGAGTTCCGAAGCATTTTTAACTTCAGCAGAATTCCGAGAACAATGGAAGAGTTCCGAAGCATTTTTAAACGTCAGCGGAATGCCGAGAACAATGGAAGAGTTCCGACGCATTTTTAAAGGTCAGCGGAATTCCGAGAACAATGTAAGAGATCTGAAGCATTTTTAAACTTCAGCGGAATTTCGAGAGCAATGGAAGAGTTCCGAAGCATTTTTAAACATCTGCGGAATTCTGAGAAGAATGGAAGAGTTCCGAAGCATTTTTAACTTCAGCAGAATTCCGAGAACAATGGAAGAGTTCCGAAGTATTTTTAAACGTCAGCGGAATGCCGAGAACAATGGAAGAGTTCCGAAGCATTTTTAAACATCAGCGGAATTCCGAGAACAATGGAAGAGTTCTGAAGCATTTTTAAACTTCAGCGGAATTTCGAGAACAATGGAAGAGTTCCGAAGCATTTTTAAACGTCAGCGGAATTCTGAGAACAATGGAGGCGTTCCGAAGCATTTTTAAACGTCAGCAGAATTATCAGAACATTAGAAGAGTTCCGAAGCATTTTTAAACTTAAGCGGAATTCCGAGAAAAATGGAAGAGTTCCGAAGCATTTTTAAACTTCAGCGGAATTCCGAGAACAATGGAAGAGTTCCGAAGCATTTTTAAACGTCAGCGGAATGCCGAGAAAAATGGAAGAGTTCCGAAGCATTTTTAAACTGCAGCGGAATTCCTAGAACAATGGAAAAGTTCTGATGCATTTTTAAACTGCAGCGGAATTCCTAGAAAAATGGAAGAGTTCCGAAGCATTTTTAAACTTCAGCGGAATGCCGAGAACAATGGAAGAGTTCCGACGCATTTTTAAACGTCAGCGGAATTCCGAGAACAATGGAAGAGTTCCGAAGCATTTTTAAATGTCAGCGGAATGCCGAGAACAATGGAAGAGTTCCGACGCATTTTTAAACGTCAGCGGAATTCCGAGAACAATGGAAGAGATCTGAAGCATTTTTAAACTTCAGCGGAATTTTGAGAACAATGGAAGAGTTCCGAAGCATTTTTAAACGTCAGCGGAATTCTGAGAACAATGGAAGAGTTCCGAAGCATTTTTAATCTTCAGCAGAATTCCGAGAACAATGGAAGAGTTCCGAAGCATTTTTAAACTTCAGCGGAATTCCGAGAAAAATGGAAGAGTTGCGAAGCATTTTTAGCTTCAGCAGAATTCCGAGAACAATGGAAGAGTTCCGAAGCATTTTTGATCTTCAGCGGAATTCCGAGAACAATGGAAGAGTTCCGAAGCATTTTTAAACGTCAGCAGAATGCCGAGAACAATGGAAGAGTTCCGACGCATTTTTAAATGTCAGCGGAATTCCGAGAACAATGGAAGCGATCTGAAGCATTTTTAAACTTCAGCGGAATTTCGAGAACAATGGAAGAGTTCCGAAGCATTTTTAAATGTCAGCGTAATTTTGAGAACAATGGAAAAGTTCCGAAGCATTTTTAATCTTCAGCGGAATTCCGAGAACAATGGAACAGTTCCGAAGCATTTTTAACTTCAGCAGAATTCCGAGAACAATGGAAGAGTTCCGAAGCATTTTTAAACTTCAGCAGAATTCCGAGAACAATGGAAGAGTTCCGAAGTATTTTTAAACGTCATCGGAATGCCGAGAACAATGGAAGAGTTCCGACGCATTTTTAAAGGTCAGCGGAATTCCGAGAACAATGTAAGAGATCTGAAGCATTTTTAAACTTCAGCGGAATTTCGAGAGCAATGGAAGAGTTCCGAAGCATTTTTAAACATCTGCGGAATTCTGAGAAGAATGGAAGAGTTCCGAAGCATTTTTAACTTCAGCAGAATTCCGAGAACAATGGAAGAGTTCCGAAGTATTTTTAAACGTCAGCGGAATGCCGAGAACAATGGAAGAGTTCCGAAGCATTTTTAAACATCAGCGGAATTCCGAGAACAATGGAAGAGTTCTGAAGCATTTTTAAACATCAGCGGAATTCCGAGAACAATGGAAGAGTTCTGAAGCATTTTTAAACTTCAGCGGAATTCCTGGAAAAATGGAAGAGTTCCGAAGCATTTTTAAACTTCAGTGGAATTTCGAGAACAATGGAAGAGTTCCGAAGCATTTTTAAACATCAGCGGAATTCTGAAAACCATGGAAGAGTTCCGAAGCATTTTTAACTTCAGCAGAATTCCGAGAACAATGGAAGAGTTCCGAAGCATTTTTAAACGTCAGCGGAATGCCGAGAACAATGAAAGAGTTCCGACGCATTTTTAAAGGTCAGCGGAATTCCGAGAACAATTAAGAGATCTGAAGCATTTTTAAACTTCAGCGGAATTTCGAGAGCAATGGAAGAGTTCCGAAGCATTTTTAAACATCTGCGGAATTCTGAGAAGAATGGAAGAGTTCCGAAGCATTTTTAACTTCAGCAGAATTCCGAGAACAATGGAAGAGTTCCGAAGTATTTTTAAACGTCAGCGGAATGCCGAGAACAATGGAAGAGTTCCGAAGCATTTTTAAACATCAGCGGAATTCCGAGAACAATGGAAGAGTTCTGAAGCATTTTTAAACTTCAGCGGAATTTCGAGAACAATGGAAGAGTTCCGAAGCATTTTTAAACGTCAGCGGAATTCTGAGAACAATGGAGGCGTTCCGAAGCATTTTTAAACGTCAGCAGAATTATCAGAACATTGGAAGAGTTCCGAAGCATTTTTAAACTTAAGCGGAATTCCGAGAAAAATGGAAGAGTTCCGAAGCATTTTTAAACTTCAGCGTAATTCCGAGAACAATGGAAGAGTTCCGAAGCATTTTTAAACGTCAGCGGAATGCCGAGAAAAATGGAAGAGTTCCGAAGCATTTTTAAACTGCAGCGGAATTCCTAGAACAATGGAAAAGTTCTGATGCATTTTTAAACTGCAGCGGAATTCCTAGAAAAATGGAAGAGTTCCGAAGCATTTTTAAACTTCAGCGGAATGCCGAGAACAATGGAAGAGTTCCGACGCATTTTTAAACGTCAGCGGAATTCCGAGAACAATGGAAGAGTTCCGAAGCATTTTTAAATGTCAGCGGAATGCCGAGAACAATGGAAGAGTTCCGACGCATTTTTAAAGGTCAGCGGAATTCCGAGAACAATGGAAGAGATCTGAAGCATTTTTAAACTTCAGCGGAATTTCGAGAGCTATGGAAGAGTTCCGAAGCATTTTTAAACATCTGCGGAATTCTGAGAACAATGGAAGAGTTCCCAAGCATTTTTAAACTTCAGCGGAATTCCGAGAACAATGGAAGAGTTCCGAAGCATTTTTAAACGTCAGCAGTATGCCGAGAACAATGGAAGAGTTCCGACGCATTTTTAAACGTCAACGGAATTCTGAGAACAATGGAAGAGATCTGAAGCATTTTTAAACTTCAGCGGAATTTTGAGAACAATGGAAGAGTTCCGAAGCATTTTTAAACGTCAGCGGAATTCTGAGAACAATGGAAGAGTTCCGAAGCATTTTTAATCTTCAGCGGAATTCCGAGAACAATGGAACAGTTCCGAAGCATTTTTAAACTTCAGCGGAATTCAGAGAACAATGGAAGAGTTCCGAAGCATTTTTAAACATCAGCGGAATTCCGAGAACATAGGAAGAGTTCCGAAGCATTTTTGATCTTCAGCGGAATTCCGAGAACAATGGAAGAGTTCCGAAGCATTTTTAAACGTCAGCAGAATGCCGAGAACAATGGAAGAGTTCCGACGCATTTTTAAATGTCAGCGGAATTCCGAGAACAATGGAAGCGATCTGAAGCATTTTTAAACTTCAGCGGAATTTCGAGAACAATGGAAGAGTTCCGAAGCATTTTTAAATGTCAGCATAATTTTGAGAACAATGGAAAAGTTCCGAAGCATTTTTAATCTTCAGCGGAATTCCGAGAACAATGGAACAGTTCCGAAGCATTTTTAACTTCAGCAGAATTCCGAGAACAATGGAAGAGTTCCGAAGCATTTTTAAACTTCAGCAGAATTCCGAGAACAATGGAAGAGTTCCGAAGTATTTTTAAACGTCATCGGAATGCCGAGAACAATGGAAGAGTTCCGAAGCATTTTTAAACATCAGCGGAATTCCGAGAACAATGGAAGAGTTCTGAAGCATTTTTAAACTTCAGCGGAATTCCTGGAAAAATGGAAGAGTTCCGAAGCATTTTTAAACTTCAGCGGAATTCCGAGAACAATGGAAGAGTTCTGAAGCATTTTTAAACTTCAGTGGAATTTCGAGAAAAATGGAAGAGTTCCGAAGCATTTTTAAACATCAGCGGAATTCTGAAAACAATGGAAGAGTTCCGAAGCATTTTTAACTTCAGCAGAATTCCGAGAACAATGGAAGAGTTCCGAAGCATTTTTAAACGTCAGCGGAATGCCGAGAACAATGGAAGAGTTCCGACGCATTTTTAAAGGTCAGCGGAATTCCGAGAACAATGTAAGAGATCTGAAGCATTTTTAAACTTCAGCGGAATTTCGAGAGCAATGGAAGAGTTCCGAAGCATTTTTAAACATCTGCGGAATTCTGAGAAGAATGGAAGAGTTCCGAAGCATTTTTAACTTCAGCAGAATTCCGAGAACAATGGAAGAGTTCCGAAGTATTTTTAAACGTCAGCGGAATGCCGAGAACAATGGAAGAGTTCCGAAGCATTTTTAAACATCAGCGGAATTCCGAGAACAATGGAAGAGTTCTGAAGCATTTTTAAACTTCAGCGGAATTTCGAGAACAATGGAAGAGTTCCGAAGCATTTTTAAACGTCAGCGGAATTCTGAGAACAATGGAGGCGTTCCGAAGCATTTTTAAACGTCAGCAGAATTATCAGAACATTAGAAGAGTTCCGAAGCATTTTTAAACTTAAGCGGAATTCCGAGAAAAATGGAAGAGTTCCGAAGCATTTTTAAACTTCAGCGGAATTCCGAGAACAATCGAAGAGTTCCGAAGCATTTTTAAACGTCAGCGGAATGCCGAGAAAAATGGAAGAGTTCCGAAGCATTTTTAAACTGCAGCGGAATTCCTAGAACAATGGAAAAGTTCTGATGCATTTTTAAACTGCAGCGGAATTCCTAGAAAAATGGAAGAGTTCCGAAGCATTTTTAAACTTCAGCGGAATGCCGAGAACAATGGAAGAGTTCCGACGCATTTTTAAACGTCAGCGGAATTCCGAGAACAATGGAAGAGTTCCGAAGCATTTTTAAATGTCAGCGGAATGCCGAGAACAATGGAAGAGTTCCGACGCATTTTTAAACGTCAGCGGAATTCCGAGAACAATGGAAGAGATCTGAAGCATTTTTAAACTTCAGCGGAATTTTGAGAACAATGGAAGAGTTCCGAAGCATTTTTAAACGTCAGCGGAATTCTGAGAACAATGGAAGAGTTCCGAAGCATTTTTAATCTTCAGCAGAATTCCGAGAACAATGGAAGAGTTCCGAAGCATTTTTAAACTTCAGCGGAATTCCGAGAAAAATGGAAGAGTTGCGAAGCATTTTTAGCTTCAGCAGAATTCCGAGAACAATGGAAGAGTTCCGAAGCATTTTTGATCTTCAGCGGAATTCCGAGAACAATGGAAGAGTTCCGAAGCATTTTTAAACGTCAGCAGAATGCCGAGAACAATGGAAGAGTTCCGACGCATTTTTAAATGTCAGCGGAATTCCGAGAACAATGGAAGCGATCTGAAGCATTTTTAAACTTCAGCGGAATTTCGAGAACAATGGAAGAGTTCCGAAGCATTTTTAAATGTCAGCGTAATTTTGAGAACAATGGAAAAGTTCCGAAGCATTTTTAATCTTCAGCGGAATTCCGAGAACAATGGAACAGTTCCGAAGCATTTTTAACTTCAGCAGAATTCCGAGAACAATGGAAGAGTTCCGAAGCATTTTTAAACTTCAGCAGAATTCCGAGAACAATGGAAGAGTTCTGAAGCATTTTTAAACATCAGCGGAATTCTGAGAACAATGGAGGCGTTCCGAAGCATATTTAAACGTCAGCAGAATTCTCAGAACAATGGAAGAGTTCCGAAGCATTTTTAAACTTCAGCGGAATTCCGAGAAAAATGGAAGAGTTCCGACGCATTTTTAAACGTCAGCGGAATTCCGAGAACAATGGAACAGATCTGAAGCATTTTTAAACTTCAGCGGAATTTTGAGAACAATGGAAGAGTTCCGACGCATTTTTAAACGTCAGCGGAATTCCGAGAACAATGGAACAGATCTGAAGCATTTTTAAACTTCAGCGGAATTTTGAGAACAATGGAACAGTTCCGAAGCATTTTTAACTTCAGCAGAATTCCGAGAACAATGGAAGAGTTCCGAAGCATTTTTAAACTTCAGCAGAATTCCGAGAAAAATGGAAGAGTTGCGAAGCATTTTTAACTTCAGCAGAATTCCGAGAACAATGGAATAGTTCCGAAGCATTTTTAGACGTCAGCGGAATGCCGAGAACAATGGAAGAGTTCCGACGCATTTTTAAAGGTCAGCGGAATTCCGAGAACAATGTAAGAGATCTGAAGCATTTTTAAACTTCAGCGGAATTTCGAGAGCTATGGAAGAGTTCCGAAGCATTTTTAAACATCTGCGGAATTCTGAGAACAATGGAAGAGTTCCCAAGCATTTTTAAACTTCAGCGGAATTCCGAGAACAATGGAAGAGTTCCGAAGCATTTTTAAACGTCAGCAGTATGCCGAGAACAATGGAAGAGTTCCGACGCATTTTTAAACGTCAACGGAATTATGAGAACAATGGAAGAGATCTGAAGCATTTTTAAACTTCAGCAGAATTCCGAGAACAATGGAAGAGTTTCGAAGTATTTTTAAACGTCATCGGAATGCCGAGAACAATGGAAGAGTTCCGAAGCATTTTTAAACATCAGCGGAATTCCGAGAACAATGGAAGAGTTCTGAAGCATTTTTAAACTTCAGCGGAATTCCGAGAACAATGGAAGAGTTCCAAAGCATTTTTAAACTTCAGCGGAATTCCTAGAAAAATGGAAGAGTTCCGAAGCATTTTTAAACTTCAGCGGAATTCCGAGAACAATGGAAGAGTTCTGAAGCATTTTTAAACTTCAGTGGAATTTCGAGAACAATGGAAGAGTTCCGAAGCATTTTTACTTCAGCAAAATTTCGAGAGCAATGGAAGAGTTCCGAAGCATTTTTAAACATCTGCGGAATTCTGAGAACAATGGAAGAGTTCCGAAGCATTTTTAAACTTCAGCGGAATTTCGAGAACAATGGAAGAGTTCCGAAGTATTTTTAAACGTCAGCGGAATGCCGAGAACAATGGAAGAGTTCCGAAGCATTTTTAAACATCAGCGGAATTCCGAGAACAATGGAAGAGTTCTGAAGCATTTTTAAACTTCAGCGGAATTTCGAGAACAATGGAAGAGTTCCGAAGCATTTTTAAACGTCAGCGGAATTCTGAGAACAATGGAGGCGTTCCGAAGCATTTTTAAACGTCAGCAGAATTATCAGAACATTAGAAGAGTTCCGAAGCATTTTTAAACTTAAGCGGAATTCCGAGAAAAATGGAAGAGTTCCGAAGCATTTTTAAACTTCAGCGGAATTCCGAGAACAATGGAAGAGTTCCGAAGCATTTTTAAACGTCAGCGGAATGCCGAGAAAAATGGAAGAGTTCCGAAGCATTTTTAAACTGCAGCGGAATTCCTAGAACAATGGAAAAGTTCTGATGCATTTTTAAACTGCAGCGGAATTCCTAGAAAAATGGAAGAGTTCCGAAGCATTTTTAAACTTCAGCGGAATGCCGAGAACAATGGAAGAGTTCCGACGCATTTTTAAACGTCAGCGGAATTCCGAGAACAATGGAAGAGTTCCGAAGCATTTTTAAATGTCAGCGGAATGCCGAGAACAATGGAAGAGTTCCGACGCATTTTTAAACGTCAGCGGAATTCCGAGAACAATGGAAGAGATCTGAAGCATTTTTAAACTTCAGCGGAATTTTGAGAACAATGGAAGAGTTCCGAAGCATTTTTAAACTGCAGCGGAATTCCTAGAACAATGGAAAAGTTCTGATGCATTTTTAAACTGCAGCGGAATTCCTAGAAAAATGGAAGAGTTCCGAAGCATTTTTAAACTTCAGCGGAATGCCGAGAACAATGGAAGAGTTCCGACGCATTTTTAAACGTCAGCGGAATTCCGAGAACAATGGAAGAGTTCCGAAGCATTTTTAAATGTCAGCGGAATGCCGAGAACAATGGAAGAGTTCCGACGCATTTTTAAACGTCAGCGGAATTCCGAGAACAATGGAAGAGATCTGAAGCATTTTTAAACTTCAGCGGAATTTTGAGAACAATGGAAGAGTTCCGAAGCATTTTTAAACGTCAGCGGAATTCTGAGAATAATGGAAGAGTTCCGAAGCATTTTTAATCTTCAGCAGAATTCCGAGAACAATGGAAGAGTTCCGAAGCATTTTTAAACTTCAGCGGAATTCCGAGAAAAATGGAAGAGTTGCGAAGCATTTTTAGCTTCAGCAGAATTCCGAGAACAATGGAAGAGTTCCGAAGCATTTTTGATCTTCAGCGGAATTCCGAGAACAATGGAAGAGTTCCGAAGCATTTTTAAACGTCAGCAGAATGCCGAGAACAATGGAAGAGTTCCGACGCATTTTTAAATGTCAGCGGAATTCCGAGAACAATGGAAGCGATCTGAAGCATTTTTAAACTTCAGCGGAATTTCGAGAACAATGGAAGAGTTCCGAAGCATTTTTAAATGTCAGCGTAATTTTGAGAACAATGGAAAAGTTCCGAAGCATTTTTAATCTTCAGCGGAATTCCGAGAACAATGGAACAGTTCCGAAGCATTTTTAAACTTCAGCGGAATTCCGAGAACAATGGAAGAGTTCTGAAGCATTTTTAAACTTCAGTGGAATTTCGAGAACAATGGAAGAGTTCCGAAGCATTTTTAAACATCAGCGGAATTCTGAAAACAATGGAAGAGTTCCGAAGCATTTTTAACTTCAGCAGAATTCCGAGAACAATGGAAGAGTTCCGAAGCATTTTTAAACGTCAGCGGAATGCCGAGAACAATGGAAGAGTTCCGACGCATTTTTAAAGGTCAGCGGAATTCCGAGAACAATGTAAGAGATCTGAAGCATTTTTAAACTTCAGCGGAATTTCGAGAGCAATGGAAGAGTTCCGAAGCATTTTTAAACATCTGCGGAATTCTGAGAAGAATGGAAGAGTTCCGAAGCATTTTTAACTTCAGCAGAATTCCGAGAACAATGGAAGAGTTCCGAAGTATTTTTAAACGTCAGCGGAATGCCGAGAACAATGGAAGAGTTCCGAAGCATTTTTAAACATCAGCGGAATTCCGAGAACAATGGAAGAGTTCTGAAGCATTTTTAAACTTCAGCGGAATTTCGAGAACAATGGAAGAGTTCCGAAGCATTTTTAAACGTCAGCGGAATTCTGAGAACAATGGAGGCGTTCCGAAGCATTTTTAAACGTTAGCAGAATTATCAGAACATTAGAAGAGTTCCGAAGCATTTTTAAACTTAAGCGGAATTCCGAGAAAAATGGAAGAGTTCCGAAGCATTTTTAAACTTCAGCGGAATTCCGAGAACAATGGAAGAGTTCCGAAGCATTTTTAAACGTCAGCGGAATGCCGAGAAAAATGGAAGAGTTCCGAAGCATTTTTAAACTGCAGCGGAATTCCTAGAACAATGGAAAAGTTCTGATGCATTTTTAAACTGCAGCGGAATTCCTAGAAAAATGGAAGAGTTCCGAAGCATTTTTAAACTTCAGCGGAATGCCGAGAACAATGGAAGAGTTCCGACGCATTTTTAAACGTCAGCGGAATTCCGAGAACAATGGAAGAGTTCCGAAGCATTTTTAAATGTCAGCGGAATGCCGAGAACAATGGAAGAGTTCCGACGCATTTTTAAACGTCAGCGGAATTCCGAGAACAATGGAAGAGATCTGAAGCATTTTTAAACTTCAGCGGAATTTTGAGAACAATGGAAGAGTTCCGAAGCATTTTTAAACGTCAGAGGAATTCTGAGAACAATGGAAGAGTTCCGAAGCATTTGTAATCTTCAGCAGAATTCCGAGAACAATGGAAGAGTTCCGAAGCATTTTTAAACTTCAGCGGAATTCCGAGAAAAATGGAAGAGTTGCGAAGCATTTTTAGCTTCAGCAGAATTCCGAGAACAATGGAAGAGGTCCGAAGCATTTTTAAACATCAGCAGAATTCCGAGAACAATGTAAGAGATCTGAAGCATTTTTAAACTTCAGCGGAATTTCGAGAGCAATGGAAGAGTTCCGAAGCATTTTTAAACATCTGCGGAATTCTGAGAACAATGGAAGAGTTCCGAAGCATTTTTAAACTTCAGCAGAATTCCGAGAACAATGGAGGCATTCCGAAGCATTTTTAAACGTCAGCAGTATTCTCAGAACAATGGAAGAGCTCCAAAGCATTTTTAAATTTCAGCAGAATTCCGAGAACAGTGGAAGAGTTCCGAAGCATTTTTAAACTTTAGCAGAATTCCGAGAACAATGGAGGCGTTCCGAAGCATTTTTAAACGTCAGCGGAATTCTCAGAACAATGGAAGAGTTCTGATGCATTTTTAAACTTCAGGGGAATTTCTAGAACAATGGAAGAGTTCCGAAGCATTTTTAAACATCAGCGGAATTCTGAGAACAACGGAAGAGTTCCGAAGCATTTTTAACTTCAGCAGAATTCCGAGAACAATGGAAGAGTTCCGAAGCATTTTTAAACGTCAGCGGAATGCCGAGAACAATGGAAGAGTTCCGACGCATTTTTAAAGGTCAGCGGAATTCCGAGAACAATGTAAGAGATCTGAAGCATTTTTAAACTTCAGCGGAATTTCGAGAGCAATGGAGGCATTCCGAAGCATTTTTAAACGTCAGCAGTATTCTCAGAACAATGGAAGAGCTCCAAAGCATTTTTAAACTTCAGCAGAATTCCGAGAAAAATGGAAGAGTTCCGAAGCATTTTTAAACTGCAGCGGAATTCCTAGAAAAATGGAAGATTTCTGATGCATTTTTAAACTTCAGCGGAATTTCTAGAACAATGGAAGAGTTCCAAAGCATTTTAAAATTTCAGCAGAATTCCGAGAAAAGTGGAAGAGTTCCGAAGCATTTTTAAACTTTAGCAGAATTCCGAGAACAATGGAGGCGTTCCGAAGCATTTTTAAACGTCAGCGGAATTCTCAGAACAATGGAAGAGTTCTGATGCATTTTTAAACTTCAGGGGAATTTCTAGAACAATGGAAGAGTTCCGAAGCATTTTTAAACATCAGCGGAATTCTGAGAACAACGGAAGAGTTCCGAAGCATTTTTAAACTTCAGCAGAATTCCGAGAACAATGGAAGAGTTCCGAAGCATTTTTAAACGTCAGCGGAATGCCGAGAACAATGGAAGAGTTCCGACGCATTTTTAAAGGTCAGCGGAATTCCGAGAACAATGTAAGAGATCTGAAGCATTTTTAAACTTCAGCGGAATTTCGAGAGCAATGGAAGAGTTCCGAAGCATTTTAAACATCTGCGGAATTCTGAGAAGAATGGAAGAGTTCCGAAGCATTTTTAACTTCAGCAGAATTCCGAGAACAATGGAAGAGTTCCGAAGTATTTTTAAACGTCAGCGGAATGCCGAGAACAATGGAAGAGTTCCGAAGCATTTTTAAACATCAGCGGAATTCCGAGAACAATGGAAGAGTTCTGAAGCATTTTTAAACATCCGAAGAATTCTGAGAACAATGGAGGCGTTCCGAAGCATATTTAAACGTCAGCAGAATTCTCAGAACAATGGAAGAGTTCCGAAGCATTTTTAAACTTCAGCGGAATTCCGAGAAAAATGGAAGAGTTCCGACGCATTTTTAAACGTCAGCGGAATTCCGAGAACAATGGAACAGATCTGAAGCATTTTTAAACTTCAGCGGAATTTTGAGAACAATGGAAGAGTTCCGAAGCATTTTTAAACGTCAGCGGAATTCTGAGAACAATGGAAGAGTTCCGAAGCATTTTTAATCTTCAGCGGAATTCCGAGAACAATGGAACAGTTCCGAAGCATTTTTAACTTCAGCAGAATTCCGAGAACAATGGAAGAGTTCCGAAGCATTTTTAAACTTCAGCAGAATTCCGAGAAAAATGGAAGAGTTGCGAAGCATTTTTAACTTCAGCAGAATTCCGAGAACAATGGAATAGTTCCGAAGCATTTTTAGACGTCAGCGGAATGCCGAGAACAATGGAAGAGTTCCGACGCATTTTTAAAGGTCAGCGGAATTCCGAGAACAATGTAAGAGATCTGAAGCATTTTTAAACTTCAGCGGAATTTCGAGAGCTATGGAAGAGTTCCGAAGCATTTTTAAACATCTGCGGAATTCTGAGAACAATGGAAGAGTTCCCAAGCATTTTTAAACTTCAGCGGAATTCCGAGAACAAAGGAAGAGTTCCGAAGCATTTTTAAACGTCAGCAGTATGCCGAGAACAATGGAAGAGTTCCGACGCATTTTTAAACGTCAACGGAATTATGAGAACAATGGAAGAGATCTGAAGCATTTTTAAACTTCAGCAGAATTCCGAGAACAATGGAAGAGTTCCGAAGTATTTTTAAACGTCATCGGAATGCCGAGAACAATGGAAGAGTTCCGAAGCATTTTTAAACATCAGCGGAATTCCGAGAACAACTGAAGAGTTCTGAAGCATTTTTAAACTTCAGCGGAATTCCGAGAACAATGGAAGAGTTCCAAAGCATTTTTAAACTTCAACGGAATTCCTAGAAAAATGGAAGAGTTCCGAAGCATTTTTAAACTTCAGCGGAATTCCGAGAACAATGGAAGAGTTCTGAAGCATTTTTAAACTTCAGTGGAATTTCGAGAACAATGGAAGAGTTCCGAAGCATTTTTACTTCAGCAAAATTTCGAGAGCAATGGAAGAGTTCCGAAGCATTTTTAAACATCTGCGGAATTCTGAGAACAATGGAAGAGTTCCGAAGCATTTTTAAACTTCAGCGGAATTTCGAGAACAATGGAAGAGTTCCGAAGCATTTTTAAACGTCAGCGGAATTCTGAGAACAATGGAAGAGTTCCGAAGCATTTTTAAACTTCAGCAGAATTCCGAGAACAATGGAGGCGTTCTGAAGCATTTTTAAACGTCAGCAGAATTCTCAGAACATTGGAAGAGTTCCGAAGCATTTTTAAACTTCAGCGGAATTCCGAGAAAAATGGAAGAGTTCCGAAGCATTTTTAAACGTCAGCAGAATGCCGAGAACAATGGAAGAGTTCCGACGCATTTTTAAACATCAGCGGAATTCCGAGAACATAGGAAGAGTTCCGAAGCACTTTTGATCTTCAGCGGAATTCCGAGAACAATGGAAGCGATCTGAAGCATTTTTAAACTTCAGTGGAATTTCGAGAACAATGGAAGAGTTCCGAAGCATTTTTAACTTCAGCAGAATTCCGAGAACAATGGAAGAGTTCCGAAGCATTTTTAAACTTCAGCAGAATTCCGAGAACAATGGAAGAGTTCTGAAGCATTTTTAAACTTCAGCGGAATTCCGAGAACAATGGAAGAGTTCCAAAGCATTTTTAAACATCAGCGGAATTCCGAGAACAATGGAAGAGTTCTGAAGCATTTTTAAACTTCAGCGGAATTCCGAGAACAATGGAAGAGTTCCAAAGCATTTTTAAACTTCAGCGGAATTCCTAGAAAAATGGAAGAGTTCCGAAGCATTTTTAAACTTCAGCGGAATTCCGAGAACAATGGAAGAGTTCTGAAGCATTTTTAAACTTCAGTGGAATTTCGAGAACAATGGAAGAGTTCCGAAGCATTTTTACTTCAGCAAAATTTCGAGAGCAATGGAAGAGTTCCGAAGCATTTTTAAACATCTGCGGAATTCTGAGAACAATGGAAGAGTTCCGAAGCATTTTTAAACTTCAGCGGAATTTCGAGAACAATGGAAGAGTTCCGAAGCATTTTTAAACGTCAGCGGAATTCTGAGAACAATGGAAGAGTTCCGAAGCATTTTTAAACTTCAGCAGAATTCCGAGAACAATGGAGGCGTTCTGAAGCATTTTTAAACGTCAGCAGAATTCTCAGAACATTGGAAGAGTTCCGAAGCATTTTTAAACTTCAGCGGAATTCCGAGAACAATGGAAGAGTTCCGAAGCATTTTTAAACGTCAGCAGAATGCCGAGAACAATGGAAGAGTTCCGACGCATTTTTAAATGTCAGCGGAATTCCGAGAACAATGGAAGCGATCTGAAGCATTTTTAAACTTCAGCGGAATTCCGAGAACAATGGAAGAGTTCCAAAGCATTTTTAAACTTCAGCGGAATTCCGAGAAAAATGGAAGAGTTCCGAAGAATTTTTAAACATCAGCTGAATTCCGAGAACAATGGAAGAGTTCTGAAGCATTTTTAAACTTCAGCAGAATTCCGAGAACAATGGAAGAGTTCCGAAGCATTTTTAAAGGTCAGCGGAATTTCGAGAACAATGTAAGAGATCTGAAGCATTTTTAAACGTCAGCGGAATTTCGAGAGCAATGGAAGAGTTCCGAAGCATTTTTAAACATCTGCGGAATTCTGAGAACAATGGAAGAGTTCCGAAGCATTTTTAAACTTCAGCAGAATTCTGAGAACAATGGAAGAGTTCCGAAGCATTTTTAAACTTTAGCGGAATTCCGAGAAAAATGGAAGTGTTCCGAAGCATTTTTAAACTTCAGTAGAATTCCGAGAACAATGGAAGAGTTCCGAAGCATTTTTAAATGTCAGCGTAATTCTGAGAACAATGGAAGAGTTCCGAAGCATTTTTAATCTTCAGCGGAATTCCAAGAACAATGGAACAGTTCCGAAGCATTTTTAACTTCAGCAGAATTCCGAGAACAATGGAAGAGTTCCGAAGCATTTTTAAACTTCAGCAGAATTCCGAGAACAATGGAAGAGTTCCGAAGTATTTTTAAACGTGATCGGAATGCCGAGAACAATGGAAGAGTTCCAAAGCATTTTTAAACATCAGCGGAATTCCGAGAACAATGGAAGAGTTCTGAAGCATTTTTAAACTTCAGCGGAATTCCGAGAACAATGGAAGAGTTCCAAAGCATTTTTAAACTTCAGCGGAATTCCGAGAAAAATGGAAGAGTTCCGAAGAATTTTTAAACATCAGCGGAATTCCGAGAACAATGGAAGAGTTCTGAAGCATTTTTAAACTTCAGCAGAATTCCGAGAACAATGGAAGAGTTCCGAAGCATTTTTAAACGTCAGCGGAATGCCGAGAACAATGGAAGAGTTCCGACGCATTTTTAAAGGTCAGCGGAATTCCGAGAACAATGTAAGAGATCTGAAGCATTTTTAAACTTCAGCGGAATTTCGAGAGCAATGGAAGAGTTCCGAAGCATTTTAAACATCTGCGGAATTCTGAGAAGAATGGAAGAGTTCCGAAGCATTTTTAACTTCAGCAGAATTCCGAGAACAATGGAAGAGTTCCGAAGTATTTTTAAACGTCAGCGGAATGCCGAGAACAATGGAAGAGTTCCGAAGCATTTTTAAACATCAGCGGAATTCCGAGAACAATGGAAGAGTTCTGAAGCATTTTTAAACATCCGAAGAATTCTGAGAACAATGGAGGCGTTCCGAAGCATATTTAAACGTCAGCAGAATTCTCAGAACAATGGAAGAGTTCCGAAGCATTTTTAAACTTCAGCGGAATTCCGAGAAAAATGGAAGAGTTCCGACGCATTTTTAAACGTCAGCGGAATTCCGAGAACAATGGAACAGATCTGAAGCATTTTTAAACTTCAGCGGAATTTTGAGAACAATGGAAGAGTTCCGAAGCATTTTTAAACGTCAGCGGAATTCTGAGAACAATGGAAGAGTTCCGAAGCATTTTTAATCTTCAGCGGAATTCCGAGAACAATGGAACAGTTCCGAAGCATTTTTAACTTCAGCAGAATTCCGAGAACAATGGAAGAGTTCCGAAGCATTTTTAAACTTCAGCAGAATTCCGAGAAAAATGGAAGAGTTGCGAAGCATTTTTAACTTCAGCAGAATTCCGAGAACAATGGAATAGTTCCGAAGCATTTTTAGACGTCAGCGGAATGCCGAGAACAATGGAAGAGTTCCGACGCATTTTTAAAGGTCAGCGGAATTCCGAGAACAATGTAAGAGATCTGAAGCATTTTTAAACTTCAGCGGAATTTCGAGAGCTATGGAAGAGTTCCGAAGCATTTTTAAACATCTGCGGAATTCTGAGAACAATGGAAGAGTTCCCAAGCATTTTTAAACTTCAGCGGAATTCCGAGAACAATGGAAGAGTTCCGAAGCATTTTTAAACGTCAGCAGTATGCCGAGAACAATGGAAGAGTTCCGACGCATTTTTAAACGTCAACGGAATTATGAGAACAATGGAAGAGATCTGAAGCATTTTTAAACTTCAGCAGAATTCCGAGAACAATGGAAGAGTTCCGAAGTATTTTTAAACGTCATCGGAATGCCGAGAACAATGGAAGAGTTCCGAAGCATTTTTAAACATCAGCGGAATTCCGAGAACAATGGAAGAGTTCTGAAGCATTTTTAAACTTCAGCGGAATTCCGAGAACAATGGAAGAGTTCCAAAGCATTTTTAAACTTCAACGGAATTCCTAGAAAAATGGAAGAGTTCCGAAGCATTTTTAAACTTCAGCGGAATTCCGAGAACAATGGAAGAGTTCTGAAGCATTTTTAAACTTCAGTGGAATTTCGAGAACAATGGAAGAGTTCCGAAGCATTTTTACTTCAGCAAAATTTCGAGAGCAATGGAAGAGTTCCGAAGCATTTTTAAACATCTGCGGAATTCTGAGAACAATGGAAGAGTTCCGAAGCATTTTTAAACTTCAGCGGAATTTCGAGAACAATGGAAGAGTTCCGAAGCATTTTTAAACGTCAGCGGAATTCTGAGAACAATGGAAGAGTTCCGAAGCATTTTTAAACTTCAGCAGAATTCCGAGAACAATGGAGGCGTTCTGAAGCATTTTTAAACGTCAGCAGAATTCTCAGAACATTGGAAGAGTTCCGAAGCATTTTTAAACTTCAGCGGAATTCCGAGAACAATGGAAGAGTTCCGAAGCATTTTTAAACGTCAGCAGAATGCCGAGAACAATGGAAGAGTTCCGACGCATTTTTAAATGTCAGCGGAATTCCGAGAACAATGGAAGCGATCTGAAGCATTTTTAAACTTCAGCGGAATTCCGAGAACAATGGAAGAGTTCCAAAGCATTTTTAAACGTCAGCAGTATGCCGAGAACAATGGAAGAGTTCCGACGCATTTTTAAACGTCAACGGAATTATGAGAACAATGGAAGAGATCTGAAGCATTTTTAAACTTCAGCAGAATTCCGAGAACAATGGAAGAGTTCCGAAGTATTTTTAAACGTCATCGGAATGCCGAGAACAATGGAAGAGTTCCGAAGCATTTTTAAACATCAGCGGAATTCCGAGAACAATGGAAGAGTTCTGAAGCATTTTTAAACTTCAGCGGAATTCCTAGAACAATGGAAGAGTTCCAAAGCATTTTTAAACTTCAGCGGAATTCCTAGAAAAATGGAAGAGTTCCGAAGCATTTTTAAACTTCAGCGGAATTCCGAGAACAATGGAAGAGTTCTGAAGCATTTTTAAACTTCAGTGGAATTTCGAGAACAATGGAAGAGTTCCGAAGCATTTTTACTTCAGCAAAATTTCGAGAGCAATGGAAGAGTTCCGAAGCATTTTTAAACATCTGCGGAATTCTGAGAACAATGGAAGAGTTCCGAAGCATTTTTAAACTTCAGCGGAATTTCGAGAACAATGGAAGAGTTCCGAAGCATTTTTAAACGTCAGCGGAATTCTGAGAACAATGGAAGAGTTCCGAAGCATTTTTAAACTTCAGCAGAATTCCGAGAACAATGGAGGCGTTCTGAAGCATTTTTAAACGTCAGCAGAATTCTCAGAACATTGGAAGAGTTCCGAAGCATTTTTAAACTTCAGCGGAATTCCGAGAACAATGGAAGAGTTCCGAAGCATTTTTAAACGTCAGCAGAATGCCGAGAACAATGGAAGAGTTCCGACGCATTTTTAAATGTCAGCGGAATTCCGAGAACAATGGAAGCGATCTGAAGCATTTTTAAACTTCAGCGGAATTCCGAGAACAATGGAAGAGTTCCAAAGCATTTTTAAACTTCAGCGGAATTCCGAGAAAAATGGAAGAGTTCCGAAGAATTTTTAAACATCAGCGGAATTCCGAGAACAATGGAAGAGTTCTGAAGCATTTTTAAACTTCAGCAGAATTCCGAGAACAATGGAAGAGTTCCGAAGCATTTTTAAAGGTCAGCGGAATTCCGAGAACAATGTAAGAGATCTGAAGCATTTTTAAACTTCAGCGGAATTTCGAGAGCAATGGAAGAGTTCCGAAGCATTTTTAAACATCTGCGGAATTCTGAGAACAATGGAAGAGTTCCGAAGCATTTTTAAACTTCAGCAGAATTCCGAGAACAATGGAAGAGTTCCGAAGCATTTTTAAACTTCTGCGGAATTCCGAGAAAAAAGGAAGAGTTCCGAAGCATTTTTAAATGTCAGCGTAATTCTGAGAACAATGGAAGAGTTCCGAAGCATTTTTAATCTTCAGCAGAATTCCAAGAACAATGGAACAGTTCCGAAGCATTTTTAACTTCAGCAGAATTCCGAGAACAATGGAAGAGTTCCGAAGCATTTTTAACTTCAGCAGAATTCCGAGAACAATGGAAGAGTTCCGACGCATTTTTAAAGGTCAGCGGAATTCCGAGAACAATGTAAGAGATCTGAAGCATTTTTAAACTTCAGCGGAATTTCGAGAGCTATGGAAGAGTTCCGAAGCATTTTTAAACATCTGCGGAATTCTGAGAACAATGGAAGAGTTCCCAAGCATTTTTAAACTTCAGCGGAATTCCGAGAACAATGGAAGAGTTCCGAAGCATTTTTAAACGTCAGCAGTATGCCGAGAACAATGGAAGAGTTCCGACGCATTTTTAAACGTCAATGGAATTATGAGAACAATGGAAGAGATCTGAAGCATTTTTAAACTTCAGCGGAATTTTGAGAACAATGGAAGAGTTCCGAAGCATTTTTAAACGTCAGCGGAATTCTGAGAACAATGGAAGAGTTCCGAAGCATTTTTAATCTTCAGCGGAATTCCGAGAACAATGGAACAGTTCCGAAGCATTTTTAAACTTCAGCGGAATTCCGAGAACAATGGAAGAGTTCCGAAGCATTTTTAAACATCAGCGGAATTCCGAGAACATAGGAAGAGTTCCGAAGCACTTTTGATCTTCAGCGGAATTCCGAGAACAATGGAAGCGATCTGAAGCATTTTTAAACTTCAGTGGAATTTCGAGAACAATGGAAGAGTTCCGAAGCATTTTTAACTTCAGCAGAATTCCGAGAACAATGGAAGAGTTCCGAAGCATTTTTAAACTTCAGCAGAATTCCGAGAACAATGGAAGAGTTCTGAAGCATTTTTAAACTTCAGCGGAATTCCGAGAACAATGGAAGAGTTCCAAAGCATTTTTAAACATCAGCGGAATTCCGAGAACAATGGAAGAGTTCTGAAGCATTTTTAAACTTCAGCGGAATTCCGAGAACAATGGAAGAGTTCCAAAGCATTTTTAAACTTCAGCGGAATTCCTAGAAAAATGGAAGAGTTCCGAAGCATTTTTAAACTTCAGCGGAATTCCGAGAACAATGGAAGAGTTCTGAAGCATTTTTAAACTTCAGTGGAATTTCGAGAACAATGGAAGAGTTCCGAAGCATTTTTACTTCAGCAAAATTTCGAGAGCAATGGAAGAGTTCCGAAGCATTTTTAAACATCTGCGGAATTCTGAGAACAATGGAAGAGTTCCGAAGCATTTTTAAACTTCAGCGGAATTTCGAGAACAATGGAAGAGTTCCGAAGCATTTTTAAACGTCAGCGGAATTCTGAGAACAATGGAAGAGTTCCGAAGCATTTTTAAACTTCAGCAGAATTCCGAGAACAATGGAGGCGTTCTGAAGCATTTTTAAACGTCAGCAGAATTCTCAGAACATTGGAAGAGTTCCGAAGCATTTTTAAACTTCAGCGGAATTCCGAGAACAATGGAAGAGTTCCGAAGCATTTTTAAACGTCAGCAGAATGCCGAGAACAATGGAAGAGTTCCGACGCATTTTTAAATGTCAGCGGAATTCCGAGAACAATGGAAGCGATCTGAAGCATTTTTAAACTTCAGCGGAATTCCGAGAACAATGGAAGAGTTCCAAAGCATTTTTAAACTTCAGCGGAATTCCGAGAAAAATGGAAGAGTTCCGAAGAATTTTTAAACATCAGCTGAATTCCGAGAACAATGGAAGAGTTCTGAAGCATTTTTAAACTTCAGCAGAATTCCGAGAACAATGGAAGAGTTCCGAAGCATTTTTAAAGGTCAGCGGAATTTCGAGAACAATGTAAGAGATCTGAAGCATTTTTAAACTTCAGCGGAATTTCGAGAGCAATGGAAGAGTTCCGAAGCATTTTTAAACATCTGCGGAATTCTGAGAACAATGGAAGAGTTCCGAAGCATTTTTAAACTTCAGCAGAATTCTGAGAACAATGGAAGAGTTCCGAAGCATTTTTAAACTTTAGCGGAATTCCGAGAAAAATGGAAGTGTTCCGAAGCATTTTTAAACTTCAGTAGAATTCCGAGAACAATGGAAGAGTTCCGAAGCATTTTTAAACTTCTGCGGAATTCCGAGAAAAAAGGAAGAGTTCCGAAGCATTTTTAAATGTCAGCGTAATTCTGAGAACAATGGAAGAGTTCCGAAGCATTTTTAATCTTCAGCGGAATTCCAAGAACAATGGAACAGTTCCGAAGCATTTTTAACTTCAGCAGAATTCCGAGAACAATGGAAGAGTTCCGAAGCATTTTTAAACTTCAGCAGAATTCCGAGAACAATGGAAGAGTTCCGAAGTATTTTTAAACGTGATCGGAATGCCGAGAACAATGGAAGAGTTCCAAAGCATTTTTAAACATCAGCGGAATTCCGAGAACAATGGAAGAGTTCTGAAGCATTTTTAAACTTCAGCGGAATTCCGAGAACAATGGAAGAGTTCCAAAGCATTTTTAAACTTCAGCGGAATTCCGAGAAAAATGGAAGAGTTCCGAAGAATTTTTAAACATCAGCGGAATTCCGAGAACAATGGAAGAGTTCTGAAGCATTTTTAAACTTCAGCAGAATTCCGAGAACAATGGAAGAGTTCCGAAGCATTTTTAAACGTCAGCGGAATGCCGAGAACAATGGAAGAGTTCCGATGCATTTTTAAAGGTCAGCGGAATTCCGAGAACAATGTAAGAGATCTGAAGCATTTTTAAACTTCAGCGGAATTTCGAGAGCAATGGAAGAGTTCCGAAGCATTTTTAAACATCTGCGGAATTCTGAGAAGAATGGAAGAGTTCCGAAGCATTTTTAACTTCAGCAGAATTCCGAGAACAATGGAAGAGTTCCGAAGTATTTTTAAACGTCAGCGGAATGCCGAGAACAATGGAAGAGTTCCGAAGCATTTTTAAACATCAGCGGAATTCCGAGAACAATGGAAGAGTTCTGAAGCATTTTTAAACTTCAGCGGAATTTCGAGAACAATGGAAGAGTTCCGAAGCATTTTTAAACGTCAGCGGAATTCTGAGAACAATGGAGGCGTTCCGAAGCATATTTAAACGTCAGCAGAATTCTCAGAACATTGGAAGAGTTCCGAAGCATTTTTAAACTTCAGCGGAATTCCGAGAAAAATGGAAGAGTTCCGACGCATTTTTAAACGTCAGCGGAATTCCGAGAACAATGGAAGAGATCTGAAGCATTTTTAAACTTCAGCGGAATTTTGAGAACAATGGAAGAGTTCCGAAGCATTTTTAATCTTCAGCGGAATTCCGAGAACAAATGGAAGAGTTCCGAAGCATTTTTGATCTTCAGTGGAATTCCGAGAACAATGGAAGAGTTCTGAAGCATTTTTAAACGTCAGCGGAATGCCGAGAACAATGGAAGAGTTCCGACGCATTTTTAAACGTCAGCGGAATTCCGAGAACAATGGAAGAGATCTGATGCATTTTTAAACTTCAGCGGAATGCCGAGAACAATGGAAGAGTTCCGATGCATTTTTAAAGGTCAGCGGAATTCCGAGAACAATGTAAGAGATCTGAAGCATTTTTAAACTTCAGCGGAATTTCGAGAGCAATGGAAGAGTTCCGAAGCATTTTTATACATCTGCGGAATTCTGAGAACAATGGAAGAGTTCCGAAGCATTTTTAAACTTCAGCAGAATTCCGAGAACAATGGAGGCATTCCGAAGCATTTTTAAACATCAGCAGTATTCTCAGAACAATGGAAGAGCTCCAAAGCATTTTTAAACTTCAGCAGAATTCCGAGAAAAATGGAAGAGTTCCGAAGCATTTTTAAACTGCATCGGAATTCCTAGAACAATGGTAGAGTTCTGATGCATTTTTAAACTTCAGCGGAATTTCTAGAACAATGGAAGAGTTCCGAAGCATTTTAAAATTTCAGCAGAATTCCGAGAACAGTGGAAGAGTTCCGAAGCATTTTTAAACTTTAGCAGAATTCCGAGAACAATGGAGGCGTTCCGAAGCATTTTTAAACGTCAGCGGAATTCTCAGAACAATGGAAGAGTTCTGATGCATTTTTAAACTTCAGGGGAATTTCTAGAACAATGGAAGAGTTCCGAAGCATTTTTAAACATCAGCGGAATTCTGAGAACAATGGAAGAGTTCCGAAGCATTTTTAACTTCAGCAGAATTCCGAGAACAATGGAAGAGTTCCGAAGCATTTTTAAACGTCAGCGGAATGCCGAGAACAATGGAAGAGTTCCGACGCATTTTTAAAGGTCAGCGGAATTCCGAGAACAATGTAAGAGATCTGAAGCATTTTTAAACTTCAGCGGAATTTTGAGAGCAATGGAAGAGTTCCGAAGCATTTTTAAACATCTGCGGAATTCTGAGAAGAATGGAAGAGTTCCGAAGCATTTTTAACTTCAGCAGAATTCCGAGAACAATGGAAGAGTTCCGAAGTATTTTTAAACGTCAGCGGAATGCCGAGAACAATGGAAGAGTTCCGAAGCATTTTTAAACATCAGCGGAATTCCGAGAACAATGGAAGAGTTCTGAAGCATTTTTAAACTTCAGCGGAATTCCGAGAACAATGGAACAGTTCCGAAGCATTTTTAACTTCAGCAGAATTCCGAGAACAATGGAAGAGTTCCGAAGCATTTTAAAACTTCAGCAGAATTCCGAGAACAATGGAAGAGTTCCGAAGTATTTTTAAACGTCATCGGAATGCCGAGAACAATGGAAGAGTTCCAAAGCATTTTTAAACATCAGCGGAATTCCGAGAACAATGGAAGAGTTCTGAAGCATTTTTAAACTTCAGCGGAATTCCGAGAATAATGGAAGAGTTCCAAAGCATTTTTAAACTTCAGCGGAATTCCTAGAAAAATGGAAGAGTTCCGAAGCATTTTTAAACTTCAGCGGAATTCCGAGAACAATGGAAGAGTTCTGAAGCATTTTTAAACTTCAGTGGAATTTCGAGAACAATGGAAGAGTTCCGAAGCATTTTTAAACGTCATCGGAATGCCGAGAAAAATGGAAGAGTTCCGAAGCATTTTTAAACTGCAGCGGAATTCCTAGAACAATGGAAGAGTACTGATGCATTTTTAAACTTCAGCGGAATTTCTAGAACAATGGAAGAGTTCCGAAGCATTTTAAAATTTCATCTGAATTCCGAGAACAGTGGAAGAGTTCCGAAGCATTTTTAAACTTTAGCAGAATTCCGAGAACAATGGAGGCGTTTCGAAGCATTTTTAAACGTCAGCAGAATTCTCAGAACAATGGAAAAGCTCCGAAGCATTTTTAAACTTCAGCGGAATTCTGAGAACAATGGAAGAGTTCCGAAGCATTTTTAAACGTCAGCGAAATTCTGAGAACAATGGAAGAGTTCCGAAGCATTTTTAATCTTCAGCGGAATTCCAAGAACAATGGAACAGTTCCGAAGCATTTTTAACTTCAGCAGAATTCCGAGAACAATGGAAGAGTTCCGAAGGATTTTTAAACTTCAGCGGAATTCCGAGAAAAATGGAAGAGTTGCGAAGCATTTTTAAATGTCAGCGGAATGCCGAGAACAATGGAAGAGTTCCGACGCATTTTTAAACGTCAGCGGAATTCCGAGAACAATGGAAGAGATCTGAAGCATTTTTAAACTTCAGCGGAATTTCGAGAGCAATGGATGAGTTCCGAAGCATTTTTAAACATCAGCGGAATGCCGAGAACAATGGAAGAGTTCCGAAGCATTTTTAAACATCAGCGGAATTCCGAGAACAATGGAAGAGTTCTGAAGCATTTTTAAACTTCAGCGGAATTTCGATAACAATGGAAGAGTTCCGATGCATTTTTAAACTTCAGCGGAATTTCGAGAGCAATGGAAGAGTTCCGATGCATTTTCAAACGTCAGCAGAATTCTCAGAACAATGGAAGAGCTCCGAAGCATTTTTTAACTTCAGCGGAATTTCTAGAACAATGGAAGAGTTCCGAAGCATTTTAAAATTTCAGCAGAATTCCGAGAACAGTGGAAGAGTTCCGAAGCATTTTTCAACTTTAGCAGAATTCCGAGAACAATGGAGGCATTCCGAAGCATTTTTAAACGTCAGCGGAATTCTCAGAACAATGGAAGTGTTCCGAAGCATTTTTAAACTTCAGCAGAATTCCGAGAACAATGGAAGAGTTCCGAAGCATTTTTAAACTTCAGCGGAATTCCGAGAAAAATATAAGAGTTCCGAAGCATTTTTAAACTTCAGCGGAATTCCGAGAACAATGGAAGAGTTCCGAAGCATTTTAAAATTTCAGCAGAATTCCGAGAACAGTGGAAGAGTTCCGAAGCATTTTTAAACTTTAGCAGATTTCCGAGAACAATGGAGGCGTTCCGAAGCATTTTTAAACATCAGCGGAATTCTCAGAACAATGGAAGTGTTCCGAAGCATTTTTAAACTTCAGCAGAATTCCGAGAACAATGGAAGAGTTCCGAAGCATTTTTAAACTTCAGCGGAATTCCGAGAACAAAGGAAGAGTTCCGAAGCATTTTTGATCTTCAGTGGAATTCCGAGAACAATGGAAGAGTTCCGACGCATTTTTAAACGTCAGCGGAATTCCGAGAACAATGGAAGAGATCTGAAGCATTTTTAAACTTCAGCGGAATGCCGAGAACAATGGAAGAGTTCCGATGCATTTTTAAAGGTCAGCGGAATTCCGAGAACAATGTAAGAGATCTGAACCTTTTTTAAACTTCAGCGGAATTTCGAGAGCAATGGAAGAGTTCCGAAGCATT
Source organism: Phyllobates terribilis (assembly GCF_046119375.1). NCBI lineage: Eukaryota > Metazoa > Chordata > Amphibia > Anura > Dendrobatidae > Phyllobates > Phyllobates terribilis. The sequence goes on from NW_027362762.1 coordinate 634,839,964, forward strand.
TTTATACATCTGCGGAATTCTGAGAACAATGGAAGAGTTCCGAAGCATTTTTAAACTTCAGCAGAATTCCGAGAACAATGGAGGCATTCCGAAGCATTTTTAAACGTCAGCAGTATTCTCAGAACAATGGAAGAGCTCCAAAGCATTTTTAAACTTCAGCAGAATTCCGAGAAAAATGGAAGAGTTCCGAAGCATTTTTAAACTTCAGCGGAATTCCTAGAACAATGGAAGAGTTCTGATGCATTTTTAAACTTCAGCGGAATTTCTAGAACAATGGAAGCGTTCCGAAGCATTTTAAAATTTCAGCAGAATTCCGAGAACAGTGGAAGAGTTCCGAAGCATTTTTAAACTTTAGCAGAATTCCGAGAACAATGGAGGCGTTCCGAAGCATTTTTAAACGTCAGCGGAATTCTCAGAACAATGGAAGAGTTCTGATGCATTTTTAAACTTCAGGGGAATTTCTAGAACAATGGAAGAGTTCCGAAGCATTTTTAAACATCAGCGGAATTCTGAGAACAATGGAAGAGTTCCGAAGCATTTTTAACTTCAGCAGAATTCCGAGAACAATGGAAGAGTTCCGAAGCATTTTTAAACGTCAGCGGAATGCCGAGAACAATGGAAGAGTTCCGACGCATGTTTAAAGGTCAGCGGAATTCCGAGAACAATGTAAGAGATCTGAAGCATTTTTAAACTTCAGCGGAATTTCGAGAGCAATGGAAGAGTTCCGAAGCATTTTTAAACATCTGCGGAATTCTGAGAAGAATGGAAGAGTTCCGAAGCATTTTTAACTTCAGCAGAATTCCGAGAACAATGGAAGAGTTCCGAAGTATTTTTAAACGTCAGCGGAATGCCGAGAACAATGGAAGAGTTCCGAAGCATTTTTAAACATCAGCGGAATTCCGAGAACAATGGAAGAGTTCTGAAGCATTTTTAAACTTCAGCAGAATTTCGAGAACAATGGAAGATTTCCGAAGCATTTTTAAACGTCAGCGGAATTCTGAGAACAATGGAGGCGTTCTGAAGCATTTTTAAACGTCAGCAGAATTCTCAGAACACTGGAAGAGTTCCGAAGCATTTTTAAACTTCAGCGGAATTCCGAGAAAAATGGAAGAGTTCCGAAGCATTTTTAAACTTCAGCGGAATTCCGAGAACAATGGAAGAGTTCCGAAGCATTTTTAAACGTCAGCGGAATGCCGAGAAAAATGGAAGAGTTCCGAAGCATTTTTAAACTGCAGTGGAATTCCTAGAACAATGGAAGAGTTCTGATGCATTTTTAAACTGCAGCGGAATTCCTAGAACAATGGAAGAGTTCCGAAGCATTTTTAAACTTCAGCGGAATGCCGAGAACAATGGACGAGTTCCGACGCATTTTTAAACGTCAGCGGAATTCCGAGAACAATGGAAGAGTTCCGAAGCATTTTTAAACTTCAGCGGAATTCCGAGAACAATGGAAGAGTTCCGAAGCATTTTTAAATGTCAGCGGAATGCCGAGAACAATGGAAGAGTTCCGACGCATTTTTAAACGTCAGCGGAATTCCGAGAACAATGGAAGAGATCTAAAGCATTATTAACCTTCAGCGGAATTTTGAGAACAATGGAAGAGTTCCGAAGCATTTTTAAACGTCAGCGGAATTCTGAGAACAATGGAAGAGTTCCGAAGCATTTTTAATCTTCAGCGGAATTCCGAGAACAATGGAACAGTTCCGAAGCATTTTTAACTTCAGCAGAATTCCGAGAACAATGGAAGAGTTCCGAAGCATTTTTAAACTTCAGCAGAATTCCGAGAAAAATGGAAGAGTTGCGAAGCATTTTTAACTTCAGCAGAATGCCGAGAACAATGGAAGAGTTCCGACGCATTTTTAAAGGTCAGCGGAATTCCGAGAACAATGTAAGAGATCTGAAGCATTTTTAAACTTCAGCGGAATTTCGAGAGCAATGGAAGAGTTCCGAAGCATTTTTAAACATCTGCGGAATTCTGAGAACAATGGAAGAGTTCCGAAGCATTTTTAAACTTCAGCAGAATTCCGAGAACAATGGAGGCATTCCGAAGCATTTTTAAACGTCAGCAGTATTCTCAGAACAATGGAAGAGCTCCAAAGCATTTTTAAACTTCAGCAGAATTCCGAGAAAAATGGAAGAGTTCCGAAGCATTTTTAAACTTCAGCGGAATTCCTAGAACAATGGAAGAGTTCTGATGCATTTTTAAACTTCAGCGGAATTTCTAGAACAATGGAAGCGTTCCGAAGCATTTTAAAATTTCAGCAGAATTCCGAGAACAGTGGAAGAGTTCCGAAGCATTTTTAAACTTTAGCAGAATTCCGAGAACAATGGAGGCGTTCCGAAGCATTTTTAAACGTCAGCGGAATTCTCAGAACAATGGAAGAGTTCTGATGCATTTTTAAACTTCAGGGGAATTTCTAGAACAATGGAAGAGTTCCGAAGCATTTTTAAACATCAGCGGAATTCTGAGAACAATGGAAGAGTTCCGAAGCATTTTTAACTTCAGCAGAATTCCGAGAACAATGGAAGAGTTCCGAAGCATTTTTAAACGTCAGCGGTATGCCGAGAACAATAGAAGAGTTCCGACGCATTTTTAAAGGTCAGCGGAATTCCGAGAACAATGTAAGAGATCTGAAGCATTTTTAAACTTCAGCGGAATTTCGAGAGCAATGGAAGAGTTCCGAAGCATTTTTAAACATCTGCGGAATTCTGAGAAGAATGGAAGAGTTCCGAAGCATTTTTAACTTCAGCAGAATTCCGAGAACAATGGAAGAGTTCCGAAGTATTTTTAAACGTCAGCGGAATGCCGAGAACAATGGAAGAGTTCCGAAGCATTTTTAAACATCAGCGGAATTCCGAGAACAATGGAAGAGTTCTGAAGCATTTTTAAACTTCAGCGGAATTTCGAGAACAATGGAAGAGTTCCGAAGCATTTTTAAACGTCAGCGGAATTCTGAGAACAATGGAGGCGTTCTGAAGCATTTTTAAACGTCAGCAGAATTCTCAGAACACTGGAAGAGTTCCGAAGCATTTTTAAACTTCAGCGGAATTCCGAGAAAAATGGAAGAGTTCCGAAGCATTTTTAAACTTCAGCGGAATTCCGAGAACAATGGAAGAGTTCCGAAGCATTTTTAAACGTCAGCGGAATGCCGAGAAAAATGGAAGAGTTCCGAAGCATTTTTAAACTGCAGCGGAATTCCTAGAACAATGGAAGAGTTCTGATGCATTTTTAAACTGCAGCGGAATTCCTAGAACAATGGAAGAGTTCCGAAGCATTTTTAAACTTCAGCGGAATGCCGAGAACAATGGACGAGTTCCGACGCATTTTTAAACGTCAGCGGAATTCCGAGAACAATGGAAGAGTTCCGAAGCATTTTTAGACGTCAGCGGAATGCCGAGAACAATGGAAGAGATCTGAAGCATTATTAACCTTCAGCGGAATTTTGAGAACAATGGAAGAGTTCCGAAGCATTTTTAAACGTCAGCGGAATTCTGAGAACAATGGAAGAGTTCCGAAGCATTTTTAATCTTCAGCGGAATTCCGAGAACAATGGAACAGTTCCGAAGCATTTTTAACTTCAGCAGAATTCCGAGAACAATGGAAGAGTTCCGAAGCATTTTTAAACTTCAGCGGAATTCCGAGAAAAATGGAAGAATTGCGAAGCATTTTTAACTTCAGCAGAATGCCGAGAACAATGGAAGAGTTCCGACGCATTTTTAAAGGTCAGCGGAATTCCGAGAACAATGTAAGAGATCTGAAGCATTTTTAAACTTCAGCGGAATTTCGAGAGCAATGGAAGAGTTCCGAAGCATTTTTAAACATCTGCGGAATTCTGAGAACAATGGAAGAGTTCCGAAGCATTTTTAAACATCAGCGGAATTTCGAGAGCAATGGAAGAGTTCCGACGCATTTTCAAATGTCAGCAGAATTCTCAGAACAATGGAAGAGTTCCGAAGCATTTTTAAACTTCAGCGGAATTTCTAGAACAATGGAAGAGTTCCGAAGCATTTTAAAATTTCAGCAGAATTCCGAGAACAGTGGAAGAGTTCCGAAGCATTTTTAAACTTTAGCAGAATTCCGAGAACAATGGAGGCATTCCGAAGCATTTTTAAACGTCAGCGGAATTCTCAGAACAATGGAAGTGTTCCGAAGCATTTTTAAACTTCAGCAGAATTCCGAGAACAATGGAAGAGTTCCGAAGCATTTTTAAACTTCAGCGGAATTCCGAGAAAAATGGAAGAGTTCCGAAGCATTTTTAAACTTCAGCGGAATTCCGAGAACAATGGAAGAGTTCCGAAGCATTTTAAAATTTCAGCAGAATTCCGAGAACAGTGGAAGAGTTCCGAAGCATTTTTAAACTTTAGCAGATTTCCGAGAACAATGGAGGCATTCCGAAGCATTTTTAAACATCAGCGGAATTCTCAGAACAATGGAAGTGTTCCGAAGCATTTTTAAACTTCAGCAGAATTCCGAGAACAATGGAAGAGTTCCAAAGCATTTTTAAACTTTAGCGGAATTCCGAGAACAAAGAAAGAGTTCCGAAGCAATTTTGATCTTCAGCGGAATTCCGAGAACAATGGAAGAGCTCCGAAGCATTTTTAAACGTCAGCGGAATTCTGAGAACAATGGAGGCGTTCCGAAGCATATTTAAACGTCAGCAGAATTCTCAGAACATTGGAAGAGTTCCGAAGCATTTTTAAACTTCAGCGGAATTCCGAGAAAAATGGAAGAGTTCCGACGCATTTTTAAACGTCAGCGGAATTCCGAGAACAATGGAAGAGATCTGAAGCATTTTTAAACTTCAGCGGAATTTTGAGAACAATGGAAGAGTTCCGAAGCATTTTTAAACGTCAGCGGAATTCTGAGAACAATGGAAGAGTTCCGAAGCATTTTTAATCTTCAGCGGAATTCCGAGAACAATGGAACAGTTCCGAAGCATTTTTAACTTCAGCAGAATTCCGAGAACAATGGAAGAGTTCCGAAGCATTTTTAAACTTCAGCGGAATTCCGAGAAAAATGGAAGAGTTGCGAAGCATTTTTAACTTCAGCAGAATTCCGAGAACAATGGAATAGTTCCGAAGCATTTTTAGACGTCAGCGGAATGCCGAGAACAATGGAAGAGTTCCGACGCATTTTTAAAGGTCAGCGGAATTCCGAGAACAATGTAAGAGATCTGAAGCATTTTTAAACTTCAGCGGAATTTCGAGAGCTATGGAAGAGTTCCGAAGCATTTTTAAACATCTGCGGAATTCTGAGAACAATGGAAGAGTTCCCAAGCATTTTTAAACTTCAGCAGAATTCCGAGAACAATGGAAGAGTTCCGAAGCATTTTTAAACTTCAGCGGAATTCCGAGAAAAATGGAAGTGTTCCGAAGCATTTTTAAACTTCAGCAGAATTCCGAGAACAATGGAAGAGTTCCGAAGCATTTTTAAACTTCTGCGGAATTCCGAGAAAAATGGAAGAGTTCCGAAGCATTTTTAAACTTCAGCGGAATTCCGAGAACAATGGAAGAGTTCCGAAGCATTTTTAAACGTCAGCAGTATGCCGAGAACAATGGAAGAGTTCCGACGCATTTTTAAACGTCAACGGAATTATGAGAACAATGGAAGAGATCTGAAGCATTTTTAAACTTCAGCGGAATTTTGAGAACAATGGAAGAGTTCCGAAGCATTTTTAAACGTCAGCGGAATTCTGAGAACAATGGAAGAGTTCCGAAGCATTTTTAATCTTCAGCGGAATTCCGAGTACAATGGAACAGTTCCGAAGCATTTTTAAACTTCAGCGGAATTCCGAGAACAATGGAAGAGTTCCGAAGCATTTTTAAACATCAGCGGAATTCCGAGAACATAGGAAGAGTTCCGAAGCATTTTTGATCTTCAGCGGAATTCCGAGAACAATGGAAGAGTTCCGAAGCATTTTTAAATGTCATCGGAATGCCGAGAACAATGGAAGAGTTCCGAAGCATTTTTAAACATCAGCGGAATTCCGAGAACAATGGAAGAGTTCTGAAGCATTTTTAAACTTCAGCGGAATTCCGAGAACAATGGAGGCGTTCTGAAGCATTTTTAAACGTCAGCAGAATTCTCAGAACATTGGAAGAGTTCCGAAGCATTTTTAAACTTCAGCGGAATTCCGAGAAAAATGGAAGAGTTCCGAAGCATTTTTAAACTTCAGCAGGATTCCGAGAACAATGGAAGAGTTCCGAAGCATTTTTAAACGTCATCGGAATGCCGAGAAAAATGGAAGAGTTCCGAAGCATTTTTAAACTGCAGCGGAATTCCTAGAACAATGGAAGAGTACTGATGCATTTTTAAACTTCAGCGGAATTTCTAGAACAATGGAAGAGTTCCGAAGCATTTTAAAATTTCATCTGAATTCCGAGAACAGTGGAAGAGTTCCGAAGCATTTTTAAACTTTAGCAGAATTCCGAGAACAATGGAGGCGTTTTGAAGCATTTTTAAACATCAGCAGAATTCTCAGAACAATGGAAAAGCTCCGAAGCATTTTTAAACTTCAGCCGAATTCTGAGAACAATGGAAGAGTTCCGAAGCATTTTTAAACGTCAGCGAAATTCTGAGAACAATGGAAGAGTTCCGAAGCATTTTTAATCTTCAGCGGAATTCCAAGAACAATGGAACAGTTCCGAAGCATTTTTAACTTCAGCAGAATTCCGAGAACAATGGAAGAGTTCCGAAGCATTTTTAAACTTCAGCAGAATTCCGAGAACAATGGAAGAGTTCTGAAGTATTTTTAAACGTCATCGGAATGCCGAGAACAATGGAAGAGTTCCGAAGCATTTTTAAACTTCAGCGGAATTCCGAGAACAATGGAAGAGTTCCAAAGCATTTTTAAACTTCAGCGGAATTCCTAGAAAAATGGAAGAGTTCCGAAGCATTTTTAAACTTCAGCGGAATTCCGAGAACAATGGAAGAGTTCTGAAGCATTTTTAAACTTCAGTGGAATTTCGAGAACAATGGAAGAGTTCCGAAGCATTTTTACTTCAGCAAAATTTCGAGAGCAATGGAAGAGTTCCGAAGCATTTTTAAACATCTGCAGAATTCTCAGAACATTGGAAGAGTTCCGAAGCATTTTTAAACTTCAGCGGAATTCCGAGAAAAATGGAAGAGTTCCGAAGCATTTTTAAACTTCAGCGGAATTCCGAGAACAATGGAAGAGTTCCGAAGCATTTTTAAACGTCATCGGAATGCCGAGAAAAATGGAAGAGTTCCGAAGCATTTTTAAACTGCAGCGGAATTCCTAGAACAATGGAAGAGTACTGATGCATTTTTAAACTTCAGCGGAATTTCTAGAACAATGGAAGAGTTCCGAAGCATTTTAAAATTTCATCTGAATTCCGAGAACAGTGGAAGAGTTCCGAAGCATTTTTAAACTTTAGCAGAATTCCGAGAACAATGGAGGCGTTTCGAAGCATTTTTAAACGTCAGCAGAATTCTCAGAACAATGGAAAAGCTCCGAAGCATTTTTAAACTTCAGCGGAATTCTGAGAACAATGGAAGAGTTCCGAAGCATTTTTAAACGTCAGCGAAATTCTGTGAACAATGGAAGAGTTCCGAAGCATTTTTAATCTTCAGCGGAATTCCAAGAACAATGGAACAGTTCCGAAACATTTTTAACTTCAGCAGAATTCCGAGAACACTGGAAGAGTTCCGAAGGATTTTTAAACTTCAGCGGAATTCCGAGAAAAATGGAAGAGTTGCGAAGCATTTTTAAATGTCAGCGGAATGCCGAGAACAATGGAAGAGTTCCGACGCATTTTTAAACGTCAGCGGAATTCCGAGAACAATGGAAGAGATCTGAAGCATTTTTAAACTTCAGCGGAATTTCGAGAGCAATGGAAGAGTTCCGAAGCATTTTTAAACATCAGCGGAATGCCGAGAACAATGGAAGAGTTCCGAAGCATTTTTAAACATCAGCGGAATTCCGAGAACAATGGAAGAGTTCTGAAGCATTTTTAAACTTCAGCGGAATTTCGATAACAATGGAAGAGTTCCGATGCATTTTTAAACTTCAGCGGAATTTCGAGAGCAATGCAAGAGTTCCGATGCATTTTCAAACGTCAGCGGAATTCTCAGAACAATGGAAGAGCTCCGAAGCATTTTTAAACTTCAGCGGAATTTCTAGAACAATGGAAGAGTTCCGAAGCATTTTAAAATTTCAGCAGAATTCCGAGAACAGTGGAAGAGTTCCGAAGCATTTTTAAACTTTAGCAGAATTCCGAGAACAATGGAGGCATTCCGAAGCATTTTTAAACGTCAGCGGAATTCTCAGAACAATGGAAGTGTTCCGAAGCATTTTTAAACTTCAGCAGAATTCCGAGAACAATGGAAGAGTTCCGAAGCATTTTTAAACTTCAGCGGAATTCCGAGAAAAATGGAAGAGTTCCGAAGCATTTTTAACTTCAGCAGAATTCCGAGAACAATGGAATAGTTCCGAAGCATTTTTAGACGTCAGGGGAATGCCGAGAACAATGGAAGAGTTCCGACGCATTTTTAAAGGTCAGCGGAATTCCGAGAACAATGTAAGAGATCTGAAGCATTTTTAAACTTCAGCGGAATTTCGAGAGCTATGGAAGAGTTCCGAAGCATTTTTAAACATCTGCGGAATTCTGAGAACAATGGAAGAGTTCCCAAGCATTTTTAAACTTCAGCAGAATTCCGAGAACAATGGAAGAGTTCCGAAGCATTTTTAAACTTCTGCGGAATTCCGAGAAAAATGGAAGAGTTCCGAAGCATTTTTAAACTTCAGCGGAATTCCGAGAACAATGGAAGAGTTCCGAAGCATTTTTAAACGTGAGCAGTATGCCGAGAACAATGGAAGAGTTCCGACGCATTTTTAAACGTCAACGGAATTATGAGAACAATGGAAGAGATCTGAAGCATTTTTAAACTTCAGCGGAATTTTGAGAACAATGGAAGAGTTCCGAAGCATTTTTAAACGTCAGCGGAATTCTGAGAACAATGGAAGAGTTCCGAAGCATTTTTAATCTTCAGCGGAATTCCGAGTACAATGGAACAGTTCCGAAGCATTTTTAAACTTCAGCGGAATTCCGAGAACAATGGAAGAGTTCCGAAGCATTTTTAAACATCAGCGGAATTCCGAGAACATAGGAAGAGTTCCGAAGCATTTTTGATCTTCAGCGGAATTCCGAGAACAATGGAAGAGTTCCGAAGCATTTTTAAACGTCAGCAGAATGCCGAGAACAATGGAACAGTTCCGACGCATTTTTAAATGTCAGCGGAATTCCGAGAACAATGGAAGCGATCTGAAGCATTTTTAAACTTCAGCGGAATTTCGAGAACAATGGAAGAGTTCCGAAGCATTTTTAAATGTCAGCGTAATTCTGAGAACAATGGAAGAGTTCCGAAGCATTTTTAATCTTCAGCGGAATTCCGAGAACAATGGAACAGTTCCGAAGCATTTTTAACTTCAGCAGAATTCCGAGAACAATGGAAGAGTTCCGAAGCATTTTTAAACTTCAGCAGAATTCCGAGAACAATGGAAGAGTTCCGAAGTATTTTTAAACGTCATCGGAATGCCGAGAACAATGGAAGAGTTCCGAAGCATTTTTAAACATCAGCGGAATTCCGAGAACAATGGAAGAGTTCTGAAGCATTTTTAAACTTCAGCGGAATTCCGAGAACAATGGAAGAGTTCCAAAGCATTTTTAAACTTCAGCGGAATTCCTAGAAAAATGGAAGAGTTCCGAAGCATTTCTAAACTTCAGCGGAATTCCGAGAACAATGGAAGAGTTCTGAAGCATTTTTAAACTTCAGTGGAATTTCGAGAACAATGGAAGAGTTCCGAAGCATTTTTACTTCAGCAAAATTTCGAGAGCAATGGAAGAGTTCCGAAGCATTTTTAAACATCTGCGGAATTCTGAGAACAATGGAAGAGTTCCGAAGCATTTTTAAACTTCAGCGGAATTTCGAGAACAATGGAAGAGTTCCGAAGCATTTTTAAACGTCAGCGGAATTCTGAGAACAATGGAAGAGTTCCGAAGCATTTTTAAACTTCAGCAGAATTCCGAGAACAATGGAGGCGTTCTGAAGCATTTTTAAACGTCAGCAGAATTCTCAGAACATTGGAAGAGTTCCGAAGCATTTTTAAACTTCAGCGGAATTCCGAGAAAAATGGAAGAGTTCCGAAGCATTTTTAAACTTCAGCGGAATTCCGAGAACAATGGAAGAGTTCCGAAGCATTTTTAAACGTCATCGGAATGCCGAGAAAAATGGAAGAGTTCCGAAGCATTTTTAAACTGCAGCGGAATTCCTAGAACAATGGAAGAGTACTGATGCATTTTTAAACTTCAGCGGAATTTCTAGAACAATGGAAGAGTTCCGAAGCATTTTAAAATTTCATCTGAATTCCGAGAACAGTGGAAGAGTTCCGAAGCATTTTTAAACTTTAGCAGAATTCCGAGAACAATGGAGGCGTTTCGAAGCATTTTTAAACGTCAGCAGAATTCTCAGAACAATGGAAAAGCTCCGAAGCATTTTTAAACTTCAGCGGAATTCTGAGAACAATGGAAGAGTTCCGAAGCATTTTTAAACGACAGCGAAATTCTGTGAACAATGGAAGAGTTCCGAAGCATTTTTAATCTTCAGCGGAATTCCAAGAACAATGGAACAGTTCCGAAGCATTTTTAACTTCAGCAGAATTCCGAGAACAATGGAAGAGTTCCGAAGGATTTTTAAACTTCAGCGGAATTCCGAGAAAAATGGAAGAGTTGCGAAGCATTTTTAAATGTCAGCGGAATGCCGAGAACAATGGAAGTGTTCCGACGCATTTTTAAACGTCAGCGGAATTCCGAGAACAATGGAAGAGATCTGAAGCATTTTTAAACTTCAGCGGAATTTCGAGAGCAATGGAAGAGTTCCGAAGCATTTTTAAACATCAGCGGAATGCCGAGAACAATGGAAGAGTTCCGAAGCATTTTTAAACATCAGCGGAATTCCGAGAACAATGGAAGAGTTCTGAAGCATTTTTAAACTTCAGCGGAATTTCGATAACAATGGAAGAGTTCCGATGCATTTTTAAACTTCAGCGGAATTTCGAGAGCAATGCAAGAGTTCCGATGCATTTTCAAACGTCAGCAGAATTCTCAGAACAATGGAAGAGCTCCGAAGCATTTTTAAACTTCAGCGGAATTTCTAGAACAATGGAAGAGTTCCGAAGCATTTTAAAATTTCAGCAGAATTCCGAGAACAGTGGAAGAGTTCCGAAGCATTTTTAAACGTCAGCGGAATTCTCAGAACAATGGAAGTGTTCCGAAGCATTTTTAAACTTCAGCAGAATTCCGAGAACAATGGAAGAGTTCCGAAGCATTTTTAAACTTCAGCGGAATTCCGAGAAAAATGGAAGAGTTCCGAAGCATTTTTAAACTTCAGCGGAATTCCGAGAACAATGGAAGAGTTCCGAAGCATTTTAAAATTTCAGCAGAATTCCGAGAACAGTGGAAGAGTTCCGAAGCATTTTTAAACTTTAGCAGATTTCCGAGAACAATGGAGGCTTTCCGAAGCATTTTTAAACATCAGCGGAATTCTCAGAACAATGGAAGTGTTCCGAAGCATTTTTAAACTTCAGCAGAATTCCGAGAACAATGGAAGAGTTCCGAAGCATTTTTAAACATCTGCGGAATTCCGAGAACAAAGGAAGAGTTCCGAAGCATTTTTGATCTTCAGTGGAATTCCGAGAACAATGGAAGAGTTCTGAAGCATTTTTAAACGTCAGCGGAATGCCGAGAACAATGGAAGAGTTCCGACGCATTTTTAAACGTCAGCGGAATTCCGAGAACAATGGAAGAGATCTGAAGCATTTTTAAACTTCAGCAGAATGCCGAGAACAATGGAAGAGTTCCGATGCATTTTTAAAGGTCAGCGGAATTCCGAGAACAATGTAAGAGATCTGAAGCATTTTTAAACTTCAGCGGAATTTCGAGAGCAATGGAAGAGTTCCGAAGCATTTTTATACATCTGCGGAATTCTGAGAACAATGGAAGAGTTCCGAAGCATTTTTAAACTTCAGCAGAATTCCGAGAACAATGGAGGCATTCCGAAGCATTTTTAAACGTCAGCAGTATTCTCAGAACAATGGAAGAGCTCCAAAGCATTTTTAAACTTCAGCAGAATTCCGAGAAAAATGGAAGACTTCCGAAGCATTTTTAAACTGCAGCAGAATTCCTAGAACAATGGAAGAGTTCTGATGCATTTTTAAACTTCAGCGGAATTTCTAGAACAATAGAAGAGTTCCGAAGCATTTTAAAATTTCAGCAGAATTCCGAGAACAGTGGAAGAGTTCCGAAGCATTTTTAAACTTTAGCAGAATTCCGAGAACAATGGAGGCGTTCCGAAGCATTTTTAAACGTCAGCGGAATTCTCAGAACAATGGAAGAGTTCTGATGGATTTTTAAACTTCAGGGGAATTTCTAGAACAATGGAAGAGTTCCGAAGCATTTTTAAACATCAGCGGAATTCTGAGAACAATGGAAGAGTTCCGAAGCATTTTTAACTTCAGCAGAATTCCGAGAACAATGGAAGAGTTCCGACGCATTTTTAAACGTCAGCGGAATGCCGAGAACAATGGAAGAGTTCCGAAGCATTTTTAATCTTCAGCGGAATTCCGAGTACAATGGAACAGTTCCGAAGCATTTTTAAACTTCAGCGGAATTCCGAGAACAATGGAAGAGTTCCGAAGCATTTTTAAACATCAGCGGAATTCCGAGAACATAGGAAGAGTTCCGAAGCATTTTTGATCTTCAGCGGAATTCCAAGAACAATGGAAGAGTTCCGAAGCATTTTTAAACGTCATCGGAATGCCGAGAACAATGGAAGAGTTCCGAAGCATTTTTAAACATCAGCGGAATTCCGAGAACAATGGAAGAGTTCTGAAGCATTTTTAAACTTCAGCGGAATTCCGAGAACAATGGAAGAGTTCCAAAGCATTTTTAAACTTCAGCGGAATTCCTAGAAAAATGGAAGAGTTCCGAAGCATTTTTAAACTTCAGCGGAATTCCGAGAACAATGGAAGAGTTCTGAAGCATTTTTAAACTTCAGTGGAATTTCGAGAACAATGGAAGAGTTCCGAAGCATTTTTACTTCAGCAAAATTTCGAGAGCAATGGAAGAGTTCCGAAGCATTTTTAAACATCTGCGGAATTCTGAGAACAATGGAAGAGTTCCGAAGCATTTTTAAACTTTAGCGGAATTTCGAGAACAATGGAAGAGTTCCGAAGCATTTTTAAACGTCAGCGGAATTCTGAGAACAATGGAAGAGTTCCGAAGCATTTTTAATCTTCAGCGGAATTCCAAGAACAATGGAACAGTTCCGAAGCATTTTTAACTTCAGCAGAATTCCGAGAACAATGGAAGAGTTCCGAAGGATTTTTAAACTTCAGCGGAATTCCGAGAAAAATGGAAGAGTTGCGAAGCATTTTTAAATGTCAGCGGAATGCCGAGAACAATGGAAGAGTTCCGACGCATTTTTAAACGTCAGCGGAATTCCGAGAACAATGGAAGAGATCTGAAGCATTTTTAAACTTCAGCGGAATTTCGAGAGCAATGGAAGAGTTCCGAAGCATTTTTAAACATCAGCGGAATGCCGAGAACAATGGAAGAGTTCCGAAGCATTTTTAAACATCAGCGGAATTCCGAGAACAATGGAAGAGTTCTGAAGCATTTTTAAACTTCAGCGGAATTTCGATAACAATGGAAGAGTTCCGATGCATTTTTAAACTTCAGCGGAATTTCGAGAGCAATGCAAGAGTTCCGATGCATTTTCAAACGTCAGCAGAATTCTCAGAACAATGGAAGAGCTCCGAAGCATTTTTAAACTTCAGCGGAATTTCTAGAACAATGGAAGAGTTCCGAAGCATTTTAAAATTTCAGCAGAATTCCGAGAACAGTGGAAGAGTTCCGAAGCATTTTTAAACTTTAGCAGAATTCCGAGAACAATGGAGGCATTCCGAAGCATTTTTAAACGTCAGCGGAATTCTCAGAACAATGGAAGTGTTCCGAAGCATTTTTAAACTTCAGCAGAATTCCGAGAACAATGGAAGAGTTCCGAAGCATTTTTAAACTTCAGCGGAATTCCGAGAAAAATGGAAGAGTTCCGAAGCATTTTTAAACTTCAGCGGAATTCCGAGAACAATGGAAGAGTTCCGAAGCATTTTAAAATTTCAGCAGAATTCCGAGAACAGTGGAAGAGTTCCGAAGCATTTTTAAACTTTAGCAGATTTCCGAGAACAATGGAGGCTTTCCGAAGCATTTTTAAACATCAGCGGAATTCTCAGAACAATGGAAGTGTTCCGAAGCATTTTTAAACTTCAGCAGAATTCCGAGAACAATGGAAGAGTTCCGAAGCATTTTTAAACATCTGCGGAATTCCGAGAACAAAGGAAGAGTTCCGAAGCATTTTTGATCTTCAGTGGAATTCCGAGAACAATGGAAGAGTTCTGAAGCATTTTTAAACGTCAGCGGAATGCCGAGAACAATGGAAGAGTTCCGACGCATTTTTAAACGTCAGCGGAATTCCGAGAACAATGGAAGAGATCTGAAGCATTTTTAAACTTCAGCAGAATGCCGAGAACAATGGAAGAGTTCCGATGCATTTTTAAAGGTCAGCGGAATTCCGAGAACAATGTAAGAGATCTGAAGCATTTTTAAACTTCAGCGGAATTTCGAGAGCAATGGAAGAGTTCCGAAGCATTTTTATACATCTGCGGAATTCTGAGAACAATGGAAGAGTTCCGAAGCATTTTTAACTTCAGCAGAATTCCGAGAACAATGGAAGAGTTCCGACGCATTTTTAACTTCAGCAGAATTCCGAGAACAATGGAAGAGTTCCGAAGCATTTTTAATCTTCAGCGGAATTCCGAGTACAATGGAACAGTTCCGAAGCATTTTTAAACTTCAGCGGAATTCCGAGAACAATGGAAGAGTTCCGAAGCATTTTTAAACATCAGCGGAATTCCGAGAACATAGGAAGAGTTCCGAAGCATTTTTGATCTTCAGCGGAATTCCGAGAACAATGGAAGAGTTCCGAAGCATTTTTAAACGTCATCGGAATGCCGAGAACAATGGAAGAGTTGCGAAGCATTTTTAAACATCAGCGGAATTCCGAGAACAATGGAAGAGTTCTGAAGCATTTTTAAACTTCAGCGGAATTCCGAGAACAATGGAAGAGTTCCAAAGCATTTTTAAACTTCAGCGGAATTCCTAGAAAAATGGAAGAGTTCCGAAGCATTTTTAAACTTCAGCGGAATTCCGAGAACAATGGAAGAGTTCTGAAGCATTTTTAAACTTCAGTGGAATTTCGAGAACAATGGAAGAGTTCCGAAGCATTTTTACTTCAGCAAAATTTCGAGAGCAATGGAAGAGTTCCGAAGCATTTTTAAACATCTGCGGAATTCTGAGAACAATGGAAGAGTTCCGAAGCATTTTTAAACTTTAGCGGAATTTCGAGAACAATGGAAGAGTTCCGAAGCATTTTTAAACGTCAGCGGAATTCTGAGAACAATGGAAGAGTTCCGAAGCATTTTTAAACGTCAGCGAAATTCTGTGAACAATGGAAGAGTTCCGAAGCATTTTTAATCTTCAGCGGAATTCCAAGAACAATGGAACAGTTCCGAAGCATTTTTAACTTCAGCAGAATTCCGAGAACAATGGAAGAGTTCCGAAGGATTTTTAAACTTCAGCGGAATTCCGAGAAAAATGGAAGAGTTGCGAAGCATTTTTAAATGTCAGCGGAATGCCGAGAACAATGGAAGAGTTCCGACGCATTTTTAAACGTCAGCGGAATTCCGAGAACAATGGAAGAGATCTGAAGCATTTTTAAACTTCAGCGGAATTTCGAGAGCAATGGAAGAGTTCCGAAGCATTTTTAAACATCAGCGGAATGCCGAGAACAATGGAAGAGTTCCGAAGCATTTTTAAACATCAGCGGAATTCCGAGAACAATGGAAGAGTTCTGAAGCATTTTTAAACTTCAGCGGAATTTCGATAACAATGGAAGAGTTCCGATGCATTTTTAAACTTCAGCGGAATTTCGAGAGCAATGCAAGAGTTCCGATGCATTTTCAAACGTCAGCAGAATTCTCAGAACAATGGAAGAGCTCCGAAGCATTTTTAAACTTCAGCGGAATTTCTAGAACAATGGAAGAGTTCCGAAGCATTTTAAAATTTCAGCAGAATTCCGAGAACAGTGGAAGAGTTCCGAAGCATTTTTAAACTTTAGCAGAATTCCGAGA
The DNA here is from genome assembly GCF_046119375.1 of Phyllobates terribilis. Taxonomy (NCBI): domain Eukaryota; kingdom Metazoa; phylum Chordata; class Amphibia; order Anura; family Dendrobatidae; genus Phyllobates; species Phyllobates terribilis. The sequence goes on from NW_027362762.1 coordinate 634,856,229, forward strand.
ACAATGGAGGCATTCCGAAGCATTTTTAAACGTCAGCGGAATTCTCAGAACAATGGAAGTGTTCCGAAGCATTTTTAAACTTCAGCAGAATTCCGAGAACAATGGAAGAGTTCCGAAGCATTTTTAAACTTCAGCGGAATTCCGAGAAAAATGGAAGAGTTCCGAAGCATTTTTAAACTTCAGCAGAATTCCGAGAACAGTGGAAGAGTTCCGAAGCATTTTTAAACTTTAGCAGATTTCCGAGAACAATGGAGGCTTTCCGAAGCATTTTTAAACATCAGCGGAATTCTCAGAACAATGGAAGTGTTCCGAAGCATTTTTAAACTTCAGCAGAATTCCGAGAACAATGGAAGAGTTCCGAAGCATTTTTAAACATCTGCGGAATTCCGAGAACAAAGGAAGAGTTCCGAAGCATTTTTGATCTTCAGTGGAATTCCGAGAACAATGGAAGAGTTCTGAAGCATTTTTAAACGTCAGCGGAATGCCGAGAACAATGGAAGAGTTCCGACGCATTTTTAAACGTCAGCGGAATTCCGAGAACAATGGAAGAGATCTGAAGCATTTTTAAACTTCAGCAGAATGCCGAGAACAATGGAAGAGTTCCGATGCATTTTTAAAGGTCAGCGGAATTCCGAGAACAATGTAAGAGATCTGAAGCATTTTTAAACTTCAGCGGAATTTCGAGAGCAATGGAAGAGTTCCGAAGCATTTTTATACATCTGCGGAATTCTGAGAACAATGGAAGAGTTCCGAAGCATTTTTAAACTTCAGCAGAATTGCGAGAACAATGGAGGCATTCCGAAGCATTTTTAAACGTCAGCAGTATTCTCAGAACAATGGAAGAGCTCCAAAGCATTTTTAAACTTCAGCAGAATTCCGAGAAAAATGGAAGACTTCCGAAGCATTTTTAAACTGCAGCAGAATTCCTAGAACAATGGAAGAGTTCTGATGCATTTTTAAACTTCAGCGGAATTTCTAGAACAATAGAAGAGTTCCGAAGCATTTTAAAATTTCAGCAGAATTCCGAGAACAGTGGAAGAGTTCCGAAGCATTTTTAAACTTTAGCAGAATTCCGAGAACAATGGAGGCGTTCCGAAGCATTTTTAAACGTCAGCGGAATTCTCAGAACAATGGAAGAGTTCTGATGGATTTTTAAACTTCAGGGGAATTTCTAGAACAATGGAAGAGTTCCGAAGCATTTTTAAACATCAGCGGAATTCTGAGAACAATGGAAGAGTTCCGAAGCATTTTTAACTTCAGCAGAATTCCGAGAACAATGGAAGAGTTCCGACGCATTTTTAAACGTCAGCGGAATGCCGAGAACAATGGAAGAGTTCCGAAGCATTTTTAATCTTCAGCGGAATTCCGAGTACAATGGAACAGTTCCGAAGCATTTTTAAACTTCAGCGGAATTCCGAGAACAATGGAAGAGTTCCGAAGCATTTTTAAACATCAGCGGAATTCCGAGAACATAGGAAGAGTTCCGAAGCATTTTTGATCTTCAGCGGAATTCCGAGAACAATGGAAGAGTTCCGAAGCATTTTTAAACGTCATCGGAATGCCGAGAACAATGGAAGAGTTCCGAAGCATTTTTAAACATCAGCGGAATTCCGAGAACAATGGAAGAGTTCTGAAGCATTTTTAAACTTCAGCGGAATTCCGAGAACAATGGAAGAGTTCCAAAGCATTTTTAAACTTCAGCGGAATTCCTAGAAAAATGGAAGAGTTCCGAAGCATTTTTAAACTTCAGCGGAATTCCGAGAACAATGGAAGAGTTCTGAAGCATTTTTAAACTTCAGTGGAATTTCGAGAACAATGGAAGAGTTCCGAAGCATTTTTACTTCAGCAAAATTTCGAGAGCAATGGAAGAGTTCCGAAGCATTTTTAAACATCTGCGGAATTCTGAGAACAATGGAAGAGTTCCGAAGCATTTTTAAACTTTAGCGGAATTTCGAGAACAATGGAAGAGTTCCGAAGCATTTTTAAACGTCAGCGGAATTCTGAGAACAATGGAAGAGTTCCGAAGCATTTTTAAACTTCAGCAGAATTCCGAGAACAATGGAGGCGTTCTGAAGCATTTTTAAACGTCAGCAGAATTCTCAGAACATTGGAAGAGTTCCGAAGCATTTTTAAACTTCAGCGGAATTCCGAGAAAAATGGAAGAGTTCCGAAGCATTTTTAAACTTCAGCAGGATTCCGAGAACAATGGAAGAGTACCGAAGTATTTTTAAACGTCATCGGAATGCCGAGAACAATGGAAGAGTTCCGAAGCATTTTTAAACATCAGCGGAATTCCGAGAACAATGGAAGAGTTCTGAAGCATTTTTAAACTTCAGCGGAATTCCGAGAACAATGGAAGAGTTCCAAAGCATTTTTAAACTTCAGCAGAATTCCTAGAAAAATGGAAGAGTTCCGAAGCATTTTTAAACTTCAGCGGAATTCCGAGAACAATGGAAGAGTTCTGAAGCATTTTTAAACTTCAGTGGAATTTCGAGAACAATGGAAGAGTTCCGAAGCATTTTTACTTCAGCAAAATTTCGAGAGCAATGGAAGAGTTCCGAAGCATTTTTAAACATCTGCAGAATTCTCAGAACATTGGAAGAGTTCCGAAGCATTTTTAAATGTCATCGGAATGCCGAGAAAAATGGAAGAGTTCCGAAGCATTTTTAAACTGCAGCGGAATTCCTAGAACAATGGAAGAGTACTGATGCATTTTTAAACTTCAGCGGAATTTCTAGAACAATGGAAGAGTTCCGAAGCATTTTAAAATTTCATCTGAATTCCGAGAACAGTGGAAGAGTTCCGAAGCATTTTTAAACTTTAGCAGAATTCCGAGAACAATGGAGGCGTTTCGAAGCATTTTTAAAAGTCAGCAGAATTCTCAGAACAATGGAAAAGCTCCGAAGCATTTTTAAACTTCAGCGGAATTCTGAGAACAATGGAAGCGTTCCGAAGCATTTTTAAACGTCAGCGAAATTCTGTGAACAATGGAAGAGTTCCGAAGCATTTTTAATCTTCAGCGGAATTCCAAGAACAATGGAACAGTTCCGAAGCATTTTTAACTTCAGCAGAATTCCGAGAACAATGGAAGAGTTCCGAAGGATTTTTAAACTTCAGCGGAATTCCGAGAAAAATGGAAGAGTTGCGAAGCATTTTTAAATGTCAGCGGAATGCCGAGAACAATGGAAGAGTTCCGACGCATTTTTAAACGTCAGCGGAATTCCGAGAACAATGGAAGAGATCTGAAGCATTTTTAAACTTCAGCGGAATTTCGAGAGCAATGGAAGAGTTCCGAAGCATTTTTAAACATCAGCGGAATGCCGAGAACAATGGAAGAGTTCCGAAGCATTTTTAAACATCAGCGGAATTCCGAGAACAATGGAAGAGTTCTGAAGCATTTTTAAACTTCAGCGGAATTTCGATAACAATGGAAGAGTTCCGATGCATTTTTAAACTTCAGCGGAATTTCGAGAGCAATGCAAGAGTTCCGATGCATTTTCAAACGTCAGCAGAATTCTCAGAACAATGGAAGAGCTCCGAAGCATTTTTAAACTTCAGCGGAATTTCTAGAACAATGGAAGAGTTCCGAAGCATTTTAAAATTTCAGCAGAATTCCGAGAACAGTGGAAGAGTTCCGAAGCATTTTTAAACTTTAGCAGAATTCCGAGAACAATGGAGGCATTCCGAAGCATTTTTAAACGTCAGCGGAATTCTCAGAACAATGGAAGTGTTCCGAAGCATTTTTAAACTTCAGCAGAATTCCGAGAACAATGGAAGAGTTCCGAAGCATTTTTAAACTTCAGCGGAATTCCGAGAAAAATGGAAGAGTTCCGAAGCATTTTTAAACTTCAGCGGAATTCCGAGAACAATGGAAGAGTTCCGAAGCATTTTAAAATTTCAGCAGAATTCCGAGAACAGTGGAAGAGTTCCGAAGCATTTTTAAACTTTAGCAGATTTCCGAGAACAATGGAGGCTTTCCGAAGCATTTTTAAACATCAGCGGAATTCTCAGAACAATGGAAGTGTTCCGAAGCATTTTTAAACTTCAGCAGAATTCCGAGAACAATGGAAGAGTTCCGAAGCATTTTTAAACATCTGCGGAATTCCGAGAACAAAGGAAGAGTTCCGAAGCATTTTTGATCTTCAGTGGAATTCCGAGAACAATGGAAGAGTTCTGAAGCATTTTTAAACGTCAGCGGAATGCCGAGAACAATGGAAGAGTTCCGACGCATTTTTAAACGTCAGCGGAATTCCGAGAACAATGGAAGAGATCTGAAGCATTTTTAAACTTCAGCAGAATGCCGAGAACAATGGAAGAGTTCCGATGCATTTTTAAAGGTCAGCGGAATTCCGAGAACAATGTAAGAGATCTGAAGCATTTTTAAACTTCAGCGGAATTTCGAGAGCAATGGAAGAGTTCCGAAGCATTTTTATACATCTGCGGAATTCTGAGAACAATGGAAGAGTTCCGAAGCATTTTTAAACTTCAGCAGAATTCCGAGAACAATGGAGGCATTCCGAAGCATTTTTAAACGTCAGCAGTATTCTCAGAACAATGGAAGAGCTCCAAAGCATTTTTAAACTTCAGCAGAATTCCGAGAAAAATGGAAGACTTCCGAAGCATTTTTAAACTGCAGCAGAATTCCTAGAACAATGGAAGAGTTCTGATGCATTTTTAAACTTCAGCGGAATTTCTAGAACAATAGAAGAGTTCCGAAGCATTTTAAAATTTCAGCAGAATTCCGAGAACAGTGGAAGAGTTCCGAAGCATTTTTAAACTTTAGCAGAATTCCGAGAACAATGGAGGCGTTCCGAAGCATTTTTAAACGTCAGCGGAATTCTCAGAACAATGGAAGAGTTCTGATGGATTTTTAAACTTCAGGGGAATTTCTAGAACAATGGAAGAGTTCCGAAGCATTTTTAAACATCAGCGGAATTCTGAGAACAATGGAAGAGTTCCGAAGCATTTTTAACTTCAGCAGAATTCCGAGAACAATGGAAGAGTTCCGACGCATTTTTAAACGTCAGCGGAATGCCGAGAACAATGGAAGAGTTCCGAAGCATTTTTAATCTTCAGCGGAATTCCGAGTACAATGGAACAGTTCCGAAGCATTTTTAAACTTCAGCGGAATTCCGAGAACAATGGAAGAGTTCCGAAGCATTTTTAAACATCAGCGGAATTCCGAGAACATAGGAAGAGTTCCGAAGCATTTTTGATCTTCAGCGGAATTCCGAGAACAATGGAAGAGTTCCGAAGCATTTTTAAACGTCATCGGAATGCCGAGAACAATGGAAGAGTTCCGAAGCATTTTTAAACATCAGCGGAATTCCGAGAACAATGGAAGAGTTCTGAAGCATTTTTAAACTTCAGCGGAATTCCGAGAACAATGGAAGAGTTCCAAAGCATTTTTAAACTTCAGCGGAATTCCTAGAAAAATGGAAGAGTTCCGAAGCATTTTTAAACTTCAGCGGAATTCCGAGAACAATGGAAGAGTTCTGAAGCATTTTTAAACTTCAGTGGAATTTTGAGAACAATGGAAGAGTTCCGAAGCATTTTTACTTCAGCAAAATTTCGAGAGCAATGGAAGAGTTCCGAAGCATTTTTAAACATCTGCGGAATTCTGAGAACAATGGAAGAGTTCCGAAGCATTTTTAAACTTTAGCGGAATTTCGAGAACAATGGAAGAGTTCCGAAGCATTTTTAAACGTCAGCGGAATTCTGAGAACAATGGAAGAGTTCCGAAGCATTTTTAAACTTCAGCAGAATTCCGAGAACAATGGAGGCGTTCTGAAGCATTTTTAAACGTCAGCAGAATTCTCAGAACATTGGAAGAGTTCCGAAGCATTTTTAAACTTCAGCGGAATTCCGAGAAAAATGGAAGAGTTCCGAAGCATTTTTAAACTTCAGCAGGATTCCGAGAACAATGGAAGAGTTCCGAAGTATTTTTAAACGTCATCGGAATGCCGAGAACAATGGAAGAGTTCCGAAGCATTTTTAAACATCAGCGGAATTCCGAGAACAATGGAAGAGTTCTGAAGCATTTTTAAACTTCAGCGGAATTCCGAGAACAATGGAAGAGTTCCAAAGCATTTTTAAACTTCAGCGGAATTCCTAGAAAAATGGAAGAGTTCCGAAGCATTTTTAAACTTCAGCGGAATTCCGAGAACAATGGAAGAGTTCTGAAGCATTTTTAAACTTCAGTGGAATTTCGAGAACAATGGAAGAGTTCCGAAGCATTTTTACTTCAGCAAAATTTCGAGAGCAATGGAAGAGTTCCGAAGCATTTTTAAACATCTGCAGAATTCTCAGAACATTGGAAGAGTTCCGAAGCATTTTTAAACTTCAGCGGAATTCCGAGAAAAATGGAAGAGTTCCGAAGCATTTTTAAACTTCAGCGGAATTCCGAGAAAAATGGAAGAGTTCCGAAGCATTTTTAAACGTCATCGGAATGCCGAGAAAAATGGAAGAGTTCCGAAGCATTTTTAAACTGCAGCGGAATTCCTAGAACAATGGAAGAGTACTGATGCATTTTTAAACTTCAGCGGAATTTCTAGAACAATGGAAGAGTTCCGAAGCATTTTAAAATTTCATCTGAATTCCGAGAACAGTGGAAGAGTTCCGAAGCATTTTTAAACTTTAGCAGAATTCCGAGAACAATGGAGGCGTTTCGAAGCATTTTTAAAAGTCAGCAGAATTCTCAGAACAATGGAAAAGCTCCGAAGCATTTTTAAACTTCAGCGGAATTCTGAGAACAATGGAAGAGTTCCGAAGCATTTTTAAACGTCAGCGAAATTCTGTGAACAATGGAAGAGTTCCGAAGCATTTTTAATCTTCAGCGGAATTCCAAGAACAATGGAACAGTTCCGAAACATTTTTAACTTCAGCAGAATTCCGAGAACAATGGAAGAGTTCCGATGCATTTTTAAACTTCAGCGGAATTTCGAGAGCAATGCAAGAGTTCCGATGCATTTTCAAACGTCAGCGGAATTCTCAGAACAATGGAAGAGCTCCGAAGCATTTTTAAACTTCAGCGGAATTTCTAGAACAATGGAAGAGTTCCGAAGCATTTTAAAATTTCAGCAGAATTCCGAGAACAGTGGAAGAGTTCCGAAGCATTTTTAAACTTTAGCAGAATTCCGAGAACAATGGAGGCATTCCGAAGCATTTTTAAACGTCAGCGGAATTCTCAGAACAATGGAAGTGTTCCGAAGCATTTTTAAACTTCAGCAGAATTCCGAGAACAATGGAAGAGTTCCGAAGCATTTTTAAACTTCAGCGGAATTCCGAGAAAAATGGAGGAGTTCCGAAGCATTTTTAACTTCAGCAGAATTCCGAGAACAATGGAATAGTTCCGAAGCATTTTTAGACGTCAGGGGAATGCCGAGAACAATGGAAGAGTTCCGACGCATTTTTAAAGGTCAGCGGAATTCCGAGAACAATGTAAGAGATCTGAAGCATTTTTAAACTTCAGCGGAATTTCGAGAGCTATGGAAGAGTTCCGAAGCATTTTTAAACATCTGCGGAATTCTGAGAACAATGGAAGAGTTCCCAAGCATTTTTAAACTTCAGCAGAATTCCGAGAACAATGGAAGAGTTCCGAAGCATTTTTAAACTTCAGCGGAATTCCGAGAACAATGGAAGAGTTCCGAAGCATTTTTAAACGTGAGCAGTATGCCGAGAACAATGGAAGAGTTCCGACGCATTTTTAAACGTCAACGGAATTATGAGAACAATGGAAGAGATCTGAAGCATTTTTAAACTTCAGCGGAATTTTGAGAACAATGGAAGAGTTCCGAAGCATTTTTAAACGTCAGCGGAATTCTGAGAACAATGGAAGAGTTCCGAAGCATTTTTAATCTTCAGCGGAATTCCGAGTACAATGGAACAGTTCCGAAGCATTTTTAAACTTCAGCGGAATTCCGAGAACAATGGAAGAGTTCCGAAGCATTTTTAAACATCAGCGGAATTCCGAGAACATAGGAAGAGTTCCGAAGCATTTTTGATCTTCAGCGGAATTCCGAGAACAATGGAAGAGTTCCGAAGCATTTTTAAACGTCAGCAGAATGCCGAGAACAATGGAACAGTTCCGACGCATTTTTAAATGTCAGCGGAATTCCGAGAACAATGGAAGCGATCTGAAGCATTTTTAAACTTCAGCGGAATTTCGAGAACAATGGAAGAGTTCCGAAGCATTTTTAAATGTCAGCGTAATTCTGAGAACAATGGAAGAGTTCCGAAGCATTTTTAATCTTCAGCGGAATTCCGAGAACAATGGAACAGTTCCGAAGCATTTTTAACTTCAGCAGAATTCCGAGAACAATGGAAGAGTTCCGAAGCATTTTTAAACTTCAGCAGAATTCCGAGAACAATGGAAGAGTTCCGAAGTATTTTTAAACGTCATCGGAATGCCGAGAACAATGGAAGAGTTCCGAAGCATTTTTAAACATCAGCGGAATTCCAAGAACAATGGAAGAGTTCTGAAGCATTTTTAAACTTCAGCGGAATTCCGAGAACAATGGAAGAGTTCCAAAGCATTTTTAAACTTCAGCGGAATTCCTAGAAAAATGGAAGAGTTCCGAAGCATTTTTAAACTTCAGCGGAATTCCGAGAACAATGGAAGAGTTCTGAAGCATTTTTAAACTTCAGTGGAATTTCGAGAACAATGGAAGAGTTCCGAAGCATTTTTACTTCAGCAAAATTTCGAGAGCAATGGAAGAGTTCCGAAGCATTTTTAAACATCTGCGGAATTCTGAGAACAATGGAAGAGTTCCGAAGCATTTTTAAACTTCAGCGGAATTTCGAGAACAATGGAAGAGTTCCGAAGCATTTTTAAACGTCAGCGGAATTCTGAGAACAATGGAAGAGTTCTGAAGCATTTTTAAACTTCAGCAGAATTCCGAGAACAATGGAGGCGTTCTGAAGCATTTTTAAACGTCAGCAGAATTCTCAGAACATTGGAAGAGTTCCGAAGCATTTTTAAACTTCAGCGGAATTCCGAGAAAAATGGAAGAGTTCCGAAGCATTTTTAAACTTCAGCGGAATTCCGAGAACAATGGAAGAGTTCCGAAGCATTTTTAAACGTCATCGGAATGCCGAGAAAAATGGAAGAGTTCCGAAGCATTTTTAAACTGCAGCGGAATTCCTAGAACAATGGAAGAGTACTGATGCATTTTTAAACTTCAGCGGAATTTCTAGAACAATGGAAGAGTTCCGAAGCATTTTAAAATTTCATCTGAATTCCGAGAACAGTGGAAGAGTTCCGAAGCATTTTTAAACTTTAGCAGAATTCCGAGAACAATGGAGGCGTTTCGAAGCATTTTTAAACGTCAGCAGAATTCTCAGAACAATGGAAAAGCTCCGAAGCATTTTTAAACTTCAGCGGAATTCTGAGAACAATGGAAGAGTTCCGAAGCATTTTTAAACGTCAGCGAAATTCTGTGAACAATGGAAGAGTTCCGAAGCATTTTTAATCTTCAGCGGAATTCCAAGAACAATGGAACAGTTCCGAAGCATTTTTAACTTCAGCAGAATTCCGAGAACAATGGAAGAGTTCCGAAGGATTTTTAAACTTCAGCGGAATTCCGAGAAAAATGGAAGAGTTGCGAAGCATTTTTAAATGTCAGCGGAATGCCGAGAACAATGGAAGAGTTCCGACGCATTTTTAAACGTCAGCGGAATTCCGAGAACAATGGAAGAGATCTGAAGCATTTTTAAACTTCAGCGGAATTTCGAGAGCAATGGAAGAGTTCCGAAGCATTTTTAAACATCAGCGGAATGCCGAAAACAATGGAAGAGTTCCGAAGCATTTTTAAACATCAGCGGAATTCCGAGAACAATGGAAGAGTTCTGAAGCATTTTTAAACTTCAGCGGAATTTCGATAACAATGGAAGAGTTCCGATGCATTTTTAAACTTCAGCGGAATTTCGAGAGCAATGCAAGAGTTCCGATGCATTTTCAAACGTCAGCAGAATTCTCAGAACAATGGAAGAGCTCCGAAGCATTTTTAAACTTCAGCGGAATGCCGAAAACAATGGAAGAGTTCCGAAGCATTTTTAAACATCAGCGGAATTCCGAGAACAATGGAAGAGTTCTGAAGCATTTTTAAACTTCAGCGGAATTTCGATAACAATGGAAGAGTTCCGATGCATTTTTAAACTTCAGCGGAATTTCGAGAGCAATGCAAGAGTTCCGATGCATTTTCAAACGTCAGCAGAATTCTCAGAACAATGGAAGAGCTCCGAAGCATTTTTAAACTTCAGCGGAATTTCTAGAACAATGGAAGAGTTCCGAAGCATTTTAAAATTTCAGCAGAATTCCGAGAACAGTGGAAGAGTTCCGAAGCATTTTTAAACTTTAGCAGAATTCCGAGAACAATGGAGGCATTCCGAAGCATTTTTAAACGTCAGCGGAATTCTCAGAACAATGGAAGTGTTCCGAAGCATTTTTAAACTTCAGCAGAATTCCGAGAACAATGGAAGAGTTCCGAAGCATTTTTAAACTTCAGCGGAATTCCGAGAAAAATGGAAGAGTTCCGAAGCATTTTTAAACTTCAGCGGAATTCCGAGAACAATGGAAGAGTTTCGAAGCATTTTTAAACTTTAGCAGATTTCCGAGAACAATGGAGGCTTTCCGAAGCATTTTTAAACATCAGCGGAATTCTCAGAACAATGGAAGTGTTCCGAAGCATTTTTAAACTTCAGCAGAATTCCGAGAACAATGGAAGAGTTCCGAAGCATTTTTAAACATCTGCGGAATTCCGAGAACAAAGGAAGAGTTGGAGAAGCATTTTTGATCTTCAGTGGAATTCCGAGAACAATGGAAGAGTTCTGAAGCATTTTTAAACGTCAGCGGAATGCCGAGAACAATGGAAGAGTTCCGACGCATTTTTAAACGTCAGCGGAATTCCGAGAACAATGGAAGAGATCTGAAGCATTTTTAAACTTCAGCAGAATGCCGAGAACAATGGAAGAGTTCCGATGCATTTTTAAAGGTCAGCGGAATTCCGAGAACAATGTAAGAGATCTGAAGCATTTTTAAACTTCAGCGGAATTTCGAGAGCAATGGAAGAGTTCCGAAGCATTTTTATACATCTGCGGAATTCTGAGAACAATGGAAGAGTTCCGAAGCATTTTTAAACTTCAGCAGAATTCCGAGAACAATGGAGGCATTCCGAAGCATTTTTAAACGTCAGCAGTATTCTCAGAACAATGGAAGAGCTCCAAAGCATTTTTAAACTTCAGCAGAATTCCGAGAAAAATGGAAGACTTCCGAAGCATTTTTAAACTGCAGCAGAATTCCTAGAACAATGGAAGAGTTCTGATGCATTTTTAAACTTCAGCGGAATTTCTAGAACAATAGAAGAGTTCCGAAGCATTTTAAAATTTCAGCAGAATTCCGAGAACAGTGGAAGAGTTCCGAAGCATTTTTAAACTTTAGCAGAATTCCGAGAACAATGGAGGCGTTCCGAAGCATTTTTAAACGTCAGCGGAATTCTCAGAACAATGGAAGAGTTCTGATGGATTTTTAAACTTCAGGGGAATTTCTAGAACAATGGAAGAGTTCCGAAGCATTTTTAAACATCAGTGGAATTCTGAGAACAATGGAAGAGTTCCGAAGCATTTTTAACTTCAGCAGAATTCCGAGAACAATGGAAGAGTTCCGACGCATTTTTAAACGTCAGCGGAATGCCGAGAACAATGGAAGAGTTCCGACGCATTTTTAAAGGTCAGCGGAATTCCGAGAACAATGTAAGAGATCTGAAGCATTTTTAAACTTCAGCGGAATTTCGAGAACAATGGAAGAGTTCCGAAGCATTTTTAAACGTCAGCAGAATTCTGAGAACAATGGAGGCGTTCTGAAGCATTTTTAAACGTCAGCAGAATTCTCAGAACACTGGAAGAGTTCCGAAGCATTTTTAAACTTCAGCGGAATTCCGAGAAAAATGGAAGAGTTCCGAAGCATTTTTAAACTTCAGCGGAATTCCGAGAACAATGGAAGAGTTCCGAAGCATTTTTAAACGTCAGCGGAATGCCGAGAAAAATGGAAGAGTTCCGAAGCATTTTTAAACTGCAGCGGAATTCCTAGAACAATGGAAGAGTTCTGCTGCATTTTTAAACTGCAGCGGAATTCCTAGAACAATGGAAGAGTTCCAAAGCATTTTTAACTTCAGCAGAATTCCGAGAACAATGGAAGAGTTCCGAAGCATTTTTAAACTTCAGCAGAATTCCGAGAACAATGGAAGAGTTCCGAAGTATTTTTAAACGTCATCGGAATGCCGAGAACAATGGAAGAGTTCTGAAGCATTTTTAAACATCAGCGGAATTCCGAGAACAATGGAAGAGTTCTGAAGCATTTTTAAACTTCAGCGGAATTCCGAGAACAATGGAAGAGTTCCAAAGCATTTTTAAACTTCAGCGGAATTCCTAGAAAAATGGAAGAGTTCCGAAGCATTTTTAAACTTCAGCGGAATTCCGAGAACAATGGAAGAGTTCTGAAGCATTTTTAAACTTCAGTGGAATTTCGAGAACAATGGAAGAGTTCCGAAGCATTTTTACTTCAGCAAAATTTCGAGAGCAATGGAAGAGTTCCGAAGCATTTTTAAACATCTGCGGAATTCTGAGAACAATGGAAGAGTTCCGAAGCATTTTTAAACTTCAGCGGAATTTCGAGAACAATGGAAGAGTTCCGAAGCATTTTTAAACGTCAGCGGAATTCTGAGAACAATGGAAGAGTTCCGAAGCATTTTTAAACTTCAGCAGAATTCCGAGAACAATGGAGGCGTTCTGAAGCATTTTTAAACGTCAGCAGAATTCTCAGAACATTGGAAGAGTTCCGAAGCATTTTTAAACTTCAGCGGAATTCCGAGAAAAATGGAAGAGTTCCGAAGCATTTTTAAACTTCAGCGGAATTCCGAGAACAATGGAAGAGTTCCGAAGCATTTTTAAACGTCATCGAAATGCCGAGAAAAATGGAAGAGTTCCGAAGCATTTTTAAACTTCAGCGGAATTCCGAGAACAATGGAAGAGTTCCGAAGCATTTTTAAACGTCATCGAAATGCCGAGAAAAATGGAAGAGTACCGAAGCATTTTTAAACTGCAGCGGAATTCCTAGAACAATGGAAGAGTACTGATGCATTTTTAAACTTCAGCGGAATTTCTAGAACAATGGAAGAGTTCCGAAGCATTTTAAAATTTCATCTGAATTCCGAAAACAGTGGAAGAGTTCCGAAGCATTTTTAAACTTTAGCAGAATTCCGAGAACAATGGAGGCGTTTCGAAGCATTTTTAAACGTCAGCAGAATTCTCAGAACAATGGAAAAGCTCCGAAGCATTTTTAAACTTCAGCGGAATTCTGAGAACAATGGAAGAGTTCCGAAGCATTTTTAAATGTCAGCGAAATTCTGTGAACAATGGAAGAGTTCCGAAGCATTTTTAATCTTCAGCGGAATTCCAAGAACAATGGAACAGTTCCGAAGCATTTTTAACTTCAGCAGAATTCCGAGAACAATGGAAGAGTTCCGAAGGATTTTTAAACTTCAGCGGAATTCCGAGAAAAATGGAAGAGTTGCGAAGCATTTTTAAATGTCAGCGGAATGCCGAGAACAATGGAAGAGTTCCGACGCATTTTTAAACGTCAGCGGAATTCCGAGAACAATGGAAGAGATCTGAAGCATTTTTAAACTTCAGCGGAATTTCGAGAGCAATGGAAGAGTTCCGAAGCATTTTTAAACATCAGCGGAATGCCGAGAACAATGGAAGAGTTCCGAAGCATTTTTAAACATCAGCGGAATTCCGAGAACAATGGAAGAGTTCTGAAGCATTTTTAAACTTCAGCGGAATTTCGATAACAATGGAAGAGTTCCGATGCATTTTTAAACTTCAGCGGAATTTCGAGAGCAATGGAAGAGTTCCGATGCATTTTCAAACGTCAGCAGAATTCTCAGAACAATGGAAGAGCTCCGAAGCATTTTTAAACTTCAGCGGAATTTCTAGAACAATGGAAGAGTTCCGAAGCATTTTAAAATTTCAGCAGAATTCCGAGAACAGTGGAAGAGTTCCGAAGCATTTTTAAACTTTAGCAGAATTCCGAGAACAATGGAGGCATTCCAAAGCATTTTTAAACGTCAGCGGAATTCTCAGAACAATGGAAGTGTTCCGAAGCATTTTTAAACTTCAGCAGAATTCCGAGAACAATGGAAGAGTTCCGAAGCATTTTTAAACTTCAGCGGAATTCCGAGAAAAATGGAAGAGTTCCGAAGCATTTTTAAACTTCAGCGGAATTCCAAGAACAATGGAAGAGTTCCGAAGCATTTTAAAATTTCAGCAGAATTCCGAGAACAGTGGAAGAGTTCCGAAGCATTTTTAAACTTTAGCAGATTTCCGAGAACAATGGAGGCGTTCCGAAGCATTTTTAAACATCAGCGGAATTCTCAGAACAATGGAAGTGTTCCGAAGCATTTTTAAACTTCAGCAGAATTCCGAGAACAATGGAAGAGTTCCGAAGCATTTTTAAACTTCAGCGGAATTCCGAGAACAAAGGAAGAGTTCCGAAGCATTTTTGATCTTCAGTGGAATTCCGAGAACAATGGAAGAGTTCTGAAGCATTTTTAAACGTCAGCGGAATGCCGAGAACAATGGAAGAGTTCCGACGCATTTTTAAACGTCAGCGGAATTCCGAGAACAATGGAAGAGATCTGAAGCATTTTTAAACTTCAGCGGAATGCCGAGAACAATGGAAGAGTTCCGATGCATTTTTAAAGGTCAGCGGAATTCCGAGAACAATGTAAGAGATCTGAAGCATTTTTAAACTTCAGCGGAATTTCGAGAGCAATGGAAGAGTTCCGAAGCATTTTTAAACTTCAGCAGAATTCCGAGAACAATGGAGGCATTCCGAAGCATTTTTACACGTCAGCAGTATTCTCAGAACAATGGAAGAGCTCCAAAGCATTTTTAAACTTCAGCAGAATTCCGAGAAAAATGGAAGACTTCCGAAGCATTTTTAAACTGCAGCAGAATTCCTAGAACAATGGAAGAGTTCTGATGCATTTTTAAACTTCAGCGGAATTTCTAGAACAATGGAAGAGTTCCGAAGCATTTTAAAATTTCAGCAGAATTCCGAGAACAGTGGAAGAGTTCCGAAGCATTTTTAAACTTTAGCAGAATTCCGAGAACAATGGAGGCATTCCGAAGCATTTTTAAACGTCAGCGGAATTCTCAGAACAATGGAAGAGTTCTGATGCATTTTTAAACTTCAGGGGAATTTCTAGAACAATGGAAGAGTTCCGAAGCATTTTTAAACATCAGCGGAATTCTGAGAACAATGGAAGAGTTCCGAAGCATTTTTAACTTCAGCAGAATTCCGAGAACAATGGAAGAGTTCCGAAGCATTTTTAAACGTCAGTGGAATGCCGAGAACAATGGAAGAGTTCCGACGCATTTTTAAAGGTCAGCGGAATTCCGAGAACAATGTAAGAGATCTGAAGCATTTTTAAACTTCAGCGGAATTTCGAGAACAATGGAAGAGTTCCGAATCATTTTTAAACGTCAGCGGAATTCTGAGAACAATGGAGGCGTTCTGAAGCATTTTTAAACGTCAGCAGAATTCTCAGAACACTGGAAGAGTTCCGAAGCATTTTTAAACTTCAGCGGAATTCCGAGAAAAATGGAAGAGTTCCGAAGCATTTTTAAACTTCAGCGGAATTCCGAGAACAATGGAAGAGTTCCGAAGCATTTTTAAACGTCAGCGGAATGCCGAGAAAAATGGAAGAGTTCCGAAGCATTTTTAAACTGCAGCGGAATTCCTAGAACAATGGAAGAGTTCTGATGCATTTTTAAACTGCAGCGGAATTCCTAGAACAATGGAAGAGTTCCGAAGCATTTTTAAACTTCAGCGGAATGCCGAGAACAATGGAAGAGTTCCGACGCATTTTTAAACGTCAGCGGAATTCCGAGAACAATGGAAGAGTTCCGAAGCATTTTTAAACATCAGCGGAATTCCGAGAACAATGGAAGAGTTCTGAAGCATTTTTAAACTTCAGCGGAATTTCGATAACAATGGAAGAGTTCCGATGCATTTTTAAACTTCAGCGGAATTTCGAGAGCAATGGAAGAGTTCCGATGCATTTTCAAACGTCAGCAGAATTCTCAGAACAATGGAAGAGCTCCGAAGCATTTTTAAACTTCAGCGGAATTTCTAGAACAATGGAAGAGTTCCGAAGCATTTTAAAATTTCACAGAATTCCGAGAACAGTGGAAGAGTTCCGAAGCATTTTTAAACTTTAGCAGAATTCCGAGAACAATGGAGGCATTCCGAAGCATTTTTAAACGTCAGCGGAATTCTCAGAACAATGGAAGTGTTCCGAAGCATTTTTAAACTTCAGCAGAATTCCGAGAACAATGGAAGAGTTCCGAAGCATTTTTAAACTTCAGCGGAATTCCGAGAAAAATGGAAGAGTTCCGAAGCATTTTTAAACTTCAGCGGAATTCCAAGAACAATGGAAGAGTTCCGAAGCATTTTAAAATTTCAGCAGAATTCCGAGAACAGTGGAAGAGTTCCGAAGCATTTTTAAACTTTAGCAGATTTCCGAGAACAATGGAGGCGTTCCGAAGCATTTTTAAACATCAGCGGAATTCTCAGAACAATGGAAGTGTTCCGAAGCATTTTTAAACTTCAGCAGAATTCCGAGAACAATGGAAGAGTTCCGAAGCATTTTTAAACTTCAGCGGAATTCCGAGAACAAAGGAAGAGTTCCGAAGCATTTTTGATCTTCAGTGGAATTCCGAGAACAATGGAAGAGTTCTGAAGCATTTTTAAACGTCAGCGGAATGCCGAGAACAATGGAAGAGTTCCGACGCATTTTTAAACGTCAGCGGAATTCCGAGAACAATGGAAGAGATCTGAAGCATTTTTAAACTTCAGCGGAATGCCGAGAACAATGGAAGAGTTCCGATGCATTTTTAAAGGTCAGCGGAATTCCGAGAACAATGTAAGAGATCTGAAGCATTTTTAAACTTCAGCGGAATTTCGAGAGCAATGGAAGAGTTCCGAAGCATTTTTAAACTTCAGCAGAATTCCGAGAACAATGGAGGCATTCCGAAGCATTTTTAAACGTCAGCAGTATTCTCAGAACAATGGAAGAGCTCCAAAGCATTTTTAAACTTCAGCAGAATTCCGAGAAAAATGGAAGACTTCCGAAGCATTTTTAAACTGCAGCAGAATTCCTAGAACAATGGAAGAGTTCTGATGCATTTTTAAACTTCAGCGGAATTTCTAGAACAATGGAAGAGTTCCGAAGCATTTTAAAATTTCAGCAGAATTCCGAGAACAGTGGAAGAGTTCCGAAGCATTTTTAAACTTTAGCAGAATTCCGAGAACAATGGAGGCGTTCCGAAGCATTTTTAAACGTCAGCGGAATTCTCAGAACAATGGAAGAGTTCTGATGCATTTTTAAACTTCAGGGGAATTTCTAGAACAATGGAAGAGTTCCGAAGCATTTTTAAACATCAGCGGAATTCTGAGAACAATGGAAGAGTTCCGAAGCATTTTTAACTTCAGCAGAATTCCGAGAACAATGGAAGAGTTCCGAAGCATTTTTAAACGTCAGCGGAATGCCGAGAACAATGGAAGAGTTCCGACGCATTTTTAAAGGTCAGCGGAATTCCGAGAACAATGTAAGAGATCTGAAGCATTTTTAAACTTCAGCGGAATTTCGAGAACAATGGAAGAGTTCCGAATCATTTTTAAACGTCAGCGGAATTCTGAGAACAATGGAGGCGTTCTGAAGCATTTTTAAACGTCAGCAGAATTCTCAGAACACTGGAAGAGTTCCGAAGCATTTTTAAACTTCAGCGGAATTCCGAGAAAAATGGAAGAGTTCCGAAGCATTTTTAAACTTCAGCGGAATTCCGAGAACAATGGAAGAGTTCCGAAGCATTTTTAAACGTCAGCGGAATGCCGAGAAAAATGGAAGAGTTCCGAAGCATTTTTAAACTGCAGCGGAATTCCTAGAACAATGGAAGAGTTCTGATGCATTTTTAAACTGCAGCGGAATTCCTAGAACAATGGAAGAGTTCCGAAGCATTTTTAAACTTCAGCGGAATGCCGAGAACAATGGAAGAGTTCCGACGCATTTTTAAACGTCAGCGGAATTCCGAGAACAATGGAAGAGTTCCGAAGCATTTTTAAACATCAGCGGAATTCCGAGAACAATGGAAGAGTTCTGAAGCATTTTTAAACTTCAGCGGAATTTCGATAACAATGGAAGAGTTCCGATGCATTTTTAAACTTCAGCGGAATTTCGAGAGCAATGGAAGAGTTCCGATGCATTTTCAAACGTCAGCAGAATTCTCAGAACAATGGAAGAGCTCCGAAGCATTTTTAAACTTCAGCGGAATTTCTAGAACAATGGAAGAGTTCCGAAGCATTTTAAAATTTCAGCAGAATTCCGAGAACAGTGGAAGAGTTCCGAAGCATTTTTAAACTTTAGCAGAATTCCGAGAACAATGGAGGCATTCCGAAGCATTTTTAAACGTCAGCGGAATTCTCAGAACAATGGAAGTGTTCCGAAGCATTTTTAAACTTCAGCAGAATTCCGAGAACAATGGAAGAGTTCCGAAGCATTTTTAAACTTCAGCGGAATTCCGAGAAAAATGGAAGAGTTCCGAAGCATTTTTAAACTTCAGCGGAATTCCAAGAACAATGGAAGAGTTCCGAAGCATTTTAAAATTTCAGCAGAATTCCGAGAACAGTGGAAGAGTTCCGAAGCATTTTTAAACTTTAGCAGAATTCCGAGAACAATGGAGGCGTTCCGAAGCATTTTTAAACGTCAGCGGAATTCTCAGAACAATGGAAGAGTTCTGATGCATTTTTAAACTTCAGGGGAATTTCTAGAACAATGGAAGAGTTCCGAAGCATTTTTAAACATCAGCGGAATTCTGAGAACAATGGAAGAGTTCCGAAGCATTTTTAAACTTCAGCGGAATTCCAAGAACAATGGAAGAGTTCCGAAGCATTTTAAAATTTCAGCAGAATTCCGAGAACAGTGGAAGAGTTCCGAAGCATTTTTAAACTTTAGCAGATTTCCGAGAACAATGGAGGCGTTCCGAAGCATTTCTAAACATCAGCGGAATTCTCAGAACAATGGAATTGTTCCGAAGCATTTTTAAACTTCAGCAGAATTCCGAGAACAATGGAAGAGTTCCGAAGCATTTTTAAACTTCAGCGGAATTCCGAGAACAAAGGAAGAGTTCCGAAGCATTTTTGATCTTCAGTGGAATTCCGAGAACAATGGAAGAGTTCCGAAGCATTTTTAAACGTCAGCGGAATGCCGAGAAAAATGGAAGAGTTCCGAAGCATTTTTAAACTGCAGCGGAATTCCTAGAACAATGGAAGAGTTCTGATGCATTTTTAAACTGCAGCGGAATTCCTAGAACAATGGAAGAGTTCCGAAGCATTTTTAAACTTCAGCGGAATGCCGAGAACAATGGAAGAGTTCCGACGCATTTTTAAACGTCAGCGGAATTCCGAGAACAATGGAAGAGTTCCGAAGCATTTTTAAACATCAGCGGAATTCCGAGAACAATGGAAGAGTTCTGAAGCATTTTTAAACTTCAGCGGAATTTCGATAACAATGGAAGAGTTCCGATGCATTTTTAAACTTCAGCGGAATTTCGAGAGCAATGGAAGAGTTCCGATGCATTTTCAAACGTCAGCAGAATTCTCAGAACAATGGAAGAGCTCCGAAGCATTTTTAAACTTCAGCGGAATTTCTAGAACAATGGAAGAGTTCCGAAGCATTTTAAAATTTCACAGAATTCCGAGAACAGTGGAAGAGTTCCGAAGCATTTTTAAACTTTAGCAGAATTCCGAGAACAATGGAGGCATTCCGAAGCATTTTTAAACGTCAGCGGAATTCTCAGAACAATGGAAGTGTTCCGAAGCATTTTTAAACTTCAGCAGAATTCCGAGAACAATGGAAGAGTTCCGAAGCATTTTTAAACTTCAGCGGAATTCCGAGAAAAATGGAAGAGTTCCGAAGCATTTTTAAACTTCAGCGGAATTCCAAGAACAATGGAAGAGTTCCGAAGCATTTTAAAATTTCAGCAGAATTCCGAGAACAGTGGAAGAGTTCCGAAGCATTTTTAAACTTTAGCAGATTTCCGAGAACAATGGAGGCGTTCCGAAGCATTTTTAAACATCAGCGGAATTCTCAGAACAATGGAAGTGTTCCGAAGCATTTTTAAACTTCAGCAGAATTCCGAGAACAATGGAAGAGTTCCGAAGCATTTTTAAACTTCAGCGGAATTCCGAGAACAAAGGAAGAGTTCCGAAGCATTTTTGATCTTCAGTGGAATTCCGAGAACAATGGAAGAGTTCTGAAGCATTTTTAAACGTCAGCGGAATGCCGAGAACAATGGAAGAGTTCCGACGCATTTTTAAACGTCAGCGGAATTCCGAGAACAATGGAAGAGATCTGAAGCATTTTTAAACTTCAGCGGAATGCCGAGAACAATGGAAGAGTTCCGATGCATTTTTAAAGGTCAGCGGAATTCCGAGAACAATGTAAGAGATCTGAAGCATTTTTAAACTTCAGCGGAATTTCGAGAGCAATGGAAGAGTTCCGAAGCATTTTTAAACTTCAGCAGAATTCCGAGAACAATGGAGGCATTCCGAAGCATTTTTAAACGTCAGCAGTATTCTCAGAACAATGGAAGAGCTCCAAAGCATTTTTAAACTTCAGCAGAATTCCGAGAAAAATGGAAGACTTCCGAAGCATTTTTAAACTGCAGCAGAATTCCTAGAACAATGGAAGAGTTCTGATGCATTTTTAAACTTCAGCGGAATTTCTAGAACAATGGAAGAGTTCCGAAGCATTTTAAAATTTCAGCAGAATTCCGAGAACAGTGGAAGAGTTCCGAAGCATTTTTAAACTTTAGCAGAATTCCGAGAACAATGGAGGCGTTCCGAAGCATTTTTAAACGTCAGCGGAATTCTCAGAACAATGGAAGAGTTCTGATGCATTTTTAAACTTCAGGGGAATTTCTAGAACAATGGAAGAGTTCCGAAGCATTTTTAAACATCAGCGGAATTCTGAGAACAATGGAAGAGTTCCGAAGCATTTTTAACTTCAGCAGAATTCCGAGAACAATGGAAGAGTTCCGAAGCATTTTTAAACGTCAGCGGAATGCCGAGAACAATGGAAGAGTTCCGACGCATTTTTAAAGGTCAGCGGAATTCCGAGAACAATGTAAGAGATCTGAAGCATTTTTAAACTTCAGCGGAATTTCGAGAACAATGGAAGAGTTCCGAATCATTTTTAAACGTCAGCGGAATTCTGAGAACAATGGAGGCGTTCTGAAGCATTTTTAAACGTCAGCAGAATTCTCAGAACACTGGAAGAGTTCCGAAGCATTTTTAAACTTCAGCGGAATTCCGAGAAAAATGGAAGAGTTCCGAAGCATTTTTAAACTTCAGCGGAATTCCGAGAACAATGGAAGAGTTCCGAAGCATTTTTAAACGTCAGCGGAATGCCGAGAAAAATGGAAGAGTTCCGAAGCATTTTTAAACTGCAGCGGAATTCCTAGAACAATGGAAGAGTTCTGATGCATTTTTAAACTGCAGCGGAATTCCTAGAACAATGGAAGAGTTCCGAAGCATTTTTAAACTTCAGCGGAATGCCGAGAACAATGGAAGAGTTCCGACGCATTTTTAAACGTCAGCGGAATTCCGAGAACAATGGAAGAGTTCCGAAGCATTTTTAAACATCAGCGGAATTCCGAGAACAATGGAAGAGTTCTGAAGCATTTTTAAACTTCAGCGGAATTTCGATAACAATGGAAGAGTTCCGATGCATTTTTAAACTTCAGCGGAATTTCGAGAGCAATGGAAGAGTTCCGATGCATTTTCAAACGTCAGCAGAATTCTCAGAACAATGGAAGAGCTCCGAAGCATTTTTAAACTTCAGCGGAATTTCTAGAACAATGGAAGAGTTCCGAAGCATTTTAAAATTTCAGCAGAATTCCGAGAACAGTGGAAGAGTTCCGAAGCATTTTTAAACTTTAGCAGAATTCCGAGAACAATGGAGGCATTCCGAAGCATTTTTAAACGTCAGCGGAATTCTCAGAACAATGGAAGTGTTCCGAAGCATTTTTAAACTTCAGCAGAATTCCGAGAACAATGGAAGAGTTCCGAAGCATTTTTAAACTTCAGCGGAATTCCGAGAAAAATGGAAGAGTTCCGAAGCATTTTTAAACTTCAGCGGAATTCCAAGAACAATGGAAGAGTTCCGAAGCATTTTAAAATTTCAGCAGAATTCCGAGAACAGTGGAAGAGTTCCGAAGCATTTTTAAACTTTAGCAGAATTCCGAGAACAATGGAGGCGTTCCGAAGCATTTTTAAACGTCAGCGGAATTCTCAGAACAATGGAAGAGTTCTGATGCATTTTTAAACTTCAGGGGAATTTCTAGAACAATGGAAGAGTTCCGAAGCATTTTTAAACATCAGCGGAATTCTGAGAACAATGGAAGAGTTCCGAAGCATTTTTAAACTTCAGCGGAATTCCAAGAACAATGGAAGAGTTCCGAAGCATTTTAAAATTTCAGCAGAATTCCGAGAACAGTGGAAGAGTTCCGAAGCATTTTTAAACTTTAGCAGATTTCCGAGAACAATGGAGGCGTTCCGAAGCATTTCTAAACATCAGCGGAATTCTCAGAACAATGGAATTGTTCCGAAGCATTTTTAAACTTCAGCAGAATTCCGAGAACAATGGAAGAGTTCCGAAGCATTTTTAAACTTCAGCGGAATTCCGAGAACAAAGGAAGAGTTCCGAAGCATTTTTGATCTTCAGTGGAATTCCGAGAACAATGGAAGAGTTCTGAAGCATTTTTAAACGTCAGCGGAATGCCGAGAACAATGGAAGAGTTCCGACGCATTTTTAAACGTCAGCGGAATTCCGAGAACAATGGAAGAGATCTGAAGCATTTTTAAACTTCAGCGGAATGCCGAGAACAATGGAAGAGTTCCGATGCATTTTTAAAGGTCAGCGGAATTCCGAGAACAATGTAAGAGATCTGAAGCATTTTTAAACTTCAGCGGAATTTCGAGAGCAATGGAAGAGTTCCGAAGCATTTTTATACATCTGCGGAATTCTGAGAACAATGGAAGAGTTCCGAAGCATTTTTAAACTTCAGCAGAATTCCGAGAACAATGGAGGCATTCCGAAGCATTTTTAAACGTCAGCAGTATTCTCAGAACAATGGAAGAGCTCCAAAGCATTTTTAAACTTCAGCAGAATTCCGAGAAAAATGGAAGACTTCCGAAGCATTTTTAAACTGCAGCAGAATTCCTAGAACAATGGAAGGGTTCTGATGCATTTTTAAACTTCAGCGGAATTTCTAGAACAATGGAAGAGTTCCGAAGCATTTTAAAATTTCAGCAGAATTCCGAGAACAGTGGAAGAGTTCCGAAGCATTTTTAAACTTTAGCAGAATTCCGAGAACAATGGAGGCGTTCCGAAGCATTTTTAAACGTCAGCGGAATTCTCAGAACAATGGAAGAGTTCTGATGCACTTTTAAACTTCAGGGGAATTTCTAGAACAATGGAAGAGTTCCGAAGCATTTTTAAACATCAGCGGAATTCTGAGAACAATGGAAGAGTTCCGAAGCATTTTTAACTTCAGCAGAATTCCGAGAACAATGGAAGAGTTCCGAAGCATTTTTAAACGTCAGCGGAATGCCGAGAACAATGGAAGAGTTCCGACGCATTTTTAAAGGTCAGCGGAATTCCGAGAACAATGTAAGAGATCTGAAGCATTTTTAAACTTCAGCGGAATTTCGAGAACAATGGAAGAGTTCCGAAGCATTTTTAAACGTCAGCGGAATTCTGAGAACAATGGAGGCGTTCTGAAGCATTTTTAAACGTCAGCAGAATTCTCAGAACACTGGAAGAGTTCCGAAGCATTTTTAAACTTCAGCGGAATTCCGAGAAAAATGGAAGAGTTCCGAAGCATTTTTAAACTTCAGCGGAATTCCGAGAACAATGGAAGAGTTCCGAAGCATTTTTAAACGTCAGCGGAATGCCGAGAAAAATGGAAGAGTTCCGAAGCATTTTTAAACTGCAGCGGAATTCCTAGAACAATGGAAGAATTCTGATGCATTTTTAAACTGCAGCGGAATTCCTAGAACAATGGAAGAGTTCCGAAGCATTTTTAAACTTCAGCGGAATGCCGAGAACAATGGAAGAGTTCCGACGCATTTTTAAACGTCAGCGGAATTCTGAGAACAATGGAAGAGTTCCGAAGCATTTTTAAACTTCAGCGGAATTCCGAGAACAATGGAAGAGTTCCGAAGCATTTTTAAATGTCAGCGGAATGCCGAGAACAATGGAAGAGTTCCGACGCATTTTTAAACGTCAGCGGAATTCCGAGAACAATGGAAGAGATCTGAAGCATTATTAAACTTCAGCGGAATTTTGAGAACAATGGAAGAGTTCCGAAGCATTTTTAAACGTCAGCGGAATTCTGAGAACAATGGAAGAGTTCCGAAGCATTTTTAATCTTCAGCGGAATTCCGAGAACAATGGAACAGTTCCGAAGCATTTTTAACTTCAGCAGAATTCCGAGAACAATGGAAGAGTTCCGAAGCATTTTTAAACTTCAGCGGAATTCCGAGAAAAATGGAAGAGTTGCGAAGCATTTTTAACTTCAGCAGAATGCCGAGAACAATGGAAGAGTTCCGACGCATTTTTAAAGGTCAGCGGAATTCCGAGAACAATGTAAGAGATCTGAAGCATTTTTAAACTTCAGCGGAATTTCGAGAGCAATGGAAGAGTTCCGAAGCATTTTTAAACATCTGCGGAATTCTGAGAACAATGGAAGAGTTCCGAAGCATTTTTAAACTTCAGCAGAATTCTGAGAACAATGGAAGAGTTCCGAAGCATTTTTAAACTTTAGCGGAATTCCGAGAAAAATGGAAGTGTTCCGAAGCATTTTTAAACTTCAGCAGAATTCCGAGAACAATGGAAGAGTTCCGAAGCATTTTTAAACTTCAGCGGAATTCCGAGAACAAAGGAAGAGTTCCGAAGCATTTTTGATCTTCAGTGGAATTCCGAGAACAATGGAAGAGTTCTGAAGCATTTTTAAACGTCAGCGGAATGCCGAGAACAATGGAAGAGTTCCGACGCATTTTTAAATGTCAGCGGAATTCCGAGAACAATGGAAGAGATCTGAAGCATTTTTAAACTTCAGCGGAATGCCGAGAACAATGGAAGAGTTCCGATGCATTTTTAAAGGTCAGCGGAATTCCGAGAACAATGTAAGAGATCTGAAGCATTTTTAAACTTCAGCGGAATTTCGAGAGCAATGGAAGAGTTCCGAAGCATTTTTATACATCTGCGGAATTCTGAGAACAATGGAAGAGTTCCGAAGCATTTTTAAACTTCAGCAGAATTCCGAGAACAATGGAAGAGTTCCGAAGCATTTTTAAACGTCAGCAGTATTCTCAGAACAATGGAGGCGTTCTGAAGCATTTTTAAACGTCAGCAGAATTCTCAGAACACTGGAAGAGTTCCGAAGCATTTTTAAACTTCAGCGGAATTCCGAGAAAAATGGAAGAGTTCCGAAGCATTTTTAAACTTCAGCGGAATTCCGAGAACAATGGAAGAGTTCCGAAGCATTTTTAAACGTCAGCAGAATGCCGAGAAAAATGGAAGAGTTCCGAAGCATTTTTAAACTGCAGCGGAATTCCTAGAACAATGGAAGAGTTCTGATGCATTTTTAAACTGCAGCGGAATTCCTAGAACAATGGAAGAGTTCCGAAGCATTTTTAAACTTCAGCGGAATGCCGAGAACAATGGAAGAGTTCCGACGCATTTTTAAACGTCAGCGGAATTCCGAGAACAATGGAAGAGTTCCGAAGCATTTTTAAACTTCAGCGGAATTCCGAGAACAATGGAAGAGTTCCGAAGCATTTTTAAATGTCAGCGGAATGCCGAGAACAATGGAAGAGTTCCGACGCATTTTTAAACGTCAGCGGAATTCCGAGAACAATGGAAGAGATCTGAAGCATTATTAAACTTCAGCGGAATTTTGAGAACAATGGAAGAGTTCCGAAGCATTTTTAAACGTCAGCGGAATTCTGAGAACAATGGAAGAGTTCCGAAGCATTTTTAATCTTCAGCGGAATTCCGAGAACAATGGAACAGTTCCGAAGCATTTTTAACTTCAGCAGAATTCCGAGAACAATGGAAGAGTTCCGAAGCATTTTTAAACTTCAGCGGAATTCCGAGAAAAATGGAAGAGTTGCGAAGCATTTTTAACTTCAGCAGAATGCCGAGAACAATGGAAGAGTTCCGACGCATTTTTAAAGGTCAGCGGAATTCCGAGAACAATGTAAGAGATCTGAAGCATTTTTAAACTTCAGCGGAATTTCGAGAGCAATGGAAGAGTTCCGAAGCATTTTTAAACATCTGCGGAATTCTGAGAACAATGGAAGAGTTCCGAAGCATTTTTAAACTTCAGCAGAATTCTGAGAACAATGGAAGAGTTCCGAAGCATTTTTAAACTTTAGCGGAATTCCGAGAAAAATGGAAGTGTTCCGAAGCATTTTTAAACTTCAGCAGAATTCCGAGAACAATGGAAGAGTTCCGAAGCATTTTTAAACTTCAGCGGAATTCCGAGAACAAAGGAAGAGTTCCGAAGCATTTTTGATCTTCAGTGGAATTCCGAGAACAATGGAAGAGTTCTGAAGCATTTTTAAACGTCAGCGGAATGCCGAGAACAATGGAAGAGTTCCGACGCATTTTTAAATGTCAGCGGAATTCCGAGAACAATGGAAGAGATCTGAAGCATTTTTAAACTTCAGCGGAATGCCGAGAACAATGGAAGAGTTCCGATGCATTTTTAAAGGTCAGCGGAATTCCGAGAACAATGTAAGAGTTCTGAAGCATTTTTAAACTTCAGCGGAATTTCGAGAGCAATGGAAGAGTTCCGAAGCATTTTTATACATCTGCGGAATTCTGAGAACAATGGAAGAGTTCCGAAGCATTTTTAAACTTCAGCAGAATTCCGAGAACAATGGAGGCATTCCGAAGCATTTTTAAACGTCAGCAGTATTCTCAGAACAATGGAAGAGCTCCGAAGCATTTTTAAACTTCAGCGGAATTTCTAGAACAATGGAAGAGTTCCGAAGCATTTTAAAATTTCACAGAATTCCGAGAACAGTGGAAGAGTTCCGAAGCATTTTTAAACTTTAGCAGAATTCCGAGAACAATGGAGGCATTCCGAAGCATTTTTAAACGTCAGCGGAATTCTCAGAACAATGGAAGTGTTCCGAAGCATTTTTAAACTTCAGCAGAATTCCGAGAACAATGGAAGAGTTCCGAAGCATTTTTAAACTTCAGCGGAATTCCGAGAAAAATGGAAGAGTTCCGAAGCATTTTTAAACTTCAGCGGAATTCCAAGAACAATGGAAGAGTTCCGAAGCATTTTAAAATTTCAGCAGAATTCCGAGAACAGTGGAAGAGTTCCGAAGCATTTTTAAACTTTAGCAGATTTCCGAGAACAATGGAGGCGTTCCGAAGCATTTTTAAACATCAGCGGAATTCTCAGAACAATGGAAGTGTTCCGAAGCATTTTTAAACTTCAGCAGAATTCCGAGAACAATGGAAGAGTTCCGAAGCATTTTTAAACTTCAGCGGAATTCCGAGAACAAAGGAAGAGTTCCGAAGCATTTTTGATCTTCAGTGGAATTCCGAGAACAATGGAAGAGTTCTGAAGCATTTTTAAACGTCAGCGGAATGCCGAGAACAATGGAAGAGTTCCGACGCATTTTTAAACGTCAGCGGAATTCCGAGAACAATGGAAGAGATCTGAAGCATTTTTAAACTTCAGCGGAATGCCGAGAACAATGGAAGAGTTCCGATGCATTTTTAAAGGTCAGCGGAATTCCGAGAACAATGTAAGAGATCTGAAGCATTTTTAAACTTCAGCGGAATTTCGAGAGCAATGGAAGAGTTCCGAAGCATTTTTAAACTTCAGCAGAATTCCGAGAACAATGGAGGCATTCCGAAGCATTTTTAAACGTCAGCAGTATTCTCAGAACAATGGAAGAGCTCCAAAGCATTTTTAAACTTCAGCAGAATTCCGAGAAAAATGGAAGACTTCCGAAGCATTTTTAAACTGCAGCAGAATTCCTAGAACAATGGAAGAGTTCTGATGCATTTTTAAACTTCAGCGGAATTTCTAGAACAATGGAAGAGTTCCGAAGCATTTTAAAATTTCAGCAGAATTCCGAGAACAGTGGAAGAGTTCCGAAGCATTTTTAAACTTTAGCAGAATTCCGAGAACAATGGAGGCGTTCCGAAGCATTTTTAAACGTCAGCGGAATTCTCAGAACAATGGAAGAGTTCTGATGCATTTTTAAACTTCAGGGGAATTTCTAGAACAATGGAAGAGTTCCGAAGCATTTTTAAACATCAGCGGAATTCTGAGAACAATGGAAGAGTTCCGAAGCATTTTTAACTTCAGCAGAATTCCGAGAACAATGGAAGAGTTCCGAAGCATTTTTAAACGTCAGCGGAATGCCGAGAACAATGGAAGAGTTCCGACGCATTTTTAAAGGTCAGCGGAATTCCGAGAACAATGTAAGAGATCTGAAGCATTTTTAAACTTCAGCGGAATTTCGAGAACAATGGAAGAGTTCCGAATCATTTTTAAACGTCAGCGGAATTCTGAGAACAATGGAGGCGTTCTGAAGCATTTTTAAACGTCAGCAGAATTCTCAGAACACTGGAAGAGTTCCGAAGCATTTTTAAACTTCAGCGGAATTCCGAGAAAAATGGAAGAGTTCCGAAGCATTTTTAAACTTCAGCGGAATTCCGAGAACAATGGAAGAGTTCCGAAGCATTTTTAAACGTCAGCGGAATGCCGAGAAAAATGGAAGAGTTCCGAAGCATTTTTAAACTGCAGCGGAATTCCTAGAACAATGGAAGAGTTCTGATGCATTTTTAAACTGCAGCGGAATTCCTAGAACAATGGAAGAGTTCCGAAGCATTTTTAAACTTCAGCGGAATGCCGAGAACAATGGAAGAGTTCCGACGCATTTTTAAACGTCAGCGGAATTCCGAGAACAATGGAAGAGTTCCGAAGCATTTTTAAACATCAGCGGAATTCCGAGAACAATGGAAGAGTTCTGAAGCATTTTTAAACTTCAGCGGAATTTCGATAACAATGGAAGAGTTCCGATGCATTTTTAAACTTCAGCGGAATTTCGAGAGCAATGGAAGAGTTCCGATGCATTTTCAAACGTCAGCAGAATTCTCAGAACAATGGAAGAGCTCCGAAGCATTTTTAAACTTCAGCGGAATTTCTAGAACAATGGAAGAGTTCCGAAGCATTTTAAAATTTCAGCAGAATTCCGAGAACAGTGGAAGAGTTCCGAAGCATTTTTAAACTTTAGCAGAATTCCGAGAACAATGGAGGCATTCCGAAGCATTTTTAAACGTCAGCGGAATTCTCAGAACAATGGAAGTGTTCCGAAGCATTTTTAAACTTCAGCAGAATTCCGAGAACAATGGAAGAGTTCCGAAGCATTTTTAAACTTCAGCGGAATTCCGAGAAAAATGGAAGAGTTCCGAAGCATTTTTAAACTTCAGCGGAATTCCAAGAACAATGGAAGAGTTCCGAAGCATTTTAAAATTTCAGCAGAATTCCGAGAACAGTGGAAGAGTTCCGAAGCATTTTTAAACTTTAGCAGAATTCCGAGAACAATGGAGGCGTTCCGAAGCATTTTTAAACGTCAGCGGAATTCTCAGAACAATGGAAGAGTTCTGATGCATTTTTAAACTTCAGGGGAATTTCTAGAACAATGGAAGAGTTCCGAAGCATTTTTAAACATCAGCGGAATTCTGAGAACAATGGAAGAGTTCCGAAGCATTTTTAAACTTCAGCGGAATTCCAAGAACAATGGAAGAGTTCCGAAGCATTTTAAAATTTCAGCAGAATTCCGAGAACAGTGGAAGAGTTCCGAAGCATTTTTAAACTTTAGCAGATTTCCGAGAACAATGGAGGCGTTCCGAAGCATTTCTAAACATCAGCGGAATTCTCAGAACAATGGAATTGTTCCGAAGCATTTTTAAACTTCAGCAGAATTCCGAGAACAATGGAAGAGTTCCGAAGCATTTTTAAACTTCAGCGGAATTCCGAGAACAAAGGAAGAGTTCCGAAGCATTTTTGATCTTCAGTGGAATTCCGAGAACAATGGAAGAGTTCTGAAGCATTTTTAAACGTCAGCGGAATGCCGAGAACAATGGAAGAGTTCCGACGCATTTTTAAACGTCAGCGGAATTCCGAGAACAATGGAAGAGATCTGAAGCATTTTTAAACTTCAGCGGAATGCCGAGAACAATGGAAGAGTTCCGATGCATTTTTAAAGGTCAGCGGAATTCCGAGAACAATGTAAGAGATCTGAAGCATTTTTAAACTTCAGCGGAATTTCGAGAGCAATGGAAGAGTTCCGAAGCATTTTTATACATCTGCGGAATTCTGAGAACAATGGAAGAGTTCCGAAGCATTTTTAAACTTCAGCAGAATTCCGAGAACAATGGAGGCATTCCGAAGCATTTTTAAACGTCAGCAGTATTCTCAGAACAATGGAAGAGCTCCAAAGCATTTTTAAACTTCAGCAGAATTCCGAGAAAAATGGAAGACTTCCGAAGCATTTTTAAACTGCAGCAGAATTCCTAGAACAATGGAAGAGTTCTGATGCATTTTTAAACTTCAGCGGAATTTCTAGAACAATGGAAGAGTTCCGAAGCATTTTAAAATTTCAGCAGAATTCCGAGAACAGTGGAAGAGTTCCGAAGCATTTTTAAACTTTAGCAGAATTCCGAGAACAATGGAGGCGTTCCGAAGCATTTTTAAACGTCAGCGGAATTCTCAGAACAATGGAAGAGTTCTGATGCATTTTTAAACTTCAGGGGAATTTCTAGAACAATGGAAGAGTTCCGAAGCATTTTTAAACATCAGCGGAATTCTGAGAACAATGGAAGAGTTCCGAAGCATTTTTAACTTCAGCAGAATTCCGAGAACAATGGAAGAGTTCCGAAGCATTTTTAAACGTCAGCGGAATGCCGAGAACAATGGAAGAGTTCCGACGCATTTTTAAAGGTCAGCGGAATTCCGAGAACAATGTAAGAGATCTGAAGCATTTTTAAACTTCAGCGGAATTTCGAGAACAATGGAAGAGTTCCGAATCATTTTTAAACGTCAGCGGAATTCTGAGAACAATGGAGGCGTTCTGAAGCATTTTTAAACGTCAGCAGAATTCTCAGAACACTGGAAGAGTTCCGAAGCATTTTTAAACTTCAGCGGAATTCCGAGAAAAATGGAAGAGTTCCGAAGCATTTTTAAACTTCAGCGGAATTCCGAGAACAATGGAAGAGTTCCGAAGCATTTTTAAACGTCAGCGGAATGCCGAGAAAAATGGAAGAGTTCCGAAGCATTTTTAAACTGCAGCGGAATTCCTAGAACAATGGAAGAGTTCTGATGCATTTTTAAACTGCAGCGGAATTCCTAGAACAATGGAAGAGTTCCGAAGCATTTTTAAACTTCAGCGGAATGCCGAGAACAATGGAAGAGTTCCGACGCATTTTTAAACGTCAGCGGAATTCCGAGAACAATGGAAGAGTTCCGAAGCATTTTTAAACATCAGCGGAATTCCGAGAACAATGGAAGAGTTCTGAAGCATTTTTAAACTTCAGCGGAATTTCGATAACAATGGAAGAGTTCCGATGCATTTTTAAACTTCAGCGGAATTTCGAGAGCAATGGAAGAGTTCCGATGCATTTTCAAACGTCAGCAGAATTCTCAGAACAATGGAAGAGCTCCGAAGCATTTTTAAACTTCAGCGGAATTTCTAGAACAATGGAAGAGTTCCGAAGCATTTTAAAATTTCAGCAGAATTCCGAGAACAGTGGAAGAGTTCCGAAGCATTTTTAAACTTTAGCAGAATTCCGAGAACAATGGAGGCATTCCGAAGCATTTTTAAACGTCAGCGGAATTCTCAGAACAATGGAAGTGTTCCGAAGCATTTTTAAACTTCAGCAGAATTCCGAGAACAATGGAAGAGTTCCGAAGCATTTTTAAACTTCAGCGGAATTCCGAGAAAAATGGAAGAGTTCCGAAGCATTTTTAAACTTCAGCGGAATTCCAAGAACAATGGAAGAGTTCCGAAGCATTTTAAAATTTCAGCAGAATTCCGAGAACAGTGGAAGAGTTCCGAAGCATTTTTAAACTTTAGCAGAATTCCGAGAACAATGGAGGCGTTCCGAAGCATTTTTAAACGTCAGCGGAATTCTCAGAACAATGGAAGAGTTCTGATGCATTTTTAAACTTCAGGGGAATTTCTAGAACAATGGAAGAGTTCCGAAGCATTTTTAAACATCAGCGGAATTCTGAGAACAATGGAAGAGTTCCGAAGCATTTTTAAACTTCAGCGGAATTCCAAGAACAATGGAAGAGTTCCGAAGCATTTTAAAATTTCAGCAGAATTCCGAGAACAGTGGAAGAGTTCCGAAGCATTTTTAAACTTTAGCAGATTTCCGAGAACAATGGAGGCGTTCCGAAGCATTTCTAAACATCAGCGGAATTCTCAGAACAATGGAATTGTTCCGAAGCATTTTTAAACTTCAGCAGAATTCCGAGAACAATGGAAGAGTTCCGAAGCATTTTTAAACTTCAGCGGAATTCCGAGAACAAAGGAAGAGTTCCGAAGCATTTTTGATCTTCAGTGGAATTCCGAGAACAATGGAAGAGTTCTGAAGCATTTTTAAACGTCAGCGGAATGCCGAGAACAATGGAAGAGTTCCGACGCATTTTTAAACGTCAGCGGAATTCCGAGAACAATGGAAGAGATCTGAAGCATTTTTAAACTTCAGCGGAATGCCGAGAACAATGGAAGAGTTCCGATGCATTTTTAAAGGTCAGCGGAATTCCGAGAACAATGTAAGAGATCTGAAGCATTTTTAAACTTCAGCGGAATTTCGAGAGCAATGGAAGAGTTCCGAAGCATTTTTATACATCTGCGGAATTCTGAGAACAATGGAAGAGTTCCGAAGCATTTTTAAACTTCAGCAGAATTCCGAGAACAATGGAGGCATTCCGAAGCATTTTTAAACGTCAGCAGTATTCTCAGAACAATGGAAGAGCTCCAAAGCATTTTTAAACTTCAGCAGAATTCCGAGAAAAATGGAAGACTTCCGAAGCATTTTTAAACTGCAGCAGAATTCCTAGAACAATGGAAGGGTTCTGATGCATTTTTAAACTTCAGCGGAATTTCTAGAACAATGGAAGAGTTCCGAAGCATTTTAAAATTTCAGCAGAATTCCGAGAACAGTGGAAGAGTTCCGAAGCATTTTTAAACTTTAGCAGAATTCCGAGAACAATGGAGGCGTTCCGAAGCATTTTTAAACGTCAGCGGAATTCTCAGAACAATGGAAGAGTTCTGATGCACTTTTAAACTTCAGGGGAATTTCTAGAACAATGGAAGAGTTCCGAAGCATTTTTAAACATCAGCGGAATTCTGAGAACAATGGAAGAGTTCCGAAGCATTTTTAACTTCAGCAGAATTCCGAGAACAATGGAAGAGTTCCGAAGCATTTTTAAACGTCAGCGGAATGCCGAGAACAATGGAAGAGTTCCGACGCATTTTTAAAGGTCAGCGGAATTCCGAGAACAATGTAAGAGATCTGAAGCATTTTTAAACTTCAGCGGAATTTCGAGAACAATGGAAGAGTTCCGAAGCATTTTTAAACGTCAGCGGAATTCTGAGAACAATGGAGGCGTTCTGAAGCATTTTTAAACGTCAGCAGAATTCTCAGAACACTGGAAGAGTTCCGAAGCATTTTTAAACTTCAGCGGAATTCCGAGAAAAATGGAAGAGTTCCGAAGCATTTTTAAACTTCAGCGGAATTCCGAGAACAATGGAAGAGTTCCGAAGCATTTTTAAACGTCAGCGGAATGCCGAGAAAAATGGAAGAGTTCCGAAGCATTTTTAAACTGCAGCGGAATTCCTAGAACAATGGAAGAATTCTGATGCATTTTTAAACTGCAGCGGAATTCCTAGAACAATGGAAGAGTTCCGAAGCATTTTTAAACTTCAGCGGAATGCCGAGAACAATGGAAGAGTTCCGACGCATTTTTAAACGTCAGCGGAATTCCGAGAACAATGGAAGAGTTCCGAAGCATTTTTAAACTTCAGCGGAATTCCGAGAACAATGGAAGAGTTCCGAAGCATTTTTAAATGTCAGCGGAATGCCGAGAACAATGGAAGAGTTCCGACGCATTTTTAAACGTCAGCGGAATTCCGAGAACAATGGAAGAGATCTGAAGCATTATTAAACTTCAGCGGAATTTTGAGAACAATGGAAGAGTTCCGAAGCATTTTTAATCTTCAGCGGAATTCCGAGAACAATGGAACAGTTCCGAAGCATTTTTAACTTCAGCAGAATTCCGAGAACAATGGAAGAGTTCCGAAGCATTTTTAAACTTCAGCGGAATTCCGAGAAAAATGGAAGAGTTGCGAAGCATTTTTAACTTCAGCAGAATGCCGAGAACAATGGAAGAGTTCCGACGCATTTTTAAAGGTCAGCGGAATTCCGAGAACAATGTAAGAGATCTGAAGCATTTTTAAACTTCAGCGGAATTTCGAGAGCAATGGAAGAGTTCCGAAGCATTTTTAAACATCTGCGGAATTCTGAGAACAATGGAAGAGTTCCGAAGCATTTTTAAACTTCAGCAGAATTCTGAGAACAATGGAAGAGTTCCGAAGCATTTTTAAACTTTAGCGGAATTCCGAGAAAAATGGAAGTGTTCCGAAGCATTTTTAAACTTCAGCAGAATTCCGAGAACAATGGAAGAGTTCCGAAGCATTTTTAAACTTCAGCGGAATTCCGAGAACAAAGGAAGAGTTCCGAAGCATTTTTGATCTTCAGTGGAATTCCGAGAACAATGGAAGAGTTCTGAAGCATTTTTAAACGTCAGCGGAATGCCGAGAACAATGGAAGAGTTCCGACGCATTTTTAAATGTCAGCGGAATTCCGAGAACAATGGAAGAGATCTGAAGCATTTTTAAACTTCAGCGGAATGCCGAGAACAATGGAAGAGTTCCGATGCATTTTTAAAGGTCAGCGGAATTCCGAGAACAATGTAAGAGATCTGAAGCATTTTTAAACTTCAGCGGAATTTCGAGAGCAATGGAAGAGTTCCGAAGCATTTTTATACATCTGCGGAATTCTGAGAACAATGGAAGAGTTCCGAAGCATTTTTAAACTTCAGCAGAATTCCGAGAACAATGGAAGAGTTCCGAAGCATTTTTAAACGTCAGCAGTATTCTCAGAACAATGGAGGCGTTCTGAAGCATTTTTAAACGTCAGCAGAATTCTCAGAACACTGGAAGAGTTCCGAAGCATTTTTAAACTTCAGCGGAATTCCGAGAAAAATGGAAGAGTTCCGAAGCATTTTTAAACTTCAGCGGAATTCCGAGAACAATGGAAGAGTTCCGAAGCATTTTTAAACGTCAGCGGAATGCCGAGAAAAATGGAAGAGTTCCGAAGCATTTTTAAACTGCAGCGGAATTCCTAGAACAATGGAAGAGTTCTGATGCATTTTTAAACTGCAGCGGAATTCCTAGAACAATGGAAGAGTTCCGAAGCATTTTTAAACTTCAGCAGAATGCCGAGAACAATGGAAGAGTTCCGACGCATTTTTAAACGTCAGCGGAATTCCGAGAACAATGGAAGAGTTCCGAAGCATTTTTAAACTTCAGCGGAATTCCGAGAACAATGGAAGAGTTCCGAAGCATTTTTAAATGTCAGCGGAATGCCGAGAACAATGGAAGAGTTCCGACGCATTTTTAAACGTCAGCGGAATTCCGAGAACAATGGAAGAGATCTGAAGCATTATTAAACTTCAGCGGAATTTTGAGAACAATGGAAGAGTTCCGAAGCATTTTTAAACGTCAGCGGAATTCTGAGAACAATGGAAGAGTTCCGAAGCATTTTTAATCTTCAGCGGAATTCCGAGAACAATGGAACAGTTCCGAAGCATTTTTAACTTCAGCAGAATTCCGAGAACAATGGAAGAGTTCCGAAGCATTTTTAAACTTCAGCGGAATTCCGAGAAAAATGGAAGAGTTGCGAAGCATTTTTAACTTCAGCAGAATGCCGAGAACAATGGAAGAGTTCCGACGCATTTTTAAAGGTCAGCGGAATTCCGAGAACAATGTAAGAGATCTGAAGCATTTTTAAACTTCAGCGGAATTTCGAGAGCAATGGAAGAGTTCCGAAGCATTTTTAAACATCTGCGGAATTCTGAGAACAATGGAAGAGTTCCGAAGCATTTTTAAACTTCAGCAGAATTCTGAGAACAATGGAAGAGTTCCGAAGCATTTTTAAACTTTAGCGGAATTCCGAGAAAAATGGAAGTGTTCCGAAGCATTTTTAAACTTCAGCAGAATTCCGAGAACAATGGAAGAGTTCCGAAGCATTTTTAAACTTCAGCGGAATTCCGAGAACAAAGGAAGAGTTCCGAAGCATTTTTGATCTTCAGTGGAATTCCGAGAACAATGGAAGAGTTCTGAAGCATTTTTAAACGTCAGCGGAATGCCGAGAACAATGGAAGAGTTCCGACGCATTTTTAAATGTCAGCGGAATTCCGAGAACAATGGAAGAGATCTGAAGCATTTTTAAACTTCAGCGGAATGCCGAGAACAATGGAAGAGTTCCGATGCATTTTTAAAGGTCAGCGGAATTCCGAGAACAATGTAAGAGATCTGAAGCATTTTTAAACTTCAGCGGAATTTCGAGAGCAATGGAAGAGTTCCGAAGCATTTTTATACATCTGCGGAATTCTGAGAACAATGGAAGAGTTCCGAAGCATTTTTAAACTTCAGCAGAATTCCGAGAACAATGGAGGCATTCCGAAGCATTTTTAAACGTCAGCAGTATTCTCAGAACAATGGAAGAGCTCCAAAGCATTTTTAAACTTCAGCAGAATTCCGAGAAAAATGGAAGACTTCCGAAGCATTTTTAAACTGCAGCAGAATTCCTAGAACAATGGAAGAGTTCTGATGCATTTTTAAACTTCAGCGGAATTTCTAGAACAATGGAAGAGTTCCGAAGCATTTTAAAATTTCAGCAGAATTCCGAGAACAGTGGAAGAGTTCCGAAGCATTTTTAAACTTTAGCAGAATTCCGAGAACAATGGAGGCGTTCCGAAGCATTTTTAAACGTCAGCGGAATTCTCAGAACAATGGAAGAGTTCTGATGCATTTTTAAACTTCAGGGGAATTTCTAGAACAATGGAAGAGTTCCGAAGCATTTTTAAACATCAGCGGAATTCTGAGAACAATGGAAGAGTTCCAAAGCATTTTTAACTTCAGCAGAATTCCGAGAACAATGGAAGAGTTCCGAAGCATTTTTAAACGTCAGCGGAATGCCGAGAACAATGGAAGAGTTCCGACGCATTTTTAAAGGTCAGCGGAATTCCGAGAACAATGTAAGAGATCTGAAGCATTTTTAAACTTCAGCGGAATTTCGAGAACAATGGAAGAGTTCCGAAGCATTTTTAAACGTCAGCGGAATTCTGAGAACAATGGAGGCGTTCTGAAGCATTTTTAAACGTCAGCAGAATTCTCAGAACACTGGAAGAGTTCCGAAGCATTTTTAAACTTCAGCGGAATTCCGAGAACAATGGAAGAGTTCCGAAGCATTTTTAAACGTCAGCGGAATGCCGAGAAAAATGGAAGAGTTCCGAAGCATTTTTAAACTGCAGCGGAATTCCTAGAACAATGGAAGAGTTCTGATGCATTTTTAAACTGCAGCGGAATTCCTAGAACAATGGAAGAGTTCCGAAGCATTTTTAAACTTCAGCGGAATGCCGAGAACAATGGAAGAGTTCCGACGCATTTTTAAACGTCAGCGGAATTCCGAGAACAATGGAAGAGTTCCGAAGCATTTTTAAACTTCAGCGGAATTCCGAGAACAATGGAAGAGTTCCGAAGCAATTTTAAATGTCAGCGGAATGCCGAGAACAATGGAAGAGTTCCGACGCATTTTTAAACGTCAGCGGAATTCCGAGAACAATGGAAGAGATCTGAAGCATTATTAAACTTCAGCGGAATTTTGAGAACAATGGAAGAGTTCCGAAGCATTTTTAAACGTCAGCGGAATTCTGAGAACAATGGAAGAGTTCCGAAGCATTTTTAATCTTCAGCGGAATTCCGAGAACAATGGAACAGTTCCGAAGCATTTTTAACTTCAGCAGAATTCCGAGAACAATGGAAGAGTTCCGAAGCATTTTTAAACTTCAGCGGAATTCCGAGAAAAATGGAAGAGTTGCGAAGCATTTTTAACTTCAGCAGAATGCCGAGAACAATGGAAGAGTTCCGACGCATTTTTAAAGGTCAGCGGAATTCCGAGAACAATGTAAGAGATCTGAAGCATTTTTAAACTTCAGCGGAATTTTGAGAGCAATGGAAGAGTTCCGAAGCATTTTTAAACATCTGCGGAATTCTGAGAACAATGGAAGAGTTCCGAAGCATTTTTAAACTTCAGCAGATTTCTGAGAACAATGGAAGAGTTCCGAAGCATTTTTAAACTTTAGCGGAATTCCGAGAAAAATGGAAGTGTTCCGAAGCATTTTTAAACTTCAGCAGAATTCCGAGAACAATGGAAGAGTTCCGAAGCATTTTTAATCTTCAGCGGAATTCCAAGAACAATGGAACAGTTCCGAAGCATTTTTAACTTCAGCAGAATTCCGAGAACAATGGAAGAGTTCCGAAGCATTTTTAAACTTCAGCAGAATTCCGAGAACAATGGAAGAGTTCCAAAGCATTTTTAAACATCAGCGGAATTCCGAGAACAATGGAAGAGTTCTGAAGCATTTTTAAACTTCAGCGGAATTTCGATAACAATGGAAGAGTTCCGATGCATTTTTAAACTTCAGCGGAATTTCGAGAGCAATGGAAGAGTTCCGATGCATTTTCAAACGTCAGCAGAATTCTCAGAACAATGGAAGAGCTCCGAAGCATTTTTAAACTTCAGCGGAATTTCTAGAACAATGGAAGAGTTCCGAAGCATTTTAAAATTTCAGCAGAATTCCGAGAACAGTGGAAGAGTTCCGAAGCATTTTTAAACTTTAGCAGAATTCC
The DNA here is from genome assembly GCF_046119375.1 of Phyllobates terribilis. Lineage (NCBI taxonomy): Eukaryota > Metazoa > Chordata > Amphibia > Anura > Dendrobatidae > Phyllobates > Phyllobates terribilis. The sequence continues at coordinate 634,895,431 of NW_027362762.1, forward strand.
GAGAACAATGGAGGCATTCCGAAGCATTTTTAAACGTCAGCGGAATTCTCAGAACAATGGAAGTGTTCCGAAGCATTTTTAAACTTCAGCAGAATTCCGAGAACAATGGAAGAGTTCCGAAGCATTTTTAAACTTCAGCGGAATTCCGAGAAAAATGGAAGAGTTCCGAAGCATTTTTAAACTTCAGCGGAATTCCAAGAACAATGGAAGAGTTCCGAAGCATTTTAAAATTTCAGCAGAATTCCGAGAACAGTGGAAGAGTTCCGAAGCATTTTTAAACTTTAGCAGATTTCCGAGAACAATGGAGGCGTTCCGAAGCATTTTTAAACATCAGCGGAATTCTCATAACAATGGAAGTGTTCCGAAGCATTTTTAAACTTCAGCAGAATTCCGAGAACAATGGAGGCATTCCGAAGCATTTTTAAACGTCAGCGGAATTCTCAGAACAATGGAAGTGTTCCGAAGCATTTTTAAACTTCAGCAGAATTCCGAGAACAATGGAAGAGTTCCGAAGCATTTTTAAACTTCAGCGGAATTCCGAGAAAAATGGAAGAGTTCCGAAGCATTTTTAAACTTCAGCGGAATTCCAAGAACAATGGAAGAGTTCCGAAGCATTTTAAAATTTCAGCAGAATTCCGAGAACAGTGGAAGAGTTCCGAAGCATTTTTAAACTTTAGCAGATTTCCGAGAACAATGGAGGCGTTCCGAAGCATTTTTAAACATCAGCGGAATTCTCAGAACAATGGAAGTGTTCCGAAGCATTTTTAAACTTCAGCAGAATTCCGAGAACAATGGAAGAGTTCCGAAGCATTTTTAAACTTCAGCAGAATTCCGAGAACAATGGAGGCATTCCGAAGCATTTTTAAACGTCAGCAGTATTCTCAGAACAATGGAAGAGCTCCAAAGCATTTTTAAACTTCAGCAGAATTCCGAGAAAAATGGAAGACTTCCGAAGCATTTTTAAACTGCAGCAGAATTCCTAGAACAATGGAAGAGTTCTGATGCATTTTTAAACTTCAGCAGAATTTCTAGAACAATGGAAGAGTTCCGAAGCATTTTAAAATTTCAGCAGAATTCCGAGAACAGTGGAAGAGTTCCGAAGCATTTTTAAACTTTAGCAGAATTCCGAGAACAATGGAGGCGTTCCGAAGCATTTTTAAACGTCAGCGGAATTCTCAGAACAATGGAAGAGTTCTGATGCATTTTTAAACTTCAGGGGAATTTCTAGAACAATGGAAGAGTTCCGAAGCATTTTTAAACATCAGCGGAATTCTGAGAACAATGGAAGAGTTCCGAAGCATTTTTAACTTCAGCAGAATTCCGAGAACAATGGAAGAGTTCCGAAGCATTTTTAAACGTCAGCGGAATGCCGAGAACAATGGAAGAGTTCCGACGCATTTTTAAAGGTCAGCGGAATTCCGAGAACAATGTAAGAGATCTGAAGCATTTTTAATCTTCAGCGGAATTTCGAGAACAATGGAAGAGTTCCGAAGCATTTTTAAACGTCAGCGGAATTCTGAGAACAATGGAGGCGTTCTGAAGCATTTTTAAACGTCAGCAGAATTCTCAGAACACTGGAAGAGTTCCGAAGCATTTTTAAACTTCAGCGGAATTCCGAGAAAAATGGAAGAGTTCCGAAGCATTTTTAAACTTCAGCGGAATTCCGAGAACAATGGAAGAGTTCCGAAGCATTTTTAAACGTCAGCGGAATGCCGAGAAAAATGGAAGAGTTCCGAAGCATTTTTAAACTGCAGCGGAATTCCTAGAACAATGGAAGAGTTCTGATGCATTTTTAAACTGCAGCGGAATTCCTAGAACAATGGAAGAGTTCCGAAGCATTTTTAAACTTCAGCGGAATGCCGAGAACAATGGAAGAGTTCCGACGCATTTTTAAACGTCAGCGGAATTCCGAGAACAATGGAAGAGTTCCGAAGCATTTTTAAACTTCAGCGGAATTCCGAGAACAATGGAAGAGTTCCGAAGCATTTTTAAATGTCAGCGGAATGCCGAGAACAATGGAAGAGTTCCGACGCATTTTTAAACGTCAGCGGAATTCCGAGAACAATGGAAGAGATCTGAAGCATTATTAAACTTCAGCGGAATTTTGAGAACAATGGAAGAGTTCCGAAGCATTTTTAAACGTCAGCGGAATTCTGAGAACAATGGAAGAGTTCCGAAGCATTTTTAATCTTCAGCGGAATTCCGAGAACAATGGAACAGTTCCGAAGCATTTTTAACTTCAGCAGAATTCCGAGAACAATGGAAGAGTTCCGAAGCATTTTTAAACTTCAGCAGAATTCCGAGAACAATGGAAGAGTTCCAAAGCATTTTTAAACATCAGCGGAATTCCGAGAACAATGGAAGAGTTCTGAAGCATTTTTAAACTTCAGCGGAATTTCGATAACAATGGAAGAGTTCCGATGCATTTTTAAACTTCAGCGGAATTTCGAGAGCAATGGAAGAGTTCCGATGCATTTTCAAACGTCAGCAGAATTCTCAGAACAATGGAAGAGCTCCGAAGCATTTTTAAACTTCAGCGGAATTTCTAGAACAATGGAAGAGTTCCGAAGCATTTTAAAATTTCAGCAGAATTCCGAGAACAGTGGAAGAGTTCCGAAGCATTTTTAAACTTTAGCAGAATTCCGAGAACAATGGAGGCATTCCGAAGCATTTTTAAACGTCAGCGGAATTCTCAGAACAATGGAAGTGTTCCGAAGCATTTTTAAACTTCAGCAGAATTCCGAGAACAATGGAAGAGTTCCGAAGCATTTTTAAACTTCAGCGGAATTCCGAGAAAAATGGAAGAGTTCCGAAGCATTTTTAAACTTCAGCGGAATTCCAAGAACAATGGAAGAGTTCCGAAGCATTTTAAAATTTCAGCAGAATTCCGAGAACAGTGGAAGAGTTCCGAAGCATTTTTAAACTTTAGCAGATTTCCGAGAACAATGGAGGCGTTCCGAAGCATTTTTAAACATCAGCGGAATTCTCATAACAATGGAAGTGTTCCGAAGCATTTTTAAACTTCAGCAGAATTCCGAGAACAATGGAGGCATTCCGAAGCATTTTTAAACGTCAGCGGAATTCTCAGAACAATGGAAGTGTTCCGAAGCATTTTTAAACTTCAGCAGAATTCCGAGAACAATGGAAGAGTTCCGACGCATTTTTAAACTTCAGCGGAATTCCGAGAAAAATGGAAGAGTTCCGAAGCATTTTTAAACTTCAGCGGAATTCCAAGAACAATGGAAGAGTTCCGAAGCATTTTAAAATTTCAGCAGAATTCCGAGAACAGTGGAAGAGTTCCGAAGCATTTTTAAACTTTAGCAGATTTCCGAGAACAATGGAGGCGTTCCGAAGCATTTTTAAACATCAGCGGAATTCTCAGAACAATGGAAGTGTTCCGAAGCATTTTTAAACTTCAGCAGAATTCCGAGAACAATGGAAGAGTTCCGAAGCATTTTTAAACTTCAGCGGAATTCCGAGAACAAAGGAAGAGTTCCGAAGCATTTTTGATCTTCAGTGGAATTCCGAGAACAATGGAAGAGTTCTGAAGCATTTTTAAACGTCAGCGGAATGCCGAGAACAATGGAAGAGTTCCGACGCATTTTTAAACGTCAGCGGAATTCCGAGAACAATGGAAGAGATCTGAAGCATTTTTAAACTTCAGCGGAATGCCGAGAACAATGGAAGAGTTCTGATGCATTTTTAAAGGTCAGCGGAATTCCGAGAACAATGTAAAAGATCTGAAGCATTTTTAAACTTCAGCGGAATTTCGAGAGCAATGGAAGAGTTCCGAAGCATTTTTATACATCTGCGGAATTCTGAGAACAATGGAAGAGTTCCGAAGCATTTTTAAACTTCAGCAGAATTCCGAGAACAATGGAGGCATTCCGAAGCATTTTTAAACGTCAGCAGTATTCTCAGAACAATGGAAGAGCTCCAAAGCATTTTTAAACTTCAGCAGAATTCCGAGAAAAATGGAAGACTTCCGAAGCATTTTTAAACTGCAGCAGAATTCCTAGAACAATGGAAGGGTTCTGATGCATTTTTAAACTTCAGCGGAATTTCTAGAACAATGGAAGAGTTCCGAAGCATTTTAAAATTTCAGCAGAATTCCGAGAACAGTGGAAGAGTTCCGAAGCATTTTTAAACTTTAGCAGAATTCCGAGAACAATGGAGGCGTTCCGAAGCATTTTTAAACGTCAGCGGAATTCTCAGAACAATGGAAGAGTTCTGATGCATTTTTAAACTTCAGGGGAATTTCTAGAACAATGGAAGAGTTCCGAAGCATTTTTAAACATCAGCGGAATTCTGAGAACAATGGAAGAGTTCCGAAGCATTTTTAACTTCAGCAGAATTCCGAGAACAATGGAAGAGTTCCGAAGCATTTTTAAACGTCAGCGGAATGCCGAGAACAATGGAAGAGTTCCGACGCATTTTTAAAGGTCAGCGGAATTCCGAGAACAATGTAAGAGATCTGAAGCATTTTTAAACTTCAGCGGAATTTCGAGAACAATGGAAGAGTTCCGAAGCATTTTTAAACGTCAGCGGAATTCTGAGAACAATGGAGGCGTTCTGAAGCATTTTTAAACGTCAGCAGAATTCTCAGAACACTGGAGGAGTTCCGAAGCATTTTTAAACTTCAGCGGAATTCCGAGAAAAATGGAAGAGTTCCGAAGCATTTTTAAACTTCAGCGGAATTCCGAGAACAATGGAAGAGTTCCGAAGCATTTTTAAACGTCAGCGGAATGCCGAGAAAAATGGAAGAGTTCCGAAGCATTTTTAAACTGCAGCGGAATTCCTAGAACAATGGAAGAGTTCTGATGCATTTTTAAACTGCAGCGGAATTCCTAGAACAATGGAAGAGTTCCGAAGCATTTTTAAACTTCAGCGGAATGCCGAGAACAATGGAAGAGTTCCGACGCATTTTTAAACGTCAGCGGAATTCCGAGAACAATGGAAGAGTTCCGAAGCATTTTTAAACTTCAGCGGAATTCCGAGAACAATGGAAGAGTTCCGAAGCATTTTTAAATGTCAGCGGAATGCCGAGAACAATGGAAGAGTTCCGACGCATTTTTAAACGTCAGCGGAATTCCGAGAACAATGGAAGAGATCTGAAGCATTATTAAACTTCAGCGGAATTTTGAGAACAATGGAAGAGTTCCGAAGCATTTTTAAACGTCAGCGGAATTCTGAGAACAATGGAAGAGTTCCGAAGCATTTTTAATCTTCAGCGGAATTCCGAGAACAATGGAACAGTTCCGAAGCATTTTTAACTTCAGCAGAATTCCGAGAACAATGGAAGAGTTCCGAAGCATTTTTAAACTTCAGCGGAATTCCGAGAAAAATGGAAGAGTTGCGAAGCATTTTTAACTTCAGCAGAATGCCGAGAACAATGGAAGAGTTCCGACGCATTTTTAAAGGTCAGCGGAATTCCGAGAACAATGTAAGAGATCTGAAGCATTTTTAAACTTCAGCGGAATTTCGAGAGCAATGGAAGAGTTCCGAAGCATTTTTAAACATCTGCGGAATTCTAAGAACAATGGAAGAGTTCCGAAGCATTTTTAAACTTCAGCAGAATTCTGAGAACAATGGAAGAGTTCCGAAGCATTTTTAAACTTTAGCGGAATTCCGAGAAAAATGGAAGTGTTCCGAAGCATTTTTAAACTTCAGCAGAATTCCGAGAACAATGGAAGAGTTCCGAAGCATTTTTAAACTTCAGCGGAATTCCGAGAACAAAGGAAGAGTTCCGAAGCATTTTTGATCTTCAGTGGAATTCCGAGAACAATGGAAGAGTTCTGAAGCATTTTTAAACGTCAGCGGAATGCCGAGAACAATGGAAGAGTTCCGACGCATTTTTAAATGTCAGCGGAATTCCGAGAACAATGGAAGAGATCTGAAGCATTTTTAAACTTCAGCGGAATGCCGAGAACAATGGAAGAGTTCCGATGCATTTTTAAAGGTCAGCGGAATTCCGAGAACAATGTAAGAGATCTGAAGCATTTTTAAACTTCAGCGGAATTTCGAGAGCAATGGAAGAGTTCCGAAGCATTTTTATACATCTGCGGAATTCTGAGAACAATGGAAGAGTTCCGAAGCATTTTTAAACTTCAGCAGAATTCCGAGAACAATGGAGGCATTCCGAAGCATTTTTAAACGTCAGCAGTATTCTCAGAACAATGGAAGAGCTCCAAAGCATTTTTAAACTTCAGCAGAATTCCGAGAAAAATGGAAGACTTCCGAAGCATTTTTAAACTGCAGCAGAATTCCTAGAACAATGGAAGAGTTCTGATGCATTTTTAAACTTCAGCGGAATTTCTAGAACAACGGAAGAGTTCCGAAGCATTTTAAAATTTCAGCAGAATTCCGAGAACAGTGGAAGAGTTCCGAAGCATTTTTAAACTTTAGCAGAATTCCGAGAACAATGGAGGCGTTCCGAAGCATTTTTAAACGTCAGCGGAATTCTCAGAACAATGGAAGAGTTCTGATGCATTTTTAAACTTCAGGGGAATTTCTAGAACAATGGAAGAGTTCCGAAGCATTTTTAAACATCAGCGGAATTCTGAGAACAATGGAAGAGTTCCAAAGCATTTTTAACTTCAGCAGAATTCCGAGAACAATGGAAGAGTTCCGAAGCATTTTTAAACGTCAGCGGAATGCCGAGAACAATGGAAGAGTTCCGACGCATTTTTAAAGGTCAGCGGAATTCCGAGAACAATGTAAGAGATCTGAAGCATTTTTAAACTTCAGCGGAATTTCGAGAACAATGGAAGAGTTCCGAAGCATTTTTAAACGTCAGCGGAATTCTGAGAACAATGGAGGCGTTCTGAAGCATTTTTAAACGTCAGCAGAATTCTCAGAACACTGGAAGAGTTCCGAAGCATTTTTAAACTTCAGCGGAATTCCGAGAACAATGGAAGAGTTCCGAAGCATTTTTAAACGTCAGCGGAATGCCGAGAAAAATGGAAGAGTTCCGAAGCATTTTTAAACTGCAGCGGAATTCCTAGAACAATGGAAGAGTTCTGATGCATTTTTAAACTGCAGCGGAATTCCTAGAACAATGGAAGAGTTCCGAAGCATTTTTAAACTTCAGCGGAATGCCGAGAACAATGGAAGAGTTCCGACGCATTTTTAAACGTCAGCGGAATTCCGAGAACAATGGAAGAGTTCCGAAGCATTTTTAAACTTCAGCGGAATTCCGAGAACAATGGAAGAGTTCCGAAGCAATTTTAAATGTCAGCGGAATGCCGAGAACAATGGAAGAGTTCCGACGCATTTTTAAACGTCAGCGGAATTCCGAGAACAATGGAAGAGATCTGAAGCATTATTAAACTTCAGCGGAATTTTGAGAACAATGGAAGAGTTCCGAAGCATTTTTAAACGTCAGCGGAATTCTGAGAACAATGGAAGAGTTCCGAAGCATTTTTAATCTTCAGCGGAATTCCGAGAACAATGGAACAGTTCCGAAGCATTTTTAACTTCAGCAGAATTCCGAGAACAATGGAAGAGTTCCGAAGCATTTTTAAACTTCAGCGGAATTCCGAGAAAAATGGAAGAGTTGCGAAGCATTTTTAACTTCAGCAGAATGCCGAGAACAATGGAAGAGTTCCAACGCATTTTTAAAGGTCAGCGGAATTCCGAGAACAATGTAAGAGATCTGAAGCATTTTTAAACTTCAGCGGAATTTTGAGAGCAATGGAAGAGTTCCGAAGCATTTTTAAACATCTGCGGAATTCTGAGAACAATGGAAGAGTTCCGAAGCATTTTTAAACTTCAGCAGATTTCTGAGAACAATGGAAGAGTTCCGAAGCATTTTTAAACTTTAGCGGAATTCCGAGAAAAATGGAAGTGTTCCGAAGCATTTTTAAACTTCAGCAGAATTCCGAGAACAATGGAAGAGTTCCGAAGCATTTTTAATCTTCAGCGGAATTCCAAGAACAATGGAACAGTTCCGAAGCATTTTTAACTTCAGCAGAATTCCGAGAACAATGGAAGAGTTCCGAAGCATTTTTAAACTTCAGCAGAATTCCGAGAACAATGGAAGAGTTCCAAAGCATTTTTAAACATCAGCGGAATTCCGAGAACAATGGAAGAGTTCTGAAGCATTTTTAAACTTCAGCGGAATTTCGATAACAATGGAAGAGTTCCGATGCATTTTTAAACTTCAGCGGAATTTCGAGAGCAATGGAAGAGTTCCGATGCATTTTCAAACGTCAGCAGAATTCTCAGAACAATGGAAGAGCTCCGAAGCATTTTTAAACTTCAGCGGAATTTCTAGAACAATGGAAGAGTTCCGAAGCATTTTAAAATTTCAGCAGAATTCCGAGAACAGTGGAAGAGTTCCGAAGCATTTTTAAACTTTAGCAGAATTCCGAGAACAATGGAGGCATTCCGAAGCATTTTTAAACGTCAGCGGAATTCTCAGAACAATGGAAGTGTTCCGAAGCATTTTTAAACTTCAGCAGAATTCCGAGAACAATGGAAGAGTTCCGAAGCATTTTTAAACTTCAGCGGAATTCCGAGAAAAATGGAAGAGTTCCGAAGCATTTTTAAACTTCAGCGGAATTCCAAGAACAATGGAAGAGTTCCGAAGCATTTTAAAATTTCAGCAGAATTCCGAGAACAGTGGAAGAGTTCCGAAGCATTTTTAAACTTTAGCAGATTTCCGAGAACAATGGAGGCGTTCCGAAGCATTTTTAAACATCAGCGGAATTCTCATAACAATGGAAGTGTTCCGAAGCATTTTTAAACTTCAGCAGAATTCCGAGAACAATGGAGGCATTCCGAAGCATTTTTAAACGTCAGCTGAATTCTCAGAACAATGGAAGTGTTCCGAAGCATTTTTAAACTTCAGCAGAATTCCGAGAACAATGGAAGAGTTCCGAAGCATTTTTAAACTTCAGCGGAATTCCGAGAAAAATGGAAGAGTTCCGAAGCATTTTTAAACTTCAGCGGAATTCCAAGAACAATGGAAGAGTTCCGAAGCATTTTAAAATTTCAGCAGAATTCCGAGAACAGTGGAAGAGTTCCGAAGCATTTTTAAACTTTAGCAGATTTCCGAGAACAATGGAGGCGTTCCGAAGCATTTTTAAACATCAGCGGAATTCTCAGAACAATGGAAGTGTTCCGAAGCATTTTTAAACTTCAGCAGAATTCCGAGAACAATGGAAGAGTTCCGAAGCATTTTTAAACTTCAGCAGAATTCCGAGAACAATGGAGGCATTCCGAAGCATTTTTAAACGTCAGCAGTATTCTCAGAACAATGGAAGAGCTCCAAAGCATTTTTAAACTTCAGCAGAATTCCGAGAAAAATGGAAGACTTCCGAAGCATTTTTAAACTGCAGCAGAATTCCTAGAACAATGGAAGAGTTCTGATGCATTTTTAAACTTCAGCAGAATTTCTAGAACAATGGAAGAGTTCCGAAGCATTTTAAAATTTCAGCAGAATTCCGAGAACAGTGGAAGAGTTCCGAAGCATTTTTAAACTTCAGCAGAATTCCGAGAACAATGGAGGCGTTCCGAAGCATTTTTAAACGTCAGCGGAATTCTCAGAACAATGGAAGAGTTCTGATGCATTTTTAAACTTCAGGGGAATTTCTAGAACAATGGAAGAGTTCCGAAGCATTTTTAAACATCAGCGGAATTCTGAGAACAATGGAAGAGTTCCGAAGCATTTTTAACTTCAGCAGAATTCTGAGAACAATGGAAGAGTTCCGAAGCATTTTTAAACGTCAGCGGAATGCCGAGAACAATGGAAGAGTTCCGACGCATTTTTAAAGGTCAGCGGAATTCCGAGAACAATGTAAGAGATCTGAAGCATTTTTAATCTTCAGCGGAATTTCGAGAACAATGGAAGAGTTCCGAAGCATTTTTAAACGTCAGCGGAATTCTGAGAACAATGGAGGCGTTCTGAAGCATTTTTAAACGTCAGCAGAATTCTCAGAACACTGGAAGAGTTCCGAAGCATTTTTAAACTTCAGCGGAATTCCGAGAAAAATGGAAGAGTTCCGAAGCATTTTTAAACTTCAGCGGAATTCCGAGAACAATGGAAGAGTTCCGAAGCATTTTTAAACGTCAGCGGAATGCCGAGAAAAATGGAAGAGTTCCGAAGCATTTTTAAACTGCAGCGGAATTCCTAGAACAATGGAAGAGTTCTGATGCATTTTTAAACTGCAGCGGAATTCCTAGAACAATGGAAGAGTTCCGAAGCATTTTTAAACTTCAGCGGAATGCCGAGAACAATGGAAGAGTTCCGACGCATTTTTAAACGTCAGCGGAATTCCGAGAACAATGGAAGAGTTCCGAAGCATTTTTAAACTTCAGCGGAATTCCGAGAACAATGGAAGAGTTCCGAAGCATTTTTAAATGTCAGCGGAATGCCGAGAACAATGGAAGAGTTCCGACGCATTTTTAAACGTCAGCGGAATTCCGAGAACAATGGAAGAGATCTGAAGCATTATTAAACTTCAGCGGAATTTTGAGAACAATGGAAGAGTTCCGAAGCATTTTTAAACGTCAGCGGAATTCTGAGAACAATGGAAGAGTTCCGAAGCATTTTTAATCTTCAGCGGAATTCCGAGAACAATGGAACAGTTCCGAAGCATTTTTAACTTCAGCAGAATTCCGAGAACAATGGAAGAGTTCCGAAGCATTTTTAAACTTCAGCGGAATTCCGAGAAAAATGGAAGAGTTGCGAAGCATTTTTAACTTCAGCAGAATGCCGAGAACAATGGAAGAGTTCCGACGCATTTTTAAAGGTCAGCGGAATTCCGAGAACAATGTAAGAGATCTGAAGCATTTTTAAACTTCAGCGGAATTTTGAGAGCAATGGAAGAGTTCCGAAGCATTTTTAAACATCTGCGGAATTCTGAGAACAATGGAAGAGTTCCGAAGCATTTTTAAACTTCAGCAGATTTCTGAGAACAATGGAAGAGTTCCGAAGCATTTTTAAACTTTAGCGGAATTCCGAGAAAAATGGAAGTGTTCCGAAGCATTTTTAAACTTCAGCAGAATTCCGAGAACAATGGAAGAGTTCCAAAGCATTTTTAAACATCAGCGGAATTCCGAGAACAATGGAAGAGTTCTGAAGCATTTTTAAACTTCAGCGGAATTTCGATAACAATGGAAGAGTTCCGATGCATTTTTAAACTTCAGCGGAATTTCGAGAGCAATGGAAGAGTTCCGATGCATTTTCAAACGTCAGCAGAATTCTCAGAACAATGGAAGAGCTCCGAAGCATTTTTAAACTTCAGCGGAATTTCTAGAACAATGGAAGAGTTCCGAAGCATTTTAAAATTTCAGCAGAATTCCGAGAACAGTGGAAGAGTTCCGAAGCATTTTTAAACTTTAGCAGAATTCCGAGAACAATGGAGGCATTCCGAAGCATTTTTAAACGTCAGCGGAATTCTCAGAACAATGGAAGTGTTCCGAAGCATTTTTAAACTTCAGCAGAATTCCGAGAACAATGGAAGAGTTCCGAAGCATTTTTAAACTTCAGCGGAATTCCGAGAAAAATGGAAGAGTTCCGAAGCATTTTTAAACTTCAGCGGAATTCCAAGAACAATGGAAGAGTTCCGAAGCATTTTAAAATTTCAGCAGAATTCCGAGAACAGTGGAAGAGTTCCGAAGCATTTTTAAACTTTAGCAGATTTCCGAGAACAATGGAGGCGTTCCGAAGCATTTTTAAACATCAGCGGAATTCTCATAACAATGGAAGTGTTCCGAAGCATTTTTAAACTTCAGCAGAATTCCGAGAACAATGGAGGCATTCCGAAGCATTTTTAAACGTCAGCGGAATTCTCAGAACAATGGAAGTGTTCCGAAGCATTTTTAAACTTCAGCAGAATTCCGAGAACAATGGAAGAGTTCCGAAGCATTTTTAAACTTCAGCGGAATTCCGAGAAAAATGGAAGAGTTCCGAAGCATTTTTAAACTTCAGCGGAATTCCAAGAACAATGGAAGAGTTCCGAAGCATTTTAAAATTTCAGCAGAATTCCGAGAACAGTGGAAGAGTTCCGAAGCATTTTTAAACTTTAGCTGATTTCCGAGAACAATGGAGGCGTTCCGAAGCATTTTTAAACATCAGCGGAATTCTCAGAACAATGGAAGTGTTCCGAAGCATTTTTAAACTTCAGCAGAATTCCGAGAACAATGGAAGAGTTCCGAAGCATTTTTAAACTTCAGCGGAATTCCGAGAACAAAGGAAGAGTTCCGAAGCATTTTTGATCTTCAGTGGAATTCCGAGAACAATGGAAGAGTTCCGAAGCATTTTTAAACGTCAGCGGAATGCCGAGAACAATGGAAGAGTTCCGACGCATTTTTAAACGTCAGCGGAATTCCGAGAACAATGGAAGAGATCTGAAGCATTTTTAAACTTCAGCGGAATGCCGAGAACAATGGAAGAGTTCTGATGCATTTTTAAAGGTCAGCGGAATTCCGAGAACAATGTAAGAGATCTGAAGCATTTTTAAACTTCAGCGGAATTTCGAGAGCAATGGAAGAGTTCCGAAGCATTTTTATACATCTGCGGAATTCTGAGAACAATGGAAGAGTTCCGAAGCATTTTTAAACTTCAGCAGAATTCCGAGAACAATGGAGGCATTCCGAAGCATTTTTAAACGTCAGCAGTATTCTCAGAACAATGGAAGAGCTCCAAAGCATTTTTAAACTTCAGCAGAATTCCGAGAAAAATGGAAGACTTCCGAAGCATTTTTAAACTGCAGCAGAATTCCTAGAACAATGGAAGGGTTCTGATGCATTTTTAAACTTCAGCGGAATTTCTAGAACAATGGAAGAGTTCCGAAGCATTTTAAAATTTCAGCAGAATTCCGAGAACAGTGGAAGAGTTCCGAAGCATTTTTAAACTTTAGCAGAATTCCGAGAACAATGGAGGCGTTCCGAAGCATTTTTAAACGTCAGCGGAATTCTCAGAACAATGGAAGAGTTCTGATGCATTTTTAAACTTCAGGGGAATTTCTAGAACAATGGAAGAGTTCCGAAGCATTTTTAAACATCAGCGGAATTCTGAGAACAATGGAAGAGTTCCGAAGCATTTTTAACTTCAGCAGAATTCCGAGAACAATGGAAGAGTTCCGAAGCATTTTTAAACGTCAGCGGAATGCCGAGAACAATGGAAGAGTTCCGACGCATTTTTAAAGGTCAGCGGAATTCCGAGAACAATGTAAGAGATCTGAAGCATTTTTAAACTTCAGCGGAATTTCGAGAACAATGGAAGAGTTCCGAAGCATTTTTAAACGTCAGCGGAATTCTGAGAACAATGGAGGCGTTCTGAAGCATTTTTAAACGTCAGCAGAATTCTCAGAACACTGGAAGAGTTCCGAAGCATTTTTAAACTTCAGCGGAATTCCGAGAAAAATGGAAGAGTTCCGAAGCATTTTTAAACTTCAGCGGAATTCCGAGAACAATGGAAGAGTTCCGAAGCATTTTTAAACGTCAGCGGAATGCCGAGAAAAATGGAAGACTTCCGAAGCATTTTTAAACTGCAGCAGAATTCCTAGAACAATGGAAGAGTTCTGATGCATTTTTACACTTCAGCGGAATTTCTAGAACAATGGAAGAGTTCCGAAGCATTTTTAAACATCAGCGGAATTCTGAGAACAATGGAAGAGTTCCAAAGCATTTTTAAAGGTCAGCGGAATTCCGAGAACAATGTAAGAGATCTGAAGCATTTTTAAACTTCAGCGGAATTTCGAGAACAATGGAAGAGTTCCGAAGCATTTTTAAACGTCAGCGGAATTCTGAGAACAATGGAGGCGTTCTGAAGCATTTTTAAACGTCAGCAGAATTCTCAGAACACTGGAAGAGTTCCGAAGCATTTTTAAACTTCAGCGGAATTCCGAGAAAAATGGAAGAGTTCCGAAGCATTTTTAAACTTCAGCGGAATTCCGAGAACAATGGAAGAGTTCCGAAGCATTTTTAAACGTCAGCGGAATGCCGAGAAAAATGGAAGAGTTCCGCAGCATTTTTAAACTGCAGCGGAATTCCTAGAACAATGGAAGAGTTCTGATGCATTTTTAAACTGCAGCGGAATTCCTAGAACAATGGAAGAGTTCCGAAGCATTTTTAAACTTCAGCGGAATGCCGAGAACAATGGAAGAGTTCCGACGCATTTTTAAACGTCAGCGGAATTCCGAGAACAATGGAAGAGTTCCGAAGCATTTTTAAACTTCAGCGGAATTCCGAGAACAATGGAAGAGTTCCGAAGCATTTTTAAATGTCAGCGGAATGCCGAGAACAATGGAAGAGTTCCGACGCATTTTTAAACGTCAGCGGAATTCCGAGAACAATGGAAGAGATCTGAAGCATTATTAAACTTCAGCGGAATTTTGAGAACAATGGAAGAGTTCCGAAGCATTTTTAAACGTCAGCGGAATTCTGAGAACAATGGAAGAGTTCCGAAGCATTTTTAATCTTCAGCGGAATTCCGAGAACAATGGAACAGTTCCGAAGCATTTTTAACTTCAGCAGAATTCCGAGAACAATGGAAGAGTTCCGAAGCATTTTTAAACTTCAGCGGAATTCCGAGAAAAATGGAAGAGTTGCGAAGCATTTTTAACTTCAGCAGAATGCCGAGAACAATGGAAGAGTTCCGACGCATTTTTAAAGGTCAGCGGAATTCCGAGAACAATGTAAGAGATCTGAAGCATTTTTAAACTTCAGCGGAATTTCGAGAGCAATGGAAGAGTTCCGAAGCATTTTTAAACTTCAGCGGGATTCCGAGAACAAAGGAAGAGTTCCGAAGCATTTTTGATCTTCAGTGGAATTCCGAGAACAATGGAAGAGTTCTGAAGCATTTTTAAACGTCAGCGGAATGCCGAGAACAATGGAAGAGTTCCGACGCATTTTTAAATGTCAACGGAATTCCGAGAACAATGGAAGAGATCTGAAGCATTTTTAAACTTCAGCGGAATGCCGAGAACAATGGAAGAGTTCCGATGCATTTTTAAAGGTCAGCGGAATTCCGAGAACAATGTAAGAGATCTGAAGCATTTTTAAACTTCAGCGGAATTTCGAGAGCAATGGAAGAGTTCCGAAGCATTTTTATACATCTGCGGAATTCTGAGAACAATGGAAGAGTTCCGAAGCATTTTTAAACTTCAGCAGAATTCCGAGAACAATGGAGGCATTCCGAAGCATTTTTAAACGTCAGCATTATTCTCAGAACAATGGAAGAGCTCCAAAGCATTTTTAAACTTCAGCAGAATTCCGAGAAAAATGGAAGACTTCCGAAGCATTTTTAAACTGCAGCAGAATTCCTAGAACAATGGAAGAGTTCTGATGCATTTTTAAACTTCAGCGGAATTTCTAGAACAATGGAAGAGTTCCGAAGCATTTTTAAACATCAGCGGAATTCTGAGAACAATGGAAGAGTTCCAAAGCATTTTTAACTTCAGCAGAATTCCGAGAACAATGGAAGAGTTCCGAAGCATTTTTAAACGTCAGCGGAATGCCGAGAACAATGGAAGAGTTCCGACGCATTTTTAAAGGTCAGCGGAATTCCGAGAACAATGTAAGAGATCTGAAGCATTTTTAAACTTCAGCGGAATTTCGAGAACAATGGAAGAGTTCCGAAGCATTTTTAAACGTCAGCGGAATTCTGAGAACAATGGAGGCGTTCTGAAGCATTTTTAAACGTCAGCAGAATTCTCAGAACACTGGAAGAGATCCGAAGCATTTTTAAACTTCAGCGGAATTCCGAGAACAATGGAAGAGTTCCGAAGCATTTTTAAACGTCAGCGGAATGCCGAGAAAAATGGAAGAGTTCCGAAGCATTTTTAAACTGCAGCGGAATTCCTAGAACAATGGAAGAGTTCTGATGCATTTTTAAACTGCAGCGGAATTCCTAGAACAATGGAAGAGTTCCGAAGCATTTTTAAACTTCAGCGGAATGCCGAGAACAATGGAAGAGTTCCGACGCATTTTTAAACGTCAGCGGAATTCCGAGAACAATGGAAGAGTTCCGAAGCATTTTTAAACTTCAGCGGAATTCCGAGAACAATGGAAGAGTTCCGAAGCATTTTTAAATGTCAGCGGAATGCCGAGAACAATGGAAGAGTTCCGACGCATTTTTAAACGTCAGCGGAATTCCGAGAACAATGGAAGAGATCTGAAGCATTATTAAACTTCAGCGGAATTTTGAGAACAATGGAAGAGTTCCGAAGCATTTTTAAACGTCAGCGGAATTCTGAGAACAATGGAAGAGTTCCGAAGCATTTTTAATCTTCAGCGGAATTCCGAGAACAATGGAACAGTTCCGAAGCATTTTTAACTTCAGCAGAATTCCGAGAACAATGGAAGAGTTCCGAAGCATTTTTAAACTTCAGCGGAATTCCGAGAAAAATGGAAGAGTTGCGAAGCATTTTTAACTTCAGCAGAATGCCGAGAACAATGGAAGAGTTCCGACGCATTTTTAAAGGTCAGCGGAATTCCGAGAACAATGTAAGAGATCTGAAGCATTTTTAAACTTCAGCGGAATTTTGAGAGCAATGGAAGAGTTCCGAAGCATTTTTAAACATCTGCGGAATTCTGAGAACAATGGAAGAGTTCCGAAGCATTTTTAAACTTCAGCAGATTTCTGAGAACAATGGAAGAGTTCCGAAGCATTTTTAAACTTTAGCGGAATTCCGAGAAAAATGGAAGTGTTCCGAAGCATTTTTAAACTTCAGCAGAATTCCGAGAACAATGGAAGAGTTCCGAAGCATTTTTAAACTTCTGCGGAATTCCGAGAAAAAAGGAAGAGTTCCGAAGCATTTTTAAATGTCAGCGTAATTCTGAGAACAATGGAAGAGTTCCGAAGCATTTTTAATCTTCAGCGGAATTCCAAGAACAATGGAACAGTTCCGAAGCATTTTTAACTTCAGCAGAATTCCGAGAACAATGGAAGAGTTCCGAAGCATTTTTAAACTTCAGCAGAATTCCGAGAACAATGGAAGAGTTCCAAAGCATTTTTAAACTTCAGCGGAATTCCGAGAACAATGGAAGAGTTCCAAAGCATTTTTAAACTTCAGCGGAATTCCGAGAAAAATGGAAGAGTTCCGAAGAATTTTTAAACTTCAGCGGAATTCCGAGAACAATGGAAGAGTTCTGAAGCATTTTTAAACTTCAGTGGAATTTCGAGAACAATGGAAGAGTTCCAAAGCATTTTTACTTCAGCAGAATTTCGAGAGCAATGGAAGAGTTCCGAAGCATTTTTAAACATCTGCGGAATTCTGAGAACAATGGAAGACTTCCGAAGCATTTTTAAATTTCAGCGGAATTTCGAGAACAATGGAAGAGTTCCGAAGCATTTTTAAACGTCAGCGGAATTCTGAGAACAATGGAAGAGTTCCGAAGCATTTTTAAACTTCAGCAGAATTCCGACAACAATGGAGGCGTTCTGAAGCATTTTTAAACGTCAGCAGAATTCTCAGAACATTGGAAGAGTTCCGAAGAATTTTTAAACTTCAGCGGAATTCCGAGAAAAATGGAAGAGTTCCGAAGCATTTTTAAACTTCAGCGGAATTCCGAGAACAATGGAAGAGTTCCGAAGCATTTTTAAACGTCATCGGAATGCCGAGAAAAATGGAACAGTTCCGAAGCATTTTTAAACTGCAGCGGAATTCCTAGAACAATGGAAGAGTACTGATGCATTTTTAAACTTCAGCGGAATTTCTAGAACAATGGAAGAGTTCCGAAGCATTTTAAAATTTCAGCTGAATTCCGAGAACAGTGGAAGAGTTCCGAAGCATTTTTAAACTTTAGCAGAATTCCGAGAACAATGGAGGCGTTTCGAAGCATTTTTAAACGTCAGCAGAATTCTCAGAACAATGGAAAAGCTCCGAAGCATTTTTAAATTCAGCGGAATTCTGAGAACAATGGAAGAGTTCCGAAGCATTTTTAAACGTCAGCGGAATTCTGAGAACAATGGAAGAGTTCCGAAGAATTTTTAATCTTCAGCGGAATTCCAAGAACAATGGAACAGTTCCGAAGCATTTTTAACTTCAGCAGAATTCCGAGAACAATGGAAGAGTTCCGAAGCATTTTTAAACTTCAGCGGAATTCCGAGAAAAATGGAAGAGTTGCGAATCATTTTTAAATGTCAGCGGAATGCCGAGAACAATGGAAGAGTTCCGACGCATTTTTAAACTTCAGCGGAATTCCGAGAACAATGGAAGAGATCTGAAGCATTTTTAAACTTCAGCGGAATTTCGAGAGCAATGGAAGAGTTCCGAAGCATTTTTAAACATCAGCGGAATGCCGAGAACAATGGAAGAGTTCCGAAGCATTTTTAAACATCAGCGGAATTCCGAGAACAATGGAAGAGTTCTGAAGCATTTTTAAACTTCAGCGGAATTTCGATAACAATGGAAGAGTTCCGATGCATTTTTAAACTTCAGCGGAATTTCGAGAGCAATGGAAGAGTTCCGACGCATTTTCAAATGTCAGCAGAATTCTCAGAACAATGGAAGAGCTCCGAAGCATTTTTAAACTTCAGCGGAATTTCTAGAACAATGGAAGAGTTCCGAAGCATTTTAAAATTTCAGCAGAATTCCGAGAACAGTGGAAGAGTTCCGAAGCATTTTTAAACTTTAGCAGAATTCCGAGAACAATGGAGGCATTCCGAAGCATTTTTAAACATCTGCGGAATTCTGAGAACAATGGAAGAGTTCCGAAGCATTTTTAAACTTCAGCAGATTTCTGAGAACAATGGAAGAGTTCCGAAGCATTTTTAAACTTTAGCGGAATTCCGAGAAAAATGGAAGAGTTCCGAAGCATTTTTAAACTTCAGCGGAATTCCGAGAACAATGGAAGAGTTCCGAAGCATTTTAAAATTTCAGCAGAATTCCGAGAACAGTGGAAGAGTTCCGAAGCATTTTTAAACTTTAGCAGATTTCCGAGAACAATGGAGGCGTTCCGAAGCATTTTTAAACATCAGCGGAATTCTCAGAACAATGGAAGTGTTCCGAAGCATTTTTAAACTTCAGCAGAATTCCGAGAACAATGGAAGAGTTCCGAAGCATTTTTAAACTTCAGCGGAATTCCGAGAACAAAGAAAGAGTTCCGAAGCAATTTTGATCTTCAGCGGAATTCCGAGAACAATGGAAGAGTTCTGAAGCATTTTTAAACGTCAGCGGAATGCCGAGAACAATGGAAGAGTTCCGACGCATTTTTAAACGTCAGCGGAATTCCGAGAACAATGGAAGAGATATGAAGCATTTTTATACTTCAGCGGAATGCCGAGAACAATGGAAAAGTTCCGACGCATTTTTAAAGGTCAGCGGAATTCCGAGAACAATGTAATAGATCTGAAGCATTTTTAAACTTCAGCGGAATTTCGAGAGGAATGGAAGAGTTCCGAAGCATTTTTAAACATCTGCGGAATTCTGAGAACAATGGAAGTGTTCCGAAGCATTTTTAAACTTCAGCAGAATTCCGAGAACAATGGAAGAGTTCCGAAGCATTTTTAAACTTCTGCGGAATTCCAAGAAAAAAGGAAGAGTTCCGAAGCATTTTTAAATGTCAGCGTAATTCTGAGAACAATGGAAGAGTTCCGAAGCATTTTTAATCTTCAGCGGAATTCCAAGAACAATGGAACAGTTCCGAAGCATTTTTAACTTCAGCAGAATTCCGAGAACAATGGAAGAGTTCCGAAGCATTTTTAAACTTCAGCAGAATTCCGAGAACAATGGAAGAGTTCCGAAGTATTTTTAAACGTCATCGGAATGCCGAGAACAATGGAAGAGTTCCAAAGCATTTTTAAACATCAGCGGAATTCCGAGAACAATGGAAGAGTTCTGAAGCATTTTTAAACTTCAGCGGAATTCCGAGAACAATGGAATAGTTCCAAAGCATTTTTAAACTTCAGCGGAATTCCGAGAAAAATGGAAGAGTTCCGAAGAATTTTTAAACTTCAGCGGAATTCCGAGAACAATGTAAGAGATCTGAAGCATTTTTAAACTTCAGCGGAATTTCGAGAGCAATGGAAGAGTTCCGAAGCATTTTTATACATCTGCGGAATTCTGAGAACAATGGAAGAGTTCCGAAGCATTTTTAAACTTCAGCAGAATTCCGAGAACAATGGAGGCATTCCGAAGCATTTTTAAACGTCAGCAGTATTCTCAGAACAATGGAAGAGCTCCAAAGCATTTTTAAACTTCAGCAGAATTCCGAGAAAAATGGAAGACTTCCGAAGCATTTTTAAACTGCAGCAGAATTCCTAGAACAATGGAAGAGTTCTGATGCATTTTTAAACTTCAGCGGAATTTCTAGAACAATGGAAGAGTTCCGAAGCATTTTAAAATTTCAGCAGAATTCCGAGAACAGTGGAAGAGTTCCGAAGCATTTTTAAACTTCAGCGGAATTCCGAGAACAATGGAAGAGTTCCGAAGCATTTTTAAATGTCAGCGGAATGCCGAGAACAATGGAAGAGTTCCGACGCATTTTTAAACGTCAGCGGAATTCCGAGAACAATGGAAGAGATCTGAAGCATTATTAAACTTCAGCGGAATTTTGAGAACAATGGAAGAGTTCCGAAGCATTTTTAAACGTCAGCGGAATTCTGAGAACAATGGAAGAGTTCCGAAGCATTTTTAATCTTCAGCGGAATTCCGAGAACAATGGAACAGTTCCGAAGCATTTTTAACTTCAGCAGAATTCCGAGAACAATGGAAGAGTTCCGAAGCATTTTTAAACTTCAGCGGAATTCCGAGAAAAATGGAAGAGTTGCGAAGCATTTTTAACTTCAGCAGAATGCCGAGAACAATGGAAGAGTTCCGACGCATTTTTAAAGGTCAGCGGAATTCCGAGAACAATGTAAGAGATCTGAAGCATTTTTAAACTTCAGCGGAATTTCGAGAGCAATGGAAGAGTTCCGAAGCATTTTTAAACATCTGCGGAATTCTGAGAACAATGGAAGAGTTCCGAAGCATTTTTAAACTTCAGCAGAATTCTGAGAACAATGGAAGAGTTCCGAAGCATTTTTAAACTTTAGCGGAATTCCGAGAAAAATGGAAGTGTTCCGAAGCATTTTTAAACTTCAGCAGAATTCCGAGAACAATGGAAGAGTTCCGAAGCATTTTTAAACTTCAGCGGAATTCCGAGAACAAAGGAAGAGTTCCGAAGCATTTTTGATCTTCAGTGGAATTCCGAGAACAATGGAAGAGTTCTGAAGCATTTTTAAACGTCAGCGGAATGCCGAGAACAATGGAAGAGTTCCGACGCATTTTTAAATGTCAGCGGAATTCCGAGAACAATGGAAGAGATCTGAAGCATTTTTAAACTTCAGCGGAATGCCGAGAACAATGGAAGAGTTCCGATGCATTTTTAAAGGTCAGCGGAATTCCGAGAACAATGTAAGAGATCTGAAGCATTTTTAAACTTCAGCGGAATTTCGAGAGCAATGGAAGAGTTCCGAAGCATTTTTATACATCTGCGGAATTCTGAGAACAATGGAAGAGTTCCGAAGCATTTTTAAACTTCAGCAGAATTCCGAGAACAATGGAGGCATTCCGAAGCATTTTTAAACGTCAGCAGTATTCTCAGAACAATGGAAGAGCTCCAAAGCATTTTTAAACTTCAGCAGAATTCCGAGAAAAATGGAAGACTTCCGAAGCATTTTTAAACTGCAGCAGAATTCCTAGAACAATGGAAGAGTTCTGATGCATTTTTAAACTTCAGCGGAATTTCTAGAACAATGGAAGAGTTCCGAAGCATTTTAAAATTTCAGCAGAATTCCGAGAACAGTGGAAGAGTTCCGAAGCATTTTTAAACTTTAGCAGAATTCCGAGAACAATGGAGGCGTTCCGAAGCATTTTTAAACGTCAGCGGAATTCTGAGAACAATGGAAGAGTTCCAAAGCATTTTTAACTTCAGCAGAATTCCGAGAACAATGGAAGAGTTCCGAAGCATTTTTAAACGTCAGCGGAATGCCGAGAACAATGGAAGAGTTCCGACGCATTTTTAAAGGTCAGCGGAATTCCGAGAACAATGTAAGAGATCTGAAGCATTTTTAAACTTCAGCGGAATTTCGAGAACAATGGAAGAGTTCCGAAGCATTTTTAAACGTCAGCGGAATTCTGAGAACAATGGAGGCGTTCTGAAGCATTTTTAAACGTCAGCAGAATTCTCAGAACACTGGAAGAGTTCCGAAGCATTTTTAAACTTCAGCGGAATTCCGAGAACAATGGAAGAGTTCCGAAGCATTTTTAAACGTCAGCGGAATGCCGAGAAAAATGGAAGAGTTCCGAAGCATTTTTAAACTGCAGCGGAATTCCTAGAACAATGGAAGAGTTCTGATGCATTTTTAAACTGCAGCGGAATTCCTAGAACAATGGAAGAGTTCCGAAGCATTTTTAAACTTCAGCGGAATGCCGAGAACAATGGAAGAGTTCCGACGCATTTTTAAACGTCAGCGGAATTCCGAGAACAATGGAAGAGTTCCGAAGCATTTTTAAACTTCAGCGGAATTCCGAGAACAATGGAAGAGTTCCGAAGCAATTTTAAATGTCAGCGGAATGCCGAGAACAATGGAAGAGTTCCGACGCATTTTTAAACGTCAGCGGAATTCCGAGAACAATGGAAGAGATCTGAAGCATTATTAAACTTCAGCGGAATTTTGAGAACAATGGAAGAGTTCCGAAGCATTTTTAAACGTCAGCGGAATTCTGAGAACAATGGAAGAGTTCCGAAGCATTTTTAATCTTCAGCGGAATTCCGAGAACAATGGAACAGTTCCGAAGCATTTTTAACTTCAGCAGAATTCCGAGAACAATGGAAGAGTTCCGAAGCATTTTTAAACTTCAGCGGAATTCCGAGAAAAATGGAAGAGTTGCGAAGCATTTTTAACTTCAGCAGAATGCCGAGAACAATGGAAGAGTTCCGACGCATTTTTAAAGGTCAGCGGAATTCCGAGAACAATGTAAGAGATCTGAAGCATTTTTAAACTTCAGCGGAATTTTGAGAGCAATGGAAGAGTTCCGAAGCATTTTTAAACATCTGCGGAATTCTGAGAACAATGGAAGAGTTCCGAAGCATTTTTAAACTTCAGCAGATTTCTGAGAACAATGGAAGAGTTCCGAAGCATTTTTAAACTTTAGCGGAATTCCGAGAAAAATGGAAGTGTTCCGAAGCATTTTTAAACTTCAGCAGAATTCCGAGAACAATGGAAGAGTTCCGAAGCATTTTTAAACTTCTGCGGAATTCCGAGAAAAAAGGAAGAGTTCCGAAGCATTTTTAAATGTCAGCGTAATTCTGAGAACAATGGAAGAGTTCCGAAGCATTTTTAATCTTCAGCGGAATTCCAAGAACAATGGAACAGTTCCGAAGCATTTTTAACTTCAGCAGAATTCCGAGAACAATGGAAGAGTTCCGAAGCATTTTTAAACTTCAGCAGAATTCCGAGAACAATGGAAGAGTTCCAAAGCATTTTTAAACATCAGCGGAATTCCGAGAACAATGGAAGAGTTCTGAAGCATTTTTAAACTTCAGCGGAATTTCGATAACAATGGAAGAGTTCCGATGCATTTTTAAACTTCAGCGGAATTTCGAGAGCAATGGAAGAGTTCCGATGCATTTTCAAACGTCAGCAGAATTCTCAGAACAATGGAAGAGCTCCGAAGCATTTTTAAACTTCAGCGGAATTTCTAGAACAATGGAAGAGTTCCGAAGCATTTTAAAATTTCAGCAGAATTCCGAGAACAGTGGAAGAGTTCCGAAGCATTTTTAAACTTTAGCAGAATTCCGAGAACAATGGAGGCATTCCGAAGCATTTTTAAACGTCAGCGGAATTCTCAGAACAATGGAAGTGTTCCGAAGCATTTTTAAACTTCAGCAGAATTCCGAGAACAATGGAAGAGTTCCGAAGCATTTTTAAACTTCAGCGGAATTCCGAGAAAAATGGAAGAGTTCCGAAGCATTTTTAAACTTCAGCGGAATTCCAAGAACAATGGAAGAGTTCCGAAGCATTTTAAAATTTCAGCAGAATTCCGAGAACAGTGGAAGAGTTCCGAAGCATTTTTAAACTTTAGCAGATTTCCGAGAACAATGGAGGCGTTCCGAAGCATTTTTAAACATCAGCGGAATTCTCATAACAATGGAAGTGTTCCGAAGCATTTTTAAACTTCAGCAGAATTCCGAGAACAATGGAGGCATTCCGAAGCATTTTTAAACGTCAGCGGAATTCTCAGAACAATGGAAGTGTTCCGAAGCATTTTTAAACTTCAGCAGAATTCCGAGAACAATGGAAGAGTTCCGAAGCATTTTTAAACTTCAGCGGAATTCCGAGAAAAATGGAAGAGTTCCGAAGCATTTTTAAACTTCAGCGGAATTCCAAGAACAATGGAAGTGTTCCGAAGCATTTTTAAACTTCAGCAGAATTCCGAGAACAGTGGAAGAGTTCCGAAGCATTTTTAAACTTTAGCAGATTTCCGAGAACAATGGAGGCGTTCCGAAGCATTTTTAAACATCAGCGGAATTCTCAGAACAATGGAAGTGTTCCGAAGCATTTTTAAACTTCAGCAGAATTCCGAGAACAATGGAAGAGTTCCGAAGCATTTTTAAACTTCAGCGGAATTCCGAGAACAAAGTAAGAGTTCCGAAGCATTTTTGATCTTCAGTGGAATTCCGAGAACAATGGAAGAGTTCTGAAGCATTTTTAAACGTCAGCGGAATGCCGAGAACAATGGAAGAGTTCCGACGCATTTTTAAACGTCAGCGGAATTCCGAGAACAATGGAAGAGATCTGAAGCATTTTTAAACTTCAGCGGAATGCCGAGAACAATGGAAGAGTTCTGATGCATTTTTAAAGGTCAGCGGAATTCCGAGAACAATGTAAGAGATCTGAAGCATTTTTAAACTTCAGCGGAATTTCGAGAGCAATGGAAGAGTTCCGAAGCATTTTTATACATCTGCGGAATTCTGAGAACAATGGAAGAGTTCCGAAGCATTTTTAAACTTCAGCAGAATTCCGAGAACAATGGAGGCATTCCGAAGCATTTTTAAACGTCAGCAGTATTCTCAGAACAATGGAAGAGCTCCAAAGCATTTTTAAACTTCAGCAGAATTCCGAGAAAAATGGAAGACTTCCGAAGCATTTTTAAACTGCAGCAAAATTCCTAGAACAATGGAAGGGTTCTGATGCATTTTTAAACTTCAGCGGAATTTCTAGAACAATGGAAGAGTTCCGAAGCATTTTAAAATTTCAGCAGAATTCCGAGAACAGTGGAAGAGTTCCGAAGCATTTTTAAACTTTAGCAGAATTCCGAGAACAATGGAGGCGTTCCGAAGCATTTTTAAACGTCAGCGGAATTCTCAGAACAATGGAAGAGTTCTGATGCATTTTTAAACTTCAGGGGAATTTCTAGAACAATGGAAGAGTTCCGAAGCATTTTTAAACATCAGCGGAATTCTGAGAACAATGGAAGAGTTCCGAAGCATTTTTAACTTCAGCAGAATTCCGAGAACAATGGAAGAGTTCCGAAGCATTTTTAAACGTCAGCGGAATGCCGAGAACAATGGAAGAGTTCCGACGCATTTTTAAAGGTCAGCGGAATTCCGAGAACAATGTAAGAGATCTGAAGCATTTTTAAACTTCAGCGGAATTTCGAGAACAATGGAAGAGTTCCGAAGCATTTTTAAACGTCAGCGGAATTCTGAGAACAATGGAGGCGTTCTGAAGCATTTTTAAACGTCAGCAGAATTCTCAGAACACTGGAAGAGTTCCGAAGCATTTTTAAACTTCAGCGGAATTCCGAGAAAAATGGAAGAGTTCCGAAGCATTTTTAAACTTCAGCGGAATTCCGAGAACAATGGAAGAGTTCCGAAGCATTTTTAAACGTCAGCGGAATGCCGAGAAAAATGGAAGAGTTCCGAAGCATTTTTAAACTGCAGCGGAATTCCTAGAACAATGGAAGAGTTCTGATGCATTTTTAAACTGCAGCGGAATTCCTAGAACAATGGAAGAGTTCCGAAGCATTTTTAAACATCAGCGGAATGCCGAGAAAAATGGAAGAGTTCCGAAGCATTTTTAAACTGCAGCGGAATTCCTAGAACAATGGAAGAGTTCTGATGCATTTTTAAACTGCAGCGGAATTCCTAGAACAATGGAAGAGTTCCGAAGCATTTTTAAACTTCAGCGGAATGCCGAGAACAATGGAAGAGTTCCGACGCATTTTTAAACGTCAGCGGAATTCCGAGAACAATGGAAGAGTTCCGAAGCATTTTTAAACTTCAGCGGAATTCCGAGAACAATGGAAGAGTTCCGAAGCAATTTTAAATGTCAGCGGAATGCCGAGAACAATGGAAGAGTTCCGACGCATTTTTAAACGTCAGCGGAATTCCGAGAACAATGGAAGAGATCTGAAGCATTATTAAACTTCAGCGGAATTTTGAGAACAATGGAAGAGTTCCGAAGCATTTTTAAACGTCAGCGGAATTCTGAGAACAATGGAAGAGTTCCGAAGCATTTTTAATCTTCAGCGGAATTCCGAGAACAATGGAACAGTTCCGAAGCATTTTTAACTTCAGCAGAATTCCGAGAACAATGGAAGAGTTCCGAAGCATTTTTAAACTTCAGCGGAATTCCGAGAAAAATGGAAGAGTTGCGAAGCATTTTTAACTTCAGCAGAATGCCGAGAACAATGGAAGAGTTCCGACGCATTTTTAAAGGTCAGCGGAATTCCGAGAACAATGTAAGAGATCTGAAGCATTTTTAAACTTCAGCGGAATTTTGAGAGCAATGGAAGAGTTCCGAAGCATTTTTAAACATCTGCGGAATTCTGAGAACAATGGAAGAGTTCCGAAGCATTTTTAAACTTCAGCAGATTTCTGAGAACAATGGAAGAGTTCCGAAGCATTTTTAAACTTTAGCGGAATTCCGAGAAAAATGGAAGTGTTCCGAAGCATTTTTAAACTTCAGCAGAATTCCGAGAACAATGGAAGAGTTCCGAAGCATTTTTAAACTTCTGCGGAATTCCGAGAAAAAAGGAAGAGTTCCGAAGCATTTTTAAATGTCAGCGTAATTCTGAGAACAATGGAAGAGTTCCGAAGCATTTTTAATCTTCAGCGGAATTCCAAGAACAATGGAACAGTTCCGAAGCATTTTTAACTTCAGCAGAATTCCGAGAACAATGGAAGAGTTCCGAAGCATTTTTAAACTTCAGCAGAATTCCGAGAACAATGGAAGAGTTCCAAAGCATTTTTAAACATCAGCGGAATTCCGAGAACAATGGAAGAGTTCTGAAGCATTTTTAAACTTCAGCGGAATTTCGATAACAATGGAAGAGTTCCGATGCATTTTTAAACTTCAGCGGAATTTCGAGAGCAATGGAAGAGTTCCGATGCATTTTCAAACGTCAGCAGAATTCTCAGAACAATGGAAGAGCTCCGAAGCATTTTTAAACTTCAGCGGAATTTCTAGAACAATGGAAGAGTTCCGAAGCATTTTAAAATTTCAGCAGAATTCCGAGAACAGTGGAAGAGTTCCGAAGCATTTTTAAACTTTAGCAGAATTCCGAGAACAATGGAGGCATTCCGAAGCATTTTTAAACGTCAGCGGAATTCTCAGAACAATGGAAGTGTTCCGAAGCATTTTTAAACTTCAGCAGAATTCCGAGAACAATGGAAGAGTTCCGAAGCATTTTTAAACTTCAGCGGAATTCCGAGAAAAATGGAAGAGTTCCGAAGCATTTTTAAACTTCAGCGGAATTCCAAGAACAATGGAAGAGTTCCGAAGCATTTTAAAATTTCAGCAGAATTCCGAGAACAGTGGAAGAGTTCCGAAGCATTTTTAAACTTTAGCAGATTTCCGAGAACAATGGAGGCGTTCCGAAGCATTTTTAAACATCAGCGGAATTCTCATAACAATGGAAGTGTTCCGAAGCATTTTTAAACTTCAGCAGAATTCCGAGAACAATGGAGGCATTCCGAAGCATTTTTAAACGTCAGCGGAATTCTCAGAACAATGGAAGTGTTCCGAAGCATTTTTAAACTTCAGCAGAATTCCGAGAACAATGGAAGAGTTCCGAAGCATTTTTAAACTTCAGCGGAATTCCGAGAAAAATGGAAGAGTTCCGAAGCATTTTTAAACTTCAGCGGAATTCCAAGAACAATGGAAGTGTTCCGAAGCATTTTTAAACTTCAGCAGAATTCCGAGAACAGTGGAAGAGTTCCGAAGCATTTTTAAACTTTAGCAGATTTCCGAGAACAATGGAGGCGTTCCGAAGCATTTTTAAACATCAGCGGAATTCTCAGAACAATGGAAGTGTTCCGAAGCATTTTTAAACTTCAGCAGAATTCCGAGAACAATGGAAGAGTTCCGAAGCATTTTTAAACTTCAGCGGAATTCCGAGAACAAAGTAAGAGTTCCGAAGCATTTTTGATCTTCAGTGGAATTCCGAGAACAATGGAAGAGTTCTGAAGCATTTTTAAACGTCAGCGGAATGCCGAGAACAATGGAAGAGTTCCGACGCATTTTTAAACGTCAGCGGAATTCCGAGAACAATGGAAGAGATCTGAAGCATTTTTAAACTTCAGCGGAATGCCGAGAACAATGGAAGAGTTCTGATGCATTTTTAAAGGTCAGCGGAATTCCGAGAACAATGTAAGAGATCTGAAGCATTTTTAAACTTCAGCGGAATTTCGAGAGCAATGGAAGAGTTCCGAAGCATTTTTATACATCTGCGGAATTCTGAGAACAATGGAAGAGTTCCGAAGCATTTTTAAACTTCAGCAGAATTCCGAGAACAATGGAGGCATTCCGAAGCATTTTTAAACGTCAGCAGTATTCTCAGAACAATGGAAGAGCTCCAAAGCATTTTTAAACTTCAGCAGAATTCCGAGAAAAATGGAAGACTTCCGAAGCATTTTTAAACTGCAGCAAAATTCCTAGAACAATGGAAGGGTTCTGATGCATTTTTAAACTTCAGCGGAATTTCTAGAACAATGGAAGAGTTCCGAAGCATTTTAAAATTTCAGCAGAATTCCGAGAACAGTGGAAGAGTTCCGAAGCATTTTTAAACTTTAGCAGAATTCCGAGAACAATGGAGGCGTTCCGAAGCATTTTTAAACGTCAGCGGAATTCTCAGAACAATGGAAGAGTTCTGATGCATTTTTAAACTTCAGGGGAATTTCTAGAACAATGGAAGAGTTCCGAAGCATTTTTAAACATCAGCGGAATTCTGAGAACAATGGAAGAGTTCCGAAGCATTTTTAACTTCAGCAGAATTCCGAGAACAATGGAAGAGTTCCGAAGCATTTTTAAACGTCAGCGGAATGCCGAGAACAATGGAAGAGTTCCGACGCATTTTTAAAGGTCAGCGGAATTCCGAGAACAATGTAAGAGATCTGAAGCATTTTTAAACTTCAGCGGAATTTCGAGAACAATGGAAGAGTTCCGAAGCATTTTTAAACGTCAGCGGAATTCTGAGAACAATGGAGGCGTTCTGAAGCATTTTTAAACGTCAGCAGAATTCTCAGAACACTGGAAGAGTTCCGAAGCATTTTTAAACTTCAGCGGAATTCCGAGAAAAATGGAAGAGTTCCGAAGCATTTTTAAACTTCAGCGGAATTCCGAGAACAATGGAAGAGTTCCGAAGCATTTTTAAACGTCAGCGGAATGCCGAGAAAAATGGAAGAGTTCCGAAGCATTTTTAAACTGCAGCGGAATTCCTAGAACAATGGAAGAGTTCTGATGCATTTTTAAACTGCAGCGGAATTCCTAGAACAATGGAAGAGTTCCGAAGCATTTTTAAACTTCAGCGGAATTCCGAGAACAATGGAAGAGTTCCGAAGCATTTTTAAATGTCAGCGGAATGCCGAGAACAATGGAAGAGTTCCGACGCATTTTTAAACGTCAGCGGAATTCCGAGAACAATGGAAGAGATCTGAAGCATTATTAAACTTCAGCGGAATTTTGAGAACAATGGAAGAGTTCCGAAGCATTTTTAAACGTCAGCGGAATTCTGAGAACAATGGAAGAGTTCCGAAGCATTTTTAATCTTCAGCGGAATTCCGAGAACAATGGAACAGTTCCGAAGCATTTTTAACTTCAGCAGAATGCCGAGAACAATGGAAGAGTTCCGACGCATTTTTAAAGGTCAGCGGAATTCCGAGAACAATGTAAGAGATCTGAAGCATTTTTAAACTTCAGCGGAATTTCGAGAGCAATGGAAGAGTTCCGAAGCATTTTTAAACATCTGCGGAATTCTGAGAACAATGGAAGAGTTCCGAAGCATTTTTAAACTTCAGCAGAATTCTGAGAACAATGGAAGAGTTCCGAAGCATTTTTAAACTTTAGCGGAATTCCGAGAAAAATGGAAGTGTTCCGAAGCATTTTTAAACTTCAGCAGAATTCCGAGAACAATGGAAGAGTTCCGAAGCATTTTTAAACTTCAGCGGAATTCCGAGAACAAAGGAAGAGTTCCGAAGCATTTTTGATCTTCAGTGGAATTCCGAGAACAATGGAAGAGTTCTGAAGCATTTTTAAACGTCAGCGGAATGCCGAGAACAATGGAAGAGTTCTGACGCATTTTTAAATGTCAACGGAATTCCGAGAACAATGGAAGAGATCTGAAGCATTTTTAAACTTCAGCGGAATGCCGAGAACAATGGAAGAGTTCCGATGCATTTTTAAAGGTCAGCGGAATTCCGAGAACAATGTAAGAGATCTGAAGCATTTTTAAACTTCAGCGGAATTTCGAGAGCAATGGAAGAGTTCCGAAGCATTTTTATACATCTGCGGAATTCTGAGAACAATGGAAGAGTTCCGAAGCATTTTTAAACTTCAGCAGAATTCCGAGAACAATGGAGGCATTCCGAAGCATTTTTAAACGTCAGCAGTATTCTCAGAACAATGGAAGAGCTCCAAAGCATTTTTAAACTTCAGCAGAATTCCGAGAAAAATGGAAGACTTCCGAAGCATTTTTAAACTGCAGCAGAATTCCTAGAACAATGGAAGAGTTCTGATGCATTTTTAAACTTCAGCGGAATTTCTAGAACAATGGAAGAGTTCCGAAGCATTTTAAAATTTCAGCAGAATTCCGAGAACAGTGGAAGAGTTCCGAAGCATTTTTAAACTTTAGCAGAATTCCGAGAACAATGGAGGCATTCCGATGCATTTTTAAACGTCAGCGGAATTCTCAGAACAATGGAAGAGTTCTGATGCATTTTTAAACTTCAGGGGAATTTCTAGAACAATGGAAGAGTTCCGAAGCATTTTTAAACATCAGCGGAAT
Source organism: Phyllobates terribilis (assembly GCF_046119375.1). Taxonomy (NCBI): domain Eukaryota; kingdom Metazoa; phylum Chordata; class Amphibia; order Anura; family Dendrobatidae; genus Phyllobates; species Phyllobates terribilis. The sequence goes on from NW_027362762.1 coordinate 634,926,654, forward strand.
TCTGAGAACAATGGAAGAGTGCCAAAGCATTTTTAACTTCAGCAGAATTCCGAGAACAATGGAAGAGTTCCGAAGCATTTTTAAACGTCAGCGGAATGCCGAGAACAATGGAAGAGTTCCGACGCATTTTTAAAGGTCAGCGTAATTCCGAGAACAATGTAAGAGATCTGAAGCATTTTTAAACTTCAGCGGAATTTCGAGAACAATGGAAGAGTTCCGAAGCATTTTTAAACGTCAGCGGAATTCTGAGAACAATGGAGGCGTTCTGAAGCATTTTTAAACGTCAGCAGAATTCTCAGAACACTGGAAGAGTTCCGAAGCATTTTTAAACTTCAGCGGAATTCCGAGAACAATGGAAGAGTTCCGAAGCATTTTTAAACGTCAGCGGAATGCCGAGAAAAATGGAAGAGTTCCGAAGCATTTTTAAACTGCAGCGGAATTCCTAGAACAATGGAAGAGTTCTGATGCATTTTTAAACTGCAGCGGAATTCCTAGAACAATGGAAGAGTTCCGAAGCATTTTTAAACTTCAGCGGAATGCCGAGAACAATGGAAGAGTTCCGACGCATTTTTAAACGTCAGCGGAATTCCGAGAACAATGGAAGAGTTCCGAAGCATTTTTAAACTTCAGCGGAATTCCGAGAACAATGGAAGAGTTCCGAAGCATTTTTAAATGTCAGCGGAATGCCGAGAACAATGGAAGAGTTCCGACGCATTTTTAAACGTCAGCGGAATTCCGAGAACAATGGAAGAGATCTGAAGCATTATTAAACTTCAGCGGAATTTTGAGAACAATGGAAGAGTTCCGAAGCATTTTTAAACGTCAGCGGAATTCTGAGAACAATGGAAGAGTTCCGAAGCATTTTTAATCTTCAGCGGAATTCCGAGAACAATGGAACAGTTCCGAAGCATTTTTAACTTCAGCAGAATTCCGAGAACAATGGAAGAGTTCCGAAGCATTTTTAAACTTCAGCGGAATTTCGAGAAAAATGGAAGAGTTGCGAAGCATTTTTAACTTCAGCAGAATGCCGAGAACAATGGAAGAGTTCCGACGCATTTTTAAAGGTCAGCGGAATTCCGAGAACAATGTAAGAGATCTGAAGCATTTTTAAACTTCAGCGGAATTTTGAGAGCAATGGAAGAGTTCCGAAGCATTTTTAAACATCTGCGGAATTCTGAGAACAATGGAAGAGTTCCGAAGCATTTTTAAACTTCAGCAGATTTCTGAGAACAATGGAAGAGTTCCGAAGCATTTTTAAACTTTAGCGGAATTCCGAGAAAAATGGAAGTGTTCCGAAGCATTTTTAAACTTCAGCAGAATTCCGAGAACAATGGAAGAGTTCCGAAGCATTTTTAAACTTCTGCGGAATTCCGAGAAAAAAGGAAGAGTTCCGAAGCATTTTTAAATGTCAGCGTAATTCTGAGAACAATGGAAGAGTTCCGAAGCATTTTTAATATTCAGCGGAATTCCAAGAACAATGGAACAGTTCCGAAGCATTTTTAACTTCAGCAGAATTCCGAGAACAATGGAAGAGTTCCGAAGCATTTTTAAACTTCAGCAGAATTCCGAGAACAATGGAAGAGTTCCGAAGCATTTTTAAACTTCTGCGGAATTCCGAGAAAAAAGGAAGAGTTCCGAAGCATTTTTAAATGTCAGCGTAATTCTGAGAACAATGGAAGAGTTCCGAAGCATTTTTAATATTCAGCGGAATTCCAAGAACAATGGAACAGTTCCGAAGCATTTTTAAACTTCAGCAGAATTCCGAGAACAATGGAAGAGTTCCAAAGCATTTTTACTTCAGCAGAATTTCGAGAGCAATGGAAGAGTTCCGAAGAATTTTTAAACTTCAGCGGAATTCCGAGAACAATGGAAGAGTTCTGAAGCATTTTTAAACTTCAGTGGAATTTCGAGAACAATGGAAGAGTTCCAAAGCATTTTTACTTCAGCAGAATTTCGAGAGCAATGGAAGAGTTCCGAAGCATTTTTAAACATCTGCGGAATTCTGAGAACAATGGAAGACTTCCGAAGCATTTTTAAATTTCAGCGGAATTTCGAGAACAATGGAAGAGTTCCGAAGCATTTTTAAACGTCAGCGGAATTCTGAGAACAATGGAAGAGTTCCGAAGCATTTTTAAACTTCAGCAGAATTCCGACAACAATGGAGGCGTTCTGAAGCATTTTTAAACGTCAGCAGAATTCTCAGAACATTGGAAGAGTTCCGAAGAATTTTTAAACTTCAGCGGAATTCCGAGAAAAATGGAAGAGTTCCGAAGCATTTTTAAACTTCAGCGGAATTCCGAGAACAATGGAAGAGTTCCGAAGCATTTTTAAACGTCATCGGAATGCCGAGAAAAATGGAACAGTTCTGAAGCATTTTTAAACTGCAGCGGAATTCCTAGAACAATGGAAGAGTACTGATGCATTTTTAAACTTCAGCGGAATTTCTAGAACAATGGAAGAGTTCTGAAGCATTTTAAAATTTCAGCTGAATTCCGAGAACAGTGGAAGAGTTCCGAAGCATTTTTAAACTTTAGCAGAATTCCGAGAACAATGGAGGCGTTTCGAAGCATTTTTAAACGTCAGCAGAATTCTCAGAACAATGGAAAAGCTCCGAAGCATTTTTAAATTCAGCGGAATTCTGAGAACAATGGAAGAGTTCCGAAGCATTTTTAAACGTCAGCGGAATTCTGAGAACAATGGAAGAGTTCCGAAGAATTTTTAATCTTCAGCGGAATTCCAAGAACAATGGAACAGTTCCGAAGCATTTTTAACTTCAGCAGAATTCCGAGAACAATGGAAGAGTTCCGAAGCATTTTTAAACTTCAGCGGAATTCCGAGAAAAATGGAAGAGTTGCGAATCATTTTTAAATGTCAGCGGAATGCCGAGAACAATGGAAGAGTTCCGACGCATTTTTAAACGTCAGCGGAATTCCGAGAACAATGGAAGAGATCTGAAGCATTTTTAAACTTCAGCGGAATTTCGAGAGCAATGGAAGAGTTCCGAAGCATTTTTAAACATCAGCGGAATGCCGAGAACAATGGAAGAGTTCCGAAGCATTTTTAAACATCAGCGGAATTCCGAGAACAATGGAAGAGTTCTGAAGCATTTTTAAACTTCAGCGGAATTTCGATAACAATGGAAGAGTTCCGATGCATTTTTAAACTTCAGCGGAATTTCGAGAGCAATGGAAGAGTTCCGATGCATTTTCAAATGTCAGCAGAATTCTCAGAACAATGGAAGAGCTCCGAAGCATTTTTAAACTTCAGCGGAATTTCTAGAACAATGGAAGAGTTCCGAAGCATTTTAAAATTTCAGCAGAATTCCGAGAACAGTGGAAGAGTTCCGAAGCATTTTTAAACTTTAGCAGAATTCCGAGAACAATGGAGGCATTCCGAAGCATTTTTAAACGTCAGCGGAATTCTCAGAACAATGGAAGTGTTCCGAAGCATTTTTAAACTTCAGCAGAATGCCGAGAACAATGGAAGAGTTCCGAAGCATTTTTAAACTTCAGCGGAATTCCGAGAAAAATGGAAGAGTTCCGAAGCATTTTTAAACTTCAGCGGAATTCCGAGAACAATGGAAGAGTTCCGAAGCATTTTAAAATTTCAGCAGAATTCCGAGAACAGTGGAAGAGTTCCGAAGCATTTTTAAACTTTAGCAGATTTCCGAGAACAATGGAGGCGTTCCGAAGCATTTTTAAACATCAGCGGAATTCTCAGAACAATGGAAGTGTTCCGAAGCATTTTTAAACTTCAGCAGAATTCCGAGAACAATGGAAGAGTTCCGAAGCATTTTTAAACTTCAGCGGAATTCCGAGAACAAAGAAAGAGTTCCGAAGCAATTTTGATCTTCAGCGGAATTCCGAGAACAATGGAAGAGTTCTGAATCATTTTTAAACGTCAGCGGAATGCCGAGAACAATGGAAGAGTTCCGACGCATTTTTAAACGTCAGCGGAATTCCGAGAACAATGGAAGAGATATGAAGCATTTTTATACTTCAGCGGAATGCCGAGAACAATGGAAAAGTTCCGACGCATTTTTAAAGGTCAGCGGAATTCCGAGAACAATGTAATAGATCTGAAGCATTTTTAAACTTCAGCGGAATTTCGAGAGGAATGGAAGAGTTCCGAAGCATTTTTAAACATCTGCGGAATTCTGAGAACAATGGAAGAGTTCCGAAGCATTTTTAAACTTCAGCAGAATTCTGAGAACAATGGAAGTGTTCCGAAGCATTTTTAAACTTTAGCGGAATTCCGAGAAAAATGGAAGTGTTCCGAAGCATTTTTAAACTTCAGCAGAATTCCGAGAACAATGGAAGAGTTCCGAAGCATTTTTAAACTTCTGCGGAATTCCGAGAAAAAAGGAAGAGTTCCGAAGCATTTTAAAATTTCAGCAGAATTCCGAGAACAGTGGAAGAGTTCCGAAGCATTTTTAAACTTTAGCAGAATTCCGAGAACAATGGAGGCATTCCGATGCATTTTTAAACGTCAGCGGAATTCTCAGAACAATGGAAGAGTTCTGATGCATTTTTAAACTTCAGGGGAATTTCTAGAACAATGGAAGAGTTCCGAAGCATTTTTAAACATCAGCGGAATTCTGAGAACAATGGAAGAGTTCCAAAGCATTTTTAACTTCAGCAGAATTCCGAGAACAATGGAAGAGTTCCGAAGCATTTTTAAACGTCAGCGGAATGCCGAGAACAATGGAAGAGTTCCGACGCATTTTTAAAGGTCAGCGTAATTCCGAGAACAATGTAAGAGATCTGAAGCATTTTTAAACTTCAGCGGAATTTCGAGAACAATGGAAGAGTTCCGAAGCATTTTTAAACGTCAGCGGAATTCTGAGAACAATGGAGGCGTTCTGAAGCATTTTTAAACGTCAGCAGAATTCTCAGAACACTGGAAGAGTTCCGAAGCATTTTTAAACTTCAGCGGAATTCCGAGAACAATGGAAGAGTTCCGAAGCATTTTTAAACGTCAGCGGAATGCCGAGAAAAATGGAAGAGTTCCGAAGCATTTTTAAACTGCAGCGGAATTCCTAGAACAATGGAAGAGTTCTGATGCATTTTTAAACTGCAGCGGAATTCCTAGAACAATGGAAGAGTTCCGAAGCATTTTTAAACTTCAGCGGAATGCCGAGAACAATGGAAGAGTTCCGACGCATTTTTAAACGTCAGCGGAATTCCGAGAACAATGGAAGAGTTCCGAAGCATTTTTAAACTTCAGCGGAATTCCGAGAACAATGGAAGAGTTCCGAAGCATTTTTAAATGTCAGCGGAATGCCGAGAACAATGGAAGAGTTCCGACGCATTTTTAAACGTCAGCGGAATTCCGAGAACAATGGAAGAGATCTGAAGCATTATTAAACTTCAGCGGAATTTTGAGAACAATGGAAGAGTTCCGAAGCATTTTTAAACGTCAGCGGAATTCTGAGAACAATGGAAGAGTTCCGAAGCATTTTTAATCTTCAGCGGAATTCCGAGAACAATGGAACAGTTCCGAAGCATTTTTAACTTCAGCAGAATTCCGAGAACAATGGAAGAGTTCCGAAGCATTTTTAAACTTCAGCGGAATTCCGAGAAAAATGGAAGAGTTGCGAAGCATTTTTAACTTCAGCAGAATGCCGAGAACAATGGAAGAGTTCCGACGCATTTTTAAAGGTCAGCGGAATTCCGAGAACAATGTAAGAGATCTGAAGCATTTTTAAACTTCAGCGGAATTTTGAGAGCAATGGAAGAGTTCCGAAGCATTTTTAAACATCTGCGGAATTCTGAGAACAATGGAAGAGTTCCGAAGCATTTTTAAACTTCAGCAGATTTCTGAGAACAATGGAAGAGTTCCGAAGCATTTTTAAACTTTAGCGGAATTCCGAGAAAAATGGAAGTGTTCCGAAGCATTTTTAAACTTCAGCAGAATTCCGAGAACAATGGAAGAGTTCCGAAGCATTTTTAAACTTCTGCGGAATTCCGAGAAAAAAGGAAGAGTTCCGAAGCATTTTTAAATGTCAGCGTAATTCTGAGAACAATGGAAGAGTTCCGAAGCATTTTTAATATTCAGCGGAATTCCAAGAACAATGGAACAGTTCCGAAGCATTTTTAACTTCAGCAGAATTCCGAGAACAATGGAAGAGTTCCGAAGCATTTTTAAACTTCAGCAGAATTCCGAGAACAATGGAAGAGTTCCAAAGCATTTTTACTTCAGCAGAATTTCGAGAGCAATGGAAGAGTTCCGAAGAATTTTTAAACTTCAGCGGAATTCCGAGAACAATGGAAGAGTTCTGAAGCATTTTTAAACTTCAGTGGAATTTCGAGAACAATGGAAGAGTTCCAAAGCATTTTTACTTCAGCAGAATTTCGAGAGCAATGGAAGAGTTCCGAAGCATTTTTAAACATCTGCGGAATTCTGAGAACAATGGAAGACTTCCGAAGCATTTTTAAATTTCAGCGGAATTTCGAGAACAATGGAAGAGTTCCGAAGCATTTTTAAACGTCAGCGGAATTCTGAGAACAATGGAAGAGTTCCGAAGCATTTTTAAACTTCAGCAGAATTCCGACAACAATGGAGGCGTTCTGAAGCATTTTTAAACGTCAGCAGAATTCTCAGAACATTGGAAGAGTTCCGAAGAATTTTTAAACTTCAGCGGAATTCCGAGAAAAATGGAAGAGTTCCGAAGCATTTTTAAACTTCAGCGGAATTCCGAGAACAATGGAAGAGTTCCGAAGCATTTTTAAACGTCATCGGAATGCCGAGAAAAATGGAACAGTTCCGAAGCATTTTTAAACTGCAGCGGAATTCCTAGAACAATGGAAGAGTACTGATGCATTTTTAAACTTCAGCGGAATTTCTAGAACAATGGAAGAGTTCCGAAGCATTTTAAAATTTCAGCTGAATTCCGAGAACAGTGGAAGAGTTCCGAAGCATTTTTAAACTTTAGCAGAATTCCGAGAACAATGGAGGCGTTTCGAAGCATTTTTAAACGTCAGCAGAATTCTCAGAACAATGGAAAAGCTCCGAAGCATTTTTAAATTCAGCGGAATTCTGAGAACAATGGAAGAGTTCCGAAGCATTTTTAAACGTCAGCGGAATTCTGAGAACAATGGAAGAGTTCCGAAGAATTTTTAATCTTCAGCGGAATTCCAAGAACAATGGAACAGTTCCGAAGCATTTTTAACTTCAGCAGAATTCCGAGAACAATGGAAGAGTTCCGAAGCATTTTTAAACTTCAGCGGAATTCCGAGAAAAATGGAAGAGTTGCGAATCATTTTTAAATGTCAGCGGAATGCCGAGAACAATGGAAGAGTTCCGACGCATTTTTAAACGTCAGCGGAATTCCGAGAACAATGGAAGAGATCTGAAGCATTTTTAAACTTCAGCGGAATTTCGAGAGCAATGGAAGAGTTCCGAAGCATTTTTAAACATCAGCGGAATTCCGAGAACAATGGAAGAGTTCTGAAGCATTTTTAAACTTCAGCGGAATTTCGATAACAATGGAAGAGTTCCGATGCATTTTTAAACTTCAGCGGAATTTCGAGAGCAATGGAAGAGTTCCGATGCATTTTCAAATGTCAGCAGAATTCTCAGAACAATGGAAGAGCTCCGAAGCATTTTTAAACTTCAGCGGAATTTCTAGAACAATGGAAGAGTTCCGAAGCATTTTAAAATTTCAGCAGAATTCCGAGAACAGTGGAAGAGTTCCGAAGCATTTTTAAACTTTAGCAGAATTCCGAGAACAATGGAGGCATTCCGAAGCATTTTTAAACGTCAGCGGAATTCTCAGAACAATGGAAGTGTTCCGAAGCATTTTTAAACTTCAGCAGAATGCCGAGAACAATGGAAGAGTTCCGAAGCATTTTTAAACTTCAGCGGAATTCCGAGAAAAATGGAAGAGTTCCGAAGCATTTTTAAACTTCAGCGGAATTCCGAGAACAATGGAAGAGTTCCGAAGCATTTTAAAATTTCAGCAGAATTCCGAGAACAGTGGAAGAGTTCCGAAGCATTTTTAAACTTTAGCAGATTTCCGAGAACAATGGAGGCGTTCCGAAGCATTTTTAAACATCAGCGGAATTCTCAGAATAATGGAAGTGTTCCGAAGCATTTTTAAACTTCAGCAGAATTCCGAGAACAATGGAAGAGTTCCGAAGCATTTTTAAACTTCAGCGGAATTCCGAGAACAAAGAAAGAGTTCCGAAGCAATTTTGATCTTCAGCGGAATTCCGAGAACAATGGAAGAGTTCTGAATCATTTTTAAACGTCAGCGGAATGCCGAGAACAATGGAAGAGTTCCGACGCATTTTTAAACGTCAGCGGAATTCCGAGAACAATGGAAGAGATATGAAGCATTTTTATACTTCAGCGGAATGCCGAGAACAATGGAAAAGTTCCGACGCATTTTTAAAGGTCAGCGGAATTCCGAGAACAATGTAATAGATCTGAAGCATTTTTAAACTTCAGCGGAATTTCGAGAGGAATGGAAGAGTTCCGAAGCATTTTTAAACATCTGCGGAATTCTGAGAACAATGGAAGAGTTCCGAAGCATTTTTAAACTTCAGCAGAATTCTGAGAACAATGGAAGTGTTCCGAAGCATTTTTAAACTTCAGCAGAATTCCGAGAAAAATGGAAGAGTTGCGAATCATTTTTAAATGTCAGCGGAATGCCGAGAACAATGGAAGAGTTCCGACGCATTTTTAAACGTCAGCGGAATTCCGAGAACAATGGAAGAGATCTGAAGCATTTTTAAACTTCAGCGGAATTTCGAGAGCAATGGAAGAGTTCCGAAGCATTTTTAAACATCAGCGGAATGCCGAGAACAATGGAAGAGTTCCGAAGCATTTTTAAACATCAGCGGAATTCCGAGAACAATGGAAGAGTTCTGAAGCATTTTTAAACTTCAGCGGAATTTCGATAACAATGGAAGAGTTCCGATGCATTTTTAAACTTCAGCGGAATTTCGAGAGCAATGGAAGAGTTCCGATGCATTTTCAAATGTCAGCAGAATTCTCAGAACAATGGAAGAGCTCCGAAGCATTTTTAAACTTCAGCGGAATTTCTAGAACAATGGAAGAGTTCCGAAGCATTTTAAAATTTCAGCAGAATTCCGAGAACAGTGGAAGAGTTCCGAAGCATTTTTAAACTTTAGCAGAATTCCGAGAACAATGGAGGCATTCCGAAGCATTTTTAAACGTCAGCGGAATTCTCAGAACAATGGAAGTGTTCCGAAGCATTTTTAAACTTCAGCAGAATGCCGAGAACAATGGAAGAGTTCCGAAGCATTTTTAAACTTCAGCGGAATTCCGAGAAAAATGGAAGAGTTCCGAAGCATTTTTAAACTTCAGCGGAATTCCGAGAACAATGGAAGAGTTCCGAAGCATTTTAAAATTTCAGCAGAATTCCGAGAACAGTGGAAGAGTTCCGAAGCATTTTTAAACTTTAGCAGATTTCCGAGAACAATGGAGGCGTTCCGAAGCATTTTTAAACATCAGCGGAATTCTCAGAACAATGGAAGTGTTCCGAAGCATTTTTAAACTTCAGCAGAATTCCGAGAACAATGGAAGAGTTCCGAAGCATTTTTAAACTTCAGCGGAATTCCGAGAACAAAGAAAGAGTTCCGAAGCAATTTTGATCTTCAGCGGAATTCCGAGAACAATGGAAGAGTTCTGAATCATTTTTAAACGTCAGCGGAATGCCGAGAACAATGGAAGAGTTCCGACGCATTTTTAAACGTCAGCGGAATTCCGAGAACAATGGAAGAGATATGAAGCATTTTTATACTTCAGCGGAATGCCGAGAACAATGGAAAAGTTCCGACGCATTTTTAAAGGTCAGCGGAATTCCGAGAACAATGTAATAGATCTGAAGCATTTTTAAACTTCAGCGGAATTTCGAGAGGAATGGAAGAGTTCCGAAGCATTTTTAAACATCTGCGGAATTCTGAGAACAATGGAAGAGTTCCGAAGCATTTTTAAACTTCAGCAGAATTCTGAGAACAATGGAAGTGTTCCGAAGCATTTTTAAACTTTAGCGGAATTCCGAGAAAAATGGAAGTGTTCCGAAGCATTTTTAAACTTCAGCAGAATTCCGAGAACAATGGAAGAGTTCCGAAGCATTTTTAAACTTCTGCGGAATTCCGAGAAAAAAGGAAGAGTTCCGAAGCATTTTAAAATTTCAGCAGAATTCCGAGAACAGTGGAAGAGTTCCGAAGCATTTTTAAACTTTAGCAGAATTCCGAGAACAATGGAGGCATTCCGATGCATTTTTAAACGTCAGCGGAATTCTCAGAACAATGGAAGAGTTCTGATGCATTTTTAAACTTCAGGGGAATTTCTAGAACAATGGAAGAGTTCCGAAGCATTTTTAAACATCAGCGGAATTCTGAGAACAATGGAAGAGTTCCAAAGCATTTTTAACTTCAGCAGAATTCCGAGAACAATGGAAGAGTTCCGAAGCATTTTTAAACGTCAGCGGAATGCCGAGAACAATGGAAGAGTTCCGACGCATTTTTAAAGGTCAGCGTAATTCCGAGAACAATGTAAGAGATCTGAAGCATTTTTAAACTTCAGCGGAATTTCGAGAACAATGGAAGAGTTCCGAAGCATTTTTAAACGTCAGCGGAATTCTGAGAACAATGGAGGCGTTCTGAAGCATTTTTAAACGTCAGCAGAATTCTCAGAACACTGGAAGAGTTCCGAAGCATTTTTAAACTTCAGCGGAATTCCGAGAACAATGGAAGAGTTCCGAAGCATTTTTAAACGTCAGCGGAATGCCGAGAAAAATGGAAGAGTTCCGAAGCATTTTTAAACTGCAGCGGAATTCCTAGAACAATGGAAGAGTTCTGATGCATTTTTAAACTGCAGCGGAATTCCTAGAACAATGGAAGAGTTCCGAAGCATTTTTAAACTTCAGCGGAATGCCGAGAACAATGGAAGAGTTCCGACGCATTTTTAAACGTCAGCGGAATTCCGAGAACAATGGAAGAGTTCCGAAGCATTTTTAAACTTCAGCGGAATTCCGAGAACAATGGAAGAGTTCCGAAGCATTTTTAAATGTCAGCGGAATGCCGAGAACAATGGAAGAGTTCCGACGCATTTTTAAACGTCAGCGGAATTCCGAGAACAATGGAAGAGATCTGAAGCATTATTAAACTTCAGCGGAATTTTGAGAACAATGGAAGAGTTCCGAAGCATTTTTAAACGTCAGCGGAATTCTGAGAACAATGGAAGAGTTCCGAAGCATTTTTAATCTTCAGCGGAATTCCGAGAACAATGGAACAGTTCCGAAGCATTTTTAACTTCAGCAGAATTCCGAGAACAATGGAAGAGTTCCGAAGCATTTTTAAACTTCAGCGGAATTCCGAGAAAAATGGAAGAGTTGCGAAGCATTTTTAACTTCAGCAGAATGCCGAGAACAATGGAAGAGTTCCGACGCATTTTTAAAGGTCAGCGGAATTCCGAGAACAATGTAAGAGATCTGAAGCATTTTTAAACTTCAGCGGAATTTTGAGAGCAATGGAAGAGTTCCGAAGCATTTTTAAACATCTGCGGAATTCTGAGAACAATGGAAGAGTTCCGAAGCATTTTTAAACTTCAGCAGATTTCTGAGAACAATGGAAGAGTTCCGAAGCATTTTTAAACTTTAGCGGAATTCCGAGAAAAATGGAAGTGTTCCGAAGCATTTTTAAACTTCAGCAGAATTCCGAGAACAATGGAAGAGTTCCGAAGCATTTTTAAACTTCTGCGGAATTCCGAGAAAAAAGGAAGAGTTCCGAAGCATTTTTAAATGTCAGCGTAATTCTGAGAACAATGGAAGAGTTCCGAAGCATTTTTAATATTCAGCGGAATTCCAAGAACAATGGAACAGTTCCGAAGCATTTTTAACTTCAGCAGAATTCCGAGAACAATGGAAGAGTTCCGAAGCATTTTTAAACTTCAGCAGAATTCCGAGAACAATGGAAGAGTTCCAAAGCATTTTTACTTCAGCAGAATTTCGAGAGCAATGGAAGAGTTCCGAAGAATTTTTAAACTTCAGCGGAATTCCGAGAACAATGGAAGAGTTCTGAAGCATTTTTAAACTTCAGTGGAATTTCGAGAACAATGGAAGAGTTCCAAAGCATTTTTACTTCAGCAGAATTTCGAGAGCAATGGAAGAGTTCCGAAGCATTTTTAAACATCTGCGGAATTCTGAGAACAATGGAAGACTTCCGAAGCATTTTTAAATTTCAGCGGAATTTCGAGAACAATGGAAGAGTTCCGAAGCATTTTTAAACGTCAGCGGAATTCTGAGAACAATGGAAGAGTTCCGAAGCATTTTTAAACTTCAGCAGAATTCCGACAACAATGGAGGCGTTCTGAAGCATTTTTAAACGTCAGCAGAATTCTCAGAACATTGGAAGAGTTCCGAAGAATTTTTAAACTTCAGCGGAATTCCGAGAAAAATGGAAGAGTTCCGAAGCATTTTTAAACTTCAGCGGAATTCCGAGAACAATGGAAGAGTTCCGAAGCATTTTTAAACGTCATCGGAATGCCGAGAAAAATGGAACAGTTCCGAAGCATTTTTAAACTGCAGCGGAATTCCTAGAACAATGGAAGAGTACTGATGCATTTTTAAACTTCAGCGGAATTTCTAGAACAATGGAAGAGTTCCGAAGCATTTTAAAATTTCAGCTGAATTCCGAGAACAGTGGAAGAGTTCCGAAGCATTTTTAAACTTTAGCAGAATTCCGAGAACAATGGAGGCGTTTCGAAGCATTTTTAAACGTCAGCAGAATTCTCAGAACAATGGAAAAGCTCCGAAGCATTTTTAAATTCAGCGGAATTCTGAGAACAATGGAAGAGTTCCGAAGCATTTTTAAACGTCAGCGGAATTCTGAGAACAATGGAAGAGTTCCGAAGAATTTTTAATCTTCAGCGGAATTCCAAGAACAATGGAACAGTTCCGAAGCATTTTTAACTTCAGCAGAATTCCGAGAACAATGGAAGAGTTCCGAAGCATTTTTAAACTTCAGCGGAATTCCGAGAAAAATGGAAGAGTTGCGAATCATTTTTAAATGTCAGCGGAATGCCGAGAACAATGGAAGAGTTCCGACGCATTTTTAAACGTCAGCGGAATTCCGAGAACAATGGAAGAGATCTGAAGCATTTTTAAACTTCAGCGGAATTTCGAGAGCAATGGAAGAGTTCCGAAGCATTTTTAAACATCAGCGGAATTCCGAGAACAATGGAAGAGTTCTGAAGCATTTTTAAACTTCAGCGGAATTTCGATAACAATGGAAGAGTTCCGATGCATTTTTAAACTTCAGCGGAATTTCGAGAGCAATGGAAGAGTTCCGATGCATTTTCAAATGTCAGCAGAATTCTCAGAACAATGGAAGAGCTCCGAAGCATTTTTAAACTTCAGCGGAATTTCTAGAACAATGGAAGAGTTCCGAAGCATTTTAAAATTTCAGCAGAATTCCGAGAACAGTGGAAGAGTTCCGAAGCATTTTTAAACTTTAGCAGAATTCCGAGAACAATGGAGGCATTCCGAAGCATTTTTAAACGTCAGCGGAATTCTCAGAACAATGGAAGTGTTCCGAAGCATTTTTAAACTTCAGCAGAATGCCGAGAACAATGGAAGAGTTCCGAAGCATTTTTAAACTTCAGCGGAATTCCGAGAAAAATGGAAGAGTTCCGAAGCATTTTTAAACTTCAGCGGAATTCCGAGAACAATGGAAGAGTTCCGAAGCATTTTAAAATTTCAGCAGAATTCCGAGAACAGTGGAAGAGTTCCGAAGCATTTTTAAACTTTAGCAGATTTCCGAGAACAATGGAGGCGTTCCGAAGCATTTTTAAACATCAGCGGAATTCTCAGAATAATGGAAGTGTTCCGAAGCATTTTTAAACTTCAGCAGAATTCCGAGAACAATGGAAGAGTTCCGAAGCATTTTTAAACTTCAGCGGAATTCCGAGAACAAAGAAAGAGTTCCGAAGCAATTTTGATCTTCAGCGGAATTCCGAGAACAATGGAAGAGTTCTGAATCATTTTTAAACGTCAGCGGAATGCCGAGAACAATGGAAGAGTTCCGACGCATTTTTAAACGTCAGCGGAATTCCGAGAACAATGGAAGAGATATGAAGCATTTTTATACTTCAGCGGAATGCCGAGAACAATGGAAAAGTTCCGACGCATTTTTAAAGGTCAGCGGAATTCCGAGAACAATGTAATAGATCTGAAGCATTTTTAAACTTCAGCGGAATTTCGAGAGGAATGGAAGAGTTCCGAAGCATTTTTAAACATCTGCGGAATTCTGAGAACAATGGAAGAGTTCCGAAGCATTTTTAAACTTCAGCAGAATTCTGAGAACAATGGAAGTGTTCCGAAGCATTTTTAAACTTCAGCAGAATTCCGAGAACAATGGAAGAGTTCCGAAGCATTTTTAAACTTCTGCGGAATTCCGAGAAAAAAGGAAGAGTTCCGAAGCATTTTTAAATGTCAGCGTAATTCTGAGAACAATGGAAGAGTTCCGAAGCATTTTTAATCTTCAGCGGAATTCCAAGAACAATGGAACAGTTCCGAAGCATTTTTAACTTCAGCAGAATTCCGAGAACAATGGAAGAGTTCCGAAGCATTTTTAAACTTCAGCAGAATTCCGAGAACAATGGAAGAGTTCCGAAGTATTTTTAAACGTCATCGGAATGCCGAGAACAATGGAAGAGTTCCAAAGCATTTTTAAACATCAGCGGAATTCCGAGAACAATGGAAGAGTTCTGAAGCATTTTTAAACTTCAGCGGAATTCCGAGAACAATGGAATAGTTCCAAAGCATTTTTAAACTTCAGCGGAATTCCGAGAAAAATGGAAGAGTTCCGAAGAATTTTTAAACTTCAGCGGAATTCCGAGAACAATGTAAATGATCTGAAGCATTTTTAAACTTCAGCGGAATTTCGAGAGCAATGGAAGAGTTCCGAAGCATTTTTATACATCTGCGGAATTCTGAGAACAATGGAAGAGTTCCGAAGCATTTTTAAACGTCAGCAGTATTCTCAGAACAATGGAAGAGCTCCAAAGCATTTTTAAACTTCAGCAGAATTCCGAGAAAAATGGAAGACTTCCGAAGCATTTTTAAACTGCAGCAGAATTCCTAGAACAATGGAAGAGTTCTGATGCATTTTTAAACTTCAGCGGAATTTCTAGAACAATGGAAGAGTTCCGAAGCATTTTAAAATTTCAGCAGAATTCCGAGAACAGTGGAAGAGTTCCGAAGCATTTTTAAACTTTAGCAGAATTCCGAGAACAATGGAGGCGTTCCGAAGCATTTTTAAACGTCAGCGGAATTCTCAGAACAATGGAAGAGTTCTGATGCATTTTTAAACTTCAGGGGAATTTCTAGAACAATGGAAGAGTTCCGAAGCATTTTTAAACATCAGCGGAATTCTGAGAACAATGGAAGAGTTCCAAAGCATTTTTAACTTCAGCAGAATTCCGAGAACAATAGAAGAGTTCCGAAGCATTTTTAAACGTCAGCGGAATGCCGAGAACAATGGAAGAGTTCCGACGCATTTTTAAAGGTCAGCGGAATTCCGAGAACAATGTAAGAGATCTGAAGCATTTTTAAACTTCAGCGGAATTTCGAGAACAATGGAAGAGTTCCGAAGCATTTTTAAACGTCAGCGGAATTCTGAGAACAATGGAGGCGTTCTGAAGCATTTTTAAACGTCAGCAGAATTCTCAGAACACTGGAAGAGTTCCGAAGCATTTTTAAACTTCAGCGGAATTCCTAGAACAATGGAAGAGTTCTGATGCATTTTTAAACTGCAGCGGAATTCCTAGAACAATGGAAGAGTTCCGAAGCATTTTTAAACTTCAGCGGAATGCCGAGAACAATGGAAGAGTTCCGACGCATTTTTAAACGTCAGCGGAATTCCGAGAACAATGGAAGAGTTCCGAAGCATTTTTAAACTTCAGCGGAATTCCGAGAACAATGGAAGAGTTCCGAAGCATTTTTAAATGTCAGCGGAATGCCGAGAACAATGGAAGAGATCTGAAGCATTATTAAACTTCAGCGGAATTTTGAGAACAATGGAAGAGTTCCGAAGCATTTTTAAACGTCAGCGGAATTCTGAGAACAATGGAAGAGTTCCGAAGCATTTTTAATCTTCAGCGGAATTCCGAGAACAATGGAACAGTTCCGAAGCATTTTTAACTTCAGCAGAATTCCGAGAACAATGGAAGAGTTCCGAAGCATTTTTAAACTTCAGCGGAATTCCGAGAAAAATGGAAGAGTTGCGAAGCATTTTTAACTTCAGCAGAATGCCGAGAACAATGGAAGAGTTCCGACGCATTTTTAAAGGTCAGCGGAATTCCGAGAACAATGTAAGAGATCTGAAGCATTTTTAAACTTCAGCGGAATTTTGAGAGCAATGGAAGAGTTCCGAAGCATTTTTAAACATCTGCGGAATTCTGAGAACAATGGAAGAGTTCCGAAGCATTTTTAAACTTCAGCAGATTTCTGAGAACAATGGAAGAGTTCCGAAGCATTTTTAAACTTTAGCGGAATTCCGAGAAAAATGGAAGTGTTCCGAAGCATTTTTAAACTTCAGCAGAATTCCGAGAACAATGGAAGTGTTCCGAAGCATTTTTAAACTTCTGCGGAATTCCGAGAAAAAAGGAAGAGTTCCGAAGCATTTTTAAATGTCAGCGTAATTCTGAGAACAATGGAAGAGTTCCGAAGCATTTTTAATCTTCAGCGGAATTCCAAGAACAATGGAACAGTTCCGAAGCATTTTTAACTTCAGCAGAATTCCGAGAACAATGGAAGAGTTCCGAAGCATTTTTAAACTTCAGCAGAATTCCGAGAACAATGGAAGAGTTCCAAAGCATTTTTAAACTTCAGCGGAATTCCGAGAACAATGGAAGAGTTCCAAAGCATTTTTAAACTTCAGCGGAATTCCGAGAAAAATGGAAGAGTTCCGAAGAATTTTTAAACTTCAGCGGAATTCCGAGAACAATGGAAGAGTTCTGAAGCATTTTTAAACTTCAGTGGAATTTCGAGAACAATGGTAGAGTTCCAAAGAATTTTTACTTCAGCAGAATTTCGAGAGCAATGGAAGAGTTCCGAAGCATTTTTAAACATCTGCGGAATTCTGAGAACAATGGAAGACTTCCGAAGCATTTTTAAATTTCAGCGGAATTTCGAGAACAATGGAAGAGTTCCGAAGCATTTTTAAACGTCAGCGGAATTCTGAGAACAATGGAAGAGTTCCGAAGCATTTTTAAACTTCAGCAGAATTCCGACAACAATGGAGGCGTTCTGAAGCATTTTTAAACGTCAGCAGAATTCTCAGAACATTGGAAGAGTTCCGAAGAATTTTTAAACTTCAGCGGAATTCCGAGAAAAATGGAAGAGTTCCGAAGCATTTTTAAACTTCAGCGGAATTCCGAGAACAATGGAAGAGTTCCAAAGCATTTTTAAACTTCAGCGGAATTCCGAGAACAATGGAAGAGTTCCAAAGCATTTTTAAACTTCAGCGGAATTCCGAGAAAAATGGAAGAGTTCCGAAGAATTTTTAAACTTCAGCGGAATTCCGAGAACAATGGAAGAGTTCTGAAGCATTTTTAAACTTCAGCGGAATTCCGAGAACAATGGAAGAGTTCTGAAGCATTTTTAAACTTCAGCGGAATTTCGATAACAATGGAAGAGTTCCGATGCATTTTTAAACTTCAGCGGAATTTCGAGAGCAATGGAAGAGTTCCGATGCATTTTCAAATGTCAGCAGAATTCTCAGAACAATGGAAGAGCTCCGAAGCATTTTTAAACTTCAGCGGAATTTCTAGAACAATGGAAGAGTTCCGAAGCATTTTAAAATTTCAGCAGAATTCCGAGAACAGTGGAAGAGTTCCGAAGCATTTTTAAACTTTAGCAGAATTCCGAGAACAATGGAGGCATTCCGAAGCATTTTTAAACGTCAGCGGAATTCTCAGAACAATGGAAGTGTTCCGAAGCATTTTTAAACTTCAGCAGAATGCCGAGAACAATGGAAGAGTTCCGAAGCATTTTTAAACTTCAGCGGAATTCCGAGAAAAATGGAAGAGTTCCGAAGCATTTTTAAACTTCAGCGGAATTCCGAGAACAATGGAAGAGTTCCGAAGCATTTTAAAATTTCAGCAGAATTCCGAGAACAGTGGAAGAGTTCCGAAGCATTTTTAAACTTTAGCAGATTTCCGAGAACAATGGAGGCGTTCCGAAGCATTTTTAAACATCAGCGGAATTCTCAGAACAATGGAAGTGTTCCGAAGCATTTTTAAACTTCAGCAGAATTCCGAGAACAATGGAAGAGTTCCGAAGCATTTTTAAACTTCAGCGGAATTCCGAGAACAAAGAAAGAGTTCCGAAGCAATTTTGATCTTCAGCGGAATTCCGAGAACAATGGAAGAGTTCTGAATCATTTTTAAACGTCAGCGGAATGCCGAGAACAATGGAAGAGTTCCGACGCATTTTTAAACGTCAGCGGAATTCCGAGAACAATGGAAGAGATATGAAGCATTTTTATACTTCAGCGGAATGCCGAGAACAATGGAAAAGTTCCGACGCATTTTTAAAGGTCAGCGGAATTCCGAGAACAATGTAATAGATCTGAAGCATTTTTAAACTTCAGCGGAATTTCGAGAGGAATGGAAGAGTTCCGAAGCATTTTTAAACATCTGCGGAATTCTGAGAACAATGGAAGAGTTCCGAAGCATTTTTAAACTTCAGCAGAATTCTGAGAACAATGGAAGTGTTCCGAAGCATTTTTAAACTTTAGCGGAATTCCGAGAAAAATGGAAGTGTTCCGAAGCATTTTTAAACTTCATCAGAATTCCGAGAACAATGGAAGAGTTCCGAAGCATTTTTAAACTTCTGCGGAATTCCGAGAAAAAAGGAAGAGTTCCGAAGCATTTTAAAATTTCAGCAGAATTCCGAGAACAGTGGAAGAGTTCCGAAGCATTTTTAAACTTTAGCAGAATTCCGAGAACAATGGAGGCATTCCGATGCATTTTTAAACGTCAGCGGAATTCTCAGAACAATGGAAGAGTTCTGATGCATTTTTAAACTTCAGGGGAATTTCTAGAACAATGGAAGAGTTCCGAAGCATTTTTAAACATCAGCGGAATTCTGAGAACAATGGAAGAGTTCCAAAGCATTTTTAACTTCAGCAGAATTCCGAGAACAATGGAAGAGTTCCGAAGCATTTTTAAACGTCAGCGGAATGCCGAGAACAATGGAAGAGTTCCGACGCATTTTTAAAGGTCAGCGTAATTCCGAGAACAATGTAAGAGATCTGAAGCATTTTTAAACTTCAGCGGAATTTCGAGAACAATGGAAGAGTTCCGAAGCATTTTTAAACGTCAGCGGAATTCTGAGAACAATGGAGGCGTTCTGAAGCATTTTTAAACGTCAGCAGAATTCTCAGAACACTGGAAGAGTTCCGAAGCATTTTTAAACTTCAGCGGAATTCCGAGAACAATGGAAGAGTTCCGAAGCATTTTTAAACGTCAGCGGAATGCCGAGAAAAATGGAAGAGTTCCGAAGCATTTTTAAACTGCAGCGGAATTCCTAGAACAATGGAAGAGTTCTGATGCATTTTTAAACTGCAGCGGAATTCCTAGAACAATGGAAGAGTTCCGAAGCATTTTTAAACTTCAGCGGAATGCCGAGAACAATGGAAGAGTTCCGACGCATTTTTAAACGTCAGCGGAATTCCGAGAACAATGGAAGAGTTCCGAAGCATTTTTAAACTTCAGCGGAATTCCGAGAACAATGGAAGAGTTCCGAAGCATTTTTAAATGTCAGCGGAATGCCGAGAACAATGGAAGAGTTCCGACGCATTTTTAAACGTCAGCGGAATTCCGAGAACAATGGAAGAGATCTGAAGCATTATTAAACTTCAGCGGAATTTTGAGAACAATGGAAGAGTTCCGAAGCATTTTTAAACGTCAGCGGAATTCTGAGAACAATGGAAGAGTTCCGAAGCATTTTTAATCTTCAGCGGAATTCCGAGAACAATGGAACAGTTCCGAAGCATTTTTAACTTCAGCAGAATTCCGAGAACAATGGAAGAGTTCCGAAGCATTTTTAAACTTCAGCGGAATTCCGAGAAAAATGGAAGAGTTGCGAAGCATTTTTAACTTCAGCAGAATGCCGAGAACAATGGAAGAGTTCCGACGCATTTTTAAAGGTCAGCGGAATTCCGAGAACAATGTAAGAGATCTGAAGCATTTTTAAACTTCAGCGGAATTTTGAGAGCAATGGAAGAGTTCCGAAGCATTTTTAAACATCTGCGGAATTCTGAGAACAATGGAAGAGTTCCGAAGCATTTTTAAACTTCAGCAGATTTCTGAGAACAATGGAAGAGTTCCGAAGCATTTTTAAACTTTAGCGGAATTCCGAGAAAAATGGAAGTGTTCCGAAGCATTTTTAAACTTCAGCAGAATTCCGAGAACAATGGAAGAGTTCCGAAGCATTTTTAAACTTCTGCGGAATTCCGAGAAAAAAGGAAGAGTTCCGAAGCATTTTTAAATGTCAGCGTAATTCTGAGAACAATGGAAGAGTTCCGAAGCATTTTTAATATTCAGCGGAATTCCAAGAACAATGGAACAGTTCCGAAGCATTTTTAACTTCAGCAGAATTCCGAGAACAATGGAAGAGTTCCGAAGCATTTTTAAACTTCAGCAGAATTCCGAGAACAATGGAAGAGTTCCAAAGCATTTTTACTTCAGCAGAATTTCGAGAGCAATGGAAGAGTTCCGAAGAATTTTTAAACTTCAGCGGAATTCCGAGAACAATGGAAGAGTTCTGAAGCATTTTTAAACTTCAGTGGAATTTCGAGAACAATGGAAGAGTTCCAAAGCATTTTTACTTCAGCAGAATTTCGAGAGCAATGGAAGAGTTCCGAAGCATTTTTAAACATCTGCGGAATTCTGAGAACAATGGAAGACTTCCGAAGCATTTTTAAATTTCAGCGGAATTTCGAGAACAATGGAAGAGTTCCGAAGCATTTTTAAACGTCAGCGGAATTCTGAGAACAATGGAAGAGTTCCGAAGCATTTTTAAACTTCAGCAGAATTCCGACAACAATGGAGGCGTTCTGAAGCATTTTTAAACGTCAGCAGAATTCTCAGAACATTGGAAGAGTTCCGAAGAATTTTTAAACTTCAGCGGAATTCCGAGAAAAATGGAAGAGTTCCGAAGCATTTTTAAACGTCAGCGGAATTCTGAGAACAATGGAAGAGTTCCGAAGAATTTTTAATCTTCAGCGGAATTCCAAGAACAATGGAACAGTTCCGAAGCATTTTTAACTTCAGCAGAATTCCGAGAACAATGGAAGAGTTCCGAAGCATTTTTAAACTTCAGCGGAATTCCGAGAAAAATGGAAGAGTTGCGAATCATTTTTAAATGTCAGCGGAATGCCGAGAACAATGGAAGAGTTCCGACGCATTTTTAAACGTCAGCGGAATTCCGAGAACAATGGAAGAGATCTGAAGCATTTTTAAACTTCAGCGGAATTTCGAGAGCAATGGAAGAGTTCCGAAGCATTTTTAAACATCAGCGGAATTCCGAGAACAATGGAAGAGTTCTGAAGCATTTTTAAACTTCAGCGGAATTTCGATAACAATGGAAGAGTTCCGATGCATTTTTAAACTTCAGCGGAATTTCGAGAGCAATGGAAGAGTTCCGATGCATTTTCAAATGTCAGCAGAATTCTCAGAACAATGGAAGAGCTCCGAAGCATTTTTAAACTTCAGCGGAATTTCTAGAACAATGGAAGAGTTCCGAAGCATTTTAAAATTTCAGCAGAATTCCGAGAACAGTGGAAGAGTTCCGAAGCATTTTTAAACTTTAGCAGAATTCCGAGAACAATGGAGGCATTCCGAAGCATTTTTAAACGTCAGCGGAATTCTCAGAACAATGGAAGTGTTCCGAAGCATTTTTAAACTTCAGCAGAATGCCGAGAACAATGGAAGAGTTCCGAAGCATTTTTAAACTTCAGCGGAATTCCGAGAAAAATGGAAGAGTTCCGAAGCATTTTTAAACTTCAGCGGAATTCCGAGAACAATGGAAGAGTTCCGAAGCATTTTAAAATTTCAGCAGAATTCCGAGAACAGTGGAAGAGTTCCGAAGCATTTTTAAACTTTAGCAGATTTCCGAGAACAATGGAGGCGTTCCGAAGCATTTTTAAACATCAGCGGAATTCTCAGAATAATGGAAGTGTTCCGAAGCATTTTTAAACTTCAGCAGAATTCCGAGAACAATGGAAGAGTTCCGAAGCATTTTTAAACTTCAGCGGAATTCCGAGAACAAAGAAAGAGTTCCGAAGCAATTTTGATCTTCAGCGGAATTCCGAGAACAATGGAAGAGTTCTGAATCATTTTTAAACGTCAGCGGAATGCCGAGAACAATGGAAGAGTTCCGACGCATTTTTAAACGTCAGCGGAATTCCGAGAACAATGGAAGAGATATGAAGCATTTTTATACTTCAGCGGAATGCCGAGAACAATGGAAAAGTTCCGACGCATTTTTAAAGGTCAGCGGAATTCCGAGAACAATGTAATAGATCTGAAGCATTTTTAAACTTCAGCGGAATTTCGAGAGGAATGGAAGAGTTCCGAAGCATTTTTAAACATCTGCGGAATTCTGAGAACAATGGAAGAGTTCCGAAGCATTTTTAAACTTCAGCAGAATTCTGAGAACAATGGAAGTGTTCCGAAGCATTTTTAAACTTCAGCAGAATTCCGAGAACAATGGAAGAGTTCCGAAGCATTTTTAAACTTCTGCGGAATTCCGAGAAAAAAGGAAGAGTTCCGAAGCATTTTTAAATGTCAGCGTAATTCTGAGAACAATGGAAGAGTTCCGAAGCATTTTTAATCTTCAGCGGAATTCCAAGAACAATGGAACAGTTCCGAAGCATTTTTAACTTCAGCAGAATTCCGAGAACAATGGAAGAGTTCCGAAGCATTTTTAAACTTCAGCAGAATTCCGAGAACAATGGAAGAGTTCCGAAGTATTTTTAAACGTCATCGGAATGCCGAGAACAATGGAAGAGTTCCAAAGCATTTTTAAACATCAGCGGAATTCCGAGAACAATGGAAGAGTTCTGAAGCATTTTTAAACTTCAGCGGAATTCCGAGAACAATGGAATAGTTCCAAAGCATTTTTAAACTTCAGCGGAATTCCGAGAAAAATGGAAGAGTTCCGAAGAATTTTTAAACTTCAGCGGAATTCCGAGAACAATGTAAATGATCTGAAGCATTTTTAAACTTCAGCGGAATTTCGAGAGCAATGGAAGAGTTCCGAAGCATTTTTATACATCTGCGGAATTCTGAGAACAATGGAAGAGTTCCGAAGCATTTTTAAACGTCAGCAGTATTCTCAGAACAATGGAAGAGCTCCAAAGCATTTTTAAACTTCAGCAGAATTCCGAGAAAAATGGAAGACTTCCGAAGCATTTTTAAACTGCAGCAGAATTCCTAGAACAATGGAAGAGTTCTGATGCATTTTTAAACTTCAGCGGAATTTCTAGAACAATGGAAGAGTTCCGAAGCATTTTAAAATTTCAGCAGAATTCCGAGAACAGTGGAAGAGTTCCGAAGCATTTTTAAACTTTAGCAGAATTCCGAGAACAATGGAGGCGTTCCGAAGCATTTTTAAACGTCAGCGGAATTCTCAGAACAATGGAAGAGTTCTGATGCATTTTTAAACTTCAGGGGAATTTCTAGAACAATGGAAGAGTTCCGAAGCATTTTTAAACATCAGCGGAATTCTGAGAACAATGGAAGAGTTCCAAAGCATTTTTAACTTCAGCAGAATTCCGAGAACAATAGAAGAGTTCCGAAGCATTTTTAAACGTCAGCGGAATGCCGAGAACAATGGAAGAGTTCCGACGCATTTTTAAAGGTCAGCGGAATTCCGAGAACAATGTAAGAGATCTGAAGCATTTTTAAACTTCAGCGGAATTTCGAGAACAATGGAAGAGTTCCGAAGCATTTTTAAACGTCAGCGGAATTCTGAGAACAATGGAGGCGTTCTGAAGCATTTTTAAACGTCAGCAGAATTCTCAGAACACTGGAAGAGTTCCGAAGCATTTTTAAACTTCAGCGGAATTCCGAGAACAATGGAAGAGTTCCGAAGCATTTTTAAACGTCAGCGGAATGCCGAGAAAAATGGAAGAGTTCCGAAGCATTTTTAAACTGCAGCGGAATTCCTAGAACAATGGAAGAGTTCTGATGCATTTTTAAACTGCAGCGGAATTCCTAGAACAATGGAAGAGTTCCGAAGCATTTTTAAACTTCAGCGGAATGCCGAGAACAATGGAAGAGTTCCGACGCATTTTTAAACGTCAGCGGAATTCCGAGAACAATGGAAGAGTTCCGAAGCATTTTTAAACTTCAGCGGAATTCCGAGAACAATGGAAGAGTTCCGAAGCATTTTTAAATGTCAGCGGAATGCCGAGAACAATGGAAGAGATCTGAAGCATTATTAAACTTCAGCGGAATTTTGAGAACAATGGAAGAGTTCCGAAGCATTTTTAAACGTCAGCGGAATTCTGAGAACAATGGAAGAGTTCCGAAGCATTTTTAATCTTCAGCGGAATTCCGAGAACAATGGAACAGTTCCGAAGCATTTTTAACTTCAGCAGAATTCCGAGAACAATGGAAGAGTTCCGAAGCATTTTTAAACTTCAGCGGAATTCCGAGAAAAATGGAAGAGTTGCGAAGCATTTTTAACTTCAGCAGAATGCCGAGAACAATGGAAGAGTTCCGACGCATTTTTAAAGGTCAGCGGAATTCCGAGAACAATGTAAGAGATCTGAAGCATTTTTAAACTTCAGCGGAATTTTGAGAGCAATGGAAGAGTTCCGAAGCATTTTTAAACATCTGCGGAATTCTGAGAACAATGGAAGAGTTCCGAAGCATTTTTAAACTTCAGCAGATTTCTGAGAACAATGGAAGAGTTCCGAAGCATTTTTAAACTTTAGCGGAATTCCGAGAAAAATGGAAGTGTTCCGAAGCATTTTTAAACTTCAGCAGAATTCCGAGAACAATGGAAGTGTTCCGAAGCATTTTTAAACTTCTGCGGAATTCCGAGAAAAAAGGAAGAGTTCCGAAGCATTTTTAAATGTCAGCGTAATTCTGAGAACAATGGAAGAGTTCCGAAGCATTTTTAATCTTCAGCGGAATTCCAAGAACAATGGAACAGTTCCGAAGCATTTTTAACTTCAGCAGAATTCCGAGAACAATGGAAGAGTTCCGAAGCATTTTTAAACTTCAGCAGAATTCCGAGAACAATGGAAGAGTTCCAAAGCATTTTTAAACTTCAGCGGAATTCCGAGAACAATGGAAGAGTTCCAAAGCATTTTTAAACTTCAGCGGAATTCCGAGAAAAATGGAAGAGTTCCGAAGAATTTTTAAACTTCAGCGGAATTCCGAGAACAATGGAAGAGTTCTGAAGCATTTTTAAACTTCAGTGGAATTTCGAGAACAATGGTAGAGTTCCAAAGAATTTTTACTTCAGCAGAATTTCGAGAGCAATGGAAGAGTTCCGAAGCATTTTTAAACATCTGCGGAATTCTGAGAACAATGGAAGACTTCCGAAGCATTTTTAAATTTCAGCGGAATTTCGAGAACAATGGAAGAGTTCCGAAGCATTTTTAAACGTCAGCGGAATTCTGAGAACAATGGAAGAGTTCCGAAGCATTTTTAAACTTCAGCAGAATTCCGACAACAATGGAGGCGTTCTGAAGCATTTTTAAACGTCAGCAGAATTCTCAGAACATTGGAAGAGTTCCGAAGAATTTTTAAACTTCAGCGGAATTCCGAGAAAAATGGAAGAGTTCCGAAGCATTTTTAAACTTCAGCGGAATTCCGAGAACAATGGAAGAGTTCCAAAGCATTTTTAAACTTCAGCGGAATTCCGAGAACAATGGAAGAGTTCCAAAGCATTTTTAAACTTCAGCGGAATTCCGAGAAAAATGGAAGAGTTCCGAAGAATTTTTAAACTTCAGCGGAATTCCGAGAACAATGGAAGAGTTCTGAAGCATTTTTAAACTTCAGTGGAATTTCGAGAACAATGGAAGAGTTCCGAAGCATTTTTAAACTTCAGCAGAATTCCGACAACAATGGAGGCGTTCTGAAGCATTTTTAAACGTCAGCAGAATTCTCAGAACATTGGAAGAGTTCCGAAGAATTTTTAAACTTCAGCGGAATTCCGAGAAAAATGGAAGAGTTCCGAAGCATTTTTAAACGTCATCGGAATGCCGAGAAAAATGGAACAGTTCCGAAGCATTTTTAAACTGCAGCGGAATTCCTAGAACAATGGAAGAGTACTGATGCATTTTTAAACTTCAGCGGAATTTCTAGAACAATGGAAGAGTTCCGAAGCATTTTAAAATTTCAGCTGAATTCCGAGAACAGTGGAAGAGTTCCGAAGCATTTTTAAACTTTAGCAGAATTCCGAGAACAATGGAGGCGTTTCGAAGCATTTTTAAACGTCAGCAGAATTCTCAGAACAATGGAAAAGCTCCGAAGCATTTTTAAATTCAGCGGAATTCTGAGAACAATGGAAGAGTTCCGAAGCATTTTTAAACGTTAGCGGAATTCTGAGAACAATGGAAGAGTTCCGAAGAATTTTTAATCTTCAGCGGAATTCCAAGAACAATGGAACAGTTCCGAAGCATTTTTAACTTCAGCAGAATTCCGAGAACAATGGAAGAGTTCCGAAGCATTTTTAAACTTCAGCGGAATTCCGAGAAAAATGGAAGAGTTGCGAATCATTTTTAAATGTCAGCGGAAGGCCGAGAACAATGGAAGAGTTCCGACGCATTTTTAAACGTCAGCGGAATTCCGAGAACAATGGAAGAGATCTGAAGCATTTTTAAACTTCAGCGGAATTTCGAGAGCAATGGAAGAGTTCCGAAGCATTTTTAAACATCAGCGGAATGCCGAGAACAATGGAAGAGTTCCGAAGCATTTTTAAACATCAGCGGATTTCCGAGAACAATGGAAGAGTTCTGAAGCATTTTTAAACTTCAGCGGAATTTCGATAACAATGGAAGAGTTCCGATGCATTTTTAAACTTCAGCGGAATTTCGAGAGCAATGGAAGAGTTCCGACGCATTTTCAAATGTCAGCAGAATTCTCAGAACAATGGAAGAGCTCCGAAGCATTTTTAAACATCAGCGGAATTCCGAGAACAATGGAAGAGTTCTGAAGCATTTTTAAACTTCAGCGGAATTCCGAGAACAATGGAATAGTTCCAAAGCATTTTTAAACTTCAGCGGAATTCCGAGAAAAATGGAAGAGTTCCGAAGAATTTTTAAACTTCAGCGGAATTCCGAGAACAATGTAAATGATCTGAAGCATTTTTAAACTTCAGCGGAATTTCGAGAGCAATGGAAGAGTTCCGAAGCATTTTTATACATCTGCGGAATTCTGAGAACAATGGAAGAGTTCCGAAGCATTTTTAAACGTCAGCAGTATTCTCAGAACAATGGAAGAGCTCCAAAGCATTTTTAAACTTCAGCAGAATTCCGAGAAAAATGGAAGACTTCCGAAGCATTTTTAAACTGCAGCAGAATTCCTAGAACAATGGAAGAGTTCTGATGCATTTTTAAACTTCAGCGGAATTTCTAGAACAATGGAAGAGTTCCGAAGCATTTTAAAATTTCAGCAGAATTCCGAGAACAGTGGAAGAGTTCCGAAGCATTTTTAAACTTTAGCAGAATTCCGAGAACAATGGAGGCGTTCCGAAGCATTTTTAAACTTTAGCAGAATTCCGAGAACAATGGAGGCGTTCCGAAGCATTTTTAAACGTCAGCGGAATTCTCAGAACAATGGAAGAGTTCTGATGCATTTTTAAACTTCAGGGGAATTTCTAGAACAATGGAAGAGTTCCGAAGCATTTTTAAACATCAGCGGAATTCTGAGAACAATGGAAGAGTTCCAAAGCATTTTTAACTTCAGCAGAATTCCGAGAACAATAGAAGAGTTCCGAAGCATTTTTAAACGTCAGCGGAATGCCGAGAACAATGGAAGAGTTCCGACGCATTTTTAAAGGTCAGCGGAATTCCGAGAACAATGTAAGACATCTGAAGCATTTTTAAACTTCAGCGGAATTTCGAGAACAATGGAAGAGTTCCGAAGCATTTTTAAACGTCAGCGGAATTCTGAGAACAATGGAGGCGTTCTGAAGCATTTTTAAACGTCAGCAGAATTCTCAGAACACTGGAAGAGTTCCGAAGCATTTTTAAACTTCAGCGGAATTCCGAGAACAATGGAAGAGTTCCGAAGCATTTTTAAACGTCAGCGGAATGCCGAGAAAAATGGAAGAGTTCCGAAGCATTTTTAAACTGCAGCGGAATTCCTAGAACAATGGAAGAGTTCTGATGCATTTTTAAACTGCAGCGGAATTCCTAGAACAATGGAAGAGTTCCGAAGCATTTTTAAACTTCAGCGGAATGCCGAGAACAATGGAAGAGTTCCGACGCATTTTTAAACGTCAGCGGAATTCCGAGAACAATGGAAGAGTTCCGAAGCATTTTTAAACTGCAGCGGAATTCCTAGAACAATGGAAGAGTTCTGATGCATTTTTAAACTGCAGCGGAATTCCTAGAACAATGGAAGAGTTCCGAAGCATTTTTAAACTTCAGCGGAATGCCGAGAACAATGGAAGAGTTCCGACGCATTTTTAAACGTCAGCGGAATTCCGAGAACAATGGAAGAGTTCCGAAGCATTTTTAAACTTCAGCGGAATTCCGAGAACAATGGAAGAGTTCCGAAGCATTTTTAAATGTCAGCGGAATGCCGAGAACAATGGAAGAGATCTGAAGCATTATTAAACTTCAGCGGAATTTTGAGAACAATGGAAGAGTTCCGAAGCATTTTTAAACGTCAGCGGAATTCTGAGAACAATGGAAGAGTTCCGAAGCATTTTTAATCTTCAGCGGAATTCCGAGAACAATGGAACAGTTCCGAAGCATTTTTAACTTCAGCAGAATTCCGAGAACAATGGAAGAGTTCCGAAGCATTTTTAAACTTCAGCGGAATTCCGAGAAAAATGGAAGAGTTGCGAAGCATTTTTAACTTCAGCAGAATGCCGAGAACAATGGAAGAGTTCCGACGCATTTTTAAAGGTCAGCGGAATTCCGAGAACAATGTAAGAGATCTGAAGCATTTTTAAACTTCAGCGGAATTTTGAGAGCAATGGAAGAGTTCCGAAGCATTTTTAAACATCTGCGGAATTCTGAGAACAATGGAAGAGTTCCGAAGCATTTTTAAACTTCAGCAGATTTCTGAGAACAATGGAAGAGTTCCGAAGCATTTTTAAACTTTAGCGGAATTCCGAGAAAAATGGAAGTGTTCCGAAGCATTTTTAAACTTCAGCAGAATTCCGAGAACAATGGAAGTGTTCCGAAGCATTTTTAAACTTCTGCGGAATTCCGAGAAAAAAGGAAGAGTTCCGAAGCATTTTTAAATGTCAGCGTAATTCTGAGAACAATGGAAGAGTTCCGAAGAATTTTTAATCTTCAGCGGAATTCCAAGAACAATGGAACAGTTCCGAAGCATTTTTAACTTCAGCAGAATTCCGAGAACAATGGAAGAGTTCCGAAGCATTTTTAAACTTCAGCAGAATTCCGAGAACAATGGAAGAGTTCCAAAGCATTTTTAAACTTCAGCGGAATTCCGAGAACAATGGAAGAGTTCCAAAGCATTTTTAAACTTCAGCGGAATTCCGAGAAAAATGGAAGAGTTCCGAAGAATTTTTAAACTTCAGCGGAATTCCGAGAACAATGGAAGAGTTCTGAAGCATTTTTAAACTTCAGTGGAATTTCGAGAACAATGGTAGAGTTCCAAAGCATTTTTACTTCAGCAGAATTTCGAGAGCAA
Source organism: Phyllobates terribilis (assembly GCF_046119375.1). NCBI lineage: Eukaryota > Metazoa > Chordata > Amphibia > Anura > Dendrobatidae > Phyllobates > Phyllobates terribilis. The sequence goes on from NW_027362762.1 coordinate 634,956,543, forward strand.
TGGAAGAGTTCCGAAGCATTTTTAAACATCTGCGGAATTCTGAGAACAATGGAAGACTTCCGAAGCATTTTTAAATTTCAGCGGAATTTCGAGAACAATGGAAGAGTTCCGAAGCATTTTTAAACGTCAGCGGAATTCTGAGAACAATGGAAGAGTTCCGAAGCATTTTTAAACTTCAGCAGAATTCCGACAACAATGGAGGCGTTCTGAAGCATTTTTAAACGTCAGCAGAATTCTCAGAACATTGGAAGAGTTCCGAAGAATTTTTAAACTTCAGCGGAATTCCGAGAAAAATGGAAGAGTTCCGAAGCATTTTTAAACTTCAGCGGAATTCCGAGAACAATGGAAGAGTTCCAAAGCATTTTTAAACTTCAGCGGAATTCCGAGAACAATGGAAGAGTTCCAAAGCATTTTTAAACTTCAGCGGAATTCCGAGAAAAATGGAAGAGTTCCGAAGAATTTTTAAACTTCAGCGGAATTCCGAGAACAATGGAAGAGTTCTGAAGCATTTTTAAACTTCAGTGGAATTTCGAGAACAATGGAAGAGTTCCGAAGCATTTTTAAACTTCAGCAGAATTCCGACAACAATGGAGGCGTTCTGAAGCATTTTTAAACGTCAGCAGAATTCTCAGAACATTGGAAGAGTTCCGAAGAATTTTTAAACTTCAGCGGAATTCCGAGAAAAATGGAAGAGTTCCGAAGCATTTTTAAACGTCATCGGAATGCCGAGAAAAATGGAACAGTTCCGAAGCATTTTTAAACTGCAGCGGAATTCCTAGAACAATGGAAGAGTACTGATGCATTTTTAAACTTCAGCGGAATTTCTAGAACAATGGAAGAGTTCCGAAGCATTTTAAAATTTCAGCTGAATTCCGAGAACAGTGGAAGAGTTCCGAAGCATTTTTAAACTTTAGCAGAATTCCGAGAACAATGGAGGCGTTTCGAAGCATTTTTAAACGTCAGCAGAATTCTCAGAACAATGGAAAAGCTCCGAAGCATTTTTAAATTCAGCGGAATTCTGAGAACAATGGAAGAGTTCCGAAGCATTTTTAAACGTCAGCGGAATTCTGAGAACAATGGAAGAGTTCCGAAGAATTTTTAATCTTCAGCGGAATTCCAAGAACAATGGAACAGTTCCGAAGCATTTTTAACTTCAGCAGAATTCCGAGAACAATGGAAGAGTTCCGAAGCATTTTTAAACTTCAGCGGAATTCCGAGAAAAATGGAAGAGTTGCGAATCATTTTTAAATGTCAGCGGAAGGCCGAGAACAATGGAAGAGTTCCGACGCATTTTTAAACGTCAGCGGAATTCCGAGAACAATGGAAGAGATCTGAAGCATTTTTAAACTTCAGCGGAATTTCGAGAGCAATGGAAGAGTTCCGAAGCATTTTTAAACATCAGCGGAATGCCGAGAACAATGGAAGAGTTCCGAAGCATTTTTAAACATCAGCGGAATTCCGAGAACAATGGAAGAGTTCTGAAGCATTTTTAAACTTCAGCGGAATTTCGATAACAATGGAAGAGTTCCGATGCATTTTTAAACTTCAGCGGAATTTCGAGAGCAATGGAAGAGTTCCGACGCATTTTCAAATGTCAGCAGAATTCTCAGAACAATGGAAGAGCTCCGAAGCATTTTTAAACTTCAGCGGAATTTCTAGAACAATGGAAGAGTTCCGAAGCATTTTAAAATTTCAGCAGAATTCCGAGAACAGTGGAAGAGTTCCGAAGCATTTTTAAACTTTAGCAGAATTCCGAGAACAAAGGAGGCATTCCGAAGCATTTTTAAACGTCAGCGGAATTCTCAGAACAATGGAAGTGTTCCGAAGCATTTTTAAACTTCAGCAGAATGCCGAGAACAATGGAAGAGTTCCGAAGCATTTTTAAACTTCAGCGGAATTCCGAGAAAAATGGAAGAGTTCCGAAGCATTTTTAAACTTCAGCGGAATTCCGAGAACAATGGAAGAGTTCCGAAGCATTTTAAAATTTCAGCAGAATTCCGAGAACAGTGGAAGAGTTCCGAAGCATTTTTAAACTTTAGCAGATTTCCGAGAACAATGGAGGCGTTCCGAAGCATTTTTAAACATCAGCGGAATTCTCAGAACAATGGAAGTGTTCCGAAGCATTTTTAAACTTCAGCAGAATTCCGAGAACAATGGAGGCATTCCGAAGCATTTTTAAACGTCAGCAGTATTCTCAGAACAATGGAAGAGCTCCAAAGCATTTTTAAACTTCAGCAGAATTCCGAGAAAAATGGAAGACTTCCGAAGCATTTTTAAACTGCAGCAGAATTCCTAGAACAATGGAAGAGTTCTGATGCATTTTTAAACTTCAGCGGAATTTCTAGAACAATGGAAGAGTTCCGAAGCATTTTAAAATTTCAGCAGAATTCCGAGAACAGTGGAAGAGTTCCGAAGCATTTTTAAACTTTAGCAGAATTCCGAGAACAATGGAGGCGTTCCGAAGCATTTTTAAACGTCAGCGGAATTCTCAGAACAATGGAAGAGTTCTGATGCATTTTTAAACTTCAGGGGAATTTCTAGAACAATGGAAGAGTTCCGAAGCATTTTTAAACATCAGCGGAATTCTGAGAACAATGGAAGAGTTCCAAAGCATTTTTAACTTCAGCAGAATTCCGAGAACAATGGAAGAGTTCCGAAGCATTTTTAAACGTCAGCGGAATGCCGAGAACAATGGAAGAGTTCCGACGCATTTTTAAAGGTCAGCGGAATTCCGAGAACAATGTAAGAGATCTGAAGCATTTTTAAACTTCAGCGGAATTTCGAGAACAATGGAAGAGTTCCGAAGCATTTTTAAACGTCAGCGGAATTCTGAGAACAATGGAGGCGTTCTGAAGCATTTTTAAACGTCAGCAGAATTCTCAGAACACTGGAAGAGTTCCGAAGCATTTTTAAACTTCAGCGGAATTCCGAGAACAATGGAAGAGTTCCGAAGCATTTTTAAACGTCAGCGGAATGCCGAGAAAAATGGAAGAGTTCCGAAGCATTTTTAAACTGCAGCGGAATTCCTAGAACAATGGAAGAGTTCTGATGCATTTTTAAACTGCAGCGGAATTCCTAGAACAATGGAAGAGTTCCGAAGCATTTTTAAACTTCAGCGGAATGCCGAGAACAATGGAAGAGTTCCGACGCATTTTTAAACGTCAGCGGAATTCCGAGAACAATGGAAGAGTTCCGAAGCATTTTTAAACTTCAGCGGAATTCCGAGAACAATGGAAGAGTTCCGAAGCATTTTTAAATGTCAGCGGAATGCCGAGAACAATGGAAGAGTTCCGACGCATTTTTAAACGTCAGCGGAATTCCGAGAACAATGGAAGAGATCTGAAGCATTATTAAACTTCAGCGGAATTTTGAGAACAATGGAAGAGTTCCGAAGCATTTTTAAACGTCAGCGGAATTCTGAGAACAATGGAAGAGTTCCGAAGCATTTTTAATCTTCAGCGGAATTCCGAGAACAATGGAACAGTTCCGAAGCATTTTTAACTTCAGCAGAATTCCGAGAACAATGGAAGAGTTCCGAAGCATTTTTAAACTTCAGCGGAATTCCGAGAAAAATGGAAGAGTTGCGAAGCATTTTTAACTTCAGCAGAATGCCGAGAACAATGGAAGAGTTCCGACGCATTTTTAAAGGTCAGCGGAATTCCGAGAACAATGTAAGAGATCTGAAGCATTTTTAAACTTCAGCGGAATTTTGAGAGCAATGGAAGAGTTCCGAAGCATTTTTAAACATCTGCGGAATTCTGAGAACAATGGAAGAGTTCCGAAGCATTTTTAAACTTCAGCAGATTTCTGAGAACAATGGAAGAGTTCCGAAGCATTTTTAAACTTTAGCGGAATTCCGAGAAAAATGGAAGTGTTCCGAAGCATTTTTAAACTTCAGCAGAATTCCGAGAACAATGGAAGTGTTCCGAAGCATTTTTAAACTTCTGCGGAATTCCGAGAAAAAAGGAAGAGTTCCGAAGCATTTTTAAATGTCAGCGTAATTCTGAGAACAATGGAAGAGTTCCGAAGCATTTTTAATCTTCAGCGGAATTCCAAGAACAATGGAACAGTTCCGAAGCATTTTTAACTTCAGCAGAATTCCGAGAACAATGGAAGAGTTCCGAAGCATTTTTAAACTTCAGCAGAATTCCGAGAACAATGGAAGAGTTCCAAAGCATTTTTAAACTTCAGCGGAATTCCGAGAACAATGGAAGAGTTCCAAAGCATTTTTAAACTTCAGCGGAATTCCGAGAAAAATGGAAGAGTTCCGAAGAATTTTTAAACTTCAGCGGAATTCCGAGAACAATGGAAGAGTTCTGAAGCATTTTTAAACTTCAGTGGAATTTCGAGAACAATGGAAGAGTTCCAAAGCATTTTTACTTCAGCAGAATTTCGAGAGCAATGGAAGAGTTCCGAAGCATTTTTAAACATCTGCGGAATTCTGAGAACAATGGAAGACTTCCGAAGCATTTTTAAATTTCAGCGGAATTTCGAGAACAATGGAAGAGTTCCGAAGCATTTTTAAACGTCAGCGGAATTCTGAGAACAATGGAAGAGTTCCGAAGCATTTTTAAACTTCAGCAGAATTCCGACAACAATGGAGGCGTTCTGAAGCATTTTTAAACGTCAGCAGAAATCTCAGAACATTGGAAGAGTTCCGAAGAATTTTTAAACTTCAGCGGAATTCCGAGAAAAATGGAAGAGTTCCGAAGCATTTTTAAACTTCAGCGGAATTCCGAGAACAATGGAAGAGTTCCAAAGCATTTTTAAACTTCAGCGGAATTCCGAGAACAATGGAAGAGTTCCAAAGCATTTTTAAACTTCAGCGGAATTCCGAGAAAAATGGAAGAGTTCCGAAGAATTTTTAAACTTCAGCGGAATTCCGAGAACAATGGAAGAGTTCTGAAGCATTTTTAAACTTCAGTGGAATTTCGAGAACAATGGAAGAGTTCCAAAGCATTTTTACTTCAGCAGAATTTCGAGAGCAATGGAAGAGTTCCGAAGCATTTTTAAACATCTGCGGAATTCTGAGAACAATGGAAGACTTCCGAAGCATTTTTAAATTTCAGCGGAATTTCGAGAACAATGGAAGAGTTCCGAAGCATTTTTAAACGTCAGCGGAATTCTGAGAACAATGGAAGAGTTCCGAAGCATTTTTAAACTTCAGCAGAATTCCGACAACAATTGAGGCGTTCTGAAGCATTTTTAAACGTCAGCAGAATTCTCAGAACATTGGAAGAGTTCCGAAGAATTTTTAAACTTCAGCGGAATTCCGAGAAAAATGGAAGAGTTCCGAAGCATTTTTAAACTTCAGCGGAATTCCGAGAACAATGGAAGAGTTCCGAAGCATTTTTAAACGTCATCGGAATGCCGAGAAAAATGGAACAGTTCCGAAGCATTTTTAAACTGCAGCGGAATTCCTAGAACAATGGAAGAGTACTGATGCATTTTTAAACTTCAGCGGAATTTCTAGAACAATGGAAGAGTTCCGAAGCATTTTAAAATTTCAGCTGAATTCCGAGAACAGTGGAAGAGTTCCGAAGCATTTTTAAACTTTAGCAGAATTCCGAGAACAATGGAGGCGTTTCGAAGCATTTTTAAACGTCAGCAGAATTCTCAGAACAATGGAAAAGCTCCGAAGCATTTTTAAATTCAGCGGAATTCTGAGAACAATGGAAGAGTTCCGAAGCATTTTTAAACGTCAGCGGAATTCTGAGAACATTGGAAGAGTTCCGAAGAATTTTTAATCTTCAGCGGAATTCCAAGAACAATGGAACAGTTCCGAAGCATTTTTAACTTCAGCAGAATTCCGAGAACAATGGAAGAGTTCCGAAGCATTTTTAAACTTCAGCGGAATTCCGAGAAAAATGGAAGAGTTGCGAATCATTTTTAAATGTCAGCGGAATGCCGAGAACAATGGAAGAGTTCCGACGCATTTTTAAACGTCAGCGGAATTCCGAGAACAATGGAAGAGATGTGAAGCATTTTTAAACTTCAGCGGAATTTCGAGAGCAATGGAAGAGTTCCGAAGCATTTTTAAACATCAGCGGAATGCCGAGAACAATGGAAGAGTTCCGAAGCATTTTTAAACATCAGCGGAATTCCGAGAACAATGGAAGAGTTCTGAAGCATTTTTAAACTTCAGCGGAATTTCGATAACAATGGAAGAGTTCCGATGCATTTTTAAACTTCAGCGGAATTTCGAGAGCAATGGAAGAGTTCCGACGCATTTTCAAATGTCAGCAGAATTCTCAGAACAATGGAAGAGCTCCGAAGCATTTTTAAACTTCAGCGGAATTTCTAGAACAATGGAAGAGTTCCGAAGCATTTTAAAATTTCAGCAGAATTCCGAGAACAGTGGAAGAGTTCCGAAGCATTTTTAAACTTTAGCAGAATTCCGAGAACAAAGGAGGCATTCCGAAGCATTTTTAAACGTCAGCGGAATTCTCAGAACAATGGAAGTGTTCCGAAGCATTTTTAAACTTCAGCAGAATGCCGAGAACAATGGAAGAGTTCCGAAGCATTTTTAAACTTCAGCGGAATTCCGAGAAAAATGGAAGAGTTCCGAAGCATTTTTAAACTTCAGCGGAATTCCGAGAACAATGGAAGAGTTCCGAAGCATTTTAAAATTTCAGCAGAATTCCGAGAACAGTGGAAGAGTTCCGAAGCATTTTTAAACTTTAGCAGATTTCCGAGAACAATGGAGGCGTTCCGAAGCATTTTTAAACATCAGCGGAATTCTCAGAACAATGGAAGTGTTCCGAAGCATTTTTAAACTTCAGCAGAATTCCGAGAACAATGGAGGCATTCCGAAGCATTTTTAAACGTCAGCAGTATTCTCAGAACAATGGAAGAGCTCCAAAGCATTTTTAAACTTCAGCAGAATTCCGAGAAAAATGGAAGACTTCCGAAGCATTTTTAAACTGCAGCAGAATTCCTAGAACAATGGAAGAGTTCTGATGCATTTTTAAACTTCAGCGGAATTTCTAGAACAATGGAAGAGTTCCGAAGCATTTTAAAATTTCAGCAGAATTCCGAGAACAGTGGAAGAGTTCCGAAGCATTTTTAAACTTTAGCAGAATTCCGAGAACAATGGAGGCGTTCCGAAGCATTTTTAAACGTCAGCGGAATTCTCAGAACAATGGAAGAGTTCTGATGCATTTTTAAACTTCAGGGGAATTTCTAGAACAATGGAAGAGTTCCGAAGCATTTTTAAACATCAGCGGAATTCTGAGAACAATGGAAGAGTTCCAAAGCATTTTTAACTTCAGCAGAATTCCGAGAACAATGGAAGAGTTCCGAAGCATTTTTAAACGTCAGCGGAATGCCGAGAACAATGGAAGAGTTCCGACGCATTTTTAAAGGTCAGCGGAATTCCGAGAACAATGTAAGAGATCTGAAGCATTTTTAAACTTCAGCGGAATTTCGAGAACAATGGAAGAGTTCCGAAGCATTTTTAAACGTCAGCGGAATTCTGAGAACAATGGAGGCGTTCTGAAGCATTTTTAAACGTCAGCAGAATTCTCAGAACACTGGAAGAGTTCCGAAGCATTTTTAAACTTCAGCGGAATTCCGAGAACAATGGAAGAGTTCCGAAGCATTTTTAAACGTCAGCGGAATGCCGAGAAAAATGGAAGAGTTCCGAAGCATTTTTAAACTGCAGCGGAATTCCTAGAACAATGGAAGAGTTCTGATGCATTTTTAAACTGCAGCGGAATTCCTAGAACAATGGAAGAGTTCCGAAGCATTTTTAAACTTCAGCGGAATGCCGAGAACAATGGAAGAGTTCCGACGCATTTTTAAACGTCAGCGGAATTCCGAGAACAATGGAAGAGTTCCGAAGCATTTTTAAACTTCAGCGGAATTCCGAGAACAATGGAAGAGTTCCGAAGCATTTTTAAATGTCAGCGGAATGCCGAGAACAATGGAAGAGTTCCGACGCATTTTTAAACGTCAGCGGAATTCCGAGAACAATGGAAGAGATCTGAAGCATTATTAAACTTCAGCGGAATTTTGAGAACAATGGAAGAGTTCCGAAGCATTTTTAAACGTCAGCGGAATTCTGAGAACAATGGAAGAGTTCCGAAGCATTTTTAATCTTCAGCGGAATTCCGAGAACAATGGAACAGTTCCGAAGCATTTTTAACTTCAGCAGAATTCCGAGAACAATGGAAGAGTTCCGAAGCATTTTTAAACTTCAGCGGAATTCCGAGAAAAATGGAAGAGTTGCGAAGCATTTTTAACTTCAGCAGAATGCCGAGAACAATGGAAGAGTTCCGACGCATTTTTAAAGGTCAGCGGAATTCCGAGAACAATGTAAGAGATCTGAAGCATTTTTAAACTTCAGCGGAATTTTGAGAGCAATGGAAGAGTTCCGAAGCATTTTTAAACATCTGCGGAATTCTGAGAACAATGGAAGAGTTCCGAAGCATTTTTAAACTTCAGCAGATTTCTGAGAACAATGGAAGAGTTCCGAAGCATTTTTAAACTTTAGCGGAATTCCGAGAAAAATGGAAGTGTTCCGAAGCATTTTTAAACTTCAGCAGAATTCCGAGAACAATGGAAGTGTTCCGAAGCATTTTTAAACTTCTGCGGAATTCCGAGAAAAAAGGAAGAGTTCCGAAGCATTTTTAAATGTCAGCGTAATTCTGAGAACAATGGAAGAGTTCCGAAGCATTTTTAATCTTCAGCGGAATTCCAAGAACAATGGAACAGTTCCGAAGCATTTTTAACTTCAGCAGAATTCCGAGAACAATGGAAGAGTTCCGAAGCATTTTTAAACTTCAGCAGAATTCCGAGAACAATGGAAGAGTTCCGAAGAATTTTTAAACTTCAGCGGAATTCCGAGAACAATGGAAGAGTTCTGAAGCATTTTTAAACTTCAGTGGAATTTCGAGAACAATGGAAGAGTTCCAAAGCATTTTTACTTCAGCAGAATTTCGAGAGCAATGGAAGAGTTCCGAAGCATTTTTAAACATCTGCGGAATTCTGAGAACAATGGAAGACTTCCGAAGCATTTTTAAATTTCAGCGGAATTTCGAGAACAATGGAAGAGTTCCGAAGCATTTTTAAACGTCAGCGGAATTCTGAGAACAATGGAAGAGTTCCGAAGCATTTTTAAACTTCAGCAGAATTCCGACAACAATGGAGGCGTTCTGAAGCATTTTTAAACATCAGCAGAATTCTCAGAACATTGGAAGAGTTCCGAAGAATTTTTAAACTTCAGCGGAATTCCGAGAAAAATGGAAGAGTTCCGAAGCATTTTTAAACTTCAGCGGAATTCCGAGAACAATGGAAGAGTTCCAAAGCATTTTTAAACTTCAGCGGAATTCCGAGAACAATGGAAGAGTTCCAAAGCATTTTTAAACTTCAGCGGAATTCCGAGAAAAATGGAAGAGTTCCGAAGAATTTTTAAACTTCAGCGGAATTCCGAGAACAATGGAAGAGTTCTGAAGCATTTTTAAACTTCAGTGGAATTTCGAGAACAATGGAAGAGTTCCAAAGCATTTTTACTTCAGCAGAATTTCGAGAGCAATGGAAGAGTTCCGAAGCATTTTTAAACATCTGCGGAATTCTGAGAACAATGGAAGACTTCCGAAGCATTTTTAAATTTCAGCGGAATTTCGAGAACAATGGAAGAGTTCCGAAGCATTTTTAAACGTCAGCGGAATTCTGAGAACAATGGAAGAGTTCCGAAGCATTTTTAAACTTCAGCAGAATTCCGACAACAATGGAGGCGTTCTGAAGCATTTTTAAACGTCAGCAGAATTCTCAGAACATTGGAAGAGTTCCGAAGAATTTTTAAACTTCAGCGGAATTCCGAGAAAAATGGAAGAGTTCCGAAGCATTTTTAAACTTCAGCGGAATTCCGAGAACAATGGAAGAGTTCCGAAGCATTTTTAAACGTCATCGGAATGCCGAGAAAAATGGAACAGTTCCGAAGCATTTTTAAACTGCAGCGGAATTCCTAGAACAATGGAAGAGTACTGATGCATTTTTAAACTTCAGCGGAATTTCTAGAACAATGGAAGAGTTCCGAAGCATTTTAAAATTTCAGCTGAATTCCGAGAACAGTGGAAGAGTTCCGAAGCATTTTTAAACTTTAGCAGAATTCCGAGAACAATGGAGGCGTTTCGAAGCATTTTTAAACGTCAGCAGAATTCTCAGAACAATGGAAAAGCTCCGAAGCATTTTTAAATTCAGCGGAATTCTGAGAACAATGGAAGAGTTCCGAAGCATTTTTAAACGTCAGCGGAATTCTGAGAACAATGGAAGAGTTCCGAAGAATTTTTAATCTTCAGCGGAATTCCAAGAACAATGGAACAGTTCCGAAGCATTTTTAACTTCAGCAGAATTCCGAGAACAATGGAAGAGTTCCGAAGCATTTTTAAACTTCAGCGGAATTCCGAGAAAAATGGAAGAGTTGCGAATCATTTTTAAATGTCAGCGGAATGCCGAGAACAATGGAAGAGTTCCGACGCATTTTTAAACGTCAGCGGAATTCCGAGAACAATGGAAGAGATCTGAAGCATTTTTAAACTTCAGCGGAATTTCGAGAGCAATGGAAGAGTTCCGAAGCATTTTTAAACATCAGCGGAATGCCGAGAACAATGGAAGAGTTCCGAAGCATTTTTAAACATCAGCGGAATTCCGAGAACAATGGAAGAGTTCTGAAGCATTTTTAAACTTCAGCGGAATTTCGATAACAATGGAAGAGTTCCGATGCATTTTTAAACTTCAGCGGAATTTCGAGAGCAATGGAAGAGTTCCGACGCATTTTCAAATGTCAGCAGAATTCTCAGAACAATGGAAGAGCTCCGAAGCATTTTTAAACTTCAGCGGAATTTCTAGAACAATGGAAGAGTTCCGAAGTATTTTAAAATTTCAGCAGAATTCCGAGAACAGTGGAAGAGTTCCGAAGCATTTTTAAACTTTAGCAGAATTCCGAGAACAAAGGAGGCATTCCGAAGCATTTTTAAACGTCAGCGGAATTCTCAGAACAATGGAAGTGTTCCGAAGCATTTTTAAACTTCAGCAGAATGCCGAGAACAATGGAAGAGTTCCGAAGCATTTTTAAACTTCAGCGGAATTCCGAGAAAAATGGAAGAGTTCCGAAGCATTTTTAAACTTCAGCGGAATTCCGAGAACAATGGAAGAGTTCCGAAGCATTTTTAAACTTCAGCGGAATTCCGAGAACAATGGAAGAGTTCCGAAGCATTTTTAAATGTCAGCGGAATGCCGAGAACAATGGAAGAGTTCCGACGCATTTTTAAACGTCAGCGGAATTCCGAGAACAATGGAAGAGATCTGAAGCATTATTAAACTTCAGCGGAATTTTGAGAACAATGGAAGAGTTCCGAAGCATTTTTAAACGTCAGCGGAATTCTGAGAACAATGGAAGAGTTCCGAAGCATTTTTAATCTTCAGCGGAATTCCGAGAACAATGGAACAGTTCCGAAGCATTTTTAACTTCAGCAGAATTCCGAGAACAATGGAAGAGTTCCGAAGCATTTTTAAACTTCAGCGGAATTCCGAGAAAAATGGAAGAGTTGCGAAGCATTTTTAACTTCAGCAGAATGCCGAGAACAATGGAAGAGTTCCGACGCATTTTTAAAGGTCAGCGGAATTCCGAGAACAATGTAAGAGATCTGAAGCATTTTTAAACTTCAGCGGAATTTTGAGAGCAATGGAAGAGTTCCGAAGCATTTTTAAACATCTGCGGAATTCTGAGAACAATGGAAGAGTTCCGAAGCATTTTTAAACTTCAGCAGATTTCTGAGAACAATGGAAGAGTTCCGAAGCATTTTTAAACTTTAGCGGAATTCCGAGAAAAATGGAAGTGTTCCGAAGCATTTTTAAACTTCAGCAGAATTCCGAGAACAATGGAAGTGTTCCGAAGCATTTTTAAACTTCTGCGGAATTCCGAGAAAAAAGGAAGAGTTCCGAAGCATTTTTAAATGTCAGCGTAATTCTGAGAACAATGGAAGAGTTCCGAAGCATTTTTAATCTTCAGCGGAATTCCAAGAACAATGGAACAGTTCCGAAGCATTTTTAACTTCAGCAGAATTCCGAGAACAATGGAAGAGTTCCGAAGCATTTTTAAACTTCAGCAGAATTCCGAGAACAATGGAAGAGTTCCAAAGCATTTTTAAACTTCAGCGGAATTCCGAGAACAATGGAAGAGTTCCAAAGCATTTTTAAACTTCAGCGGAATTCCGAGAAAAATGGAAGAGTTCCGAAGAATTTTTAAACTTCAGCGGAATTCCGAGAACAATGGAAGAGTTCTGAAGCATTTTTAAACTTCAGTGGAATTTCGAGAACAATGGAAGAGTTCCAAAGCATTTTTACTTCAGCAGAATTTCGAGAGCAATGGAAGAGTTCCGAAGCATTTTTAAACATCTGCGGAATTCTGAGAACAATGGAAGACTTCCGAAGCATTTTTAAATTTCAGCGGAATTTCGAGAACAATGGAAGAGTTCCGAAGCATTTTTAAACGTCAGCGGAATTCTGAGAACAATGGAAGAGTTCCGAAGCATTTTTAAACTTCAGCAGAATTCCGACAACAATGGAGGCGTTCTGAAGCATTTTTAAACGTCAGCAGAAATCTCAGAACATTGGAAGAGTTCCGAAGAATTTTTAAACTTCAGCGGAATTCCGAGAAAAATGGAAGAGTTCCGAAGCATTTTTAAACTTCAGCGGAATTCCGAGAACAATGGAAGAGTTCCAAAGCATTTTTAAACTTCAGCGGAATTCCGAGAACAATGGAAGAGTTCCAAAGCATTTTTAAACTTCAGCGGAATTCCGAGAAAAATGGAAGAGTTCCGAAGAATTTTTAAACTTCAGCGGAATTCCGAGAACAATGGAAGAGTTCTGAAGCATTTTTAAACTTCAGTGGAATTTCGAGAACAATGGAAGAGTTCCAAAGCATTTTTACTTCAGCAGAATTTCGAGAGCAATGGAAGAGTTCCGAAGCATTTTTAAACATCTGCGGAATTCTGAGAACAATGGAAGACTTCCGAAGCATTTTTAAATTTCAGCGGAATTTCGAGAACAATGGAAGAGTTCCGAAGCATTTTTAAACGTCAGCGGAATTCTGAGAACAATGGAAGAGTTCCGAAGCATTTTTAAACTTCAGCAGAATTCCGACAACAATTGAGGCGTTCTGAAGCATTTTTAAACGTCAGCAGAATTCTCAGAACATTGGAAGAGTTCCGAAGAATTTTTAAACTTCAGCGGAATTCCGAGAAAAATGGAAGAGTTCCGAAGCATTTTTAAACTTCAGCGGAATTCCGAGAACAATGGAAGAGTTCCGAAGCATTTTTAAACGTCATCGGAATGCCGAGAAAAATGGAACAGTTCCGAAGCATTTTTAAACTGCAGCGGAATTCCTAGAACAATGGAAGAGTACTGATGCATTTTTAAACTTCAGCGGAATTTCTAGAACAATGGAAGAGTTCCGAAGCATTTTAAAATTTCAGCTGAATTCCGAGAACAGTGGAAGAGTTCCGAAGCATTTTTAAACTTTAGCAGAATTCCGAGAACAATGGAGGCGTTTCGAAGCATTTTTAAACGTCAGCAGAATTCTCAGAACAATGGAAAAGCTCCGAAGCATTTTTAAATTCAGCGGAATTCTGAGAACAATGGAAGAGTTCCGAAGCATTTTTAAACGTCAGCGGAATTCTGAGAACATTGGAAGAGTTCCGAAGAATTTTTAATCTTCAGCGGAATTCCAAGAACAATGGAACAGTTCCGAAGCATTTTTAACTTCAGCAGAATTCCGAGAACAATGGAAGAGTTCCGAAGCATTTTTAAACTTCAGCGGAATTCCGAGAAAAATGGAAGAGTTGCGAATCATTTTTAAATGTCAGCGGAATGCCGAGAACAATGGAAGAGTTCCGACGCATTTTTAAACGTCAGCGGAATTCCGAGAACAATGGAAGAGATGTGAAGCATTTTTAAACTTCAGCGGAATTTCGAGAGCAATGGAAGAGTTCCGAAGCATTTTTAAACATCAGCGGAATGCCGAGAACAATGGAAGAGTTCCGAAGCATTTTTAAACATCAGCGGAATTCCGAGAACAATGGAAGAGTTCTGAAGCATTTTTAAACTTCAGCGGAATTTCGATAACAATGGAAGAGTTCCGATGCATTTTTAAACTTCAGCGGAATTTCGAGAGCAATGGAAGAGTTCCGACGCATTTTCAAATGTCAGCAGAATTCTCAGAACAATGGAAGAGCTCCGAAGCATTTTTAAACTTCAGCGGAATTTCTAGAACAATGGAAGAGTTCCGAAGCATTTTAAAATTTCAGCAGAATTCCGAGAACAGTGGAAGAGTTCCGAAGCATTTTTAAACTTTAGCAGAATTCCGAGAACAAAGGAGGCATTCCGAAGCATTTTTAAACGTCAGCGGAATTCTCAGAACAATGGAAGTGTTCCGAAGCATTTTTAAACTTCAGCAGAATGCCGAGAACAATGGAAGAGTTCCGAAGCATTTTTAAACTTCAGCGGAATTCCGAGAAAAATGGAAGAGTTCCGAAGCATTTTTAAACTTCAGCGGAATTCCGAGAACAATGGAAGAGTTCCGAAGCATTTTAAAATTTCAGCAGAATTCTGAGAACAGTGGAAGAGTTCCGAAGCATTTTTAAACTTTAGCAGATTTCCGAGAACAATGGAGGCGTTCCGAAGCATTTTTAAACATCAGCGGAATTCTCAGAACAATGGAAGTGTTCCGAAGCATTTTTAAACTTCAGCAGAATTCCGAGAACAATGGAGGCATTCCGAAGCATTTTTAAACGTCAGCAGTATTCTCAGAACAATGGAAGAGCTCCAAAGCATTTTTAAACTTCAGCAGAATTCCGAGAAAAATGGAAGACTTCCGAAGCATTTTTAAACTGCAGCAGAATTCCTAGAACAATGGAAGAGTTCTGATGCATTTTTAAACTTCAGCGGAATTTCTAGAACAATGGAAGAGTTCCGAAGCATTTTAAAATTTCAGCAGAATTCCGAGAACAGTGGAAGAGTTCCGAAGCATTTTTAAACTTTAGCAGAATTCCGAGAACAATGGAGGCGTTCCGAAGCATTTTTAAACGTCAGCGGAATTCTCAGAACAATGGAAGAGTTCTGATGCATTTTTAAACTTCAGGGGAATTTCTAGAACAATGGAAGAGTTCCGAAGCATTTTTAAACATCAGCGGAATTCTGAGAACAATGGAAGAGTTCCAAAGCATTTTTAACTTCAGCAGAATTCCGAGAACAATGGAAGAGTTCCGAAGCATTTTTAAACGTCAGCGGAATGCCGAGAACAATGGAAGAGTTCCGACGCATTTTTAAAGGTCAGCGGAATTCCGAGAACAATGTAAGAGATCTGAAGCATTTTTAAACTTCAGCGGAATTTCGAGAACAATGGAAGAGTTCCGAAGCATTTTTAAACGTCAGCGGAATTCTGAGAACAATGGAGGCGTTCTGAAGCATTTTTAAACGTCAGCAGAATTCTCAGAACACTGGAAGAGTTCCGAAGCATTTTTAAACTTCAGCGGAATTCCGAGAACAATGGAAGAGTTCCGAAGCATTTTTAAACGTCAGCGGAATGCCGAGAAAAATGGAAGAGTTCCGAAGCATTTTTAAACTGCAGCGGAATTCCTAGAACAATGGAAGAGTTCTGATGCATTTTTAAACTGCAGCGGAATTCCTAGAACAATGGAAGAGTTCCGAAGCATTTTTAAACTTCAGCGGAATGCCGAGAACAATGGAAGAGTTCCGACGCATTTTTAAACGTCAGCGGAATTCCGAGAACAATGGAAGAGTTCCGAAGCATTTTTAAACTTCAGCGGAATTCCGAGAACAATGGAAGAGTTCCGAAGCATTTTTAAATGTCAGCGGAATGCCGAGAACAATGGAAGAGTTCCGACGCATTTTTAAACGTCAGCGGAATTCCGAGAACAATGGAAGAGATCTGAAGCATTATTAAACTTCAGCGGAATTTTGAGAACAATGGAAGAGTTCCGAAGCATTTTTAAACGTCAGCGGAATTCTGAGAACAATGGAAGAGTTCCGAAGCATTTTTAATCTTCAGCGGAATTCCGAGAACAATGGAACAGTTCCGAAGCATTTTTAACTTCAGCAGAATTCCGAGAACAATGGAAGAGTTCCGAAGCATTTTTAAACTTCAGCGGAATTCCGAGAAAAATGGAAGAGTTGCGAAGCATTTTTAACTTCAGCAGAATGCCGAGAACAATGGAAGAGTTCCGACGCATTTTTAAAGGTCAGCGGAATTCCGAGAACAATGTAAGAGATCTGAAGCATTTTTAAACTTCAGCGGAATTTTGAGAGCAATGGAAGAGTTCCGAAGCATTTTTAAACATCTGCGGAATTCTGAGAACAATGGAAGAGTTCCGAAGCATTTTTAAACTTCAGCAGATTTCTGAGAACAATGGAAGAGTTCCGAAGCATTTTTAAACTTTAGCGGAATTCCGAGAAAAATGGAAGTGTTCCGAAGCATTTTTAAACTTCAGCAGAATTCCGAGAACAATGGAAGTGTTCCGAAGCATTTTTAAACTTCTGCGGAATTCCGAGAAAAAAGGAAGAGTTCCGAAGCATTTTTAAATGTCAGCGTAATTCTGAGAACAATGGAAGAGTTCCGAAGCATTTTTAATCTTCAGCGGAATTCCAAGAACAATGGAACAGTTCCGAAGCATTTTTAACTTCAGCAGAATTCCGAGAACAATGGAAGAGTTCCGAAGCATTTTTAAACTTCAGCAGAATTCCGAGAACAATGGAAGAGTTCCGAAGAATTTTTAAACTTCAGCGGAATTCCGAGAACAATGGAAGAGTTCTGAAGCATTTTTAAACTTCAGTGGAATTTCGAGAACAATGGAAGAGTTCCAAAGCATTTTTACTTCAGCAGAATTTCGAGAGCAATGGAAGAGTTCCGAAGCATTTTTAAACATCTGCGGAATTCTGAGAACAATGGAAGACTTCCGAAGCATTTTTAAATTTCAGCGGAATTTCGAGAACAATGGAAGAGTTCCGAAGCATTTTTAAACGTCAGCGGAATTCTGAGAACAATGGAAGAGTTCCGAAGCATTTTTAAACTTCAGCAGAATTCCGACAACAATGGAGGCGTTCTGAAGCATTTTTAAACATCAGCAGAATTCTCAGAACATTGGAAGAGTTCCGAAGAATTTTTAAACTTCAGCGGAATTCCGAGAAAAATGGAAGAGTTCCGAAGCATTTTTAAACTTCAGCGGAATTCCGAGAACAATGGAAGAGTTCCAAAGCATTTTTAAACTTCAGCGGAATTCCGAGAACAATGGAAGAGTTCCAAAGCATTTTTAAACTTCAGCGGAATTCCGAGAAAAATGGAAGAGTTCCGAAGAATTTTTAAACTTCAGCGGAATTCCGAGAACAATGGAAGAGTTCTGAAGCATTTTTAAACTTCAGTGGAATTTCGAGAACAATGGAAGAGTTCCAAAGCATTTTTACTTCAGCAGAATTTCGAGAGCAATGGAAGAGTTCCGAAGCATTTTTAAACATCTGCGGAATTCTGAGAACAATGGAAGACTTCCGAAGCATTTTTAAATTTCAGCGGAATTTCGAGAACAATGGAAGAGTTCCGAAGCATTTTTAAACGTCAGCGGAATTCTGAGAACAATGGAAGAGTTCCGAAGCATTTTTAAACTTCAGCAGAATTCCGACAACAATGGAGGCGTTCTGAAGCATTTTTAAACGTCAGCAGAATTCTCAGAACATTGGAAGAGTTCCGAAGAATTTTTAAACTTCAGCGGAATTCCGAGAAAAATGGAAGAGTTCCGAAGCATTTTTAAACTTCAGCGGAATTCCGAGAACAATGGAAGAGTTCCGAAGCATTTTTAAACGTCATCGGAATGCCGAGAAAAATGGAACAGTTCCGAAGCATTTTTAAACTGCAGCGGAATTCCTAGAACAATGGAAGAGTACTGATGCATTTTTAAACTTCAGCGGAATTTCTAGAACAATGGAAGAGTTCCGAAGCATTTTAAAATTTCAGCTGAATTCCGAGAACAGTGGAAGAGTTCCGAAGCATTTTTAAACTTTAGCAGAATTCCGAGAACAATGGAGGCGTTTCGAAGCATTTTTAAACGTCAGCAGAATTCTCAGAACAATGGAAAAGCTCCGAAGCATTTTTAAATTCAGCGGAATTCTGAGAACAATGGAAGAGTTCCGAAGCATTTTTAAACGTCAGCGGAATTCTGAGAACAATGGAAGAGTTCCGAAGAATTTTTAATCTTCAGCGGAATTCCAAGAACAATGGAACAGTTCCGAAGCATTTTTAACTTCAGCAGAATTCCGAGAACAATGGAAGAGTTCCGAAGCATTTTTAAACTTCAGCGGAATTCCGAGAAAAATGGAAGAGTTGCGAATCATTTTTAAATGTCAGCGGAATGCCGAGAACAATGGAAGAGTTCCGACGCATTTTTAAACGTCAGCGGAATTCCGAGAACAATGGAAGAGATCTGAAGCATTTTTAAACTTCAGCGGAATTTCGAGAGCAATGGAAGAGTTCCGAAGCATTTTTAAACATCAGCGGAATGCCGAGAACAATGGAAGAGTTCCGAAGCATTTTTAAACATCAGCGGAATTCCGAGAACAATGGAAGAGTTCTGAAGCATTTTTAAACTTCAGCGGAATTTCGATAACAATGGAAGAGTTCCGATGCATTTTTAAACTTCAGCGGAATTTCGAGAGCAATGGAAGAGTTCCGACGCATTTTCAAATGTCAGCAGAATTCTCAGAACAATGGAAGAGCTCCGAAGCATTTTTAAACTTCAGCGGAATTTCTAGAACAATGGAAGAGTTCCGAAGCATTTTAAAATTTCAGCAGAATTCCGAGAACAGTGGAAGAGTTCCGAAGCATTTTTAAACTTTAGCAGAATTCCGAGAACAAAGGAGGCATTCCGAAGCATTTTTAAACGTCAGCGGAATTCTCAGAACAATGGAAGTGTTCCGAAGCATTTTTAAACTTCAGCAGAATGCCGAGAACAATGGAAGAGTTCCGAAGCATTTTTAAACTTCAGCGGAATTCCGAGAAAAATGGAAGAGTTCCGAAGCATTTTTAAACTTCAGCGGAATTCCGAGAACAATGGAAGAGTTCCGAAGCATTTTAAAATTTCAGCAGAATTCCGAGAACAGTGGAAGAGTTCCGAAGCATTTTTAAACTTTAGCAGATTTCCGAGAACAATGGAAGAGTTCCGAAGCATTTTTAAACTTCAGCGGAATTCCGAGAACAAAGAAAGAGTTCCGAAGCAATTTTGATCTTCAGCGGAATTCCGAGAACAATGGAAGAGTTCTGAAGCATTTTTAAACGTCAGCGGAATGCCGAGAACAATGGAAGAGTTCCGACGCATTTTTAAACGTCAGCGGAATTCCGAGAACAATGGAAGAGATCTGAAGCATTTTTATACTTCAGCGGAATGCCGAGAACAATGGAAAAGTTCCGACGCATTTTTAAAGGTCAGCGGAATTCCGAGAACAATGTAATAGATCTGAAGCATTTTTAAACTTCAGCGGAATTTCGAGAGGAATGGAAGAGTTCCGAAGCATTTTTAAACATCTGCGGAATTCTGAGAACAATGGAAGAGTTCCGAAGCATTTTTAAACTTCAGCAGAATTCTGAGAACAATGGAAGAGTTCCGAAGCATTTTTAAACTTTAGCGGAATTCCGAGAAAAATGGAAGTGTTCCGAAGCATTTTTAAACTTCAGCAGAATTCCGAGAACAATGGAAGAGTTCCGAAGCATTTTTAAACTTCTGCGGAATTCCGAGAAAAAAGGAAGAGTTCCGAAGCATTTTTAAATGTCAGCGTAATTCTGAGAACAATGGAAGAGTTCCGAAGCATTTTTAATCTTCAGCGGAATTCCAAGAACAATGGAACAGTTCCGAAGCATTTTTAACTTCAGCAGAATTCCGAGAACAATGGAAGAGTTCCGAAGCATTTTTAAACTTCAGCAGAATTCCGAGAACAATGGAAGAGTTCCGAAGAATTTTTAAACTTCAGCGGAATTCCGAGAACAATGGAAGAGTTCTGAAGCATTTTTAAACTTCAGTGGAATTTCGAGAACAATGGAAGAGTTCCAAAGCATTTTTACTTCAGCAGAATTTCGAGAGCAATGGAAGAGTTCCGAAGCATTTTTAAACATCTGCGGAATTCTGAGAACAATGGAAGACTTCCGAAGCATTTTTAAATTTCAGCGAAATTTCGAGAACAATGGAAGAGTTCCGAAGCATTTTTAAACTTCAGCGGAATTCCGAGAACAATGGAAGAGTTCCGAAGCATTTTTAAATGTCAGCGGAATGCCGAGAACAATGGAAGAGTTCCGACGCATTTTTAAACGTCAGCGGAATTCCGAGAACAATGGAAGAGATCTGAAGCATTATTAAACTTCAGCGGAATTTTGAGAACAATGGAAGAGTTCCGAAGCATTTTTAAACGTCAGCGGAATTCTGAGAACAATGGAAGAGTTCCGAAGCATTTTTAATCTTCAGCGGAATTCCGAGAACAATGGAACAGTTCCGAAGCATTTTTAACTTCAGCAGAATTCCGAGAACAATGGAAGAGTTCCGAAGCATTTTTAAACTTCAGCGGAATTCCGAGAAAAATGGAAGAGTTGCGAAGCATTTTTAACTTCAGCAGAATGCCGAGAACAATGGAAGAGTTCCGACGCATTTTTAAAGGTCAGCGGAATTCCGAGAACAATGTAAGAGATCTGAAGCATTTTTAAACTTCAGCGGAATTTTGAGAGCAATGGAAGAGTTCCGAAGCATTTTTAAACATCTGCGGAATTCTGAGAACAATGGAAGAGTTCCGAAGCATTTTTAAACTTCAGCAGATTTCTGAGAACAATGGAAGAGTTCCGAAGCATTTTTAAACTTTAGCGGAATTCCGAGAAAAATGGAAGTGTTCCGAAGCATTTTTAAACTTCAGCAGAATTCCGAGAACAATGGAAGTGTTCCGAAGCATTTTTAAACTTCTGCGGAATTCCGAGAAAAAAGGAAGAGTTCCGAAGCATTTTTAAATGTCAGCGTAATTCTGAGAACAATGGAAGAGTTCCGAAGCATTTTTAATCTTCAGCGGAATTCCAAGAACAATGGAACAGTTCCGAAGCATTTTTAACTTCAGCAGAATTCCGAGAACAATGGAAGAGTTCCGAAGCATTTTTAAACTTCAGCAGAATTCCGAGAACAATGGAAGAGTTCCGAAGAATTTTTAAACTTCAGCGGAATTCCGAGAACAATGGAAGAGTTCTGAAGCATTTTTAAACTTCAGTGGAATTTCGAGAACAATGGAAGAGTTCCAAAGCATTTTTACTTCAGCAGAATTTCGAGAGCAATGGAAGAGTTCCGAAGCATTTTTAAACATCTGCGGAATTCTGAGAACAATGGAAGACTTCCGAAGCATTTTTAAATTTCAGCGGAATTTCGAGAACAATGGAAGAGTTCCGAAGCATTTTTAAACGTCAGCGGAATTCTGAGAACAATGGAAGAGTTCCGAAGCATTTTTAAACTTCAGCAGAATTCCGACAACAATGGAGGCGTTCTGAAGCATTTTTAAACATCAGCAGAATTCTCAGAACATTGGAAGAGTTCCGAAGAATTTTTAAACTTCAGCGGAATTCCGAGAAAAATGGAAGAGTTCCGAAGCATTTTTAAACTTCAGCGGAATTCCGAGAACAATGGAAGAGTTCCAAAGCATTTTTAAACTTCAGCGGAATTCCGAGAACAATGGAAGAGTTCCAAAGCATTTTTAAACTTCAGCGGAATTCCGAGAAAAATGGAAGAGTTCCGAAGAATTTTTAAACTTCAGCGGAATTCCGAGAACAATGGAAGAGTTCTGAAGCATTTTTAAACTTCAGTGGAATTTCGAGAACAATGGAAGAGTTCCAAAGCATTTTTACTTCAGCAGAATTTCGAGAGCAATGGAAGAGTTCCGAAGCATTTTTAAACATCTGCGGAATTCTGAGAACAATGGAAGACTTCCGAAGCATTTTTAAATTTCAGCGGAATTTCGAGAACAATGGAAGAGTTCCGAAGCATTTTTAAACGTCAGCGGAATTCTGAGAACAATGGAAGAGTTCCGAAGCATTTTTAAACTTCAGCAGAATTCCGACAACAATGGAGGCGTTCTGAAGCATTTTTAAACGTCAGCAGAATTCTCAGAACATTGGAAGAGTTCCGAAGAATTTTTAAACTTCAGCGGAATTCCGAGAAAAATGGAAGAGTTCCGAAGCATTTTTAAACTTCAGCGGAATTCCGAGAACAATGGAAGAGTTCCGAAGCATTTTTAAACGTCATCGGAATGCCGAGAAAAATGGAACAGTTCCGAAGCATTTTTAAACTGCAGCGGAATTCCTAGAACAATGGAAGAGTACTGATGCATTTTTAAACTTCAGCGGAATTTCTAGAACAATGGAAGAGTTCCGAAGCATTTTAAAATTTCAGCTGAATTCCGAGAACAGTGGAAGAGTTCCGAAGCATTTTTAAACTTTAGCAGAATTCCGAGAACAATGGAGGCGTTTCGAAGCATTTTTAAACGTCAGCAGAATTCTCAGAACAATGGAAAAGCTCCGAAGCATTTTTAAATTCAGCGGAATTCTGAGAACAATGGAAGAGTTCCGAAGCATTTTTAAACGTCAGCGGAATTCTGAGAACAATGGAAGAGTTCCGAAGAATTTTTAATCTTCAGCGGAATTCCAAGAACAATGGAACAGTTCCGAAGCATTTTTAACTTCAGCAGAATTCCGAGAACAATGGAAGAGTTCCGAAGCATTTTTAAACTTCAGCGGAATTCCGAGAAAAATGGAAGAGTTGCGAATCATTTTTAAATGTCAGCGGAATGCCGAGAACAATGGAAGAGTTCCGACGCATTTTTAAACGTCAGCGGAATTCCGAGAACAATGGAAGAGATCTGAAGCATTTTTAAACTTCAGCGGAATTTCGAGAGCAATGGAAGAGTTCCGAAGCATTTTTAAACATCAGCGGAATGCCGAGAACAATGGAAGAGTTCCGAAGCATTTTTAAACATCAGCGGAATTCCGAGAACAATGGAAGAGTTCTGAAGCATTTTTAAACTTCAGCGGAATTTCGATAACAATGGAAGAGTTCCGATGCATTTTTAAACTTCAGCGGAATTTCGAGAGCAATGGAAGAGTTCCGACGCATTTTCAAATGTCAGCAGAATTCTCAGAACAATGGAAGAGCTCCGAAGCATTTTTAAACTTCAGCGGAATTTCTAGAACAATGGAAGAGTTCCGAAGCATTTTAAAATTTCAGCAGAATTCCGAGAACAGTGGAAGAGTTCCGAAGCATTTTTAAACTTTAGCAGAATTCCGAGAACAAAGGAGGCATTCCGAAGCATTTTTAAACGTCAGCGGAATTCTCAGAACAATGGAAGTGTTCCGAAGCATTTTTAAACTTCAGCAGAATGCCGAGAACAATGGAAGAGTTCCGAAGCATTTTTAAACTTCAGCGGAATTCCGAGAAAAATGGAAGAGTTCCGAAGCATTTTTAAACTTCAGCGGAATTCCGAGAACAATGGAAGAGTTCCGAAGCATTTTAAAATTTCAGCAGAATTCCGAGAACAGTGGAAGAGTTCCGAAGCATTTTTAAACTTTAGCAGATTTCCGAGAACAATGGAAGAGTTCCGAAGCATTTTTAAACTTCAGCGGAATTCCGAGAACAAAGAAAGAGTTCCGAAGCAATTTTGATCTTCAGCGGAATTCCGAGAACAATGGAAGAGTTCTGAAGCATTTTTAAACGTCAGCGGAATGCCGAGAACAATGGAAGAGTTCCGACGCATTTTTAAACGTCAGCGGAATTCCGAGAACAATGGAAGAGATCTGAAGCATTTTTATACTTCAGCGGAATGCCGAGAACAATGGAAAAGTTCCGACGCATTTTTAAAGGTCAGCGGAATTCCGAGAACAATGTAATAGATCTGAAGCATTTTTAAACTTCAGCGGAATTTCGAGAGGAATGGAAGAGTTCCGAAGCATTTTTAAACATCTGCGGAATTCTGAGAACAATGGAAGAGTTCCGAAGCATTTTTAAACTTCAGCAGAATTCTGAGAACAATGGAAGAGTTCCGAAGCATTTTTAAACTTTAGCGGAATTCCGAGAAAAATGGAAGTGTTCCGAAGCATTTTTAAACTTCAGCAGAATTCCGAGAACAATGGAAGAGTTCCGAAGCATTTTTAAACTTCTGCGGAATTCCGAGAAAAAAGGAAGAGTTCCGAAGCATTTTTAAATGTCAGCGTAATTCTGAGAACAATGGAAGAGTTCCGAAGCATTTTTAATCTTCAGCGGAATTCCAAGAACAATGGAACAGTTCCGAAGCATTTTTAACTTCAGCAGAATTCCGAGAACAATGGAAGAGTTCCGAAGCATTTTTAAACTTCAGCAGAATTCCGAGAACAATGGAAGAGTTCCGAAGAATTTTTAAACTTCAGCGGAATTCCGAGAACAATGGAAGAGTTCTGAAGCATTTTTAAACTTCAGTGGAATTTCGAGAACAATGGAAGAGTTCCAAAGCATTTTTACTTCAGCAGAATTTCGAGAGCAATGGAAGAGTTCCGAAGCATTTTTAAACATCTGCGGAATTCTGAGAACAATGGAAGACTTCCGAAGCATTTTTAAATTTCAGCGAAATTTCGAGAACAATGGAAGAGTTCCGAAGCATTTTTAAACGTCAGCGGAATTCTGAGAACAATGGAAGAGTTCCGAAGCATTTTTAAACTTCAGCAGAATTCCGAGAACAATGGAGGCGTTCTGAAGCATTTTTAAACGTCAGCAGAATTCTCAGAACATTGGAAGAGTTCCGAAGCATTTTTAAACTTCAGCGGAATTCCGAGAAAAATGGAAGAGTTCCGAAGCATTTTTAAACGTCATCGGAATGCCGAGAAAAATGGAACAGTTCCGAAGCATTTTTAAACTGCAGCGGAATTCCTAGAACAATGGAAGAGTACTGATGCATTTTTAAACTTCAGCGGAATTTCTAGAACAATGGAAGAGTTCCGAAGCATTTTAAAATTTCAGCTGAATTCTGAGAACAGTGGAAGAGTTCCGAAGCATTTTTAAACTTTAGCAGAATTCCGAGAACAATGGAGGCGTTTCGAAGCATTTTTAAACGTCAGCAGAATTCTCAGAACAATGGAAAAGCTCTGAAGCATTTTAAAATTTCAGCTGAATTCCGAGAACAGTGGAAGAGTTCCGAAGCATTTTTAAACTTTAGCAGATTTCCGAGAACAATGGAGGCGTTCCGAAGCATTTTTAAACATCAGCGGAATTCTCAGAACAATGGAAGTGTTCCGAAGCATTTTTAAACTTCAGCAGAATTCCGAGAACAATGGAAGAGTTCCGAAGCATTTTTAAACTTCAGCGGAATTCCGAGAACAAAGAAAGAGTTCCGAAGCAATTTTGATCTTCAGCAGAATTCCGAGAACAATGGAAGAGTTCTGAAGCATTTTTAAACGTCAGCGGAATGCTGAGAACAATGGAAGAGTTCCGACGCATTTTTAAACGTCAGCGGAATTCCAAGAACAATGGAAGAGATCTGAAGCATTTTTAAACTTCAGCGGAATGCCGAGAACAATGGAAAAGTTCCGACGCATTTTTAAAGGTCAGCGGAATTCCGAGAACAATGTAAGAGATCTGAAGCATTTTTAAACTTCAGCGGAATTTCGAGAGCAATGGAAGAGTTCCGAAGCATTTTTATACATCTGCGGAATTCTGAGAACAATGGAAGAGTTCCGAAGCACTTTTAAACTTCAGCAGAATTCCGAGAACAATGGAGGCATTCCGAAGCATTTTTAAACGTCAGCAGTATTCTCAGAACAATGGAAGAGCTCCAAAGCATTTTTAAACTTCAGCAGAATTCCGAGAAAAATGGAAAAGTTCCGAAGCATTTTTAAACTGCAGCGGAATTCCTAGAACAATGGAAGAGTTCTGATGCATTTTTAAACTTCAGCGGAATTTCTAGAACAATGGAAGAGTTCCGAAGCATTTTAAAATTTCAGCAGAATTCCGAGAACAGTGGAAGAGTTCCGAAGCATTTTTAAACTTTAGCAGAATTCCGAGAACAATGGAGGCGTTCCGAAGCATTTTTAAACGTCAGCGGAATTCTCAGAACAATGGAAGAGTTCTGATGCATTTTTAAACTTCAGGGGAATTTCTAGAACAATGGAAGAGTTCCGAAGCATTTTTAAACATCAGCGGAATTCTGAGAACAATGGAAGAGTTCCGAAGCATTTTTAACTTCAGCAGAATTCCGAGAACAATGGAAGAGTTCCGAAGCATTTTTAAACGTCAGCGGAATGAAGAGAACAATGGAAGAGTTCCGACGCATTTTTAAAGGTCAGCGGAATTCCGAGAACAATGTAAGAGATCTGAAGCATTTTTAAACTTCAGCGGAATTTCGAGAGCAATGGAAGAGTTCCGAAGCATTTTTAAACATCTGCGGAATTCTGAGAAGAATGGAAGAGTTCCGAAGCATTTTTAAACTTCAGCGGAATTTCTAGAACAATGGAAGAGTTCCGAAGCATTTTAAAATTTCAGCAGAATTCCGAGAACAGTGGAAGAGTTCCGAAGCATTTTTAAACTTTAGCAGAATTCCGAGAACAATGGAGGCATTCCGAAGCATTTTTAAACGTCAGCGGAATTCTCAGAACAATGGAAGTGTTCCGAAGCATTTTTAAACTTCAGCAGAATGCCGAGAACAATGGAAGAGTTCCGAAGCATTTTTAAACTTCAGCGGAATTCTGAGAAAAATGGAAGAGTTCCGAAGCATTTTTAAACTTCAGCAGAATTCCGAGAACAATGGAAGAGTTCCGAAGCATTTTAAAATTTCAGCAGAATTCCGAGAACAGTGGAAGAGTTCCGAAGCATTTTTAAACTTTAGCAGATTTCCGAGAACAATGGAGGCGTTCCGAAGCATTTTTAAACATCAGCGGAATTCTCAGAACAATGCAAGTGTTCCGAAGCATTTTTAAACTTCAGCAGAATTCCGAGAACAATGGAAGAGTTCCGAAGCATTTTTAAACTTCAGCGGAATTCCGAGAACAAAGAAAGAGTTCCGAAGCAATTTTGATCTTCAGCGGAATTCCGAGAACAATGGAAGAGTTCTGAAGCATTTTTAAACATCAGCGGAATGCCGAGAACAATGGAAGAGTTCCGACGCATTTTTAAACGTCAGCGGAATTCCGAGAACAATGGAAGAGATCTGAAGCATTTTTATACTTCAGCGGAATGCCGAGAACAATGGAAAAGTTCCGACGCATTTTTAAAGGTCAGCGGAATTCCGAGAACAATGTAAGAGATCTGAAGCATTTTTAAACTTCAGCGGAATTTCGAGAGCAATGGAAGAGTTCCGAAGCATTTTTAAACATCTGCGGAATTCTGAGAACAATGGAAGAGTTCCGAAGCATTTTTAAACTTCAGCAGAATTCTGAGAACAATGGAAGAGTTCCGAAGCATTTTTAAACTTTAGCGGAATTCCGAGAAAAATGGAAGTGTTCCGAAGCATTTTTAAACTTCAGCAGAATTCCGAGAACAATGGAAGAGTTCCGAAGCATTTTTAAACTTCTGCGGAATTCCGAGAAAAAAGGAAGAGTTCCGAAGCATTTTTAAATGTCAGCGTAATTCTGAGAACAATGGAAGAGTTCCGAAGCATTTTTAATCTTCAGCGGAATTCCAAGAACAATGGAACAGTTCCGAAGCATTTTTAACTTCAGCAGAATTCCGAGAACAATGGAAGAGTTCCGAAGCATTTTTAAACTTCAGCAGAATTCCGAGAACAATGGAAGAGTTCCGAAGTATTTTTAAACGTCATCGGAATGCCGAGAACAATGGAAGAGTTCCAAAGCATTTTTAAACATCAGCGGAATTCCTAGAACAATGGAAGAGTTCTGAAGCATTTTTAAACTTCAGCGGAATTCCGAGAACAATGGAAGAGTTCCAAAGCATTTTTAAACTTCAGCGGAATTCCGAGAAAAATGGAAGAGTTGCGAAGCATTTTTATCTTCAGCGGAATGCCGAGAACAATGGAAGAGTTCCGACGCATTTTTAAAGGTCAGCGGAATTCCGAGAACAATGTAAGAGATCTGAAGCATTTTTAAACTTCAGCGGAATTTCGAGAACAATGGAAGAGTTCCGAAGCATTTTTAAACGTCAGCGGAATTCTGAGAACAATGGAGGCGTTCTGAAGCATTTTTAAACGTCAGCAGAATTCTCAGAACACTGGAAGAGTTCCGAAGCATTTTTAAACTTCAGCGGAATTCCGAGAACAATGGAAGAGTTCCGAAGCATTTTTAAACGTCAGCGGAATGCCGAGAAAAATGGAAGAGTTCCGAAGCATTTTTAAACTGCAGCGGAATTCCTAGAACAATGGAAGAGTTCTGATGCATTTTTAAACTGCAGCGGAATTCCTAGAACAATGGAAGAGTTCCGAAGCATTTTTAAACTTCAGCGGAATGCCGAGAACAATGGAAGAGTTCCGACGCATTTTTAAACGTCAGCGGAATTCCGAGAACAATGGAAGAGTTCCGAAGCATTTTTAAACTTCAGCGGAATTCCGAGAACAATGGAAGAGTTCCGAAGCATTTTTAAATGTCAGCGGAATGCCGAGAACAATGGAAGAGTTCCGACGCATTTTTAAACGTCAGCGGAATTCCGAGAACAATGGAAGAGATCTGAAGCATTATTAAACTTCAGCGGAATTTTGAGAACAATGGAAGAGTTCCGAAGCATTTTTAAACGTCAGCGGAATTCTGAGAACAATGGAAGAGTTCCGAAGCATTTTTAATCTTCAGCGGAATTCCGAGAACAATGGAACAGTTCCGAAGCATTTTTAACTTCAGCAGAATTCCGAGAACAATGGAAGAGTTCCGAAGCATTTTTAAACTTCAGCGGAATTCCGAGAAAAATGGAAGAGTTGCGAAGCATTTTTAACTTCAGCAGAATGCCGAGAACAATGGAAGAGTTCCGACGCATTTTTAAAGGTCAGCGGAATTCCGAGAACAATGTAAGAGATCTGAAGCATTTTTAAACTTCAGCGGAATTTTGAGAGCAATGGAAGAGTTCCGAAGCATTTTTAAACATCTGCGGAATTCTGAGAACAATGGAAGAGTTCCGAAGCATTTTTAAACTTCAGCAGATTTCTGAGAACAATGGAAGAGTTCCGAAGCATTTTTAAACTTTAGCGGAATTCCGAGAAAAATGGAAGTGTTCCGAAGCATTTTTAAACTTCAGCAGAATTCCGAGAACAATGGAAGTGTTCCGAAGCATTTTTAAACTTCTGCGGAATTCCGAGAAAAAAGGAAGAGTTCCGAAGCATTTTTAAATGTCAGCGTAATTCTGAGAACAATGGAAGAGTTCCGAAGCATTTTTAATCTTCAGCGGAATTCCAAGAACAATGGAACAGTTCCGAAGCATTTTTAACTTCAGCAGAATTCCGAGAACAATGGAAGAGTTCCGAAGCATTTTTAAACTTCAGCAGAATTCCGAGAACAATGGAAGAGTTCCGAAGAATTTTTAAACTTCAGCGGAATTCCGAGAACAATGGAAGAGTTCTGAAGCATTTTTAAACTTCAGTGGAATTTCGAGAACAATGGAAGAGTTCCAAAGCATTTTTACTTCAGCAGAATTTCGAGAGCAATGGAAGAGTTCCGAAGCATTTTTAAACATCTGCGGAATTCTGAGAACAATGGAAGACTTCCGAAGCATTTTTAAATTTCAGCGGAATTTCGAGAACAATGGAAGAGTTCCGAAGCATTTTTAAACGTCAGCGGAATTCTGAGAACAATGGAAGAGTTCCGAAGCATTTTTAAACTTCAGCAGAATTCCGACAACAATGGAGGCGTTCTGAAGCATTTTTAAACATCAGCAGAATTCTCAGAACATTGGAAGAGTTCCGAAGAATTTTTAAACTTCAGCGGAATTCCGAGAAAAATGGAAGAGTTCCGAAGCATTTTTAAACTTCAGCGGAATTCCGAGAACAATGGAAGAGTTCCAAAGCATTTTTAAACTTCAGCGGAATTCCGAGAACAATGGAAGAGTTCCAAAGCATTTTTAAACTTCAGCGGAATTCCGAGAAAAATGGAAGAGTTCCGAAGAATTTTTAAACTTCAGCGGAATTCCGAGAACAATGGAAGAGTTCTGAAGCATTTTTAAACTTCAGTGGAATTTCGAGAACAATGGAAGAGTTCCAAAGCATTTTTACTTCAGCAGAATTTCGAGAGCAATGGAAGAGTTCCGAAGCATTTTTAAACATCTGCGGAATTCTGAGAACAATGGAAGACTTCCGAAGCATTTTTAAATTTCAGCGGAATTTCGAGAACAATGGAAGAGTTCCGAAGCATTTTTAAACGTCAGCGGAATTCTGAGAACAATGGAAGAGTTCCGAAGCATTTTTAAACTTCAGCAGAATTCCGACAACAATGGAGGCGTTCTGAAGCATTTTTAAACGTCAGCAGAATTCTCAGAACATTGGAAGAGTTCCGAAGAATTTTTAAACTTCAGCGGAATTCCGAGAAAAATGGAAGAGTTCCGAAGCATTTTTAAACTTCAGCGGAATTCCGAGAACAATGGAAGAGTTCCGAAGCATTTTTAAACGTCATCGGAATGCCGAGAAAAATGGAACAGTTCCGAAGCATTTTTAAACTGCAGCGGAATTCCTAGAACAATGGAAGAGTACTGATGCATTTTTAAACTTCAGCGGAATTTCTAGAACAATGGAAGAGTTCCGAAGCATTTTAAAATTTCAGCTGAATTCCGAGAACAGTGGAAGAGTTCCGAAGCATTTTTAAACTTTAGCAGAATTCCGAGAACAATGGAGGCGTTTCGAAGCATTTTTAAACGTCAGCAGAATTCTCAGAACAATGGAAAAGCTCCGAAGCATTTTTAAATTCAGCGGAATTCTGAGAACAATGGAAGAGTTCCGAAGCATTTTTAAACGTCAGCGGAATTCTGAGAACAATGGAAGAGTTCCGAAGAATTTTTAATCTTCAGCGGAATTCCAAGAACAATGGAACAGTTCCGAAGCATTTTTAACTTCAGCAGAATTCCGAGAACAATGGAAGAGTTCCGAAGCATTTTTAAACTTCAGCGGAATTCCGAGAAAAATGGAAGAGTTGCGAATCATTTTTAAATGTCAGCGGAATGCCGAGAACAATGGAAGAGTTCCGACGCATTTTTAAACGTCAGCGGAATTCCGAGAACAATGGAAGAGATCTGAAGCATTTTTAAACTTCAGCGGAATTTCGAGAGCAATGGAAGAGTTCCGAAGCATTTTTAAACATCAGCGGAATGCCGAGAACAATGGAAGAGTTCCGAAGCATTTTTAAACATCAGCGGAATTCCGAGAACAATGGAAGAGTTCTGAAGCATTTTTAAACTTCAGCGGAATTTCGATAACAATGGAAGAGTTCCGATGCATTTTTAAACTTCAGCGGAATTTCGAGAGCAATGGAAGAGTTCCGACGCATTTTCAAATGTCAGCAGAATTCTCAGAACAATGGAAGAGCTCCGAAGCATTTTTAAACTTCAGCGGAATTTCTAGAACAATGGAAGAGTTCCGAAGCATTTTAAAATTTCAGCAGAATTCCGAGAACAGTGGAAGAGTTCCGAAGCATTTTTAAACTTTAGCAGAATTCCGAGAACAAAGGAGGCATTCCGAAGCATTTTTAAACGTCAGCGGAATTCTCAGAACAATGGAAGTGTTCCGAAGCATTTTTAAACTTCAGCAGAATGCCGAGAACAATGGAAGAGTTCCGAAGCATTTTTAAACTTCAGCGGAATTCCGAGAAAAATGGAAGAGTTCCGAAGCATTTTTAAACTTCAGCGGAATTCCGAGAACAATGGAAGAGTTCCGAAGCATTTTAAAATTTCAGCAGAATTCCGAGAACAGTGGAAGAGTTCCGAAGCATTTTTAAACTTTAGCAGATTTCCGAGAACAATGGAAGAGTTCCGAAGCATTTTTAAACTTCAGCGGAATTCCGAGAACAAAGAAAGAGTTCCGAAGCAATTTTGATCTTCAGCGGAATTCCGAGAACAATGGAAGAGTTCTGAAGCATTTTTAAACGTCAGCGGAATGCCGAGAACAATGGAAGAGTTCCGACGCATTTTTAAACGTCAGCGGAATTCCGAGAACAATGGAAGAGATCTGAAGCATTTTTATACTTCAGCGGAATGCCGAGAACAATGGAAAAGTTCCGACGCATTTTTAAAGGTCAGCGGAATTCCGAGAAAAAAGGAAGAGTTCCGAAGCATTTTTAAATGTCAGCGTAATTCTGAGAACAATGGAAGAGTTCCGAAGCATTTTTAATCTTCAGCGGAATTCCAAGAACAATGGAACAGTTCCGAAGCATTTTTAACTTCAGCAGAATTCCGAGAACAATGGAAGAGTTCCGAAGCATTTTTAAACTTCAGCAGAATTCCGAGAACAATGGAAGAGTTCCGAAGTATTTTTAAACGTCATCGGAATGCCGAGAACAATGGAAGAGTTCCAAAGCATTTTTAAACTTCAGCGGAATTCCGAGAAAAATGGAAGAGTTCCGAAGAATTTTTAAACTTCAGCGGAATTCCGAGAACAATGGAAGAGTTCTGAAGCATTTTTAAACTTCAGTGGAATTTCGAGAACAATGGAAGAGTTCCAAAGCATTTTTACTTCAGCAGAATTTCGAGAGCAATGGAAGAGTTCCGAAGCATTTTTAAACATCTGCGGAATTCTGAGAACAATGGAAGACTTCCGAAGCATTTTTAAATTTCAGCGAAATTTCGAGAACAATGGAAGAGTTCCGAAGCATTTTTAAA
Organism: Phyllobates terribilis; assembly: GCF_046119375.1. Lineage (NCBI taxonomy): Eukaryota > Metazoa > Chordata > Amphibia > Anura > Dendrobatidae > Phyllobates > Phyllobates terribilis. Next base: position 634,989,377 of record NW_027362762.1, read on the forward strand.
CGTCAGCGGAATTCTGAGAACAATGGAAGAGTTCCGAAGCATTTTTAAACTTCAGCAGAATTCCGAGAACAATGGAGGCGTTCTGAAGCATTTTTAAACGTCAGCAGAATTCTCAGAACATTGGAAGAGTTCCGAAGCATTTTTAAACTTCAGCGGAATTCCGAGAAAAATGGAAGAGTTCCGAAGCATTTTTAAACGTCATCGGAATGCCGAGAAAAATGGAACAGTTCCGAAGCATTTTTAAACTGCAGCGGAATTCCTAGAACAATGGAAGAGTACTGATGCATTTTTAAACTTCAGCGGAATTTCTAGAACAATGGAAGAGTTCCGAAGCATTTTAAAATTTCAGCTGAATTCTGAGAACAGTGGAAGAGTTCCGAAGCATTTTTAAACTTTAGCAGAATTCCGAGAACAATGGAGGCGTTTCGAAGCATTTTTAAACGTCAGCAGAATTCTCAGAACAATGGAAAAGCTCTGAAGCATTTTAAAATTTCAGCTGAATTCCGAGAACAGTGGAAGAGTTCCGAAGCATTTTTAAACTTTAGCAGATTTCCGAGAACAATGGAGGCGTTCCGAAGCATTTTTAAACATCAGCGGAATTCTCAGAACAATGGAAGTGTTCCGAAGCATTTTTAAACTTCAGCAGAATTCCGAGAACAATGGAAGAGTTCCGAAGCATTTTTAAACTTCAGCGGAATTCCGAGAACAAAGAAAGAGTTCCGAAGCAATTTTGATCTTCAGCAGAATTCCGAGAACAATGGAAGAGTTCTGAAGCATTTTTAAACATCAGCGGAATGCTGAGAACAATGGAAGAGTTCCGACGCATTTTTAAACGTCAGCGGAATTCCAAGAACAATGGAAGAGATCTGAAGCATTTTTAAACTTCAGCGGAATGCCGAGAACAATGGAAAAGTTCCGACGCATTTTTAAAGGTCAGCGGAATTCCGAGAACAATGTAAGAGATCTGAAGCATTTTTAAACTTCAGCGGAATTTCGAGAGCAATGGAAGAGTTCCGAAGCATTTTTATACATCTGCGGAATTCTGAGAACAATGGAAGAGTTCCGAAGCACTTTTAAACTTCAGCAGAATTCCGAGAACAATGGAGGCATTCCGAAGCATTTTTAAACGTCAGCAGTATTCTCAGAACAATGGAAGAGCTCCAAAGCATTTTTAAACTTCAGCAGAATTCCGAGAAAAATGGAAAAGTTCCGAAGCATTTTTAAACTGCAGCGGAATTCCTAGAACAATGGAAGAGTTCTGATGCATTTTTAAACTTCAGCGGAATTTCTAGAACAATGGAAGAGTTCCGAAGCATTTTAAAATTTCAGCAGAATTCCGAGAACAGTGGAAGAGTTCCGAAGCATTTTTAAACTTTAGCAGAATTCCGAGAACAATGGAGGCGTTCCGAAGCATTTTTAAACGTCAGCGGAATTCTCAGAACAATGGAAGAGTTCTGATGCATTTTTAAACTTCAGGGGAATTTCTAGAACAATGGAAGAGTTCCGAAGCATTTTTAAACATCAGCGGAATTCTGAGAACAATGGAAGAGTTCCGAAGCATTTTTAACTTCAGCAGAATTCCGAGAACAATGGAAGAGTTCCGAAGCATTTTTAAACGTCAGCGGAATGAAGAGAACAATGGAAGAGTTCCGACGCATTTTTAAAGGTCAGCGGAATTCCGAGAACAATGTAAGAGATCTGAAGCATTTTTAAACTTCAGCGGAATTTCGAGAGCAATGGAAGAGTTCCGAAGCATTTTTAAACATCTGCGGAATTCTGAGAAGAATGGAAGAGTTCCGAAGCATTTTTAAACTTCAGCGGAATTTCTAGAACAATGGAAGAGTTCCGAAGCATTTTAAAATTTCAGCAGAATTCCGAGAACAGTGGAAGAGTTCCGAAGCATTTTTAAACTTTAGCAGAATTCCGAGAACAATGGAGGCATTCCGAAGCATTTTTAAACGTCAGCGGAATTCTCAGAACAATGGAAGTGTTCCGAAGCATTTTTAAACTTCAGCAGAATGCCGAGAACAATGGAAGAGTTCCGAAGCATTTTTAAACTTCAGCGGAATTCCGAGAAAAATGGAAGAGTTCCGAAGCATTTTTAAACTTCAGCAGAATTCCGAGAACAATGGAAGAGTTCCGAAGCATTTTAAAATTTCAGCAGAATTCCGAGAACAGTGGAAGAGTTCCGAAGCATTTTTAAACTTTAGCAGATTTCCGAGAACAATGGAGGCGTTCCGAAGCATTTTTAAACATCAGCGGAATTCTCAGAACAATGGAAGTGTTCCGAAGCATTTTTAAACTTCAGCAGAATTCCGAGAACAATGGAAGAGTTCCGAAGCATTTTTAAACTTCAGCGGAATTCCGAGAACAAAGAAAGAGTTCCGAAGCAATTTTGATCTTCAGCGGAATTCCGAGAACAATGGAAGAGTTCTGAAGCATTTTTAAACATCAGCGGAATGCCGAGAACAATGGAAGAGTTCCGACGCATTTTTAAACGTCAGCGGAATTCCGAGAACAATGGAAGAGATCTGAAGCATTTTTATACTTCAGCGGAATGCCGAGAACAATGGAAAAGTTCCGACGCATTTTTAAAGGTCAGCGGAATTCCGAGAACAATGTAAGAGATCTGAAGCATTTTTAAACTTCAGCGGAATTTCGAGAGCAATGGAAGAGTTCCGAAGCATTTTTAAACATCTGCGGAATTCTGAGAACAATGGAAGAGTTCCGAAGCATTTTTAAACTTCAGCAGAATTCTGAGAACAATGGAAGAGTTCCGAAGCATTTTTAAACTTTAGCGGAATTCCGAGAAAAATGGAAGTGTTCCGAAGCATTTTTAAACTTCAGCAGAATTCCGAGAACAATGGAAGAGTTCCGAAGCATTTTTAAACTTCTGCGGAATTCCGAGAAAAAAGGAAGAGTTCCGAAGCATTTTTAAATGTCAGCGTAATTCTGAGAACAATGGAAGAGTTCCGAAGCATTTTTAATCTTCAGCGGAATTCCAAGAACAATGGAACAGTTCCGAAGCATTTTTAACTTCAGCAGAATTCCGAGAACAATGGAAGAGTTCCGAAGCATTTTTAAACTTCAGCAGAATTCCGAGAACAATGGAAGAGTTCCGAAGTATTTTTAAACGTCATCGGAATGCCGAGAACAATGGAAGAGTTCCAAAGCATTTTTAAACATCAGCGGAATTCCTAGAACAATGGAAGAGTTCTGAAGCATTTTTAAACTTCAGCGGAATTCCGAGAACAATGGAAGAGTTCCAAAGCATTTTTAAACTTCAGCGGAATTCCGAGAAAATTGGAAGAGTTCCGAAGAATTTTTAAACTTCAGCGGAATTCCGAGAACAATGGAAGAGTTCTGAAGCATTTTTAAACTTCAGTGGAATTTCGAGAACAATGGAAGAGTTCCAAAGCATTTTTACTTCAGCAGAATTTCGAGAGCAATGGATGAGTTCCGAAGCATTTTTAAACATCTGCGGAATTCTGAGAACAATGGAAGACTTCCGAAGCATTTTTAAATTTCAGCGGAATTTCGAGAACAATGGAAGAGTTCCGAAGCATTTTTAAACGTCAGCGTAATTCTGAGAACAATGGAAGAGTTCCGAAGCATTTTTAAACTTCAGCAGAATTCCGAGAACAATGGAGGCGTTCTGAAGCATTTTTAAACGTCAGCAGAATTCTCAGAACATTGGAAGAGTTCCGAAGCATTTTTAAACTTCAGCGGAATTCCGAGAACAATGGAAGAGTTCCGAAGGATTTTTAAACGTCATCGGAATGCCGAGAAAAATGGAACAGTTCCGAAGCATTTTTAAACTGCAGCGGAATTCCTAGAACAATGGAAGAGTTCCGAAGCATTTTAAAATTTCAGCTGAATTCCGAGAACAGTGGAAGAGTTCCGAAGCATTTTTAAACTTTAGCAGAATTCCGAGAACAATGGAGGCGTTACGAAGCATTTTTAAACGTCAGCAGAATTCTCAGAACAATGGAAAAGCTCTGAAGCATTTTAAAATTTCAGCTGAATTCCGAGAACAGTGGAAGAGTTCCGAAGCATTTTTAAACTTTAGCAGATTTCCGAGAACAATGGAGGCGTTCCGAAGCATTTTTAAACATCAGCGGAATTCTCAGAACAATGGAAGTGTTCCGAAGCATTTTTAAACTTCAGCAGAATTCCGAGAACAATGGAAGAGTTCCGAAGCATTTTTAAACTTCAGCGGAATTCCGAGAACAAAGAAAGAGTTCCGAAGCAATTTTGATCTTCAGCAGAATTCCGAGAACAATGGAAGAGTTCTGAAGCATTTTTAAACGTCAGCGGAATGCCGAGAACAATGGAAGAGTTCCGACGCATTTTTAAACGTCAGCGGAATTCCGAGAACAATGGAAGAGATCTGAAGCATTTTTAAACTTCAGCGGAATGCCGAGAACAATGGAAAAGTTCCGACGCATTTTTAAAGGTCAGCGGAATTCCGAGAACAATGTAAGAGATCTGAAGCATTTTTAAACTTCAGCGGAATTTCGAGAGCAATGGAAGAGTTCCGAAGCATTTTTATACATCTGCGGAATTCTGAGAACAATGGAAGAGTTCCGAAGCATTTTTAAACTTCAGCAGAATTCCGAGAACAATGGAGGCATTCCGAAGCATTTTTAAACGTCAGCAGTATTCTCAGAACAATGGAAGAGCTCCAAAGCATTTTTAAACTTCAGCAGAATTCCGAGAAAAATGGAAAAGTTCGGAAGCATTTTTAAACTGCAGCGGAATTCCTAGAACAATGGAAGAGTTCTGATGCATTTTTAAACTTCAGCGGAATTTCTAGAACAATGGAAGAGTTCCGAATCATTTTAAAATTTCAGCAGAATTCCGAGAACAGTGGAAGAGTTCCGAAGCATTTTTAAACTTTAGCAGAATTCCGAGAACAATGGAGGCGTTCCGAAGCATTTTTAAACGTCAGCGGAATTCTCAGAACAATGGAAGAGTTCTGATGCATTTTTAAACTTCAGGGGAATTTCTAGAACAATGGAAGAGTTCCGAAGCATTTTTAAATGTCAGCGGAATTCCGAGAACAATGGAAGAGATCTGAAGCATTTTTAAACTTCAGCGGAATTTTGAGAACAATGGAAGAGTTCCGAAGCATTTTTAAACGTCAGCGGAATTCTGAGAACAATGGAAGAGTTCCAAAGCATTTTTAATCTTCAGCGGAATTCCGAGAACAATGGAACAGTTCCGAAGCATTTTTAACTTCAGCAGAATTCCGAGAACAATGGAAGAGTTCCGAAGCATTTTTAAACTTCAGCGGAATTCCGAGAAAAATGGAAGAGTTGCGAAGCATTTTTAACTTCAGCGGAATGCCGAGAACAATGGAAGAGTTCCGACGCATTTTTAAAGGTCAGCGGAATTCCGAGAACAATGTAAGAGATCTGAAGCATTTTTAAACTTCAGCGGAATTTCGAGAGCAATGGAAGAGTTCCGAAGCATTTTTAAACATCTGCGGAATTCTGAGAACAATGGAAGAGTTCCCAAGTATTTTTAAACTTCAGCAGAATTCCGAGAACAATGGAAGAGTTCCGAAGCATTTTTAAACTTCAGCGGAATTCCGAGAAAGATGGAAGTGTTCCGAAGCATTTTTAAACTTCAGCAGAAGTCGGAGAACAATGGAAGAGTTCCGAAGCATTTTTAAACTTCTGCGGAATTCCGAGAAAAATGGAAGAGTTCCGAAGCATTTTTAAACTTCAGCGGAATTCCGAGAACAATGGAAGAGTTCCGAAGCATTTTTAAATGTCAGCAGTATGCCGAGAACAATGGAAGAGTTCCGACGCATTTTTAAACGTCAGCAGAATTCTCAGAACATTGGAAGAGTTCCGAAGCATTTTTAAACTTCAGCTGAATTCCGAGAAAAATGGAAGAGTTCCGAAGCATTTCTAAACTTCTGCGGAATTCCGAGAACAATGGAAGAGTTCCGAAGCATTTTTAAACGTCAGCGGAATTCCGAGAACAATGGAAGAGTTCCGAAGCATTTTTAAACATCTGCGGAATTCTGAGAAGAATGGAAGAGTTCCAAAGCATTTTTAACTTCAGCAGAATTCCGAGAACAATGGAAGAGTTCCAAAGTATTTTTAAACGTCAGCGGAATGCCGAGAACAATGGAAGAGTTCCGAAGCATTTTTAAACATCAGCGGAATTCCGAGAACAATGGAAGAGTTCTGAAGCATTTTTAAACTTCAGCGGAATTTCGAGAACAATGGAAGAGTTCCGAAGCATTTTTAAACGTCAGTGGAATTCTGAGAACAATGGAGGCGTTCCGAAGCATTTTTAAACGTCAGCAGAATTCTCAGAACATTGGAAGAGTTCCGAAGCATTTTTAAATGTCAGCAGTATGCCGAGAACAATGGAAGAGTTCCGACGCATTTTTAAACGTCAGCAGAATTCTCAGAACATTGGAAGAGTTCCGAAGCATTTTTAAACTTCAGCTGAATTCTGAGAAAAATGGAAGAGTTCCGAAGCATTTTTAAACTTCAGCGAAATTCCGAGAACAATGGAAGAGTTCCGAAGCATTTTTAAACGTCAGCGGAATTCCGAGAACAATGGAAGAGTTCCGAAGCATTTTTAAACATCTGCGGAATTCTGAGAAGAATGGAAGAGTTCCAAAGCATTTTTAACTTCAGCAGAATTCCGAGAACAATGGAAGAGTTCCGAAGTATTTTTAAACGTCAGCGGAATGCCGAGAACAATGGAAGAGTTCCGAAGCATTTTTAAACATCAGCGGAATTCCGAGAACAATGGAAGAGTTCTGAAGCATTTTTAAACTTCAGCGGAATTTCGAGAACAATGGAAGAGTTCCGAAGCATTTTTAAACGTCAGTGGAATTCTGAGAACAATGGAGGCGTTCCGAAGCATTTTTAAACGTCAGCAGAATTCTCAGAACACTGGAAGAGTTCCGAAGCATTTTTAAACTGCAGCGGAATTCCTAGAACAATGGAAGAGTTCCGAAGCATTTTTAAACATCAGCGGAATTCCGAGAACATAGGAAGAGTTCCGATGCATTTTTGATCTTCAGCGGAATTCCGAGAACAATGGAAAAGTTCCGAAGCATTTTTAAACGTCAGCAGAATGCCGAGAACAATGGAAGAGTTCCGACGCATTTTTAAATGTTAGCGGAATTCCGAGAACAACGGAAGAGATCTGAAGCATTTTTAAACTTCAGCGGAATTTCGAGAACAATGGAAGAGTTCCGAAGCATTTTTAACTTCAGCAGAATTCCGAGAACAATGGAAGAATTCCGAAGTATTTTTAAACGTCAGCGGAATTCCGAGAACAATGGAAGAGTTCCGAAGCATTTTTAAATGTCAGCGGAATGCCGAGAACAATGGAAGAGTTCCGACGCATTTTTAAACGTCAGCGGAATTCCGAGAACAATGGAAGAGATCTGAAGCATTTTTAAACTTCAGCGGAATTTTGAGAACAATGGAAGAGTTCCGAAGCATTTTTAAACGTCAGCGGAATTCTGAGAACAATGGAAGAGTTCCGAAGCATTTTTAATCTTCAGCGGAATTCCGAGAACAATGGAACAGTTCCGAATCATTTTTAACTTCAGCAGAATTCCGAGAACAATGGAAGAGTTCCGAAGCATTTTTAAACTTCAGCGGAATTCCGAGAAAAATGGAAGAGTTGCGAAGCATTTTTAACTTCAGCGGAATGCCGAGAACAATGGAAGAGTTCCGAAGCATTTTTAAATGTCAGCGGAATTCCGAGAACAATGGAAGAGATCTGAAGCATTTTTAAACTTCAGCGGAATTTTGAGAACAATGGAAGAGTTCCGAAGCATTTTTAAACGTCAGCGGAATTCTGAGAACAATGGAAGAGTTCCGAAGCATTTTTAAACATCTGCGGAATTCTGAGAACAATGGAAGATTTCCGAAGCATTTTTAAACTTCAGCAGAATTCCGAGAACAATGGAAGAGTTCCGAAGCATTTTTAAACTTCAGCGGAATTCCGAGAAAGATGGAAGTGTTCCGAAGCATTTTTAAACTTCAGCAGAAGTCGGAGAACAATGGAAGAGTTCCGAAGCATTTTTAAACTTCTGCGGAATTCCGAGAAAAATGGAAGAGTTCCGAAGCATTTTTAAACTTCAGCGGAATTCCGAGAACAATGGAAGAGTTCCGAAGCATTTTTAAATGTCAGCAGTATGCCGAGAACAATGGAAGAGTTCCGACGCATTTTTAAATGTCAGCGGAATTCCGAGAACAATGGAAGAGTTCCGAAGCATTTTTAAACATCAGCGGAATTCCGAGAACATAGGAAGAGTTCCGATGCAATTTTGATCTTCAGCGGAATTCCGAGAACAATGGAAAAGTTCCGAAGCATTTTTAAACGTCAGCGTAATTCTGAGAACAATGGAAGAGTTCCGAAGCATTTTTAATCTTCAGCGGAATTCCGAGAACAATGGAACAGTTCCGAAGCATTTTTAACTTCAGCAGAATTCCGAGAACAATGGAAGAGTTCCGAAGCATTTTTAAACTTCAGCAGAATTCCGAGAACAATGGAAGAGTTCCGAAGTATTTTTAAACGTCATCGGAATGCCGAGAACAATGGAAGAGTTCCGACGCATTTTTAAACGTCAGCGTAATTCTGAGAACAATGTAAGAGATCTGAAGCATTTTTAAACTTCAGCGGAATTTCGAGAGCAATGGAAGAGTTCCGAAGCATTTTTAAACATCTGCGGAATTCTGAGAAGAATGGAAGAGTTCCGAAGCATTTTTAACTTCAGCTGAATTCCGAGAACAATGGAAGAGTTCCAAAGTATTTTTAAACGTCAGCGGAATGCCGAGAACAATGGAAGAGTTCCGAAGCATTTTTAAACATCAGCGGAATTCCGAGAACAATGGAAGAGTTCTGAAGCATTTTTAAACTTCAGCGGAATTTCGAGAACAATGGAAGAGTTCCGACGCATTTTTAAACGTCAGCGGAATTCTGAGAACAATGGAGGCGTTCCGAAGCATTTTTAAACGTCAGCAGAATTCTCAGAACATTGGAAGAGTTCCGAAGCATTTTTAAACTTCAGCTGAATTCCGAGAAAAATGGAAGAGTTCCAAAGCATTTTTAAACTTCTGCGGAATTCCGAGAAAAATGGAAGAGTTCCGAAGCATTTTTAAACTTCAGCGGAATTCCGAGAACAATGGAAGAGTTCTGAAGCATTTTTAAACTTCAGCGGAATTTCGAGAACAATGGAAGAGTTCCGACGCATTTTGAAACGTCAGCGGAATTCTGAGAACAATGGAGGCGTTCCGAAGCATTTTTAAACGTCAGCAGAATTCTCAGAACATTGGAAGAGTTCCGAAGCATTTTTAAACTTCAGCTGAATTCCGAGAAAAATGGAAGAGTTCCGAAGCATTTTTAAACGTCAGCGGAATTCCGAGAACAATGGAAGAGTTCCGAAGCATTTTTAAACTTCAGCGGAATTCCGAGAACAATGGAAGAGTTCCGAAGCATTTTTAAATGTCAGCGGAATGCCGAGAGCAATGGAAGAGTTCCGACGCATTTTTAAACGTCAGCGGAATTCCGAGAACAATGGAAGAGATCTGAAGCATTTTTAAACTTCAGCGGAATTTTGAGAACAATGGAAGAGTTCCGAAGCATTTTTAAACGTCAGCGGAATTCTGAGAACAATGGAAGAGTTCCAAAGCATTTTTAATCTTCAGCGGAATTCCGAGAACAATGGAACAGTTCCGAAGCATTTTTAACTTCAGCAGAATTCCGAGAACAATGGAAGAGTTACGAAGCATTTTTAAACGTCAGCGGAATTCCGAGAACAATGGAAGAGTTCCGAAGCATTTTTAAATGTCAGCGGAATGCCGAGAGCAATGGAAGAGTTCCGACGCATTTTTAAACGTCAGCGGAATTCCGAGAACAATGGAACAGATCCGAAGCATTTTTAACTTCAGCAGAATTCCGAGAACAATGGAAGAGTTCCGAAGCATTTTTAAACTTCAGCGGAATTCCGAGAACAATGGAAGAGTTCCGAAGCATTTTTAAATGTCAGCGGAATGCCGAGAGCAATGGAAGAGTTCCGACGCATTTTTAAACGTCAGCGGAATTCCGAGAACAATGGAAGAGATCTGAAGCATTTTTAAACTTCAGCGGAATTTTGAGAACAATGGAAGAGTTCCGAAGCATTTTTAAACGTCAGCGGAATTCTGAGAACAATGGAAGAGTTCCAAAGCATTTTTAATCTTCAGCGGAATTCCGAGAACAATGGAACAGTTCCGAAGCATTTTTAACTTCAGCAGAATTCCGAGAACAATGGAAGAGTTCCGAAGCATTTTTAAACTTCAGCGGAATTCCGAGAAAAATGGAAGAGTTGCGAAGCATTTTTAACTTCAGCGGAATGCCGAGAACAATGGAAGAGTTCCGACGCATTTTTAAAGGTCAGCGGAATTCCGAGAACAATGTAAGAGATCTGAAGCATTTTTAAACTTCAGCGGAATTTCGAGAGCAATGGAAGAGTTCCGAAGCATTTTTAAACATCTGCGGAATTCTGAGAACAATGGAAGAGTTCCGAAGCATTTTTAAACATCAGCGGAATTCTGAGAACAATGGAAGAGTTCTGAAGCATTTTTAAACTTCAGCGGAATTTCGAGAACAATGGAAGAGTTCCGAAGCATTTTTAAACGTCAGCGTAATTCTGAGAACAATGGAAGAGTTCCGAAGCATTTTTAAACATCAGCGGAATTCTGAGAACAATGGAAGAGTTCTGAAGCATTTTTAAACTTCAGCGGAATTTCAAGAACAATGGAAGAGTTCCGACGCATTTTTAAACGTCAGCGGAATTCTGAGAACAATGGAGGCGTTCCGAAGCATTTTTAAACGTCAGCAGAATTCTCAGAACATTGGAAGAGTTCCGAAGCATTTTTAAACTTCAGCGGAATTCCGAGAAAAATGGAAGAGTTCCGAAGCATTTTTAAACTTCAGCGGAATTCCGAGAACAATGGAAGAGTTCCGAAGCATTTTTAAACGTCAGCGGAATTCCGAGAACAATGGAAGAGTTCCGAAGCATTTTTAAACTTCAGCGGAATTCCGAGAACAATGGAAGAGTTCCGAAGCATTTTTAAATGTCAGCGGAATGCCGAGAACAATGGAAGAGATCTGAAGCATTTTTAAACTTCAGCGGAATTTTGAGAACAATGGAAGAGTTCCGAAGCATTTTTAAACGTCAGCGGAATTCTGAGAACAATGGAAGAGTTCCGAAGCATTTTTAAACATCTGCGGAATTCTGAGAACAATGGAAGATTTCCGAAGCATTTTTAAACTTCAGCAGAATTCCGAGAACAATGGAAGAGTTCCGAAGCATTTTTAAACTTCAGCGGAATTCCGAGAAAGATGGAAGTGTTCCGAAGCATTTTTAAACTTCAGCAGAAGTCGGAGAACAATGGAAGAGTTCCGAAGCATTTTTAAACTTCTGCGGAATTCCGAGAAAAATGGAAGAGTTCCGAAGCATTTTTAAACTTCAGCGGAATTCCGAGAACAATGGAAGAGTTCCGAAGCATTTTTAAATGTCAGCAGTATGCCGAGAACAATGGAAGAGTTCCGACGCATTTTTAAATGTCAGCGGAATTCCGAGAACAATGGAAGAGTTCCGAAGCATTTTTAAACATCAGCGGAATTCCGAGAACATAGGAAGAGTTCCGATGCAATTTTGATCTTCAGCGGAATTCCGAGAACAATGGAAAAGTTCCGAAGCATTTTTAAACGTCAGCAGAATGCCGAGAACAATGGAAGAGTTCCGACGCATTTTTAAATGTCAGCGGAATTCCGAGAACAATGGAAGCGATCTGAAGCATTTTTAAACTTCAGCGGAATTTCGAGAACAATGGAAGAGTTCCGAAGCATTTTTAAACGTCAGCGTAATTCTGAGAACAATGGAAGAGTTCCGAAGCATTTTTAATCTTCAGCGGAATTCCGAGAACAATGGAACAGTTCCGAAGCATTTTTAACTTCAGCAGAATTCCGAGAACAATGGAAGAGTTCCGAAGCATTTTTAAACTTCAGCAGAATTCCGAGAACAATGGAAGAGTTCCGAAGTATTTTTAAACGTCATCGGAATGCCGAGAACAATGGAAGAGTTCCGACGCATTTTTAAACGTCAGCGTAATTCTGAGAACAATGTAAGAGATCTGAAGCATTTTTAAACTTCAGCGGAATTTCGAGAGCAATGGAAGAGTTCCGAAGCATTTTTAAACATCTGCGGAATTCTGAGAAGAATGGAAGAGTTCCGAAGCATTTTTAACTTCAGCTGAATTCCGAGAACAATGGAAGAGTTCCAAAGTATTTTTAAACGTCAGCGGAATGCCGAGAACAATGGAAGAGTTCCGAAGCATTTTTAAACATCAGCGGAATTCCGAGAACAATGGAAGAGTTCTGAAGCATTTTTAAACTTCAGCGGAATTTCGAGAACAATGGAAGAGTTCCGACGCATTTTTAAACGTCAGCGGAATTCTGAGAACAATGGAGGCGTTCCGAAGCATTTTTAAACGTCAGCAGAATTCTCAGAACATTGGAAGAGTTCCGAAGCATTTTTAAACTTCAGCTGAATTCCGAGAAAAATGGAAGAGTTCCGAAGCATTTTTAAACTTCTGCGGAATTCCGAGAAAAATGGAAGAGTTCCGAAGCATTTTTAAACTTCAGCGGAATTCCGAGAACAATGGAAGAGTTCTGAAGCATTTTTAAACTTCAGCGGAATTTCGAGAACAATGGAAGAGTTCCGACGCATTTTGAAACGTCAGCGGAATTCTGAGAACAATGGAGGCGTTCCGAAGCATTTTTAAACGTCAGCAGAATTCTCAGAACATTGGAAGAGTTCCGAAGCATTTTTAAACTTCAGCTGAATTCCGAGAAAAATGGAAGAGTTCCGAAGCATTTTTAAACGTCAGCGGAATTCCGAGAACAATGGAAGAGTTCCGAAGCATTTTTAAACTTCAGCGGAATTCCGAGAACAATGGAAGAGTTCCGAAGCATTTTTAAATGTCAGCGGAATGCCGAGAGCAATGGAAGAGTTCCGACGCATTTTTAAACGTCAGCGGAATTCCGAGAACAATGGAAGAGATCTGAAGCATTTTTAAACTTCAGCGGAATTTTGAGAACAATGGAAGAGTTCCGAAGCATTTTTAAACATCAGCGGAATTCTGAGAACAATGGAAGAGTTCCAAAGCATTTTTAATCTTCAGCGGAATTCCGAGAACAATGGAACAGTTCCGAAGCATTTTTAACTTCAGCAGAATTCCGAGAACAATGGAAGAGTTACGAAGCATTTTTAAACGTCAGCGGAATTCCGAGAACAATGGAAGAGTTCCGAAGCATTTTTAAATGTCAGCGGAATGCCGAGAGCAATGGAAGAGTTCCGACGCATTTTTAAACGTCAGCGGAATTCCGAGAACAATGGAACAGATCCGAAGCATTTTTAACTTCAGCAGAATTCCGAGAACAATGGAAGAGTTCCGAAGCATTTTTAAACTTCAGCAGAAGTCGGAGAACAATGGAAGAGTTCCGAAGCATTTTTAAACTTCTGCGGAATTCCGAGAAAAATGGAAGAGTTCCGAAGCATTTTTAAACTTCAGCGGAATTCCGAGAACAATGGAAGAGTTCTGAAGCATTTTTAAACTTCAGCGGAATTTCGAGAACAATGGAAGAGTTCCGACGCATTTTTAAACGTCAGCGGAATTCTGAGAACAATGGAGGCGTTCCGAAGCATTTTTAAACGTCAGCAGAATTCTCAGAACATTGGAAGAGTTCCGAAGCATTTTTAAACTTCAGCTGAATTCCGAGAAAAATGGAAGAGTTCCGAAGCATTTTTAAACTTCAGCGGAATTCCGAGAACAATGGAAGAGTTCCGAAGCATTTTTAAACGTCAGCGGAATTCTGAGAACAATGGAAGAGTTCCGAAGCATTTTTAAACTTCAGCGGAATTCCGAGAACAATGGAAGAGTTCCGAAGCATTTTTAAATGTCAGCGGAATGCCGAGAGCAATGGAAGAGTTCCGACGCATTTTTAAACGTCAGCGGAATTCCGAGAACAATGGAAGAGATCTGAAGCATTTTTAAACTTCAGCGGAATTTTGAGAACAATGGAAGAGTTCCGAAGCATTTTTAAACGTCAGCGGAATTCTGAGAACAATGGAAGAGTTCCAAAGCATTTTTAATCTTCAGCGGAATTCCGAGAACAATGGAACAGTTCCGAAGCATTTTTAACTTCAGCAGAATTCCGAGAACAATGGAAGAGTTCCGAAGCATTTTTAAACTTCAGCGGAATTCCGAGAAAAATGGAAGAGTTGCGAAGCATTTTTAACTTCAGCGGAATGCCGAGAACAATGGAAGAGTTCCGACGCATTTTTAAAGGTCAGCGGAATTCCGAGAACAATGTAAGAGATCTGAAGCATTTTTAAACTTCAGCGGAATTTCGAGAGCAATGGAAGAGTTCCGAAGCATTTTTAAACATCTGCGGAATTCTGAGAACAATGGAAGAGTTCCGAAGCATTTTTAAACTTCAGCAGAATTCCGAGAACAATGGAAGAGTTCCGAAGCATTTTTAAACTTCAGCGGAATTCCGAGAAAGATGGAAGTGTTCCGAAGCATTTTTAAACTTCAGCAGAAGTCGGAGAACAATGGAAGAGTTCCGAAGCATTTTTAAACTTCTGCGGAATTCCGAGAATAATGGAAGAGTTCCGAAGCATTTTTAAACTTCAGCGGAATTCCGAGAACAATGGAAGAGTTCCGAAGCATTTTTAAATGTCAGCAGTATGCCGAGAACAATGGAAGAGTTCTGACGCATTTTTAAACGTCAGCAGAATTCTCAGAACATTGGAAGAGTTCCGAAGCATTTTTAAACTTCAGCTGAATTCCGAGAAAAATGGAAGAGTTCCGAAGCATTTTTAAACTTCAGCGGAATTCCGAGAACAATGGAAGAGTTCCGAAGCATTTTTAAACGTCAGCGGAATTCCGAGAACAATGGAAGAGTTCCGAAGCATTTTTAAACTTCAGCGGAATTCCGAGAACAATGGAAGAGTTCCGAAGCATTTTTAAATGTCAGCGGAATGCCGAGAGCAATGGAAGAGTTCCGACGCATTTTTAAACGTCAGCGGAATTCCGAGAACAATGGAAGAGATCTGAAGCATTTTTAAACTTCAGCGGAATTTTGAGAACAATGGAAGAGTTCCGAAGCATTTTTAAACGTCAGCGGAATTCTGAGAACAATGGAAGAGTTCCAAAGCATTTTTAATCTTCAGCGGAATTCCGAGAACAATGGAACAGTTCCGAAGCATTTTTAACTTCAGCAGAATTCCGAGAACAATGGAAGAGTTCCGAAGCATTTTTAAACTTCAGCGGAATTCCGAGAAAAATGGAAGAGTTGCGAAGCATTTTTAACTTCAGCGGAATGCCGAGAACAATGGAAGAGTTCCGACGCATTTTTAAAGGTCAGCGGAATTCCGAGAACAATGTAAGAGATCTGAAGCATTTTTAAACTTCAGCGGAATTTCGAGAGCAATGGAAGAGTTCCGAAGCATTTTTAAACATCTGCGGAATTCTGAGAACAATGGAAGAGTTCCGAAGCATTTTTAAACTTCAGCAGAATTCCGAGAACAATGAAAGAGTTCCGAAGCATTTTTAAACTTCAGCGGAATTCCGAGAAAGATGGAAGTGTTCCGAAGCATTTTTAAACTTCAGCAGAAGTCGGAAAACAATGGAAGAGTTCCGAAGCATTTTTAAACTTCTGCGGAATTCCGAGAAAAATGGAAGAGTTCCGAAGCATTTTTAAACTTCAGCGGAATTCCGAGAACAATGGAAGAGTTCCGAAGCATTTTTAAATGTCAGCAGTATGCCGAGAACAATGGAAGAGTTCCGACGCATTTTTAAACGTCAGCAGAATTCTCAGAACATTGGAAGAGTTCCGAAGCATTTTTAAACTTCAGCTGAATTCCGAGAAAAATGGAAGAGTTCCGAAGCATTTTTAAACTTCAGCGGAATTCCGAGAACAATGGAAGAGTTCCGAAGCATTTTTAAACGTCAGCGGAATTCCGAGAACAATGGAAGAGTTCCGAAGCATTTTTAAACTTCAGCGGAATTCCGAGAACAATGGAAGAGTTCCGAAGCATTTTTAAATGTCAGCGGAATGCCGAGAACAATGGAAGAGTTCCGACGCATTTTTAAACGTCAGCGGAATTCCGAGAACAATGGAAGAGATCTGAAGCATTTTTAAACTTCAGCGGAATTTTGAGAACATTGGAAGAGTTCCGAAGCATTTTTAAACGTAAGCGGAATTCTGAGAACAATGGAAGAGTTCCAAAGCATTTTTAATCTTCAGCGGAATTCCGAGAACAATGGAACAGTTCCGAAGCATTTTTAACTTCAGCAGATTTCCGAGAACAATGGAAGAGTTCCGAAGCATTTTTAAACTTCAGCGGAATTCCGAGAAAAATGGAAGAGTTGCGAAGCATTTTTATCTTCAGCGGAATGCCGAGAACAATGGAAGAGTTCCGACGCATTTTTAAAGGTCAGCGGAATTCTGAGAACAATGTAAGAGATCTGAAGCATTTTTAAACTTCAGCGGAATTTCGAGAGCAATGGAAGAGTTCCGAAGCATTTTTAAACATCTGCGGAATTCTGAGAACAATGGAAGAGTTCCGAAGCATTTTTAAACTTCAGCAGAATTCCGAGAACAATGGAAGAGTTCCGATGCATTTTTAAACTTCTGCGGAATTCCGAGAAAAATGGAAGAGTTCCGAAGCATTTTTAAACTTCAGCGGAATTCCGAGAACAATGGAAGAGTTCCGAAGCAGTTTTAAACGTCAGCAGTATGCCGAGAACAATGGAAGAGTTCCGACGCATTTTTAAACGTCAGCGGAATTCCGAGAACAATGGAAGAGATCTGAAGCATTTTTAAACTTCAGCGGAATTTTGAGAACAATGGAAGAGTTCCGAAGCATTTTTAAACGTCAGCGGAATTCTGAGAACAATGGAAGAGTTCCGAAGCTTTTTTAATCTTCAGCGGAATTCCGAGAACAATGGAAGAGTTCCGAAGCATTTTTAAACATCAGCGGAATTCCGAGAACATAGGAAGAGTTCCGATGCATTTTTGATCTTCAGCGGAATTCCGAAAACAATGGAAGAGTTCCGAAGCATTTTTAAACGTCAGCAGTATGCCGAGAACAATGGAAGAGTTCCGACGCATTTTTAAACGTCAGCGGAATTCCGAGAACAATGTAAGAGATCTGAAGCATTTTTAAACTTCAGCGGAATTTCGAGGACGATGGAAGTGTTCCGAAGCATTTTTAAACTTCAGCAGAAGTCGGAGAACAATGGAAGAGTTCCGAAGCATTTTTAAACTTCTGCGGAATTCCGAGAAAAATGGAAGAGTTCCGAAGCATTTTTAAACTTCAGCGGAATTCCGAGAACAATGGAAGAGTTCCGAAGCATTTTTAAATGTCAGCAGTATGCCGAGAACAATGGAAGAGTTCCGACGCATTTTTAAACGTCAGCAGAATTCTCAGAACATTGGAAGAGTTCCGAAGCATTTTTAAACTTCAGCTGAATTCCGAGAAAAATGGAAGAGTTCCGAAGCATTTTTAAACTTCAGCGGAATTCCGAGAACAATGGAAGAGTTCCGAAGCATTTTTAAACGTCAGCGGAATTCCGAGAACAATGGAAGAGTTCCGAAGCATTTTTAAACTTCAGCGGAATTCCGAGAACAATGGAAGAGTTCCGAAGCATTTTTAAATGTCAGCGGAATGCCGAGAGCAATGGAAGAGTTCCGATGCATTTTTAAACGTCAGCGGAATTCCGAGACCAATGGAAGAGATCTGAAGCATTTTTAAACTTCAGCGGAATTTTGAGAACAATGGAAGAGTTCCGAAGCATTTTTAAACGTCAGCGGAATTCTGAGAACAATGGAAGAGTTCCAAAGCATTTTTAATCTTCAGCGGAATTCCGAGAACAATGGAACAGTTCCGAAGCATTTTTAACTTCAGCAGAATTCCGAGAACAATGGAAGAGTTCCGAAGCATTTTTAAACTTCAGCGGAATTCCGAGAAAAATGGAAGAGTTGCGAAGCATTTTTAACTTCAGCGGAATGCCGAGAACAATGGAAGAGTTCCGACGCATTTTTAAAGGTCAGCGGAATTCCGAGAACAATGTAAGAGATCTGAAGCATTTTTAAACTTCAGCGGAATTTCGAGAGCAATGGAAGAGTTCCGAAGCATTTTTAAACATCTGCGGAATTCTGAGAACAATGGAAGAGTTCCGAAGCATTTTTAAACTTCAGCAGAATTCCGAGAACAATGAAAGAGTTCCGAAGCATTTTTAAACTTCAGCGGAATTCCGAGAAAGATGGAAGTGTTCCGAAGCATTTTTAAACTTCAGCAGAAGTCGGAGAACAATGGAAGAGTTCCGAAGCATTTTTAAACTTCTGCGGAATTCCGAGAAAAATGGAAGAGTTCCGAAGCATTTTTAAACTTCAGCGGAATTCCGAGAACAATGGAAGAGTTCCGAAGCATTTTTAAATGTCAGCAGTATGCCGAGAACAATGGAAGAGTTCCGACGCATTTTTAAACGTCAGCAGAATTCTCAGAACATTGGAAGAGTTCCGAAGCATTTTTAAACTTCAGCTGAATTCCGAGAAAAATGGAAGAGTTCCGAAGCATTTTTAAACTTCAGCGGAATTCCGAGAACAATGGAAGAGTTCCGAAGCATTTTTAAACGTCAGCGGAATTCCGAGAACAATGGAAGAGTTCCGAAGCATTTTTAAACTTCAGCGGAATTCCGAGAACAATGGAAGAGTTCCGAAGCATTTTTAAATGTCAGCGGAATGCCGAGAACAATGGAAGAGTTCCGACGCATTTTTAAACGTCAGCGGAATTCCGAGAACAATGGAAGAGATCTGAAGCATTTTTAAACTTCAGCGGAATTTTGAGAACATTGGAAGAGTTCCGAAGCATTTTTAAACGTAAGCGGAATTCTGAGAACAATGGAAGAGTTCCAAAGCATTTTTAATCTTCAGCGGAATTCCGAGAACAATGGAACAGTTCCGAAGCATTTTTAACTTCAGCAGATTTCCGAGAACAATGGAAGAGTTCCGAAGCATTTTTAAACTTCAGCGGAATTCCGAGAAAAATGGAAGAGTTGCGAAGCATTTTTATCTTCAGCGGAATGCCGAGAACAATGGAAGAGTTCCGACGCATTTTTAAAGGTCAGCGGAATTCCGAGAACAATGTAAGAGATCTGAAGCATTTTTAAACTTCAGCGGAATTTCGAGAGCAATGGAAGAGTTCCGAAGCATTTTTAAACATCTGCGGAATTCTGAGAACAATGGAAGAGTTCCGAAGCATTTTTAAACTTCAGCAGAATTCCGAGAACAATGGAAGAGTTTCGATGCATTTTTAAACTTCTGCGGAATTCCGAGAAAAATGGAAGAGTTCCGAAGCATTTTTAAACTTCAGCGGAATTCCGAGAACAATGGAAGAGTTCCGAAGCAGTTTTAAACGTCAGCAGTATGCCGAGAACAATGGAAGAGTTCCGACGCATTTTTAAACGTCAGCGGAATTCCGAGAACAATGGAAGAGGTCTGAAGCATTTTTAAACTTCAGCGGAATTTTGAGAACAATGGAAGAGTTCCGAAGCATTTTTAAACGTCAGCGGAATTCTGAGAACAATGGAAGAGTTCCGAAGCTTTTTTAATCTTCAGCGGAATTCCGAGAACAATGGAAGAGTTCCGAAGCATTTTTAAACATCAGCGGAATTCCGAGAACATAGGAAGAGTTCCGATGCATTTTTGATCTTCAGCGGAATTCCGAAAACAATGGAAGAGTTCCGAAGCATTTTTAAACGTCAGCAGAATGCCGAGAACAATGGAAGAGTTCCGACGCATTTTTAAATGTCAGCGGAATTCCGAGAACAATGGAAGCGATCTGAAGCATTTTTAAACTTCAGCGGAATTTCGAGAACAATGGAAGAGTTCCGAAGCATTTTTAAACGTCAGCGTAATTCTGAGAACAATGGAAGAGTTCCGAAGCATTTTTAATCTTCAGCGGAATTCCGAGAACAATGGAACAGTTCCGAAGCATTTTTAACTTCAGCAGAATTCCGAGAACAATGGAAGAGTTCCGAAGCATTTTTAACTTCAGCTGAATTCCGAGAACAATGGAAGAGTTCCGAAGCATTTTTAAACATCAGCGGAATTCCGAGAACAATGGAAGAGTTCTGAAGCATTTTTAAACTTCAGCGGAATTTCGAGAACAATGGAAGAGTTCCGACGCATTTTTAAACGTCAGCGGAATTCTGAGAACAATGGAGGCGTTCCGAAGCATTTTTAAACGTCAGCAGAATTCTCAGAACATTGGAACAGTTCCGAAGCATTTTTAAACTTCAGCTGAATTCCGAGAAAAATGGAAGAGTTCCGAAGCATTTTTAAACTTCAGCGGAATTCCGAGAACAATGGAAGAGTTCCGAAGCATTTTTAAACGTCAGCGGAATTCCGAGAACAATGGAAGAGTTCCGAAGCATTTTTAAACTTCAGCGGAATTCCGAGAACAATGGAAGAGTTCCGAAGCATTTTTAAATGTCACCGGAATGCCGAGAACAATGGAAGAGTTCCGACGCATTTTTAAATGTCAGCGGAATTCCGAGAACAATGGAAGAGATCTGAAGCATTTTTAAACTTCAGCGGAATTTTGAGAACAATGGAAGTTCCGAAGCATTTTTAAACGTCAGCGGAATTCTGAGAACAATGGAAGAGTTCCGAAGCATTTTTAAACTTCAGCAGAATTCCGAGAACAATGGAAGAGTTCCGAAGCATTTTTAAACTTCAGCGGAATTCCGAGAAAGATGGAAGTGTTCCGAAGCATTTTTAAACTTCAGCAGAAGTCGGAGAACAATGGAAGAGTTCCGAAGCATTTTTAAACTTCTGCGGAATTCCGAGAAAAATGGAAGAGTTCCGAAGCATTTTTAAACTTCAGCGGAATTCCGAGAACAATGGAAGAGTTCTGAAGCATTTTTAAACTTCAGCGGAATTTCGAGAACAATGGAAGAGTTCCGACGCATTTTTAAACGTCAGCGGAATTCTGAGAACAATGGAGGCGTTCCGAAGCATTTTTAAACGTCAGCAGAATTCTCAGAACATTGGAAGAGTTCCGAAGCATTTTTAAACTTCAGCTGAATTCCGAGAAAAATGGAAGAGTTCCGAAGCATTTTTAAACTTCAGCGGAATTCCGAGAACAATGGAAGAGTTCCGAAGCATTTTTAAACGTCAGCGGAATTCCGAGAACAATGGAAGAGTTCCGAAGCATTTTTAAACTTCAGCGGAATTCCGAGAACAATGGAAGAGTTCCGAAGCATTTTTAAATGTCAGCGGAATGCCGAGAGCAATGGAAGAGATCTGAAGCATTTTTAAACGTCAGCGGAATTCCGAGAACAATGGAAGAGATCTGAAGCATTTTTAAACTTCAGCGGAATTTTGAGAAGAATGGAAGAGTTCCGAAGCATTTTTAAACGTCAGCGGAATTCTGAGAACAATGGAAGAGTTCCAAAGCATTTTTAATCTTCAGCGGAATTCCGAGAACAATGGAACAGTTCCGAAGCATTTTTAACTTCAGCAGAATTCCGAGAACAATGGAAGAGTTCCGAAGCATTTTTAAACTTCAGCGGAATTCCGAGAAAAATGGAAGAGTTGCGAAGCATTTTTAACTTCAGCGGAATGCCGAGAACAATGGAAGAGTTCCGACGCATTTTTAAAGGTCAGCGGAATTCCGAGAACAATGTAAGAGATCTGAAGCATTTTTAAACTTCAGCGGAATTTCGAGAGCAATGGAAGAGTTCCGAAGCATTTTTAAACATCTGCGGAATTCTGAGAACAATGGAAGAGTTCCGAAGCATTTTTAAACTTCAGCAGAATTCCGAGAACAATGGAAGAGTTCCGAAGCATTTTTAAACTTCAGCGGAATTCCGAGAAAGATGGAAGTGTTCCGAAGCATTTTTAAACTTCAGCAGAAGTCGGAGAACAATGGAAGAGTTCCGAAGCATTTTTAAACTTCTGCGGAATTCCGAGAAAAATGGAAGAGTTCCGAAGCATTTTTAAACTTCAGCGGAATTCCGAGAACAATGGAAGAGTTCCGAAGCATTTTTAAATGTCAGCAGTATGCCGAGAACAATGGAAGAGTTCCGACGCATTTTTAAACGTCAGCAGAATTCTCAGAACATTGGAAGAGTTCCGAAGCATTTTTAAACTTCAGCTGAATTCCGAGAAAAATGGAAGAGTTCCGAAGCATTTTTAAACTTCAGCGGAATTCCGAGAACAATGGAAGAGTTCCGAAGCATTTTTAAACGTCAGCGGAATTCCGAGAACAATGGAAGAGTTCCGAAGCATTTTTAAACTTCAGCGGAATTCCGAGAACAATGGAAGAGTTCCGAAGCATTTTTAAATGTCAGCGGAATGCCGAGAACAATGGAAGAGTTCCGACGCATTTTTAAACTTCAGCGGAATTCCGAGAACAATGGAAGAGATCTGAAGCATTTTTAAACTTCAGCGGAATTTTGAGAACATTGGAAGAGTTCCGAAGCATTTTTAAACGTAAGCGGAATTCTGAGAACAATGGAAGAGTTCCAAAGCATTTTTAATCTTCAGCGGAATTCCGAGAACAATGGAACAGTTCCGAAGCATTTTTAACTTCAGCAGATTTCCGAGAACAATGGAAGAGTTCCGAAGCATTTTTAAACTTCAGCGGAATTCCGAGAAAAATGGAAGAGTTGCGAAGCATTTTTATCTTCAGCGGAATGCCGAGAACAATGGAAGAGTTCCGACGCATTTTTAAAGGTCAGCGGAATTCCGAGAACAATGTAAGAGATCTGAAGCATTTTTAAACTTCAGCGGAATTTCGAGAGCAATGGAAGAGTTCCGAAGCATTTTTAAACATCTGCGGAATTCTGAGAACAATGGAAGAGTTCCGAAGCATTTTTAAACTTCAGCAGAATTCCGAGAACAATGGAAGAGTTCCGATGCATTTTTAAACTTCTGCGGAATTCCGAGAAAAATGGAAGAGTTCCGAAGCATTTTTAAACTTCAGCGGAATTCCGAGAACAATGGAAGAGTTCCGAAGCAGTTTTAAACGTCAGCAGTATGCCGAGAACAATGGAAGAGTTCCGACGCATTTTTAAACGTCAGCGGAATTCCGAGAACAATGGAAGAGATCTGAAGCATTTTTAAACTTCAGCGGAATTTTGAGAACAATGGAAGAGTTCCGAAGCATTTTTAAACGTCAGCGGAATTCTGAGAACAATGGAAGAGTTCCGAAGCTTTTTTAATCTTCAGCGGAATTCCGAGAACAATGGAAGAGTTCCGAAGCATTTTTAAACATCAGCGGAATTCCGAGAACATAGGAAGAGTTCCGATGCATTTTTGATCTTCAGCGGGATTCCGAAAACAATGGAAGAGTTCCGAAGCATTTTTAAACGTCAGCAGAATGCCGAGAACAATGGAAGAGTTCCGAAGCATTTTTAAATGTCAGCGGAATTCCGAGAACAATGGAAGCGATCTGAAGCATTTTTAAACTTCAGCGGAATTTCGAGAACAATGGAAGAGTTCCGAAGCATTTTTAAACGTCAGCGTAATTCTGAGAACAATGGAAGAGTTCCGAAGCATTTTTAATCTTCAGCGGAATTCCGAGAACAATGGAACAGTTCCGAAGCATTTTTAACTTCAGCAGAATTCCGAGAACAATGGAAGAGTTCCGAAGCATTTTTAAACTTCAGCAGAATTCCGAGAACAATGGAAGAGTTCCGAAGTATTTTTAAACGTCATCGGAATGCCGAGAACAATGGAAGAGTTCCGATGCATTTTTAATGGTCAGCGGAATTCCGAGAACAATGTAAGAGATCTGAAGCATTTTTAAACTTCAGCGGAATTTCGAGAGCAATGGAAGAGTTCCGAAGCATTTTTAAACATCTGCGGAATTCTGAGAAGAATGGAAGAGTTCCGAAGCATTTTTAACTTCAGCAGAATTCCGAGAACAATGGAAGAGTTCCGAAGCATTTTTAAACGTCCGCGGAATGCCGAGAACAATGGAAGATTTCCGAAGCATTTTTAAACATCAGCGGAATTCTGAGAACAATGGAAGAGTTCTGAAGCATTTTTAAACTTCAGCGGAATTTCAAGAACAATGGAAGAATTCCGACGCATTTTTAAACAACAGCGGAATTCTGAGTACAATGGAGGCGTTCCGAAGCATTTTTAAACGTCAGCAGAATTCTCAGAACATTGGAAGAGTTCCGAAGCATTTTTAAACTTCAGCGGAATTCCGAGAAAAATGGAAGAGTTCCGAAGCATTTTTAAACTTCAGCGGAATTCCGAGAACAATGGAAGAGTTCCGAAGCATTTTTAAACGTCAGCGGAATTCCGAGAACAATGGAAGAGTTCCGAAGCATTTTTAAACTTCAGCGGAATTCCGAGAACAATTTAAGAGTTCCGAAGCATTTTTAAATGTCAGCGGAATGCCGAGAACAATGGAAGAGATCTGAAGCATTTTTAAACTTCAGCGGAATTTTGAGAACAATGGAAGAGTTCCGAAGCATTTTTAAACGTCAGCGGAATTCTGAGAACAATGGAAGAGTTCCAAAGCATTTTTAATCTTCAGCGGAATTCCGAGAACAATGTAAGAGTTCCGAAGCATTTTTAAATGTCAGCTGTATGCCGAGAACAATGGAAGAGTTCCGACGCATTTTTAAACGTCAGCAGAATTCTCAGAACATTGGAAGAGTTCCGAAGCATTTTTAAACTTCAGCTGAATTCCGAGAAAAATGGAAGAGTTCCGAAGCATTTTTAAACTTCAGCGGAATTCCGAGAACAATGGAAGAGTTCCGAAGCATTTTTAAACGTCAGCGGAATTCCGAGAACAATGGAAGAGTTCCGAAGCATTTTTAAACTTCAGCGGAATTCCGAGAACAATGGAAGAGTTCCGAAGCATTTTTAAATGTCAGCGGAATGCCGAGAACAATGGAAGAGTTCCGACGCATTTTTAAACGTCAGCGGAATTCCGAGAACAATGGAAGAGATCTGAAGCATTTTTAAACTTCAGCGGAATTTTGAGAACATTGGAAGAGTTCCGAAGCATTTTTAAACGTAAGCGGAATTCTGAGAACAATGGAAGAGTTCCAAAGCATTTTTAATCTTCAGTGGAATTCCGAGAACAATGGAACAGTTCCGAAGCATTTTTAACTTCAGCAGATTTCCGAGAACAATGGAAGAGTTCCGAAGCATTTTTAAACTTCAGCGGAATTCCGAGAAAAATGGAAGAGTTGCGAAGCATTTTTATCTTCAGCGGAATGCCGAGAACAATGGAAGAGTTCCGACGCATTTTTAAAGGTCAGCAGAATTCCGAGAACAATGTAAGAGATCTGAAGCATTTTTAAACTTCAGCGGAATTTCGAGAGCAATGGAAGAGTTCCGAAGCATTTTTAAACATCTGCGGAATTCTGAGAACAATGGAAGAGTTCCGAAGCATTTTTAAACTTCAGCAGAATTCCGAGAACAATGGAAGAGTTCCGATGCATTTTTAAACTTCTGCGGAATTCCGAGAAAAATGGAAGAGTTCCGAAGCATTTTTAAACTTCAGCGGAATTCCGAGAACAATGGAAGAGTTCCGAAGCAGTTTTAAACGTCAGCAGTATGCCGAGAACAATGGAAGAGTTCCGACGCATTTTTAAACGTCAGCGGAATTCCGAGAACAATGGAAGAGATCTGAAGCATTTTTAAACTTCAGCGGAATTTTGAGAACAATGGAAGAGTTCCGAAGCATTTTTAAACTTCAGCTGAATTCCGAGAAAAATGGAAGAGTTCCGAAGCATTTTTAAACTTCAGCGGAATTCCGAGAACAATGGAAGAGTTCCGAAGCATTTTTAAACGTCAGCGGAATTCCGAGAACAATGGAAGAGTTCCGAAGCATTTTTAAACTTCAGCGGAATTCCGAGAACAATGGAAGAGTTCCGAAGCATTTTTAAATGTCAGCGGAATGCCGAGAACAATGGAAGAGTTCCGACGCATTTTTAAACGTCAGCGGAATTCCGAGAACAATGGAAGAGATCTGAAGCATTTTTAAACTTCAGCGGAATTTTGAGAACATTGGAAGAGTTCCGAAGCATTTTTAAACGTAAGCGGAATTCTGAGAACAATGGAAGAGTTCCAAAGCATTTTTAATCTTCAGCGGAATTCCGAGAACAATGGAACAGTTCCGAAGCATTTTTAACTTCAGCAGATTTCCGAGAACAATGGAAGAGTTCCGAAGCATTTTTAAACGTCAGCGGAATTCCGAGAACAATGGAAGAGTTCCGAAGCATTTTTAAACATCAGCGGAATTCCGAGAACATAGGAAGAGTTCCGATGCATTTTTGATCTTCAGCGGAATTCCGAAAACAATGGAAGAGTTCCGAAGCATTTTTAAACGTCAGCAGAATGCCGAGAACAATGGAAGAGTTCCGACGCATTTTTAAATGTCAGCGGAATTCCGAGAACAATGGAAGCGATCTGAAGCATTTTTAAACTTCAGCGGAATTTCGAGAACAATGGAAGAGTTCCGAAGCATTTTTAAACGTCAGCGTAATTCTGAGAAGAATGGAAGAGTTCCGAAGCATTTTTAATCTTCAGCGGAATTCCGAGAACAATGGAACAGTTCCGAAGCATTTTTAACTTCAGCAGAATTCCGAGAACAATGGAAGAGTTCCGAAGCATTTTTAAACTTCAGCAGAATTCCGAGAACAATGGAAGAGTTCCGAAGTATTTTTAAACGTCATCGGAATGCCGAGAACAATGGAAGAGTTCCGATGCATTTTTAATGGTCAGCGGAATTCCGAGAACAATGTAAGAGATCTGAAGCATTTTTAAGCTTCAGCGGAATTTCGAGAGCAATGGAAGAGTTCCGAAGCATTTTTAAACATCTGCGGAATTCTGAGAAGAATGGAAGAGTTCCGAAGCATTTTTAACTTCAGCAGAATTCCGAGAACAATGGAAGAGTTCCGAAGCATTTTTAAACGTCAGCGGAATGCCGAGAACAATGGAAGAGTTCCGAAGCATTTTTAAACATCAGCGGAATTCTGAGAACAATGGAAGAGTTCTGAAGCATTTTTAAACTTCAGCGGAATTTCAAGAACAATGGAAGAGTTCCGACGCATTTTTAAACGTCAGCGGAATTCTGAGAACAATGGAGGCGTTCCGAAGCATTTTTAAACGTCAGCAGAATTCTCAGAACATTGGAAGAGTTCCGAAGCATTTTTAAACTTCAGCTGAATTCCGAGAAAAATGGAAGAGTTCCGAAGCATTTTTAAACTTCAGCGGAATTCCGAGAACAATGGAAGAGTTCCGAAGCATTTTTAAACGTCAGCGGAATTCCGAGAACAATGGAAGAGTTCCGAAGCATTTTTAAACTTCAGCGGAATTCCGAGAACAATGGAAGAGTTCCGAAGCATTTTTAAATGTCAGCGGAATGCCGAGAACAATGGAAGAGTTCCGACGCATTTTTAAACGTCAGCGGAATTCCGAGAACAATGGAAGAGATCTGAAGCATTTTTAAACTTCAGCGGAATTTTGAGAACATTGGAAGAGTTCCGAAGCATTTTTAAACGTAAGCGGAATTCTGAGAACAATGGAAGAGTTCCAAAGCATTTTTAATCTTCAGCGGAATTCCGAGAACAATGGAACAGTTCCGAAGCATTTTTAACTTCAGCAGATTTCCGAGAACAATGGAAGAGTTCCGAAGCATTTTTAAACTTCAGCGGAATTCCGAGAAAAATGGAAGAGTTGCGAAGCATTTTTATCTTCAGCGGAATGCCGAGAACAATGGAAGAGTTCCGACGCATTTTTAAAGGTCAGCGGAATTCCGAGAACAATGTAAGAGATCTGAAGCATTTTTAAACTTCAGCGGAATTTCGAGAGCAATGGAAGAGTTCCGAAGCATTTTTAAACATCTGCGGAATTCTGAGAACAATGGAAGAGTTCCGAAGCATTTTTAAACTTCAGCAGAATTCCGAGAACAATGGAAGAGTTTCGATGCATTTTTAAACTTCTGCGGAATTCCGAGAAAAATGGAAGAGTTCCGAAGCATTTTTAAACTTCAGCGGAATTCCGAGAACAATGGAAGAGTTCCGAAGCAGTTTTAAACGTCAGCAGTATGCCGAGAACAATGGAAGAGTTCCGACGCATTTTTAAACGTCAGCGGAATTCCGAGAACAATGGAAGAGATCTGAAGCATTTTTAAACTTCAGCGGAATTTTGAGAACAATGGAAGAGTTCCGAAGCATTTTTAAACGTCAGCGGAATTCTGAGAACAATGGAAGAGTTCCGAAGCTTTTTTAATCTTCAGCGGAATTCCGAGAACAATGGAAGAGTTCCGAAGCATTTTTAAACATCAGCGGAATTCCGAGAACATAGGAAGAGTTCCGATGCATTTTTGATCTTCAGCGGAATTCCGAAAACAATGGAAGAGTTCCGAAGCATTTTTAAACGTCAGCAGAATGCCGAGAACAATGGAAGAGTTCCGACGCATTTTTAAATGTCAGCGGAATTCCGAGAACAATGGAAGCGATCTGAAGCATTTTTAAACTTCAGCGGAATTTCGAGAACAATGGAAGAGTTCCGAAGCATTTTTAAACGTCAGCGTAATTCTGAGAACAATGGAAGAGTTCCGAAGCATTTTTAATCTTCAGCGGAATTCCGAGAACAATGGAACAGTTCCGAAGCATTTTTAACTTCAGCAGAATTCCGAGAACAATGGAAGAGTTCCGAAGCATTTTTAACTTCAGCTGAATTCCGAGAACAATGGAAGAGTTCCGAAGCATTTTTAAACATCAGCGGAATTCCGAGAACAATGGAAGAGTTCTGAAGCATTTTTAAACTTCAGCGGAATTTCGAGAACAATGGAAGAGTTCCGACGCATTTTTAAACGTCAGCGGAATTCTGAGAACAATGGAGGCGTTCCGAAGCATTTTTAAACGTCAGCAGAATTCTCAGAACATTGGAACAGTTCCGAAGCATTTTTAAACTTCAGCTGAATTCCGAGAAAAATGGAAGAGTTCCGAAGCATTTTTAAACTTCAGCGGAATTCCGAGAACAATGGAAGAGTTCCGAAGCATTTTTAAACGTCAGCGGAATTCCGAGAACAATGGAAGAGTTCCGAAGCATTTTTAAACTTCAGCGGAATTCCGAGAACAATGGAAGAGTTCCGAAGCATTTTTAAATGTCACCGGAATGCCGAGAACAATGGAAGAGTTCCGACGCATTTTTAAATGTCAGCGGAATTCCGAGAACAATGGAAGAGATCTGAAGCATTTTTAAACTTCAGCGGAATTTTGAGAACAATGGAAGTTCCGAAGCATTTTTAAACGTCAGCGGAATTCTGAGAACAATGGAAGAGTTCCGAAGCATTTTTAAACTTCAGCAGAATTCCGAGAACAATGGAAGAGTTCCGAAGCATTTTTAAACTTCAGCGGAATTCCGAGAAAGATGGAAGTGTTCCGAAGCATTTTTAAACTTCAGCAGAAGTCGGAGAACAATGGAAGAGTTCCGAAGCATTTTTAAACTTCTGCGGAATTCCGAGAAAAATGGAAGAGTTCCGAAGCATTTTTAAACTTCAGCGGAATTCCGAGAACAATGGAAGAGTTCTGAAGCATTTTTAAACTTCAGCGGAATTTCGAGAACAATGGAAGAGTTCCGACGCATTTTTAAACGTCAGCGGAATTCTGAGAACAATGGAGGCGTTCCGAAGCATTTTTAAACGTCAGCAGAATTCTCAGAACATTGGAAGAGTTCCGAAGCATTTTTAAACTTCAGCTGAATTCCGAGAAAAATGGAAGAGTTCCGAAGCATTTTTAAACTTCAGCGGAATTCCGAGAACAATGGAAGAGTTCCGAAGCATTTTTAAATGTCAGCGGAATTCCGAGAACAATGGAAGAGTTCCGAAGCATTTTTAAACTTCAGCGGAATTCCGAGAACAATGGAAGAGTTCCGAAGCATTTTTAAATGTCAGCGGAATGCCGAGAGCAATGGAAGAGATCTGAAGCATTTTTAAACGTCAGCGGAATTCCGAGAACAATGGAAGAGATCTGAAGCATTTTTAAACTTCAGCGGAATTTTGAGAAGAATGGAAGAGTTCCGAAGCATTTTTAAACGTCAGCGGAATTCTGAGAACAATGGAAGAGTTCCAAAGCATTTTTAATCTTCAGCGGAATTCCGAGAACAATGGAACAGTTCCGAAGCATTTTTAACTTCAGCAGAATTCCGAGAACAATGGAAGAGTTCCGAAGCATTTTTAAACTTCAGCGGAATTCCGAGAAAAATGGAAGAGTTGCGAAGCATTTTTAACTTCAGCGGAATGCCGAGAACAATGGAAGAGTTCCGACGCATTTTTAAAGGTCAGCGGAATTCCGAGAACAATGTAAGAGATCTGAAGCATTTTTAAACTTCAGCGGAATTTCGAGAGCAATGGAAGAGTTCCGAAGCATTTTTAAACATCTGCGGAATTCTGAGAACAATGGAAGAGTTCCGAAGCATTTTTAAACTTCAGCAGAATTCCGAGAACAATGGAAGAGTTCCGAAGCATTTTTAAACTTCAGCGGAATTCCGAGAAAGATGGAAGTGTTCCGAAGCATTTTTAAACTTCAGCAGAAGTCGGAGAACAATGGAAGAGTTCCGAAGCATTTTTAAACTTCTGCGGAATTCCGAGAAAAATGGAAGAGTTCCGAAGCATTTTTAAACTTCAGCGGAATTCCGAGAACAATGGAAGAGTTCCGAAGCATTTTTAAATGTCAGCAGTATGCCGAGAACAATGGAAGAGTTCCGACGCATTTTTAAACGTCAGCAGAATTCTCAGAACATTGGAAGAGTTCCGAAGCATTTTTAAACTTCAGCTGAATTCCGAGAAAAATGGAAGAGTTCCGAAGCATTTTTAAACTTCAGCGGAATTCCGAGAACAATGGAAGAGTTCCGAAGCATTTTTAAACGTCAGC
Organism: Phyllobates terribilis; assembly: GCF_046119375.1. Classification (NCBI taxonomy): domain Eukaryota; kingdom Metazoa; phylum Chordata; class Amphibia; order Anura; family Dendrobatidae; genus Phyllobates; species Phyllobates terribilis. The sequence goes on from NW_027362762.1 coordinate 635,020,396, forward strand.
GGAATTCCGAGAACAATGGAAGAGTTCCGAAGCATTTTTAAACTTCAGCGGAATTCCGAGAACAATGGAAGAGTTCCGAAGCATTTTTAAATGTCAGCGGAATGCCGAGAACAATGGAAGAGTTCCGACGCATTTTTAAACTTCAGCGGAATTCCGAGAACAATGGAAGAGATCTGAAGCATTTTTAAACTTCAGCGGAATTTTGAGAACATTGGAAGAGTTCCGAAGCATTTTTAAACGTAAGCGGAATTCTGAGAACAATGGAAGAGTTCCAAAGCATTTTTAATCTTCAGCGGAATTCCGAGAACAATGGAACAGTTCCGAAGCATTTTTAACTTCAGCAGATTTCCGAGAACAATGGAAGAGTTCCGAAGCATTTTTAAACTTCAGCGGAATTCCGAGAAAAATGGAAGAGTTGCGAAGCATTTTTATCTTCAGCGGAATGCCGAGAACAATGGAAGAGTTCCGACGCATTTTTAAAGGTCAGCGGAATTCCGAGAACAATGTAAGAGATCTGAAGCATTTTTAAACTTCAGCGGAATTTCGAGAGCAATGGAAGAGTTCCGAAGCATTTTTAAACATCTGCGGAATTCTGAGAACAATGGAAGAGTTCCGAAGCATTTTTAAACTTCAGCAGAATTCCGAGAACAATGGAAGAGTTCCGATGCATTTTTAAACTTCTGCGGAATTCCGAGAAAAATGGAAGAGTTCCGAAGCATTTTTAAACTTCAGCGGAATTCCGAGAACAATGGAAGAGTTCCGAAGCAGTTTTAAACGTCAGCAGTATGCCGAGAACAATGGAAGAGTTCCGACGCATTTTTAAACGTCAGCGGAATTCCGAGAACAATGGAAGAGATCTGAAGCATTTTTAAACTTCAGCGGAATTTTGAGAACAATGGAAGAGTTCCGAAGCATTTTTAAACGTCAGCGGAATTCTGAGAACAATGGAAGAGTTCCGAAGCTTTTTTAATCTTCAGCGGAATTCCGAGAACAATGGAAGAGTTCCGAAGCATTTTTAAACATCAGCGGAATTCCGAGAACATAGGAAGAGTTCCGATGCATTTTTGATCTTCAGCGGGATTCCGAAAACAATGGAAGAGTTCCGAAGCATTTTTAAACGTCAGCAGAATGCCGAGAACAATGGAAGAGTTCCGAAGCATTTTTAAATGTCAGCGGAATTCCGAGAACAATGGAAGCGATCTGAAGCATTTTTAAACTTCAGCGGAATTTCGAGAACAATGGAAGAGTTCCGAAGCATTTTTAAACGTCAGCGTAATTCTGAGAACAATGGAAGAGTTCCGAAGCATTTTTAATCTTCAGCGGAATTCCGAGAACAATGGAACAGTTCCGAAGCATTTTTAACTTCAGCAGAATTCCGAGAACAATGGAAGAGTTCCGAAGCATTTTTAAACTTCAGCAGAATTCCGAGAACAATGGAAGAGTTCCGAAGTATTTTTAAACGTCATCGGAATGCCGAGAACAATGGAAGAGTTCCGATGCATTTTTAATGGTCAGCGGAATTCTGAGAAGAATGGAAGAGTTCCGAAGCATTTTTAACTTCAGCAGAATTCCGAGAACAATGGAAGAGTTCCGAAGCATTTTTAAACGTCCGCGGAATGCCGAGAACAATGGAAGATTTCCGAAGCATTTTTAAACATCAGCGGAATTCTGAGAACAATGGAAGAGTTCTGAAGCATTTTTAAACTTCAGCGGAATTTCAAGAACAATGGAAGAATTCCGACGCATTTTTAAACAACAGCGGAATTCTGAGTACAATGGAGGCGTTCCGAAGCATTTTTAAACGTCAGCAGAATTCTCAGAACATTGGAAGAGTTCCGAAGCATTTTTAAACTTCAGCGGAATTCCGAGAAAAATGGAAGAGTTCCGAAGCATTTTTAAACTTCAGCGGAATTCCGAGAACAATGGAAGAGTTCCGAAGCATTTTTAAACGTCAGCGGAATTCCGAGAACAATGGAAGAGTTCCGAAGCATTTTTAAACTTCAGCGGAATTCCGAGAACAATGGAAGAGTTCCGAAGCATTTTTAAATGTCAGCGGAATGCCGAGAACAATGGAAGAGATCTGAAGCATTTTTAAACTTCAGCGGAATTTTGAGAACAATGGAAGAGTTCCGAAGCATTTTTAAACGTCAGCGGAATTCTGAGAACAATGGAAGAGTTCCAAAGCATTTTTAATCTTCAGCGGAATTCCGAGAACAATGTAAGAGTTCCGAAGCATTTTTAAATGTCAGCTGTATGCCGAGAACAATGGAAGAGTTCCGACGCATTTTTAAACGTCAGCAGAATTCTCAGAACATTGGAAGAGTTCCGAAGCATTTTTAAACTTCAGCTGAATTCCGAGAAAAATGGAAGAGTTCCGAAGCATTTTTAAACTTCAGCGGAATTCCGAGAACAATGGAAGAGTTCCGAAGCATTTTTAAACGTCAGCGGAATTCCGAGAACAATGGAAGAGTTCCGAAGCATTTTTAAACTTCAGCGGAATTCCGAGAACAATGGAAGAGTTCCGAAGCATTTTTAAATGTCAGCGGAATGCCGAGAACAATGGAAGAGTTCCGACGCATTTTTAAACGTCAGCGGAATTCCGAGAACAATGGAAGAGATCTGAAGCATTTTTAAACTTCAGCGGAATTTTGAGAACATTGGAAGAGTTCCGAAGCATTTTTAAACGTAAGCGGAATTCTGAGAACAATGGAAGAGTTCCAAAGCATTTTTAATCTTCAGTGGAATTCCGAGAACAATGGAACAGTTCCGAAGCATTTTTAACTTCAGCAGATTTCCGAGAACAATGGAAGAGTTCCGAAGCATTTTTAAACTTCAGCGGAATTCCGAGAAAAATGGAAGAGTTGCGAAGCATTTTTATCTTCAGCGGAATGCCGAGAACAATGGAAGAGTTCCGACGCATTTTTAAAGGTCAGCAGAATTCCGAGAACAATGTAAGAGATCTGAAGCATTTTTAAACTTCAGCGGAATTTCGAGAGCAATGGAAGAGTTCCGAAGCATTTTTAAACATCTGCGGAATTCTGAGAACAATGGAAGAGTTCCGAAGCATTTTTAAACTTCAGCAGAATTCCGAGAACAATGGAAGAGTTCCGATGCATTTTTAAACTTCTGCGGAATTCCGAGAAAAATGGAAGAGTTCCGAAGCATTTTTAAACTTCAGCGGAATTCCGAGAACAATGGAAGAGTTCCGAAGCAGTTTTAAACGTCAGCAGTATGCCGAGAACAATGGAAGAGTTCCGACGCATTTTTAAACGTCAGCGGAATTCCGAGAACAATGGAAGAGATCTGAAGCATTTTTAAACTTCAGCGGAATTTTGAGAACAATGGAAGAGTTCCGAAGCATTTTTAAACTTCAGCTGAATTCCGAGAAAAATGGAAGAGTTCCGAAGCATTTTTAAACTTCAGCGGAATTCCGAGAACAATGGAAGAGTTCCGAAGCATTTTTAAACGTCAGCGGAATTCCGAGAACAATGGAAGAGTTCCGAAGCATTTTTAAACTTCAGCGGAATTCCGAGAACAATGGAAGAGTTCCGAAGCATTTTTAAATGTCAGCGGAATGCCGAGAACAATGGAAGAGTTCCGACGCATTTTTAAACGTCAGCGGAATTCCGAGAACAATGGAAGAGATCTGAAGCATTTTTAAACTTCAGCGGAATTTTGAGAACATTGGAAGAGTTCCGAAGCATTTTTAAACGTAAGCGGAATTCTGAGAACAATGGAAGAGTTCCAAAGCATTTTTAATCTTCAGCGGAATTCCGAGAACAATGGAACAGTTCCGAAGCATTTTTAACTTCAGCAGATTTCCGAGAACAATGGAAGAGTTCCGAAGCATTTTTAAACTTCAGCGGAATTCCGAGAAAAATGGAAGAGTTGCGAAGCATTTTTATCTTCAGCGGAATGCCGAGAACAATGGAAGAGTTCCGACGCATTTTTAAAGGTCAGCGGAATTCCGAGAACAATGTAAGAGATCTGAAGCATTTTTAAACTTCAGCGGAATTTCGAGAGCAATGGAAGAGTTCCGAAGCATTTTTAAACATCTGCGGAATTCTGAGAACAATGGAAGAGTTCCGAAGCATTTTTAAACTTCAGCAGAATTCCGAGAACAATGGAAGAGTTCCGATGCATTTTTAAACTTCTGCGGAATTCCGAGAAAAATGGAAGAGTTCCGAAGCATTTTTAAACTTCAGCGGAATTCCGAGAACAATGGAAGAGTTCCGAAGCAGTTTTAAACGTCAGCAGTATGCCGAGAACAATGGAAGAGTTCCGACGCATTTTTAAACGTCAGCGGAATTCCGAGAACAATGGAAGAGATCTGAAGCATTTTTAAACTTCAGCGGAATTTTGAGAACAATGGAAGAGTTCCGAAGCTTTTTTAATCTTCAGCGGAATTCCGAGAACAATGGAAGAGTTCCGAAGCATTTTTAAACATCAGCGGAATTCCGAGAACATAGGAAGAGTTCCGATGCATTTTTGATCTTCAGCGGAATTCCGAAAACAATGGAAGAGTTCCGAAGCATTTTTAAACGTCAGCAGAATGCCGAGAACAATGGAAGAGTTCCGACGCATTTTTAAATGTCAGCGGAATTCCGAGAACAATGGAAGCGATCTGAAGCATTTTTAAACTTCAGCGGAATTTCGAGAACAATGGAAGAGTTCCGAAGCATTTTTAAACGTCAGCGTAATTCTGAGAAGAATGGAAGAGTTCCGAAGCATTTTTAATCTTCAGCGGAATTCCGAGAACAATGGAACAGTTCCGAAGCATTTTTAACTTCAGCAGAATTCCGAGAACAATGGAAGAGTTCCGAAGCATTTTTAAACTTCAGCAGAATTCCGAGAACAATGGAAGAGTTCCGAAGTATTTTTAAACGTCATCGGAATGCCGAGAACAATGGAAGAGTTCCGATGCATTTTTAATGGTCAGCGGAATTCCGAGAACAATGGAAGAGTTCTGAAGCATTTTTAAACTTCAGCGGAATTTCAAGAACAATGGAAGAGTTCCGACGCATTTTTAAACGTCAGCGGAATTCTGAGAACAATGGAGGCGTTCCGAAGCATTTTTAAACGTCAGCAGAATTCTCAGAACATTGGAAGAGTTCCGAAGCATTTTTAAACTTCAGCGGAATTCCGAGAAAAATGGAAGAGTTCCGAAGCATTTTTAAACTTCAGCGGAATTCCGAGAACAATGGAAGAGTTCCGAAGCATTTTTAAACGTCAGCGGAATTCCGAGAACAATGGAAGAGTTCCGAAGCATTTTTAAACTTCAGCGGAATTCCGAGAACAATGGAAGAGTTCCGAAGCATTTTTAAATGTCAGCGGAATGCCGAGAACAATGGAAGAGATCTGAAGCATTTTTAAACTTCAGCGGAATTTTGAGAACAATGGAAGAGTTCCGAAGCATTTTTAAACGTCAGCGGAATTCTGAGAACAATGGAAGAGTTCCAAAGCATTTTTAATCTTCAGCGGAATTCCGAGAACAATGGAACAGTTCCGAAGCATTTTTAACTTCAGCAGAATTCCGACAACAATGGAAGAGTTCCGAAGCATTTTTAAATGTCAGCGGAATGCCGAGAACAATGGAAGAGTTCCGACGCATTTTTAAACGTCAGCGGAATTCCGAGAACAATGGAAGAGATCTGAAGCATTTTTAAACTTCAGCGGAATTTCGAGAGCAATGGAAGAGTTCCGAAGCATTTTTATACATCTGCGGAATTCTGAGAACAATGGAAGAGTTCCGAAGCATTTTTAAACTTCAGCAGAATTCCGAGAACAATGGAGGCATTCCGAAGCATTTTTAAACGTCAGCAGTATTCTCAGAACAATGGAAGAGCTCCAAAGCATTTTTAAACTTCAGCAGAATTCCGAGAAAAATGGAAGAGTTCCAAAGCATTTTTAAACTGCAGCGGAATTACTAGAACAATGGAAGAGTTCTGATGCATTTTTAAACTTCAGCGGAATTTCTAGAACAATGGAAGAGTTCCGAAGCATTTTAAAATTTCAGCAGAATTCCGAGAACAGTGGAAGAGTTCCGAAGCATTTTTAAACTTTAGCAGAATTCCGAGAACAATGGAGGCGTTCCGAAGCATTTTTAAACGTCAGCGGAATGCCGAGAACAATGGAAGAGTTCCGACGCATTTTTAAAGGTCAGCGGAATTCCGAGAACAATGTAAGAGATCTGAAGCATTTTTAAACTTCAGCGGAATTTCGAGAGCAATGGAAGAGTTCCGAAGCATTTTTAAACATCTGCGGAATTCTGAGAAGAATGGATGAGTTCCGAAGCATTTTTAACTTCAGCAGAATTCCGAGAACAATGGAAGAGTTCCCAAGTATTTTTAAACGTCAGCGGAATGCCGAGAACAATGGAAGAGTTCCGAAGCATTTTTAAACATCAGCGGAATTCCGAGAACAATGGAGGCATTCCGAAGCATTTTTAAACGTCAGCGGAATTCTCAGAAAAATGGAAGTGTTCCGAAGCATTTTTAAACTTCAGCAGAATTCCGAGAACAATGGAAGAGTTCCGAAGCATTTTTAAACTTCAGCCGAATTCCGAGAAAAATGGAAGAGTTCCGAAGCATTTTTAAACTTCAGCGGAATTCCGAGAACAATGGAAGAGTTCCGAAGCATTTTAAAATTTCAGCAGAATTCCGAGAACAGTGGAAGAGTTCCGAAGCATTTTTAAACTTCAGCCGAATTTCGAGAACAATGGAAGAGTTCCGAAGCATTTTTAAACGTCAGCGGAATTCTGAGAACAATGGAGGCGTTCTGAAGCATTTTTAAACGTCAGCAGAATTCTCAGAACACTGGAATAGTTCCGAAGCATTTTTAAACTTCAGCGGAATTCCGAGAAAAATGGAAGAGTTCCGAAGCATTTTTAAACTTCAGAGGAATTCCGAGAACAATGGAAGAGTTCCGAAGCATTTTAAACGTCAGCGGAATGCCGAGAAAAATGGAAGAGTTCCGAAGCATTTTTAAACTGCAGCGGAATTCCTAGAACAATGGAAGAGTTCTGATGCATTTTTAAACTGCAGCGGAATTCCTAGAACAATGGAAGAGTTCTGATGCATTTTTAAACTGCAGCGGAATTCCTAGAACAATGGAAGAGTTCCGAAGCATTTTTAAACTTCAGCGGAATGCCGAGAACAATGGAAGAGTTCCGACGCATTTTTAAACGTCAGCGGAATTCCGAGAACAATGGAAGAGTTCCGAAGCATTTTTAAACTTCAGCGGAATTCCGACAACAATGGAAGAGTTCCGAAGCATTTTTAAATGTCAGCGGAATGCCGAGAACAATGGAAGAGTTCCGACGCATTTTTAAAAGTCAGCGGAATTCCGAGAACAATGGAAGAGATCTGAAGCATTTTTAAACTTCAGCGGAATTTTGAGAACAATGGAAGAGTTCCGAAGCATTTTTAAACGTCAGCGGAATTCTGAGAACAATGGAAGAGTTCCGAAGCATTTTTAAACTTCAGCGGAATGCCGAGAACAATGGAAGAGTTCCGAAGCATTTTTAAACTTCAGCGGAATGCCGAGAACAATGGAAGAGTTCCGACGCATTTTTAAACGTCAGCGGAATTCCGAGAACAATGGAAGAGTTCCGAAGCATTTTTAAACTTCAGCGGAATTCCGACAACAATGGAAGAGTTCCGAAGCATTTTTAAATGTCAGCGGAATGCCGAGAACAATGGAAGAGTTCCGACGCATTTTTAAAAGTCAGCGGAATTCCGAGAACAATGGAAGAGATCTGAAGCATTTTTAAACTTCAGCGGAATTTTGAGAACAATGGAAGAGTTCCGAAGCATTTTTAAACGTCAGCGGAATTCTGAGAACAATGGAAGAGTTCCGAAGCATTTTTAATCTTCAGCGGAATTCCGAGAACAATGGAACAGTTCCGGAGCATTTTTAACTTCAGCAGAATTCCGAGAACAATGGAAGAGTTCCGAAGCATTTTTAAACTTCAGCGGAATTCCGAGAAAAATGGAAGAGTTGCGAAGCATTTTTAACTTCAGCGGAATGCCGAGAACAATGGAAGAGTTCCGACGCATTTTTAAAGGTCAGCGGAATTCCGAGAACAATGGAAGAGTTCCGAAGCATTTTTAAACTTTAGCGGAATTCCGAGAAAAATGGAAGTGTTCCGAAGCATTTTTAAACTTCAGCAGAATTCCGAGAACAATGGAAGAGTTCCGAAGCATTTTTAAACTTCTGCGGAATTCCGAGAAAAAAGGAAGAGTTCCGAAGCATTTTTAAATGTCAGCGTAATTCTGAGAACAATGGAAGAGTTCCGAAGTATTTTTAAACGTCATCGGAATGCCGAGAACAATGGAAGAGTTCCAAAGCATTTTTAAACATCAGCGGAATTCCGAGAACAATGGAAGAGTTCTGAAGCATTTTTAAACTTCAGCGGAATTCGGAGAACAATGGAAGAGTTCCAAAGCATTTTTAAACTTCAGCGGAATTCCGAGAAAAATGGAAGAGTTCCGAAGAATTTTTAAACTTCAGCGGAATTCCGAGAACAATGGAAGAGTTCTGAAGCATTTTTAAACTTCAGTGGAATTTCGAGAACAATGGAAGAGTTCCAAAACATTTTTACTTCAGCAGAATTTCGAGAGCAATGGAAGAGTTCCGAAGCATTTTTAAACATCTGCGGAATTCTGAGAACAATGGAAGACTTCCGAAGCATTTTTAAATTTCAGCGGAATTTCGAGAACAATGGAAGAGTTCCGAAGCATTTTTAAACGTCAGCGGAATTCTGAGAACAATGGAAGAGTTCCGAAGCATTTTTAAACTTCAGCAGAATTCCGAGAACAATGGAGGCGTTCTGAAGCATTTTTAAACGTCAGCAGAATTCTCAGAACAATGGAAGAGTTCCGAAGCATTTTTAAACTTCAGCGGAATTTCGATAACAATGGAAGAGTTCCGATGCATTTTTAAACTTCAGCGGAATTTCGAGAGCAATGGAAGAGTTCCGACGCATTTTCAAATGTCAGCAGAATTCTCAGAACAATGGAAGAGCTCCGAAGCATTTTTAAACTTCAGCGGAATTTCTAGAACAATGGAAGAGTTCCGAAGCATTTTAAAATTTCAGCAGAATATCGAGAACAGTGGAAGAGTTCCGAAGCAATTTTAAACTTTAGCAGAATTCCGAGAACAATGGAGGCATTCCGAAGCATTTTTAAACGTCAGCGGAATTCTCAGAAAAATGGAAGTGTTCCGAAGCATTTTTAAACTTCAGCAGAATTCCGAGAACAATGGAAGAGTTCCGAAGCATTTTTAAACTTCAGCCGAATTCCGAGAAAAATGGAAGAGTTCCGAAGCATTTTTAAACTTCAGCGGAATTCCGAGAACAATGGAAGAGTTCCGAAGCATTTTAAAATTTCAGCAGAATTCCGAGAACAGTGGAAGAGTTCCGAAGCATTTTTAAACTTTAGCAGATTTCCGAGAACAATGGAGGCGTTCCGAAGCATTTTTAAACATCAGCGGAATTCTCAGAACAATGGAAGTGTTCCGAAGCATTTTTAAACTTCAGCAGAATTCCGAGAACAATGGAAGAGTTCCGAAGCATTTTTAAACTTCAGCGGAATTCCGAGAACAAAGAAAGAGTTCCGAAGCAATTTTGATCTTCAGCGGAATTCCGAGAACAATGGAAGAGTTCTGAAGCATTTTTAAACGTCAGCGGAATGCCGAGAACAATGGAAGAGTTCCGACGCATTTTTAAACGTCAGCGGAATTCCGAGAACAATGGAAGAGATCTGAAGCATTTTTAAACTTCAGCGGAATGCCGAGAACAATGGAAAAGTTCCGACGCATTTTTGAAGGTCAGCGGAATTCCGAGAACAATGTAAGAGATCTGAAGCATTTTTAAACTTCAGCGGAATTTCGAGAGCAATGGAAGAGTTCCGAAGCATTTTTAAACGTCAGCGGAATTCTGAGAACAATGGAAGAGTTCCGAAGCATTTTTAAACTTCAGCGGAATGCCGAGAACAATGGAAGAGTTCCGACGCATTTTTAAACGTCAGCGGAATTCCGAGAACAATGGAAGAGTTCCGAAGCATTTTTAAACTTCAGCGGAATTCCGACAACAATGGAAGAGTTCCGAAGCATTTTTAAATGTCAGCGGAATGCCGAGAACAATGGAAGAGTTCCGACGCATTTTTAAAAGTCAGCGGAATTCCGAGAACAATGGAAGAGATCTGAAGCATTTTTAAACTTCAGCGGAATTTTGAGAACAATGGAAGAGTTCCGAAGCATTTTTAAACTTCAGCGGAATGCCGAGAACAATGGAAGAGTTCCGACGCATTTTTAAACGTCAGCGGAATTCCGAGAACAATGGAAGAGTTCCGAAGCATTTTTAAACTTCAGCGGAATTCCGACAACAATGGAAGAGTTCCGAAGCATTTTTAAATGTCAGCGGAATGCCGAGAACAATGGAAGAGTTCCGACGCATTTTTAAAAGTCAGCGGAATTCCGAGAACAATGGAAGAGATCTGAAGCATTTTTAAACTTCAGCGGAATTTTGAGAACAATGGAAGAGTTCCGAAGCATTTTTAAACGTCAGCGGAATTCTGAGAACAATGGAAGAGTTCCGAAGCATTTTTAATCTTCAGCGGAATTCCGAGAACAATGGAACAGTTCCGAAGCATTTTTAACTTCAGCAGAATTCCGAGAACAATGGAAGAGTTCCGAAGCATTTTTAAACTTCAGCGGTATTCCGAGAAAAATGGAAGAGTTCCGAAGCATTTTTAAACTTCTGCGGAATTCCGAGAAAAAAGGAAGAGTTCCGAAGCATTTTTAAATGTCAGCGTAATTCTGAGAACAATGGAAGAGTTCCGAAGTATTTTTAAACGTCATCGGAATGCCGAGAACAATGGAAGAGTTCCAAAGCATTTTTAAACATCAGCGGAATTCCGAGAACAATGGAAGAGTTCTGAAGCATTTTTAAACTTCAGTGGAATTTCGAGAACAATGGAAGAGTTCCGAAGCATTTTTAAACATCTGCGGAATTCTGAGAACAATGGAAGACTTCCGAAGCATTTTTAAATTTCAGCGGAATTTCGAGAACAATGGAAGAGTTCCGAAGCATTTTTAAACGTCAGCGGAATTCTGAGAACAATGGAAGAGTTCCGAAGCATTTTTAAACTTCAGCAGAATTCCGAGAACAATGGAGGCGTTCTGAAGCATTTTTAAACGTCAGCAGAATTCTCAGAACAATGGAAGAGTTCCGAAGCATTTTTAAACTTCAGCGGAATTTCCATAACAATGGAAGAGTTCCGATGCATTTTTAAACTTCAGCGGAATTTCGAGAGCAATGGAAGAGTTCCGACGCATTTTCAAATGTCAGCAGAATTCTCAGAACAATGGAAGAGCTCCGAAGCATTTTTAAACTTCAGCGGAATTTCTAGAACAATGGAAGAGTTCCGAAGCATTTTAAAATTTCAGCAGAATATCGAGAACAGTGGAAGAGTTCCGAAGCAATTTTAAACTTTAGCAGAATTCCGAGAACAATGGAGGCATTCCGAAGCATTTTTAAACGTCAGCGGAATTCTCAGAAAAATGGAAGTGTTCCGAAGCATTTTTAAACTTCAGCAGAATTCCGAGAACAATGGAAGAGTTCCGAAGCATTTTTAAACTTCAGCCGAATTCCGAGAAAAATGGAAGAGTTCCGAAGCATTTTTAAACTTCAGCGGAATTCCGAGAACAATTTAAGAGTTCCGAAGCATTTTAAAATTTCAGCAGAATTCCGAGAACAGTGGAAGAGTTCCGAAGCATTTTTAAACTTTAGCAGATTTCCGAGAACAATGGAGGCGTTCCGAAGCATTTTTAAACATCAGCGGAATTCTCAGAACAATGGAAGTGTTCCGAAGCATTTTTAAACTTCAGCAGAATTCCGAGAACAATGGAAGAGTTCCGAAGCATTTTTAAACTTCAGCGGAATTCCGAGAACAAAGAAAGAGTTCCGAAGCAATTTTGATCTTCAGCGGAATTCCGAGAACAATGGAAGAGTTCTGAAGCATTTTTAAACGTCAGCGGAATGCCGAGAACAATGGAAGAGTTCCGACGCATTTTTAAACGTCAGCGGAATTCCGAGAACAATGGAAGAGATCTGAAGCATTTTTAAACTTCAGCGGAATGCCGAGAACAATGGAAAAGTTCCGACGCATTTTTGAAGGTCAGCGGAATTCCGAGAACAATGTAAGAGATCTGAAGCATTTTTAAACTTCAGCGGAATTTCGAGAGCAATGGAAGAGTTCCGAAGCATTTTTATACATCTGCGGAATTCTGAGAACAATGGAAGAGTTCCGAAGCATTTTTAAACTTCAGCAGAATTCCGAGAACAATGGAGGCATTCCGAAGCATTTTTAAACGTCAGCAGTATTCTCAGAACAATGGAAGAGCTCCAAAGCATTTTTAAACTTCAGCAGAATTCCGAGAAAAATGGAAGAGTTCCGAAGCATTTTTAAACTGCAGCAGAATGCCGAGAACAATGGAAGAGTTCTGATGCATTTTTAAACTTCAGCGGAATTTCTAGAACAATGGAAGAGTTCCGAAGCATTTTAAAATTTCAGCAGAATTCCGAGAACAGTGGAAGAGTTCCGAAGCATTTTTAAACTTTAGCAGAATTCCGAGAACAATGGAGGCGTTCCGAAGCATTTTTAAACGTCAGCGGAATTCTCAGAACAATGGAAGAGTTCTGATGCATTTTTAAACTTCAGGGGAATTTCTAGAACAATGGAAGAGTTCCGAAGCATTTTTAAACATCAGCGGAATTCTGAGAACAATGGAAGAGTTCCGAAGCATTTTTAACTTCAGCAGAATTCCGAGAACAATGGAAGAGTTCCGAAGCATTTTTAAACGTCAGCGGAATGCCGAGAACAATGTAAGAGATCTGAAGCATTTTTAAACTTCAGCGGAATTTCGAGAGCAAGGGAAGAGTTCCGAAGCATTTTTAAACATCTGCGGAATTCTGAGAAGAATGGAAGAGTTCCGAAGCATTTTTAACTTCAGCAGAATTCCGAGAACAATGGAAGAGTTCCAAGTATTTTTAAACGTCAGTGGAATTCTGAGAACAATGGAGGCGTTCCGAAGCATTTTTAAACGTCAGCAGAATTCTCAGAACATTGGAAGAGTTCCGAAGCATTTTTAAACTGCAGCGGAATTCCTAGAACAATGGAAGAGTTCCAAAGCATTTTTAAACATCAGCGGAATTCCGAGAACATAGGAAGAGTTCCGATGCATTTTTGATCTTCAGCGGAATTCCGAGAACAATGGAAGAGTTCCGAAGCATTTTTAAACGTCAGCAGAATGCCGAGAACAATGGAAGAGTTCCGACGCATTTTTAAATGTTAGCGGAATTCTGAGAACAATGGAAGCGATCTGAAGCATTTTTAAACTTCAGCGGAATTTCGAGAACAATGGAAGAATTCCGAAGCATTTTTAAACGTCAGCGTAATTCTGAGAACAATGGAAGAGTTCCGAAGCATTTTTAATCTTCAGCGGAATTCCGAGAACAATGGAACAGTTCCGAAGCATTTTTAACTTCAGCAGAATTCCGAGAACAATGGAAGAGTTCCGAAGCATTTTTAAACTTCAGCAGAATTCCGAGAACAATGGAAGAGTTCCGAAGTATTTTTAAACGTCATCGGAATGCCGAGAACAATGGAAGAGTTCCGACGCATTTTTAAAGGTCAGCGGAATTCCGAGAACAATGTAAGAGATCTGAAGCATTTTTAAACTTCAGCGGAATTTCGAGAGCAATGGAAGAGTTCCGAAGCATTTTTATACATCTGCGGAATTCTGAGAACAATGGAAGAGTTCCGAAGCATTTTTAAACTTCAGCAGAATTCCGAGAACAATGGAGGCATTCCGAAGCATTTTTAAACGTCAGCAGTATTCTCAGAACAATGGAAGAGCTCCAAAGCATTTTTAAACTTCAGCAGAATTCCGAGAAAAATGGAAGAGTTCCGAAGCATTTTTAAACTGCAGCGGAATTCCTAGAACAATGGAAGAGTTCTGATGCATTTTTAAACTTCAGCGGAATTTCTAGAACAATGGAAGAGTTCCGAAGCATTTTAAAATTTCAGCAGAATTCCGAGAACAGTGGAAGAGTTCCGAAGCATTTTTAAACTTTAGCAGAATTCCGAGAACAATGGAGGCGTTCCGAAGCATTTTTAAACGTCAGCGGAATTCTCAGAACAATGGAAGAGTTCTGATGCATTTTTAAACTTCAGGGGAATTTCTAGAACAATGGAAGAGTTCCGAAGCATTTTTAAACATCAGCGGAATTCTGAGAACAATGGAAGAGTTCCGAAGCATTTTTAACTTCAGCAGAATTCCGAGAACAATGGAAGAGTTCCGAAGCATTTTTAAACGTCAGCGGAATGCCGAGAACAATGTAAGAGATCTGAAGCATTTTTAAACTTCAGCGGAATTTCGAGAGCAAGGGAAGAGTTCCGAAGCATTTTTAAACATCTGCGGAATTCTGAGAAGAATGGAAGAGTTCCGAAGCATTTTTAACTTCAGCAGAATTCCGAGAACAATGGAAGAGTTAAAAGTATTTTTAAACGTCAGTGGAATTCTGAGAACAATGGAGGCGTTCCGAAGCATTTTTAAACGTCAGCAGAATTCTCAGAACATTGGAAGAGTTCCGAAGCATTTTTAAACTGCAGCGGAATTCCTAGAACAATGGAAGAGTTCCAAAGCATTTTTAAACATCAGCGGAATTCCGAGAACATAGGAAGAGTTCCGATGCATTTTTGATCTTCAGCGGAATTCCGAGAACAATGGAAGAGTTCCGAAGCATTTTTAAACGTCAGCAGAATGCCGAGAACAATGGAAGAGTTCCGACGCATTTTTAAATGTTAGAGGAATTCTGAGAACAATGGAAGCGATCTGAAGCATTTTTAAACTTCAGCGGAATTTCGAGAACAATGGAAGAATTCCGAAGCATTTTTAAACGTCAGCGTAATTCTGAGAACAATGGAAGAGTTCCGAAGCATTTTTAATCTTCAGCGGAATTCCGAGAACAATGGAACAGTTCCGAAGCATTTTTAACTTCAGCAGAATTCCGAGAACAATGGAAGAGTTCCGAAGCATTTTTAAACTTCAGCAGAATTCCGAGAACAATGGAAGAGTTCCGAAGTATTTTTAAACGTCATCGGAATGCCGAGAACAATGGAAGAGTTCCGACGCATTTTTAAAGGTCAGCGGAATTCCGAGAACAATGTAAGAGATCTGAAGTATTTTTAAACTTCAGCGGAATTTCGAGAGCAATGGAAGAGTTCCGAAGCATTTTTAAACATCTGCGGAATTCTGAGAAGAATGGAAGAGTTCCGAAGCATTTTTAACTTCAGCAGAATTCCGAGAACAATGGAAGAGTTCCGAAGTATTTTTAAACGTCAGCGGAATTCTGAGAACAATGGAGGCGTTCCGAAGCATTTTTAAACGTCAGCAGAATTCCGAGAACATTGGAAGAGTTCCGAAGCATTTTTAAACTTCAGCGGAATTCCGAGAAAAATGGAAGAGTTCCGAAGCATTTTTAAACTTCAGCGGAATTCCGAGAACAATGGAAGAGTTCCGAAGCATTTTTAAACGTCAGCGGAATGCCGAGAAAAATGGAAGAGTTCCGAAGCATTTTTAAACTGCAGCGGAATTCCTAGAACAATGGAAGAGTTCTGATGCATTTTTAAACTGCAGCGGAATTCCTAGAACAATGGAAGAGTTCCGAAGCATTTTTAAACTTCAGCGGAATGCCGAGAACAATGGAAGAGTTCCGACGCATTTTTAAACGTCAGCGGAATTCCGAGAACAATGGAAGAGTTCCGAAGCATTTTTAAACTTCAGCGGAATTCCGAGAACAATGGAAGAGTTCCGAAGCATTTTCAAATGTCAGCGGAATGCCGAGAACAATGGAAGAGTTCCGACACATTTTTAAACGTCAGCGGAATTCCGAGAACAATGGAAGAGATCTGAAGCATTTTTAAACTTCAGCGGAATTTTGAGAACAATGGAAGAGTTCCGAAGCATTTTTAAACGTCAGCGGAATTCTGAGAACAATGGAAGAGTTCCGAAGCATTTTTAATCTTCAGCGGAATTCCGAGAACATAGGAAGAGTTCCGATGCATTTTTGATCTTCAACGGAATTCCGAGAACAATGGAAGAGTTCCGAAGCATTTTTAAACGTCAGCAGAATGCCGAGAACAATGGAAGAGTTCCGACGCATTTTTAAATGTCAGCGGAATTCCGAGAACAATGGAAGCGATCTGAAGCATTTTTAAACTTCAGCGGAATTTCGAGAACAATGGAAGAGTTCCGAAGCATTTTTAAACGTCAGCGTAATTCTGAGAACAATGGAAGCGATCTGAAGCATTTTTAAACTTCAGCGGAATTTCGAGAACAATGGAAGAATTCCGAAGCATTTTTAAACGTCAGCGTAATTCTGAGAACAATGGAAGAGTTCCGAAGCATTTTTAATCTTCAGCGGAATTCCGAGAACAATGGAACAGTTCCGAAGCACTTTTAACTTCAGCAGAATTCCGAGAACAATGGAAGAGTTCCGAAGCATTTTTAAACTTCAGCAGAATTCCGAGAACAATGGAAGAGTTCCGAAGTATTTTTAAACGTCATCGGAATGCCGAGAACAATGGAAGAGTTCCGACGCATTTTTAAAGGTCAGCGGAATTCCGAGAACAATGTAAGAGATCTGAAGCATTTTTAAACTTCAGCGGAATTTCGAGAGCAATGGAAGAGTTCCGAAGCATTTTTAAACATCTGCGGAATTCTGAGAAGAATGGAAGAGTTCCGAAGCATTTTTAACTTCAGCAGAATTCCGAGAACAATGGAAGAGTTCTGAAGCATTTTTAAACTTCAGCGGAATTTTGAGAACAATGGAAGAGTTTCGAAACATTTTTAAACGGCAGTGGAATTCTGAGAACAATGGAAGAGTTCCAAAGCATTTTTAATCTTCAGCGGAATTCCGAGAACAATGGAAGAGTTCCGAAGCATTTTTAACTTCAGCAGAATTCCGAGAACAATGGAAGAGTTCCGAAGCATTTTTAAACATCTGCGGAATTCTGAGAACAATGGAAGAGTTCCGAAGCATTTTTAAACTTCAGCGGAATTCCGAGAAAGATGGAAGTGTTCCGAAGCATTTTTAAACTTCAGCAGAAGTCGGAGAACAATGGAAGAGTTCCGAAGCATTTTTAAACTTCTGCGGAATTCCGAGAAAAATGGAAGAGTTCCGAAGCATTTTTAAACTTCAGCGGAATTCCGAGAACAATGGAAGAGTTCCGAAGCATTTTTAAATGTCAGCAGTATGCCGAGAACAATGGAAGAGTTCCGACGCATTTTTAAACGTCAGCGGAATTCCGAGAACAATGGAAGAGATCTGAAGCATTTTTAAACTTCAGCGGAATTTTGAGAACAATGGAAGAGTTCCGAAGCATTTTTAAACGTCAGCGGAATTCTGAGAACAATGGAAGAGTTCCGAAGCATTTTTAATCTTCAGCGGAATTCCGAGAACAATGGAAGAGTTCCGAAGCATTTTTAAACATCAGCGGAATTCCGAGAACATAGGAAGAGTTCCGATGCATTTTTGATCTTCAGCGGAATTCCGAGAACAATGGAAGAGTTCCGAAGCATTTTTAAACGTCAGCAGAATGCCGAGAACAATGGAAGAGTTCCGACGCATTTTTAAATGTCAGCGGAATTCCGAGAACAATGGAAGCGATCTGAAGCATTTTTAAACTTCAGCGGAATTTCGAGAACAATGGAAGAGTTCCGAAGCATTTTTAAACGTCAGCGTAATTCTGAGAACAATGGAAGAGTTCCGAAGCATTTTTAATCTTCTGCGGAATTCCGAGAACAATGGAACAGTTCCGAAGCATTTTTAACTTCAGCAGAATTACGAGAACAATGGAAGAGTTCCGAAGCATTTTTAAACTTCAGCAGAATTCCGAGAACAATGGAAGAGATCTGAAGCATTTTTAAACTTCAGCGGAATTTTGAGAACAATGGAAGAGTTCCGAAGCATTTTTAAACGTCAGCGGAATTCTGAGAACAATGGAAGAGTTCCGAAGCATTTTTAATCTTCAGTGGAATTCCGAGAACAATGGAACAGTTCCGAAGCATTTTTAACTTCAGGAGAATTCCGAGAACAATGGAAGAGTTCCGAAGCATTTTTAAACTTCAGCGGAATTCCGAGAAAAATGGAAGAGTTGCGAAGCATTTTTAACTTCAGCGGAATGCCGAGAACAATGGAAGAGTTCCGAAGCATTTTTAAACTTCAGCAGAATTCCGAGAACAAGGGAAGAGTTCCGAAGTATTTTTAAACGTCATCGGAATGCCGAGAACAATGGAAGAGTTCCGACGCATTTTTAATGGTCAGCGGAATTCCGAGAACAATGTAAGAGATCTGAAGCATTTTTAAACTTCAGCGGAATTTCGAGAGCAATGGAAGAGTTCCGAAGCATTTTTAAACATCTGCGGAATTCTGAGAAGAATGGAAGAGTTCCGAAGCATTTTTAACTTCAGCAGAATTCCGAGAACAATGGAAGAGTTCCGAAGTATTTTTAAACGTCAGTGGAATGCCGAGAACAATGGAAGAGTTCCGAAGCATTTTTAAACATCAGCGGAATTCCGAGAACAATGGAAGAGTTCCGACGCATTTTTAAACGTCAGCGGAATTCCGAGAACAATAGAAGAGATTTGAAGCATTTTTAAACTTCAGCGGAATTTTGAGAACAATGGAAGAGTTCCGAAGCATTTTTAAACGTCAGCGGAATTCTGAGAACAATGGAAGAGTTCCAAAGCATTTTTAATCTTCAGCGGAATTCCGAGAACAATGGAACAGTTCCGAAGCATTTTTAACTTCAGCAGAATTCCGAGAACAATGGAAGAGTTCCGAAGCATTTTTAAACTTCAGCAGAATTCCGAGAACAATGGAAGAGTTCCGAAGTATTTTTAAACGTCATCGGAATGCCGAGAACAATGGAAGAGTTCCGATGCATTTTTAATGGTCAGCGGAATTCCGAGAACAATGTAAGAGATCTGAAGCATTTTTAAGCTTCAGCGGAATTTCGAGAGCAATGGAAGAGTTCCGAAGCATTTTTAAACATCTGCGGAATTCTGAGAAGAATGGAAGAGTTCCGAAGCATTTTTAACTTCAGCAGAATTCCGAGAACAATGGAAGAGTTCCGAAGCATTTTTAAACGTCAGC
The DNA here is from genome assembly GCF_046119375.1 of Phyllobates terribilis. Lineage (NCBI taxonomy): Eukaryota > Metazoa > Chordata > Amphibia > Anura > Dendrobatidae > Phyllobates > Phyllobates terribilis. The sequence continues at coordinate 635,039,618 of NW_027362762.1, forward strand.
GGAATGCCGAGAACAATGGAAGAGTTCCGAAGCATTTTTAAACATCAGCGGAATTCTGAGAACAATGGAAGAGTTCTGAAGCATTTTTAAACTTCAGCGGAATTTCAAGAACAATGGAAGAGTTCCGACGCATTTTTAAACGTCAGCGGAATTCTGAGAACAATGGAGGCGTTCCGAAGCATTTTTAAACGTCAGCAGAATTCTCAGAACATTGGAAGAGTTCCGAAGCATTTTTAAACTTCAGCGGAATTCCGAGAAAAATGGAAGAGTTCCGAAGCATTTTTAAACTTCAGCGGAATTCCGAGAACAATGGAAGAGTTCCGAAGCATTTTTAAACGTCAGCGGAATTCCGAGAACAATGGAAGAGTTCCGAAGCATTTTTAAACTTCAGCGGAATTCCGAGAACAATGGAAGAGTTCCGAAGCATTTTTAAATGTCAGCGGAATGCCGAGAACAATGGAAGAGATCTGAAGCATTTTTAAACTTCAGCGGAATTTTGAGAACAATGGAAGAGTTCCGAAGCATTTTTAAACGTCAGCGGAATTCTGAGAACAATGGAAGAGTTCCAAAGCATTTTTAATCTTCAGCGGAATTCCGAGAACAATGGAACAGTTCCGAAGCATTTTTAACTTCAGCAGAATTCCGACAACAATGGAAGAGTTCCGAAGCATTTTTAAATGTCAGCGGAATGCCGAGAACAATGGAAGAGTTCCGACGCATTTTTAAACGTCAGCGGAATTCCGAGAACAATGGAAGAGATCTGAAGCATTTTTAAACTTCAGCGGAATTTCGAGAGCAATGGAAGAGTTCCGAAGCATTTTTATACATCTGCGGAATTCTGAGAACAATGGAAGAGTTCCGAAGCATTTTTAAACTTCAGCAGAATTCCGAGAACAATGGAGGCATTCCGAAGCATTTTTAAACGTCAGCAGTATTCTCAGAACAATGGAAGAGCTCCAAAGCATTTTTAAACTTCAGCAGAATTCCGAGAAAAATGGAAGAGTTCCAAAGCATTTTTAAACTGCAGCGGAATTACTAGAACAATGGAAGAGTTCTGATGCATTTTTAAACTTCAGCGGAATTTCTAGAACAATGGAAGAGTTCCGAAGCATTTTAAAATTTCAGCAGAATTCCGAGAACAGTGGAAGAGTTCCGAAGCATTTTTAAACTTTAGCAGAATTCCGAGAACAATGGAGGCGTTCCGAAGCATTTTTAAACGTCAGCGGAATGCCGAGAACAATGGAAGAGTTCCGACGCATTTTTAAAGGTCAGCGGAATTCCGAGAACAATGTAAGAGATCTGAAGCATTTTTAAACTTCAGCGGAATTTCGAGAGCAATGGAAGAGTTCCGAAGCATTTTTAAACATCTGCGGAATTCTGAGAAGAATGGATGAGTTCCGAAGCATTTTTAACTTCAGCAGAATTCCGAGAACAATGGAAGAGTTCCGAAGTATTTTTAAACGTCAGCGGAATGCCGAGAACAATGGAAGAGTTCCGAAGCATTTTTAAACATCAGCGGAATTCCGAGAACAATGGAGGCATTCCGAAGCATTTTTAAACGTCAGCGGAATTCTCAGAAAAATGGAAGTGTTCCGAAGCATTTTTAAACTTCAGCAGAATTCCGAGAACAATGGAAGAGTTCCGAAGCATTTTTAAACTTCAGCCGAATTCCGAGAAAAATGGAAGAGTTCCGAAGCATTTTTAAACTTCAGCGGAATTCCGAGAACAATGGAAGAGTTCCGAAGCATTTTAAAATTTCAGCAGAATTCCGAGAACAGTGGAAGAGTTCCGAAGCATTTTTAAACTTCAGCCGAATTTCGAGAACAATGGAAGAGTTCCGAAGCATTTTTAAACGTCAGCGGAATTCTGAGAACAATGGAGGCGTTCTGAAGCATTTTTAAACGTCAGCAGAATTCTCAGAACACTGGAATAGTTCCGAAGCATTTTTAAACTTCAGCGGAATTCCGAGAAAAATGGAAGAGTTCCGAAGCATTTTTAAACTTCAGAGGAATTCCGAGAACAATGGAAGAGTTCCGAAGCATTTTAAACGTCAGCGGAATGCCGAGAAAAATGGAAGAGTTCCGAAGCATTTTTAAACTGCAGCGGAATTCCTAGAACAATGGAAGAGTTCTGATGCATTTTTAAACTGCAGCGGAATTCCTAGAACAATGGAAGAGTTCTGATGCATTTTTAAACTGCAGCGGAATTCCTAGAACAATGGAAGAGTTCCGAAGCATTTTTAAACTTCAGCGGAATGCCGAGAACAATGGAAGAGTTCCGACGCATTTTTAAACGTCAGCGGAATTCCGAGAACAATGGAAGAGTTCCGAAGCATTTTTAAACTTCAGCGGAATTCCGACAACAATGGAAGAGTTCCGAAGCATTTTTAAATGTCAGCGGAATGCCGAGAACAATGGAAGAGTTCCGACGCATTTTTAAAAGTCAGCGGAATTCCGAGAACAATGGAAGAGATCTGAAGCATTTTTAAACTTCAGCGGAATTTTGAGAACAATGGAAGAGTTCCGAAGCATTTTTAAACGTCAGCGGAATTCTGAGAACAATGGAAGAGTTCCGAAGCATTTTTAAACTTCAGCGGAATGCCGAGAACAATGGAAGAGTTCCGAAGCATTTTTAAACTTCAGCGGAATGCCGAGAACAATGGAAGAGTTCCGACGCATTTTTAAACGTCAGCGGAATTCCGAGAACAATGGAAGAGTTCCGAAGCATTTTTAAACTTCAGCGGAATTCCGACAACAATGGAAGAGTTCCGAAGCATTTTTAAATGTCAGCGGAATGCCGAGAACAATGGAAGAGTTCCGACGCATTTTTAAAAGTCAGCGGAATTCCGAGAACAATGGAAGAGATCTGAAGCATTTTTAAACTTCAGCGGAATTTTGAGAACAATGGAAGAGTTCCGAAGCATTTTTAAACGTCAGCGGAATTCTGAGAACAATGGAAGAGTTCCGAAGCATTTTTAATCTTCAGCGGAATTCCGAGAACAATGGAACAGTTCCGGAGCATTTTTAACTTCAGCAGAATTCCGAGAACAATGGAAGAGTTCCGAAGCATTTTTAAACTTCAGCGGAATTCCGAGAAAAATGGAAGAGTTGCGAAGCATTTTTAACTTCAGCGGAATGCCGAGAACAATGGAAGAGTTCCGACGCATTTTTAAAGGTCAGCGGAATTCCGAGAACAATGGAAGAGTTCCGAAGCATTTTTAAACTTTAGCGGAATTCCGAGAAAAATGGAAGTGTTCCGAAGCATTTTTAAACTTCAGCAGAATTCCGAGAACAATGGAAGAGTTCCGAAGCATTTTTAAACTTCTGCGGAATTCCGAGAAAAAAGGAAGAGTTCCGAAGCATTTTTAAATGTCAGCGTAATTCTGAGAACAATGGAAGAGTTCCGAAGTATTTTTAAACGTCATCGGAATGCCGAGAACAATGGAAGAGTTCCAAAGCATTTTTAAACATCAGCGGAATTCCGAGAACAATGGAAGAGTTCTGAAGCATTTTTAAACTTCAGCGGAATTCGGAGAACAATGGAAGAGTTCCAAAGCATTTTTAAACTTCAGCGGAATTCCGAGAAAAATGGAAGAGTTCCGAAGAATTTTTAAACTTCAGCGGAATTCCGAGAACAATGGAAGAGTTCTGAAGCATTTTTAAACTTCAGTGGAATTTCGAGAACAATGGAAGAGTTCCAAAACATTTTTACTTCAGCAGAATTTCGAGAGCAATGGAAGAGTTCCGAAGCATTTTTAAACATCTGCGGAATTCTGAGAACAATGGAAGACTTCCGAAGCATTTTTAAATTTCAGCGGAATTTCGAGAACAATGGAAGAGTTCCGAAGCATTTTTAAACGTCAGCGGAATTCTGAGAACAATGGAAGAGTTCCGAAGCATTTTTAAACTTCAGCAGAATTCCGAGAACAATGGAGGCGTTCTGAAGCATTTTTAAACGTCAGCAGAATTCTCAGAACAATGGAAGAGTTCCGAAGCATTTTTAAACTTCAGCGGAATTTCGATAACAATGGAAGAGTTCCGATGCATTTTTAAACTTCAGCGGAATTTCGAGAGCAATGGAAGAGTTCCGACGCATTTTCAAATGTCAGCAGAATTCTCAGAACAATGGAAGAGCTCCGAAGCATTTTTAAACTTCAGCGGAATTTCTAGAACAATGGAAGAGTTCCGAAGCATTTTAAAATTTCAGCAGAATATCGAGAACAGTGGAAGAGTTCCGAAGCAATTTTAAACTTTAGCAGAATTCCGAGAACAATGGAGGCATTCCGAAGCATTTTTAAACGTCAGCGGAATTCTCAGAAAAATGGAAGTGTTCCGAAGCATTTTTAAACTTCAGCAGAATTCCGAGAACAATGGAAGAGTTCCGAAGCATTTTTAAACTTCAGCCGAATTCCGAGAAAAATGGAAGAGTTCCGAAGCATTTTTAAACTTCAGCGGAATTCCGAGAACAATGGAAGAGTTCCGAAGCATTTTAAAATTTCAGCAGAATTCCGAGAACAGTGGAAGAGTTCCGAAGCATTTTTAAACTTTAGCAGATTTCCGAGAACAATGGAGGCGTTCCGAAGCATTTTTAAACATCAGCGGAATTCTCAGAACAATGGAAGTGTTCCGAAGCATTTTTAAACTTCAGCAGAATTCCGAGAACAATGGAAGAGTTCCGAAGCATTTTTAAACTTCAGCGGAATTCCGAGAACAAAGAAAGAGTTCCGAAGCAATTTTGATCTTCAGCGGAATTCCGAGAACAATGGAAGAGTTCTGAAGCATTTTTAAACGTCAGCGGAATGCCGAGAACAATGGAAGAGTTCCGACGCATTTTTAAACGTCAGCGGAATTCCGAGAACAATGGAAGAGATCTGAAGCATTTTTAAACTTCAGCGGAATGCCGAGAACAATGGAAAAGTTCCGACGCATTTTTGAAGGTCAGCGGAATTCCGAGAACAATGTAAGAGATCTGAAGCATTTTTAAACTTCAGCGGAATTTCGAGAGCAATGGAAGAGTTCCGAAGCATTTTTAAACGTCAGCGGAATTCTGAGAACAATGGAAGAGTTCCGAAGCATTTTTAAACTTCAGCGGAATGCCGAGAACAATGGAAGAGTTCCGACGCATTTTTAAAAGTCAGCGGAATTCCGAGAACAATGGAAGAGATCTGAAGCATTTTTAAACTTCAGCGGAATTTTGAGAACAATGGAAGAGTTCCGAAGCATTTTTAAACTTCAGCGGAATGCCGAGAACAATGGAAGAGTTCCGACGCATTTTTAAACGTCAGCGGAATTCCGAGAACAATGGAAGAGTTCCGAAGCATTTTTAAACTTCAGCGGAATTCCGACAACAATGGAAGAGTTCCGAAGCATTTTTAAATGTCAGCGGAATGCCGAGAACAATGGAAGAGTTCCGACGCATTTTTAAAAGTCAGCGGAATTCCGAGAACAATGGAAGAGATCTGAAGCATTTTTAAACTTCAGCGGAATTTTGAGAACAATGGAAGAGTTCCGAAGCATTTTTAAACGTCAGCGGAATTCTGAGAACAATGGAAGAGTTCCGAAGCATTTTTAATCTTCAGCGGAATTCCGAGAACAATGGAACAGTTCCGAAGCATTTTTAACTTCAGCAGAATTCCGAGAACAATGGAAGAGTTCCGAAGCATTTTTAAACTTCAGCGGTATTCCGAGAAAAATGGAAGAGTTGCGAAGCATTTTTAACTTCAGCGGAATGCCGAGAACAATGGAAGAGTTCCGACGCATTTTTAAAGGTCAGCGGAATTCCGAGAACAATGGAAGAGTTCCGAAGCATTTTTAAACTTTAGCGGAATTCCGAGAAAAATGGAAGTGTTCCGAAGCATTTTTAAACTTCAGCAGAATTCCGAGAACAATGGAAGAGTTCCGAAGCATTTTTAAACTTCTGCGGAATTCCGAGAAAAAAGGAAGAGTTCCGAAGCATTTTTAAATGTCAGCGTAATTCTGAGAACAATGGAAGAGTTCCGAAGTATTTTTAAACGTCATCGGAATGCCGAGAACAATGGAAGAGTTCCAAAGCATTTTTAAACATCAGCGGAATTCCGAGAACAATGGAAGAGTTCTGAAGCATTTTTAAACTTCAGTGGAATTTCGAGAACAATGGAAGAGTTCCGAAGCATTTTTAAACATCTGCGGAATTCTGAGAACAATGGAAGACTTCCGAAGCATTTTTAAATTTCAGCGGAATTTCGAGAACAATGGAAGAGTTCCGAAGCATTTTTAAACGTCAGCGGAATTCTGAGAACAATGGAAGAGTTCCGAAGCATTTTTAAACTTCAGCAGAATTCCGAGAACAATGGAGGCGTTCTGAAGCATTTTTAAACGTCAGCAGAATTCTCAGAACAATGGAAGAGTTCCGAAGCATTTTTAAACTTCAGCGGAATTTCCATAACAATGGAAGAGTTCCGATGCATTTTTAAACTTCAGCGGAATTTCGAGAGCAATGGAAGAGTTCCGACGCATTTTCAAATGTCAGCAGAATTCTCAGAACAATGGAAGAGCTCCGAAGCATTTTTAAACTTCAGCGGAATTTCTAGAACAATGGAAGAGTTCCGAAGCATTTTAAAATTTCAGCAGAATATCGAGAACAGTGGAAGAGTTCCGAAGCAATTTTAAACTTTAGCAGAATTCCGAGAACAATGGAGGCATTCCGAAGCATTTTTAAACGTCAGCGGAATTCTCAGAAAAATGGAAGTGTTCCGAAGCATTTTTAAACTTCAGCAGAATTCCGAGAACAATGGAAGAGTTCCGAAGCATTTTTAAACTTCAGCCGAATTCCGAGAAAAATGGAAGAGTTCCGAAGCATTTTTAAACTTCAGCGGAATTCCGAGAACAATTTAAGAGTTCCGAAGCATTTTAAAATTTCAGCAGAATTCCGAGAACAGTGGAAGAGTTCCGAAGCATTTTTAAACTTTAGCAGATTTCCGAGAACAATGGAGGCGTTCCGAAGCATTTTTAAACATCAGCGGAATTCTCAGAACAATGGAAGTGTTCCGAAGCATTTTTAAACTTCAGCAGAATTCCGAGAACAATGGAAGAGTTCCGAAGCATTTTTAAACTTCAGCGGAATTCCGAGAACAAAGAAAGAGTTCCGAAGCAATTTTGATCTTCAGCGGAATTCCGAGAACAATGGAAGAGTTCTGAAGCATTTTTAAACGTCAGCGGAATGCCGAGAACAATGGAAGAGTTCCGACGCATTTTTAAACGTCAGCGGAATTCCGAGAACAATGGAAGAGATCTGAAGCATTTTTAAACTTCAGCGGAATGCCGAGAACAATGGAAAAGTTCCGACGCATTTTTGAAGGTCAGCGGAATTCCGAGAACAATGTAAGAGATCTGAAGCATTTTTAAACTTCAGCGGAATTTCGAGAGCAATGGAAGAGTTCCGAAGCATTTTTATACATCTGCGGAATTCTGAGAACAATGGAAGAGTTCCGAAGCATTTTTAAACTTCAGCAGAATTCCGAGAACAATGGAGGCATTCCGAAGCATTTTTAAACGTCAGCAGTATTCTCAGAACAATGGAAGAGCTCCAAAGCATTTTTAAACTTCAGCAGAATTCCGAGAAAAATGGAAGAGTTCCGAAGCATTTTTAAACTGCAGCAGAATGCCGAGAACAATGGAAGAGTTCTGATGCATTTTTAAACTTCAGCGGAATTTCTAGAACAATGGAAGAGTTCCGAAGCATTTTAAAATTTCAGCAGAATTCCGAGAACAGTGGAAGAGTTCCGAAGCATTTTTAAACTTTAGCAGAATTCCGAGAACAATGGAGGCGTTCCGAAGCATTTTTAAACGTCAGCGGAATTCTCAGAACAATGGAAGAGTTCTGATGCATTTTTAAACTTCAGGGGAATTTCTAGAACAATGGAAGAGTTCCGAAGCATTTTTAAACATCAGCGGAATTCTGAGAACAATGGAAGAGTTCCGAAGCATTTTTAACTTCAGCAGAATTCCGAGAACAATGGAAGAGTTCCGAAGCATTTTTAAACGTCAGCGGAATGCCGAGAACAATGTAAGAGATCTGAAGCATTTTTAAACTTCAGCGGAATTTCGAGAGCAAGGGAAGAGTTCCGAAGCATTTTTAAACATCTGCGGAATTCTGAGAAGAATGGAAGAGTTCCGAAGCATTTTTAACTTCAGCAGAATTCCGAGAACAATGGAAGAGTTCCAAGTATTTTTAAACGTCAGTGGAATTCTGAGAACAATGGAGGCGTTCCGAAGCATTTTTAAACGTCAGCAGAATTCTCAGAACATTGGAAGAGTTCCGAAGCATTTTTAAACTGCAGCGGAATTCCTAGAACAATGGAAGAGTTCCAAAGCATTTTTAAACATCAGCGGAATTCCGAGAACATAGGAAGAGTTCCGATGCATTTTTGATCTTCAGCGGAATTCCGAGAACAATGGAAGAGTTCCGAAGCATTTTTAAACGTCAGCAGAATGCCGAGAACAATGGAAGAGTTCCGACGCATTTTTAAATGTTAGCGGAATTCTGAGAACAATGGAAGCGATCTGAAGCATTTTTAAACTTCAGCGGAATTTCGAGAACAATGGAAGAATTCCGAAGCATTTTTAAACGTCAGCGTAATTCTGAGAACAATGGAAGAGTTCCGAAGCATTTTTAATCTTCAGCGGAATTCCGAGAACAATGGAACAGTTCCGAAGCATTTTTAACTTCAGCAGAATTCCGAGAACAATGGAAGAGTTCCGAAGCATTTTTAAACTTCAGCAGAATTCCGAGAACAATGGAAGAGTTCCGAAGTATTTTTAAACGTCATCGGAATGCCGAGAACAATGGAAGAGTTCCGACGCATTTTTAAAGGTCAGCGGAATTCCGAGAACAATGTAAGAGATCTGAAGCATTTTTAAACTTCAGCGGAATTTCGAGAGCAATGGAAGAGTTCCGAAGCATTTTTATACATCTGCGGAATTCTGAGAACAATGGAAGAGTTCCGAAGCATTTTTAAACTTCAGCAGAATTCTGAGAACAATGGAGGCATTCCGAAGCATTTTTAAACGTCAGCAGTATTCTCAGAACAATGGAAGAGCTCCAAAGCATTTTTAAACTTCAGCAGAATTCCGAGAAAAATGGAAGAGTTCCGAAGCATTTTTAAACTGCAGCGGAATTCCTAGAACAATGGAAGAGTTCTGATGCATTTTTAAACTTCAGCGGAATTTCTAGAACAATGGAAGAGTTCCGAAGCATTTTAAAATTTCAGCAGAATTCCGAGAACAGTGGAAGAGTTCCGAAGCATTTTTAAACTTTAGCAGAATTCCGAGAACAATGGAGGCGTTCCGAAGCATTTTTAAACGTCAGCGGAATTCTCAGAACAATGGAAGAGTTCTGATGCATTTTTAAACTTCAGGGGAATTTCTAGAACAATGGAAGAGTTCCGAAGCATTTTTAAACATCAGCGGAATTCTGAGAACAATGGAAGAGTTCCGAAGCATTTTTAACTTCAGCAGAATTCCGAGAACAATGGAAGAGTTCCGAAGCATTTTTAAACGTCAGCGGAATGCCGAGAACAATGTAAGAGATCTGAAGCATTTTTAAACTTCAGCGGAATTTCGAGAGCAAGGGAAGAGTTCCGAAGCATTTTTAAACATCTGCGGAATTCTGAGAAGAATGGAAGAGTTCCGAAGCATTTTTAACTTCAGCAGAATTCCGAGAACAATGGAAGAGTTCCAAGTATTTTTAAACGTCAGTGGAATTCTGAGAACAATGGAGGCGTTCCGAAGCATTTTTAAACGTCAGCAGAATTCTCAGAACATTGGAAGAGTTCCGAAGCATTTTTAAACTGCAGCGGAATTCCTAGAACAATGGAAGAGTTCCAAAGCATTTTTAAACATCAGCGGAATTCCGAGAACATAGGAAGAGTTCCGATGCATTTTTGATCTTCAGCGGAATTCCGAGAACAATGGAAGAGTTCCGAAGCATTTTTAAACGTCAGCAGAATGCCGAGAACAATGGAAGAGTTCCGACGCATTTTTAAATGTTAGCGGAATTCTGAGAACAATGGAAGCGATCTGAAGCATTTTTAAACTTCAGCGGAATTTCGAGAACAATGGAAGAATTCCGAAGCATTTTTAAACGTCAGCGTAATTCTGAGAACAATGGAAGAGTTCCGAAGCATTTTTAATCTTCAGCGGAATTCCGAGAACAATGGAACAGTTCCGAAGCATTTTTAACTTCAGCAGAATTCCGAGAACAATGGAAGAGTTCCGAAGCATTTTTAAACTTCAGCAGAATTCCGAGAACAATGGAAGAGTTCCGAAGTATTTTTAAACGTCATCGGAATGCCGAGAACAATGGAAGAGTTCCGACGCATTTTTAAAGGTCAGCGGAATTCCGAGAACAATGTAAGAGATCTGAAGCATTTTTAAACTTCAGCGGAATTTCGAGAGCAATGGAAGAGTTCCGAAGCATTTTTATACATCTGCGGAATTCTGAGAACAATGGAAGAGTTCCGAAGCATTTTTAAATTTCAGCAGAATTCCGAGAACAATGGAGGCATTCCGAAGCATTTTTAAACGTCAGCAGTATTCTCAGAACAATGGAAGAGCTCCAAAGCATTTTTAAACTTCAGCAGAATTCCGAGAAAAATGGAAGAGTTCCGAAGCATTTTTAAACTGCAGCGGAATTCCTAGAACAATGGAAGAGTTCTGATGCATTTTTAAACTTCAGCGGAATTTCTAGAACAATGGAAGAGTTCCGAAGCATTTTAAAATTTCAGCAGAATTCCGAGAACAGTGGAAGAGTTCCGAAGCATTTTTAAACTTTAGCAGAATTCCGAGAACAATGGAGGCGTTCCGAAGCATTTTTAAACGTCAGCGGAATTCTCAGAACAATGGAAGAGTTCTGATGCATTTTTAAACTTCAGGGGAATTTCTAGAACAATGGAAGAGTTCCGAAGCATTTTTAAACATCAGCGGAATTCTGAGAACAATGGAAGAGTTCCGAAGCATTTTTAACTTCAGCAGAATTCCGAGAACAATGGAAGAGTTCCGAAGCATTTTTAAACGTCAGCGGAATGCCGAGAACAATGTAAGAGATCTGAAGCATTTTTAAACTTCAGCGGAATTTCGAGAGCAAGGGAAGAGTTCCGAAGCATTTTTAAACATCTGCGGAATTCTGAGAAGAATGGAAGAGTTCCGAAGCATTTTTAACTTCAGCAGAATTCCGAGAACAATGGAAGAGTTCCAAGTATTTTTAAACGTCAGTGGAATTCTGAGAACAATGGAGGCGTTCCGAAGCATTTTTAAACGTCAGCAGAATTCTCAGAACATTGGAAGAGTTCCGAAGCATTTTTAAACTGCAGCGGAATTCCTAGAACAATGGAAGAGTTCCAAAGCATTTTTAAACATCAGCGGAATTCCGAGAACATAGGAAGAGTTCCGATGCATTTTTTATCTTCAGCGGAATTCCGAGAACAATGGAAGAGTTCCGAAGCATTTTTAAACGTCAGCAGAATGCCGAGAACAATGGAAGAGTTCCGACGCATTTTTAAATGTTAGAGGAATTCTGAGAACAATGGAAGCGATCTGAAGCATTTTTAAACTTCAGCGGAATTTCGAGAACAATGGAAGAATTCCGAAGCATTTTTAAACGTCAGCGTAATTCTGAGAACAATGGAAGAGTTCCGAAGCATTTTTAATCTTCAGCGGAATTCCGAGAACAATGGAACAGTTCCGAAGCATTTTTAACTTCAGCAGAATTCCGAGAACAATGGAAGAGTTCCGAAGCATTTTTAAACTTCAGCAGAATTCCGAGAACAATGGAAGAGTTCCGAAGTATTTTTAAACGTCATCGGAATGCCGAGAACAATGGAAGAGTTCCGACGCATTTTTAAAGGTCAGCGGAATTCCGAGAACAATGTAAGAGATCTGAAGTATTTTTAAACTTCAGCGGAATTTCGAGAGCAATGGAAGAGTTCCGAAGCATTTTTAAACATCTGCGGAATTCTGAGAAGAATGGAAGAGTTCCGAAGCATTTTTAACTTCAGCAGAATTCCGAGAACAATGGAAGAGTTCCGAAGTATTTTTAAACGTCAGCGGAATTCTGAGAACAATGGAGGCGTTCCGAAGCATTTTTAAACGTCAGCAGAATTCCGAGAACATTGGAAGAGTTCCGAAGCATTTTTAAACTTCAGCGGAATTCCGAGAAAAATGGAAGAGTTCCGAAGCATTTTTAAACTTCAGCGGAATTCCGAGAACAATGGAAGAGTTCCGAAGCATTTTTAAACGTCAGCGGAATGCCGAGAAAAATGGAAGAGTTCCGAAGCATTTTTAAACTGCAGCGGAATTCCTAGAACAATGGAAGAGTTCTGATGCATTTTTAAACTGCAGCGGAATTCCTAGAACAATGGAAGAGTTCCGAAGCATTTTTAAACTTCAGCGGAATGCCGAGAACAATGGAAGAGTTCCGACGCATTTTTAAACGTCAGCGGAATTCCGAGAACAATGGAAGAGTTCCGAAGCATTTTTAAACTTCAGCGGAATTCCGAGAACAATGGAAGAGTTCCGAAGCATTTTCAAATGTCAGCGGAATGCCGAGAACAATGGAAGAGTTCCGACACATTTTTAAACGTCAGCGGAATTCCGAGAACAATGGAAGAGATCTGAAGCATTTTTAAACTTCAGCGGAATTTTGAGAACAATGGAAGAGTTCCGAAGCATTTTTAAACGTCAGCGGAATTCTGAGAACAATGGAAGAGTTCCGAAGCATTTTTAATCTTCAGCGGAATTCCGAGAACATAGGAAGAGTTCCGATGCATTTTTGATCTTCAACGGAATTCCGAGAACAATGGAAGAGTTCCGAAGCATTTTTAAACGTCAGCAGAATGCCGAGAACAATGGAAGAGTTCCGACGCATTTTTAAATGTCAGCGGAATTCCGAGAACAATGGAAGCGATCTGAAGCATTTTTAAACTTCAGCGGAATTTCGAGAACAATGGAAGAGTTCCGAAGCATTTTTAAACGTCAGCGTAATTCTGAGAACAATGGAAGCGATCTGAAGCATTTTTAAACTTCAGCGGAATTTCGAGAACAATGGAAGAATTCCGAAGCATTTTTAAACGTCAGCGTAATTCTGAGAACAATGGAAGAGTTCCGAAGCATTTTTAATCTTCAGCGGAATTCCGAGAACAATGGAACAGTTCCGAAGCACTTTTAACTTCAGCAGAATTCCGAGAACAATGGAAGAGTTCCGAAGCATTTTTAAACTTCAGCAGAATTCCGAGAACAATGGAAGAGTTCCGAAGTATTTTTAAACGTCATCGGAATGCCGAGAACAATGGAAGAGTTCCGACGCATTTTTAAAGGTCAGCGGAATTCCGAGAACAATGTAAGAGATCTGAAGCATTTTTAAACTTCAGCGGAATTTCGAGAGCAATGGAAGAGTTCCGAAGCATTTTTAAACATCTGCGGAATTCTGAGAAGAATGGAAGAGTTCCGAAGCATTTTTAACTTCAGCAGAATTCCGAGAACAATGGAAGAGTTCTGAAGCATTTTTAAACTTCAGCGGAATTTTGAGAACAATGGAAGAGTTTCGAAACATTTTTAAACGGCAGTGGAATTCTGAGAACAATGGAAGAGTTCCAAAGCATTTTTAATCTTCAGCGGAATTCCGAGAACAATGGAAGAGTTCCGAAGCATTTTTAACTTCAGCAGAATTCCGAGAACAATGGAAGAGTTCCGAAGCATTTTTAAACATCTGCGGAATTCTGAGAACAATGGAAGAGTTCCGAAGCATTTTTAAACTTCAGCGGAATTCCGAGAAAGATGGAAGTGTTCCGAAGCATTTTTAAACTTCAGCAGAAGTCGGAGAACAATGGAAGAGTTCCGAAGCATTTTTAAACTTCTGCGGAATTCCGAGAAAAATGGAAGAGTTCCGAAGCATTTTTAAACTTCAGCGGAATTCCGAGAACAATGGAAGAGTTCCGAAGCATTTTTAAATGTCAGCAGTATGCCGAGAACAATGGAAGAGTTCCGACGCATTTTTAAACGTCAGCGGAATTCCGAGAACAATGGAAGAGATCTGAAGCATTTTTAAACTTCAGCGGAATTTTGAGAACAATGGAAGAGTTCCGAAGCATTTTTAAACGTCAGCGGAATTCTGAGAACAATGGAAGAGTTCCGAAGCATTTTTAATCTTCAGCGGAATTCCGAGAACAATGGAAGAGTTCCGAAGCATTTTTAAACATCAGCGGAATTCCGAGAACATAGGAAGAGTTCCGATGCATTTTTGATCTTCAGCGGAATTCCGAGAACAATGGAAGAGTTCCGAAGCATTTTTAAACGTCAGCAGAATGCCGAGAACAATGGAAGAGTTCCGACGCATTTTTAAATGTCAGCGGAATTCCGAGAACAATGGAAGCGATCTGAAGCATTTTTAAACTTCAGCGGAATTTCGAGAACAATGGAAGAGTTCCGAAGCATTTTTAAACGTCAGCGTAATTCTGAGAACAATGGAAGAGTTCCGAAGCATTTTTAATCTTCTGCGGAATTCCGAGAACAATGGAACAGTTCCGAAGCATTTTTAACTTCAGCAGAATTACGAGAACAATGGAAGAGTTCCGAAGCATTTTTAAACTTCAGCAGAATTCCGAGAACAATGGAAGAGATCTGAAGCATTTTTAAACTTCAGCGGAATTTTGAGAACAATGGAAGAGTTCCGAAGCATTTTTAAACGTCAGCGGAATTCTGAGAACAATGGAAGAGTTCCGAAGCATTTTTAATCTTCAGTGGAATTCCGAGAACAATGGAACAGTTCCGAAGCATTTTTAACTTCAGGAGAATTCCGAGAACAATGGAAGAGTTCCGAAGCATTTTTAAACTTCAGCGGAATTCCGAGAACAATGGAAGAGTTCCGAAGCATTTTTAACTTCAGCAGAATTCCGAGAACAATGGAAGAGTTCCGAAGTATTTTTAAACGTCAGCGGAATTCTGAGAACAATGGAGGCGTTCCGAAGCATTTTTAAACGTCAGCAGAATTCCGAGAACATTGGAAGAGTTCCGAAGCATTTTTAAACTTCAGCGGAATTCCGAGAAAAATGGAAGAGTTCCGAAGCATTTTTAAACTTCAGCGGAATTCCGAGAACAATGGAAGAGTTCCGAAGCATTTTTAAACGTCAGCGGAATGCCGAGAAAAATGGAAGAGTTCCGAAGCATTTTTAAACTGCAGCGGAATTCCTAGAACAATGGAAGAGTTCTGATGCATTTTTAAACTGCAGCGGAATTCCTAGAACAATGGAAGAGTTCCGAAGCATTTTTAAACTTCAGCGGAATGCCGAGAACAATGGAAGAGTTCCGACGCATTTTTAAACGTCAGCGGAATTCCGAGAACAATGGAAGAGTTCCGAAGCATTTTTAAACTTCAGCGGAATTCCGAGAACAATGGAAGAGTTCCGAAGCATTTTCAAATGTCAGCGGAATGCCGAGAACAATGGAAGAGTTCCGACACATTTTTAAACGTCAGCGGAATTCCGAGAACAATGGAAGAGATCTGAAGCATTTTTAAACTTCAGCGGAATTTTGAGAACAATGGAAGAGTTCCGAAGCATTTTTAAACGTCAGCGGAATTCTGAGAACAATGGAAGAGTTCCGAAGCATTTTTAATCTTCAGCGGAATTCCGAGAACATAGGAAGAGTTCCGATGCATTTTTGATCTTCAACGGAATTCCGAGAACAATGGAAGAGTTCCGAAGCATTTTTAAACGTCAGCAGAATGCCGAGAACAATGGAAGAGTTCCGACGCATTTTTAAATGTCAGCGGAATTCCGAGAACAATGGAAGCGATCTGAAGCATTTTTAAACTTCAGCGGAATTTCGAGAACAATGGAAGAGTTCCGAAGCATTTTTAAACGTCAGCGTAATTCTGAGAACAATGGAAGCGATCTGAAGCATTTTTAAACTTCAGCGGAATTTCGAGAACAATGGAAGAATTCCGAAGCATTTTTAAACGTCAGCGTAATTCTGAGAACAATGGAAGAGTTCCGAAGCATTTTTAATCTTCAGCGGAATTCCGAGAACAATGGAACAGTTCCGAAGCACTTTTAACTTCAGCAGAATTCCGAGAACAATGGAAGAGTTCCGAAGCATTTTTAAACTTCAGCAGAATTCCGAGAACAATGGAAGAGTTCCGAAGTATTTTTAAACGTCATCGGAATGCCGAGAACAATGGAAGAGTTCCGACGCATTTTTAAAGGTCAGCGGAATTCCGAGAACAATGTAAGAGATCTGAAGCATTTTTAAACTTCAGCGGAATTTCGAGAGCAATGGAAGAGTTCCGAAGCATTTTTAAACATCTGCGGAATTCTGAGAAGAATGGAAGAGTTCCGAAGCATTTTTAACTTCAGCAGAATTCCGAGAACAATGGAAGAGTTCTGAAGCATTTTTAAACTTCAGCGGAATTTTGAGAACAATGGAAGAGTTTCGAAACATTTTTAAACGGCAGTGGAATTCTGAGAACAATGGAAGAGTTCCAAAGCATTTTTAATCTTCAGCGGAATTCCGAGAACAATGGAAGAGTTCCGAAGCATTTTTAACTTCAGCAGAATTCCGAGAACAATGGAAGAGTTCCGAAGCATTTTTAAACATCTGCGGAATTCTGAGAACAATGGAAGAGTTCCGAAGCATTTTTAAACTTCAGCGGAATTCCGAGAAAGATGGAAGTGTTCCGAAGCATTTTTAAACTTCAGCAGAAGTCGGAGAACAATGGAAGAGTTCCGAAGCATTTTTAAACTTCTGCGGAATTCCGAGAAAAATGGAAGAGTTCCGAAGCATTTTTAAACTTCAGCGGAATTCCGAGAACAATGGAAGAGTTCCGAAGCATTTTTAAATGTCAGCAGTATGCCGAGAACAATGGAAGAGTTCCGACGCATTTTTAAACGTCAGCGGAATTCCGAGAACAATGGAAGAGATCTGAAGCATTTTTAAACTTCAGCGGAATTTTGAGAACAATGGAAGAGTTCCGAAGCATTTTTAAACGTCAGCGGAATTCTGAGAACAATGGAAGAGTTCCGAAGCATTTTTAATCTTCAGCGGAATTCCGAGAACAATGGAAGAGTTCCGAAGCATTTTTAAACATCAGCGGAATTCCGAGAACATAGGAAGAGTTCCGATGCATTTTTGATCTTCAGCGGAATTCCGAGAACAATGGAAGAGTTCCGAAGCATTTTTAAACGTCAGCAGAATGCCGAGAACAATGGAAGAGATCCGACGCATTTTTAAATGTCAGCGGAATTCCGAGAACAATGGAAGCGATCTGAAGCATTTTTAAACTTCAGCGGAATTTCGAGAACAATGGAAGAGTTCCGAAGCATTTTTAAACGTCAGCGTAATTCTGAGAACAATGGAAGAGTTCCGAAGCATTTTTAATCTTCTGCGGAATTCCGAGAACAATGGAACAGTTCCGAAGCATTTTTAACTTCAGCAGAATTACGAGAACAATGGAAGAGTTCCGAAGCATTTTTAAACTTCAGCAGAATTCCGAGAACAATGGAAGAGATCTGAAGCATTTTTAAACTTCAGCGGAATTTTGAGAACAATGGAAGAGTTCCGAAGCATTTTTAAACGTCAGCGGAATTCTGAGAACAATGGAAGAGTTCCGAAGCATTTTTAATCTTCAGTGGAATTCCGAGAACAATGGAACAGTTCCGAAGCATTTTTAACTTCAGGAGAATTCCGAGAACAATGGAAGAGTTCCGAAGCATTTTTAAACTTCAGCGGAATTCCGAGAAAAATGGAAGAGTTGCGAAGCATTTTTAACTTCAGCGGAATGCCGAGAACAATGGAAGAGTTCCGAAGCATTTTTAAACTTCAGCAGAATTCCGAGAACAAGGGAAGAGTTCCGAAGTATTTTTAAACGTCATCGGAATGCCGAGAACAATGGAAGAGTTCCGACGCATTTTTAATGGTCAGCGGAATTCCGAGAACAATGTAAGAGATCTGAAGCATTTTTAAACTTCAGCGGAATTTCGAGAGCAATGGAAGAGTTCCGAAGCATTTTTAAACATCTGCGGAATTCTGAGAAGAATGGAAGAGTTCCGAAGCATTTTTAACTTCAGCAGAATTCCGAGAACAATGGAAGAGTTCCGAAGTATTTTTAAACGTCAGTGGAATGCCGAGAACAATGGAAGAGTTCCGAAGCATTTTTAAACATCAGCGGAATTCCGAGAACAATGGAAGAGTTCCGACGCATTTTTAAACGTCAGCGGAATTCCGAGAACAATAGAAGAGATTTGAAGCATTTTTAAACTTCAGCGGAATTTTGAGAACAATGGAAGAGTTCCGAAGCATTTTTAAACGTCAGCGGAATTCTGAGAACAATGGAAGAGTTCCAAAGCATTTTTAATCTTCAGCGGAATTCCGAGAACAATGGAACAGTTCCGAAGCATTTTTAACTTCAGCAGAATTCCGAGAACAATGGAAGAGTTCCGAAGCATTTTTAAACTTCAGCGGAATTCCGAGAAAAATGGAAGAGTTGCGAAGCATTTTTAACTTCAGCGGAATGCCGAGAACAATGGAAGAGTTCCGACGCATTTTTAAAGGTCATCGGAATGCCGAGAACAATGGAAGAGTTCCGACGCATTTTTAAAGGTCAGCGGAATTCCGAGAACAATGTAAGAGATCTGAAGCATTTTTAAACTTCAGCGGAATTTCGAGAGCAATGGAAGAGTTCCGAAGCATTTTTAAACATCTGCGGAATTCTGAGAAGAATGGAAGAGTTCCGAAGCATTTTTAACTTCAGCAGAATTCCAAGAACAATGGAAGAGTTCCGAAGTATTTTTAAACGTCAGCAGAATTCTGAGAACAATGGAGGCGTTCCGAAGCATTTTTAAACGTCAGCAGAATTCTCAGAACATTGGAAGAGTTCCGAAGCATTTTTAAACTTCAGCGGAATTCCGAGAAAAATGGAAGAGTTCCGAAGCATTTTTAAACTTCTGCGGAATTCCGAGAACAATGGAAGAGTTCCGAAGCATTTTTAAACGTCAGCGGAATGCCGAGAAAAATGGAAGAGTTCCGAAGCATTTTTAAACTGCAGCGGAATTCCTAGAACAATGGAAGAGTTCTGATGCATTTTTAAACTGCAGCGGAATTCCTAGAACAATGGAAGAGTTCCGAAGCATTTTTAAACTTCAGTGGAATGCCGAGAACAATGGAAGAGTTCCGACGCATTTTTAAACGTCAGCGGAATTCCGAGAACAATGGAAGAGTTCCGAAGCATTTTTAAACTTCAGCGGAATTCCGAGAACAATGGAAGAGTTCCGAAGCATTTTTAAATGTCAGCGGAATGCCGAGAACAATGGAAGAGTTCCGACGCATTTTTAAACGTCAGCGGAATTCCGAGAACAATGGAAGAGATCTGAAGCATTTTTAAACTTCAGCGGAATTTTGAGAACAATGGAAGAGTTCCGAAGCATTTTTAAACGTCAGAGGAATTCTGAGAACAATGGAAGAGTTCCGAAGCATTTTTAATCTTCAGCGGAATTCCGAGAACATAGGAAGAGTTCCGATGCATTTTTGATCTTCAGCGGAATTCCGAGAACAATGGAAGAGTTCCGAAGCATTTTTAAACGTCAGCAGAATGCCGAGAACAATGGAAGAGTTCCGACGCATTTTTAAATGTCAGCGGAATTCCGAGAACAATGGAAGCGATCTGAAGCATTTTTAAACTTCAGCGGAATTTCGAGAACAATGGAAGAGTTCCGAAGCATTTTTAAACGTCAGCGTAATTCTGAGAACAATGGAAGAGTTCCGAACCATTTTTAATCTTCAGCGGAATTCCGAGAACAATGGAACAGTTCCGAAGCATTTTTAACTTCAGCAGAATTCCGAGAACAATGGAAGAGTTCCGAAGCATTTTTAAACTTCAGCAGAATTCCGAGAACAATGGAAGAGTTCCGAAGTATTTTTAAATGTCATCGGAATGCCGAGATCAATGGAAGAGTTCCGACGCATTTTTAATGGTCAGCGGAATTCCGAGAACAATGTAAGAGATCTGAAGCATTTTTAAACTTCAGCGGAATTTCGAGAGCAATGGAAGAGTTCCGAAGCATTTTTAAACATCTGCGGAATTCTGAGAAGAATGGAAGAGTTCCGAAGCATTTTTAACTTCAGCAGAATTCCGAGAACAATGGAAGAGTTCCGAAGTATTTTTAAACGTCAGCGGAATGCCGAGAACAATGGAAGAGTTCCGAAGCATTTTTAAACATCAGCGGAATTCCGAGAACAATGGAAGAGTTCTGAAGCATTTTTAAACTTCAGCGGAATTTAGAGAACAATGGAAGAGTTCCGACGCATTTTTAAACGTCAGCGGAATTCTGAGAACAATGGAGGCGTTCCGAAGCATTTTTAAACGTCAGCAGAATTCTCAGAACATTGGAAGAGTTCCGAAGCATTTTTAAACTTCAGCTGAATTCCGAGAAAAATGGAAGAGTTCCGAAGCATTTTTAAACTTCAGCGGAATTCCGAGAACAATGGAAGAGTTCCGAAGCATTTTTAAACGTCAGCGGAATTCCGAGAACAATGGAAGAGTTCCGAAGCATTTTTAAACTTCAGCGGAATTCCGAGAACAATGGAAGAGTTCTGAAGCATTTTTAAATGTCAGCGGAATGCCGAGAACAATGGAAGAGTTCCGACGCATTTTTAAACGTCAGCGGAATTCCGAGAACAATGGAAGAGATCTGAAGCATTTTTAAACTTCAGCGGAATTTTGAGAACAATGGAAGAGTTCTGAAGCATTTTTAAACGTCAGTGGAATTCTGAGAACAATGGAAGAGTTCCAAAGCATTTTTAATCTTCAGCGGAATTCCGAGAACAATGGAACAGTTCCGAAGCATTTTTAACTTCAGCAGAATTCCGAGAACAATGGAAGAGTTCCGAAGCATTTTTAAACATCTGCGGAATTCTGAGAACAATGGAAGAGTTCCGAAGCATTTTTAAACTTCAGCAGAATTCCGAGAACAATGGAAGAGTTCCGAAGCATTTTTAAACTTCAGCGGAATTCCGAGAAAGATGAAAGTGTTCCGAAGCATTTTTAAACTTCAGCAGAAGTCGGAGAACAATGGAAGAGTTCCGAAGCATTTTTAAACTTCTGCGGAATTCCGAGAAAAATGGAAGAGTTCCGAAGCATTTTTAAACTTCAACGGAATTCCGAGAACAATGGAAGAGTTCCGAAGCATTTTTAATATTCAGCGGAATTCCGAGAACAATGGAAGAGTTCCGAAGCATTTTTAAACATCAGCGGAATTCCGAGAACATAGGAAGAGTTCCGATGCATTTTTGATCTTCAGCGGAATTCCGAGAACAATGGAAGAGTTCCGAAGCATTTTTAAACGTCAGCAGAATGCCGAGAACAATGGAAGAGTTCCGACGCATTTTTAAATGTCAGCGGAATTCCGAGAACAATGGAAGCGATCTGAAGCATTTTTAAACTTCAGTGGAATTTCGAGAACAATGGAAGAGTTCCGAAGCATTTTTAAACGTCAGCGTAATTCTGAGAACAATGGAAGAGTTCCGAAGCATTTTTAATCTTCAGCGGAATTCCGAGAACAATGGAACAGTTCCGAAGCATTTTTAACTTCAGCAGAATTCCGAGAACAATGGAAGAGTTCCGAAGCATTTTTAAACTTCAGCAGAATTCCGAGAACAATGGAAGAGATCTGAAGCATTTTTAAACTTCAGCGGAATTTTGAGAACAATGGAAGAGTTCCGAAGCATTTTTAAACGTCAGCGGAATTCTGAGAACAATGGAAGAGTTCCGAAGCATTTTTAATCTTCAGTGGAATTCCGAGAACAATGAAACAGTTCCGAAGCATTTTTAACTTCAGCAGAATTCCGAGAACAATGGAAGAGTTCCGAAGCATTTTTAAACTTCAGCGGAATTCCGAGAAAAATGGAAGAGTTGCGAAGCATTTTTAACTTCAGCGGAATGCCGAGAACAATGGAAGAGTTCCGAAGCATTTTTAAACTTCAGCAGAATTCCGAGAACAAGGGAAGAGTTCCGAAGTATTTTTAAACGTCATCGGAATGCCGAGAACAATGGAAGAGTTCCGACGCATTTTTAATGGTCAGCGGAATTCCGAGAACAATGTAAGAGATCTGAAGCATTTTTAAACTTCAGCGGAATTTCGAGAGCAATGGAAGAGTTCCGAAGCATTTTTAAACATCTGCGGAATTCTGAGAAGAATGGAAGAGTTCCGAAGCATTTTTAACTTCAGCAGAATTCCGAGAACAATGGAAGAGTTCCGAAGTATTTTTAAACGTCAGCGGAATGCCGAGAACAATGGAAGAGTTCCGAAGCATTTTTAAACATCAGCGGAATTCCGAGAACAATGGAAGAGTTCCGACGCATTTTTAAACATCAGCGGAATTCCGAGAGCAATAGAAGAGATTTGAAGCATTTTTAAACTTCAGCGGAATTTTGAGAACAATGGAAGAGTTCCGAAGCATTTTTAAACGTCAGCGGAATTCTGAGAACAATGGAAGAGTTCCAAAGCATTTTTAATCTTCAGCGGAATTCCGAGAACAATGGAACAGTTCCGAAGCATTTTTAACTTCAGCAGAATTCCGAGAACAATGGAAGAGTTCCGAAGCATTTTTAAACTTCAGCGGAATTCCGAGAAAAATGGAAGAGTTGCGAAGCATTTTTAACTTCAGCGGAATGCCGAGATCATAGGAAGAGTTCCGATGCATTTTTGATCTTCAGCGGAATTCCGAGAACAATGGAAGAGTTCCGAAGCATTTTTAAACGTCAGCAGAATGCCGAGAACAATGGAAGAGTTCCGACGCATTTTTAAATGTCAGCGGAATTCCGAGAACAATGGAAGCGATCTGAAGCATTTTTAAACGTCAGCGGAATGCCGAGAAAAATGGAAGAGTTCCGAAGCATTTTTAAACTGCAGCGGAATTCCTAGAACAATGGAAGAGTTCTGATGCATTTTTAAACTGCAGCGGAATTCCTAGAACAATGGAAGAGTTCCGAAGCATTTTTAAACTTCAGCGGAATGCCGAGAACAATGGAAGAGTTCCGACGCATTTTTAAACGTCAGCGGAATTCCGAGAACAATGGAAGAGTTCCGAAGCATTTTTAAACTTCAGCGGAATTCCGAGAACAATGGAAGAGTTCCGAAGCATTTTTAAATGTCAGCGGAATGCCGAGAACAATGGAAGAGTTCCGACGCATTTTTAAACGTCAGCGGAATTCCGAGAACAATGGAAGAGATCTGAAGCATTTTTAAACTTCAGCGGAATTTTGAGAACAATGGAAGAGTTCCGAAGCATTTTTAAACGTCAGAGGAATTCTGAGAACAATGGAAGAGTTCCGAAGCATTTTTAATCTTCAGCGGAATTCCGAGAACATAGGAAGAGTTCCGATGCATTTTTGATCTTCAGCGGAATTCCGAGAACAATGGAAGAGTTCCGAAGCATTTTTAAACGTCAGCAGAATGCCGAGAACAATGGAAGAGTTCCGACGCATTTTTAAATGTCAGCGGAATTCCGAGAACAATGGAAGCGATCTGAAGCATTTTTAAACTTCAGCGGAATTTCGAGAACAATGGAAGAGTTCCGAAGCATTTTTAAACGTCAGCGTAATTCTGAGAACAATGGAAGAGTTCCGAACCATTTTTAATCTTCAGCGGAATTCCGAGAACAATGGAACAGTTCCGAAGCATTTTTAACTTCAGCAGAATTCCGAGAACAATGGAAGAGTTCCGAAGCATTTTTAAACTTCAGCAGAATTCCGAGAACAATGGAAGAGTTCCGAAGTATTTTTAAATGTCATCGGAATGCCGAGATCAATGGAAGAGTTCCGACGCATTTTTAATGGTCAGCGGAATTCCGAGAACAATGTAAGAGATCTGAAGCATTTTTAAACTTCAGCGGAATTTCGAGAGCAATGGAAGAGTTCCGAAGCATTTTTAAACATCTGCGGAATTCTGAGAAGAATGGAAGAGTTCCGAAGCATTTTTAACTTCAGCAGAATTCCGAGAACAATGGAAGAGTTCCGAAGTATTTTTAAACGTCAGCGGAATGCCGAGAACAATGGAAGAGTTCCGAAGCATTTTTAAACATCAGCGGAATTCCGAGAACAATGGAAGAGTTCTGAAGCATTTTTAAACTTCAGCGGAATTTAGAGAACAATGGAAGAGTTCCGACGCATTTTTAAACGTCAGCGGAATTCTGAGAACAATGGAGGCGTTCCGAAGCATTTTTAAACGTCAGCGGAATTCTCAGAACATTGGAAGAGTTCCGAAGCATTTTTAAACTTCAGCTGAATTCCGAGAAAAATGGAAGAGTTCCGAAGCATTTTTAAACTTCAGTGGAATTCCGAGAACAATGGAAGAGTTCCGAAGCATTTTTAAACGTCAGCGGAATTCCGAGAACAATGGAAGAGTTCCGAAGCATTTTTAAACTTCAGCGGAATTCCGAGAACAATGGAAGAGTTCTGAAACATTTTTAAATGTCAGCGGAATGCCGAGAACAATGGAAGAGTTCCGACGCATTTTTAAACGTCAGCGGAATTCCGAGAACAATGGAAGAGATCTGAAGCATTTATAAACTTCAGCGGAATTTTGAGAACAATGGAAGAGTTCCGAAG
The DNA here is from genome assembly GCF_046119375.1 of Phyllobates terribilis. Taxonomy (NCBI): domain Eukaryota; kingdom Metazoa; phylum Chordata; class Amphibia; order Anura; family Dendrobatidae; genus Phyllobates; species Phyllobates terribilis. The sequence goes on from NW_027362762.1 coordinate 635,064,248, forward strand.
CATTTTTAAACGTCAGTGGAATTCTGAGAACAAAGGAAGAGTTCCAAAGCATTTTTAATCTTCAGCGGAATTCCGAGAACAATGGAACAGTTCCGAAGCATTTTTAACTTCAGCAGAATTCCGAGAACAATGGAAGAGTTCCGAAGCATTTTTAAACATCTGCGGAATTCTGAGAACAATGGAAGAGTTCCGAAGCATTTTTAAACTTCAGCAGAATTCCGAGAACAATGGAAGAGTTCCGAAGCATTTTTAAACGTCAGCGTAATTCTGAGAACAATGGAAGCGATCTGAAGCATTTTTAAACTTCAGCGGAATTTCGAGAACAATGGAAGAGTTCCGAAGCATTTTTAATCTTCAGCGGAATTCCGAGAACAATGGAACAGTTCCGAAGCATTTTTAACTTCAGCAGAATTCCGAGAACAATGGAAGAGTTCCGAAGCATTTTTAAACTTCAGCAGAATTCCGAGAACAATGGAAGAGTTCCGAAGTATTTTTAAACGTCATCGGAATGCCGAGAACAATGGAAGAGTTCCGACGCATTTTTAAAGGTCAGCGGAATTCCGAGAACAATGTAAGAGATCTGAAGCATTTTTAAACTTCAGCGGAATTTCGAGAGCAATGGAAGAGTTCCGAAGCATTTTTAAACATCTGCGGAATTCTGAGAAGAATGGAAGAGTTCCGAAGCATTTTTAACTTCAGCAGAATTCCAAGAACAATGGAAGAGTTCCGAAGTATTTTTAAACGTCAGCAGAATTCTGAGAACAATGGAGGCGTTCCGAAGCATTTTTAAACGTCAGCAGAATTCTCAGAACATTGGAAGAGTTCCGAAGCATTTTTAAACTTCAGCGGAATTCCGAGAAAAATGGAAGAGTTCCGAAGCATTTTTAAACTTCTGCGGAATTCCGAGAACAATGGAAGAGTTCCGAAGCATTTTTAAACGTCAGCGGAATGCCGAGAAAAATGGAAGAGTTCCGAAGCATTTTTAAACTGCAGCGGAATTCCTAGAACAATGGAAGAGTTCTGATGCATTTTTAAACTGCAGCGGAATTCCTAGAACAATGGAAGAGTTCCGAAGCATTTTTAAACTTCAGCGGAATGCCGAGAACAATGGAAGAGTTCCGACGCATTTTTAAACGTCAGCGGAATTCCGAGAACAATGGAAGAGTTCCGAAGCATTTTTAAACTTCAGCGGAATTCCGAGAACAATGGAAGAGTTCCGAAGCATTTTTAAATGTCAGCGGAATGCCGAGAACAATGGAAGAGTTCCGACGCATTTTTAAACGTCAGCGGAATTCCGAGAACAATGGAAGAGATCTGAAGCATTTTTAAACTTCAGCGGAATTTTGAGAACAATGGAAGAGTTCCGAAGCATTTTTAAACGTCAGAGGAATTCTGAGAACAATGGAAGAGTTCCGAAGCATTTTTAATCTTCAGCGGAATTCCGAGAACATAGGAAGAGTTCCGATGCATTTTTGATCTTCAGCGGAATTCCGAGAACAATGGAAGAGTTCCGAAGCATTTTTAAACGTCAGCAGAATGCCGAGAACAATGGAAGAGTTCCGACGCATTTTTAAATGTCAGCGGAATTCCGAGAACAATGGAAGCGATCTGAAGCATTTTTAAACTTCAGCGGAATTTCGAGAACAATGGAAGAGTTCCGAAGCATTTTTAAACGTCAGCGTAATTCTGAGAACAATGGAAGAGTTCCGAACCATTTTTAATCTTCAGCGGAATTCCGAGAACAATGGAACAGTTCCGAAGCATTTTTAACTTCAGCAGAATTCCGAGAACAATGGAAGAGTTCCGAAGCATTTTTAAACTTCAGCAGAATTCCGAGAACAATGGAAGAGTTCCGAAGTATTTTTAAATGTCATCGGAATGCCGAGATCAATGGAAGAGTTCCGACGCATTTTTAATGGTCAGCGGAATTCCGAGAACAATGTAAGAGATCTGAAGCATTTTTAAACTTCAGCGGAATTTCGAGAGCAATGGAAGAGTTCCGAAGCATTTTTAAACATCTGCGGAATTCTGAGAAGAATGGAAGAGTTCCGAAGCATTTTTAACTTCAGCAGAATTCCGAGAACAATGGAAGAGTTCCGAAGTATTTTTAAACGTCAGCGGAATGCCGAGAACAATGGAAGAGTTCCGAAGCATTTTTAAACATCAGCGGAATTCCGAGAACAATGGAAGAGTTCTGAAGCATTTTTAAACTTCAGCGGAATTTAGAGAACAATGGAAGAGTTCCGACGCATTTTTAAACGTCAGCGGAATTCTGAGAACAATGGAGGCGTTCCGAAGCATTTTTAAACGTCAGCAGAATTCTCAGAACATTGGAAGAGTTCCGAAGCATTTTTAAACTTCAGCTGAATTCCGAGAAAAATGGAAGAGTTCCGAAGCATTTTTAAACTTCAGCGGAATTCCGAGAACAATGGAAGAGTTCCGAAGCATTTTTAAACGTCAGCGGAATTCCGAGAACAATGGAAGAGTTCCGAAGCATTTTTAAACTTCAGCGGAATTCCGAGAACAATGGAAGAGTTCTGAAGCATTTTTAAATGTCAGCGGAATGCCGAGAACAATGGAAGAGTTCCGACGCATTTTTAAACGTCAGCGGAATTCCGAGAACAATGGAAGAGATCTGAAGCATTTTTAAACTTCAGCGGAATTTTGAGAACAATGGAAGAGTTCCGAAGCATTTTTAAACGTCAGTGGAATTCTGAGAACAATGGAAGAGTTCCAAAGCATTTTTAATCTTCAGCGGAATTCCGAGAACAATGGAACAGTTCCGAAGCATTTTTAACTTCAGCAGAATTCCGAGAACAATGGAAGAGTTCCGAAGCATTTTTAAACATCTGCGGAATTCTGAGAACAATGGAAGAGTTCCGAAGCATTTTTAAACTTCAGCAGAATTCCGAGAACAATGGAAGAGTTCCGAAGCATTTTTAAACTTCAGCGGAATTCCGAGAAAGATGGAAGTGTTCCGAAGCATTTTTAAACTTCAGCAGAAGTCGGAGAACAATGGAAGAGTTCCGAAGCATTTTTAAACTTCTGCGGAATTCCGAGAAAAATGGAAGAGTTCCGAAGCATTTTTAAACTTCAACGGAATTCCGAGAACAATGGAAGAGTTCCGAAGCATTTTTAATATTCAGCGGAATTCCGAGAACAATGGAAGAGTTCCGAAGCATTTTTAAACATCAGCGGAATTCCGAGAACATAGGAAGAGTTCCGATGCATTTTTGATCTTCAGCGGAATTCCGAGAACAATGGAAGAGTTCCGAAGCATTTTTAAACGTCAGCAGAATGCCGAGAACAATGGAAGAGTTCCGACGCATTTTTAAATGTCAGCGGAATTCCGAGAACAATGGAAGCGATCTGAAGCATTTTTAAACTTCAGTGGAATTTCGAGAACAATGGAAGAGTTCCGAAGCATTTTTAAACTTCAGCGGAATGCCGAGAACAATGGAAGAGTTCCGACGCATTTTTAAACGTCAGCGGAATTCCGAGAACAATGGAAGAGTTCCGAAGCATTTTTAAACTTCAGCGGAATTCCGAGAACAATGGAAGAGTTCCGAAGCATTTTCAAATGTCAGCGGAATGCCGAGAACAATGGAAGAGTTCCGACACATTTTTAAACGTCAGCGGAATTCCGAGAACAATGGAAGAGATCTGAAGCATTTTTAAACTTCAGCGGAATTTTGAGAACAATGGAAGAGTTCCGAAGCATTTTTAAACGTCAGCGGAATTCTGAGAACAATGGAAGAGTTCCGAAGCATTTTTAATCTTCAGCGGAATTCCGAGAACATAGGAAGAGTTCCGATGCATTTTTGATCTTCAACGGAATTCCGAGAACAATGGAAGAGTTCCGAAGCATTTTTAAACGTCAGCAGAATGCCGAGAACAATGGAAGAGTTCCGACGCATTTTTAAATGTCAGCGGAATTCCGAGAACAATGGAAGCGATCTGAAGCATTTTTAAACTTCAGCGGAATTTCGAGAACAATGGAAGAGTTCCGAAGCATTTTTAAACGTCAGCGTAATTCTGAGAACAATGGAAGCGATCTGAAGCATTTTTAAACTTCAGCGGAATTTCGAGAACAATGGAAGAATTCCGAAGCATTTTTAAACGTCAGCGTAATTCTGAGAACAATGGAAGAGTTCCGAAGCATTTTTAATCTTCAGCGGAATTCCGAGAACAATGGAACAGTTCCGAAGCACTTTTAACTTCAGCAGAATTCCGAGAACAATGGAAGAGTTCCGAAGCATTTTTAAACTTCAGCAGAATTCCGAGAACAATGGAAGAGTTCCGAAGTATTTTTAAACGTCATCGGAATGCCGAGAACAATGGAAGAGTTCCGACGCATTTTTAAAGGTCAGCGGAATTCCGAGAACAATGTAAGAGATCTGAAGCATTTTTAAACTTCAGCGGAATTTCGAGAGCAATGGAAGAGTTCCGAAGCATTTTTAAACATCTGCGGAATTCTGAGAAGAATGGAAGAGTTCCGAAGCATTTTTAACTTCAGCAGAATTCCGAGAACAATGGAAGAGTTCTGAAGCATTTTTAAACTTCAGCGGAATTTTGAGAACAATGGAAGAGTTTCGAAACATTTTTAAACGGCAGTGGAATTCTGAGAACAATGGAAGAGTTCCAAAGCATTTTTAATCTTCAGCGGAATTCCGAGAACAATGGAAGAGTTCCGAAGCATTTTTAACTTCAGCAGAATTCCGAGAACAATGGAAGAGTTCCGAAGCATTTTTAAACATCTGCGGAATTCTGAGAACAATGGAAGAGTTCCGAAGCATTTTTAAACTTCAGCGGAATTCCGAGAAAGATGGAAGTGTTCCGAAGCATTTTTAAACTTCAGCAGAAGTCGGAGAACAATGGAAGAGTTCCGAAGCATTTTTAAACTTCTGCGGAATTCCGAGAAAAATGGAAGAGTTCCGAAGCATTTTTAAACTTCAGCGGAATTCCGAGAACAATGGAAGAGTTCCGAAGCATTTTTAAATGTCAGCAGTATGCCGAGAACAATGGAAGAGTTCCGACGCATTTTTAAACGTCAGCGGAATTCCGAGAACAATGGAAGAGATCTGAAGCATTTTTAAACTTCAGCGGAATTTTGAGAACAATGGAAGAGTTCCGAAGCATTTTTAAACGTCAGCGGAATTCTGAGAACAATGGAAGAGTTCCGAAGCATTTTTAATCTTCAGCGGAATTCCGAGAACAATGGAAGAGTTCCGAAGCATTTTTAAACATCAGCGGAATTCCGAGAACATAGGAAGAGTTCCGATGCATTTTTGATCTTCAGCGGAATTCCGAGAACAATGGAAGAGTTCCGAAGCATTTTTAAACGTCAGCAGAATGCCGAGAACAATGGAAGAGATCCGACGCATTTTTAAATGTCAGCGGAATTCCGAGAACAATGGAAGCGATCTGAAGCATTTTTAAACTTCAGCGGAATTTCGAGAACAATGGAAGAGTTCCGAAGCATTTTTAAACGTCAGCGTAATTCTGAGAACAATGGAAGAGTTCCGAAGCATTTTTAATCTTCTGCGGAATTCCGAGAACAATGGAACAGTTCCGAAGCATTTTTAACTTCAGCAGAATTACGAGAACAATGGAAGAGTTCCGAAGCATTTTTAAACTTCAGCAGAATTCCGAGAACAATGGAAGAGATCTGAAGCATTTTTAAACTTCAGCGGAATTTTGAGAACAATGGAAGAGTTCCGAAGCATTTTTAAACGTCAGCGGAATTCTGAGAACAATGGAAGAGTTCCGAAGCATTTTTAATCTTCAGTGGAATTCCGAGAACAATGGAACAGTTCCGAAGCATTTTTAACTTCAGGAGAATTCCGAGAACAATGGAAGAGTTCCGAAGCATTTTTAAACTTCAGCGGAATTCCGAGAAAAATGGAAGAGTTGCGAAGCATTTTTAACTTCAGCGGAATGCCGAGAACAATGGAAGAGTTCCGAAGCATTTTTAAACTTCAGCAGAATTCCGAGAACAAGGGAAGAGTTCCGAAGTATTTTTAAACGTCATCGGAATGCCGAGAACAATGGAAGAGTTCCGACGCATTTTTAATGGTCAGCGGAATTCCGAGAACAATGTAAGAGATCTGAAGCATTTTTAAACTTCAGCGGAATTTCGAGAGCAATGGAAGAGTTCCGAAGCATTTTTAAACATCTGCGGAATTCTGAGAAGAATGGAAGAGTTCCGAAGCATTTTTAACTTCAGCAGAATTCCGAGAACAATGGAAGAGTTCCGAAGTATTTTTAAACGTCAGTGGAATGCCGAGAACAATGGAAGAGTTCCGAAGCATTTTTAAACATCAGCGGAATTCCGAGAACAATGGAAGAGTTCCGACGCATTTTTAAACGTCAGCGGAATTCCGAGAACAATAGAAGAGATTTGAAGCATTTTTAAACTTCAGCGGAATTTTGAGAACAATGGAAGAGTTCCGAAGCATTTTTAAACGTCAGCGGAATTCTGAGAACAATGGAAGAGTTCCAAAGCATTTTTAATCTTCAGCGGAATTCCGAGAACAATGGAACAGTTCCGAAGCATTTTTAACTTCAGCAGAATTCCGAGAACAATGGAAGAGTTCCGAAGCATTTTTAAACTTCAGCGGAATTCCGAGAAAAATGGAAGAGTTGCGAAGCATTTTTAACTTCAGCGGAATGCCGAGAACAATGGAAGAGTTCCGACGCATTTTTAAAGGTCATCGGAATGCCGAGAACAATGGAAGAGTTCCGACGCATTTTTAAAGGTCAGCGGAATTCCGAGAACAATGTAAGAGATCTGAAGCATTTTTAAACTTCAGCGGAATTTCGAGAGCAATGGAAGAGTTCCGAAGCATTTTTAAACATCTGCGGAATTCTGAGAAGAATGGAAGAGTTCCGAAGCATTTTTAACTTCAGCAGAATTCCAAGAACAATGGAAGAGTTCCGAAGTATTTTTAAACGTCAGCAGAATTCTGAGAACAATGGAGGCGTTCCGAAGCATTTTTAAACGTCAGCAGAATTCTCAGAACATTGGAAGAGTTCCGAAGCATTTTTAAACTTCAGCGGAATTCCGAGAAAAATGGAAGAGTTCCGAAGCATTTTTAAACTTCTGCGGAATTCCGAGAACAATGGAAGAGTTCCGAAGCATTTTTAAACGTCAGCGGAATGCCGAGAAAAATGGAAGAGTTCCGAAGCATTTTTAAACTGCAGCGGAATTCCTAGAACAATGGAAGAGTTCTGATGCATTTTTAAACTGCAGCGGAATTCCTAGAACAATGGAAGAGTTCCGAAGCATTTTTAAACTTCAGTGGAATGCCGAGAACAATGGAAGAGTTCCGACGCATTTTTAAACGTCAGCGGAATTCCGAGAACAATGGAAGAGTTCCGAAGCATTTTTAAACTTCAGCGGAATTCCGAGAACAATGGAAGAGTTCCGAAGCATTTTTAAATGTCAGCGGAATGCCGAGAACAATGGAAGAGTTCCGACGCATTTTTAAACGTCAGCGGAATTCCGAGAACAATGGAAGAGATCTGAAGCATTTTTAAACTTCAGCGGAATTTTGAGAACAATGGAAGAGTTCCGAAGCATTTTTAAACGTCAGAGGAATTCTGAGAACAATGGAAGAGTTCCGAAGCATTTTTAATCTTCAGCGGAATTCCGAGAACATAGGAAGAGTTCCGATGCATTTTTGATCTTCAGCGGAATTCCGAGAACAATGGAAGAGTTCCGAAGCATTTTTAAACGTCAGCAGAATGCCGAGAACAATGGAAGAGTTCCGACGCATTTTTAAATGTCAGCGGAATTCCGAGAACAATGGAAGCGATCTGAAGCATTTTTAAACTTCAGCGGAATTTCGAGAACAATGGAAGAGTTCCGAAGCATTTTTAAACGTCAGCGTAATTCTGAGAACAATGGAAGAGTTCCGAACCATTTTTAATCTTCAGCGGAATTCCGAGAACAATGGAACAGTTCCGAAGCATTTTTAACTTCAGCAGAATTCCGAGAACAATGGAAGAGTTCCGAAGCATTTTTAAACTTCAGCAGAATTCCGAGAACAATGGAAGAGTTCCGAAGTATTTTTAAATGTCATCGGAATGCCGAGATCAATGGAAGAGTTCCGACGCATTTTTAATGGTCAGCGGAATTCCGAGAACAATGTAAGAGATCTGAAGCATTTTTAAACTTCAGCGGAATTTCGAGAGCAATGGAAGAGTTCCGAAGCATTTTTAAACATCTGCGGAATTCTGAGAAGAATGGAAGAGTTCCGAAGCATTTTTAACTTCAGCAGAATTCCGAGAACAATGGAAGAGTTCCGAAGTATTTTTAAACGTCAGCGGAATGCCGAGAACAATGGAAGAGTTCCGAAGCATTTTTAAACATCAGCGGAATTCCGAGAACAATGGAAGAGTTCTGAAGCATTTTTAAACTTCAGCGGAATTTAGAGAACAATGGAAGAGTTCCGACGCATTTTTAAACGTCAGCGGAATTCTGAGAACAATGGAGGCGTTCCGAAGCATTTTTAAACGTCAGCAGAATTCTCAGAACATTGGAAGAGTTCCGAAGCATTTTTAAACTTCAGCTGAATTCCGAGAAAAATGGAAGAGTTCCGAAGCATTTTTAAACTTCAGCGGAATTCCGAGAACAATGGAAGAGTTCCGAAGCATTTTTAAACGTCAGCGGAATTCCGAGAACAATGGAAGAGTTCCGAAGCATTTTTAAACTTCAGCGGAATTCCGAGAACAATGGAAGAGTTCTGAAGCATTTTTAAATGTCAGCGGAATGCCGAGAACAATGGAAGAGTTCCGACGCATTTTTAAACGTCAGCGGAATTCCGAGAACAATGGAAGAGATCTGAAGCATTTTTAAACTTCAGCGGAATTTTGAGAACAATGGAAGAGTTCTGAAGCATTTTTAAACGTCAGTGGAATTCTGAGAACAATGGAAGAGTTCCAAAGCATTTTTAATCTTCAGCGGAATTCCGAGAACAATGGAACAGTTCCGAAGCATTTTTAACTTCAGCAGAATTCCGAGAACAATGGAAGAGTTCCGAAGCATTTTTAAACATCTGCGGAATTCTGAGAACAATGGAAGAGTTCCGAAGCATTTTTAAACTTCAGCAGAATTCCGAGAACAATGGAAGAGTTCCGAAGCATTTTTAAACTTCAGCGGAATTCCGAGAAAGATGAAAGTGTTCCGAAGCATTTTTAAACTTCAGCAGAAGTCGGAGAACAATGGAAGAGTTCCGAAGCATTTTTAAACTTCTGCGGAATTCCGAGAAAAATGGAAGAGTTCCGAAGCATTTTTAAACTTCAACGGAATTCCGAGAACAATGGAAGAGTTCCGAAGCATTTTTAATATTCAGCGGAATTCCGAGAACAATGGAAGAGTTCCGAAGCATTTTTAAACATCAGCGGAATTCCGAGAACATAGGAAGAGTTCCGATGCATTTTTGATCTTCAGCGGAATTCCGAGAACAATGGAAGAGTTCCGAAGCATTTTTAAACGTCAGCAGAATGCCGAGAACAATGGAAGAGTTCCGACGCATTTTTAAATGTCAGCGGAATTCCGAGAACAATGGAAGCGATCTGAAGCATTTTTAAACTTCAGTGGAATTTCGAGAACAATGGAAGAGTTCCGAAGCATTTTTAAACGTCAGCGTAATTCTGAGAACAATGGAAGAGTTCCGAAGCATTTTTAATCTTCAGCGGAATTCCGAGAACAATGGAACAGTTCCGAAGCATTTTTAACTTCAGCAGAATTCCGAGAACAATGGAAGAGTTCCGAAGCATTTTTAAACTTCAGCAGAATTCCGAGAACAATGGAAGAGATCTGAAGCATTTTTAAACTTCAGCGGAATTTTGAGAACAATGGAAGAGTTCCGAAGCATTTTTAAACGTCAGCGGAATTCTGAGAACAATGGAAGAGTTCCGAAGCATTTTTAATCTTCAGTGGAATTCCGAGAACAATGAAACAGTTCCGAAGCATTTTTAACTTCAGCAGAATTCCGAGAACAATGGAAGAGTTCCGAAGCATTTTTAAACTTCAGCGGAATTCCGAGAAAAATGGAAGAGTTGCGAAGCATTTTTAACTTCAGCGGAATGCCGAGAACAATGGAAGAGTTCCGAAGCATTTTTAAACTTCAGCAGAATTCCGAGAACAAGGGAAGAGTTCCGAAGTATTTTTAAACGTCATCGGAATGCCGAGAACAATGGAAGAGTTCCGACGCATTTTTAATGGTCAGCGGAATTCCGAGAACAATGTAAGAGATCTGAAGCATTTTTAAACTTCAGCGGAATTTCGAGAGCAATGGAAGAGTTCCGAAGCATTTTTAAACATCTGCGGAATTCTGAGAAGAATGGAAGAGTTCCGAAGCATTTTTAACTTCAGCAGAATTCCGAGAACAATGGAAGAGTTCCGAAGTATTTTTAAACGTCAGCGGAATGCCGAGAACAATGGAAGAGTTCCGAAGCATTTTTAAACATCAGCGGAATTCCGAGAACAATGGAAGAGTTCCGACGCATTTTTAAACATCAGCGGAATTCCGAGAGCAATAGAAGAGATTTGAAGCATTTTTAAACTTCAGCGGAATTTTGAGAACAATGGAAGAGTTCCGAAGCATTTTTAAACGTCAGCGGAATTCTGAGAACAATGGAAGAGTTCCAAAGCATTTTTAATCTTCAGCGGAATTCCGAGAACAATGGAACAGTTCCGAAGCATTTTTAACTTCAGCAGAATTCCGAGAACAATGGAAGAGTTCCGAAGCATTTTTAAACTTCAGCGGAATTCCGAGAAAAATGGAAGAGTTGCGAAGCATTTTTAACTTCAGCGGAATGCCGAGATCATAGGAAGAGTTCCGATGCATTTTTGATCTTCAGCGGAATTCCGAGAACAATGGAAGAGTTCCGAAGCATTTTTAAACGTCAGCAGAATGCCGAGAACAATGGAAGAGTTCCGACGCATTTTTAAATGTCAGCGGAATTCCGAGAACAATGGAAGCGATCTGAAGCATTTTTAAACGTCAGCGGAATGCCGAGAAAAATGGAAGAGTTCCGAAGCATTTTTAAACTGCAGCGGAATTCCTAGAACAATGGAAGAGTTCTGATGCATTTTTAAACTGCAGCGGAATTCCTAGAACAATGGAAGAGTTCCGAAGCATTTTTAAACTTCAGCGGAATGCCGAGAACAATGGAAGAGTTCCGACGCATTTTTAAACGTCAGCGGAATTCCGAGAACAATGGAAGAGTTCCGAAGCATTTTTAAACTTCAGCGGAATTCCGAGAACAATGGAAGAGTTCCGAAGCATTTTTAAATGTCAGCGGAATGCCGAGAACAATGGAAGAGTTCCGACGCATTTTTAAACGTCAGCGGAATTCCGAGAACAATGGAAGAGATCTGAAGCATTTTTAAACTTCAGCGGAATTTTGAGAACAATGGAAGAGTTCCGAAGCATTTTTAAACGTCAGAGGAATTCTGAGAACAATGGAAGAGTTCCGAAGCATTTTTAATCTTCAGCGGAATTCCGAGAACATAGGAAGAGTTCCGATGCATTTTTGATCTTCAGCGGAATTCCGAGAACAATGGAAGAGTTCCGAAGCATTTTTAAACGTCAGCAGAATGCCGAGAACAATGGAAGAGTTCCGACGCATTTTTAAATGTCAGCGGAATTCCGAGAACAATGGAAGCGATCTGAAGCATTTTTAAACTTCAGCGGAATTTCGAGAACAATGGAAGAGTTCCGAAGCATTTTTAAACGTCAGCGTAATTCTGAGAACAATGGAAGAGTTCCGAACCATTTTTAATCTTCAGCGGAATTCCGAGAACAATGGAACAGTTCCGAAGCATTTTTAACTTCAGCAGAATTCCGAGAACAATGGAAGAGTTCCGAAGCATTTTTAAACTTCAGCAGAATTCCGAGAACAATGGAAGAGTTCCGAAGTATTTTTAAATGTCATCGGAATGCCGAGATCAATGGAAGAGTTCCGACGCATTTTTAATGGTCAGCGGAATTCCGAGAACAATGTAAGAGATCTGAAGCATTTTTAAACTTCAGCGGAATTTCGAGAGCAATGGAAGAGTTCCGAAGCATTTTTAAACATCTGCGGAATTCTGAGAAGAATGGAAGAGTTCCGAAGCATTTTTAACTTCAGCAGAATTCCGAGAACAATGGAAGAGTTCCGAAGTATTTTTAAACGTCAGCGGAATGCCGAGAACAATGGAAGAGTTCCGAAGCATTTTTAAACATCAGCGGAATTCCGAGAACAATGGAAGAGTTCTGAAGCATTTTTAAACTTCAGCGGAATTTAGAGAACAATGGAAGAGTTCCGACGCATTTTTAAACGTCAGCGGAATTCTGAGAACAATGGAGGCGTTCCGAAGCATTTTTAAACGTCAGCGGAATTCTCAGAACATTGGAAGAGTTCCGAAGCATTTTTAAACTTCAGCTGAATTCCGAGAAAAATGGAAGAGTTCCGAAGCATTTTTAAACTTCAGTGGAATTCCGAGAACAATGGAAGAGTTCCGAAGCATTTTTAAACGTCAGCGGAATTCCGAGAACAATGGAAGAGTTCCGAAGCATTTTTAAACTTCAGCGGAATTCCGAGAACAATGGAAGAGTTCTGAAACATTTTTAAATGTCAGCGGAATGCCGAGAACAATGGAAGAGTTCCGACGCATTTTTAAACGTCAGCGGAATTCCGAGAACAATGGAAGAGATCTGAAGCATTTATAAACTTCAGCGGAATTTTGAGAACAATGGAAGAGTTCCGAAGCATTTTTAAACGTCAGTGGAATTCTGAGAACAAAGGAAGAGTTCCAAAGCATTTTTAATCTTCAGCGGAATTCCGAGAACAATGGAACAGTTCCGAAGCATTTTTAACTTCAGCAGAATTCCGAGAACAATGGAAGAGTTCCGAAGCATTTTTAAACATCTGCGGAATTCTGAGAACAATGGAAGAGTTCCGAAGCATTTTTAAACTTCAGCAGAATTCCGAGAACAATGGAAGAGTTCCGAAGCATTTTTAAACGTCAGCGTAATTCTGAGAACAATGGAAGCGATCTGAAGCATTTTTAAACTTCAGCGGAATTTCGAGAACAATGGAAGAGTTCCGAAGCATTTTTAATCTTCAGCGGAATTCCGAGAACAATGGAACAGTTCCGAAGCATTTTTAACTTCAGCAGAATTCCGAGAACAATGGAAGAGTTCCGAAGCATTTTTAAACTTCAGCAGAATTCCGAGAACAATGGAAGAGTTCCGAAGTATTTTTAAACGTCATCGGAATGCCGAGAACAATGGAAGAGTTCCGACGCATTTTTAAAGGTCAGCGGAATTCCGAGAACAATGTAAGAGATCTGAAGCATTTTTAAACTTCAGCGGAATTTCGAGAGCAATGGAAGAGTTCCGAAGCATTTTTAAACATCTGCGGAATTCTGAGAAGAATGGAAGAGTTCCGAAGCATTTTTAACTTCAGCAGAATTCCAAGAACAATGGAAGAGTTCCGAAGTATTTTTAAACGTCAGCAGAATTCTGAGAACAATGGAGGCGTTCCGAAGCATTTTTAAACGTCAGCAGAATTCTCAGAACATTGGAAGAGTTCCGAAGCATTTTTAAACTTCAGCGGAATTCCGAGAAAAATGGAAGAGTTCCGAAGCATTTTTAAACTTCTGCGGAATTCCGAGAACAATGGAAGAGTTCCGAAGCATTTTTAAACGTCAGCGGAATGCCGAGAAAAATGGAAGAGTTCCGAAGCATTTTTAAACTGCAGCGGAATTCCTAGAACAATGGAAGAGTTCTGATGCATTTTTAAACTGCAGCGGAATTCCTAGAACAATGGAAGAGTTCCGAAGCATTTTTAAACTTCAGCGGAATGCCGAGAACAATGGAAGAGTTCCGACGCATTTTTAAACGTCAGCGGAATTCCGAGAACAATGGAAGAGTTCCGAAGCATTTTTAAACTTCAGCGGAATTCCGAGAACAATGGAAGAGTTCCGAAGCATTTTTAAATGTCAGCGGAATGCCGAGAACAATGGAAGAGTTCCGACGCATTTTTAAACGTCAGCGGAATTCCGAGAACAATGGAAGAGATCTGAAGCATTTTTAAACTTCAGCGGAATTTTGAGAACAATGGAAGAGTTCCGAAGCATTTTTAAACGTCAGAGGAATTCTGAGAACAATGGAAGAGTTCCGAAGCATTTTTAATCTTCAGCGGAATTCCGAGAACATAGGAAGAGTTCCGATGCATTTTTGATCTTCAGCGGAATTCCGAGAACAATGGAAGAGTTCCGAAGCATTTTTAAACGTCAGCAGAATGCCGAGAACAATGGAAGAGTTCCGACGCATTTTTAAATGTCAGCGGAATTCCGAGAACAATGGAAGCGATCTGAAGCATTTTTAAACTTCAGCGGAATTTCGAGAACAATGGAAGAGTTCCGAAGCATTTTTAAACGTCAGCGTAATTCTGAGAACAATGGAAGAGTTCCGAACCATTTTTAATCTTCAGCGGAATTCCGAGAACAATGGAACAGTTCCGAAGCATTTTTAACTTCAGCAGAATTCCGAGAACAATGGAAGAGTTCCGAAGCATTTTTAAACTTCAGCAGAATTCCGAGAACAATGGAAGAGTTCCGAAGTATTTTTAAATGTCATCGGAATGCCGAGATCAATGGAAGAGTTCCGACGCATTTTTAATGGTCAGCGGAATTCCGAGAACAATGTAAGAGATCTGAAGCATTTTTAAACTTCAGCGGAATTTCGAGAGCAATGGAAGAGTTCCGAAGCATTTTTAAACATCTGCGGAATTCTGAGAAGAATGGAAGAGTTCCGAAGCATTTTTAACTTCAGCAGAATTCCGAGAACAATGGAAGAGTTCCGAAGTATTTTTAAACGTCAGCGGAATGCCGAGAACAATGGAAGAGTTCCGAAGCATTTTTAAACATCAGCGGAATTCCGAGAACAATGGAAGAGTTCTGAAGCATTTTTAAACTTCAGCGGAATTTAGAGAACAATGGAAGAGTTCCGACGCATTTTTAAACGTCAGCGGAATTCTGAGAACAATGGAGGCGTTCCGAAGCATTTTTAAACGTCAGCAGAATTCTCAGAACATTGGAAGAGTTCCGAAGCATTTTTAAACTTCAGCTGAATTCCGAGAAAAATGGAAGAGTTCCGAAGCATTTTTAAACTTCAGCGGAATTCCGAGAACAATGGAAGAGTTCCGAAGCATTTTTAAACGTCAGCGGAATTCCGAGAACAATGGAAGAGTTCCGAAGCATTTTTAAACTTCAGCGGAATTCCGAGAACAATGGAAGAGTTCTGAAGCATTTTTAAATGTCAGCGGAATGCCGAGAACAATGGAAGAGTTCCGACGCATTTTTAAACGTCAGCGGAATTCCGAGAACAATGGAAGAGATCTGAAGCATTTTTAAACTTCAGCGGAATTTTGAGAACAATGGAAGAGTTCCGAAGCATTTTTAAACGTCAGTGGAATTCTGAGAACAATGGAAGAGTTCCAAAGCATTTTTAATCTTCAGCGGAATTCCGAGAACAATGGAACAGTTCCGAAGCATTTTTAACTTCAGCAGAATTCCGAGAACAATGGAAGAGTTCCGAAGCATTTTTAAACATCTGCGGAATTCTGAGAACAATGGAAGAGTTCCGAAGCATTTTTAAACTTCAGCAGAATTCCGAGAACAATGGAAGAGTTCCGAAGCATTTTTAAACTTCAGCGGAATTCCGAGAAAGATGGAAGTGTTCCGAAGCATTTTTAAACTTCAGCAGAAGTCGGAGAACAATGGAAGAGTTCCGAAGCATTTTTAAACTTCTGCGGAATTCCGAGAAAAATGGAAGAGTTCCGAAGCATTTTTAAACTTCAACGGAATTCCGAGAACAATGGAAGAGTTCCGAAGCATTTTTAATATTCAGCGGAATTCCGAGAACAATGGAAGAGTTCCGAAGCATTTTTAAACATCAGCGGAATTCCGAGAACATAGGAAGAGTTCCGATGCATTTTTGATCTTCAGCGGAATTCCGAGAACAATGGAAGAGTTCCGAAGCATTTTTAAACGTCAGCAGAATGCCGAGAACAATGGAAGAGTTCCGACGCATTTTTAAATGTCAGCGGAATTCCGAGAACAATGGAAGCGATCTGAAGCATTTTTAAACTTCAGTGGAATTTCGAGAACAATGGAAGAGTTCCGAAGCATTTTTAAACGTCAGCGTAATTCTGAGAACAATGGAAGAGTTCCGAAGCATTTTTAATCTTCAGCGGAATTCCGAGAACAATGGAACAGTTCCGAAGCATTTTTAACTTCAGCAGAATTCCGAGAACAATGGAAGAGTTCCGAAGCATTTTTAAACTTCAGCAGAATTCCGAGAACAATGGAAGAGATCTGAAGCATTTTTAAACTTCAGCGGAATTTTGAGAACAATGGAAGAGTTCCGAAGCATTTTTAAACGTCAGCGGAATTCTGAGAACAATGGAAGAGTTCCGAAGCATTTTTAATCTTCAGTGGAATTCCGAGAACAATGGAACAGTTCCGAAGCATTTTTAACTTCAGCAGAATTCCGAGAACAATGGAAGAGTTCCGAAGCATTTTTAAACTTCAGCGGAATTCCGAGAAAAATGGAAGAGTTGCGAAGCATTTTTAACTTCAGCGGAATGCCGAGAACAATGGAAGAGTTCCGAAGCATTTTTAAACTTCAGCAGAATTCCGAGAACAAGGGTAGAGTTCCGAAGTATTTTTAAACGTCATCGGAATGCCGAGAACAATGGAAGAGTTCCGACGCATTTTTAATGGTCAGCGGAATTCCGAGAACAATGTAAGAGATCTGAAGCATTTTTAAACTTCAGCGGAATTTCGAGAGCAATGGAAGAGTTCCGAAGCATTTTTAAACATCTGCGGAATTCTGAGAAGAATGGAAGAGTTCCGAAGCATTTTTAACTTCAGCAGAATTCCGAGAACAATGGAAGAGTTCCGAAGTATTTTTAAACGTCAGCGGAATGCCGAGAACAATGGAAGAGTTCCGAAGCATTTTTAAACATCAGCGGAATTCCGAGAACAATGGAAGAGTTCCGACGCATTTTTAAACATCAGCGGAATTCCGAGAGCAATAGAAGAGATTTGAAGCATTTTTAAACTTCAGCGGAATTTTGAGAACAATGGAAGAGTTCCGAAGCATTTTTAAACGTCAGCGGAATTCTGAGAACAATGGAATAGTTCCAAAGCATTTTTAATCTTCAGCGGAATTCCGAGAACAATGGAACAGTTCCGAAGCATTTTTAACTTCAGCAGAATTCCGAGAACAATGGAAGAGTTCCGAAGCATTTTTAAACTTCAGCGGAATTCCGAGAACAATGGAAGAGTTCCGAAGCATTTTTAAACATCAGCGGAATTCCGAGAACAATGGAAGAGTTCCGACGCATTTTTAAACATCAGCGGAATTCCGAGAGCAATAGAAGAGATTTGAAGCATTTTTAAACTTCAGCGGAATTTTGAGAACAATGGAAGAGTTCCGAAGCATTTTTAAACGTCAGCGGAATTCTGAGAACAATGGAAGAGTTCCAAAGCATTTTTAATCTTCAGCGGAATTCCGAGATCATAGGAAGAGTTCCGATGCATTTTTGATCTTCAGCGGAATTCCGAGAACAATGGAAGAGTTCCGAAGCATTTTTAAACGTCAGCAGAATGCCGAGAACAATGGAAGAGTTCCGACGCATTTTTAAATGTCAGCGGAATTCCGAGAACAATGGAAGCGATCTGAAGCATTTTTAAACGTCAGCGGAATGCCGAGAAAAATGGAAGAGTTCCGAAGCATTTTTAAACTGCAGCGGAATTCCTAGAACAATGGAAGAGTTCTGATGCATTTTTAAACTGCAGCGGAATTCCTAGAACAATGGAAGAGTTCCGAAGCATTTTTAAACTTCAGCGGAATGCCGAGAACAATGGAAGAGTTCCGACGCATTTTTAAACGTCAGCGGAATTCCGAGAACAATGGAAGAGTTCCGAAGCATTTTTAAACTTCAGCGGAATTCCGAGAACAATGGAAGAGTTCCGAAGCATTTTTAAATGTCAGCGGAATGCCGAGAACAATGGAAGAGTTCCGACGCATTTTTAAACGTCAGCGGAATTCCGAGAACAATGGAAGAGATCTGAAGCATTTTTAAACTTCAGCGGAATTTTGAGAACAATGGAAGAGTTCCGAAGCATTTTTAAACGTCAGAGGAATTCTGAGAACAATGGAAGAGTTCCGAAGCATTTTTAATCTTCAGCGGAATTCCGAGAACATAGGAAGAGTTCCGATGCATTTTTGATCTTCAGCGGAATTCCGAGAACAATGGAAGAGTTCCGAAGCATTTTTAAACGTCAGCAGAATGCCGAGAACAATGGAAGAGTTCCGACGCATTTTTAAATGTCAGCGGAATTCCGAGAACAATGGAAGCGATCTGAAGCATTTTTAAACTTCAGCGGAATTTCGAGAACAATGGAAGAGTTCCGAAGCATTTTTAAACGTCAGCGTAATTCTGAGAACAATGGAAGAGTTCCGAACCATTTTTAATCTTCAGCGGAATTCCGAGAACAATGGAACAGTTCCGAAGCATTTTTAACTTCAGCAGAATTCCGAGAACAATGGAAGAGTTCCGAAGCATTTTTAAACTTCAGCAGAATTCCGAGAACAATGGAAGAGTTCCGAAGTATTTTTAAATGTCATCGGAATGCCGAGATCAATGGAAGAGTTCCGACGCATTTTTAATGGTCAGCGGAATTCCGAGAACAATGTAAGAGATCTGAAGCATTTTTAAACTTCAGCGGAATTTCGAGAGCAATGGAAGAGTTCCGAAGCATTTTTAAACATCTGCGGAATTCTGAGAAGAATGGAAGAGTTCCGAAGCATTTTTAACTTCAGCAGAATTCCGAGAACAATGGAAGAGTTCCGAAGTATTTTTAAACGTCAGCGGAATGCCGAGAACAATGGAAGAGTTCCGAAGCATTTTTAAACATCAGCGGAATTCCGAGAACAATGGAAGAGTTCTGAAGCATTTTTAAACTTCAGCGGAATTTAGAGAACAATGGAAGAGTTCCGACGCATTTTTAAACGTCAGCGGAATTCTGAGAACAATGGAGGCGTTCCGAAGCATTTTTAAACGTCAGCGGAATTCTCAGAACATTGGAAGAGTTCCGAAGCATTTTTAAACTTCAGCTGAATTCCGAGAAAAATGGAAGAGTTCCGAAGCATTTTTAAACTTCAGTGGAATTCCGAGAACAATGGAAGAGTTCCGAAGCATTTTTAAACGTCAGCGGAATTCCGAGAACAATGGAAGAGTTCCGAAGCATTTTTAAACTTCAGCGGAATTCCGAGAACAATGGAAGAGTTCTGAAACATTTTTAAATGTCAGCGGAATGCCGAGAACAATGGAAGAGTTCCGACGCATTTTTAAACGTCAGCGGAATTCCGAGAACAATGGAAGAGATCTGAAGCATTTATAAACTTCAGCGGAATTTTGAGAACAATGGAAGAGTTCCGAAGCATTTTTAAACGTCAGTGGAATTCTGAGAACAAAGGAAGAGTTCCAAAGCATTTTTAATCTTCAGCGGAATTCCGAGAACAATGGAACAGTTCCGAAGCATTTTTAACTTCAGCAGAATTCCGAGAACAATGGAAGAGTTCCGAAGCATTTTTAAACATCTGCGGAATTCTGAGAACAATGGAAGAGTTCCGAAGCATTTTTAAACTTCAGCAGAATTCCGAGAACAATGGAAGAGTTCCGAAGCATTTTTAAACTTCAGCGGAATTCCGAGAAAGATGGAAGTGTTCCGAAGCATTTTTAAACTTCAGCAGAAGTCGGAGAACAATGGAAGAGTTCCGAAGCATTTTTAAACTTCTGCGGAATTCCGAGAAAAATGGAAGAGTTCCGAAGCATTTTTAAACTTCAGTGGAATTCCGAGAACAATGGAAGAGTTCCGAAGCATTTTTAATATTCAGCGGAATTCCGAGAACAATGGAAGAGTTCCGAAGCATTTTTAAACATCAGCGGAATTCCGAGAACATAGGAAGAGTTCCGATGCATTTTTGATCTTCAGCGGAATTCCGAGAACAATGGAAGAGTTCCGAAGCATTTTTAAACGTCAGCAGAATGCCGAGAACAATGGAAGAGTTCCGACGCATTTTTAAATGTCAGCGGAATTCCGAGAACAATGGAAGCGATCTGAAGCATTTTTAAACTTCAGTGGAATTTCGAGAACAATGGAAGAGTTCCGAAGCATTTTTAAACGTCAGCGTAATTCTGAGAACAATGGAAGAGTTCCGAAGCATTTTTAATCTTCAGCGGAATTCCGAGAACAATGGAACAGTTCCGAAGCATTTTTAACTTCAGCAGAATTCCGAGAACAATGGAAGAGTTCCGAAGCATTTTTAAACTTCAGCAGAATTCCGAGAACAATGGAAGAGATCTGAAGCATTTTTAAACTTCAGCGGAATTTTGAGAACAATGGAAGAGTTCCGAAGCATTTTTAAACGTCAGCGGAATTCTGAGAACAATGGAAGAGTTCCGAAGCATTTTTAATCTTCAGTGGAATTCCGAGAACAATGGAACAGTTCCGAAGCATTTTTAACTTCAGCAGAATTCCGAGAACAATGGAAGAGTTCCGAAGCATTTTTAAACTTCAGCGGAATTCCGAGAAAAATGGAAGAGTTGCGAAGCATTTTTAACTTCAGCGGAATGCCGAGAACAATGGAAGAGTTCCGAAGCATTTTTAAACTTCAGCAGAATTCCGAGAACAAGGGAAGAGTTCCGAAGTATTTTTAAACGTCATCGGAATGCCGAGAACAATGGAAGAGTTCCGACGCATTTTTAATGGTCAGCGGAATTCCGAGAACAATGTAAGAGATCTGAAGCATTTTTAAACTTCAGCGGAATTTCGAGAGCAATGGAAGAGTTCCGAAGCATTTTTAAACATCTGCGGAATTCTGAGAAGAATGGAAGAGTTCCGAAGCATTTTTAACTTCAGCAGAATTCCGAGAACAATGGAAGAGTTCCGAAGTATTTTTAAACGTCAGCGGAATGCCGAGAACAATGGAAGAGTTCCGAAGCATTTTTAAACATCAGCGGAATTCCGAGAACAATGGAAGAGTTCCGACGCATTTTTAAACATCAGCGGAATTCCGAGAGCAATAGAAGAGATTTGAAGCATTTTTAAACTTCAGCGGAATTTTGAGAACAATGGAAGAGTTCCGAAGCATTTTTAAACGTCAGCGGAATTCTGAGAACAATGGAAGAGTTCCAAAGCATTTTTAATCTTCAGCGGAATTCCGAGAACAATGGAACAGTTCCGAAGCATTTTTAACTTCAGCAGAATTCCGAGAACAATGGAAGAGTTCCGAAGCATTTTTAAACTTCAGCGGAATTCCGAGAAAAATGGAAGAGTTGCGAAGCATTTTTAACTTCAGCGGAATGCCGAGATCATAGGAAGAGTTCCGATGCATTTTTGATCTTCAGCGGAATTCCGAGAACAATGGAAGAGTTCCGAAGCATTTTTAAACGTCAGCAGAATGCCGAGAACAATGGAAGAGTTCCGACGCATTTTTAAATGTCAGCGGAATTCCGAGAACAATGGAAGCGATCTGAAGCATTTTTAAACTTCAGCGGAATTTCGAGAACAATGGAAGAGTTCCGAAGCATTTTTAAACGTCAGCGTAATTCTGAGAACAATGGAAGAGTTCCGAAGCATTTTTAAACGTCAGCGGAATTCTGAGAACAATGGAAGAGTTCCGAAGCATTTTTAATCTTCAGTGGAATTCCGAGAACAATGGAAGAGTTCCGAAGCATTTTTAAACATCAGCGGAATTCCGAGATCATAGGAAGAGTTCCGATGCATTTTTGATCTTCAGCGGAATTCCGAGAACAATGGAAGAGTTCCGAAGCATTTTTAAACGTCAGCAGAATGCCGAGAACAATGGAAGAGTTCCGACGCATTTTTAAATGTCAGCGGAATTCCGAGAACAATGGAAGCGATCTGAAGCATTTTTAAACTTCAGCGGAATTTCGAGAACAATGGAAGAGTTCCGAAGCATTTTTAAACGTCAGCGTAATTCTGAGAACAATGGAAGAGTTCCGAAGCATTTTTAATCTTCAGCGGAATTCTGAGAACAATGGAACAGTTCCGAAGCATTTTTAACTTCAGCAGAATTCCGAGAACAATGTAAGAGTTCCGACGCATTTTTAAACGTCAGCGGAATTCCGAGAACAATGGAAGAGATCTGAAGCATTTTTAAACTTCAGCGGAATTTTGAGAACAATGGAAGAGTTCCGAAGCATTTTTAAACGTCAGCGGAATTCTGAGAACAATGGAAGAGTTCCAAAGCATTTTTAATCTTCAGCGGAATTCCGAGAACAATGGAACAGTTCCGAAGCATTTTTAACTTCAGCAGAATTCCGAGAACAATGGAAGAGTTCCGAAGCATTTTTAAACTTCAGCGGAATTCCGAGAAAGATGGAAGTGTTCCGAAGCATTTTTAAACTTCAGCAGAAGTCGGAGAACAATGGAAGAGTTCCGACGCATTTTTAAACGTCAGCGGAATTCCGAGAACAATGGAAGAGATCTGAAGCATTTTTAAACTTCAGCGGAATTTTGAGAACAATGGAAGAGTTCCGAAGCATTTTTAAACTTCAGCGGAATTCCGAGAAAGATGGAAGTGTTCCAAAGCATTTTTAAACTTCAGCAGAAGTCGGAGAACAATGGAAGAGTTCCGAAGCATTTTTAAACTTCAGCGGAATTCCGAGAAAGATGGAAGTGTTCCGAAGCATTTTTAAACTTCAGCAGAAGTCGGAGAACAATGGAAGAGTTCCGAAGCATTTTTAAACTTCAGTGGAATTCCGAGAACAATGGAAGAGTTCCGAAGCATTTTTAAATGTCAGCAGTATGCCGAGAACAATGGAAGAGTTCCGACGCATTTTTAAACGTCAGCGGAATTCCGAGAACAATGGAAGAGATCTGAAGCATTTTTAAACTTCAGCGGAATTTTGAGAACAATGGAAGAGTTCCGAAGCATTTTTAAACGTCAGCGGAATTCTGAGAACAATGGAAGAGTTCCGAAGCATTTTTAATCTTCAGCGGAATTCCGAGAACAATGGAAGAGTTCCGAAGCATTTTTAAACATCAGCGGAATTCCGAGAACATAGGAAGAGTTCCCATGCATTTTTGATCTTCAGCGGAATTCCGAGAACAATGGAAGAGTTCCGAAGCATTTTTAAACGTCAGCAGAATGCCGAGAACAATGGAAGAGTTCCGACGCATTTTCAAATGTCAGCGGAATTCTGAGAACAATGGAAGAGTTCCAAAGCATTTTTAATCTTCAGCGGAATTCCGAGAACAATGGAACAGTTCCGAAGCATTTTTAACTTCAGCAGAATTCCGAGAACAATGGAAGAGTTCCGAAGCATTTTTAAACTTCAGCGGAATTCCGAGAACAATGGAAGAGTTCCGAAGCATTTTTAAACATCAGCGGAATTCCGAGAACATAGGAAGAGTTCCGATGCATTTTTGATCTTCAGCGGAATTCCAAGAACAATGGAAGAGTTCCGAAGCATTTTTAAACGTCAGCATAATGCCGAGAACAATGGAAGAGTTCCGACGCATTTTTAAATGTCAGCGGAATTCCGAGAACAATGGAAGCGATCTGAAGCATTTTTAAACTTCAGCGGAATTTCGAGAACAATGGAAGAGTTCCGAAGCATTTTTAAACGTCAGCGTAATTCTGAGAACAATGGAAGAGTTCCGAAGCATTTTTAATCTTCAGCGGAATTCCGAGAACAATGGAACAGTTCCGAAGCATTTTTAACTTCAGCAGATTTCCGAGAACAATGGAAGAGTTCCGAAGCATTTTTAAACTTCAGCAGAATTCCGAGAACAATGGAAGAGTTCCGAAGTATTTTTAAACGTCATCGGAATCCCGAGAACAATGGAAGAGTTCCGACGCATTTTTAATGGTCAGCGGAATTCCGAGAACAATGTAAGAGATCCGAAGCATTTTTAAACTTCAGCGGAATTTCGAGAGCAATGGAAGAGTTCCGAAGCATTTTTAAACATCTGCGGAATTCTGAGAAGAATGGAAGAGTTCCGAAGCATTTTTAACTTCAGCAGAAATCCGAGAACAATGGAAGAGTTCCGAAGTATTTTTAAACGTCAGCGGAATGCCGAGAACAATGGAAGAGTTCCGAAGCATTTTTAAACATCAGCGGAATTCCGAGAACAATGGAAGAGTTCTGAAGCATTTTTAAACTTCAGCGGAATTTCGAGAACAATGGAAGAGTTCCGACGCATTTTTAAACGTCAGCGGAATTCTGAGAACAATGGAGGCGTTCCGAAGCATTTTTAAACGTCAGCAGAATTCTCAGAACATTGGAAGAGTTCCGAAGCATTTTTAAACTTCAGCTGAATTCCGAGAAAAATGGAAGAGTTCCGAAGCATTTTTAAACTTCAGCGGAATTCCGAGAACAATGGAAGAGTTCCGAAGCATTTTTAAACGTCAGCGGAATTCCGAGAACAATGGAAGAGTTCCGAAGCATTTTTAAACTTCAGCGGAATTCCGAGAACAATGGAAGAGTTCCAAAGCATTTTTAAATGTCAGCGGAATGCCGAGAACAATGGAAGAGTTCCAACGCATTTTTAAACGTCAGCGGAATTCCGAGAACAATGGAAGAGATCTGAAGCATTTTTAAACTTCAGCGGAATTTTGAGAACAATGGAAGAGTTCCGAAGCATTTTTAAACGTCAGCGGAATTCTGAGAACAATGGAAGAGTTCCAAAGCATTTTTAATCTTCAGCGGAATTCCGAGAACAATGGAACAGTTCCGAAGCATTTTTAACTTCAGCAGAATTCCGAGAACAATGGAAGAGTTCCGATGCATTTTTGATCTTCAGCGGAATTCCAAAAACAATGGAAGAGTTCCGAAGCATTTTTAAACGTCAGCAGAATGCCGAGAACAATGGAAGAGTTCCGACGCATTTTTAAATGTCAGCGGAATTCCGAGAACAATGGAAGCGATCTGAAGAATTTTTAAACTTCAGCGGAATTTCGAGAACAATGGAAGAGTTCCGAAGTATTTTTAAACGTCATCGGAATGCCGAGAACAATGGAAGAGTTCCGACGCATTTTTAATGGTCAGCGGAATTCCGAGAACAATGTAAGAGATCTGAAGCATTTTTAAACTTCAGCGGAATTTCGAGAGCAATGGAAGAGTTCCGAAGCATTTTTAAACATCTGCGGAATTCTGAGAAGAATGGAAGAGTTCCGAAGCATTTTTAACTTCAGCAGAATTCCGAGAACAATGGAAGAGTTCCGAAGTATTTTTAAACGTCAGCGGAATGCCGAGAACAATGGAAGAGTTCCGAAGCATTTTTAAACATCAGCGGAATTCCGAGAACAATGGAAGAGTTCCGACGCATTTTTAAACATCAGCGGAATTCCGAGAGCAATAGAAGAGATTTGAAGCATTTTTAAACTTCAGCGGAATTTTGAGAACAATGGAAGAGTTCCGAAGCATTTTTAAACGTCAGCGGAATTCTGAGAACAATGGAAGAGTTCCAAAGCATTTTTAATCTTCAGCGGAATTCCGAGAACAATGGAACAGTTCCGAAGCATTTTTAACTTCAGCAGAATTCCGAGAACAATGGAAGAGTTCCGAAGCATTTTTAAACTTCAGCGGAATTCCGAGAAAAATGGAAGAGTTGCGAAGCATTTTTAACTTCAGCGGAATGCCGAGATCATAGGAAGAGTTCCGATGCATTTTTGATCTTCAGCGGAATTCCGAGAACAATGGAAGAGTTCCGAAGCATTTTTAAACGTCAGCAGAATGCCGAGAACAATGGAAGAGTTCCGACGCATTTTTAAATGTCAGCGGAATTCCGAGAACAATGGAAGCGATCTGAAGCATTTTTAAACTTCAGCGGAATTTCGAGAACAATGGAAGAGTTCCGAAGCATTTTTAAACGTCAGCGTAATTCTGAGAACAATGGAAGAGTTCCGAAGCATTTTTAAACGTCAGCGGAATTCTGAGAACAATGGAAGAGTTCCGAAGCATTTTTAATCTTCAGTGGAATTCCGAGAACAATGGAAGAGTTCCGAAGCATTTTTAAACATCAGCGGAATTCCGAGATCATAGGAAGAGTTCCGATGCATTTTTGATCTTCAGCGGAATTCCGAGAACAATGGAAGAGTTCCGAAGCATTTTTAAACGTCAGCAGAATGCCGAGAACAATGGAAGAGTTCCGACGCATTTTTAAATGTCAGCGGAATTCCGAGAACAATGGAAGCGATCTGAAGCATTTTTAAACTTCAGCGGAATTTCGAGAACAATGGAAGAGTTCCGAAGCATTTTTAAACGTCAGCGTAATTCTGAGAACAATGGAAGAGTTCCGAAGCATTTTTAATCTTCAGCGGAATTCTGAGAACAATGGAACAGTTCCGAAGCATTTTTAACTTCAGCAGAATTCCGAGAACAATGTAAGAGTTCCGACGCATTTTTAAACGTCAGCGGAATTCCGAGAACAATGGAAGAGATCTGAAGCATTTTTAAACTTCAGCGGAATTTTGAGAACAATGGAAGAGTTCCGAAGCATTTTTAAACGTCAGCGGAATTCTGAGAACAATGGAAGAGTTCCAAAGCATTTTTAATCTTCAGCGGAATTCCGAGAACAATGGAACAGTTCCGAAGCATTTTTAACTTCAGCAGAATTCCGAGAACAATGGAAGAGTTCCGAAGCATTTTTAAACTTCAGCGGAATTCCGAGAAAGATGGAAGTGTTCCGAAGCATTTTTAAACTTCAGCAGAAGTCGGAGAACAATGGAAGAGTTCCGACGCATTTTTAAACGTCAGCGGAATTCCGAGAACAATGGAAGAGATCTGAAGCATTTTTAAACTTCAGCGGAATTTTGAGAACAATGGAAGAGTTCCGAAGCATTTTTAAACTTCAGCGGAATTCCGAGAAAGATGGAAGTGTTCCAAAGCATTTTTAAACTTCAGCAGAAGTCGGAGAACAATGGAAGAGTTCCGAAGCATTTTTAAACTTCAGCGGAATTCCGAGAAAGATGGAAGTGTTCCGAAGCATTTTTAAACTTCAGCAGAAGTCGGAGAACAATGGAAGAGTTCCGAAGCATTTTTAAACTTCAGTGGAATTCCGAGAACAATGGAAGAGTTCCGAAGCATTTTTAAATGTCAGCAGTATGCCGAGAACAATGGAAGAGTTCCGACGCATTTTTAAACGTCAGCGGAATTCCGAGAACAATGGAAGAGATCTGAAGCATTTTTAAACTTCAGCGGAATTTTGAGAACAATGGAAGAGTTCCGAAGCATTTTTAAACGTCAGCGGAATTCTGAGAACAATGGAAGAGTTCCGAAGCATTTTTAATCTTCAGCGGAATTCCGAGAACAATGGAAGAGTTCCGAAGCATTTTTAAACATCAGCGGAATTCCGAGAACATAGGAAGAGTTCCCATGCATTTTTGATCTTCAGCGGAATTCCGAGAACAATGGAAGAGTTCCGAAGCATTTTTAAACGTCAGCAGAATGCCGAGAACAATGGAAGAGTTCCGACGCATTTTCAAATGTCAGCGGAATTCTGAGAACAATGGAAGAGTTCCAAAGCATTTTTAATCTTCAGCGGAATTCCGAGAACAATGGAACAGTTCCGAAGCATTTTTAACTTCAGCAGAATTCCGAGAACAATGGAAGAGTTCCGAAGCATTTTTAAACTTCAGCGGAATTCCGAGAACAATGGAAGAGTTCCGAAGCATTTTTAAACATCAGCGGAATTCCGAGAACATAGGAAGAGTTCCGATGCATTTTTGATCTTCAGCGGAATTCCAAGAACAATGGAAGAGTTCCGAAGCATTTTTAAACGTCAGCATAATGCCGAGAACAATGGAAGAGTTCCGACGCATTTTTAAATGTCAGCGGAATTCCGAGAACAATGGAAGCGATCTGAAGCATTTTTAAACTTCAGCGGAATTTCGAGAACAATGGAAGAGTTCCGAAGCATTTTTAAACGTCAGCGTAATTCTGAGAACAATGGAAGAGTTCCGAAGCATTTTTAATCTTCAGCGGAATTCCGAGAACAATGGAACAGTTCCGAAGCATTTTTAACTTCAGCAGATTTCCGAGAACAATGGAAGAGTTCCGAAGCATTTTTAAACTTCAGCAGAATTCCGAGAACAATGGAAGAGTTCCGAAGTATTTTTAAACGTCATCGGAATCCCGAGAACAATGGAAGAGTTCCGACGCATTTTTAATGGTCAGCGGAATTCCGAGAACAATGTAAGAGATCCGAAGCATTTTTAAACTTCAGCGGAATTTCGAGAGCAATGGAAGAGTTCCGAAGCATTTTTAAACATCTGCGGAATTCTGAGAAGAATGGAAGAGTTCCGAAGCATTTTTAACTTCAGCAGAAATCCGAGAACAATGGAAGAGTTCCGAAGTATTTTTAAACGTCAGCGGAATGCCGAGAACAATGGAAGAGTTCCGAAGCATTTTTAAACATCAGCGGAATTCCGAGAACAATGGAAGAGTTCTGAAGCATTTTTAAACTTCAGCGGAATTTCGAGAACAATGGAAGAGTTCCGACGCATTTTTAAACGTCAGCGGAATTCTGAGAACAATGGAGGCGTTCCGAAGCATTTTTAAACGTCAGCAGAATTCTCAGAACATTGGAAGAGTTCCGAAGCATTTTTAAACTTCAGCTGAATTCCGAGAAAAATGGAAGAGTTCCGAAGCATTTTTAAACTTCAGCGGAATTCCGAGAACAATGGAAGAGTTCCGAAGCATTTTTAAACGTCAGCGGAATTCCGAGAACAATGGAAGAGTTCCGAAGCATTTTTAAACTTCAGCGGAATTCCGAGAACAATGGAAGAGTTCCAAAGCATTTTTAAATGTCAGCAGAATGCCGAGAACAATGGAAGAGTTCCAACGCATTTTTAAACGTCAGCGGAATTCCGAGAACAATGGAAGAGATCTGAAGCATTTTTAAACTTCAGCGGAATTTTGAGAACAATGGAAGAGTTCCGAAGCATTTTTAAACGTCAGCGGAATTCTGAGAACAATGGAAGAGTTCCAAAGCATTTTTAATCTTCAGCGGAATTCCGAGAACAATGGAACAGTTCCGAAGCATTTTTAACTTCAGCAGAATTCCGAGAACAATGGAAGAGTTCCAATGCATTTTTGATCTTCAGCGGAATTCCAAAAACAATGGAAGAGTTCCGAAGCATTTTTAAACGTCAGCAGAATGCCGAGAACAATGGAAGAGTTCCGACGCATTTTTAAATGTCAGCGGAATTCCGAGAACAATGGAAGCGATCTGAAGAATTTTTAAACTTCAGCGGAATTTCGAGAACAATGGAAGAGTTCCGAAGCATTTTTAAACGTCAGCGTAATTCTGAGAACAATGGAAGAGTTCCGAAGCATTTTTAATCTTCAGCGGAATTCCGAGAACAATGGAACAGTTCCGAAGCATTTTTAACTTCAGCAGAATTCCGAGAACAATGGAAGAGTTCCGAAGCATTTTTAAACTTCAGCGGAATTCCGAGAAAGATGGAAGT
The DNA here is from genome assembly GCF_046119375.1 of Phyllobates terribilis. Lineage (NCBI taxonomy): Eukaryota > Metazoa > Chordata > Amphibia > Anura > Dendrobatidae > Phyllobates > Phyllobates terribilis. Next base: position 635,093,821 of record NW_027362762.1, read on the forward strand.
GTTCCGAAGCATTTTTAAACTTCAGCAGAAGTCGGAGAACAATGGAAGAGTTCCGACGCATTTTTAAACGTCAGCGGAATTCCGAGAACAATGGAAGAGATCTGAAGCATTTTTAAACTTCAGCGGAATTTTGAGAACAATGGAAGAGTTCCGAAGCATTTTTAAACTTCAGCGGAATTCCGAGAAAGATGGAAGTGTTCCAAAGCATTTTTAAACTTCAGCAGAAGTCGGAGAACAATGGAAGAGTTCCGAAGCATTTTTAAACTTCAGCGGAATTCCGAGAAAGATGGAAGTGTTCCGAAGCATTTTTAAACTTCAGCAGAAGTCGGAGAACAATGGAAGAGTTCCGAAGCATTTTTAAACTTCAGTGGAATTCCGAGAACAATGGAAGAGTTCCGAAGCATTTTTAAATGTCAGCAGTATGCCGAGAACAATGGAAGAGTTCCGACGCATTTTTAAACGTCAGCGGAATTCCGAGAACAATGGAAGAGATCTGAAGCATTTTTAAACTTCAGCGGAATTTTGAGAACAATGGAAGAGTTCCGAAGCATTTTTAAACGTCAGCGGAATTCTGAGAACAATGGAAGAGTTCCGAAGCATTTTTAATCTTCAGCGGAATTCCGAGAACAATGGAAGAGTTCCGAAGCATTTTTAAACATCAGCGGAATTCCGAGAACATAGGAAGAGTTCCCATGCATTTTTGATCTTCAGCGGAATTCCGAGAACAATGGAAGAGTTCCGAAGCATTTTTAAACGTCAGCAGAATGCCGAGAACAATGGAAGAGTTCCGACGCATTTTCAAATGTCAGCGGAATTCTGAGAACAATGGAAGAGTTCCAAAGCATTTTTAATCTTCAGCGGAATTCCGAGAACAATGGAACAGTTCCGAAGCATTTTTAACTTCAGCAGAATTCCGAGAACAATGGAAGAGTTCCGAAGCATTTTTAAACTTCAGCGGAATTCCGAGAACAATGGAAGAGTTCCGAAGCATTTTTAAACATCAGCGGAATTCCGAGAACATAGGAAGAGTTCCGATGCATTTTTGATCTTCAGCGGAATTCCAAGAACAATGGAAGAGTTCCGAAGCATTTTTAAACGTCAGCATAATGCCGAGAACAATGGAAGAGTTCCGACGCATTTTTAAATGTCAGCGGAATTCCGAGAACAATGGAAGCGATCTGAAGCATTTTTAAACTTCAGCGGAATTTCGAGAACAATGGAAGAGTTCCGAAGCATTTTTAAACGTCAGCGTAATTCTGAGAACAATGGAAGAGTTCCGAAGCATTTTTAATCTTCAGCGGAATTCCGAGAACAATGGAACAGTTCCGAAGCATTTTTAACTTCAGCAGATTTCCGAGAACAATGGAAGAGTTCCGAAGCATTTTTAACTTCAGCAGAATTCCGAGAACAATGGAAGAGTTCCGATGCATTTTTGATCTTCAGCGGAATTCCAAAAACAATGGAAGAGTTCCGAAGCATTTTTAAACGTCAGCAGAATGCCGAGAACAATGGAAGAGTTCCGACGCATTTTTAAATGTCAGCGGAATTCCGAGAACAATGGAAGCGATCTGAAGAATTTTTAAACTTCAGCGGAATTTCGAGAACAATAGAAGAGTTCCGAAGTATTTTTAAACGTCATCGGAATGCCGAGAACAATGGAAGAGTTCCGACGCATTTTTAATGGTCAGCGGAATTCCGAGAACAATGTAAGAGATCTGAAGCATTTTTAAACTTCAGCGGAATTTCGAGAGCAATGGAAGAGTTCCGAAGCATTTTTAAACATCTGCGGAATTCTGAGAAGAATGGAAGAGTTCCGAAGCATTTTTAACTTCAGCAGAATTCCGAGAACAATGGAAGAGTTCCGAAGTATTTTTAAACGTCAGCGGAATGCCGAGAACAATGGAAGAGTTCCGAAGCATTTTTAAACATCAGCGGAATTCCGAGAACAATGGAAGAGTTCCGACGCATTTTTAAACATCAGCGGAATTCCGAGAGCAATAGAAGAGATTTGAAGCATTTTTAAACTTCAGCGGAATTTTGAGAACAATGGAAGAGTTCCGAAGCATTTTTAAACGTCAGCGGAATTCTGAGAACAATGGAAGAGTTCCAAAGCATTTTTAATCTTCAGCGGAATTCCGAGAACAATGGAACAGTTCCGAAGCATTTTTAACTTCAGCAGAATTCCGAGAACAATGGAAGAGTTCCGAAGCATTTTTAAACTTCAGCGGAATTCCGAGAAAAATGGAAGAGTTGCGAAGCATTTTTAACTTCAGCGGAATGCCGAGATCATAGGAAGAGTTCCGATGCATTTTTGATCTTCAGCGGAATTCCGAGAACAATGGAAGAGTTCCGAAGCATTTTTAAACGTCAGCAGAATGCCGAGAACAATGGAAGAGTTCCGACGCATTTTTAAATGTCAGCGGAATTCCGAGAACAATGGAAGCGATCTGAAGCATTTTTAAACTTCAGCGGAATTTCGAGAACAATGGAAGAGTTCCGAAGCATTTTTAAACGTCAGCGTAATTCTGAGAACAATGGAAGAGTTCCGAAGCATTTTTAAACGTCAGCGGAATTCTGAGAACAATGGAAGAGTTCCGAAGCATTTTTAATCTTCAGTGGAATTCCGAGAACAATGGAAGAGTTCCGAAGCATTTTTAAACATCAGCGGAATTCCGAGATCATAGGAAGAGTTCCGATGCATTTTTGATCTTCAGCGGAATTCCGAGAACAATGGAAGAGTTCCGAAGCATTTTTAAACGTCAGCAGAATGCCGAGAACAATGGAAGAGTTCCGACGCATTTTTAAATGTCAGCGGAATTCCGAGAACAATGGAAGCGATCTGAAGCATTTTTAAACTTCAGCGGAATTTCGAGAACAATGGAAGAGTTCCGAAGCATTTTTAAACGTCAGCGTAATTCTGAGAACAATGGAAGAGTTCCGAAGCATTTTTAATCTTCAGCGGAATTCTGAGAACAATGGAACAGTTCCGAAGCATTTTTAACTTCAGCAGAATTCCGAGAACAATGTAAGAGTTCCGACGCATTTTTAAACGTCAGCGGAATTCCGAGAACAATGGAAGAGATCTGAAGCATTTTTAAACTTCAGCGGAATTTTGAGAACAATGGAAGAGTTCCGAAGCATTTTTAAACGTCAGCGGAATTCTGAGAACAATGGAAGAGTTCCAAAGCATTTTTAATCTTCAGCGGAATTCCGAGAACAATGGAACAGTTCCGAAGCATTTTTAACTTCAGCAGAATTCCGAGAACAATGGAAGAGTTCCGAAGCATTTTTAAACTTCAGCGGAATTCCGAGAAAGATGGAAGTGTTCCGAAGCATTTTTAAACTTCAGCAGAAGTCGGAGAACAATGGAAGAGTTCCGACGCATTTTTAAACGTCAGCGGAATTCCGAGAACAATGGAAGAGATCTGAAGCATTTTTAAACTTCAGCGGAATTTTGAGAACAATGGAAGAGTTCCGAAGCATTTTTAAACTTCAGCGGAATTCCGAGAAAGATGGAAGTGTTCCAAAGCATTTTTAAACTTCAGCAGAAGTCGGAGAACAATGGAAGAGTTCCGAAGCATTTTTAAACTTCAGCGGAATTCCGAGAAAGATGGAAGTGTTCCGAAGCATTTTTAAACTTCAGCAGAAGTCGGAGAACAATGGAAGAGTTCCGAAGCATTTTTAAACTTCAGTGGAATTCCGAGAACAATGGAAGAGTTCCGAAGCATTTTTAAATGTCAGCAGTATGCCGAGAACAATGGAAGAGTTCCGACGCATTTTTAAACGTCAGCGGAATTCCGAGAACAATGGAAGAGATCTGAAGCATTTTTAAACTTCAGCGGAATTTTGAGAACAATGGAAGAGTTCCGAAGCATTTTTAAACGTCAGCGGAATTCTGAGAACAATGGAAGAGTTCCGAAGCATTTTTAATCTTCAGCGGAATTCCGAGAACAATGGAAGAGTTCCGAAGCATTTTTAAACATCAGCGGAATTCCGAGAACATAGGAAGAGTTCCCATGCATTTTTGATCTTCAGCGGAATTCCGAGAACAATGGAAGAGTTCCGAAGCATTTTTAAACGTCAGCAGAATGCCGAGAACAATGGAAGAGTTCCGACGCATTTTCAAATGTCAGCGGAATTCTGAGAACAATGGAAGAGTTCCAAAGCATTTTTAATCTTCAGCGGAATTCCGAGAACAATGGAACAGTTCCGAAGCATTTTTAACTTCAGCAGAATTCCGAGAACAATGGAAGAGTTCCGAAGCATTTTTAAACTTCAGCGGAATTCCGAGAACAATGGAAGAGTTCCGAAGCATTTTTAAACATCAGCGGAATTCCGAGAACATAGGAAGAGTTCCGATGCATTTTTGATCTTCAGCGGAATTCCAAGAACAATGGAAGAGTTCCGAAGCATTTTTAAACGTCAGCATAATGCCGAGAACAATGGAAGAGTTCCGACGCATTTTTAAATGTCAGCGGAATTCCGAGAACAATGGAAGCGATCTGAAGCATTTTTAAACTTCAGCGGAATTTCGAGAACAATGGAAGAGTTCCGAAGCATTTTTAAACGTCAGCGTAATTCTGAGAACAATGGAAGAGTTCCGAAGCATTTTTAATCTTCAGCGGAATTCCGAGAACAATGGAACAGTTCCGAAGCATTTTTAACTTCAGCAGATTTCCGAGAACAATGGAAGAGTTCCGAAGCATTTTTAAACTTCAGCAGAATTCCGAGAACAATGGAAGAGTTCCGAAGTATTTTTAAACGTCATCGGAATCCCGAGAACAATGGAAGAGTTCCGACGCATTTTTAATGGTCAGCGGAATTCCGAGAACAATGTAAGAGATCCGAAGCATTTTTAAACTTCAGCGGAATTTCGAGAGCAATGGAAGAGTTCCGAAGCATTTTTAAACATCTGCGGAATTCTGAGAAGAATGGAAGAGTTCCGAAGCATTTTTAACTTCAGCAGAAATCCGAGAACAATGGAAGAGTTCCGAAGTATTTTTAAACGTCAGCGGAATGCCGAGAACAATGGAAGAGTTCCGAAGCATTTTTAAACATCAGCGGTATTCCGAGAACAATGGAAGAGTTCTGAAGCATTTTTAAACTTCAGCGGAATTTCGAGAACAATGGAAGAGTTCCGACGCATTTTTAAACGTCAGCGGAATTCTGAGAACAATGGAGGCGTTCCGAAGCATTTTTAAACGTCAGCAGAATTCTCAGAACATTGGAAGAGTTCCGAAGCATTTTTAAACTTCAGCTGAATTCCGAGAAAAATGGAAGAGTTCCGAAGCATTTTTAAACTTCAGCGGAATTCCGAGAACAATGGAAGAGTTCCGAAGCATTTTTAAACGTCAGCGGAATTCCGAGAACAATGGAAGAGTTCCGAAGCATTTTTAAACTTCAGCGGAATTCCGAGAACAATGGAAGAGTTCCAAAGCATTTTTAAATGTCAGCAGAATGCCGAGAACAATGGAAGAGTTCCAACGCATTTTTAAACGTCAGCGGAATTCCGAGAACAATGGAAGAGATCTGAAGCATTTTTAAACTTCAGCGGAATTTTGAGAACAATGGAAGAGTTCCGAAGCATTTTTAAACGTCAGCGGAATTCTGAGAACAATGGAAGAGTTCCAAAGCATTTTTAATCTTCAGCGGAATTCCGAGAACAATGGAACAGTTCCGAAGCATTTTTAACTTCAGCAGAATTCCGAGAACAATGGAAGAGTTCCAATGCATTTTTGATCTTCAGCGGAATTCCAAAAACAATGGAAGAGTTCCGAAGCATTTTTAAACGTCAGCAGAATGCCGAGAACAATGGAAGAGTTCCGACGCATTTTTAAATGTCAGCGGAATTCCGAGAACAATGGAAGCGATCTGAAGAATTTTTAAACTTCAGCGGAATTTCGAGAACAATGGAAGAGTTCCGAAGCATTTTTAAACGTCAGCGTAATTCTGAGAACAATGGAAGAGTTCCGAAGCATTTTTAATCTTCAGCGGAATTCCGAGAACAATGGAACAGTTCCGAAGCATTTTTAACTTCAGCAGAATTCCGAGAACAATGGAAGAGTTCCGAAGCATTTTTAAACTTCAGCGGAATTCCGAGAAAGATGGAAGTGTTCCGAAGCATTTTTAAACTTCAGCAGAAGTCGGAGAACAATGGAAGAGTTCCGACGCATTTTTAAACGTCAGCGGAATTCCGAGAACAATGGAAGAGATCTGAAGCATTTTTAAACTTCAGCGGAATTTTGAGAACAATGGAAGAGTTCCGAAGCATTTTTAAACTTCAGCGGAATTCCGAGAAAGATGGAAGTGTTCCAAAGCATTTTTAAACTTCAGCAGAAGTCGGAGAACAATGGAAGAGTTCCGAAGCATTTTTAAACTTCAGCGGAATTCCGAGAAAGATGGAAGTGTTCCGAAGCATTTTTAAACTTCAGCAGAAGTCGGAGAACAATGGAAGAGTTCCGAAGCATTTTTAAACTTCAGTGGAATTCCGAGAACAATGGAAGAGTTCCGAAGCATTTTTAAATGTCAGCAGTATGCCGAGAACAATGGAAGAGTTCCGACGCATTTTTAAACGTCAGCGGAATTCCGAGAACAATGGAAGAGATCTGAAGCATTTTTAAACTTCAGCGGAATTTTGAGAACAATGGAAGAGTTCCGAAGCATTTTTAAACGTCAGCGGAATTCTGAGAACAATGGAAGAGTTCCGAAGCATTTTTAATCTTCAGCGGAATTCCGAGAACAATGGAAGAGTTCCGAAGCATTTTTAAACATCAGCGGAATTCCGAGAACATAGGAAGAGTTCCCATGCATTTTTGATCTTCAGCGGAATTCCGAGAACAATGGAAGAGTTCCGAAGCATTTTTAAACGTCAGCAGAATGCCGAGAACAATGGAAGAGTTCCGACGCATTTTCAAATGTCAGCGGAATTCTGAGAACAATGGAAGAGTTCCAAAGCATTTTTAATCTTCAGCGGAATTCCGAGAACAATGGAACAGTTCCGAAGCATTTTTAACTTCAGCAGAATTCCGAGAACAATGGAAGAGTTCCGAAGCATTTTTAAACTTCAGCGGAATTCCGAGAACAATGGAAGAGTTCCGAAGCATTTTTAAACATCAGCGGAATTCCGAGAACATAGGAAGAGTTCCGATGCATTTTTGATCTTCAGCGGAATTCCAAGAACAATGGAAGAGTTCCGAAGCATTTTTAAACGTCAGCATAATGCCGAGAACAATGGAAGAGTTCCGACGCATTTTTAAATGTCAGCGGAATTCCGAGAACAATGGAAGCGATCTGAAGCATTTTTAAACTTCAGCGGAATTTCGAGAACAATGGAAGAGTTCCGAAGCATTTTTAAACGTCAGCGTAATTCTGAGAACAATGGAAGAGTTCCGAAGCATTTTCAATCTTCAGCGGAATTCCGAGAACAATGGAACAGTTCCGAAGCATTTTTAACTTCAGCAGATTTCCGAGAACAATGGAAGAGTTCCGAAGCATTTTTAAACTTCAGCAGAATTCCGAGAACAATGGAAGAGTTCCGAAGTATTTTTAAACGTCATCGGAATCCCGAGAACAATGGAAGAGTTCCGACGCATTTTTAATGGTCAGCGGAATTCCGAGAACAATGTAAGAGATCCGAAGCATTTTTAAACTTCAGCGGAATTTCGAGAGCAATGGAAGAGTTCCGAAGCATTTTTAAACATCTGCGGAATTCTGAGAAGAATGGAAGAGTTCCGAAGCATTTTTAACTTCAGCAGAAATCCGAGAACAATGGAAGAGTTCCGAAGTATTTTTAAACGTCAGCGGAATGCCGAGAACAATGGAAGAGTTCCGAAGCATTTTTAAACATCAGCGGAATTCCGAGAACAATGGAAGAGTTCTGAAGCATTTTTAAACTTCAGCGGAATTTCGAGAACAATGGAAGAGTTCCGACGCATTTTTAAACGTCAGCGGAATTCTGAGAACAATGGAGGCGTTCCGAAGCATTTTTAAACGTCAGCAGAATTCTCAGAACATTGGAAGAGTTCCGAAGCATTTTTAAACTTCAGCTGAATTCCGAGAAAAATGGAAGAGTTCCGAAGCATTTTTAAACTTCAGCGGAATTCCGAGAACAATGGAAGAGTTCCGAAGCATTTTTAAACGTCAGCGGAATTCCGAGAACAATGGAAGAGTTCCGAAGCATTTTTAAACTTCAGCGGAATTCCGAGAACAATGGAAGAGTTCCAAAGCATTTTTAAATGTCAGCGGAATGCCGAGAACAATGGAAGAGTTCCAACGCATTTTTAAACGTCAGCGGAATTCCGAGAACAATGGAAGAGATCTGAAGCATTTTTAAACTTCAGCGGAATTTTGAGAACAATGGAAGAGTTCCGAAGCATTTTTAAACGTCAGCGGAATTCTGAGAACAATGGAAGAGTTCCAAAGCATTTTTAATCTTCAGCGGAATTCCGAGAACAATGGAACAGTTCCGAAGCATTTTTAACTTCAGCAGAATTCCGAGAACAATGGAAGAGTTCCGATGCATTTTTGATCTTCAGCGGAATTCCAAAAACAATGGAAGAGTTCCGAAGCATTTTTAAACGTCAGCAGAATGCCGAGAACAATGGAAGAGTTCCGACGCATTTTTAAATGTCAGCGGAATTCCGAGAACAATGGAAGCGATCTGAAGAATTTTTAAACTTCAGCGGAATTTCGAGAACAATGGAAGAGTTCCGAAGCATTTTTAAACGTCAGCGTAATTCTGAGAACAATGGAAGAGTTCCGAAGCATTTTTAATCTTCAGCGGAATTCCGAGAACAATGGAACAGTTCCAAAGCATTTTTAACTTCAGCAGAATTCCGAGAACAATGGAAGAGTTCCGAAGCATTTTTAAACTTCAGCAGAATTCCGAGAACAATGGAAGAGTTCCGAAGTATTTTTAAACGTCATCGGAATGCCGAGAACAATGGAAGAGTTCACACGCATTTTTAATGGTCAGCGGAATTCCGAGAACAATGTAAGAGATCTGAAGCATTTTTAAACTTCAGCGGAATTTCGAGAGCAATGGAAGAGTTCCGAAGCATTTTTAAACATCTGCGGAATTCTGAGAAGAATGGAAGAGTTCCGAAGCATTTTTAAACGTCAGCGGAATTCCGAGAACAATGGAAGAGATCTGAAGCATTTTTAAACTTCAGCGGAATTTTGAGAACAATGGAAGAGTTCCGAAGCATTTTTAAACGTCAGCGGAATTCTGAGAACAATGGAAGAGTTCCAAAGCATTTTTAATCTTCAGCGGAATTCCGAGAACAATGGAACAGTTCCGAAGCATTTTTAACTTCAGCAGAATTCCGAGAACAATGGAAGAGTTCCGAAGCATTTTTAAACTTCAGCGGAATTCCGAGAAAAATGGAAGAGTTGCGAAGCATTTTTAACTTCAGCGGAATGCCGAGAACAATGGAAGAGTTCCGACGCATTTTTAAAGGTCAGCGGAATTCCGAGAACAATGTAAGAGATCTGAAGCATTTTTAAACTTCAGCGGAATTTCGAGAGCAATGGAAGAGTTCCGAAGCATTTTTAAACATCTGCGGAATTCTGAGAACAATGGAAGAGTTCCGAAGCATTTTTAAACTTCAGCAGAATTCCGAGAACAATGGAAGAGTTCCGAAGCATTTTTAAACTTCAGCGGAATTCCGAGAAAGATGGAAGTGTTCCGAAGCATTTTTAAACTTCAGCAGAATTCCGAGAACAATGGAAGAGTTCCGAAGCATTTTTAAACTTCTGCGGAATTCCGAGAAAAATGGAAGAGATCCGAAGCATTTTTAAACTTCAGCGGAATTCCGAGAACAATGGAAGAGTTCCGAAGCAGTTTTAAACGTCAGCATTATGCCGAGAACAATGGAAGAGTTCCGACGCATTTTTAAACGTCAGCGGAATTCCGAGAACAATGGAAGAGATCTGAAGCATTTTTAAACTTCAGCGGAATTTTGAGAACAATGGAAGAGTTCCGAAGCATTTTTAAACGTCAGCGGAATTCTGAGAACAATGGAAGAGTTCCGAAGCATTTTTAATCTTCAGCGGAATTCCGAGAACAATGGAAGAGTTCCGAAGCATTTTTAAACATCAGCGGAATTCCGAGAACATAGGAAGAGTTCCGATGCATTTTTGATCTTCAGCGGAATTCCAAGAACAATGGAAGAGTTCCGAAGCATTTTTAAACGTCAGCAGAATGCCGAGAACAATGGAAGAGTTCCGACGCATTTTTAAATGTCAGCGGAATTCCGAGAACAATGGAAGCGATCTGAAGCATTTTTAAACTTCAGCGGAATTTCGAGAACAATGGAAGAGTTCCGAAGCATTTTTAAACGTCAGCGTAATTCTGAGAACAATGGAAGAGTTCCGAAGCATTTTTAATCTTCAGCGGAATTCCGAGAACAATGGAACAGTTCCGAAGCATTTTAAACTTCAGCAGAATTCCGAGAACAATGGAAGAGTTCCGAAGCATTTTTAAACTTCAGCAGAATTCCGAGAACAATGGAAGAGTTCCGAAGTATTTTTAAACGTCATCGGAATGCCGAGAACAATGGAAGAGTTCCGATGCATTTTTAATGGTCAGCGGAATTCCGAGAACAATGTAAGAGATCTGAAGCATTTTTAAACTTCAGCGGAATTTCGAGAGCAATGGAAGAGTTCCGAAGCATTTTTAACTTCAGCAGAATTCCGAGAACAATGGAAGAGTTCCGAAGTATTTTTAAACGTCAGCGGAATGCCGAGAACAATGGAAGAGTTCCGAAGCATTTTTAAACATCAGCGGAATTCCGAGAACAATGGAAGAGTTCTGAAGCATTTTTAAACTTCAGCGGAATTTCGAGAACAATGGAAGAGTTCCGACGCATTTTTAAACGTCAGCGGAATTCTGAGAACAATGGAGGCGTTCCGAAGCATTTTTAAACGTCAGCAGAATTCTCAGAACATTGGAAGAGTTCCGAAGCATTTTTAAACTTCAGCGGAATTCCGAGAAAAATGGAAGAGTTCCGAAGCATTTTTAAACTTCAGCGGAATTCCGAGAACAATGGAAGAGTTCCGAAGCATTTTTAAACGTCAGCGGAATTCCGAGAACAATGGAAGAGTTCCGAAGCATTTTTAAACTTCAGCGGAATTCCGAGAACAATGGAAGAGTTCCGAAGCATTTTTAAATGTCAGCGGAATGCCGAGAACAATGGAAGAGATCTGAAGCATTTTTAAACTTCAGCGGAATTTTGAGAACAATGGAAGAGTTCCGAAGCATTTTTAAACGTCAGCGGAATTCTGAGAACAATGGAAGAGTTCCAAAGCATTTTTAATCTTCAGCGGAATTCCGAGAACAATGGAACAGTTCCGAAGCATTTTTAACTTCAGCAGAATTCCGAGAACAATGGAAGAGTTCCGAAGCATTTTTAAACTTCAGCGGAATTCCGAGAAAAATGGAAGAGTTGCGAAGCATTTTTAACTTCAGCGGAATGCCGAGAACAATGGAAGAGTTCCGACGCATTTTTAATGGTCAGCGGAATTCCGAGAACAATGTAAGAGATCTGAAGCATTTTTAAACTTCAGCGGAATTTCGAGAGCAATGGAAGAGTTCCGAAGCATTTTTAAACATCTGCGGAATTCTGAGAACAATGGAAGAGTTCCGAAGCATTTTTAAACTTCAGCAGAATTCCGAGAACAATGGAAGAGTTCCGAAGCATTTTTAAACTTCAGCGGAATTCCGAGAAAGATGGAAGTGTTCCGAAGCATTTTTAAGCTTCAGCAGAATTCCGAGAACAATGGAAGAGTTCCGAAGCATTTTTAAACTTCTGCGGAATTCCGAGAAAAATGGAAGAGTTCCGAAGCATTTTTAAACTTCAGCGGAATTCCGAGAACAATGGAAGAGTTCCGAAGCATTTTTAAACGTCAGCAGTATGCCGAGAACAATGGAAGAGTTCCGAAGCATTTTTAAACGTCAGCAGTATGCCGAGAACAATGGAAGAGTTCCGATGCATTTTTAAATGTCAGCGGAATTCCGAGAACAATGGAAGAGTTCCGAAGCATTTTTAAACGTCAGCGGATTTCTGAGAACGATGGAAGAGTTCCGAAGCATTTTTAATCTTCAGCGGAATTCCGAGAACAATGGAAGAGTTCCGAAGCATTTTTAAACATCAGCGGAATTCCGAGAACATAGGAAGAGTTCCGATGCATTTTTGATCTTCAGCGGAATTCCGAGAACAATGGAAGAGTTCCGAAGCATTTTTAAACATCAGCGGAATTCCGAGAACATAGGAAGAGTTCCGATGCATTTTTGATCTTCAGCGGAATTCCAAGAACAATGGAAGAGTTCCGAAGCATTTTTAAACGTCAGCATAATGCCGAGAACAATGGAAGAGTTCCGACGCATTTTTAAATGTCAGCGGAATTCCGAGAACAATGGAAGCGATCTGAAGCATTTTTAAACTTCAGCGGAATTTCGAGAACAATGGAAGAGTTCCGAAGCATTTTTAAACGTCAGCGTAATTCTGAGAACAATGGAAGAGTTCCGAAGCATTTTTAATCTTCAGCGGAATTCCGAGAACAATGGAACAGTTCCGAAGCATTTTTAACTTCAGCAGATTTCCGAGAACAATGGAAGAGTTCCGAAGCATTTTTAAACTTCAGCAGAATTCCGAGAACAATGGAAGAGTTCCGAAGTATTTTTAAACGTCATCGGAATCCCGAGAACAATGGAAGAGTTCCGACGCATTTTTAATGGTCAGCGGAATTCCGAGAACAATGTAAGAGATCCGAAGCATTTTTAAACTTCAGCGGAATTTCGAGAGCAATGGAAGAGTTCCGAAGCATTTTTAAACATCTGCGGAATTCTGAGAAGAATGGAAGAGTTCCGAAGCATTTTTAACTTCAGCAGAAATCCGAGAACAATGGAAGAGTTCCGAAGTATTTTTAAACGTCAGCGGAATGCCGAGAACAATGGAAGAGTTCCGAAGCATTTTTAAACATCAGCGGAATTCCGAGAACAATGGAAGAGTTCTGAAGCATTTTTAAACTTCAGCGGAATTTCGAGAACAATGGAAGAGTTCCGAAGCATTTTTAAACTTCTGCGGAATTCCGAGAAAAATGGAAGAGATCCGAAGCATTTTTAAACTTCAGCGGAATTCCGCGAACAATGGAAGAGTTCCGAAGCAGTTTTAAACGTCAGCATTATGCCGAGAACAATGGAAGAGTTCCGACGCATTTTTAAACGTCAGCGGAATTCCGAGAACAATGGAAGAGATCTGAAGCATTTTTAAACTTCAGCGGAATTTTGAGAACAATGGAAGAGTTCCGAAGCATTTTTAAACGTCAGCGGAATTCTGAGAACAATGGAAGAGTTCCGAAGCATTTTTAATCTTCAGCGGAATTCCGAGAACAATGGAAGAGTTCCGAAGCATTTTTAAACATCAGCGGAATTCCGAGAACATAGGAAGAGTTCCAATGCATTTTTGATCTTCAGCGGAATTCCAAGAACAATGGAAGAGTTCCGAAGCATTTTTAAACGTCAGCAGAATGCCGAGAACAATGGAAGAGTTCCGACGCATTTTTAAATGTCAGCGGAATTCCGAGAACAATGGAAGCGATCTGAAGCATTTTTAAACTTCAGCGGAATTTCGAGAACAATGGAAGAGTTCCGAAGCATTTTTAAACGTCAGCGTAATTCTGAGAACAATGGAAGAGTTCCGAAGCATTTTTAATCTTCAGCGGAATTCCGAGAACAATGGAACAGTTCCGAAGCATTTTAAAACGTCAGCGGAATTCTGAGAACAATGGAGGCGTTCCGAAGCATTTTTAAACGTCAGCAGAATTCTCAGAACATTGGAAGAGTTCCGAAGCATTTTTAAACTTCAGCGGAATTCCGAGAAAAATGGAAGAGTTCCGAAGCATTTTTAAACTTCAGCGGAATTCCGAGAACAATGGAAGAGTTCCGAAGCATTTTTAAACGTCAGCGGAATTCCGAGAACAATGGAAGAGTTCCGAAGCATTTTTAAACTTCAGCGGAATTCCGAGAACAATGGAAGAGTTCCGAAGCATTTTTAAATGTCAGCGGAATGCCGAGAACAATGGAAGAGATCTGAAGCATTTTTAAACTTCAGCGGAATTTTGAGAACAATGGAAGAGTTCCGAAGCATTTTTAAACGTCAGCGGAATTCTGAGAACAATGGAAGAGTTCCAAAGCATTTTTAATCTTCAGCGGAATTCCGAGAACAATGGAACAGTTCCGAAGCATTTTTAATCTTCAGCGGAATTCCGAGAACAATGGAAGAGTTCCGAAGCATTTTTAAACATCAGCGGAATTCCGAGAACATAGGAAGAGTTCCGATGCATTTTTGATCTTCAGCGGAATTCCAAGAACAATGGAAGAGTTCCGAAGCATTTTTAAACGTCAGCAGAATGCCGAGAACAATGGAAGAGTTCCGACGCATTTTTAAATGTCAGCGGAATTCCGAGAACAATGGAAGCGATCTGAAGCATTTTTAAACTTCAGCGGAATTTCGAGAACAATGGAAGAGTTCCGAAGCATTTTTAAACGTCAGCGTAATTCTGAGAACAATGGAAGAGTTCCGAAGCATTTTTAATCTTCAGCGGAATTCCGAGAACAATGGAACAGTTCCGAAGCATTTTAAACTTCAGCAGAATTCCGAGAACAATGGAAGAGTTCCGAAGCATTTTTAAACTTCAGCAGAATTCCGAGAACAATGGAAGAGTTCCGAAGTATTTTTAAACGTCATCGGAATGCCGAGAACAATGGAAGAGTTCCGATGCATTTTTAATGGTCAGCGGAATTCCGAGAACAATGTAAGAGATCTGAAGCATTTTTAAACTTCAGCGGAATTTCGAGAGCAATGGAAGAGTTCCGAAGCATTTTTAACTTCAGCAGAATTCCGAGAACAATGGAAGAGTTCCGAAGTATTTTTAAACGTCAGCGGAATGCCGAGAACAATGGAAGAGTTCCGAAGCATTTTTAAACATCAGCGGAATTCCGAGAACAATGGAAGAGTTCTGAAGCATTTTTAAACTTCAGCGGAATTTCGAGAACAATGGAAGAGTTCCGACGCATTTTTAAACGTCAGCGGAATTCTGAGAACAATGGAGGCGTTCCGAAGCATTTTTAAACGTCAGCAGAATTCTCAGAACATTGGAAGAGTTCCGAAGCATTTTTAAACTTCAGCGGAATTCCGAGAAAAATGGAAGAGTTCCGAAGCATTTTTAAACTTCAGCGGAATTCCGAGAACAATGGAAGAGTTCCGAAGCATTTTTAAACGTCAGCGGAATTCCGAGAACAATGGAAGAGTTCCGAAGCATTTTTAAACTTCAGCGGAATTCCGAGAACAATGGAAGAGTTCCAAAGCATTTTTAAATGTCAGCGGAATGCCGAGAACAATGGAAGAGTTCCAACGCATTTTTAAACGTCAGCGGAATTCCGAGAACAATGGAAGAGATCTGAAGCATTTTTAAACTTCAGCGGAATTTTGAGAACAATGGAAGAGTTCCGAAGCATTTTTAAACGTCAGCGGAATTCTGAGAACAATGGAAGAGTTCCAAAGCATTTTTAATCTTCAGCGGAATTCCGAGAACAATGGAACAGTTCCGAAGCATTTTTAACTTCAGCAGAATTCCGAGAACAATGGAAGAGTTCCGATGCATTTTTGATCTTCAGCGGAATTCCAAGAACAATGGAAGAGTTCCGAAGCATTTTTAAACGTCAGCAGAATGCCGAGAACAATGGAAGAGTTCCGACGCATTTTTAAATGTCAGCGGAATTCCGAGAACAATGGAAGCGATCTGAAGAATTTTTAAACTTCAGCGGAATTTCGAGAACAATGGAAGAGTTCCGAAGCATTTTTAAACGTCAGCGTAATTCTGAGAACAATGGAAGAGTTCCGAAGCATTTTTAATCTTCAGCGGAATTCCGAGAACAATGGAACAGTTCCAAAGCATTTTTAACTTCAGCAGAATTCCGAGAACAATGGAAGAGTTCCGAAGCATTTTTAAACTTCAGCAGAATTCCGAGAACAATGGAAGAGTTCCGAAGTATTTTTAAACGTCATCGGAATGCCGAGAACAATGGAAGAGTTCACACGCATTTTTAATGGTCAGCGGAATTCCGAGAGCAATGTAAGAGATCTGAAGCATTTTTAAACTTCAGCGGAATTTCGAGAGCAATGGAAGAGTTCCGAAGCATTTTTAAACATCTGCGGAATTCTGAGAAGAATGGAAGAGTTCCGAAGCATTTTTAAACGTCAGCGGAATTCCGAGAACAATGGAAGAGATCTGAAGCATTTTTAAACTTCAGCGGAATTTTGAGAACAATGGAAGAGTTCCGAAGCATTTTTAAACGTCAGCGGAATTCTGAGAACAATGGAAGAGTTCCAAAGCATTTTTAATCTTCAGCGGAATTCCGAGAACAATGGAACAGTTCCGAAGCATTTTTAACTTCAGCAGAATTCCGAGAACAATGGAAGAGTTCCGAAGCATTTTTAAACTTCAGCGGAATTCCGAGAAAAATGGAAGAGTTGCGAAGCATTTTTAACTTCAGCGGAATGCCGAGAACAATGGAAGAGTTCCGACGCATTTTTAAAGGTCAGCGGAATTCCGAGAACAATGTAAGAGATCTGAAGCATTTTTAAACTTCAGCGGAATTTCGAGAGCAATGGAAGAGTTCCGAAGCATTTTTAAACATCTGCGGAATTCTGAGAACAATGGAAGAGTTCCGAAGCATTTTTAAACTTCAGCAGAATTCCGAGAACAATGGAAGAGTTCCGAAGCATTTTTAAACTTCAGCGGAATTCCGAGAAAGATGGAAGTGTTCCGAAGCATTTTTAAACTTCAGCAGAATTCCGAGAACAATGGAAGAGTTCCGAAGCATTTTTAAACTTCTGCGGAATTCCGAGAAAAATGGAAGAGTTCCGAAGCATTTTTAAACTTCAGCGGAATTCCGAGAACAATGGAAGAGTTCCGAAGCATTTTTAAACGTCAGCAGTATGCCGAGAACAATGGAAGAGTTCCGAAGCATTTTTAAACGTCAGCAGTATGCCGTGAACAATGGAAGAGTTCCGATGCATTTTTAAATGTCAGCGGAATTCCGAGAACAATGGAAGAGTTCCGAAGCATTTTTAAACGTCAGCGGATTTCTGAGAACGATGGAAGAGTTCCGAAGCATTTTTAATCTTCAGCGGAATTCCGAGAACAATGGAAGAGTTCCGAAGCATTTTTAATCTTCAGCGGAATTCCGAGAACATAGGAAGAGTTCCGATGCATTTTTGATCTTCAGCGGAATTCCAAGAACAATGGAAGAGTTCCGAAGCATTTTTAAACGTCAGCATAATGCCGAGAACAATGGAAGAGTTCCGACGCATTTTTAAATGTCAGCGGAATTCCGAGAACAATGGAAGCGATCTGAAGCATTTTTAAACTTCAGCGGAATTTCGAGAACAATGGAAGAGTTCCGAAGCATTTTTAAACGTCAGCGTAATTCTGAGAACAATGGAAGAGTTCCGAAGCATTTTTAATCTTCAGCGGAATTCCGAGAACAATGGAACAGTTCCGAAGCATTTTTAACTTCAGCAGATTTCCGAGAACAATGGAAGAGTTCCGAAGCATTTTTAAACTTCAGCAGAATTCCGAGAACAATGGAAGAGTTCCGAAGTATTTTTAAACGTCATCGGAATCCCGAGAACAATGGAAGAGTTCCGACGCATTTTTAATGGTCAGCGGAATTCCGAGAACAATGTAAGAGATCCGAAGCATTTTTAAACTTCAGCAGAATTTCGAGAGCAATGGAAGAGTTCCGAAGCATTTTTAAACATCTGCGGAATTCTGAGAAGAATGGAAGAGTTCCGAAGCATTTTTAACTTCAGCAGAAATCCGAGAACAATGGAAGAGTTCCGAAGTATTTTTAAACGTCAGCGGAATGCCGAGAACAATGGAAGAGTTCCGAAGCATTTTTAAACATCAGCGGAATTCCGAGAACAATGGAAGAGTTCTGAAGCATTTTTAAACTTCAGCGGAATTTCGAGAACAATGGAAGAGTTCCGAAGCATTTTTAAACTTCTGCGGAATTCCGAGAAAAATGGAAGAGATCCGAAGCATTTTTAAACTTCAGCGGAATTCCGAGAACAATGGAAGAGTTCCGAAGCAGTTTTAAACGTCAGCATTATGCCGAGAACAATGGAAGAGTTCCGACGCATTTTTAAACGTCAGCGGAATTCCGAGAACAATGGAAGAGATCTGAAGCATTTTTAAACTTCAGCGGAATTTTGAGAACAATGGAAGAGTTCCGAAGCATTTTTAAACGTCAGCGGAATTCTGAGAACAATGGAAGAGTTCCGAAGCATTTTTAATCTTCAGCGGAATTCCGAGAACAATGGAAGAGTTCCGAAGCATTTTTAAACATCAGCGGAATTCCGAGAACATAGGAAGAGTTCCGATGCATTTTTGATCTTCAGCGGAATTCCAAGAACAATGGAAGAGTTCCGAAGCATTTTTAAATGTCAGCAGAATGCCGAGAACAATGGAAGAGTTCCGACGCATTTTTAAATGTCAGCGGAATTCCGAGAACAATGGAAGCGATCTGAAGCATTTTTAAACTTCAGCGGAATTTCGAGAACAATGGAAGAGTTCCGAAGCATTTTTAAACGTCAGCGTAATTCTGAGAACAATGGAAGAGTTCCGAAGCATTTTTAATCTTCAGCGGAATTCCGAGAACAATGGAACAGTTCCGAAGCATTTTAAACTTCAGCAGAATTCCGAGAACAATGGAAGAGTTCCGAAGCATTTTTAAACTTCAGCAGAATTCCGAGAACAATGGAAGAGTTCCGAAGTATTTTTAAACGTCATCGGAATGCCGAGAACAATGGAAGAGTTCCGATGCATTTTTAATGGTCAGCGGAATTCCGAGAACAATGTAAGAGATCTGAAGCATTTTTAAACTTCAGCGGAATTTCGAGAGCAATGGAAGAGTTCCGAAGCATTTTTAACTTCAGCAGAATTCCGAGAACAATGGAAGAGTTCCGAAGTATTTTTAAACGTCAGCGGAATGCCGAGAACAATGGAAGAGTTCCGAAGCATTTTTAAACATCAGCGGAATTCCGAGAACAATGGAAGAGTTCTGAAGCATTTTTAAACTTCAGCGGAATTTCGAGAACAATGGAAGAGTTCCGACGCATTTTTAAACGTCAGCGGAATTCTGAGAACAATGGAGGCGTTCCGAAGCATTTTTAAACGTCAGCAGAATTCTCAGAACATTGGAAGAGTTCCGAAGCATTTTTAAACTTCAGCGGAATTCCGAGAAAAATGGAAGAGTTCCGAAGCATTTTTAAACTTCAGCGGAATTCCGAGAACAATGGAAGAGTTCCGAAGCATTTTTAAACGTCAGCGGAATTCCGAGAACAATGGAAGAGTTCCGAAGCATTTTTAAACTTCAGCGGAATTCCGAGAACAATGGAAGAGTTCCGAAGCATTTTTAAATGTCAGCGGAATGCCGAGAACAATGGAAGAGATCTGAAGCATTTTTAAACTTCAGCGGAATTTTGAGAACAATGGAAGAGTTCCGAAGCATTTTTAAACGTCAGCGGAATTCTGAGAACAATGGAAGAGTTCCAAAGCATTTTTAATCTTCAGCGGAATTCCGAGAACAATGGAACAGTTCCGAAGCATTTTTAACTTCAGCAGAATTCCGAGAACAATGGAAGAGTTCCGAAGCATTTTTAAACTTCAGCGGAATTCCGAGAAAAATGGAAGAGTTGCGAAGCATTTTTAACTTCAGCGGAATGCCGAGAACAATGGAAGAGTTCCGACGCATTTTTAATGGTCAGCGGAATTCCGAGAACAATGTAAGAGATCTGAAGCATTTTTAAACTTCAGCGGAATTTCGAGAGCAATGGAAGAGTTCCGAAGCATTTTTAAACATCTGCGGAATTCTGAGAACAATGGAAGAGTTCCGAAGCATTTTTAAACTTCAGCAGAATTCCGAGAACAATGGAAGAGTTCCGAAGCATTTTTAAACTTCAGCGGAATTCCGAGAAAGATGGAAGTGTTCCGAAGCATTTTTAAGCTTCAGCAGAATTCCGAGAACAATGGAAGAGTTCCGAAGCATTTTTAAACTTCTGCGGAATTCCGAGAAAAATGGAAGAGTTCCGAAGCATTTTTAAACTTCAGCGGAATTCCGAGAACAATGGAAGAGTTCCGAAGCATTTTTAAACGTCAGCAGTATGCCGAGAACAATGGAAGAGTTCCGAAGCATTTTTAAACGTCAGCAGTATGCCGAGAACAATGGAAGAGTTCCGATGCATTTTTAAATGTCAGCGGAATTCCGAGAACAATGGAAGAGTTCCGAAGCATTTTTAAACGTCAGCGGATTTCTGAGAACGATGGAAGAGTTCCGAAGCATTTTTAATCTTCAGCGGAATTCCGAGAACAATGGAAGAGTTCCGAAGCATTTTTAAACATCAGCGGAATTCCGAGAACATAGGAAGAGTTCCGATGCATTTTTGATCTTCAGCGGAATTCCGAGAACAATGGAAGAGTTCCGAAGCATTTTTAAACATCAGCGGAATTCCGAGAACATAGGAAGAGTTCCGATGCATTTTTGATCTTCAGCGGAATTCCAAGAACAATGGAAGAGTTCCGAAGCATTTTTAAACGTCAGCATAATGCCGAGAACAATGGAAGAGTTCCGACGCATTTTTAAATGTCAGCGGAATTCCGAGAACAATGGAAGCGATCTGAAGCATTTTTAAACTTCAGCGGAATTTCGAGAACAATGGAAGAGTTCCGAAGCATTTTTAAACGTCAGCGTAATTCTGAGAACAATGGAAGAGTTCCGAAGCATTTTTAATCTTCAGCGGAATTCCGAGAACAATGGAACAGTTCCGAAGCATTTTTAACTTCAGCAGATTTCCGAGAACAATGGAAGAGTTCCGAAGCATTTTTAAACTTCAGCAGAATTCCGAGAACAATGGAAGAGTTCCGAAGTATTTTTAAACGTCATCGGAATCCCGAGAACAATGGAAGAGTTCCGACGCATTTTTAATGGTCAGCGGAATTCCGAGAACAATGTAAGAGATCCGAAGCATTTTTAAACTTCAGCGGAATTTCGAGAGCAATGGAAGAGTTCCGAAGCATTTTTAAACATCTGCGGAATTCTGAGAAGAATGGAAGAGTTCCGAAGCATTTTTAACTTCAGCAGAAATCCGAGAACAATGGAAGAGTTCCGACGTATTTTTAAACGTCAGCGGAATGCCGAGAACAATGGAAGAGTTCCGAAGCATTTTTAAACATCAGCGGAATTCCGAGAACAATGGAAGAGTTCTGAAGCATTTTTAAACTTCAGCGGAATTTCGAGAACAATGGAAGAGTTCCGACGCATTTTTAAACGTCAGCGGAATTCTGAGAACAATGGAGGCGTTCCGAAGCATTTTTAAACGTCAGCAGAATTCTCAGAACATTGGAAGAGTTCCGAAGCATTTTTAAACTTCAGCTGAATTCCGAGAAAAATGGAAGAGTTCCGAAGCATTTTTAAACTTCAGCGGAATTCCGAGAACAATGGAAGAGTTCCGAAGCATTTTTAAACGTCAGCGGAATTCCGAGAACAATGGAAGAGTTCCGAAGCATTTTTAAACTTCAGCGGAATTCCGAGAACAATGGAAGAGTTCCAAAGCATTTTTAAATGTCAGCGGAATGCCGAGAACAATGGAAGAGTTCCAACGCATTTTTAAACGTCAGCGGAATTCCGAGAACAATGGAAGAGATCTGAAGCATTTTTAAACTTCAGCGGAATTTTGAGAACAATGGAAGAGTTCCGAAGCATTTTTAAACGTCAGCGGAATTCTGAGAACAATGGAAGAGTTCCAAAGCATTTTTAATCTTCAGCGGAATTCCGAGAACAATGGAACAGTTCCGAAGCATTTTTAACTTCAGCAGAATTCCGAGAACAATGGAAGAGTTCCGATGCATTTTTGATCTTCAGCGGAATTTCAAGAACAATGGAAGAGTTCCGAAGCATTTTTAAACGTCAGCAGAATGCCGAGAACAATGGAAGAGTTCCGACGCATTTTTAAATGTCAGCGGAATTCCGAGAACAATGGAAGCGATCTGAAGAATTTTTAAACTTCAGCGGAATTTCGAGAACAATGGAAGAGTTCCGAAGCATTTTTAAACGTCAGCGTAATTCTGAGAACAATGGAAGAGTTCCGAAGCATTTTTAATCTTCAGCGGAATTCCGAGAACAATGGAACAGTTCCAAAGCATTTTTAACTTCAGCAGAATTCCGAGAACAATGGAAGAGTTCCGAAGCATTTTTAAACTTCAGCAGAATTCCGAGAACAATGGAAGAGTTCCGAAGTATTTTTAAACGTCATCGGAATGCCGAGAACAATGGAAGAGTTCACACGCATTTTTAATGGTCAGCGGAATTCCGAGAACAATGTAAGAGATCTGAAGCATTTTTAAACTTCAGCGGAATTTCGAGAGCAATGGAAGAGTTCCGAAGCATTTTTAAACATCTGCGGAATTCTGAGAAGAATGGAAGAGTTCCGAAGCATTTTTAAACGTCAGCGGAATTCCGAGAACAATGGAAGAGATCTGAAGCATTTTTAAACTTCAGCGGAATTTTGAGAACAATGGAAGAGTTCCGAAGCATTTTTAAACGTCAGCGGAATTCTGAGAACAATGGAAGAGTTCCAAAGCATTTTTAATCTTCAGCGGAATTCCGAGAACAATGGAACAGTTCCGAAGCATTTTTAACTTCAGCAGAATTCCGAGAACAATGGAAGAGTTCCGAAGCATTTTTAAACTTCAGCGGAATTCCGAGAAAAATGGAAGAGTTGCGAAGCATTTTTAACTTCAGCGGAATGCCGAGAACAATGGAAGAGTTCCGACGCATTTTTAAAGGTCAGCGGAATTCCGAGAACAATGTAAGAGATCTGAAGCATTTTTAAACTTCAGCGGAATTTCGAGAGCAATGGAAGAGTTCCGAAGCATTTTTAAACATCTGCGGAATTCTGAGAACAATGGAAGAGTTCCGAAGCATTTTTAATCTTCAGCGGAATTCCGAGAACAATGGAACAGTTCCAAAGCATTTTTAACTTCAGCAGAATTCCGAGAACAATGGAAGAGTTCCGAAGCATTTTTAAACTTCAGCAGAATTCCGAGAACAATGGAAGAGTTCCGAAGTATTTTTAAACGTCATCGGAATGCCGAGAACAATGGAAGAGTTCACACGCATTTTTAATGGTCAGCGGAATTCCGAGAACAATGTAAGAGATCTGAAGCATTTTTAAACTTCAGCGGAATTTCGAGAGCAATGGAAGAGTTCCGAAGCATTTTTAAACATCTGCGGAATTCTGAGAAGAATGGAAGAGTTCCGAAGCATTTTTAAACGTCAGCGGAATTCCGAGAACAATGGAAGAGATCTGAAGCATTTTTAAACTTCAGCGGAATTTTGAGAACAATGGAAGAGTTCCGAAGCATTTTTAAACGTCAGCGGAATTCTGAGAACAATGGAAGAGTTCCAAAGCATTTTTAATCTTCAGCGGAATTCCGAGAACAATGGA
This sequence comes from Phyllobates terribilis, assembly GCF_046119375.1. Lineage (NCBI taxonomy): Eukaryota > Metazoa > Chordata > Amphibia > Anura > Dendrobatidae > Phyllobates > Phyllobates terribilis. The sequence goes on from NW_027362762.1 coordinate 635,117,391, forward strand.
ACAGTTCCGAAGCATTTTTAACTTCAGCAGAATTCCGAGAACAATGGAAGAGTTCCGAAGCATTTTTAAACTTCAGCGGAATTCCGAGAAAAATGGAAGAGTTGCGAAGCATTTTTAACTTCAGCGGAATGCCGAGAACAATGGAAGAGTTCCGACTCATTTTTAAAGGTCAGCGGAATTCCGAGAACAATGTAAGAGATCTGAAGCATTTTTAAACTTCAGCGGAATTTCGAGAGCAATGGAAGAGTTCCGAAGCATTTTTAAACATCTGCGGAATTCTGAGAACAATGGAAGAGTTCCGAAGCATTTTTAAACTTCAGCAGAATTCCGAGAACAATGGAAGAGTTCCGAAGCATTTTTAAACTTCAGCGGAATTCCGAGAAAGATGGAAGTGTTCCGAAGCATTTTTAAACTTCAGCAGAATTCCGAGAACAATGGAAGAGTTCCGAAGCATTTTTAAACTTCTGCGGAATTCCGAGAAAAATGGAAGAGATCCGAAGCATTTTTAAACTTCAGCGGAATTCCGAGAACAATGGAAGAGTTCCGAAGCAGTTTTAAACGTCAGCATTATGCCGAGAACAATGGAAGAGTTCCGACGCATTTTTAAACGTCAGCGGAATTCCGAGAACAATGGAAGAGATCTGAAGCATTTTTAAACTTCAGCGGAATTTTGAGAACAATGGAAGAGTTCCGAAGCATTTTTAAACGTCAGCGGAATTCTGAGAACAATGGAAGAGTTCCGAAGCATTTTTAATCTTCAGCGGAATTCCGAGAACAATGGAAGAGTTCCGAAGCATTTTTAAACATCAGCGGAATTCCGAGAACATAGGAAGAGTTCCGATGCATTTTTGATCTTCAGCGGAATTTCGAGAACAATGGAAGAGTTCCGAAGCATTTTTAAACGTCAGCGTAATTCTGAGAACAATGGAAGAGTTCCGAAGCATTTTTAATCTTCAGCGGAATTCCGAGAACAATGGAACAGTTCCGAAGCATTTTAAACTTCAGCAGAATTCCGAGAACAATGGAAGAGTTCCGAAGCATTTTTAAACTTCAGCAGAATTCCGAGAACAATGGAAGAGTTCCGAAGTATTTTTAAACGTCATCGGAATGCCGAGAACAATGGAAGAGTTCCGATGCATTTTTAATGGTCAGCGGAATTCCGAGAACAATGTAAGAGATCTGAAGCATTTTTAAACTTCAGCGGAATTTCGAGAGCAATGGAAGAGTTCCGAAGCATTTTTAACTTCAGCAGAATTCCGAGAACAATGGAAGAGTTCCGAAGTATTTTTAAACGTCAGCGGAATGCCGAGAACAATGGAAGAGTTCCGAAGCATTTTTAAACATCAGCGGAATTCCGAGAACAATGGAAGAGTTCTGAAGCATTTTTAAACTTCAGCGGAATTTCGAGAACAATGGAAGAGTTCCGACGCATTTTTAAACGTCAGCGGAATTCTGAGAACAATGGAGGCGTTCCGAAGCATTTTTAAACGTCAGCAGAATTCTCAGAACATTGGAAGAGTTCCGAAGCATTTTTAAACTTCAGCGGAATTCCGAGAAAAATGGAAGAGTTCCGAAGCATTTTTAAACTTCAGCGGAATTCCGAGAACAATGGAAGAGTTCCGAAGCATTTTTAAACGTCAGCGGAATTCCGAGAACAATGGAAGAGTTCCGAAGCATTTTTAAACTTCAGCGGAATTCCGAGAACAATGGAAGAGTTCCGAAGCATTTTTAAATGTCAGCGGAATGCCGAGAACAATGGAAGAGATCTGAAGCATTTTTAAACTTCAGCGGAATTTTGAGAACAATGGAAGAGTTCCGAAGCATTTTTAAACGTCAGCGGAATTCTGAGAACAATGGAAGAGTTCCAAAGCATTTTTAATCTTCAGCGGAATTCCGAGAACAATGGAACAGTTCCGAAGCATTTTTAACTTCAGCAGAATTCTGAGAACAATGGAAGAGTTCCGAAGCATTTTTAAACTTCAGCGGAATTCCGAGAAAAATGGAAGAGTTGCGAAGCATTTTTAACTTCAGCGGAATGCCGAGAACAATGGAAGAGTTCCGACGCATTTTTAATGGTCAGCGGAATTCCGAGAACAATGTAAGAGATCTGAAGCATTTTTAAACTTCAGCGGAATTTCGAGAGCAATGGAAGAGTTCCGAAGCATTTTTAAACATCTGCGGAATTCTGAGAACAATGGAAGAGTTCCGAAGCATTTTTAAACTTCAGCAGAATTCCGAGAACAATGGAAGAGTTCCGAAGCATTTTTAAACTTCAGCGGAATTCCGAGAAAGATGGAAGTGTTCCGAAGCATTTTTAAGCTTCAGCAGAATTCCGAGAACAATGGAAGAGTTCCGAAGCATTTTTAAACTTCTGCGGAATTCCGAGAAAAATGGAAGAGTTCCGAAGCATTTTTAAACTTCAGCGGAATTCCGAGAACAATGGAAGAGTTCCGAAGCATTTTTAAACGTCAGCAGTATGCCGAGAACAATGGAAGAGTTCCGAAGCATTTTTAAACGTCAGCAGTATGCCGAGAACAATGGAAGAGTTCCGATGCATTTTTAAATGTCAGCGGAATTCCGAGAACAATGGAAGAGTTCCGAAGCATTTTTAAACGTCAGCGGATTTCTGAGAACGATGGAAGAGTTCCGAAGCATTTTTAATCTTCAGCGGAATTCCGAGAACAATGGAAGAGTTCCGAAGCATTTTTAAACATCAGCGGAATTCCGAGAACATAGGAAGAGTTCCGATGCATTTTTGATCTTCAGCGGAATTCCGAGAACAATGGAAGAGTTCCGAAGCATTTTTAAACGTCAGCAGAATGCCGAGAACAATGGAAGAGTTCCGACGCATTTTTAATGGTCAGCGGAATTCCGAGAACAATGTAAGAGATCTGAAGCATTTTTAAACTTCAGTGGAATTTCGAGAGCAATGGAAGAGTTCCGAAGCATTTTTAAACATCTGCGGAATTCTGAGAATGGAAGTTCCGAAGCATTTTTAACTTCAGCAGAATTCCGAGAAAAATGGAAGAGTTCCGAAGTATTTTTAAACGTCAGCGGAATGCCGAGAACAATGGAAGAGTTCCGAAGCATGTTTAAACATCAGCGGAATTCCGAGAACAATGGAAGAGTTCTGAAGCATTTTTAAACTTCAGCGGAATTTCGAGAACAATGGAAGAGTTCCGACGCATTTTTAAACATCAGCGGAATTCTGAGAACAATGGAGGCGTTCCAAAGCATTTTTAAACGTCAGCAGAATTCTCAGAACATTGGAAGAGTTCCGAAGCATTTTTAAACTTCAGCGGAATTCCGAGAAAAATGGAAGAGTTCCGAAGCATTTTTAAACTTCTGCAGAATTCCGAGAACAATGGAAGAGTTCCGAAGCATTTTTAAACGTCAGCGGAATTCCGAGAACAATGGAAGAGTTCCGAAGCATTTTTAAACTTCAGCGGAATTCCGAGAACAATGGAAGAGTTCCGAAGCATTTTTAAATGTCAGCGGAATGCCGAGAACAATGGAAGAGTTCCGACGCATTTTTAAACGTCAGCGGAATTCCGAGAACAATGGAAGAGATCTGAAGCATTTTTAAACTTCAGCGGAATTTTGAGAACAATGGAAGAGTTCCGAAACATTTTTAAACGTCAGCGGAATTCTGAGAACAATGGAAGAGTTCCAAAGCATTTTTAATCTTCAGCGGAATTCCGAGAACAATGGAACAGTTCCGAAGCATTTTTAACTTCAGCAGAATTCCGAGAACAATGGAAGAGTTCCGAAGCATTTTTAAACTTCAGCGGAATTCCGAGAAAAATGGAAGAGTTGCGAAGCATTTTTAATTTCAGCGGAATGCCGAGAACAATGGAAGAGTTCCGACGCATTTTTAAAGGTCAGCGGAATTCCGAGAACAATGTAAGAGATCTGAAGCATTTTTAAACTTCAGCGGAATTTCGAGAGCAATGGAAGAGTTCCGAAGCATTTTTAAACATCTGCGGAATTCTGAGAACAATGGAAGAGTTCCGAAGCATTTTTAAACTTCAGCAGAATTCCGAGAACAATGGAAGAGTTCCGAAGCATTTTTAAACTTCAGCGGAATTCCGAGAAAGATGGAAGTGTTCCGAAGCATTTTTAAACTTCAGCAGAATTCCGAGAACAATGGAAGAGTTCCGAAGCATTTTTAAACTTCTGCGGAATTCCGAGAAAAATGGAAGAGTTCCGAAGCATTTTTAAACTTCAGCGGAATTCCGAGAACAATGTAAGAGTTCCGAAGCATTTTTAAACGTCAGCAGTATGCCGAGAACAATGGAAGAGTTCCAACGCATTTTTAAACGTCAGCGGAATTCCGAGAACAATGGAAGAGATCTGAAGCATTTTTAAACTTCAGCGGAATTTTGAGAACAATGGAAGAGTTCCGAAGCATTTTTAAACATCAGCGGAATACGGAGAACAATGGAAGAGTTCCGAAGCATTTTTAATCTTCAGCGGAATTCCGAGAACAATGGAAGAGTTCCGAAGCATTTTTAAACATCAGCGGAATTCCGAGAACATAGGAAGAGTTCCGATGCATTTTTGATCTTCAGCGGAATTCCGAGAACAATGGAAGAGTTCCGAAGCATTTTTAAACGTCAGCAGAATGCCGAGAACAATGGAAGAGTTCCGACGCATTTTTAAATGTCAGCGGAATTCCGAGAACAATGGAAGCGATCTGAAGCATTTTTAAACTTCAGCGGAATTTCGAGAACAATGGAAGAGTTCCGAAGCATTTTTAAACGTCAGCGTAATTCTGAGTACAATGGAAGAGTTCCGAAGCATTTTTAATCTTCAGCGGAATTCCGAGAACAATGGAACAGTTCCGAAGCATTTTTAACTTCAGCAGAATTCCGAGAACAATGGAAGAGTTCCGAAGCATTTTTAAACTTCAGCAGCATTCCGAGAACAATGGAAGAGTTCCGAAGTATTTTTAAACGTCATCGGAATGCCGAGAACAATGGAAGAGTTCCGACGCATTTTTAATGGTCAGCGGAATTCTGAGAACAATGTAAGAGATCTGAAGCATTTTTAAACTTCAGCGGAATTTCGAGAGCAATGGAAGAGTTCCGAAGCATTTTTAAACATCTGCGGAATTCTGAGAAGAATGGAAGAGTTCCGAAGCATTTTTAACTTCAGCAGAATTCCGAGAACAATGGAAGAGTTCCGAAGTATTTTTAAACGTCAGCGGAATGCCGAGAACAATGGAAGAGTTCCGAAGCATTTTTAAACATCAGCGGAATTCCGAGAACAATGGAAGAGTTCTGAAGCATTTTTAAACTTCAGCGGAATTTCGAGAACAATGGAAGAGTTCCGACGCATTTTTAAACGTCAGCGGAATTCTGAGAACAATGGAGGCGTTCCAAAGCATTTTTAAACGTCAGCAGAATTCTCAGAACATTGGAAGAGTTCCGAAGCATTTTTAAACTTCAGCGGAATTCCGAGAAAAATGGAAGAGTTCCGAAGCATTTTTAAACTTCTGCGGAATTCCGAGAACAATGGAAGAGTTCCGAAGCATTTTTAAACGTCAGCGGAATTCCGAGAACAATGGAAGAGTTCCGAAGCATTTTTAAACTTCAGCGGAATTCCGAGAACAATGGAAGAGTTCTGAAGCATTTTTAAATGTCAGCGGAATGCCGAGAACAATGGAAGAGTTCCGACGCATTTTTAAACGTCAGCGGAGTTCCGAGAACAATGGAAGAGATCTGAAGCATTTTTAAACTTCAGCGGAATTTTGAGAACAATGGAAGAGTTCCGAAGCATTTTTAAACGTCAGCGGAATTCTGAGAACAATGGAAGAGTTCCAAAGCATTTTTAATCTTCAGCGGAATTCCGAGAACAATGGAACAGTTCCGAAGCATTTTTAACTTCAGCAGAATTCCGAGAACAATGGAAGAGTTCCGAAGCATTTTAAACTTCAGCGGAATTCCGAGAAAAATGGAAGAGTTGCGAAGCATTTTTAATTTCAGCGGAATGCCGAGAACAATGGAAGAGTTCCGACGCATTTTTAAAGGTCAGCGGAATTCCGAGAACAATGTAAGAGATCTGAAGCATTTTTAAACTTCAGCGGAATTTCGAGAGCAATGGAAGAGTTCCGAAGCATTTTCAAACATCTTCGGAATTCTGAGAACAATGGAAGAGTTCCGAAGCATTTTTAAACTTCAGCAGAATTCCGAGAACAATGGAAGAGTTCCGAAGCATTTTTAAACTTCAGCGGAATTCCGAGAAAGATGGAAGTGTTCCGAAGCATTTTTAAACTTCAGCAGAATTCCGAAAACAATGGAAGAGTTCCGAAGCATTTTTAAACTTCTGCGGAATTCCGAGAAAAATGGAAGAGTTCCGAAGCATTTTTAAACTTCAGCGGAATTCCGAGAACAATGGAAGAGTTCCGAAGCATTTTTAAACGTCAGCAGTATGCCGAGAACAATGGAAGAGTTCCGACGCATTTTTAAACGTCAGCGGAATTCCGAGAACAATGGAAGAGATCTGAAGCATTTTTAAACTTCAGCGGAATTTTGAGAACAATGGAAGAGTTCCGAAGCATTTTTAAACGTCAGCGGAATTCTGAGAACAATGGAAGAGTTCCGACGCATTTTTAAACGTCAGCGGAATTCTGAGAACAATGGAGGCGTTCCGAAGCATTTTTAAACGTCAGCAGAATTCTCAGAACATTGGAAGAGTTCCGAAGCATTTTTAAACTTCAGCGGAATTCCGAGAAAAATGGAAGAGTTCCGAAACATTTTTAAACTTCAGCGGAATTCCGAGAACAATGGAAGAGTTCCGAAGCATTTTTAAACGTCAGCGGAATTCCGAGAACAATGGAAGAGTTCCGAAGCATTTTTAAACTTCAGCGGAATTCCGAGAACAATGGAAGAGTTCCGAAGCATTTTTAAATGTCAGCGGAATGCCGAGAACAATGGAAGAGATCTGAAGCATTTTTAAACTTCAGCGGAATTTTGAGAACAATGAAAGAGTTCCGAAGCATTTTTAAACTTCAGCGGAATTCCGAGAAAAATGGAAGAGTTGCGAAGCATTTTTAACTTCAGCGGAATGCCGAGAACAATGGAAGAGTTCCGACGCATTTTTAAAGGTCAGCGGAATTCCGAGTACAATGTAAGAGATCTGAAGCATTTTTAAACTTCAGCGGAATTTCGAGAGCAATGGAAGAGTTCCGAAGCATTTTTAAACATCTGCGGAATTCTGAGAACAATGGAAGAGTTCCGAAGCATTTTTAAACTTCAGCAGAATTCCGAGAACAATGGAAGAGTTCCGAAGCATTTTTAAACTTCAGCGGAATTCCGAGAAAGATGGAAGTGTTCCGAAGCATTTTTAAACTTCAGCGGAATTCCGAGAACAATGGAAGAGTTCCGACGCATTTTTAAACGTCAGCGGAATTCCGAGAACAATGGAAGAGATCTGAAGCATTTTTAAACTTCAGCGGAATTTTGAGAACAATGGAAGAGTTCCGAAGCATTTTTAAATGTCAGCGGAATTCTGAGAACGATGGAAGAGTTCCGAAGCATTTTTAATCTTCAGCGGAATTCCGAGAACAATGGAAGAGTTCCGAAGCATTTTTAAACATCAGCGGAATTCCGAGAACATAGGAAGAGTTCCGATGCATTTTTGATCTTCAGCGGAATTCCGAGAACATTGGAAGAGTTCCGAAGCATTTTTAAACGTCAGCAGAATGCCGAGAACAATGGAAGAGTTCCGACGCATTTTTAAATGTCAGCGGAATTCCGAGAACAATGGAAGAGTTCCGAAGCATTTTTAATCTTCAGCGGAATTCCGAGAACAATGGAACAGTTCCGAAGCATTTTTAACTTCAGCAGAATTCCGAGAACAATGGAAGAGTTCCGAAGCATTTTTAAACTTCAGCAGAATTCCGAGAACAATGGAAGAGTTCCGAAGTATTTTTAAACGTCATCGGAATGCCGAGAACAATGGAAGAGTTCCGACGCATTTTTAATGGTCAGCGGAATTCCGAGAACAATGTAAGAGATCTGAAGCATTTTTAAACTTCAGCGGAATTTCGAGAGCAATGGAAGAGTTCCGAAGCATTTTTAAACATCTGCGGAATTCTGAGAAGAATGGAAGAGTTCCGAAGCATTTTTAACTTCAGCAGAATTCCGAGAAAAATGGAAGAGTTCCGAAGTATTTTTAAACGTCAGCGGAATGCCGAGAACAATGGAAGAGTTCCGAAGCATTTTTAAACATCAGCGGAATTCCGAGAACAATGGAAGAGTTCTGAAGCATTTTTAAACTTCAGCGGAATTTCGAGAACAATGGAAGAGTTCCGACGCATTTTTAAACGTCAGCGGAATTCTGAGAACAATGGAGGCGTTCCAAAGCATTTTTAAACGTCAGCAGAATTCTCAGAACATTGGAAGAGTTCCGAAGCATTTTTAAACTTCAGCGGAATTCCGAGAAAAATGGAAGAGTTCCGAAGCATTTTTAAACTTCTGCGGAATTCCGAGAACAATGGAAGAGTTCCGAAGCATTTTTAAACGTCAGCGGAATTCCGAGAACAATGGAAGAGTTCCGAAGCATTTTTAAACTTCAGCGGAATTCCGAGAACAATGGAAGAGTTCCGAAGCATTTTTAAATGTCAGCGGAATGCCGAGAACAATGGAAGAGTTCCGACGCATTTTTAAACGTCAGCGGAATTCCGAGAACAATGGAAGAGATCTGAAGCATTTTTAAACTTCAGCGGAATTTTGAGAACAATGGAAGAGTTCCGAAGCATTTTTAAACGTCAGCGGAATTCTGAGAACAATGGAAGAGTTCCAAAGCATTTTTAATCTTCAGCGGAATTCCGAGAACAATGGAACAGTTCCGAAGCATTTTTAATCTTCAGCGGAATTCCGAGAACAATGGAACAGTTCCGAAGCATTTTTAACTTCAGCAGAATTCCGAGAACAATGGAAGAGTTCCGAAGCATTTTTAAACTTCAGCAGAATTCCGAGAACAATGGAAGAGTTCCGAAGTATTTTTAAACGTCATCGGAATGCCGAGAACAATGGAAGAGTTCCGACGCATTTTTAATGGTCAGCGGAATTCCGAGAACAATGTAAGAGATCTGAAGCATTTTTAAACTTCAGCGGAATTTCGAGAGCAATGGAAGAGTTCCGAAGCATTTTTAAACATCTGCGGAATTCTGAGAAGAATGGAAGAGTTCCGAAGCATTTTTAACTTCAGCAGAATTCCGAGAAAAATGGAAGAGTTCCGAAGTATTTTTAAACGTCAGCGGAATGCCGAGAACAATGGAAGAGTTCCGAAGCATTTTTAAACATCAGCGGAATTCCGAGTACAATGGAAGAGTTCTGAAGCATTTTTAAACTTCAGCGGAATTTCGAGAACAATGGAAGAGTTCCGACGCATTTTTAAACGTCAGCGGAATTCTGAGAACAATGGAGGCGTTCCAAAGCATTTTTAAACGTCAGCAGAATTCTCAGAACATTGGAAGAGTTCCGAAGCATTTTCAAACATCTTCGGAATTCTGAGAACAATGGAAGAGTTCCGAAGCATTTTTAAACTTCAGCAGAATTCCGAGAACAATGGAAGAGTTCCGAAGCATTTTTAAACTTCAGCGGAATTCCGAGAAAGATGGAAGTGTTCCGAAGCATTTTTAAACTTCAGCAGAATTCCGAAAACAATGGAAGAGTTCCGAAGCATTTTTAAACTTCTGCGGAATTCCGAGAAAAATGGAAGAGTTCCGAAGCATTTTTAAACTTCAGCGGAATTCCGAGAACAATGGAAGAGTTCCGAAGCATTTTTAAACGTCAGCAGTATGCCGAGAACAATGGAAGAGTTCCGACGCATTTTTAAACGTCAGCGGAATTCCGAGAACAATGGAAGAGATCTGAAGCATTTTTAAACTTCAGCGGAATTTTGAGAACAATGGAAGAGTTCCGAAGCATTTTTAAACGTCAGCGGAATTCTGAGAACAATGGAAGAGTTCCGACGCATTTTTAAACGTCAACGGAATTCTGAGAACAATGGAGGCGTTCCGAAGCATTTTTAAACGTCAGCAGAATTCTCAGAACATTGGAAGAGTTCCGAAGCATTTTTAAACTTCAGCGGAATTCCGAGAAAAATGGAAGAGTTCCGAAGCATTTTTAAACTTCAGCGGAATTCCGAGAACAATGGAAGAGTTCCGAAGCATTTTTAAACGTCAGCGGAATTCCGAGAACAATGGAAGAGTTCCGAAGCATTTTTAAACTTCAGCGGAATTCCGAGAACAATGGAAGAGTTCCGAAGCATTTTTAAATGTCAGCGGAATGCCGAGAACAATGGAAGAGATCTGAAGCATTTTTAAACTTCAGCGGAATTTTGAGAACAATGAAAGAGTTCCGAAGCATTTTTAAACTTCAGCGGAATTCCGAGAAAAATGGAAGAGTTGCGAAGCATTTTTAACTTCAGCGGAATGCCGAGAACAATGGAAGAGTTCCGACGCATTTTTAAAGGTCAGCGGAATTCCGAGTACAATGTAAGAGATCTGAAGCATTTTTAAACTTCAGCGGAATTTCGAGAGCAATGGAAGAGTTCCGAAGCATTTTTAAACATCTGCGGAATTCTGAGAACAATGGAAGAGTTCCGAAGCATTTTTAAACTTCAGCAGAATTCCGAGAACAATGGAAAAGTTCCGAAGCATTTTTAAACTTCAGCGGAATTCCGAGAAAGATGGAAGTGTTCCGAAGCATTTTTAAACTTCAGCGGAATTCCGAGAACAATGGAAGAGTTCCGACGCATTTTTAAACGTCAGCGGAATTCCGAGAACAATGGAAGAGATCTGAAGCATTTTTAAACTTCAGCGGAATTTTGAGAACAATGGAAGAGTTCCGAAGCATTTTTAAATGTCAGCGGAATTCTGAGAACGATGGAAGAGTTCCGAAGCATTTTTAATCTTCAGCGGAATTCCGAGAACAATGGAAGAGTTCCGAAGCATTTTTAAACATCAGCGGAATTCCGAGAACATAGGAAGAGTTCCGATGCATTTTTGATCTTCAGCGGAATTCCGAGAACAATGGAAGAGTTCCGAAGCATTTTTAAACGTCAGCAGAATGCCGAGAACAATGGAAGAGTTCCGACGCATTTTTAAATGTCAGCGGAATTCCGAGAACAATGGAAGAGTTCCGAAGCATTTTTAATCTTCAGCGGAATTCCGAGAACAATGGAACAGTTCCGAAGCATTTTTAACTTCAGCAGAATTCCGAGAACAATGGAAGAGTTCCGAAGCATTTTTAAACTTCAGCAGAATTCCGAGAACAATGGAAGAGTTCCGAAGTATTTTTAAACGTCATCGGAATGCCGAGAACAATGGAAGAGTTCCGACGCATTTTTAATGGTCAGCGGAATTCCGAGAACAATGTAAGAGATCTGAAGCATTTTTAAACTTCAGCGGAATTTCGAGAGCAATGGAAGAGTTCCGAAGCATTTTTAAACATCTGCGGAATTCTGAGAAGAATGGAAGAGTTCCGAAGCATTTTTAACTTCAGCAGAATTCCGAGAAAAATGGAAGAGTTCTGAAGTATTTTTAAACGTCAGCGGAATGCCGAGAACAATGGAAGAGTTCCGAAGCATTTTTAAACATCAGCGGAATTCCGAGAACAATGGAAGAGTTCTGAAGCATTTTTAAACTTCAGCGGAATTTCGAGAACAATGGAAGAGTTCCGACGCATTTTTAAACGTCAGCGGAATTCTGAGAACAATGGAGGCGTTCCAAAGCATTTTTAAACGTCAGCAGAATTCTCAGAACATTGGAAGAGTTCCGAAGCATTTTTAAACTTCAGCGGAATTCCGAGAAAAATGGAAGAGTTCCGAAGCATTTTTAAACTTCTGCGGAATTCCGAGAACAATGGAAGAGTTCCGAAGCATTTTTAAACGTCAGCGGAATTCCGAGAACAATGGAAGAGTTCCGAAGCATTTTTAAACTTCAGCGGAATTCCGAGAACAATGGAAGAGTTCCGAAGCATTTTTAAATGTCAGCGGAATGCCGAGAACAATGGAAGAGATCTGAAGCATTTTTAAACTTCAGCGGAATTTTGAGAACAATGAAAGAGTTCCGAAGCATTTTTAAACGTCAGCGGAATTCTGAGAACAATGGAAGAGTTCCAAAGCATTTTTAATCTTCAGCGGAATTCCGAGAACAATGGAACAGTTCCGAAGCATTTTTAACTTCAGCAGAATTCCGAGAACAATGGAAGAGTTCCGAAGCATTTTTAAACTTCAGCGGAATTCCGAGAAAAATGGAAGAGTTGCGAAGCATTTTTAACTTCAGCGGAATGCCGAGAACAATGGAAGAGTTCCGACGCATTTTTAAAGGTCAGCGGAATTCCGAGAACAATGTAAGAGATCTGAAGCATTTTTAAACTTCAGCGGAATTTCGAGAGCAATGGAAGAGTTCCGAAGCATTTTTAAACATCTGCGGAATTCTGAGAACAATGGAAGAGTTCCGAAGCATTTTTAAACTTCAGCAGAATTCCGAGAACAATGGAAGAGTTCCGAAGCATTTTTAAACTTCAGCGGAATTCCGAGAAAGATGGAAGTGTTCCGAAGCATTTTTAAACTTCAGCAGAATTCCGAGAACAATGGAAGAGTTCCGAAGCATTTTTAAACTTCTGCGGAATTCCGAGAAAAATGGAAGAGTTCCGAAGCATTTTTAAACTTCAGCGGAATTCCGAGAACAATGGAAGAGTTCCGACGCATTTTTAAACGTCAGCGGAATTCCGAGAACAATGGAAGAGATCTGAAGCATTTTTAAACTTCAGCGGAATTTTGAGAACAATGGAAGAGTTCCGAAGCATTTTTAAACGTCAGCGGAATTCTGAGAACGATGGAAGAGTTCCGAAGCATTTTTAATCTTCAGCGGAATTCCGAGAACAATGGAAGAGTTCCGAAGCATTTTTAAACATCAGCGGAATTCCGAGAACATAGGAAGAGTTCCGATGCATTTTTGATCTTCAGCGGAATTCCGAGAACAATGGAAGAGTTCCGAAGCATTTTTAAACGTCAGCAGAATGCCGAGAACAATGGAAGAGTTCCGACGCATTTTTAAATGTCAGCGGAATTCCGAGAACAATGGAAGAGTTCCGAAGCATTTTTAATCTTCAGCGGAATTCCGAGAACAATGGAACAGTTCCGAAGCATTTTTAACTTCAGCAGAATTCCGAGAACAATGGAAGAGTTCCGAAGCATTTTTAAACTTCAGCAGAATTCCGAGAACAATGGAAGAGTTCCGAAGTATTTTTAAACGTCATCGGAATGCCGAGAACAATGGAAGAGTTCCGACGCATTTTTAATGGTCAGCGGAATTCCGAGAACAATGTAAGAGATCTGAAGCATTTTTAAACTTCAGCGGAATTTCGAGAGCAATGGAAGAGTTCCGAAGCATTTTTAAACATCTGCGGAATTCTGAGAAGAATGGAAGAGTTCCGAAGCATTTTTAACTTCAGCAGAATTCCGAGAAAAATGGAAGAGTTCCGAAGTATTTTTAAACGTCAGCGGAATGCCGAGAACAATGGAAGAGTTCCGAAGCATTTTTAAACATCAGCGGAATTCCGAGAACAATGGAAGAGTTCTGAAGCATTTTTAAACTTCAGCGGAATTTCAAGAACAATGCAAGAGTTCCGACGCATTTTTAAACGTCAGCGGAATTCTGAGAACAATGGAGGCGTTCCAAAGCATTTTTAAACGTCAGCAGAATTCTCAGAACATTGGAAGAGTTCCGAAGCATTTTTAAACTTCAGCGGAATTCCGAGAAAAATGGAAGAGTTCCGAAGCATTTTTAAACTTCAGCGGAATTCCGAGAACAATGGAAGAGTTCCGAAGCATTTTTAAACGTCAGCGGAATTCCGAGAACAATGGAAGAGTTCCGAAGCATTTTTAAACTTCAGCGGAATTCCGAGAACAATGGAAGAGTTCCGAAGCATTTTTAAATGTCAGCGGAATGCCGAGAACAATGGAAGAGTTCCGACGCATTTTTAAAGGTCAGCGGAATTCCGAGAACAATGTAAGAGATCTGAAGCATTTTTAAACTTCAGCGGAATTTCGAGAGCAATGGAAGAGTTCCGAAGCATTTTTAAACATCTGCGGAATTCTGAGAAGAATGGAAGAGTTCCGAAGCATTTTTAACTTCAGCAGAATTCCGAGAAAAATGGAAGAGTTCCGAAGTATTTTTAAACGTCAGCGGAATGCCGAGAACAATGGAAGAGTTCCGAAGCATTTTTAAACATCAGCGGAATTCCGAGAACAATGGAAGAGTTCTGAAGCATTTTTAAACTTCAGCGGAATTTCAAGAACAATGCAAGAGTTCCGACGCATTTTTAAACGTCAGCGGAATTCTGAGAACAATGGAGGCGTTCCAAAGCATTTTTAAACGTCAGCAGAATTCTCAGAACATTGGAAGAGTTCCGAAGCATTTTTAAACTTCAGCGGAATTCCGAGAAAAATGGAAGAGTTCCGAAGCATTTTTAAACTTCTGCGGAATTCCGAGAACAATGGAAGAGTTCCGAAGCATTTTTAAACGTCAGCGGAATTCCGAGAACAATGGAAGAGTTCCGAAGCATTTTTAAACTTCAGCGGAATTCCGAGAACAATGGAAGAGTTCCGAAGCATTTTTAAATGTCAGCGGAATGCCGAGAACAATGGAAGAGTTCCGACGCATTTTTAAACGTCAGCGGAATTCCGAGAACAATGGAAGAGATCTGAAGCATTTTTAAACTTCAGCGGAATTTTGAGAACAATGGAAGAGTTCCGAAGCATTTTTAAACGTCAGCGGAATTCTGAGAACAATGGAAGAGTTCCAAAGCATTTTTAATCTTCAGCGGAATTCCGAGAACAATGGAACAGTTCCGAAGCATTTTTAATCTTCAGCGGAATTCCGAGAACAATGGAACAGTTCCGAAGCATTTTTAACTTCAGCAGAATTCCGAGAACAATGGAAGAGTTCCGAAGCATTTTTAAACTTCAGCAGAATTCCGAGAACAATGGAAGAGTTCCGAAGTATTTTTAAACGTCATCGGAATGCCGAGAACAATGGAAGAGTTCCGACGCATTTTTAATGGTCAGCGGAATTCCGAGAACAATGTAAGAGATCTGAAGCATTTTTAAACTTCAGCGGAATTTCGAGAGCAATGGAAGAGTTCCGAAGCATTTTTAAACATCTGCGGAATTCTGAGAAGAATGGAAGAGTTCCGAAGCATTTTTAACTTCAGCAGAATTCCGAGAAAAATGGAAGAGTTCCGAAGTATTTTTAAACGTCAGCGGAATGCCGAGAACAATGGAAGAGTTCCGAAGCATTTTTAAACATCAGCGGAATTCCGAGAACAATGGAAGAGTTCTGAAGCATTTTTAAACTTCAGCGGAATTTCGAGAACAATGGAAGAGTTCCGACGCATTTTTAAACGTCAGCGGAATTCTGAGAACAATTGAGGCGTTCCAAAGCATTTTTAAACGTCAGCAGAATTCTCAGAACATTGGAAGAGTTCCGAAGCATTTTTAAACTTCAGCGGAATTCCGAGAAAAATGGAAGAGTTCCGAAGCATTTTTAACTTCAGCAGAATTCCGAGAACAATGGAAGAGTTCCGAAGCATTTTTAAACTTCAGCGGAATTCCGAGAAAAATGGAAGAGTTGCGAAGCATTTTTAACTTCAGCGGAATGCCGAGAACAATGGAAGAGTTCCGACGCATTTTTAAAGGTCAGCGGAATTCCGAGAACAATGTAAGAGATCTGAAGCATTTTTAAACTTCAGCGGAATTTCGAGAGCAATGGAAGAGTTCCGAAGCATTTTTAAACATCTGCGGAATTCTGAGAACAATGGAAGAGTTCCGAAGCATTTTTAAACTTCAGCGGAATTCCGAGAACAATGGAAGAGTTCCGAAGCATTTTTAAACTTCAGCGGAATTCCGAGAAAGATGGAAGTGTTCCGAAGCATTTTTAAACTTCAGCAGAATTCCGAGAACAATGGAAGAGTTCCGAAGCATTTTTAAACTTCTGCGGAATTCCGAGAAAAATGGAAGAGTTCCGAAGCATTTTTAAACTTCAGCGGAATTCCGAGAACAATGGAAGAGTTCCGACGCATTTTTAAACGTCAGCGGAATTCCGAGAACAATGGAAGAGATCTGAAGCATTTTTAAACTTCAGCGGAATTTTGAGAACAATGGAAGAGTTCCGAAGCATTTTTAAACGTCAGCGGAATTCTGAGAACGATGGAAGAGTTCCGAAGCATTTTTAATCTTCAGCGGAATTCCGAGAACAATGGAAGAGTTCCGAAGCATTTTTAAACATCAGCGGAATTCCGAGAACATAGGAAGAGTTCCGATGCATTTTTGATCTTCAGCGGAATTCCGAGAACAATGGAAGAGTTCCGAAGCATTTTTAAACGTCAGCAGAATGCCGAGAACAATGGAAGAGTTCCGACGCATTTTTAAATGTCAGCGGAATTCCGAGAACAATGGAAGAGTTCCGAAGCATTTTTAATCTTCAGCGGAATTCCGAGAACAATGGAACAGTTCCGAAGCATTTTTAACTTCAGCAGAATTCCGAGAACAATGGAAGAGTTCCGAAGCATTTTTAAACTTCAGCAGAATTCCGAGAACAATGGAAGAGTTCCGAAGTATTTTTAAACGTCATCGGAATGCCGAGAACAATGGAAGAGTTCCGACGCATTTTTAATGGTCAGCGGAATTCCGAGAACAATGTAAGAGATCTGAAGCATTTTTAAACTTCAGCGGAATTTCGAGAGCAATGGAAGAGTTCCGAAGCATTTTTAAACATCTGCGGAATTCTGAGAAGAATGGAAGAGTTCCGAAGCATTTTTAACTTCAGCAGAATTCCGAGAAAAATGGAAGAGTTCCGAAGTATTTTTAAACGTCAGCGGAATGCCGAGAACAATGGAAGAGTTCCGAAGCATTTTTAAACATCAGCGGAATTCCGAGAACAATGGAAGAGTTCTGAAGCATTTTTAAACTTCAGCGGAATTTCAAGAACAATGCAAGAGTTCCGACGCATTTTTAAACGTCAGCGGAATTCTGAGAACAATGGAGGCGTTCCAAAGCATTTTTAAACGTCAGCAGAATTCTCAGAACATTGGAAGAGTTCCGAAGCATTTTTAAACTTCAGCGGAATTCCGAGAAAAATGGAAGAGTTCCGAAGCATTTTTAAACTTCTGCGGAATTCCGAGAACAATGGAAGAGTTCCGAAGCATTTTTAAACGTCAGCGGAATTCCGAGAACAATGGAAGAGTTCCGAAGCATTTTTAAACTTCAGCGGAATTCCGAGAACAATGGAAGAGTTCCGAAGCATTTTTAAATGTCAGCGGAATGCCGAGAACAATGGAAGAGTTCCGACGCATTTTTAAACGTCAGCGGAATTCCGAGAACAATGGAAGAGATCTGAAGCATTTTTAAACTTCAGCGGAATTTTGAGAACAATGGAAGAGTTCCGAAGCATTTTTAAACGTCAGCGGAATTCTGAGAACAATGGAAGAGTTCCAAAGCATTTTTAATCTTCAGCGGAATTCCGAGAACAATGGAACAGTTCCGAAGCATTTTTAATCTTCAGCGGAATTCCGAGAACAATGGAACAGTTCCGAAGCATTTTTAACTTCAGCAGAATTCCGAGAACAATGGAAGAGTTCCGAAGCATTTTTAAACTTCAGCAGAATTCCGAGAACAATGGAAGAGTTCCGAAGTTTTTTTAAACGTCATCGGAATGCCGAGAACAATGGAAGAGTTCCGACGCATTTTTAATGGTCAGCGGAATTCCGAGAACAATGTAAGAGATCTGAAGCATTTTTAAACTTCAGCGGAATTTCGAGAGCAATGGAAGAGTTCCGAAGCATTTTTAAACATCTGCGGAATTCTGAGAAGAATGGAAGAGTTCCGAAGCATTTTTATCTTCAGCAGAATTCCGAGAAAAATGGAAGACTTCCGAAGTATTTTTAAACGTCAGCGGAATGCCGAGAACAATGGAAGAGTTCCGAAGCATTTTTAAACATCAGCGGAATTCCAAGAACAATGGAAGAGTTCTGAAGCATTTTTAAACTTCAGCGGAATTTCGAGAACAATGGAAGAGTTCCGACGCATTTTTAAACGTCAGCGGAATTCTGAGAACAATGGAGGCGTTCCAAAGCATTTTTAAACGTCAGCAGAATTCTCAGAACATTGGAAGAGTTCCGAAGCATTTTTAAACTTCAGCGGAATTCCGAGAAAAATGGAAGAGTTCCGAAGCATTTTTAAACTTCTGCGGAATTCCGAGAACAATGGAAGAGTTCCGAAGCATTTTTAAACGTCAGCGGAATTCCGAGAACAATGGAAGAGTTCCGAAGCATTTTTAAACTTCAGCGGAATTCCGAGAACAATGGAAGAGTTCCGAAGCATTTTTAACCCCTTAAGCCCCGCGGGTGGTTTGCACGTTAATGACCGGGCCAATTTTTACAATTCTGACCACTGTCACTTTATGAGGTAATTACTCTGGAACGCTTCAACGGATCCCCCTGATTCTGAGATTGTTTTTTCGTGACATATTGTACTTCATGATTGTGGAAAAATTTCTTCGATATCACTTGCGTTTATTTGTGAAAAAAACGGAAATTTGGCGAAAATTTTGAAAATTTTGCAATTTTCAAAATTTGAATTTTTAAGCCCTGAAATCAGAGCGATATGTCACACAAAAGAGTTAATAAATAACATTTCCCACATGTCTACTTTACATCAGCACAATTTTGGAACCAAAATTTTTTTTTGTTAGGGAGCTATAAGGGTTAAAAGTTGACCAGCGATTTCTCATTTTTCCAACAAAATTTACAAAACCATTTTTTTAGGGACCACATCACATTTGAAGTCACTTTGAGAGGTCTTTATGACAGAAAATACCCAAAAGTGACACCATTCTAAAAACTGCACCCCTCAAGGTGCTCAAAACCACATTCAAGAACTTTATTAACCCTTCAGGTGCTTCACAGGAATTTTTTGAATGTGGAAGAAAAAAATGAACATTTAACTTTTTTCACAAAAATGTTACTTTAGACCCAATTTTTTTTATTTTCACAGGGGTAACAAGAAAAAATGGACCCCAAAATTTGTTGTGCAATTTCCCCTGGGCACGCAGATACCCAATATTTGGGGAAAAAATACTGTTTGGGCGCACGGCAGGGCTCGGAAGGGAAGGAGCGCCATTTGACTTTTTGATTGTAAAATTTGCTTGAATAATTAGCGGACGCCATGTTGTGTTTGGAGAGCCCATGTGTGCCCAAACTTTGGAGCTCCCCCACAAGTGACCCCATTTTGGAAACTAGACCCCGCAAGGCACCTTTCTAGATGCATAGTGAGCACTTGGAACCCCCAGGTGCTTCACAAATTGATTCGTAACAATGAAAAAGTGAAAAAAAAAAACACTTTTTCATTTTTATGAATCAATTTGTGAAGCACCTGAGGGTTCCAAGTGCTCACAATGCATCTAGATAGGTGCCTTGGGGGGTCTAGTTTCCAAAATGGGGTCACTTGTGGGGGAGCTCCAATGTTTGGGCACACAGCGGCTCTCCAAACGCAACATGGTGTCGCTAACAATTTGAGCCGATTTTCCGTTAAATTTGTTAGAGGACACCATGTTGCATTTAGAGAGTCCCTGTGTGCCCAAACATTGGAGCTCCCCCACAAGTGACCCCATTTTGGAAACTAGACCCCCCAAGGCACCTATCTAGATGCATAGTGAGCACTTGGAACCCCCAGGTGCTTCACAAATTGATTCGTAACAATGAAAAAGTGAAAAAAAAACCACTTTTTCATTTGTATGAATCAATTTGTGAAGCACCTGAGGGTTCCAAGTGCTCACTATGCATCTAGATAGGTGCCTTGGGTGGTCTAGTTTCCAAAATGGGGTCACTTGTGGGGGAGCTCCAATATTTGGGCACACAGCGGCTCTCTAAATGCAACATGGTGTCCGCTAACAAATTTAACGCAAAATTGGCTCAAATTGTTAGCGACACCATGTTGCGTTTGGAGAGCTGCTGTGTGCCCAAACATTGGAGCTCCCCCACAAGTGACCCCATTTTGGAAACTAGACCCCCCAAGGCACCTATCTAGATGCATAGTGAGCACTTGGAACCCCCAGGTGCTTCACAAATTGATTCGTAACAATGAAAAAGTGAAAAAAAAAACACTTTTTCATTTTTATGAATCAATTTGTGAAGCACCTGGGGGTTCCAAGTGCTCACTATGCATCTAGAAAGGTGCCTTGGGGGGTCTAGTTTCCAAAATGGGGTCACTTGTGGGGGAGCTCCAAAGTTTGGGCACAGAGGGGCTCTCCAAACGCAATGTGGTGTCCGCTAACAATTTGAGCCGATTTTCCATTCAATTTGTTAGCGGATACCATGTTGCATTTAGAGAGTCCCTGTGTGCCCAAACATTGGAGCTCCCCCACAAGTGACCCCATTTTGGAAACCAGACCCCCAAGGCACCTATCTAGATTCATAGTGAGCACTTGGAACCCCAGGTGCTTCACAAATTGATTCATAAAAATGAAAAAGTGTTTTATTTTCACTTTTTCATTTTTACGAATCAATTTGTGAAGCACCTGGGTGTTCTAAGTGCTCACTATGCATCTAGATAGGTGCCTTGGGGGGTCTAGTTTCCAAAATGGGGTCAGTTGTGGGGGAGCTCCAATGTTTGGGCACACAGGGGCTCTCCAAACGCAACATGGCGTCCGCTAACAATTTGAGCCGATTTTCCATTCAATTTGTTAGCGGACACCATGTCGCGTTTGGAGAGCCCGTGATGTGCCTAAACAGTGGAGCTCCCCCACAAGTGTCCCCATTTTGGAAACTATACCCCTCAAAGATTTTATTAAGGTGTATAGTGAACATTTTGAACCCAGAGGTACGGCACATTATTTGTTTACATTAGGTCATCATATTGAATAAGTTGTCATTATTCTTGAGCGCAAGTGCTCGCTACTTGAGTTTGCATCGGGTACTCAGGTATGCACCATGTACAGCGTGTGCTCGAGTGACATGCTCGAGTCCCTGCTCCGCATGTTTCACGGTTATTATACACCCAAAAAAAAACATGCGGGGATCGCTCGTGCATGGCAGGCAATCCCCGTAAAGTTTTTTGGCCGCGAAGCATATGGGGCAGAGACTCGAGCATGTCACTCAAATACCCACGATACTAAATGCATACCAGAGCACCCGATGCAAACTCAAGTAGCGAGCACTTGCTCTCAACACTAGTCGCCATATCGTCATCTTTTTTTCTTACTTTTGAAAAAAATCCCAACCCCAGCCCTAACCCTAGCACAACCCTAGCCCCAGCACAACCCTAGCCCCAGCACAACCCTAGCCCCAGCACAACTCTAGCCCCAAACCCAGCCCTAACCCTAGCCCAATCCTAACTCAAGAGTTTATTTTTGACGCCGTTCCTTGTGCGGTATAAGTGATTAGACGACTTTATTCTTCGGGTCGGTGTGATTACAGCAATGCCAGAATCATATGGGGTTTTTATGACTGACAGCTGTCACACACTAAAAGACGCATTTTTTGTAAAATCTAGTTTTTGCATCGCCATATTTTGAGAGCTTTAATTTTTCCAGATTTTGGCAGACAGTCATGTGACGGCTCGTTTTTTGCGGGATGACTTGACGTTGTTATTGGTGCCATTTTCAGGCACGTGACATTTTTTGATCGCTTTCTATTCCGATTTTTGGGAGGCAGAATAAACAAAAACCAACAATTCAGGAATTGTTTTTTTTTTTTTTTTTTTATTCTGTTCCGCGTGTGGTAAAATTGATGAGGCAGCTTTACTCTTCGGGTCAGTACGTTTACAGCGGTACCACATTTGTATCATTTTTCTATGTTTTGGCGCTTATACACAATAAAAGCTATTTTATAGAAAAAAATATTTTTTAGTATCGCTTTATTCTGAGAGCTATAACTTTTTTATTTTTCGGCTGATGGAGCTATATGGCGGCTTGTTTTTTGCGGGACGAGATGACGTTTTCAGCGGTATCATATTTATTTATATGCGTCTTTTTGATCGCGTGTTATTCCACTTTTTGTTTGGCGGTATGGTGATAAAGCATTGTTTTTTGCTTGTTTTTTTTTTTTTTTTTTTACCGTGTTCACTGAAGGGGTTAACTAGTGGGACAGTTTTATAGGTCAGGTTGTTACGGACGCGGCGATACCAAATATGTGTACTTTTATTGTTTTTTTTTATTTTTTTTATAATAATATTTATTGATGGGTACATTATATTTTTATTTTTGGTGTATTATTTTTTTTATTTTTTTATAATATTTTTGCACATTTTTTTATTTTATTTTTTTTCCACTTTCACACAGTTTATACACTTTATTACTTTGTCCCACTCTGGGACTTTCACTTTTTTTTTCTGATCGCCTGCATGGCACAGGAATGGAGCACCATCCCTATGCCATGAAGGCTGTCAGAAGTGCACAGTGTGAAGATTGCTTGGAGATGCACTGCGCATGTCCAAGCAATCTTCCTGCTCTCTGGTGACCCGGATGTTGTCATGACGACATCGGGTCGTCATGGCAACACCCGGGAAGCCTTTGCAGACTGCGCTGGAAGCCGGAAGAGGAGGTGAGTATCGCCGATCACCTCCCCTTGCCCCCGCAATGCCGCGATCGACTTCGATCGACTTCGATCGCAGCATCGCGGGGGTTAATGTGCTGGGAGCGGTGCGTGACCGCTCCCTGCAAATAGTACCGGGTGTCAGCTGTGACAATCAGCTGACACCCGGCGGCGATCGCGCCCGCACAGCCTGTGTGCGCGCGCGATCGCGATGACGTACTAATACGGGTCTGGCTCTTAAGTCCCAGGGCACAGACGCGTATTAGTACGTCAGATGTTATTAAGGGGTTAAATGTCAGCGGAATGCCGAGAACAATGGAAGAGTTCCGACGCATTTTTAAACGTCAGCGGAATTCCGAGAACAATGGAAGAGATCTGAAGCATTTTTAAACTTCAGCGGAATTTTGAGAACAATGGAAGAGTTCCGAAGCATTTTTAAACGTCAGCGGAATTCTGAGAACAATGGAAGAGTTCCAAAGCATTTTTAATCTTCAGCGGAATTCCGAGAACAATGGAACAGTTCCGAAGCATTTTTAACTTCAGCAGAATTCCGAGAACAATGGAAGAGTTCCGAAGCATTTTTAAACTTCAGCGGAATTCCGAGAAAAATGGAAGAGTTGCGAAGCATTTTTAATTTCAGCGGAATGCCGAGAACAATGGAAGAGTTCCGACGCATTTTTAAAGGTCAGCGGAATTCCGAGAACAATGTAAGAGATCTGAAGCATTTTTAAACTTCAGCGGAATTTCGAGAGCAATGGAAGAGTTCTGAAGCATTTTTAAACATCTGCGGAATTCTGAGAACAATGGAAGAGTTCCGAAGCATTTTTAAACTTCAGCAGAATTCCGAGAACAATGGAAGAGTTCCGAAGCATTTTTAAACTTCAGCGGAATTCCGAGAAAGATGGAAGTGTTCCGAAGCATTTTTAAACTTCAGCAGAATTCCGAGAACAATGGAAGAGTTCCGAAGCATTTTTAAACTTCTGCGGAATTCCGAGAAAAATGGAAGAGTTCCGAAGCATTTTTAAACTTCAGCGGAATTCCGAGAGCAATGGAAGAGTTCCGAAGCATTTTTAAACGTCAGCAGTATGCCGAGAACAATGGAAGAGTTCCGACGCATTTTTAAACGTCAGCGGAATTCCGAGAACAATGGAAGAGATCTGAAGCATTTTTAAACTTCAGCGGAATTTTGAGAACAATGGAAGAGTTCCGAAGCATTTTTAAACGTCAGCAGAATTCTGAGAACAATGGAAGAGTTCCGAAGCATTTTTAATCTTCAGCGGAATTCCGAGAACAATGGAAGAGTTCCGAAGCATTTTTAAACATCAGCGGAATTCCGAGAACATAGGAAGAGTTCCGATGCATTTTTGATCTTCAGCGGAATTCCGAGAACAATGGAGGCGTTCCGAAGCATTTTTAAACGTCAGCAGAATTCTCAGAACATTGGAAGAGTTCCGAAGCATTTTTAAACTTCAGCGGAATTCCGAGAAAAATGGAAGAGTTCCGAAGCATTTTTAAACTTCAGCGGAATTCCGAGAACAATGGAAGAGTTCCGAAGCATTTTTAAACGTCAGCGGAATTCCGAGAACAATGGAAGAGTTCCGAAGCATTTTTAAACTTCAGCGGAATTCCGAGAACAATGGAAGAGTTCCGAAGCATTTTTAAATGTCAGCGGAATGCCGAGAACAATGGAAGAGATCTGAAGCATTTTTAAACTTCAGCGGAATTTTGAGAACAATGAAAGAGTTCCGAAGCATTTTTAAACGTCAGCGGAATTCTGAGAACAATGGAAGAGTTCCAAAGCATTTTTAATCTTCAGCGGAATTCCGAGAACAATGGAACAGTTCCGAAGCATTTTTAACTTCAGCAGAATTCCGAGAACAATGGAAGAGTTCCGAAGCATTTTTAAACTTCAGCGGAATTCCGAGAAAAATGGAAGAGTTGCGAAGCATTTTTAACTTCAGCGGAATGCCGAGAACAATGGAAGAGTTCCGACGCATTTTTAAAGGTCAGCGGAATTCCGAGAACAATGTAAGAGATCTGAAGCATTTTTAAACTTCAGCGGAATTTCGAGAGCAATGGAAGAGTTCCGAAGCATTTTTAAACATCTGCGGAATTCTGAGAACAATGGAAGAGTTCCGAAGCATTTTTAAACTTCAGCAGAATTCCTAGAACAATGGAAGAGTTCCGAAGCATTTTTAAACTTCAGCGGAATTCCGAGAAAGATGGAAGTGTTCCGAAGCATTTTTAAACTTCAGCAGAATTCCGAGAACAATGGAAGAGTTCCGAAGCATTTTTAAACTTCTGCGGAATTCCGAGAAAAATGGAAGAGTTCCGAAGCATTTTTACACTTCAGCGGAATTCCGAGAACAATGGAAGAGTTCCGACGCATTTTTAAACGTCAGCGGAATTCCGAGAACAATGGAAGAGATCTGAAGCATTTTTAAACTTCAGCGGAATTTTGAGAACAATGGAAGAGTTCCGAAGCATTTTTAAACGTCAGCGGAATTCTGAGAACGATGGAAGAGTTCCGAAGCATTTTTAATCTTCAGCGGAATTCCGAGAACAATGGAAGAGTTCCGAAGCATTTTTAAACATCAGCGGAATTCCGAGAACATAGGAAGAGTTCCGATGCATTTTTGATCTTCAGCGGAATTCTGAGAACAATGGAAGAGTTCCGAAGCATTTTTAAACGTCAGCAGAATGCCGAGAACAATGGAACAGTTCCGAAGCATTTTTAACTTCAGCAGAATTCCGAGAACAATGGAAGAGTTCCGAAGCATTTTTAAACTTCAGCAGAATTCCGAGAACAATGGAAGAGTTCCGAAGTATTTTTAAACGTCATCGGAATGCCGAGAACAATGGAAGAGTTCCGACGCATTTTTAATGGTCAGCGGAATTCCGAGAACAATGTAAGAGATCTGAAGCATCTTTAAACTTCAGCGGAATTTCGAGAGCAATGGAAGAGTTCCGAAGCATTTTTAAACATCTGCGGAATTCTGAGAATAATGGAAGAGTTCCGAAGCATTTTTAACTTCAGCAGAATTCCGAGAAAAATGGAAGAGTTCCGAAGTATTTTTAAACGTCAGCGGAATGCCGAGAACAATGGAAGAGTTCCGAAGCATTTTTAAACATCAGCGGAATTCCGAGAACAATGGAAGAGTTCTGAAGCATTTTTAAACTTCAGCGGAATTTCGAGAACAATGGAAGAGTTCCGACGCATTTTTAAACGTCAGCGGAATTCTGAGAACAATGGAGGCGTTCCAAAGCATTTTTAAACGTCAGCAGAATTCTCATAACATTGGAAGAGTTCCGAAGCATTTTTAAACTTCAGCGGAATTCCGAGAAAAATGGAAGAGTTCCGAAGCATTTTTAAACTTCAGCGGAATGCCGAGAACAATGGAAGAGTTCCGACGCATTTTTAAAGGTCAGCGGAATTCCGAGAACAATGTAAGAGATCTGAAGCATTTTTAAACTTCAGCGGAATTTCGAGAGCAATGGAAGAGTTCCGAAGCATTTTTAAACGTCAGCGGAATTCCGAGAACATAGGAAGAGTTCCGATGCATTTTTGATCTTCAGCGGAATTCCGAGAACAATGGAAGAGTTCTGAAGCATTTTTAAACGTCAGCAGAATTCTCAGAACATTGGAAGAGTTCCGAAGCATTTTTAAACTTCAGCGGAATTCCGAGAAAAATGGAAGAGTTCCGAAGCATTTTTAAACTTCAGCGGAATTCCGAGAACAATGGAAGAGTTCCGAAGCATTTTTAAACGTCAGCGGAATTCCGAGAACAATGGAAGAGTTCCGAAGCATTTTTAAACTTCAGCGGAATTCCGAGAACAATGAAAGAGTTCCGAAGCATTTTTAAATGTCAGCGGAATGCCGAGAACAATGGAAGAGATCTGAAGCATTTTTAAACTTCAGCGGAATTTTGAGAACAATGGAAGTGTTCCGAAGCATTTTTAAACGTCAGCGTAATTCTGAGAACAATGGAAGAGTTCCAAAGCATTTTTAATCTTCAGCGGAATTCCGAGAACAATGGAACAGTTCCGAAGCATTTTTAACTTCAGCAGAATTCCGAGAACAATGGAAGAGTTCCGAAGCATTTTTAAACTTCAGCGGAATTCCGAGAAAAATGGAAGAGTTGCGAAGCATTTTTAACTTCAGCGGAATGCCGAGAACAATGGAAGAGTTCCGACGCATTTTTAAAGGTCAGCGGAATTCCGAGAACAATGTAAGAGATCTGAAGCATTTTTAAACTTCAGCGGAATTTCGAAAGCAAGGGAAGAGTTCCGACGCATTTTTAAACATCTGCGGAATTCTGAGAACAATGGAAGAGTTCCGAAGCATTTTTAAACTTCAGCAGAATTCCGAGAACAATGGAAGAGTTCCGAAGCATTTTTAAACTTCAGCGGAATTCCGAGAAAGATGGAAGTGTTCCGAAGCATTTTTAAACTTCAGCAGAATTCCGAGAACAATGGAAGAGTTCTGAAGCATTTTTAAACTTCTGCGGAATTCCGAGAAAAATGGAAGAGTTCCAAAGCATTTTTAAACTTCAGCGGAATTCCGAGATCAATGGAAGAGTTCCGAAGCATTTTTAAACGTCAGCAGTATGCCGAGAACAATGGAAGAGTTCCGACGCATTTTTAAACGTCAGCGGAATTCCGAGAACAATGGAAGAGATCTGAAGCATTTTTAAACTTCAGCGGAATTTTGAGAACAATGGAAGAGTTCCGAAGCATTTTTAAACGTCAGCGGAATTCTGAGAACAATGGAAGAGTTCCGAAGCATTTTTAATCTTCAGCGGAATTCCGAGAACAATGGAAGAGTTCCGAAGCATTTTTAAACATCAGCGGAATTCCGAGGACATAGGAAGAGTTCCGATGCATTTTTGATCTTCAGCGGAATTTCGAGAGCAATGGAAGAGTTCCGAAGCATTTTTAAACATCTGCGGAATTCTGAGAAGAATGGAAGAGTTCCGAAGCATTTTTAACTTCAGCAGAATTCCGAGAACAATGGAAGAGTTCCGAAGTATTTTTAAACGTCAGCGGAATGCCGAGAACAATGGAAGAGTTCCGAAGCATTTTTAAACATCAGCAGAATTCCGAGAACAATGGAAGAGTTCTGAAGCATTTTTAAACTTCAGCGGAATTTCGAGAACAATGGAAGAGTTCCGACGCATTTTTAAACGTCAGCGGAATTCTGAGAACAATGGAGGCGTTCCGAAGCATTTTTAAACGTCAGCAGAATTCTCAGAACATTGGAACAGTTCCGAAGCATTTTTAAACTTCAGCGGAATTCCGAGAAAAATGGAAGAGTTCCGAAGCATTTTTAAACTTCAGCGGAATTCCGAGAACAATGGAAGAGTTCCGAAGCATTTTTAAACGTCAGCGGAATTCCGAGAACAATGGAAGAGTTCCGAAGCATTTTTAAACTTCAGCAGAATTCCGAGAACAATGGAAGAGTTCCGAAGCATTTTTAAATGTCAGCGGAATGCCGAGAACAATGGAAGAGATCTGAAGCATTTTTAAACTTCAGCGGAATTTTGAGAACAATGGAAGAGTTCCGAAGCATTTTTAAACGTCAGCGGAATTCTGAGAACAATGGAAGAGTTCCAAAGCATTTTTAATCTTCAGCGGAATTCCGAGAACAATGGAACAGTTCCGAAGCATTTTTAACTTCAGCAGAATTCCGAGAACAATGGAAGAGTTCCGAAGCATTTTTAAACTTCAGCGGAATTCCGAGAAAAATGGAAGAGTTGCGAAGCATTTTTAACTTCAGCGGAATGCCGAGAACAATGGAAGAGTTCCGACGCATTTTTAAAGGTCAGCGGAATTCCGAGAACAATGTAAGAGATCTGAAGCATTTTTAAACTTCAGCGGAATTTCGAGAGCAATGGAAGAGTTCCGAAGCATTTTTAAACTTCAGCAGAATTCCGAGAACAATGGAAGAGTTCCGAAGCATTTTTAAACGTCAGCAGTATGCCGAGAACAATGGAAGAGTTCCGACGCATTTTTAAACGTCAGCGGAATTCCGAGAACAATGGAAGAGATCTGAAGCATTTTTAAACTTCAGCGGAATTTGAGAACAATGGAAGAGTTCCGAAGCATTTTTAAACGTCAGCGGAATTCTGAGAACAATGGAAGAGTTCCGAAGCATTTTTAATCTTCAGCGGAATTCCGAGAACAATGGAAGAGTTCCGAAGCATTTTTAAACATCAGCGGAATTCCGAGGACATAGGAAGAGTTCCGATGCATTTTTGATCTTCAGCGGAATTCCGAGAACAATGGAAGAGTTCCGAAGCATTTTTAAACGTCAGCAGAATGCCGAGAACAATGGAAGAGTTCCGACGCATTTTTAATCTTCAGCGGAATTCCGAGAACAATGGAACAGTTCCGAAGCATTTTTAACTTCAGCAGAATTCCGAGAACAATGGAAGAGTTCCGAAGCATTTTTAAACTTCAGCAGAATTCCGAGAACAATGGAAGAGTTCCGAAGTATTTTTAAACGTCATCGGAATGCCGAGAACAATGGAAGAGTTCCGACGCATTTTTAATGGTCAGCGGAATTCCGAGAACAATGTAAGAGATCTGAAGCATTTTTAAACTTCAGCGGAATTTCGAGAGCAATGGAAGAGTTCCGAAGCATTTTTAAACATCTGTGGAATTCTGAGAATAATGGAAGAGTTCCGAAGCATTTTTAACTTCAGCAGAATTCCGAGAAAAATGGAAGAGTTCCGAAGTATTTTTAAACGTCAGCGGAATGCCGAGAACAATGGAAGAGTTCCGAAGCATTTTTAAACATCAGCGGAATTCCGAGAACAATGGAAGAGTTCTGAAGCATTTTTAAACTTCAGCGGAATTTCGAGAACAATGGAAGAGTTCCGACGCATTTTTAAACGTCAGCGGAATTCTGAGAACAATGGAGGCGTTCCAAAGCATTTTTAAACGTCAGCAGAATTCTCAGAACATTGGAAGAGTTCCGAAGCATTTTTAAACTTCAGCGGAATTCCGAGAAAAATGGAAGAGTTCCGAAGCATTTTTAAACTTCTGCGGAATTCCGAGAACAATGGAAGAGTTCCGAAGCATTTTTAAACGTCAGCGGAATTCCGAGAACATAGGAAGAGTTCCGATGCATTTTTGATCTTCAGCGGAATTCCGAGAACAATGGAAGAGTTCTGAAGCATTTTTAAACGTCAGCAGAATGCCGAGAACAATGGAAGAGTTCCAACGCATTTTTAAATGTCAGCGGAATTCCGAGAACAATGGAAGCGATCTGAAGCATTTTTAAACTTCAGCGGAATTTCGAGAACAATGGAAGAGTTCCGAAGCATTTTTAAACTTCAGCGGAATTCCGAGAAAAATGGAAGAGTTGCGAAGCATTTTTAACTTCAGCGGAATGCCGAGAACAATGGAAGAGTTCCGACGCATTTTTAAAGGTCAGCGGAATTCCGAGAACAATGTAAGAGATCTGAAGCATTTTTAAACTTCAGCGGAATTTCGAGAGCAATGGAAGAGTTCCGAAGCATTTTTAAACTTCAGCAGAATTCCGAGAACAATGGAAGAGTTCCGAAGCATTTTTAAACGTCAGCAGTATGCCGAGAACAATGGAAGAGTTCCGACGCATTTTTAAACGTCAGCGGAATTCCGAGAACAATGGAAGAGATCTGAAGCATTTTTAAACTTCAGCGGAATTTTGAGAACAATGGAAGAGTTCCGAAGCATTTTTAAACGTCAGCGGAATTCTGAGAACAATGGAAGAGTTCCGAAGCATTTTTAATCTTCAGCGGAATTCCGAGAACAATGGAAGAGTTCCGAAGCATTTTTAAACATCAGCGGAATTCCGAGGACATAGGAAGAGTTCCGATGCATTTTTGATCTTCAGCGGAATTCCGAGAACAATGGAAGAGTTCCGAAGCATTTTTAAACGTCAGCAGAATGCCGAGAACAATGGAAGAGTTCCGACGCATTTTTAATCTTCAGCGGAATTCCGAGAACAATGGAACAGTTCCGAAGCATTTTTAACTTCAGCAGAATTCCGAGAACAATGGAAGAGTTCCGAAGCATTTTTAAACTTCAGCAGAATTCCGAGAACAATGGAAGAGTTCCGAAGTATTTTTAAACGTCATCGGAATGCCGAGAACAATGGAAGAGTTCCGACGCATTTTTAATGGTCAGCGGAATTCCGAGAACAATGTAAGAGATCTGAAGCATTTTTAAACTTCAGCGGAATTTCGAGAGCAATGGAAGAGTTCCGAAGCATTTTTAAACATCTGCAGAATTCTGAGAATAATGGAAGAGTTCCGAAGCATTTTTAACTTCAGCAGAATTCCGAGAAAAATGGAAGAGTTCCGAAGTATTTTTAAACGTCAGCGGAATGCCGAGAACAATGGAAGAGTTCCGAAGCATTTTCAAACGTCAGCAGAATTCTCAGAACATTGGAAGAGTTCCGAAGCATTTTTAAACTTCAGCGGAATTCCGAGAAAAATGGAAGAGTTCCGAAGCATTTTTAAACTTCAGCGGAATTCCGAGAACAATGGAAGAGTTCCGAAGCATTTTAAAACGTCAGCGGAATTCCGAGAACAATGGAAGAGTTCCGAAGCATTTTTAAACTTCAGCGGAATTCCGAGAACAATGAAAGAGTTCCGAAGCATTTTTAAATGTCAGCGGAATGCCGAGAACAATGGAAGAGATCTGAAGCATTTTTAAACTTCAGCGGAATTTTGAGAACAATGGAAGTGTTCCGAAGCATTTTTAAACGTCAGCGGAATTCTGAGAACAATGGAAGAGTTCCAAAGCATTTTTAATCTTCAGCGGAATTCCGAGAACAATGGAACAGTTCCGAAGCATTTTTAACTTCAGCAGAATTCCGAGAACAATGGAAGAGTTCCGAAGCATTTTTAAACTTCAGCGGAATTCCGAGAAAAATGGAAGAGTTGCGAAGCATTTTTAACTTCAGCGGAATGCCGAGAACAATGGAAGAGTTCCGACGCATTTTTAAAGGTCAGCGGAATTCCGAGAACAATGTAAGAGATCTGAAGCATTTTTAAACTTCAGCGGAATTTCGAAAGCAAGGGAAGAGTTCCGACGCATTTTTAAACATCTGCGGAATTCTGAGAACAATGGAAGAGTTCCGAAGCATTTTTAAACTTCAGCAGAATTCCGAGAACAATGGAAGAGTTCCGAAGCATTTTTAAACTTCAGCGGAATTCCGAGAAAGATGGAAGTGTTCCGAAGCATTTTTAAACTTCAGCAGAATTCCGAGAACAATGGAAGAGTTCTGAAGCATTTTTAAACATCTGCGGAATTCCGAGAAAAATGGAAGAGTTCCGAAGCATTTTTAAACTTCAGCGGAATTCCGAGATCAATGGAAGAGTTCCGAAGCATTTTTAAACGTCAGCAGTATGCCGAGAACAATGGAAGAGTTCCGACGCATTTTTAAACGTCAGCGGAATTCCGAGAACAATGGAAGAGATCTGAAGCATTTTTAAACTTCAGCGGAATTTTGAGAACAATGGAAGAGTTCCGAAGCATTTTTAAACTTCTGCGGAATTCCGAGAAAAATGGAAGAGTTCTGAAGCATTTTTAAACTTCAGTGGAATTCCGAGAACAATGGAAGAGTTCCGAAGCATTTTTAAACGTCAGCAGTATGCCGAGAACAATGGAAGAGTTCCGACGCATTTTTAAACGTCAGCGGAATTCCGAGAACAATGGAAGATATCTGAAGCATTTTTAAACTTCAGCGGAATTCCGAGAACAATGGAAGAGTTCCGAAGCATTTTTAATCTTCAGCGGAATTCCGAGAACAATGGAACAGTTCCGAAGCATTTTTAACTTCAGCAGAATTCCGAGAACAATGGAAGAGTTCCGAAGCATTTTTAAACTTCAGCAGAATTCCGAGAACAATGGAAGAGTTCCGAAGTATTTTTAAACGTCATCGGAATGCCGAGAACAATGGAAGAGTTCAGACGCATTTTTAATGGTCAGCGGAATTCCGAGAACAATGTAAGAGATCTGAAGCATTTTTAAACTTCAGCGGAATTTCGAGAGCAATGGAAGAGTTCCGAAGCATATTTAAACATCTGCGGAATTCTGAGAAGAATGGAAGAGTTCCGAAGCATTTTTAACTTCAGCAGAATTCCGAGAAAAATGGAAGAGTTCCGAAGTATTTTTAAACGTCAGCAGAATGCCGAGAACAATGGAAGAGTTCCGAAGCATTTTTAAACATCAGCGGAATTCCGAGAACAATGGAAGAGTTCTGAAGCATTTTTAAACTTCAGCGGAATTTCGAGAACAATGGAAGAGTTCCGACGCATTTTTAAACGTCAGCGGAATTCTGAGAACAATTGAGGCGTTCCAAAGCATTTTTAAACGTCAGCAGAATTCTCAGAACATTGGAAGAGTTCCGAAGCATTTTTAAAGGTCAGCGGAATTCCGAGAACAATGTAAGAGATCTGAAGCATTTTTAAACTTCAGCGGAATTTCGAGAGCAATGGAAGAGTTCCGAAGCATTTTTAAACATCTGCGGAATTCTGAGAACAATGGAAGAGTTCCGAAGCATTTTTAAACTTCAGCAGAATTCCGAGAACAATGGAAGAGTTCCGAAGCATTTTTAAACTTCAGCGGAATTCCGAGAAAGATGGAAGTGTTCCGAAGCATTTTTAAACTTCAGCAGAATTCCGAGAACAATGGAAGAGTTCCGAAGCATTTTTAAACTTCTGCGGAATTCCGAGAAAAATGGAAGAGTTCCGAAGCATTTTTAAACTTCAGCGGAATTCCGAGAACAATGGAAGAGTTCCGAAGCATTTTTAAACGTCAGCAGTATGCCGAGAACAATGGAAGAGTTCCGACGCATTTTTAAACGTCAGCGGAATTCCGAGAACAATGGAAGATATCTGAAGCATTTTTAAACTTCAGCGGAATTTTGAGAACAATGGAAGAGTTCCGAAGCATTTTTAAACGTCATCGGAATTCTGAGAACAATGGAAGAGTTCCGAAGCATTTTTAATCTTCAGCGGAATTCCGAGAACAATGGAAGAGTTCCGAAGCATTTTTAAACATCAGCGGAATTCCGAGAACATAGGAAGAGTTCCGATGCATTTTTGATCTTCAGCGGAATTCCGAGAACAATGGAAGAGTTCCGAAGCATTTTTAAACGTCAGCAGAATGCCGAGAACAATGGAAGAGTTCCGACGCATTTTTAAATGTCAGCGGAATTCCGAGAACAATGGAAGCGATCTGAAGCATTTTTAAACTTCAGCGGAATTTCGAGAACAATGGAAGAGTTCCGAATCATTTTTAAACGTCAGCGTAATTCTGAGAACAATGAAAGAGTTCCGAAGCATTTTTAATCTTCAGCGGAATTCCGAGAACAATGGAACAGTTCCGAAGCATTTTTAACTTCAGCAGAATTCCGAGAACAATGGAAGAGTTCCGAAGCATTTTTAAACTTCAGCAGAATTCCGAGAACAATGGAAGAGTTCCGAAGTATTTTTAAACGTCATCGGAATGCCGAGAACAATGGAAGAGTTCCGACGCATTTTTAATGGTCAGCGGAATTCCGAGAACAATGTAAGAGATCTGAAGCATTTTTAAACTTCAGCGGAATTTCGAGAGCAATGGAAGAGTTCCGAAGCATTTTTAAACATCTGCGGAATTCTGAGAAGAATGGAAGAGTTCCGAAGCATTTTTAACTTCAGCAGAATTCCGAGAACAATGGAAGAGTTCCGAAGTATTTTTAAACGTCAGCGGAATGCCGAGAACAATGGAAGAGTTCCGAAGCATTTTTAAACATCAGCGGAATTCCGAGAACAATGGAAGAGTTCTGAAGCATTTTTAAACTTCAGCGGAATTTCGAGAACAATGGAAGAGTTCCGACGCATTTTTAAACGTCAGCGGAATTCTGAGAACAATGGAGGCGTTCCAAAGCATTTTTAAACGTCAGCAGAATTCTCAGAACATTGGAAGAGTTCCGAAGCATTTTTAAACTTCAGCGGAATTCCGAGAAAAATGGAAGAGTTCCGAAGCATTTTTAAACTTCTGCGGAATTCCGAGAACAATGGAAGAGTTCCGAAGCATTTTTAAATGTCAGCGGAATGCCGAGAACAATGGAAGAGTTCCGACGCATTTTTAAACGTCAGCGGAATGCCGAGAACAATGGAAGAGTTCCGACGCATTTTTAAACGTCAGCGGAATTCCGAGAACAATGGAAGAGATCTGAAGCATTTTTAAACTTCAGCGGAATTTTGAGAACAATGGAAGAGTTCCGAAGCATTTTTAAACGTCAGCGGAATTCTGAGAACAATGGAAGAGTTCCAAAGCATTTTTAATCTTCAGCGGAATTCCGAGAACAATGGAACAGTTCCGAAGCATTTTTAACTTCAGCAGAATTCCGAGAACAATGGAAGAGTTCCGAAGCATTTTTAAACTTCAGCAGAATTCCGAGAAAAATGGAAGAGTTGCGAAGCATTTTTAACTTCAGCGGAATGCCGAGAACAATGGAAGAGTTCCGACGCATTTTTAAAGGTCAGCGGAATTCCGAGAACAATGTAAGATATCTGAAGCATTTTTAAACTTCAGCGGAATTTCGAGAGCAATGGAAGAGTTCCGAAGCATTTTTAAACATCTGCTAAATTCTGAGAACAATGGAAGAGTTCCGAAGCATTTTTAAACTTCAGCGGAATTCCGAGAAAAATGGAAGTGTTCCGAAGCATTTTTAAACTTCAGCAGAATTCCGAGAACAATGGAAGAGTTCCGAAGCATTTTTAAACTTCTGCGGAATTCCGAGAAAAATGGAAGAGTTCCGAAGCATTTTTAAACTTCAGCGGAATTCCGAGAACAATGGAAGAGTTCCGAAGCATTTTTAAACGTCAGCAGTATGCCGAGAACAATGGAAGAGTTCCGACGCATTTTTAAACGTCAGCGGAATTCCGAGAACAATGGAAGAGATCTGAAGCATTTTTAAACTTCAGTGGAATTTTGAGAAAAATGGAAGAGTTCCAAAGCATTTTTAAAAGTCAGCGGAATTCTGAGAACAATGGAAGAGTTCCGAAGCATTTTTAATCTTCAGCGGAATTCCGAGAACAAAGGAACAGTTCCGAAGCATTTTTAAACTTCAGCGGAATTCCGAGAACAATGGAAGAGTTCCGAAGCATTTTTAAACATCAGCGGAATTCCGAGAACATAGGAAGAGTTCCGATGCATTTTTGATCTTCAGCGGAATTCCGAGAACAATGGAAGAGTTCCGAAGCATTTTTAAATGTCAGCAGAATGCCGAGAACAATGGAAGAGTTCTGACGCATTTTTAAATGTCAGCGGAATTCCGAGAACAATGGAAGCGATCTGAAGCATTTTTAAACTTCAGCGGAATTTCGAGAACAATGGAAGAGTCCCGAAGCATTTTTAAACGTCAGCGTAATTCTGAGAACAATGGAAGAGTTCCGAAGCATTTTTAATCTTCAGCGGAATTCCGAGAACAATGGAACAGTTCCGAAGCATTTTTAACTTCAGCAGAATTCCGAGAACAATGGAAGAGTTCCGAAGCATTTTTAAACTTCAGCAGAATTCCGAGAACAATGGAAGAGTTCCGAAGTATTTTTAAACGTCATCGGAATGCCGAGAACAATGGAAGAGTTCCGACGCATTTTTAAAGGTCAGCGGATTTCCGAGAACAATGTAAGAGATCTGAAGCATTTTTAAACTTCAGCGGAATTTCGAGAGCAATGGAAGAGTTCCGAAGCATTTTTAAACATCTGCGGAATTCTGAGAAGAATGGAAGAGTTCCCAAGCATTTTTAACTTCAGCGGAATTTCGAGAACAATGGAAGAGTTCCGAAGCATTTTTAAACGTCAGCGGAATTCTGAGAACAATGGAGGCGTTCCGAAGCATTTTTAAACGTCAGCAGAATTCTCAGAACATTGGAAGAGTTCCGAAGCATTTTTAAACTTCAGCGGAATTCCGAGAAAAATGGAAGAGTTCCGAAGCATTTTTAAACTTCAGCGGAATTCTGAGAACAATGGAAGAGTTCCGAAGCATTTTTAAACGTCAGCGGAATTCCGAGAACAATGGGAGAGTTCCGAAGCATTTTTAACTTCAGCGGAATGCCGAGAACAATGGAAGAGTTCCGACGCATTTTTAAAGGTCAGCGGAATTCCGAGAACAATGTAAGAGATCTGAAGCACTTTTAAACTTCAGCGGAATTTCGAGAGCAATGGAAGAGTTCCGAAGCATTTTTAAACATCTGCGGAATTCTGAGAACAATGGAAGAGTTCAGAAGCATTTTTAAACTTCAGCAGAATTTCGAGAACAATGGAAGAGTTCCGAATCATTTTTTAACTTCAGCGGAATTCCGAGAAAAATGTAAGTGTTCTGAAGCATTTTTAAACTTCAGCAGAATTCCGAGAACAATGGAAGAGTTCCGAAGCATTTTTAAACTTCTGCGGAATTCCGAGAAAAATGGAAGAGTTCCGAAGCATTTTTAAACTTCAGCGGAATTCCGAGAACAATGGAAGAGTTCCGAAGCATTTTTAAACGTCAGCAGTATGCCGAGAACAATGGAAGAGTTCCGACGCATTTTTAAACGTCAGCGGAATTCCGCGAACAATGGAAGAGATCTGAAGCATTTTTAAACTTCAGCGGAATTTTGAGAACAATGGAAGAGTTCCGAAGCATTTTTAAACGTCAGTGGAATTCTGAGAACAATGGAAGAGTTCCGAAGCATTTTTAATCTTCAGCGGAATTCCGAGAACAATGGAACAGTTCCGAAGCATTTTTAAACTTCAGCAGAATTCCGAGAACAATGGAAGAGTTCCGAAGCATTTTTAAACATCAGCGGAATTCCGAGAACATAGGAAGAGTTCCGATGCATTTTTGATCTTCAGCGGAATTCCGAGAACAATGGAAGAGTTCCGAAGCATTTTTAAACGTCAGCAGAATGCCGAGAACAATGGAAGAGTTCCGACGCATTTT
The DNA here is from genome assembly GCF_046119375.1 of Phyllobates terribilis. Taxonomy (NCBI): domain Eukaryota; kingdom Metazoa; phylum Chordata; class Amphibia; order Anura; family Dendrobatidae; genus Phyllobates; species Phyllobates terribilis. The sequence goes on from NW_027362762.1 coordinate 635,154,959, forward strand.
TAAATGTCAGCGGAATTCCGAGAACAATGGAAGCGATCTGAAGCATTTTTAAACTTCAGCGGAATTTCGAGAACAATGGAAGAGTTCCGAAGCATTTTTAATCGTCAGTGTAATTCTGAGAACAATGGAAGAGTTCCGAAGCATTTTTAATCTTCAGCGGAATTCCGAGAACAATGGAAGAGTTCCGAAGCATTTTTAAACTTCAGCAGAATTCCGAGAACAATGGAAGAGTTCCGAAGCATTTTTAAACATCAGCGGAATTCCGAGAACATAGGAAGAGTTCCGATGCATTTTTGATCTTTAGCGGAATTCCGAGAACAATGGAAGAGTTCCGAAGCATTTTTAAACGTCAGCAGAATGCCGAGAACAATGGAAGAGTTCCGACGCATTTTTAAATGTCAGCGGAATTCCGAGAACAATGGAAGCGATCTGAAGCATTTTTAAACTTCAGCGGAATTTCGAGAACAATGGAAGAGTTCCGAAGCATTTTTAATCGTCAGTGTAATTCTGAGAACAATGGAAGAGTTCCGAAGCATTTTTAATCTTCAGCGGAATTCCGAGAACAATGGAAGAGTTCCGAAGCATTTTTAACTTCAGCAGAATTCCGAGAACAATGGAAGAGTTCCGAAGCATTTTTAAACTTCAGCAGAATTCCGAGAACAATGGAAGAGTTCCGAAGTATTTTTAAACGTCATCGGAATGCCGAGAACAAAGGAAGAGTTCCGAAGCATTTTTAAACATCAGCGGAATTCCGAGAACAATGGAAGAGTTCTAAAGCATTTTTAAACTTCAGCGGAATTCCGAGAACAATGGAAGAGTTCCAAAGCATTTTTAAACTTCAGCGGAATTCCGAGAAAAATGGAAGAGTTCCGAAGCATTTTTAAACTTCAGCGGAATTCCGAGAACAATGGAAGAGTTCTGAAGCATTTTTAAACTTCAGTGGAATTCCGAGAACAATGGAAGAGTTCCGAAGCATTTTTAAACTTCAGCAGAATTCTGAGAACAATGGAAGAGCTCCGAAGTATTTTTAAACGTCATCGGAATGCCGAGAACAATGGAAGAGTTCCGACGCATTTTTAAAGGTCAGCGGAATTCCGAAAACAATGTAAGAGATATGAAGCATTTTTAAACTTCAGCGGAATTTCGAGAGCAATGGAAGAGTTCCGAAGCATTTTTAAACATCTGCGGAATTCTGAGAAGAATGGAAGAGTTCCGAAGCATTTTTAACTTCAGCAGAATTCCGAGAACAATGGAAGAGTTCCGAAGTATTTTTAAACGTCAGCGGAATGCCGAGAACAATGGAAGAGTTCCGAAGCATTTTAAAACATCAGCGGAATTCCGAGAACAATGGAAGAGTTCTGAAGCATTTTTAAACTTCAGCGGAATTTCGAGAACAATGGAAGAGTTCCGAAGCATTTTTAAACGTCAGCGGAATTCTGAGAATAATGGAGGCGTTCCGAAGCATTTTTAAACGTCAGCAGAATTCTCAGAACATTGGAAGAGTTCCGAAGCATTTTTAAACTTCAGCGGAATTCCGAGAAAAATGGAAGAGTTCCGAAGCATTTTTAAACTTCAGCGGAATTCTAAGAACAATGGAAGAGTTCCGAAGCATTTTTAAACGTCAGCGGAATTCCGAGAACAATGGAAGAGTTCCGAAGCATTTTTAAACTTCAGCGGAATTCCGAGAACAATGGAAGAGTTCCGAAGCATTTTTAAATGTCAGCGGAATGCCGAGAACAATGGAAGAGTTCCGACGCATTTTTAAACGTCAGCGGAATTCCGAGAACAATGGAAGAGATCTGAAGCATTTTTAAACTTCAGCGGAATTTTGAGAACAATGGAAGAGTTCCGAAGCATTTTTAACTTCAGCGGAATGCCGAGAACAATGGAAGAGTTCCGACGCATTTTTAAAGGTCAGCGGAATTCCGAGAACAATGTAAGAGATCTGAAGCATTTTTAAACTTCAGCGGAATTTCGAGAGCAATGGAAGAGTTCCGAAGCATTTTTAAACATCTGCTAAATTCTGAGAACAATGGAAGAGTTCCGAAGCATTTTTAAACTTCAGCAGAATTCCGAGAAAAATGGAAGCGTTCCGAAGCATTTTTAAACTTCAGCGGAATTCTGAGAAAAATGGAAGTGTTCCGAAGCATTTTTAAACTTCAGCAGAATTCCGAGAACAATGGAAGAGTTCCGAAGCATTTTTAAACTTCTGCGGAATTCCGAGAAAAATGGAAGAGTTCCGAAGCATTTTTAAACTTCAGCGGAATTCCGAGAACAATGGAAGAGTTCCGAAGCATTTTTAAACGTCAGCAGTATGCCGAGAACAATGGAAGAGTTCCGACGCATTTTTAAACGTCAGCGGAATTCCGAGAACAATGGAAGAGATGTGAAGCATTTTTAAACTTCAGCGGAATTTTGAGAAAAATGGAAGAGTTCCAAAGCATTTTTAAAAGTCAGCGGAATTCTGAGAACAATGGAAGAGTTCCGAAGCATTTTTAATCTTCAGCGGAATTCCGAGAACAAAGGAACAGTTCCGAAGCATTTTTAAACTTCAGCGGAATTCCGAGAACAATGGAAGAGTTCCGAAGCATTTTTAAACATCAGCGGAATTCCGAGAACATAGGAAGAGTTCCGATGCATTTTTGATCTTCAGCGGAATTCCGAGAACAATGGAAGAGTTCCGAAGCATTTTTAAACGTCAGCAGAATGCCGAGAACAATGGAAGAGTTCTGACGCATTTTTAAATGTCAGCGGAATTCCGAGAACAATGGAAGCGATCTGAAGCATTTTTAAACTTCAGCGGAATTTCGAGAACAATGGAAGGGTCCCGAAGCATTTTTAAACGTCAGCGTAATTCTGAGAACAATGGAAGAGTTCCGAAGCATTTTTAATCTTCAGCGGAATTCCGAGAACAATGGAACAGTTCCGAAGCATTTTTAACTTCAGCAGAATTCCGAGAACAATGGAAGAGTTCCGAAGCATTTTTAAACTTCAGCAGAATTCCGAGAACAATGGAAGAGTTCCGAAGTATTTTTAAACGTCATCGGAATGCCGAGAACAATGGAAGAGTTCCGACGCATTTTTAAAGGTCAGCGGAATTCCGAGAACAATGTAAGAGATCTGAAGCATTTTTAAACTTCAGCGGAATTTCGAGAGCAATGGAAGAGTTCCGAAGCATTTTTAAACATCTGCGGAATTCTGAGAAGAATGGAAGAGTTCCCAAGCATTTTTAACTTCAGCAGAATTCCGAGAACAATGGAAGAGTTCCGAAGTATTTTTAAACGTCAGCGGAATGCCGAGAACAATGGAAGAGTTCCGAAGCATTTTTAAACATCAGCGGAATTCCGAGAACAATGGAAGAGTTCTGAAGCATTTTTAAACTTCAGCGGAATTTCGAGAACAATGGAAGAGTTCCGAAGCATTTTTAAACGTCAGCGGAATTCTGAGAACAATGGAGGCGTTCCGAAGCATTTTTAAACGTCAGCAGAATTCTCAGAACATTGGAAGAGTTCCGAAGCATTTTTAAACTTCAGCGGAATTCCGAGAAAAATGGAAGAGTTCAGAAGCATTTTTAAACTTCAGCGGAATTCTGAGAACAATGGAAGAGTTCCGAAGCATTTTTAAACGTCAGCGGAATTCCGAGAACAATGGAAGAGTTCCGAAGCATTTTTAACTTCAGCGGAATGCCGAGAACAATGGAAGAGTTCCGACGCATTTTTAAAGGTCAGCGGAATTCCGAGAACAATGTAAGAGATCTGAAGCATTTTTAAACTTCAGCGGAATTTCGAGAGCAATGGAAGAGTTCCGAAGCATTTTTAAACTTCAGCGGAATTTCGAGAAAAATGTAAGTGTTCTGAAGCATTTTTAAACTTCAGCAGAATTCCGAGAACAATGGAAGAGTTCCGAAGCATTTTTAAACTTCTGCGGAATTCCGAAAACAATGGAAGAGTTCCGAAGCATTTTTAAACTTCAGCGGAATTCCGAGAACAATGGAAGAGTTCCGAAGCATTTTTAAACGTCAGCAGTATGCCGAGAACAATGGAAGAGTTCCGACGCATTTTTAAACGTCAGCGGAATTCCAAGAACAATGGAAGAGATCTGAAGCATTTTTAAACTTCAGCGGAATTTTGAGAACAATGGAAGAGTTCCGAAGCATTTTTAAACGTCAGTGGAATTCTGAGAACAATGGAAGAGTTCCGAAGCATTTTTAATCTTCAGCGGAATTCCGAGAACAATGGAACAGTTCCGAAGCATTTTTAAACTTCAGCAGAATTCTGAGAACAATGGAAGAGTTCCGAAGCATTTTTAAACATCAGCGGAATTCCGAGAACATAGGAAGAGTTCCGATGCATTTTTGATCTTCAGCGGAATTCCGAGAACAATGGAAGAGTTCCGAAGCATTTTTAAACGTCAGCAGAATGCCGAGAACAATGGAAGAGTTCCGACGCATTTTTAAATGTCAGCGGAATTCCGAGAACAATGGAAGCGATCTGAAGCATTTTTAAACTTCAGGGGAATTTCGAGAACAATGGAAGAGTTCCGAAGCATTTTTAATCGTCAGTGTAATTCTGAGAACAATGGAAGAGTTCCGAAGCATTTTTAATCTTCAGCGGAATTCCGAGAACAATGGAAGAGTTCCGAAGCATTTTTAAACTTCAGCAGAATTTCGAGAACAATGGAAGAGTTCCGAAGCATTTTTAAACATCAGCGGAATTCCGAGAACATAGGAAGAGTTCCGATGCATTTTTGATCTTCAGCGGAATTCCGAGAACAATGGAAGAGTTCCGAAGCATTTTTAAACGTCAGCAGAATGCCGAGAACAATGGAAGAGTTCCGACGCATTTTTAAATGTCAGCGGAATTCCGAGAACAATGGAAGCGATCTGAAGCATTTTTAAACTTCAGCGGAATTTCGAGAACAATGGAAGAGTTCCGAAGCATTTTTAATCGTCAGTGTAATTCTGAGAACAATGGAAGAGTTCCGAAGCATTTTTAATCTTCAGCGGAATTCCGAGAACAATGGAAGAGTTCCGAAGCATTTTTAACTTCAGCAGAATTCCGAGAACAATGGAAGAGTTCCGAAGCATTTTTAAACTTCAGCAGAATTCCGAGAACAATGGAAGAGTTCCGAAGTATTTTTAAACGTCATCGGAATGCCGAGAACAAAGGAAGAGTTCCGAAGCATTTTTAAACATCAGCGGAATTCCGAGAACAATGGAAGAGTTCCAAAGCATTTTTAAACTTCAGCGGAATTCCGAGAAAAATGGAAGAGTTCCGAAGCATTTTTAAACTTCAGCGGAATTCCAAGAACAATGGAAGAGTTCTGAAGCATTTTTAAACTTCAGTGGAATTCCGAGAACAATGGAAGAGTTCCGAAGCATTTTTTAACTTCAGCAGAATTCTGAGAACAATGGAAGAGCTCCGAAGTATTTTTAAACGTCATCGGAATGCCGAGAACAATGGAAGAGTTCCGACGCATTTTTAAAGGTCAGCGGAATTCCGAAAACAATGTAAGAGATATGAAGCATTTTTAAACTTCAGCGGAATTTCGAGAGCAATGGAAGAGTTCCGAAGCATTTTTAAACATCTGCGGAATTCTGAGAAGAATGGAAGAGTTCCGAAGCATTTTTAACTTCAGCAGAATTCCGAGAACAATGGAAGAGTTCCGAAGTATTTTTAAACGTCAGCGGAATGCCGAGAACAATGGAAGAGTTCCGAAGCATTTTTAAACATCAGCGGAATTCCGAGAACAATGGAAGAGTTCTGAAGCATTTTTAAACTTCAGCGGAATTTCGAGAACAATGGAAGAGTTCCGACGCATTTTTAAACGTCAGCGGAATTCTGAGAACAATGGAGGCGTTCCAAAGCATTTTTAAACGTCAGCAGAATTCTCAGAACATTGGAAGAGTTCCGAAGCATTTTTAAACTTCAGCGGAATTCCGAGAAAAATGGAAGAGTTCCGAAGCATTTTTAAACTTCTGCGGAATTCCGAGAACAATGGAAGAGTTCCGAAGCATTTTTAAACGTCAGCGGAATTCCGAGAACAATGGAAGAGTTCCGAAGCATTTTTAAATGTCAGCGGAATGCCGAGAACAATGGAAGAGTTCCGACGCATTTTTAAACGTCAGCGGAATTCCGAGAACAATGGAAGAGATCTGAAGCATTTTTAAACTTCAGCGGAATTTTGAGAACAATGGAAGAGTTCCGAAGCATTTTTAAACGTCAGCGGAATTCTGAGAACAATGGAAGAGTTCCAAAGCATTTTTAATCTTCTGCGGAATTCCGAGAACAATGGAACAGTTCCGAAGCATTTTTAACTTCAGCAGAATTCCGAGAACAATGGAAGAGTTCCGAAGCATTTTTAAACTTCAGCAGAATTCCGAGAAAAATGGAAGAGTTGCGAAGCATTTTTAACTTCAGCGGAATGCCGAGAACAATGGAAGAGTTCCGACGCATTTTTAAAGGTCAGCGGAATTCCGAGAACAATGTAAGAGATCTGAAGCATTTTTAAACTTCAGCGGAATTTCGAGAGCAATGGAAGAGTTCCGAAGCATTTTTAAACATCTGCTAAATTCTGAGAACAATGGAAGAGTTCCGAAGCATTTTTAAACTTCAGCAGAATTCCGAGAAAAATGGAAGAGTTCCGAAGCATTTTTAAACTTCAGCGGAATTCCGAGAAAAATGGAAGTGTTCCGAAGCATTTTTAAACTTCAGCAGAATTCCGAGAACAATGGAAGAGTTCCGAAGCATTTTTAAACTTCTGCGGAATTCCGAGAAAAATGGAAGAGTTCCGAAGCATTTTTAAACTTCAGCGGAATTCCGAGAACAATGGAAGAGTTCCGAAGCATTTTTAAACGTCAGCAGTATGCCGAGAACAATGGAAGAGTTCCGACGCATTTTTAAACGTCAGCGGAATTCCGAGAACAATGGAAGAGATCTGAAGCATTTTTAAACTTCAGCGGAATTTTGAGAAAAATGGAAGAGTTCCAAAGCATTTTTAAAAGTCAGCGGAATTCTGAGAACAATGGAAGAGTTCCGAAGCATTTTTAATCTTCAGCGGAATTCCGAGAACAAAGGAACAGTTCCGAAGCATTTTTAAACTTCAGCGGAATTCCGAGAACAATGGAAGAGTTCCGAAGCATTTTTAAACTTCAGCAGAATTCCGAGAACAATGGAAGAGTTCCGAAGTATTTTTAAACGTCATCGGAATGCCGAGAACAATGGAAGAGTTCCGACGCATTTTTAAAGGTCAGCGGAATTCCGAGAACAATGTAAGAGATCTGAAGCATTTTTAAACGTCAGCGGAATTTCGAGAGCAATGGAAGAGTTCCGAAGCATTTTTAAACATCTGCGGAATTCTGAGAAGAATGGAAGAGTTCCGAAGCATTTTTAACTTCAGCAGAATTCCGAGAACAATGGAAGAGTTCCGAAGTATTTTTAAACGTCAGCGGAATGCCGAGAACAATGGAAGAGTTCCGAAGCATTTTTAAACATCAGCGGAATTCCGAGAACAATGGAAGAGTTCTGAAGCATTTTTAAACTTCAGCGGAATTTCGAGAACAATGGAAGAGTTCCGAAGCATTTTTAAACGTCAGCGGAATTCTGAGAACAATGGAGGCGTTCCGAAGCATTTTTAAACGTCAGCAGAATTCTCAGAACATTGGAAGAGTTCCGAAGCATTTTTAAACTTCAGCGGAATTCCGAGAAAAATGGAAGAGTTCCGAAGCATTTTTAAACTTCAGCGGAATTCTGAGAACAATGGAAGAGTTCCGAAGCATTTTTAAACGTCAGCGGAATTCCGAGAACAATGGAAGAGTTCCGAAGCATTTTTAACTTCAGCGGAATGCCGAGAACAATGGAAGAGTTCCGACGCATTTTTAAAGGTCAGCGGAATTCCGAGAACAATGTAAGAGATCTGAAGCATTTTTAAACTTCAGCGGAATTTCGAGAGCAATGGAAGAGTTCCGAAGCATTTTTAAACATCTGCGGAATTCTGAGAACAATGGTAGAGTTCAGAAGCATTTTTGATCTTCAGCGGAATTCCGAGAACAATGGAAGAGTTCCGAAGCATTTTTAAACGTCAGCAGAATGCCGAGAACAATGGAAGAGTTCCGACGCATTTTTAAATGTCAGCGGAATTCCGAGAACAATGGAAGCGATCTGAAGCATTTTTAAACTTCAGCGGAATTTCGAGAACAATGGAAGAGTTCCGAAGCATTTTTAATCGTCAGTGTAATTCTGAGAACAATGGAAGAGTTCCGAAGCATTTTTAATCTTCAGCGGAATTCCGAGAACAATGGAAGAGTTCAGAAGCATTTTTAAACTTCAGCAGAATTTCGAGAACAATGGAAGAGTTCCGAAGCATTTTTAAACTTCAGCGGAATTCCGAGAAAAATTTAAGTGTTCTGAAGCATTTTTAAACTTCAGCAGAATTCCGAGAACAATGGAAGAGTTCCGAAGCATTTTTAAACTTCTGCGGAATTCCGAGAAAAATGGAAGAGTTCCGAAGCATTTTTAAACTTCAGCGGAATTCCGAGAACAATGGAAGAGTTCCGAAGCATTTTTAAACGTCAGCAGTATGCCGAGAACAATGGAAGAGTTCCGACGCATTTTTAAACGTCAGCGGAATTCCGAGAACAATGGAAGAGATCTGAAGCATTTTTAAACTTCAGCGGAATTTTGAGAACAATGGAAGAGTTCCGAAGCATTTTTAAACGTCAGTGGAATTCTGAGAACAATGGAAGAGTTCCGAAGCATTTTTAATCTTCAGCGGAATTCCGAGAACAATGGAACAGTTCCGAAGCATTTTTAAACTTCAGCAGAATTCCGAGAACAATGGAAGAGTTCCGAAGCATTTTTAAACATCAGCGGAATTCCGAGAACATAGGAAGAGTTCCGATGCATTTTTGATCTTCAGCGGAATTCCGAGAACAATGGAAGAGTTCCGAAGCATTTTTAAACGTCAGCAGAATGCCGAGAACAATGGAAGAGTTCCGACGCATTTTTAAATGTCAGCGGAATTCCGAGAACAATGGAAGCGTTCTGAAGCATTTTTAAACTTCAGCGGAATTTCGAGAACAATGGAAGAGTTCCGAAGCATTTTTAATCGTCAGTGTAATTCTGAGAACAATGGAAGAGTTCCGAAGCATTTTTAATCTTCAGCGGAATTCCGAGAACAATGGAAGAGTTCCGAAGCATTTTTAACTTCAGCAGAATTCCGAGAACAATGGAAGAGTTCCGAAGCATTTTTAAACTTCAGCAGAATTCCGAGAACAATGGAAGAGTTCCGAAGTATTTTTAAACGTCATCGGAATGCCGAGAACAAAGGAAGAGTTCCGAAGCATTTTTAAACATCAGCGGAATTCCGAGAACAATGGAAGAGTTCCGAAGCTTTTTTAAATGTCAGCGGAATGCCGAGAACAATGGAAGAGTTCTGAAGCATTTTTAAACTTCAGCGGAATTCCGAGAACAATGGAAGAGTTCTGAAGCATTTTTAAACTTCAGCAGAATTCCGAGAACAATGGAAGAGTTCCGAAGTATTTTTAAACGTCATCGGAATGCCGAGAACAATGGAAGAGTTCCGACGCATTTTTAAAGGTCAGCGGAATTCCGAATACAATGTAAGAGATATGAAGCATTTTTAAACTTCAGCGGAATTTCGAGAGCAATGGAAGGGTTCCGAAGCATTTTTAAACATCTGCGGAATTCTGAGAAGAATGGAAGAGTTCCGAAGCATTTTTAACTTCAGCAGAATTCCGAGAACAATGGAAGAGTTCCGAAGTATTTTTAAACGTCAGCGGAATGCCGAGAACAATGGAAGAGTTCCGAAGCATTTTTAAACATCAGCGGAATTCCGAGAACAATGGAAGAGTTCTGAAGCATTTTTAAACGTCAGTGGAATTCTGAGAACAATGGAAGAGTTCCGAAGCATTTTTAATCTTCAGCGGAATTCCGAGAACAATGGAACAGTTCCGAAGCATTTTTAACTTCAGCAGAATTCCGAGAACAATGGAAGAGTTCCGAAGCATTTTTAAACGTCAGCGGAATTCTGAGAATAATGGAGGCTTTCCGAAGCATTTTTAAACGTCAGCAGAATTCTCAGAACATTGGAAGAGTTCCGAAGCATTTTTAAACTTCAGCGGAATTCCGAGAGAAATGGAAGAGTTCCGAAGCATTTTTAAACTTCAGCGGAATTCTAAGAACAATGGAAGAGTTCCGAAGCATTTTTAAACGTCAGCGGAATTCCGAGAACAATGGAAGAGTTCCGAAGCATTTTTAAACTTCAGCGGAATTCCGAGAACAATGGAAGAGTTCCGAAGCATTTTTAAATGTCAGCGGAATGCCGAGAACAATGGAAGAGTTCCGACGCATTTTTAAACGTCAGCGGAATTCCGAGAACAATGGAAGAGATCTGAAGCATTTTTAAACTTCAGCGGAATTTTGAGAACAATGGAAGAGTTCCGAAGCATTTTTAAACGTCAGGGAATTCTGAGAACAATGGAAGACTTCTGAAGCATTTTTAATCTTCAGCGGAATTCCGAGAACAATGGAACAGTTCCGAAGCATTTTTAACTTCAGCAGAATTCCGAGAACAATGGAAGAGTTCCGAAGCATTATTAAACTTCAGCGGAATTCCGAGAAAAATGGAAGAGTTGCGAAGCATTTTTAACTTCAGCGGAATGCCGAGAACAATGGAAGAGTTCCGAAGCATTTTTAAAGGTCAGCGGAATTCCGAGAACAATGTAAGAGATCTGAAGCATTTTTAAACTTCAGCGGAATTTCGAGAGCAATGGAAGAGTTCCGAAGCATTTTTAAACATCTGCGGAATTCTGAGAAGAATGGAAGAGTTCCGAAGCATTTTTAACTTCAGCAGAATTCCGAGAACAATGGAAGAGTTCCGAAGTATTTTTAAACGTCAGCGGAATGCCGAGAACAATGGAAGAGTTCCGAAGCATTTTTAAACATCAGCGGAATTCCGAGAACAATGGAAGAGTTCTGAAGCATTTTTAAACTTCAGCGGAATTTCGAGAACAATGGAAGAGTTCCGACGCATTTTTAAACGTCAGCGGAATTCTGAGAACAATGGAGGCGTTCCAAAGCATTTTTAAACATCAGCAGAATTCTCAGAACATTGGAAGAGTTCCGAAGCATTTTTAAACTTCAGCGGAATTCCGAGAAAAATGGAAGAGTTCCAAAGCATTTTTAAACTTCTGCGGAATTCCGAGAACAATGGAAGAGTTCCGAAGCATTTTTAAACGTCAGCGGAATTCCGAGAACAATGGAAGAGTTCCGAAGCATTTTTAAATGTCAGCGGAATGCCGAGAACAATGGAAGAGTTCCGACGCATTTTTAAACGTCAGCGGAATTCCGAGAACAATGGAAGAGATCTGAAGCATTTTTAAACTTCAGCGGAATTTTGAGAACAATGGAAGAGTTCCGAAGCATTTTTAAACGTCAGCGGAATTCTGAGAACAATGGAAGAGTTCCAAAGCATTTTTAATCTTCAGCGGAATTCCGAGAACAATGGAACAGTTCCGAAGCATTTTTAACTTCAGCAGAATTCCGAGAACAATGGAAGAGTTCCGAAGCATTTTTAAACTTCAGCAGAATTCCGAGAAAAATGGAAGAGTTGCGAAGCATTTTTAACTTCAGCGGAATGCCGAGAACAATGGAAGAGTTCCGACGCATTTTTAAAGGTCAGCGGAATTCCCAGAACAATGTAAGAGATCTGAAGCATTTTTAAACTTCAGCGGAATTTCGAGAGCAATGGAAGAGTTCCGAAGCATTTTTAAACATCTGCTAAATTCTGAGAACAATGGAAGAGTTCCGAAGCATTTTTAAACTTCAGCAGAATTCCGAGAAAAATGGAAGAGTTCCGAAGCATTTTTAAACTTCAGCGGAATTCCGAGAAAAATGGAAGTGTTCCGAAGCATTTTTAAACTTCAGCAGAATTCCGAGAACAATGGAAGAGTTCCGAAGCATTTTTAAACTTCTGCGGAATTCCGAGAAAAATGGAAGAGTTCCGAAGCATTTTTAAACTTCAGCGGAATTCCGAGAACAATGGAAGAGTTCCGAAGCATTTTTAAACGTCAGCAGTATGCCGAGAACAATGGAAGAGTTCCGACGCATTTTTAAACGTCAGCGGAATTCCGAGAACAATGGAAGAGATCTGAAGCATTTTTAAACTTCAGCGGAATTTTGAGAAAAATGGAAGAGTTCCAAAGCATTTTTAAAAGTCAGCGGAATTCTGAGAACAATGGAAGAGTTCCGAAGCATTTTTAATCTTCAGCGGAATTCCGAGAACAAAGGAACAGTTCCGAAGCATTTTTAAACTTCAGCGGAATTCCGAGAACAATGGAAGAGTTCCGAAGCATTTTTAAACATCAGCGGAATTCCGAGAACATAGGAAGAGTTCCGATGCATTTTTGATCTTCAGCGGAATTCTGAGAACAATGGAAGAGTTCCGAAGCATTTTTAAACGTCAGCAGAATGCCGAGAACAATGGAAGAGTTCTGACGCATTTTTAAATGTCAGCGGAATTCCGAGAACAATGGAAGCGATCTGAAGCATTTTTAAACTTCAGCGGAATTTCGAGAACAATGGAAGAGTCCCGAAGCATTTTTAAACGTCAGCGTAATTCTGTGAACAATGGAAGAGTTCCGAAGCATTTTTAATCTTCAGCGGAATTCCGAGAACAATGGAACAGTTCCGAAGCATTTTTAACTTCAGCAGAATTCCGAGAACAATGGAAGAGTTCCGAAGCATTTTTAAACTTCAGCAGAATTCCGAGAACAATGGAAGAGTTCCGAAGTATTTTTAAACGTCATCGGAATGCCGAGAACAATGGAAGAGTTCCGACGCATTTTTAAAGGTCAGCGGAATTCCGAGAACAATGTAAGAGATCTGAAGCATTTTTAAACGTCAGCGGAATTTCGAGAGCAATGGAAGAGTTCCGAAGCATTTTTAAACATCTGCGGAATTCTGAGAAGAATGGAAGAGTTCCGAAGCATTTTTAACTTCAGCAGAATTCCGAGAACAATGGGAGAGTTCCGAAGTATTTTTAAACGTCAGCGGAATGCCGAGAACAATGGAAGAGTTCCGAAGCATTTTTAAACATCAGCGGAATTCCGAGAACAATGGAAGAGTTCTGAAGCATTTTTAAACTTCAGCGGAATTTCGAGAACAATGGAAGAGTTCCGAAGCATTTTTAAACGTCAGCGGAATTCTGAGAACAATGGAGGCGTTCCGAAGCATTTTTAAACGTCAGCAGAATTCTCAGAACATTGGAAGAGTTCCGAAGCATTTTTAAACTTCAGCGGAATTCCGAGAAAAATGGAAGAGTTCCGAAGCATTTTTAAACTTCAGCGGAATTCTGAGAACAATGGAAGAGTTCCGAAGCATTTTTAAACGTCAGCGGAATTCCGAGAACAATGGAAGAGTTCCGAAGCATTTTTAACTTCAGCGGAATGCCGAGAACAATGGAAGAGTTCCGACGCATTTTTAAAGGTCAGCGGAATTCCGAGAACAATGTAAGAGATCTGAAGCATTTTTAAACTTCAGCGGAATTTCGAGAGCAATGGAAGAGTTCCGAAGCATTTTTAAACATCTGCGGAATTCTGAGAACAATGGTAGAGTTCAGAAGCATTTTTGATCTTCAGCGGAATTCCGAGAACAATGGAAGAGTTCCGAAGCATTTTTAAATGTCAGCAGAATGCCGAGAACAATGGAAGAGTTCCGACGCATTTTTAAATGTCAGCGGAATTCCGAGAACAATGGAAGCGATCTGAAGCATTTTTAAACTTCAGCGGAATTTCGAGAACAATGGAAGAGTTCCGAAGCATTTTTAATCGTCAGTGTAATTCTGAGAACAATGGAAGAGTTCCGAAGCATTTTTAATCTTCAGCGGAATTCCGAGAACAATGGAAGAGTTCAGAAGCATTTTTAAACTTCAGCAGAATTTCGAGAACAATGGAAGAGTTCCGAAGCATTTTTAAACTTCAGCGGAATTCCGAGAAAAATGTAAGTGTTCTGAAGCATTTTTAAACTTCAGCAGAATTCCGAGAACAATGGAAGAGTTCCGAAGCATTTTTAAACTTCTGCGGAATTCCGAGAAAAATGGAAGAGTTCCGAAGCATTTTTAAACTTCAGCGGAATTCCGAGAACAATGGAAGAGTTCCGAAGCATTTTTAAACGTCAGCAGTATGCCGAGAACAATGGAAGAGTTCCGACGCATTTTTAAACGTCAGCGGAATTCCGAGAACAATGGAAGAGATCTGAAGCATTTTTAAACTTCAGCGGAATTTTGAGAACAATGGAAGAGTTCCGAAGCATTTTTAAACGTCAGTGGAATTCTGAGAACAATGGAAGAGTTCCGAAGCATTTTTAATCTTCAGCGGAATTCCGAGAACAATGGAACAGTTCCGAAGCATTTTTAAACTTCAGCAGAATTCCGAGAACAATGGAAGAGTTCCGAAGCATTTTTAAACATCAGCGGAATTCCGAGAACATAGGAAGAGTTCCGATGCATTTTTGATCTTCAGCGGAATTCCGAGAACAATGGAAGAGTTCCGAAGCATTTTTAAACGTCAGCAGAATGCCGAGAACAATGGAAGAGTTCCGACGCATTTTTAAATGTCAGCGGAATTCCGAGAACAATGGAAGCGATCTGAAGCATTTTTAAACTTCAGCGGAATTTCGAGAACAATGGAAGAGTTCCGAAGCATTTTTAATCGTCAGTGTAATTCTGAGAACAATGGAAGAGTTCCGAAGCATTTTTAATCTTCAGCGGAATTCCGAGAACAATGGAAGAGTTCCGAAGCATTTTTAACTTCAGCAGAATTCCGAGAACAATGGAAGAGTTCCGAAGCATTTTTAAACTTCAGCAGAATTCCGAGAACAATGGAAGAGTTCCGAAGTATTTTTAAACGTCATCGGAATGCCGAGAACAAAGGAAGAGTTCCGAAGCATTTTTAAACATCAGCGGAATTCCGAGAACAATGGAAGAGTTCTAAAGCATTTTTAAACTTCAGCGGAATTCCGAGAACAATGGAAGAGTTCCAAAGCATTTTTAAACTTCAGCGGAATTCCGAGAAAAATGGAAGAGTTCCGAAGCATTTTTAAACTTCAGCGGAATTCCGAGAACAATGGAAGAGTTCTGAAGCATTTTTAAACTTCAGTGGAATTCCGAGAACAATGGAAGAGTTCCGAAGCATTTTTAAACTTCAGCAGAATTCTGAGAACAATGGAAGAGCTCCGAAGTATTTTTAAACGTCATCGGAATGCCGAGAACAATGGAAGAGTTCCGACGCATTTTTAAAGGTCAGCGGAATTCCGAAAACAATGTAAGAGATATGAAGCATTTTTAAACTTCAGCGGAATTTCGAGAGCAATGGAAGAGTTCCGAAGCATTTTTAAACATCTGCGGAATTCTGAGAAGAATGGAAGAGTTCCGAAGCATTTTTAACTTCAGCAGAATTCCGAGAACAATGGAAGAGTTCCGAAGTATTTTTAAACGTCAGCGGAATGCCGAGAACAATGGAAGAGTTCCGAAGCATTTTAAAACATCAGCGGAATTCCGAGAACAATGGAAGAGTTCTGAAGCATTTTTAAACTTCAGCGGAATTTCGAGAACATTGGAAGAGTTCCGAAGCATTTTTAAACGTCAGCGGAATTCTGAGAATAATGGAGGCGTTCCGAAGCATTTTTAAACGTCAGCAGAATTCTCAGAACATTGGAAGAGTTCCGAAGCATTTTTAAACTTCAGCGGAATTCCGAGAAAAATGGAAGAGTTCCGAAGCATTTTTAAACTTCAGCGGAATTCTAAGAACAATGGAAGAGTTCCGAAGCATTTTTAAACGTCAGCGGAATTCCGAGAACAATGGAAGAGTTCCGAAGCATTTTTAAACTTCAGCGGAATTCCGAGAACAATGGAAGAGTTCCGAAGCTTTTTTAAATGTCAGCGGAATGCCGAGAACAATGGAAGAGTTCTGAAGCATTTTTAAACTTCAGCGGAATTCCGAGAACAATGGAAGAGTTCTGAAGCATTTTTAAACTTCAGCAGAATTCCGAGAACAATGGAAGAGTTCCGAAGTATTTTTAAACGTCATCGGAATGCCGAGAACAATGGAAGAGTTCCGACGCATTTTTAAAGGTCAGCGGAATTCCGAATACAATGTAAGAGATATGAAGCATTTTTAAACTTCAGCGGAATTTCGAGAGCAATGGAAGGGTTCCGAAGCATTTTTAAACATCTGCGGAATTCTGAGAAGAATGGAAGAGTTCCGAAGCATTTTTAACTTCAGCAGAATTCCGAGAACAATGGAAGAGTTCCGAAGTATTTTTAAACGTCAGCGGAATGCCGAGAACAATGGAAGAGTTCCGAAGCATTTTTAAACATCAGCGGAATTCCGAGAACAATGGAAGAGTTCTGAAGCATTTTTAAACGTCAGTGGAATTCTGAGAACAATGGAAGAGTTCCGAAGCATTTTTAATCTTCAGCGGAATTCCGAGAAGAATGGAAGAGTTCCGAAGCATTTTTAACTTCAGCAGAATTCCGAGAACAATGGAAGAGTTCCGAAGTATTTTTAAACGTCAGCGGAATGCCGAGAACAATGGAAGAGTTCCGAAGCATTTTTAAACATCAGCGGAATTCCGAGAACAATGGAAGAGTTCTGAAGCATTTTTAAACTTCAGCGGAATTTCGAGAACAATGGAAGAGTTCCGACGCATTTTTAAACGTCAGCGGAATTCTGAGAACAATGGAGGCGTTCCAAAGCATTTTTAAACGTCAGCAGAATTCTCAGAACATTGGAAGAGTTCCGAAGCATTTTTAAACTTCAGCGGAATTCCGAGAAAAATGGAAGAGTTCCGAAGCATTTTTAAACTTCTGCGGAATTCCGAGAACAATGGAAGAGTTCCGAAGCATTTTTAAACGTCAGCGGAATTCCGAGAACAATGGAAGAGTTCCGAAGCATTTTTAAACTTCAGCGGAATTCCGAGAACAATGGAAGAGTTCCGAAGCATTTTTAAATGTCAGCGGAATGCCGAGAACAATGGAAGAGTTCCGACGCATTTTTAAATGTCAGCGGAATTCCGAGAACAATGGAAGAGATCTGAAGCATTTTTAAACTTCAGCGGAATTTTGAGAACAATGGAAGAGTTCCGAAGCATTTTTAAACGTCAGCGGAATTCTGAGAACAATGGAAGAGTTCCAAAGCATTTTTAATCTTCAGCGGAATTCCGAGAACAATGGAACAGTTCCGAAGCATTTTTAACTTCAGCAGAATTCCGAGAACAATGGAAGAGTTCCGAAGCATTTTTAAACTTCAGCAGAATTCCGAGAAAAATGGAAGAGTTGCGAAGCATTTTTAACTTCAGCGGAATGCCGAGAACAATGGAAGAGTTCCGACGCATTTTTAAAGGTCAGCGGAATTCCGAGAACAATGTAAGAGATCTGAAGCATTTTTAAACTTCAGCGGAATTTCGAGAGCAATGGAAGAGTTCCGAAGCATTTTTAAACATCTGCTAAATTCTGAGAACAATGGAAGAGTTCCAAAGCATTTTTAAACTTCAGCAGAATTCCGAGAAAAATGGAAGAGTTCCGAAGCATTTTTAAACTTCAGCGGAATTCCGAGAAAAATGGAAGTGTTCCGAAGCATTTTTAAACTTCAGCAGAATTCCGAGAACAATGGAAGAGTTCCGAAGCATTTTTAAACTTCTGCGGAATTCCGAGAAAAATGGAAGAGTTCCGAAGCATTTTTAAACTTCAGCGGAATTCCGAGAACAATGGAAGAGTTCCGAAGCATTTTTAAACGTCAGCAGTATGCCGAGAACAATGGAAGAGTTCCGACGCATTTTTAAACGTCAGCGGAATTCCGAGAACAATGGAAGAGATCTGAAGCATTTTTAAACTTCAGCGAAATTTTGAGAAAAATGGAAGAGTTCCAAAGCATTTTTAAAAGTCAGCGGAATTCTGAGAACAATGGAAGAGTTCCGAAGGTTTTTAATCTTCAGCGGAATTCCGAGAACAAAGGAACAGTTCCGAAGCATTTTTAAACTTCAGCGGAATTCCGAGAACAATGGAAGAGTTCCGAAGCATTTTTAAACATCAGCGGAATTCCGAGAACATAGGAAGAGTTCCGATGCATTTTTGATCTTCAGCGGAATTCCGAGAACAATGGAAGAGTTCCGAAGCATTTTTAAACGTCAGCAGAATGCCGAGAACAATGGAAGAGTTCTGACACATTTTTAAATGTCAGCGGAATTCCGAGAACAATGGAAGCGATCTGAAGCATTTTTAAACTTCAGCGGAATTTTGAGAACAATGGAAGAGTCCCGAAGCATTTTTAAACGTCAGCGTAATTCTGAGAACAATGGAAGAGTTCCGAAGCATTTTTAATCTTCAGCGGAATTCCGAGAACAATGGAACAGTTCCGAAGCATTTTTAACTTCAGCAGAATTCCGAGAACAATGGAAGAGTTCCGAAGTATTTTTAAACGTCATCGGAATGCCGAGAACAATGGAAGAGTTCCGACGCATTTTTAAAGGTCAGCGGAATTCCGAGAACAATGTAAGAGATCTGAAGCATTTTTAAACTTCAGCGGAATTTCGAGAGCAATGGAAGAGTTCCGAAGCATTTTTAAACATCTGCGGAATTCTGAGAAGAATGGAAGAGTTCCGAAGCATTTTTAACTTCAGCAGAATTCCGAGAACAATGGAAGAGTTCCGAAGTATTTTTAAACGTCAGCGGAATGCCGAGAACAATGGAAGAGTTCCGAAGCATTTTTAAACATCAGAGGTATTCCGAGAACAATGGAAAAGTTCTGAAGCATTTTTAAACTTCAGCGGAATTTCGAGAACAATGGAAGAGTTCCGAAGCATTTTTAAACGTCAGCGGAATTCTGAGAACAATGGAGGCGTTCCGAAGCATTTTTAAACGTCAGCAGAATTCTCAGAACATTGGAAGAGTTCCGAAGCATTTTTAAACTTCAGCGGAATTCCGAGAAAAATGGAAGAGTTCCGAAGCATTTTTAAACTTCAGCGGAATTCTGAGAACAATGGAAGAGTTCCGAAGCATTTTTAAACGTCAGCGGAATTCCGAGAACAATGGAAGAGTTCCGAAGCATTTTTAACTTCAGCGGAATGCCGAGAACAATGGAAGAGTTCCGACGCATTTTTAAAGGTCAGCGGAATTCCGAGAACAATGTAAGAGATCTGAAGCATTTTTAAACTTCAGCGGAATTTCGAGAGCAATGGAAGAGTTCCGAAGCATTTTTAAACATCTGCGGAATTCTGAGAACAATGGAAGAGTTCAGAAGCATTTTTAATCTTCAGCGGAATTCCGAGAACAATGGAACAGTTCCGAAGCATTTTTAAACTTCAGCAGAATTCCGAGAACAATGGAAGAGTTCCGAAGCATTTTTAAACATCAGCGGAATTCCGAGAACATAGGAAGAGTTCCGATGCATTTTTGATCTTCAGCGGAATTCCGAGAACAATGGAAGAGTTCCGAAGCATTTTTAAACGTCAGCAGAATGCCGAGAACAATGGAAGAGTTCCGACGCATTTTTAAATGTCAGCGGAATTCCGAGAACAATGGAAGCGATCTGAAGCATTTTTAAACTTCAGCGGAATTTCGAGAACAATGGAAGAGTTCCGAAGCATTTTTAATCGTCAGTGTAATTCTGAGAACAATGGAAGAGTTCCGAAGCATTTTTAATCTTCAGCGGAATTCCGAGAACAATGGAAGAGTTCCGAAGCATTTTTAACTTCAGCAGAATTCCGAGAACAATGGAAGAGTTCCGAAGCATTTTTAAACTTCAGCAGAATTCCGAGAACAATGGAAGAGTTCCGAAGTATTTTTAAACGTCATCGGAATGCCGAGAACAAAGGAAGAGTTCCGAAGCATTTTTAAACATCAGCGGAATTCCGAGAACAATGGAAGGGTTCTAAAGCATTTTTAAACTTCAGCGGAATTCCGAGAACAATGGAAGAGTTCCAAAGCATTTTTAAACTTCAGCGGAATTCCGAGAAAAATGGAAGAGTTCCGAAGCATTTTTAAACTTCAGCGGAATTCCGAGAACAATGGAAGAGTTCCGAAGCATTTTTAAATGTCAGCGGAATGCCGAGAACAATGGAAGAGTTCCGACGCATTTTTAAACGTCAGCGGAATTCCGAGAACAATGGAAGAGATCTGAAGCATTTTTAAACTTCAGCGGAATTTTGAGAACAATGGAAGAGTTCCGAAGCATTTTTAAACGTCAGCGGAATTCTGAGAACAATGGAAGAGTTCCAAAGCATTTTTAATCTTCAGCGGAATTCCGAGAACAATGGAACAGTTCCGAAGCATTTTTAACTTCAGCAGAATTCCGAGAACAATGGAAGAGTTCCGAAGCATTTTTAAACTTCAGCAGAATTCCGAGAAAAATGGAAGAGTTGCGAAGCATTTTTAACTTCAGCGGAATGCCGAGAACAATGGAAGAGTTCCGACGCATTTTTAAAGGTCAGCGGAATTCCGAGAACAATGTAAGAGATCTGAAGCATTTTTAAACTTCAGCGGAATTTCGAGAGCAATGGAAGAGTTCCGAAGCATTTTTAAACATCTGCTAAATTCTGAGAACAATGGAAGAGTTCCGAAGCATTTTTAAACTTCAGCAGAATTCCGAGAAAAATGGAAGAGTTCCGAAGCATTTTTAAACTTCAGCGGAATTCCGAGAAAAATGGAAGTGTTCCGAAGCATTTTTAAACTTCAGCAGAATTCCGAGAACAATGGAAGAGTTCCGAAGCATTTTTAAACTTCTGCGGAATTCCGAGAAAAATGGAAGAGTTCCGAAGCATTTTTAAACTTCAGCGGAATTCCGAGAACAATGGAAGAGTTCCGAAGCATTTTTAAACGTCAGCAGTATGCCGAGAACAATGGAAGAGTTCCGACGCATTTTTAAACGTCAGCGGAATTCCGAGAACAATGGAAGAGATCTGAAGCATTTTTAAACTTCAGCGGAATTTTGAGAAAAATGGAAGAGTTCCAAAGCATTTTTAAAAGTCAGCGGAATTCTGAGAACAATGGAAGAGTTCCAAAGCATTTTTAATCTTCAGCGGAATTCCGAGAACAAAGGAACAGTTCCGAAGCATTTTTAAACTTCAGCGGAATTCCGAGAACAATGGAAGAGTTCCGAAGCATTTTTAAACATCAGCGGAATTCCGAGAACATAGGAAGAGTTCCGATGCATTTTTGATCTTCAGCGGAATTCCGAGAACAATGGAAGAGTTCCGAAGCATTTTTAAACGTCAGCAGAATGCCGAGAACAATGTAAGAGTTCTGACGCATTTTTAAATGTCAGCGGAATTCCGAGAACAATGGAAGCGATCTGAAGCATTTTTAAACTTCAGCGGAATTTCGAGAACAATGGAAGAGTCCCGAAGCATTTTTAAACGTCAGCGTAATTCTGTGAACAATGGAAGAGTTCCGAAGCATTTTTAATCTTCAGCGGAATTCCGAGAACAATGGAACAGTTCCGAAGCATTTTTAACTTCAGCAGAATTCCGAGAACAATGGAAGAGTTCCGAAGCATTTTTAAACTTCAGCAGAATTCCGAGAACAATGGAAGAGTTCCGAAGTATTTTTAAACGTCATCGGAATGCCGAGAACAATGGAAGAGTTCCGACGCATTTTTAAAGGTCAGCGGAATTCCGAGAACAATGTAAGAGATCTGAAGCATTTTTAAACTTCAGCGGAATTTCGAGAGCAATGGAAGAGTTCCGAAGCATTTTTAAACATCTGCGGAATTCTGAGAAGAATGGAAGAGTTCCGAAGCATTTTTAACTTCAGCAGAATTCCGAGAACAATGGAAGAGTTACGAAGTATTTTTAAACGTCAGCGGAATGCCGAGAACAATGGAAGAGTTCCGAAGCATTTTTAAACATCAGCGGAATTCCGAGAACAATGGAAAAGTTCTGAAGCATTTTTAAACTTCAGCGGAATTTCGAGAACAATGGAAGAGTTCCGAAGCATTTTTAAACGTCAGCGGAATTCTGAGAACAATGGAGGCGTTCCGAAGCATTTTTAAACGTCAGCAGAATTCTCAGAACATTGGAAGAGTTCCGAAGCATTTTTAAACTTCAGCGGAATTCCGAGAAAAATGGAAGAGTTCCGAAGCATTTTTAAACTTCAGCGGAATTCTGAGAACAATGGAAGAGTTCCGAAGCATTTTTAAACGTCAGCGGAATTCCGAGAACAATGGAAGAGTTCCGAAGCATTTTTAACTTCAGCGGAATGCCGAGAACAATGGAAGAGCTCCGACGCATTTTTAAAGGTCAGCGGAATTCCGAGAACAATGTAAGAGATCTGAAGCATTTTTAAACTTCAGCGGAATTTCGAGAGCAATGGAAGAGTTCCGAAGCATTTTTAAACATCTGCGGAATTCTGAGAACAATGGAAGAGTTCAGAAGCATTTTTAAACTTCAGCAGAATTTCGAGAACAATGGAAGAGTTCCGAAGCATTTTTAAACTTCAGCGGAATTCCGAGGAAAATGTAAGTGTTCTGAAGCATTTTTAAACTTCAGCAGAATTCCGAGAACAATGGAAGAGTTCCGAAGCATTTTTAAACTTCTGCGGAATTCCGAGAAAAATGGAAGAGTTCCGAAGCATTTTTAAACTTCAGCGGAATTCCGAGAACAATGGAAGAGTTCCGAAGCATATTTAAACGTCAGCAGTATGCCGAGAACAATGGAAGAGTTCCGACGCATTTTTAAACGTCAGCGGAATTCCGAGAACAATGGAAGAGATCTGAAGCATTTTTAAACTTCAGCGGAATTTTGAGAACAATGGAAGAGTTCCGAAGCATTTTTAAACGTCAGTGGAATTCTGAGAACAATGGAAGAGTTCCGAAGCATTTTTAATCTTCAGCGGAATTCCGAGAACAATGGAACAGTTCCGAAGCATTTTTAAACTTCAGCAGAATTCCGAGAACAATGGAAGAGTTCCGAAGCATTTTTAAACATCAGCGGAATTCCGAGAACATAGGAAGAGTTCCGATGCATTTTTGATCTTCAGCGGAATTCCGAGAACAATGGAAGAGTTCCGAAGCATTTTTAAACGTCAGCAGAATGCCGAGAACAATGGAAGAGTTCCGACGCATTTTTAAATGTCAGCGGAATTCCGAGAACAATGGAAGCGATCTGAAGCATTTTTAAACTTCAGCGGAATTTCGAGAACAATGGAAGAGTTCCGAAGCATTTTTAATCGTCAGTGAAATTCTGAGAACAATGGAAGAGTTCCGAAGTATTTTTAATCTTCAGCGGAATTCCGAGAACAATGGAAGAGTTCAGAAGCATTTTTAAACTTCAGCAGAATTTCGAGAACAATGGAAGAGTTCCGAAGCATTTTTAAACTTCAGCGGAATTCCGAGAAAAATGTAAGTGTTCTGAAGCATTTTTAAACTTCAGCAGAATTCCGAGAACAATGGAAGAGTTCCGAAGCATTTTTAAACTTCTGCGGAATTCCGAGAAAAATGGAAGAGTTCCGAAGCATTTTTAAACATCAGCGGAATTCCGAGAACATAGGAAGAGTTCCGATGCATTTTTGATCTTCAGCGGAATTCCGAGAACAATGGAAGAGTTCCGAAGCATTTTTAAACGTCAGCAGAATGCCGAGAACAATGGAAGAGTTCCGACGCATTTTTAAATGTCAGCGGAATTCCGAGAACAATGGAAGCGATCTGAAGCATTTTTAAACTTCAGCGGAATTTCGAGAACAATGGAAGAGTTCCGAAGCATTTTTAATCGTCAGTGTAATTCTGAGAACAATGGAAGAGTTCCAAAGCATTTTTAAACTTCAGCAGAATTCCGAGAACAATGGAAGAGTTCCGAAGTATTTTTAATCTTCAGCAGAATTCCGAGAACAATGGAAGAGTTCCGAAGCATTTTTAAACTTCAGCAGAATTCCGAGAACAATGGAAGAGTTCCGAAGTATTTTTAAACGTCATCGGAATGCCGAGAACAAAGGAAGAGTTCCGAAGCATTTTTAAACATCAGCGGAATTCCGAGAACAATGGAAGAGTTCTAAAGCATTTTTAAACTTCAGCGGAATTCCGAGAACAATGGAAGAGTTCCAAAGCATTTTTAAACTTCAGCGGAATTCCGAGAAAAATGGAAGAGTTCCGAAGCATTTTTAAACTTCAGCGGAATTCCGAGAACAATGGAAGAGTTCTGAAGCATTTTTAAACTTCAGTGGAATTCCGAGAACAATGGAAGAGTTCCGAAGCATTTTTAAACTTCAGCAGAATTCTGAGAACAATGGAAGAGCTCCGAAGTATTTTTAAACGTCATCGGAATGCCGAGAACAATGGAAGAGTTCCGACGCATTTTTAAAGGTCAGCGGAATTCCGAAAACAATGTAAGAGACATGAAGCATTTTTAAACTTCAGCGGAATTTCGAGAGCAATGGAAGAGTTCCGAAGCATTTTTAAACATCTGCGGAATTCTGAGAAGAATGGAAGAGTTCCGAAGCATTTTTAACTTCAGCAGAATTCCGAGAACAATGGAAGAGTTCCGAAGTATTTTTAAACGTCAGCGGAATGCCGATAACAATGGAAGAGTTCCGAAGCATTTTAAAACATCAGCGGAATTCCGAGAACAATGGAAGAGTTCTGAAGCATTTTTAAACTTCAGCGGAATTTCGAGAACAATGGAAGAGTTCCGAAGCATTTTTAAACGTCAGCGGAATTCTGAGAATAATGGAGGCGTTCCGAAGCATTTTTAAACGTCAGCAGAATTCTCAGAACATTGGAAGAGTTCCGAAGCATTTTTAAACTTCAGCGGAATTCCTAGAAAAATGGAAGAGTTCCGAAGCATTTTTAAACTTCAGCGGAATTCTAAGAACAATGGAAGAGTTCCGAAGCATTTTTAAACGTCAGCGGAATTCCGAGAACAATGGAAGAGTTCCGAAGCATTTTTAAACTTCAGCGGAATTCCGAGAACAATGGAAGAGTTCCGAAGCTTTTTTAAATGTCAGCGGAATGCCGAGAACAATGGAAGAGTTCTGAAGCATTTTTAAACTTCAGCGGAATTCCGAGAACAATGGAAGAGTTCTGAAGCATTTTTAAACTTCAGCAGAATTCCGAGAACAATGGAAGAGTTCCGAAGTATTTTTAAACGTCATCGGAATGCCGAGAACAATGGAAGAGTTCCGACGCATTTTTAAAGGTCAGCGGAATTCCGAATACAATGTAAGAGATATGAAGCATTTTTAAACTTCAGCGGAATTTCGAGAGCAATGGAAGGGTTCCGAAGCATTTTTAAACATCTGCGGAATTCTGAGAAGAATGGAAGAGTTCCGAAGCATTTTTAACTTCAGCAGAATTCCGAGAACAATGGAAGAGTTCCGAAGTATTTTTAAACGTCAGCGGAATGCCGAGAACAATGGAAGAGTTCCGACGCATTTTTAAAGGTCAGCGGAATTCCGAATACAATGTAAGAGATATGAAGCATTTTTAAACTTCAGCGGAATTTCGAGAGCAATGGAAGGGTTCCGAAGCATTTTTAAACATCTGCGGAATTCTGAGAAGAATGGAAGAGTTCCGAAGCATTTTTAACTTCAGCAGAATTCCGAGAACAATGGAAGAGTTCCGAAGTATTTTTAAACGTCAGCGGAATGCCGAGAACAATGGAAGAGTTCTGAAGCATTTTTAAACATCAGCGGAATTCCGAGAACAATGGAAGAGTTCTGAAGCATTTTTAAACATCAGCGGAATTCCGAGAACAATGGAAGAGTTCTGAAGCATTTTTAAACTTCAGCGGAATTCCGAGAGAAATGGAAGAGTTCCGAAGCATTTTTAAACGTCAGTGGAATTCTGAGAACAATGGAAGAGTTCCGAAGCATTTTTAAACGTCAGCGGAATTCTGAGAATAATGGAGGCGTTCCGAAGCATTTTTAAACGTCAGCAGAATTCTCAGAACATTGGAAGAGTTCCAAAGCATTTTTAAACTTCAGCGGAATTCCGAGAGAAATGGAAGAGTTCCGAAGCATTTTTAAACTTCAGCGGAATTCTAAGAACAATGGAAGAGTTCCGAAGCATTTTTAAACGTCAGCGGAATTCCGAGAACAATGGAAGAGTTCCGAAGCATTTTTAAACTTCAGCGGAATTCCGAGAACAATGGAAGAGTTCCGAAGCATTTTTAAATGTCAGCGGAATGCCGAGAACAATGGAAGAGTTCCGACGCATTTTTAAACGTCAGCGGAATTCCGAGAACAATGGAAGAGATCTGAAGCATTTTTAAACTTCAGCGGAATTTTGAGAACAATGGAAGAGTTCCGAAGCATTTTTAAACGTCAGCGGAATTCTGAGAACAATGGAAGAGTTCTGAAGCATTTTTAATCTTCAGCGGAATTCCGAGAACAATGGAACAGTTCCGAAGCATTTTTAACTTCAGCAGAATTCCGAGAACAATGGAAGAGTTCCGAAGCATTATTAAACTTCAGCGGAATTCCGAGAAAAATGGAAGAGTTGCGAAGCATTTTTAACTTCAGCGGAATGCCGAGAACAATGGAAGAGTTCCGAAGCATTTTTAAAGGTCAGCGGAATTCCGAGAACAATGTAAGAGATCTGAAGCATTTTTAAACTTCAGCGGAATTTCGAGAGCAATGGAAGAGTTCCGAAGCATTTTAAAACATCTGTGGAATTCTGAGAACAATGGAAGAGTTCAGAAGCATTTTTAAACTTCAGCAGAATTCCGAGAACAATGGAAGAGTTCCGAAGCATTTTTAAACATCTGCGGAATTCTGAGAAGAATGGAAGAGTTCCGAAGCATTTTTAAACGTCAGCGGAATTCTGAGAATAATGGAGGCGTTCCGAAGCATTTTTAAACGTCAGCGGAATTCTGAGAATAATGGAGGCGTTCCGAAGCATTTTTAAACGTCAGCAGAATTCTCAGAACATTGGAAGAGTTCCGAAGCATTTTTAAACTTCAGCGGAATTCCGAGGAAAATGGAAGAGTTCCGAAGCATTTTTAAACTTCAGCGGAATTCTAAGAACAATGGAAGAGTTCCGAAGCATTTTTAAACGTCAGCGGAATTCCGAGAACAATGGAAGAGTTCCGAAGCATTTTTAAACTTCAGCGGAATTCCGAGAACAATGGAAGAGTTCCGAAGCTTTTTTAAACGTCAGCGGAATGCTGAGAACAATGGAAGAGTTCTGAAGTATTTTTAAACTTCAGCGGAATTCCGAGAACAATGGAAGAGTTCTGAAGCATTTTTAAACTTCAGCAGAATTCCGAGAACAATGGAAGAGTTCCGAAGTATTTTTAAACGTCATCGGAATGCCGAGAACAATGGAAGAGTTCCGACGCATTTTTAAACGTCAGCGGAATTCCGAATACAATGTAAGAGATATGAAGCATTTTTAAACTTCAGCGGAATTTCGAGAGCAATGGAAGGGTTCCGAAGCATTTTTAAACATCTGCGGAATTCTGAGAAGAATGGAAGAGTTCCGAAGCATTTTTAACTTCAGCAGAATTCCGAGAACAATGGAAGAGTTCCGAAGTATTTTTAAACGTCAGCGGAATGCCGAGAACAATGGAAGAGTTCCGACGCATTTTTAAAGGTCAGCGGAATTCCGAATACAATGTAAGAGATATGAAGCATTTTTAAACTTCAGCGGAATTTCGAGAGCAATGGAAGGGTTCCGAAGCATTTTTAAACATCTGCGGAATTCTGAGAAGAATGGAAGAGTTCCGAAGCATTTTTAACTTCAGCAGAATTCCGAGAACAATGGAAGAGTTCCGAAGTATTTTTAAACGTCAGCGGAATGCCGAGAACAATGGAAGAGTTCCGAAGCATTTTTAAACATCAGCGGAATTCCGAGAACAATGGAAGAGTTCTGAAGCATTTTTAAACATCAGCGGAATTCCGAGAACAATGGAAGAGTTCTGAAGCATTTTTAAACGTCAGTGGAATTCTGAGAACAATGGAAGAGTTCCGAAGCATTTTTAATCTTCAGCGGAATTCCGAGAACAATGGAACAGTTCCGAAGCATTTTTAACTTCAGCAGAATTCCGAGAACAATGGAAGAGTTACGAAGCATTTTTAAACGTCAGCGGAATTCTGAGAATAATGGAGGCGTTCCGAAGCATTTTTAAACGTCAGCAGAATTCTCAGAACATTGGAAGAGTTCCAAAGCATTTTTAAACTTCAGCGGAATTCCGAGAGAAATGGAAGAGTTCCGAAGCATTTTTAAACTTCAGCGGAATTCTAAGAACAATGGAAGAGTTCCGAAGCATTTTTAAACGTCAGCGGAATTCCGAGAACAATGGAAGAGTTCCGAAGCATTTTTAAACTTCAGCGGAATTCCGAGAACAATGGAAGAGTTCCGAAGCATTTTTAAATGTCAGCGGAATGCCGAGAACAATGGAAGAGTTCCGACGCATTTTTAAACGTCAGCGGAATTCCGAGAACAATGGAAGAGATCTGAAGCATTTTTAAACTTCAGCGGAATTTTGAGAACAATGGAAGAGTTCCGAAGCATTTTTAAACGTCAGCGGAATTCTGAGAACAATGGAAGAGTTCTGAAGCATTTTTAATCTTCAGCGGAATTCCGAGAACAATGGAACAGTTCCGAAACATTTTTAACTTCAGCAGAATTCCGAGAACAATGGAAGAGTTCCGAAGCATTATTAAACTTCAGCGGAATTCCGAGAAAAATGGAAGAGTTGCGAAGCATTTTTAACTTCAGCGGAATGCCGAGAACAATGGAAGAGTTCCGAAGCATTTTTAAAGGTCAGCGGAATTCCGAGAACAATGTAAGAGATCTGAAGCATTTTTAAACTTCAGCGGAATTTCGAGAGCAATGGAAGAGTTCCGAAGCATTTTTAAACATCTGCGGAATTCTGAGGACAATGGAAGAGTTCAGAAGCATTTTTAAACTTCAGCAGAATTCCGAGAACAATGGAAGAGTTCCGAAGCATTTTTAACATCTGCGGAATTCTGAGAAGAATGGAAGAGTTCCGAAGCATTTTTAAACGTCAGCGGAATTCTGAGAATAATGGAGGCTTTCCGAAGCATTTTTAAACGTCAGCAGAATTCTCAGAACATTGGAAGAGTTCCGAAGCATTTTTAAACTTCAGCGGAATTCCGAGAAAAATGGAAGAGTTCCGAAGCATTTTTAAACTTCAGCGGAATTCTAAGAACAATGGAAGAGTTCCGTAGCATTTTTAAACGTCAGCGGAATTCCGAGAACAATGGAAGAGTTCCGAAGCATTTTTAAACTTCAGCGGAATTCCGAGAGAAATGGAAGAGTTCCGAAGCATTTTTAAACGTCAGTGGAATTCTGAGAACAATGGAAGAGTTCCGAAGCATTTTTAAACGTCAGCGGAATTCTGAGAATAATGGAGGCGTTCCGAAGCATTTTTAAACGTCAGCAGAATTCTCAGAACATTGGAAGAGTTCCAAAGCATTTTTAAACTTCAGCGGAATTCCGAGAGAAATGGAAGAGTTCCGAAGCATTTTTAAACTTCAGCGGAATTCTAAGAACAATGGAAGAGTTCCGAAGCATTTTTAAACGTCAGCGGAATTCCGAGAACAATGGAAGAGTTCCGAAGCATTTTTAAACTTCAGCGGAATTCCGAGAACAATGGAAGAGTTCCGAAGCATTTTTAAATGTCAGCGGAATGCCGAGAACAATGGAAGAGTTCCGACGCATTTTTAAACGTCAGCGGAATTCCGAGAACAATGGAAGAGATCTGAAGCATTTTTAAACTTCAGCGGAATTTTGAGAACAATGGAAGAGTTCCGAAGCATTTTTAAACGTCAGCGGAATTCTGAGAACAATGGAAGAGTTCTGAAGCATTTTTAATCTTCAGCGGAATTCCGAGAACAATGGAACAGTTCCGAAGCATTTTTAACTTCAGCAGAATTCCGAGAACAATGGAAGAGTTCCGAAGCATTATTAAACTTCAGCGGAATTCCGAGAAAAATGGAAGAGTTGCGAAGCATTTTTAACTTCAGCGGAATGCCGAGAACAATGGAAGAGTTCCGAAGCATTTTTAAAGGTCAGCGGAATTCCGAGAACAATGTAAGAGATCTGAAGCATTTTTAAACTTCAGCGGAATTTCGAGAGCAATGGAAGAGTTCCGAAGCATTTTAAAACATCTGTGGAATTCTGAGAACAATGGAAGAGTTCAGAAGCATTTTTAAACTTCAGCAGAATTCCGAGAACAATGGAAGAGTTCCGAAGCATTTTTAAACATCTGCGGAATTCTGAGAAGAATGGAAGAGTTCCGAAGCATTTTTAAACGTCAGCGGAATTCTGAGAATAATGGAGGCGTTCCGAAGCATTTTTAAACGTCAGCAGAATTCTCAGAACATTGGAAGAGTTCTGAAGCATTTTTAAACTTCAGCGGAATTCCGAGAAAAATGGAAGAGTTCCGAAGCATTTTTAAACTTCAGCGGAATTCTAAGAACAATGGAAGAGTTCCGAAGCATTTTTAAACGTCAGCGGAATTCCGAGAACAATGGAAGAGTTCCGAAGCATTTTTAAACTTCAGCGGAATTCCGAGAACAATGGAAGAGTTCCGAAGCTTTTTTAAACGTCAGCGGAATGCCGAGAACAATGGAAGAGTTCTGAAGTATTTTTAAACTTCAGCGGAATTCCGAGAACAATGGAAGAGTTCTGAAGCATTTTTAAACTTCAGCAGAATTCCGAGAACAATGGAAGAGTTCCGAAGTATTTTTAAACGTCATCGGAATGCCGAGAACAATGGAAGAGTTCCGACGCATTTTTAAACGTCAGCGGAATTCCGAATACAATGTAAGAGATATGAAGCATTTTTAAACTTCAGCGGAATTTCGAGAGCAATGGAAGGGTT
This sequence comes from Phyllobates terribilis, assembly GCF_046119375.1. Lineage (NCBI taxonomy): Eukaryota > Metazoa > Chordata > Amphibia > Anura > Dendrobatidae > Phyllobates > Phyllobates terribilis. The sequence continues at coordinate 635,185,813 of NW_027362762.1, forward strand.
CCGAAGCATTTTTAAACATCTGCGGAATTCTGAGAAGAATGGAAGAGTTCCGAAGCATTTTTAACTTCAGCAGAATTCCGAGAACAATGGAAGAGTTCCGAAGTATTTTTAAACGTCAGCGGAATGCCGAGAACAATGGAAGAGTTCCGACGCATTTTTAAAGGTCAGCGGAATTCCGAATACAATGTAAGAGATATGAAGCATTTTTAAACTTCAGCGGAATTTCGAGAGCAATGGAAGGGTTCCGAAGCATTTTTAAACATCTGCGGAATTCTGAGAAGAATGGAAGAGTTCCGAAGCATTTTTAACTTCAGCAGAATTCCGAGAACAATGGAAGAGTTCCGAAGTATTTTTAAACGTCAGCGGAATGCCGAGAACAATGGAAGAGTTCCGAAACATTTTTAAACATCAGCGGAATTCCGAGAACAATGGAAGAGTTCTGAAGCATTTTTAAACATCAGCGGAATTCCGAGAACAATGGAAGAGTTCTGAAGCATTTTTAAACGTCAGTGGAATTCTGAGAACAATGGAAGAGTTCCGAAGCATTTTTAATCTTCAGCGGAATTCCGAGAACAATGGAACAGTTCCGAAGCATTTTTAACTTCAGCAGAATTCCGAGAACAATATAAGAGTTACGAAGCATTTTTAAACGTCAGCGGAATTCTGAGAATAATGGAGGCGTTCCGAAGCATTTTTAAACGTCAGCAGAATTCTCAGAACATTGGAAGAGTTCCAAAGCATTTTTAAACTTCAGCGGAATTCCGAGAGAAATGGAAGAGTTCCGAAGCATTTTTAAACTTCAGCGGAATTCTAAGAACAATGGAAGAGTTCCGAAGCATTTTTAAACGTCAGCGGAATTCCGAGAACAATGGAAGAGTTCCGAAGCATTTTTAAACTTCAGCGGAATTCCGAGAACAATGGAAGAGTTCCGAAGCATTTTTAAATGTCAGCGGAATGCCGAGAACAATGGAAGAGTTCCGACGCATTTTTAAACGTCAGCGGAATTCCGAGAACAATGGAAGAGATCTGAAGCATTTTTAAACTTCAGCGGAATTTTGAGAACAATGGAAGAGTTCCGAAGCATTTTTAAACGTCAGCGGAATTCTGAGAACAATGGAAGAGTTCTGAAGCATTTTTAATCTTCAGCGGAATTCCGAGAACAATGGAACAGTTCCGAAGCATTTTTAACTTCAGCAGAATTCCGAGAACAATGGAAGAGTTCCGAAGCATTATTAAACTTCAGCGGAATTCCGAGAAAAATGGAAGAGTTGCGAAGCATTTTTAACTTCAGCGGAATGCCGAGAACAATGGAAGAGTTCCGAAGCATTTTTAAAGGTCAGCGGAATTCCGAGAACAATGTAAGAGATCTGAAGCATTTTTAAACTTCAGCGGAATTTCGAGAGCAATGGAAGAGTTCCGAAGCATTTTTAAACATCTGCGGAATTCTGAGAACAATGGAAGAGTTCAGAAGCATTTTTAAACTTCAGCAGAATTCCGAGAACAATGGAAGAGTTCCGAAGCATTTTTAACATCTGCGGAATTCTGAGAAGAATGGAAGAGTTCCGAAGCATTTTTAAACGTCAGCGGAATTCTGAGAATAATGGAGGCTTTCCGAAGCATTTTTAAACGTCAGCAGAATTCTCAGAACATTGGAAGAGTTCCGAAGCATTTTTAAACGTCAGCGGAATTCCGAGAACAATGGAAGAGTTCCGAAGCATTTTTAAACTTCAGCGGAATTCCGAGAACAATGGAAGAGTTCCGAAGCTTTTTTAAATGTCAGCGGAATGCCGAGAACAATGGAAGAGTTCTGAAGCATTTTTAAACTTCAGCGGAATTCCGAGAACAATGGAAGAGTTCTGAAGCATTTTTAAACTTCAGCAGAATTCCGAGAACAATGGAAGAGTTCCGAAGTATTTTTAAACGTCATCGGAATGCTGAGAACAATGGAAGAGTTCCGACGCATTTTTAAAGGTCAGCGGAATTCCGAATACAATGTAAGAGATATGAAGCATTTTTAAACTTCAGCGGAATTTCGAGAGCAATGGAAGGGTTCCGAAGCATTTTTAAACATCTGCGGAATTCTGAGAAGAATGGAAGAGTTCCGAAGCATTTTTAACTTCAGCAGAATTCCGAGAACAATGGAAGAGTTCCGAAGTATTTTTAAACGTCAGCGGAATGCCGAGAACAATGGAAGAGTTCCGAAGCATTTTTAAACATCAGCGGAATTCCGAGAACAATGGAAGAGTTCTGAAGCATTTTTAAACGTCAGTGGAATTCTGAGAACAATGGAAGAGTTCCGAAGCATTTTTAATCTTCAGCGGAATTCCGAGAACAATGGAACAGTTCCGAAGCATTTTTAACTTCAGCAGAATTCCGAGAACAATGGAAGAGCTCCGAAGCATTTTTAAACGTCAGCGGAATTCTGAGAATAATGGAGGCGTTCCGAAGCATTTTTAAACGTCAGCAGAATTCTCAGAACATTGGAAGAGTTCCGAAGCATTTTTAAACTTCAGCGGAATTCCGAGAGAAATGGAAGAGTTCCGAAGCATTTTTAAACTTCAGCGGAATTCTAAGAACAATGGAAGAGTTCCGAAGCATTTTTAAACGTCAGCGGAATTCCGAGAACAATGGAAGAGTTCCGAAGCATTTTTAAACTTCAGCGGAATTCCGAGAACAATGGACGAGTTCCGAAGCATTTTTAAATGTCAGCGGAATGCCGAGAACAATGGAAGAGTTCCGACGCATTTTTAAACGTCAGCGGAATTCCGAGAACAATGGAAGAGATCTGAAGCATTTTTAAACTTCAGCGGAATTTTGAGAACAATGGAAGAGTTCCGAAGCATTTTTAAACGTCAGCGGAATTCTGAGAACAATGGAAGACTTCTGAAGCATTTTTAATCTTCAGCGGAATTCCGAGAACAATGGAACAGTTCCGAAGCATTTTTAACTTCAGCAGAATTCCGAGAACAATGGAAGAGTTCCGAAGCATTATTAAACTTCAGCGGAATTCCGAGAAAAATGGAAGAGTTGCGAAGCATTTTTAACTTCAGCGGAATGCCGAGAACAATGGAAGAGTTCCGAAGCATTTTTAAAGGTCAGCGGAATTCCGAGAACAATGTAAGAGATCTGAAGCATTTTTAAACTTCAGCGGAATTTTGAGAGCAATGGAAGAGTTCCGAAGCATTTTTAAACATCTGCGGAATTCTGAGAACAATGGAAGAGTTCAGAAGCATTTTTAAACTTCAGCAGAATTCCGAGAACAATGGAAGAGTTCCGAAGCATTTTTAAACTTCTGCGGAATTCCGAGAAAAATGGAAGAGTTCCGAAGCATTTTTAAACTTCAGCGGAATTCCGAGAACAATGGAAGAGTTCCGAAGCATTTTTAAACGTCAGCAGTATGCCGAGAACAATGGAAGAGTTCCGACGCATTTTTAAACGTCAGCGGAATTCCGAGAACAATGGAAGAGATCTGAAGCATTTTTAAACTTCAGCGGAATTTTGAGAACAATGGAAGAGTTCCGAAGCATTTTTAAACTTCAGCGGAATTCCGAGAACAATAGAAGAGTTCTGAAGCATTTTTAAACTTCAGTGGAATTCCGAGAACAATGGAAGAGTTCCGAAGCATTTTTAAACTTCAGCAGAATTCCGAGAACAATGGAAGAGTTCCGAAGTATTTTTAAACGTCATCGGAATGCCGAGAACAACGGAAGAGTTCCGACGCATTTTTAAAGGTCAGCGGAATTCCGAATACAATGTAAGAGATATGAAGCATTTTTAAACTTCAGCGGAATTTCGAGAACAATGGAAGAGTTCCGAAGCATTTTTAAACATCAGCGGAATTCCGAGAACAATGGAAGAGTTCTGAAGCATTTTTAAACATCAGCGGAATTCCGAGAACAATGGAAGAGTTCTGAAGCATTTTTAAACGTCAGTGGAATTCTGAGAACAATGGAACAGTTCCGAAGCATTTTTAATCTTCAGCGGAATTCCGAGAGCAATGGAACAGTTCCGAAGCATTTTTAACTTCAGCAGAATTCCGAGAACAATGGAAGAGTTCCGAAGCATTTTTAAACGTCAGCGGAATTCTGAGAATAATGGAGGCGTTCCGAAGCATTTTTAAACGTCAGCAGAATTCTCAGAACACTGGAAGAGTTCCAAAGCATTTTTAAACTTCAGCGGAATTCCGAGAGAAATGGAAGAGTTCCGAAGCATTTTTAAACTTCAGCGGAATTCTAAGAACAATGGAAGAGTTCCGAAGCATTTTTAAACGTCAGCGGAATTCCGAGAACAATGGAAGAGTTCCGAAGCATTTTTAAACTTCAGCGGAATTCCGAGAACAATGGAAGAGTTCCGAAGCATTTTTAAATGTCAGCGGAATGCCGAGAAAAATGGAAGAGTTCCGACGCATTTTTAAACATCAGCGGAATTCCGAGAACAATGGAAGAGATCTGAAGCATTTTTAAACTTCAGCGGAATTTTGAGAACAATGGAAGAGTTCCGAAGCATATTTAAACGTCAGCGGAATTCTGAGAACAATGGAAGAGTTCTGAAGCATTTTTAATCTTCAGCGGAATTCCGAGAACAATGGAACAGTTCCGAAGCATTTTTAACTTCAGCAGAATTCCGAGAACAATGGAAGAGTTCCGAAGCATTATTAAACTTCAGCGGAATTCCGAGAAAAATGGAAGAGTTGCGAAGCATTTTTAACTTCAGCGGAATGCCGAGAACAATGGAAGAGTTCCGAAGCATTTTTAAAGGTCAGCGGAATTCCGAGAACAATGTAAGAGATCTGAAGCATTTTTAAACTTCAGCGGAATTTCGAGAGCAATGGAAGAGTTCCGAAGCATTTTTAAACATCTGCGGAATTCTGAGAACAATGGAAGAGTTCAGAAGCATTTTTAAACTTCAGCAGAATTCCGAGAACAATGGAAGAGTTCCGAAGCATTTTTAAACTTCTGCGGAATTCCGAGAAAAATGGAAGAGTTCCGAAGCATTTTTAAACTTCAGCGGAATTCCGAGAACAATGGAAGAGTTCCGAAGCATTTTTAAACGTCAGCAGTATGCCGAGAACAATGGAAGAGTTCCGACGCATTTTTAAACGTCAGCGGAATTCCGAGAACAATGGAAGAGATCTGAAGCATTTTTAAACTTCAGCGGAATTTTGAGAACAATGGAAGAGTTCCGAAGCATTTTTAAACTTCAGCGGAATTCCGAGAACAATGGAAGAGTTCTGAAGCATTTTTAAACTTCAGTGGAATTCCGAGAACAATGGAAGAGTTCCGAAGCATTTTTAAACTTCAGCAGAATTCCGAGAACAATGGAAGAGTTCCGAAGTATTTTTAAACGTCATCGGAATGCCGAGAACAATGGAAGAGTTCCGACGCATTTTTAAAGGTCAGCGGAATTCCGAATACAATTTAAGAGATATGAAGCATTTTTAAACTTCAGCGGAAATTCGAGAGCAATGGAAGGGTTCCGAAGCATTTTTAAACATCTGCGGAATTCTGAGAAGAATGGAAGAGTTCCGAAGCATTTTTAACTTCAGCAGAATTCCGAGAACAATGGAAGAGTTCCGAAGTATTTTTAAACGTCAGCGGAATGCCGAGAACAATGGAAGAGTTCCGAAGCATTTTTAAACATCAGCGGAATTCCGAGAACAATGGAAGAGTTCTGAAGCATTTTTAAACGTCAGCGGAATTCTGAGAACAATGGAAGAGTTCCGAAGCATTTTTAATCTTCAGCGGAATTCCGAGAACAATGGAACAGTTCCGAAGCATTTTTAACTTCAGCAGAATTCCGAGAACAATGGAAGAGTTCCGAAGCATTTTTAAACTTCAGCAGAATTCCGAGAACAATGGAAGAGTTCCGAAGTATTTTTAAACGTCATCGGAATGCCGAGAACAAAGGAAGAGTTCCGAAGCATTTTTAAACATCAGCGGAATTTCGAGAACAATGGAAGAGTTCTGAAGCATTTTTAAACTTCAGCGGAATTCCGAGAAAAATGGAAGAGTTCCGAAGCATTTTTAAACTTCAGCGGAATTCCGAGAACAATGGAAGAGTTCTGAAGCATTTTTAAACTTCAGTGGAATTCCGAGAACAATGGAAGAGTTCCGAAGCATTTTTAAACTTCAGCAGAATTCTGAGAACAATGGAAGAGTTCCGAAGTATTTTTAAACGTCATCGGAATGCCGAGAACAATGGAAGAGTTCCGACGCATTTTTAAAGCTCAGCGGAATTCCGAAAACAATGTAAGAGATATGAAGCATTTTTAAACTTCAGCGGAATTTCGAGAGCAATGGAAGAGTTCCGAAGCATTTTTAAACATCTGCGGAATTCTGAGAAGAATGGAAGAGTTCCGAAGCATTTTTAACTTCAGCAGAATTCCGAGAACAATGGAAGAGTTCCGAAGTATTTTTAAACGTCAGCGGAATGCCGAGAACAATGGAAGAGTTCCGAAGCATTTTTAAACATCAGCGGAATTCCGAGAACAATGGAAGAGTTCTGAAGCATTTTTAAACTTCAGCGGAATTTCGAGAACAATGGAAGAGTTCCGAAGCATTTTTAAACGTCAGCGGAATTCTGAGAATAATGGAGGCGTTCCGAAGCATTTTTAAACGTCAGCAGAATTTTCAGAGCATTGGAAGAGTTCCGAAGCATTTTTAAACTTCAGCGGAATTCCGAGAAAAATGGAAGAGTTCCGAAGCATTTTTAAACTTCAGCGGAATTCCGAGAACAATGGAAGAGTTCTGAAGCATTTTTAAACTTCAGTGGAATTCCGAGAACAATGGAAGAGTTCCGAAGCATTTTTAAACTTCAGCAGAATTCTGAGAACAATGGAAGAGTTCTGAAGTATTTTTAAACGTCATCGGAATGCCGAGAACAATGGAAGAATTCTGACGCATTTTTAAAGGTCAGCGGAATTCCGAAAACAATGTAAGAGATATGAAGCATTTTTAAACTTCAGCGGAATTTCGAGAGCAATGGAAGAGTTCCGAAGCATTTTTAAACATCTGCGGAATTCTGAGAAGAATGGAAGAGTTCCGAAGCATTTTTAACTTCAGCAGAATTCCGAGAACAATGGAAGAGTTCCGAAGTATTTTTAAACGTCAGCGGAATGCCGAGAACAATGGAAGAGTTCCGAAGCATTTTTAAACATCAGCGGAATTCCGAGAACAATGGAAGAGTTCTGAAGCATTTTTAAACTTCAGCGGAATTTCGAGAACAATGGAAGAGTTCCGAAGCATTTTTAAACGTCAGCGGAATTCTGAGAATAATGGAGGCGTTCCGAAGCATTTTTAAACGTCAGCAGAATTTTCAGAGCATTGGAAGAGTTCCGAAGCATTTTAAAACTTCAGCGGAATTCCGAGAAAAATGGAAGAGTTCCGAAGCATTTTTAAACTTCAGCGGAATTCTAAGAACAATGGAAGAGTTCCGAAGCATTTTTAAACGTCAGCGGAATTCCGAGAACAATGGAAGAGTTCCGAAGCATTTTTAAACTTCAGCGGAATTCCGAGAACAATGGAAGAGTTCCGAAGCTTTTTTAAATGTCAGCGGAATGCCGAGAACAATGGAAGAGTTCTGAAGCATTTTTAAACTTCAGCGGAATTCCGAGAACAATGGAAGAGTTCTGAAGCATTTTTAAACTTCAGCGGAATTCCGAGAACAATGGAAGAGTTCCAAAGCATTTTTAAACTTCAGCGGAATTCCGAGAAAAATGGAAGAGTTCCGAAGCATTTTTAAACTTCAGCGGAATTCCGAGAACAATGGAAGAGTTCTGAAGCATTTTTAAACTTCAGTGGAATTTCGCGAACAATGGAAGAGTTCCGAAGCATTTTTACTTCAGCAGAATTTCGAAAGCAATGGAAGAGTTCCGAAGCATTTTTAAACATCTGTGGAATTCTGAGAACAATGGAAGAGTTCCGAAGCATTTTTAAACTTCAGCGGAATTTCGAGAACAATGGAAGAGTTCCGAAGCATTTTTAAACGTCAGCGGAATTCTGAGAACAATGGAAGAGTTCCGAAGCATTTTTAAACTTCAGCAGAATTCCGAGAACAATGGAGGCGTTCTGAAGCATTTTTAAACGTCAGCAGAATTCTCAGAACATTGGAAGAGTTCCGAAGCATTTTTAAACTTCAGCGGAATTCCGAGAAAAATGGAAGAGTTCCGAAGCATTTCTAAATTTCAGCGGAATTCCGAGAACAATGGAAGAGTTCCGAAGCATTTTTAAACGTCATCGGAATGCCGAGAAAAATGGAAGAGTTCCGAAGCATGTTTAAACTACAGCGGAATTCCTAGAACAATGGAAGAGTACTGATGCATTTTTAAACTTCAGCGGAATTTCTAGAACAATGGAAGAGTTCCGAAGCATTTTAAAATTTCAGCTGAATTCCGAGAACAGTGGAAGAGTTCCGAAGCATTTTTAAACTTTAGCAGAATTCCGAGAACAATGGAGGCGTACCGAAGCATTTTTAAACGTCAGCGGAATTCTCAGAACAATGGAAGTGTTCCGAAGCATTTTTAAACGTCAGCGGAATTCCGAGAACATTGGAAGAGTTCCGAAGCATTTTTAAACTTCAGCAGAATTCCGAGAACAATGGAGGCATTACGAAGCATTTTTAAACGTCAGCGGAATTCTGAGAACAATGGAAGAGTTCCGAAGCATTTTAAACTTCAGCAGAATTCCGAGAACAATGGAGGCGTTTCGAAGCATTTTTAAACGTCAGCAGAATTCTCAGAACATTGGAAGAGTTCCGAAGCATTTTTAAACTTCAGCGGAATTCCGAGAACAATGGAAGACATCTGAAGCATTTTTAAACTTCTGCGGAATTCCGAGAACAATGGAAGAGTTCCGAAGCATTTTTAAACGTCAGCGGAATTCCGAGAACAATGGAAGAGTTCCGAAGCATTTTTAAACTTCAGCGGAATTCCGAGAACAATGGAAGAGTTCCGAAGCATTTTTAAATGTCAGCGGAATGCCGAGAACAATGGAACAGTTCCGAAGCATTTTTAAACGTCAGCGGAATTCCGAGAACAATGGAAGAGATCTGAAGCATTTTTAAACTTCAGCGGAATTTTGAGAACAATGGAAGAGTTCCGAAGCATTTTTAAACTTCAGCGGAATTCCGAGAACAATAGAAGAGTTCTGAAGCATTTTTAAACTTCAGTGGAATTCCGAGAACAATGGAAGAGTTCCGAAGCATTTTTAAACTTCAGCAGAATTCCGAGAACAATGGAAGAGTTCCGAAGTATTTTTAAACGTCATCGGAATGCCGAGAACAATGGAAGAGTTCCGACGCATTTTTAAAGGTCAGCGGAATTCCGAATACAATGTAAGAGATATGAAGCATTTTTAAACTTCAGCGGAATTTCGAGAGCAATGGAAGGGTTCCGAAGCATTTTTAAACATCTGCAAGATTCTGAGAAGAATGGAAGAGTTCCGAAGAATTTTTAACTTCAGCAGAATTCCGAGAACAATGGAAGAGTTCCGAAGTATTTTTAAACGTCAGCGGAATGGCGAGAACAATGGAAGAGTTCCGAAGCATTTTTAAACATCAGCGGAATTCCGAGAACAATGGAAGAGTTCTGAAGCATTTTTAAACGTCAGTGGAATTCTGAGAACAATGGAACAGTTCCGAAGCATTTTTAATCTTCAGCGGAATTCCGAGAGCAATGGAACAGTTCCGAAGCATTTTTAACTTCAGCAGAATTCCGAGAACAATGGAAGAGTTCCGAAGCATTTTTAAACGTCAGCGGAATTCTGAGAATAATGGAGGCGTTCCGAAGCATTTTTAAACGTCAGCAGAATTCTCAGAACACTGGAAGAGTTCCAAAGCATTTTTAAACTTCAGCGGAATTCCGAGAGAAATGGAAGAGTTCCGAAGCATTTTTAAACTTCAGCGGAATTCTAAGAACAATGGAAGAGTTCCGAAGCATTTTTAAACGTCAGCGGAATTCCGAGAACAATGGAAGAGTTCCGAAGCATTTTTAAACTTCAGCGGAATTCCGAGAACAATGGAAGAGTTCCGAAGCATTTTTAAATGTCAGCGGAATGCCGAGAAAAATGGAAGAGTTCCGACGCATTTTTAAACATCAGCGGAATTCCGAGAACAATGGAAGAGATCTGAAGCATTTTTAAACTTCAGCGGAATTTTGAGAACAATGGAAGAGTTCCGAAGCATATTTAAACATCAGCGGAATTCTGAGAACAATGGAAGAGTTCTGAAGCATTTTTAATCTTCAGCGGAATTCCGAGAACAATGGAACAGTTCCGAAGCATTTTTAACTTCAGCAGAATTCCGAGAACAATGGAAGAGTTCCGAAGCATTATTAAACTTCAGCGGAATTCCGAGAAAAATGGAAGAGTTGCGAAGCATTTTTAACTTCAGCGGAATGCCGAGAACAATGGAAGAGTTCCGAAGCATTTTTAAAGGTCAGCGGAATTCCGAGAACAATGTAAGAGATCTGAAGCATTTTTAAACTTCAGCGGAATTTCGAGAGCAATGGAAGAGTTCCGAAGCATTTTTAAACATCTGCGGAATTCTGAGAACAATGGAAGAGTTCAGAAGCATTTTTAAACTTCAGCAGAATTCCGAGAACAATGGAAGAGTTCCGAAGCATTTTTAAACTTCTGCGGAATTCCGAGAAAAATGGAAGAGTTCCGAAGCATTTTTAAACTTCAGCGGAATTCCGAGAACAATGGAAGAGTTCCGAAGCATTTTTAAACGTCAGCAGTATGCCGAGAACAATGGAAGAGTTCCGACGCATTTTTAAACGTCAGCGGAATTCCGAGAACAATGGAAGAGATCTGAAGCATTTTTAAACTTCAGCGGAATTTTGAGAACAATGGAAGAGTTCCGAAGCATTTTTAAACTTCAGCGGAATTCCGAGAACAATGGAAGAGTTCTGAAGCATTTTTAAACTTCAGTGGAATTCCGAGAACAATGGAAGAGTTCCGAAGCATTTTTAAACTTCAGCAGAATTCCGAGAACAATGGAAGAGTTCCGAAGTATTTTTAAACGTCATCGGAATGCCGAGAACAATGGAAGAGTTCCGACGCATTTTTAAAGGTCAGCGGAATTCCGAATACAATTTAAGAGATATGAAGCATTTTTAAACTTCAGCGGAAATTCGAGAGCAATGGAAGGGTTCCGAAGCATTTTTAAACATCTGCGGAATTCTGAGAAGAATGGAAGAGTTCCGAAGCATTTTTAACTTCAGCAGAATTCCGAGAACAATGGAAGAGTTCCGAAGTATTTTTAAACGTCAGCGGAATGCCGAGAACAATGGAAGAGTTCCGAAGCATTTTTAAACATCAGCGGAATTCCGAGAACAATGGAAGAGTTCTGAAGCATTTTTAAACGTCAGCGGAATTCTGAGAACAATGGAAGAGTTCCGAAGCATTTTTAATCTTCAGCGGAATTCCGAGAACAATGGAACAGTTCCGAAGCATTTTTAACTTCAGCAGAATTCCGAGAACAATGGAAGAGTTCCGAAGCATTTTTAAACTTCAGCAGAATTCCGAGAACAATGGAAGAGTTCCGAAGTATTTTTAAACGTCATCGGAATGCCGAGAACAAAGGAAGAGTTCCGAAGCATTTTTAAACATCAGCGGAATTCCGAGAACAATGGAAGAGTTCTGAAGCATTTTTAAACTTCAGCGGAATTCCGAGAAAAATGGAAGAGTTCCGAAGCATTTTTAAACTTCAGCGGAATTCCGAGAACAATGGAAGAGTTCTGAAGCATTTTTAAACTTCAGTGGAATTCCGAGAACAATGGAAGAGTTCCGAAGCATTTTTAAACTTCAGCAGAATTCTGAGAACAATGGAAGAGTTCCGAAGTATTTTTAAACGTCATCGGAATGCCGAGAACAATGGAAGAGTTCCGACGCATTTTTAAAGCTCAGCGGAATTCCGAAAACAATGTAAGAGATATGAAGCATTTTTAAACTTCAGCGGAATTTCGAGAGCAATGGAAGAGTTCCGAAGCATTTTTAAACATCTGCGGAATTCTGAGAAGAATGGAAGAGTTCCGAAGCATTTTTAACTTCAGCAGAATTCCGAGAACAATGGAAGAGTTCCGAAGTATTTTTAAACGTCAGCGGAATGCCGAGAACAATGGAAGAGTTCCGAAGCATTTTTAAACATCAGCAGAATTCCGAGAACAATGGAAGAGTTCTGAAGCATTTTTAAACTTCAGCGGAATTTCGAGAACAATGGAAGAGTTCCGAAGCATTTTTAAACGTCAGCGGAATTCTGAGAATAATGGAGGCGTTCCGAAGCATTTTTAAACGTCAGCAGAATTTTCAGAGCATTGGAAGAGTTCCGAAGCATTTTTAAACTTCAGCGGAATTCCGAGAAAAATGGAAGAGTTCCGAAGCATTTTTAAACTTCAGCGGAATTCCGAGAACAATGGAAGAGTTCTGAAGCATTTTTAAACTTCAGTGGAATTCCGAGAACAATGGAAGAGTTCCGAAGCATTTTTAAACTTCAGCAGAATTCCGAGAACAATGGAAGAGTTCCGAAGTATTTTTAAACGTCATCGGAATGCCGAGAACAATGGAAGAGTTCCGACGCATTTTTAAAGGTCAGCGGAATTCCGAATACAATTTAAGAGATATGAAGCATTTTTAAACTTCAGCGGAAATTCGAGAGCAATGGAAGGGTTCCGAAGCATTTTTAAACATCTGCGGAATTCTGAGAAGAATGGAAGAGTTCCGAAGCATTTTTAACTTCAGCAGAATTCCGAGAACAATGGAAGAGTTCCGAAGTATTTTTAAACGTCAGCGGAATGCCGAGAACAATGGAAGAGTTCCGAAGCATTTTTAAACATCAGCGGAATTCCGAGAACAATGGAAGAGTTCTGAAGCATTTTTAAACGTCAGCGGAATTCTGAGAACAATGGAAGAGTTCCGAAGCATTTTTAATCTTCAGCGGAATTCCGAGAACAATGGAACAGTTCCGAAGCATTTTTAACTTCAGCAGAATTCCGAGAACAATGGAAGAGTTCCGAAGCATTTTTAAACTTCAGCAGAATTCCGAGAACAATGGAAGAGTTCCGAAGTATTTTTAAACGTCATCGGAATGCCGAGAACAAAGGAAGAGTTCCGAAGCATTTTTAAACATCAGCGGAATTCCGAGAACAATGGAAGAGTTCTGAAGCATTTTTAAACTTCAGCGGAATTCCGAGAAAAATGGAAGAGTTCCGAAGCATTTTTAAACTTCAGCGGAATTCCGAGAACAATGGAAGAGTTCTGAAGCATTTTTAAACTTCAGTGGAATTCCGAGAACAATGGAAGAGTTCCGAAGCATTTTTAAACTTCAGCAGAATTCTGAGAACAATGGAAGAGTTCCGAAGTATTTTTAAACGTCATCGGAATGCCGAGAACAATGGAAGAGTTCCGACGCATTTTTAAAGCTCAGCGGAATTCCGAAAACAATGTAAGAGATATGAAGCATTTTTAAACTTCAGCGGAATTTCGAGAGCAATGGAAGAGTTCCGAAGCATTTTTAAACATCTGCGGAATTCTGAGAAGAATGGAAGAGTTCCGAAGCATTTTTAACTTCAGCAGAATTCCGAGAACAATGGAAGAGTTCCGAAGTATTTTTAAACGTCAGCGGAATGCCGAGAACAATGGAAGAGTTCCGAAGCATTTTTAAACATCAGCGGAATTCCGAGAACAATGGAAGAGTTCTGAAGCATTTTTAAACTTCAGCGGAATTTCGAGAACAATGGAAGAGTTCCGAAGCATTTTTAAACGTCAGCGGAATTCTGAGAATAATGGAGGCGTTCCGAAGCATTTTTAAACGTCAGCAGAATTTTCAGAGCATTGGAAGAGTTCCGAAGCATTTTTAAACTTCAGCGGAATTCCGAGAAAAATGGAAGAGTTCCGAAGCATTTTTAAACTTCAGCGGAATTCCGAGAACAATGGAAGAGTTCTGAAGCATTTTTAAACTTCAGTGGAATTCCGAGAACAATGGAAGAGTTCCGAAGCATTTTTAAACTTCAGCAGAATTCTGAGAACAATGGAAGAGTTCCGAAGTATTTTTAAACGTCATCGGAATGCCGAGAACAATGGAAGAATTCCGACGCATTTTTAAAGGTCAGCGGAATTCCGAAAACAATGTAAGAGATATGAAGCATTTTTAAACTTCAGCGGAATTTCGAGAGCAATGGAAGAGTTCCGAAGCATTTTTAAACATCTGCGGAATTCTGAGAAGAATGGAAGAGTTCCGAAGCATTTTTAACTTCAGCAGAATTCCGAGAACAATGGAAGAGTTCCGAAGTATTTTTAAACGTCAGCGGAATGCCGAGAACAATGGAAGAGTTCCGAAGCATTTTTAAACATCAGCGGAATTCCGAGAACAATGGAAGAGTTCTGAAGCATTTTTAAACTTCAGCGGAATTTCGAGAACAATGGAAGAGTTCCGAAGCATTTTTAAACGTCAGCGGAATTCTGAGAATAATGGAGGCGTTCCGAAGCATTTTTAAACGTCAGCAGAATTTTCAGAGCATTGGAAGAGTTCCGAAGCATTTTAAAACTTCAGCGGAATTCCGAGAAAAATGGAAGAGTTCCGAAGCATTTTTAAACTTCAGCGGAATTCTAAGAACAATGGAAGAGTTCCGAAGCATTTTTAAACGTCAGCGGAATTCCGAGAACAATGGAAGAGTTCCGAAGCATTTTTAAACTTCAGCGGAATTCCGAGAACAATGGAAGAGTTCCGAAGCTTTTTTAAATGTCAGCGGAATGCCGAGAACAATGGAAGAGTTTTGAAGCATTTTTAAACTTCAGCGGAATTCCGAGAACAATGGAAGAGTTCTGAAGCATTTTTAAACTTCAGCGGAATTCCGAGAAAAATGGAAGAGTTCCGAAGCATTTTTAAACTTCAGCGGAATTCCGAGAACAATGGAAGAGTTCTGAAGCATTTTTAAACTTCAGTGGAATTTCGCGAACAATGGAAGAGTTCCGAAGCATTTTTACTTCAGCAGAATTTCGAAAGCAATGGAAGAGTTCCGAAGCATTTTTAAACATCTGTGGAATTCTGAGAACAATGGAAGAGTTCCGAAGCATTTTTAAACTTCAGCGGAATTTCGAGAACAATGGAAGAGTTCCGAAGCATTTTTAAACGTCAGCGGAATTCTGAGAACAATGGAAGAGTTCCGAAGCATTTTTAAACTTCAGCAGAATTCCGAGAACAATGGAGGCATTCTGAAGCATTTTTAAACGTCAGCAGAATTCTCAGAACATTGGAAGAGTTCCGAAGCATTTTTAAACTTCAGCGGAATTCCGAGAAAAATGGAAGAGTTCCGAAGCATTTCTAAATTTCAGCGGAATTCCGAGAACAATGGAAGAGTTCCGAAGCATTTTTAAACGTCATCGGAATGCCGAGAAAAATGGAAGAGTTCCGAAGCATGTTTAAACTACAGCGGAATTCCTAGAACAATGGAAGAGTACTGATGCATTTTTAAACTTCAGCGGAATTTCTAGAACAATGGAAGAGTTCCGAAGCATTTTAAAATTTCAGCTGAATTCCGAGAACAGTGGAAGAGTTCCGAAGCATTTTTAAACTTTAGCAGAATTCCGAGAACAATGGAGGCGTACCGAAGCATTTTTAAACGTCAGCGGAATTCTCAGAACAATGGAAGTGTTCCGAAGCATTTTTAAACGTCAGCGGAATTCCGAGAACATTGGAAGAGTTCCGAAGCATTTTTAAACTTCAGCAGAATTCCGAGAACAATGGAGGCATTACGAAGCATTTTTAAACGTCAGCGGAATTCTGAGAACAATGGAAGAGTTCCGAAGCATTTTAAACTTCAGCAGAATTCCGAGAACAATGGAGGCGTTTCGAAGCATTTTTAAACGTCAGCAGAATTCTCAGAACATTGGAAGAGTTCCGAAGCATTTTTAAACTTCAGCGGAATTCCGAGAACAATGGAAGACATCTGAAGCATTTTTAAACTTCTGCGGAATTCCGAGAACAATGGAAGAGTTCCGAAGCATTTTTAAACGTCAGCGGAATTCCGAGAACAATGGAAGAGTTCCGAAGCATTTTTAAACTTCAGCGGAATTCCGAGAACAATGGAAGAGTTCCGAAGCATTTTTAAATGTCAGCGGAATGCCGAGAACAATGGAACAGTTCCGAAGCATTTTTAACTTCAGCAGAATTCCGAGAACAATGGAAGAGTTCCGAAGCATTTTTAAACTTCAGCGGAATTCCGAGAAAAATGGAAGAGTTGCGAAGCATTTTTAATTTCAGCGGAATGCCGAGAACAATGGAAGAGTTCCGACGCATTTTTAAAGGTCAGCGGAATTCCGAGAACAATGTAAGAGATCTGAAGCATTTTTAAACTTCAGCAGAATTTCGAGAGCAATGGAAGAGTTCCGAAGCATTTTTAAACATCTGCGGAATTCTGAGAACAATGGAAGAGTTCCGAAGCATTTTTAAACTTCAGCAGAATTCCGAGAACAATGGAAGAGTTCCGAAGCATTTTTAAACTTCAGCGGAATTCCGAGAAAGATGGAAGTGTTCCGAAGCATTTTTAAACTTCAGCAGAATTCCGAGAACAATGGAAGAGTTCCAAAGCATTTTTAAACTTCAGCGGAATTCCGAGAAAAATGGAAGAGTTCCGAAGCATTTTTAAACTTCAGCGGAATTCCGAGAACAATGGAAGAGTTCTGAAGCATTTTTAAACTTCAGTGGAATTTCGCGAACAATGGAAGAGTTCCGAAGCATTTTTACTTCAGCAGAATTTCGAAAGCAATGGAAGAGTTCCGAAGCATTTTTAAACATCTGTGGAATTCTGAGAACAATGGAAGAGTTCCGAAGCATTTTTAAACTTCAGCGGAATTTCGAGAACAATGGAAGAGTTCCGAAGCATTTTTAAACGTCAGCGGAAATCTGAGAACAATGGAAGAGTTCCGAAGCATTTTTAAACTTCAGCGGAATTCCGAGAAAAATGGAAGAGTTCCGAAGCATTTCTAAATTTCAGCGGAATTCCGAGAACAATGGAAGAGTTCCGAAGCATTTTTAAACGTCATCGGAATGCCGAGAAAAATGGAAGAGTTCCGAAGCATGTTTAAACTACAGCGGAATTCCTAGAACAATGGAAGAGTACTGATGCATTTTTAAACTTCAGCGGAATTTCTAGAACAATGGAAGAGTTCCGAAGCATTTTAAAATTTCAGCTGAATTCCGAGAACAGTGGAAGAGTTCCGAAGCATTTTTAAACTTTAGCAGAATTCCGAGAACAATGGAGGCGTACCGAAGCATTTTTAAACGTCAGCGGAATTCTCAGAACAATGGAAGTGTTCCGAAGCATTTTTAAACGTCAGCGGAATTCCGGGAACATTGGAAGAGTTCCGAAGCATTTTTAAACTTCAGCAGAATTCCGAGAACAATGGAGGCATTACGAAGCATTTTTAAACGTCAGCGGAATTCTGAGAACAATGGAAGAGTTCCGAAGCATTTTAAACTTCAGCAGAATTCCGAGAACAATGGAGGCGTTTCGAAGCATTTTTAAACGTCAGCAGAATTCTCAGAACATTGGAAGAGTTCCGAAGCATTTTTAAACTTCAGCGGAATTCCGAGAACAATGGAAGACATCTGAAGCATTTTTAAACTTCTGCGGAATTCCGAGAACAATGGAAGAGTTCCGAAGCATTTTTAAACGTCAGCGGAATTCCGAGAACAATGGAAGAGTTCCGAAGCATTTTTAAACTTCAGCGGAATTCCGAGAACAATGGAAGAGTTCCGAAGCATTTTTAAATGTCAGCGGAATGCCGAGAACAATGGAAGAGTTCCGACGCATTTTTAAACGTCAGCGGAATTCCGAGAACAATGGAAGAGATCTGAAGCATTTTTAAACTTCAGCGGAATTTTGAGAACAATGGAAGAGTTCCGAAGCATTTTTAAACGTCAGCGGAATTCTGAGAACAATGGAAGAGTTCCAAAGCATTTTTAATCTTCAGCGGAATTCCGAGAACAATGGAACAGTTCCGAAGCATTTTTAACTTCAGCAGAATTCCGAGAACAATGGAAGAGTTCCGAAGCATTTTTAAACTTCAGCGGAATTCCGAGAAAAATGGAAGAGTTGCGAAGCATTTTTAATTTCAGCGGAATGCCGAGAACAATGGAAGAGTTCCGACGCATTTTTAAAGGTCAGCGGAATTCCGAGAACAATGTAAGAGATCTGAAGCATTTTTAAACTTCAGCAGAATTTCGAGAGCAATGGAAGAGTTCCGAAGCATTTTTAAACATCTGCGGAATTCTGAGAACAATGGAAGTGTTCCGAAGCATTTTTAAACTTCAGCAGAATTCCGAGAACAATGGAAGAGTTCCGAAGCATTTTTAAACTTCAGCGGAATTCCGAGAAAGATGGAAGTGTTCCGAAGCATTTTTAAACTTCAGCAGAATTCCGAGAACAATGGAAGAGTTCCGAAGCATTTTTAAACTTCTGCGGAATTCCGAGAAAAATGGAAGAGTTCCGAAGCATTTTTAAACTTCAGCGGAATTCCGAGAACAATGGAAGAGTTCCGAAGCATTTTTAAACGTCAGCAGTATGCCGAGAACAATGGAAGAGTTCCGACGCATTTTTAAACGTCAGCGGAATTCCGAGAACAATGGAAGAGATCTGAAGCATTTTTAAACTTCAGCGGAATTTTGAGAACAATGGAAGAGTTCCGAAGCATTTTTAAACGTCAGCGGAATTCTGAGAACAATGGAAGAGTTCCGAAGCATTTTTAATCTTCAGCGGAATTCCGAGAACAATGGAAGAGTTCCGAAGCATTTTTAAACATCAGCGGAATTCCGAGAACATAGGAAGAGTTCCGATGCATTTTTGATCTTCAGCGGAATTCCGAGAACAATGGAAGAGTTCCGAAGCATTTTTAAACGTCAGCAGAATGCCGAGAACAGTGGAAGAGTTCCGACGCATTTTTAAATGTCAGCGGAATTCCGAGAACAATGGAAGCGATCTGAAGCATTTTTAAACTTCAGCGGAATTTCGAGAACAATGGAAGAGTTCCGAAGCATTTTTAAACGTCAGCGTAATTCTGAGAACAATGGAAGAGTTCCGAAGCATTTTTAATCTTCAGCGGAATTCCGAGAACAATGGAACAGTTCCGAAGCATTTTTAACTTCAGCAGAATTCCGAGAACAATGGAAGAGTTCCGAAGCATTTTTAAACTTCAGCGGAATTCTGAGAACAATGGAGGCGTTCCAAAGCATTTTTAAACGTCAGCAGAATTCTCAGAACATTGGAAGGGTTGCGAAGCATTTTTAACTTCAGCGGAATGCCGAGAACAATGGAAGAGTTCCGACGCATTTTTAAAGGTCAGCGGAATTCCGAGAACAATGTAAGGGATCTGAAGCATTTTTAAACTTCAGCGGAATTTCGAGAGCAATGGAAGAGTTCCGAAGCATTTTTAAACATCTGCGGAATTCTGAGAACAATGGAAGAGTTCCGAAGCATTTTTAAACTTCAGCAGAATTCCGAGAAAAATGGAAGAGTTCCGAAGCATTTTTAAACTTCAGCGGAATTCCGAGAAAAATGGAAGTGTTCCGAAGCATTTTTAAACTTCAGCAGAATTCCGAGAACAATGGAAGAGTTCCGAAGCATTTTTAAACTTCTGCGGAATTCCGAGAAAAATGGAAGAGTTCCGAAGCATTTTTAAACTTCAGCGGAATTCCGAGAACAATGGAAGAGTTCCGAAGCATTTTTAAACGTCAGCAGTATGCCGAGAACAATGGAAGAGTTCCGACGCATTTTTAAACGTCAGCGGAATTCCGAGAACAATGGAAGAGATCTGAAGCATTTTTAAACTTCAGCGGAATTTTGAGA
The DNA here is from genome assembly GCF_046119375.1 of Phyllobates terribilis. Classification (NCBI taxonomy): domain Eukaryota; kingdom Metazoa; phylum Chordata; class Amphibia; order Anura; family Dendrobatidae; genus Phyllobates; species Phyllobates terribilis. The sequence continues at coordinate 635,205,650 of NW_027362762.1, forward strand.
AAAATGGAAGAGTTCCAAAGCATTTTTAAAAGTCACCGGAATTCTGAGAACAATGGAAGAGTTCCGAATCATTTTTAATCTTCAGCGGAATTCCGAGAACAATGGAACAGTTCCGAAGCATTTTTAAACTTCAGCGGAATTCCGAGAACAATGGAACAGTTCCGAAGCATTTTTAAACTTCAGCGGAATTCCGAGAACAATGGAAGAGTTCCGAAGCATTTTTAAACATCAGCGGAATTCCGAGAACATAGGAAGAGTTCCGATGCATTTTTGATCTTCAGCGGAATTCCGAGAATAATGGAAGAGTTCCGAAGCATTTTTAAACGTCAGCAGAATGCCGAGAACAATGGAAGAGTTCTGACGCATTTTTAAATGTCAGCGGAATTCCGAGAACAATGGAAGCGATCTGAAGCATTTTTAAACTTCAGCGGAATTTCGAGAACAATGGAAGAGTCCCGAAGCATTTTTAAACGTCAGCGTAATTCTGAGAACAATTGAAGAGTTCCGAAGCATTTTTAATCTTCAGCGGAATTCCGAGAACAATGGAACAGTTCCGAAGCATTTTTAACTTCAGCAGAATTCCGAGAACAATGGAAGAGTTCTGAAGCATTTTTAAACTTCAGCAGAATTCCGAGAACAATGGAAGAGTTCCGAAGTATTTTTAAACGTCATCGGAATGCCGAGAACAATGGAAGAGTTCCGACGCATTTTTAAAGGTCAGCGGAATTCCGAGAACAATGTAAGAGATCTGAAGCATTTTTAAACTTCAGCGGAATTTCGAGAACAATGGAAGAGTTCCGAAGCATTTTTAAACGTCAGCGGAATTCTGAGAACAATGGAGGCGTTCCGAAGCATTTTTAAATGTCAGCAGAATTCTCAGAACATTGGAAGAGTTCCGAAGCATTTTTAAACTTCAGCGGAATTCCGAGAAAAATGGAAGAGTTCCGAAGCATTTTTAAACTTCAGCGGAATTCTGAGAACAATGGAAGAGTTCCGAAGCATTTTTAAACGTCAGCGGAATTCCGAGAACAATGGAAGAGTTCCGAAGCATTTTTAAACTTCAGCGGAATTCCGAGAACAGTGGAAGAGTTCCGAAGCATTTTTAAATGTCAGCGGAATGCCGAGAACAATGGAAGAGTTCCGACGCATTTTTAAACGTCAGCGGAATTCCGAGAACAATGGAAGAGATCTGAAGCATTTTTAAACTTCAGCGGAATTTTGAGAACAATGGAAGAGTTCCGAAGCATTTTTAAACGTCAGCGGAATTCTGAGAACAATGGAAGAGTTCCGAAGCATTTTTAAACTACAGCGGAATTCCTAGAACAATGGAAGAGTTCCGAAGCATTTTAAAATTTCAGCTGAATTCCGAGAACAGTGGAAGAGTTCCGAAGCATTTTTAAACTTTAGCAGAATTCCGAGAACAATGGAGGCGTACCGAAGCATTTTTAAACGTCAGCGGAATTCTCAGAACAATGGAAGTGTTCCGAAGCATTTTTAAACGTCAGCGGAATTCCGAGAACATTGGAAGAGTTCCGAAGCATTTTTAAACTTCAGCAGAATTCCGAGAACAATGGAGGCATTACGAAGCATTTTTAAACGTCAGCGGAATTCTGAGAACAATGGAAGAGTTCCGAAGCATTTTAAACTTCAGCAGAATTCCGAGAACAATGGAGGCGTTTCGAAGCATTTTTAAACGTCAGCAGAATTCTCAGAACATTGGAAGAGTTCCGAAGCATTTTTAAACTTCAGCGGAATTCCGAGAACAATGGAAGACATCTGAAGCATTTTTAAACTTCTGCGGAATTCCGAGAACAATGGAAGAGTTCCGAAGCATTTTTAAACGTCAGCGGAATTCCGAGAACAATGGAAGAGTTCCGAAGCATTTTTAAACTTCAGCGGAATTCCGAGAACAATGGAAGAGTTCCGAAGCATTTTTAAATGTCAGCGGAATGCCGAGAACAATGGAAGAGTTCCGACGCATTTTTAAACGTCAGCGGAATTCCGAGAACAATGGAAGAGATCTGAAGCATTTTTAAACTTCAGCGGAATTTTGAGAACAATGGAAGAGTTCCGAAGCATTTTTAAACGTCAGCGGAATTCTGAGAACAATGGAAGAGTTCCAAAGCATTTTTAATCTTCAGCGGAATTCCGAGAACAATGGAACAGTTCCGAAGCATTTTTAACTTCAGCAGAATTCCGAGAACAATGGAAGAGTTCCGAAGCATTTTTAAACTTCAGCGGAATTCCGAGAAAAATGGAAGAGTTGCGAAGCATTTTTAATTTCAGCGAAATGCCGAGAACAATGGAAGAGTTCCGACGCATTTTTAAAGGTCAGCGGAATTCCGAGAACAATGTAAGAGATCTGAAGCATTTTTAAACTTCAGCAGAATTTCGAGAGCAATGGAAGAGTTCCGAAGCATTTTTAAACATCTGCGGAATTCTGAGAACAATGGAAGAGTTCCGAAGCATTTTTAAACTTCAGCAGAATTCCGAGAACAATGGAAGAGTTCCGAAGCATTTTTAAACTTCAGCGGAATTCCGAGAAAGATGGAAGTGTTCCGAAGCATTTTTAAACTTCAGCAGAATTCCGAGAACAATGGAAGAGTTCCGAAGCATTTTTAAACTTCTGCGGAATTCCGAGAAAAATGGAAGAGTTCCGAAGCATTTTTAAACTTCAGCGGAATTCCGAGAACAATGGAAGAGTTCCGAAGCATTTTTAAATGTCAGCAGTATGCCGAGAACAATGGAAGAGTTCCGACGCATTTTTAAACGTCAGCGGAATTCCGAGAACAATGGAAGAGATCTGAAGCATTTTTAAACTTCAGCGGAATTTTGAGAACAATGGAAGAGTTCCGAAGCATTTTTAAACGTCAGCGGAATTCTGAGAACAATGGAAGAGTTCCGAAGCATTTTTAATCTTCAGCGGAATTCCGAGAACAATGGAAGAGTTCCGAAGCATTTTTAAACATCAGCGGAATTCCGAGAACATAGGAAGAGTTCCGATGCATTTTTGATCTTCAGCGGAATTCCGAGAACAATGGAAGAGTTCCGAAGCATTTTTAAACGTCAGCAGAATGCCGAGAACAGTGGAAGAGTTCCGACGCATTTTTAAATGTCAGCGGAATTCCGAGAACAATGGAAGCGATCTGAAGCATTTTTAAACTTCAGCGGAATTTCGAGAACAATGGAAGAGTTCCGAAGCATTTTTAAACGTCAGCGTAATTCTGAGAACAATGGAAGAGTTCCGAAGCATTTTTAATCTTCAGCGGAATTCCGAGAACAATGGAACAGTTCCGAAGCATTTTTAACTTCAGCAGAATTCCGAGAACAATGGAAGAGTTCCGAAGCATTTTTAAACTTCAGCAGAATTCCGAGAACAATGGAAGAGTTCCGAAGCATTTTTAACTTCAGCAGAATTCCGAGAACAATGGAAGAGTTCAGAAGTATTTTTAAACGTCAGCGGAATGCCGAGAACAATGGAAGAGTTCCGAAGCATTTTTAAACATCAGCGGAATTCCGAGAACAATGGAAGAGTTCTGAAGCATTTTTAAACTTCAGCGGAATTTCGAGAACAATGGAAGAGTTCCGACGCATTTTTAAACGTCAGCGGAATTCTGAGAACAATGGAGGCGTTCCAAAGCATTTTTAAACGTCAGCAGAATTCTCAGAACATTGGAAGAGTTGCGAAGCATTTTTAACTTCAGCGGAATGCCGAGAACAATGGAAGAGTTCCGACGCATTTTTAAAGGTCAGCGGAATTCCGAGAACAATGTAAGGGATCTGAAGCATTTTTAAACTTCAGCGGAATTTCGAGAGCAATGGAAGAGTTCCGAAGCATTTTTAAACATCTGCGGAATTCTGAGAACAATGGAAGAGTTCCGAAGCATTTTTAAACTTCAGCGGAATTCTGAGAACAATGGAAGAGTTCCGAAGCATTTTTAAACGTCAGCGGAATTCCGAGAACAATGGAAGAGTTCCGAAGCATTTTTAAACTTCAGCGGAATTCCGAGAACAGTGGAAGAGTTCCGAAGCATTTTTAAATGTCAGCGGAATGCCGAGAACAATGGAAGAGTTCCGACGCATTTTTAAACGTCAGCGGAATTCCGAGAACAATGGAAGAGATCTGAAGCATTTTTAAACTTCAGCGGAATTTTGAGAACAATGGAAGAGTTCCGAAGCATTTTTAAACGTCAGCGGAATTCTGAGAACAATGGAAGAGTTCCGAAGCATTTTTAAACTTCAGCAGAATTCCGAGAACAATGGAAGAGTTCCGAAGCATTTTTAAACTTCAGCGGAATTCCGAGAAAGATGGAAGTGTTCCGAAGCATTTTTAAACTTCAGCAGAATTCCGAGAACAATGGAAGAGTTCCGAAGCATTTTTAAACTTCTGCGGAATTCCGAGAAAAATGGAAGAGTTCCGAAGCATTTTTAAACTTCAGCGGAATTCCGAGAACAATGGAAGAGTTCCGAAGCATTTTTAAATGTCAGCAGTATGCCGAGAACAATGGAAGAGTTCCGACGCATTTTTAAACGTCAGCGGAATTCCGAGAACAATGGAAGAGATCTGAAGCATTTTTAAACTTCAGCGGAATTTTGAGAACAATGGAAGAGTTCCGAAGCATTTTTAAACGTCAGCGGAATTCTGAGAACAATGGAAGAGTTCCGAAGCATTTTTAATCTTCAGCGGAATTCCGAGAACAATGGAAGAGTTCCGAAGCATTTTTAAACATCAGCGGAATTCCGAGAACATAGGAAGAGTTCCGATGCATTTTTGATCTTCAGCGGAATTCCGAGAACAATGGAAGAGTTCCGAAGCATTTTTAAACGTCAGCAGAATGCCGAGAACAGTGGAAGAGTTCCGACGCATTTTTAAATGTCAGCGGAATTCCGAGAACAATGGAAGCGATCTGAAGCATTTTTAAACTTCAGCGGAATTTCGAGAACAATGGAAGAGTTCCGAAGCATTTTTAAACGTCAGCGTAATTCTGAGAACAATGGAAGAGTTCCGAAGCATTTTTAAACGTCAGCAGAATGCCGAGAACAGTGGAAGAGTTCCGACGCATTTTTAAATGTCAGCGGAATTCCGAGAACAATGGAAGCGATCTGAAGCATTTTTAAACTTCAGCGGAATTTCGAGAACAATGGAAGAGTTCCGACGCATTTTTAAACGTCAGCGGAATTCTGAGAACAATGGAGGCGTTCCAAAGCATTTTTAAACGTCAGCAGAATTCTCAGAACATTGGAAGAGTTGCGAAGCATTTTTAACTTCAGCGGAATGCCGAGAACAATGGAAGAGTTCCGACGCATTTTTAAAGGTCAGCGGAATTCCGAGAACAATGTAAGGGATCTGAAGCATTTTTAAACTTCAGCGGAATTTCGAGAGCAATGGAAGAGTTCCGAAGCATTTTTAAACATCTGCGGAATTCTGAGAACAATGGAAGAGTTCCGAAGCATTTTTAAACTTCAGCAGAATTCCGAGAAAAATGGAAGAGTTCCGAAGCATTTTTAAACTTCAGCGGAATTCCGAGAAAAATGGAAGAGTTGCGAAGCATTTTTAATTTCAGCGGAATGCCGAGAACAATGGAAGAGTTCCGACGCATTTTTAAAGGTCAGCGGAATTCCGAGAACAATGTAAGAGATCTGAAGCATTTTTAAACTTCAGCAGAATTTCGAGAGCAATGGAAGAGTTCCGAAGCATTTTTAAACATCTGCGGAATTCTGAGAACAATGGAAGAGTTCCGAAGCATTTTTAAACTTCAGCAGAATTCCGAGAACAATGGAAGAGTTCCGAAGCATTTTTAAACTTCAGCGGAATTCCGAGAAAGATGGAAGTGTTCCGAAGCATTTTTAAACTTCAGCAGAATTCCGAGAACAATGGAAGAGTTCCGAAGCATTTTTAAACTTCTGCGGAATTCCGAGAAAAATGGAAGAGTTCCGAAGCATTTTTAAACTTCAGCGGAATTCCGAGAACAATGGAAGAGTTCCGAAGCATTTTTAAATGTCAGCAGTATGCCGAGAACAATGGAAGAGTTCCGACGCATTTTTAAACGTCAGCGGAATTCCGAGAACAATGGAAGAGATCTGAAGCATTTTTAAACTTCAGCGGAATTTTGAGAACAATGGAAGAGTTCCGAAGCATTTTTAAACGTCAGCGGAATTCTGAGAACAATGGAAGAGTTCCGAAGCATTTTTAATCTTCAGCGGAATTCCGAGAACAATGGAAGAGTTCCGAAGCATTTTTAAACATCAGCGGAATTCCAAGAACATAGGAAGAGTTACGATGCATTTTTGATCATCAGCGGAATTCCGAGAACAATGGAAGAGTTCCGAAGCATTTTTAAACGTCAGCAGAATGCCGAGAACAGTGGAAGAGTTCCGACGCATTTTTAAATGTCAGCGGAATTCCGAGAACAATGGAAGCGATCTGAAGCATTTTTAAACTTCAGCGGAATTTCGAGAACAATGGAAGAGTTCCGAAGCATTTTTAAACGTCAGCGTAATTCTGAGAACAATGGAAGAGTTCCGAAGCATTTTTAATCTTCAGCGGAATTCCGAGAACAATGGAACAGTTCCGAAGCATTTTTAACTTCAGCAGAATTCCGAGAACAATGGAAGAGTTCCGAAGCATTTTTAAACTTCAGCAGAATTCCGAGAACAATGGAAGAGTTCCGAAGCATTTTTAACTTCAGCAGAATTCCGAGAACAATGGAAGAGTTCAGAAGTATTTTTAAACGTCAGCGGAATGCCGAGAACAATGGAAGAGTTCCGAAGCATTTTTAAACATCAGCGGAATTCCGAGAACAATGGAAGAGTTCTGAAGCATTTTTAAACTTCAGCGGAATTTCGAGAACAATGGAAGAGTTCCGACGCATTTTTAAACGTCAGCGGAATTCTGAGAACAATGGAGGCGTTCCAAAGCATTTTTAAACGTCAGCAGAATTCTCAGAACATTGGAAGAGTTGCGAAGCATTTTTAACTTCAGCGGAATGCCGAGAACAATGGAAGAGTTCCGACGCATTTTTAAAGGTCAGCGGAATTCCGAGAACAATGTAAGGGATCTGAAGCATTTTTAAACTTCAGCGGAATTTCGAGAGCAATGGAAGAGTTCCGAAGCATTTTTAAACATCTGCGGAATTCTGAGAACAATGGAAGAGTTCCGAAGCATTTTTAAACTTCAGCAGAATTCCGAGAAAAATGGAAGAGTTCCGAAGCATTTTTAAACTTCAGCGGAATTCCGAGAAAAATGGAAGTGTTCCGAAGCATTTTTAAACTTCAGCAGAATTCCGAGAACAATGGAAGAGTTCCGAAGCATTTTTAAACTTCTGCGGAATTCCGAGAAAAATGGAAGAGTTCCGAAGCATTTTTAAACTTCAGCGGAATTCCGAGAACAATGGAAGAGTTCCGAAGCATTTTTAAACGTCAGCAGTATGCCGAGAACAATGGAAGAGTTCCGACGCATTTTTAAACGTCAGCGGAATTCCGAGAACAATGGAAGAGATCTGAAGCATTTTTAAACTTCAGCGGAATTTTGAGAAAAATGGAAGAGTTCCAAAGCATTTTTAAAAGTCACCGGAATTCTGAGAACAATGGAAGAGTTCCGAATCATTTTTAATCTTCAGCGGAATTCCGAGAACAATGGAACAGTTCCGAAGCATTTTTAAACTTCAGCGGAATTCCGAGAACAATGGAACAGTTCCGAAGCATTTTTAAACTTCAGCGGAATTCCGAGAACAATGGAAGAGTTCCGAAGCATTTTTAAACGTCAGCGGAATTCTGAGAACAATGGAGGCGTTCCGAAGCATTTTTAAATGTCAGCAGAATTCTCAGAACATTGGAAGAGTTCCGAAGCATTTTTAAACTTCAGCGGAATTCCGAGAAAAATGGAAGAGTTCCGAAGCATTTTTAAACTTCAGCGGAATTCTGAGAACAATGGAAGAGTTCCGAAGCATTTTTAAACGTCAGCGGAATTCCGAGAACAGTGGAAGAGTTCCGAAGCATTTTTAAATGTCAGCGGAATGCCGAGAACAATGGAAGAGTTCCGACGCATTTTTAAACGTCAGCGGAATTCCGAGAACAATGGAAGAGATCTGAAGCATTTTTAAACTTCAGCGGAATTTTGAGAACAATGGAAGAGTTCCGAAGCATTTTTAAACGTCAGCGGAATTCTGAGAACAATGGAAGAGTTCCGAAGCATTTTTAAACTACAGCGGAATTCCTAGAACAATGGAAGAGTACTGATGCATTTTTAAACTTCAGCGGAATTTCTAGAACAATGGAAGAGTTCCGAAGCATTTTAAAATTTCAGCTGAATTCCGAGAACAGTGGAAGAGTTCCGAAGCATTTTTAAACTTTAGCAGAATTCCGAGAACAATGGAGGCGTACCGAAGCATTTTTAAACGTCAGCGGAATTCTCAGAACAATGGAAGTGTTCCGAAGCATTTTTAAACGTCAGCGGAATTCCGAGAACATTGGAAGAGTTCCGAAGCATTTTTAAACTTCAGCAGAATTCCGAGAACAATGGAGGCATTACGAAGCATTTTTAAACGTCAGCGGAATTCTGAGAACAATGGAAGAGTTCCGAAGCATTTTAAACTTCAGCAGAATTCCGAGAACAATGGAGGCGTTTCGAAGCATTTTTAAACGTCAGCAGAATTCTCAGAACATTGGAAGAGTTCCGAAGCATTTTTAAACTTCAGCGGAATTCCGAGAACAATGGAAGACATCTGAAGCATTTTTAAACTTCTGCGGAATTCCGAGAACAATGGAAGAGTTCCGAAGCATTTTTAAACGTCAGCGGAATTCCGAGAACAATGGAAGAGTTCCGAAGCATTTTTAAACTTCAGCGGAATTCCGAGAACAATGGAAGAGTTCCGAAGCATTTTTAAATGTCAGCGGAATGCCGAGAACAATGGAAGAGTTCCGACGCATTTTTAAACGTCAGCGGAATTCCGAGAACAATGGAAGAGATCTGAAGCATTTTTAAACTTCAGCGGAATTTTGAGAACAATGGAAGAGTTCCGAAGCATTTTTAAACGTCAGCGGAATTCTGAGAACAATGGAAGAGTTCCAAAGCATTTTTAATCTTCAGCGGAATTCCGAGAACAATGGAACAGTTCCGAAGCATTTTTAACTTCAGCAGAATTCCGAGAACAATGGAAGAGTTCCGAAGCATTTTTAAACTTCAGCGGAATTCCGAGAAAAATGGAAGAGTTGCGAAGCATTTTTAATTTCAGCGGAATGCCGAGAACAATGGAAGAGTTCCGACGCATTTTTAAAGGTCAGCGGAATTCCGAGAACAATGTAAGAGATCTGAAGCATTTTTAAACTTCAGCAGAATTTCGAGAGCAATGGAAGAGTTCCGAAGCATTTTTAAACATCTGCGGAATTCTGAGAACAATGGAAGAGTTCCGAAGCATTTTTAAACTTCAGCAGAATTCCGAGAACAATTGAAGAGTTCCGAAGCATTTTTAAACTTCAGCGGAATTCCGAGAAAGATGGAAGTGTTCCGAAGCATTTTTAAACTTCAGCAGAATTCCGAGAACAATGGAAGAGTTCCGAAGCATTTTTAAACTTCTGCGGAATTCCGAGAAAAATGGAAGAGTTCCGAAGCATTTTTAAACTTCAGCGGAATTCCGAGAACAATGGAAGAGTTCCGAAGCATTTTTAAATGTCAGCAGTATGCCGAGAACAATGGAAGAGTTCCGACGCATTTTTAAACGTCAGCGGAATTCCGAGAACAATGGAAGAGATCTGAAGCATTTTTAAACTTCAGCGGAATTTTGAGAACAATGGAAGAGTTCCGAAGCATTTTTAAACGTCAGCGGAATTCTGAGAACAATGGAAGAGTTCCGAAGCATTTTTAATCTTCAGCGGAATTCCGAGAACATAGGAAGAGTTCCGATGCATTTTTGATCTTCAGCGGAATTCCGAGAACAATGGAAGAGTTCCGAAGCATTTTTAAACGTCAGCAGAATGCCGAGAACAGTGGAAGAGTTCCGACGCATTTTTAAATGTCAGCGGAATTCCGAGAACAATGGAAGCGATCTGAAGCATTTTTAAACTTCAGCGGAATTTCGAGAACAATGGAAGAGTTCCGAAGCATTTTTAAACGTCAGCGTAATTCTGAGAACAATGGAAGAGTTCCGAAGCATTTTTAATCTTCAGCGGAATTCCGAGAACAATGGAACAGTTCCGAAGCATTTTTAACTTCAGCAGAATTCCGAGAACAATGGAAGAGTTCCGAAGCATTTTTAAACTTCAGCAGAATTCCGAGAACAATGGAAGAGTTCCGAAGCATTTTTAACTTCAGCAGAATTCCGAGAACAATGGAAGAGTTCAGAAGTATTTTTAAACGTCAGCGGAATGCCGAGAACAATGGAAGAGTTCCGAAGCATTTTTAAACATCAGCGGAATTCCGAGAACAATGGAAGAGTTCTGAAGCATTTTTAAACTTCAGCGGAATTTCGAGAACAATGGAAGAGTTCCGACGCATTTTTAAACGTCAGCGGAATTCTGAGAACAATGGAGGCGTTCCAAAGCATTTTTAAACGTCAGCAGAATTCTCAGAACATTGGAAGAGTTGCGAAGCATTTTTAACTTCAGCGGAATGCCGAGAACAATGGAAGAGTTCCGACGCATTTTTAAAGGTCAGCGGAATTCCGAGAACAATGTAAGGGATCTGAAGCATTTTTAAACTTCAGCGGAATTTCGAGAGCAATGGAAGAGTTCCGAAGCATTTTTAAACATCTGCGGAATTCTGAGAACAATGGAAGAGTTCCGAAGCATTTTTAAACTTCAGCAGAATTCCGAGAAAAATGGAAGAGTTCCGAAGCATTTTTAAACTTCAGCGGAATTCCGAGAAAAATGGAAGTGTTCCGAAGCATTTTTAAACTTCAGCAGAATTCCGAGAACAATGGAAGAGTTCCGAAGCATTTTTAAACTTCAGCGGAATTCCGAGAAAAATGGAAGAGTTCCGAAGCATTTTTAAACTTCAGCGGAATTCCGAGAACAATGGAAGAGTTCCGAAGCATTTTTAAACGTCAGCAGTATGCCGAGAACAATGGAAGAGTTCCGACGCATTTTTAAACGTCAGCGGAATTCCGAGAACAATGGAAGAGATCTGAAGCATTTTTAAACTTCAGCGGAATTTTGAGAAAAATGGAAGAGTTCCAAAGCATTTTTAAAAGTCACCGGAATTCTGAGAACAATGGAAGAGTTCCGAATCATTTTTAATCTTCAGCGGAATTCCGAGAACAATGGAACAGTTCCGAAGCATTTTTAAACTTCAGCGGAATTCCGAGAACAATGGAACAGTTCCGAAGCATTTTTAAACTTCAGCGGAATTCCGAGAACAATGGAAGAGTTCCGAAGCATTTTTAAACGTCAGCGGAATTCTGAGAACAATGGAGGCGTTCCGAAGCATTTTTAAATGTCAGCAGAATTCTCAGAACATTGGAAGAGTTCCGAAGCATTTTTAAACTTCAGCGGAATTCCGAGAAAAATGGAAGAGTTCCGAAGCATTTTTAAACTTCAGCGGAATTCTGAGAACAATGGAAGAGTTCCGAAGCATTTTTAAACGTCAGCGGAATTCCGAGAACAATGGAAGAGTTCCGAAGCATTTTTAAACTTCAGCGGAATTCCGAGAACAGTGGAAGAGTTCCGAAGCATTTTTAAATGTCAGCGGAATGCCGAGAACAATGGAAGAGTTCCGACGCATTTTTAAACGTCAGCGGAATTCCGAGAACAATGGAAGAGATCTGAAGCATTTTTAAACTTCAGCGGAATTTTGAGAACAATGGAAGAGTTCCGAAGCATTTTTAAACGTCAGCGGAATTCTGAGAACAATGGAAGAGTTCCGAAGCATTTTTAAACTACAGCGGAATTCCTAGAACAATGGAAGAGTACTGATGCATTTTTAAACTTCAGCGGAATTTCTAGAACAATGGAAGAGTTCCGAAGCATTTTAAAATTTCAGCTGAATTCCGAGAACAGTGGAAGAGTTCCGAAGCATTTTTAAACTTTAGCAGAATTCCGAGAACAATGGAGGCGTACCGAAGCATTTTTAAACGTCAGCGGAATTCTCAGAACAATGGAAGTGTTCCGAAGCATTTTTAAACGTCAGCGGAATTCCGAGAACATTGGAAGAGTTCCGAAGCATTTTTAAACTTCAGCAGAATTCCGAGAACAATGGAGGCATTACGAAGCATTTTTAAACGTCAGCGGAATTCTGAGAACAATGGAAGAGTTCCGAAGCATTTTAAACTTCAGCAGAATTCCGAGAACAATGGAGGCGTTTCGAAGCATTTTTAAACGTCAGCAGAATTCTCAGAACATTGGAAGAGTTCCGAAGCATTTTTAAACTTCAGCGGAATTCCGAGAACAATGGAAGACATCTGAAGCATTTTTAAACTTCTGCGGAATTCCGAGAACAATGGAAGAGTTCCGAAGCATTTTTAAACGTCAGCGGAATTCCGAGAACAATGGAAGAGTTCCGAAGCATTTTTAAACTTCAGCGGAATTCCGAGAACAATGGAAGAGTTCCGAAGCATTTTTAAATGTCAGCGGAATGCCGAGAACAATGGAAGAGTTCCGACGCATTTTTAAACGTCAGCGGAATTCCGAGAACAATGGAAGAGATCTGAAGCATTTTTAAACTTCAGCGGAATTTTGAGAACAATGGAAGAGTTCCGAAGCATTTTTAAACGTCAGCGGAATTCTGAGAACAATGGAAGAGTTCCAAAGCATTTTTAATCTTCAGCGGAATTCCGAGAACAATGGAACAGTTCCGAAGCATTTTTAACTTCAGCAGAATTCCGAGAACAATGGAAGAGTTCCGAAGCATTTTTAAACTTCAGCGGAATTCCGAGAAAAATGGAAGAGTTGCGAAGCATTTTTAATTTCAGCGGAATGCCGAGAACAATGGAAGAGTTCCGACGCATTTTTAAAGGTCAGCGGAATTCCGAGAACAATGTAAGAGATCTGAAGCATTTTTAAACTTCAGCAGAATTTCGAGAGCAATGGAAGAGTTCCGAAGCATTTTTAAACATCTGCGGAATTCTGAGAACAATGGAAGAGTTCCGAAGCATTTTTAAACTTCAGCAGAATTCCGAGAACAATGGAAGAGTTCCGAAGCATTTTTAAACTTCAGCGGAATTCCGAGAAAGATGGAAGTGTTCCGAAGCATTTTTAAACTTCAGCAGAATTCCGAGAACAATGGAAGAGTTCCGAAGCATTTTTAAACTTCTGCGGAATTCCGAGAAAAATGGAAGAGTTCCGAAGCATTTTTAAACTTCAGCGGAATTCCGAGAACAATGGAAGAGTTCCGAAGCATTTTTAAATGTCAGCAGTATGCCGAGAACAATGGAAGAGTTCCGACGCATTTTTAAACGTCAGCGGAATTCCGAGAACAATGGAAGAGATCTGAAGCATTTTTAAACTTCAGCGGAATTTTGAGAACAATGGAAGAGTTCCGAAGCATTTTTAAACGTCAGCGGAATTCTGAGAACAATGGAAGAGTTCCGAAGCATTTTTAATCTTCAGCGGAATTCCGAGAACAATGGAAGAGTTCCGAAGCATTTTTAAACATCAGCGGAATTCCGAGAACATAGGAAGAGTTCCGATGCATTTTTGATCTTCAGCGGAATTCCGAGAACAATGGAAGAGTTCCGAAGCATTTTTAAACGTCAGCAGAATGCCGAGAACAGTGGAAGAGTTCCGACGCATTTTTAAATGTCAGCGGAATTCCGAGAACAATGGAAGCGATCTGAAGCATTTTTAAACTTCAGCGGAATTTCGAGAACAATGGAAGAGTTCCGAAGCATTTTTAAACGTCAGCGTAATTCTGAGAACAATGGAAGAGTTCCGAAGCATTTTTAATCTTCAGCGGAATTCCGAGAACAATGGAACAGTTCCGAAGCATTTTTAAACTTCAGCAGAATTCCGAGAACAATGGAAGAGTTCCGAAGCATTTTTAACTTCAGCAGAATTCCGAGAACAATGGAAGAGTTCAGAAGTATTTTTAAACGTCAGCGGAATGCCGAGAACAATGGAAGAGTTCCGAAGCATTTTTAAACATCAGCGGAATTCCGAGAACAATGGAAGAGTTCTGAAGCATTTTTAAACTTCAGCGGAATTTCGAGAACAATGGAAGAGTTCCGACGCATTTTTAAACGTCAGCGGAATTCTGAGAACAATGGAGGCGTTCCAAAGCATTTTTAAACGTCAGCAGAATTCTCAGAACATTGGAAGAGTTGCGAAGCATTTTTAACTTCAGCGGAATGCCGAGAACAATGGAAGAGTTCCGACGCATTTTTAAAGGTCAGCGGAATTCCGAGAACAATGTAAGGGATCTGAAGCATTTTTAAACTTCAGCGGAATTTCGAGAGCAATGGAAGAGTTCCGAAGCATTTTTAAACATCTGCGGAATTCTGAGAACAATGGAAGAGTTCCGAAGCATTTTTAAACTTCAGCAGAATTCCGAGAAAAATGGAAGAGTTCCGAAGCATTTTTAAACTTCAGCGGAATTCCGAGAAAAATGGAAGAGTTGCGAAGCATTTTTAATTTCAGCGGAATGCCGAGAACAATGGAAGAGTTCCGACGCATTTTTAAAGGTCAGCGGAATTCCGAGAACAATGTAAGAGATCTGAAGCATTTTTAAACTTCAGCAGAATTTCGAGAGCAATGGAAGAGTTCCGAAGCATTTTTAAACATCTGCGGAATTCTGAGAACAATGGAAGAGTTCCGAAGCATTTTTAAACTTCAGCAGAATTCCGAGAACAATGGAAGAGTTCCGAAGCATTTTTAAACTTCAGCGGAATTCCGAGAAAGATGGAAGTGTTCCGAAGCATTTTTAAACTTCAGCAGAATTCCGAGAACAATGGAAGAGTTCCGAAGCATTTTTAAACTTCTGCGGAATTCCGAGAAAAATGGAAGAGTTCCGAAGCATTTTTAAACTTCAGCGGAATTCCGAGAACAATGGAAGAGTTCCGAAGCATTTTTAAATGTCAGCAGTATGCCGAGAACAATGGAAGAGTTCCGACGCATTTTTAAACGTCAGCGGAATTCCGAGAACAATGGAAGAGATCTGAAGCATTTTTAAACTTCAGCGGAATTTTGAGAACAATGGAAGAGTTCCGAAGCATTTTTAAACGTCAGCGGAATTCTGAGACCAATGGAAGAGTTCCGAAGCATTTTTAATCTTCATCGGAATTCCGAGAACAATGGAAGAGTTCCGAAGCATTTTTAAACATCAGCGGAATTCCGAGAACATAGGAAGAGTTCCGATGCATTTTTGATCTTCAGCGGAATTCCGAGAACAATGGAAGAGTTCCGAAGCATTTTTAAACGTCAGCAGAATGCCGAGAACAGTGGAAGAGTTCCGACGCATTTTTAAATATCAGCGGAATTCCGAGAACAATGGAAGCGATCTGAAGCATTTTTAAACTTCAGCGGAATTTCGAGAACAATGGAAGAGTTCCGAAGCATTTTTAAACGTCAGCGTAATTCTGAGAACAATGGAAGAGTTCCGAAGCATTTTTAATCTTCAGCGGAATTCCGAGAACAATGGAACAGTTCCGAAGCATTTTTAACTTCAGCAGAATTCCGAGAACAATGGAAGAGTTCCGAAGCATTTTTAAACTTCAGCAGAATTCCGAGAACAATGGAAGAGTTCCGAAGCATTTTTAACTTCAGCAGAATTCCGAGAACAATGGAAGAGTTCAGAAGTATTTTTAAACGTCAGCGGAATGCCGAGAACAATGGAAGAGTTCCGAAGCATTTTTAAACATCAGCGGAATTCCGAGAACAATGGAAGAGTTCTGAAGCATTTTTAAACTTCAGCGGAATTTCGAGAACAATGGAAGAGTTCCGACGCATTTTTAAACGTCAGCGGAATTCTGAGAACAATGGAGGCGTTCCAAAGCATTTTTAAACGTCAGCAGAATTCTCAGAACATTGGAAGAGTTGCGAAGCATTTTTAACTTCAGCGGAATGCCGAGAACAATGGAAGAGTTCCGACGCATTTTTAAAGGTCAGCGGAATTCCGAGAACAATGTAAGGGATCTGAAGCATTTTTAAACTTCAGCGGAATTTCGAGAGCAATGGAAGAGTTCCGAAGCATTTTTAAACATCTGCGGAATTCTGAGAACAATGGAA
Organism: Phyllobates terribilis; assembly: GCF_046119375.1. NCBI lineage: Eukaryota > Metazoa > Chordata > Amphibia > Anura > Dendrobatidae > Phyllobates > Phyllobates terribilis. Next base: position 635,221,802 of record NW_027362762.1, read on the forward strand.
GAGTTCCGAAGCATTTTTAAACTTCAGCAGAATTCCGAGAAAAATGGAAGAGTTCCGAAGCATTTTTAAACTTCAGCGGAATTCCGAGAAAAATGGAAGTGTTCCGAAGCATTTTTAAACTTCAGCAGAATTCCGAGAACAATGGAAGAGTTCCGAAGCATTTTTAAACTTCTGCGGAATTCCGAGAAAAATGGAAGAGTTCCGAAGCATTTTTAAACTTCAGCGGAATTCCGAGAACAATGGAAGAGTTCCGAAGCATTTTTAAACGTCAGCAGTATGCCGAGAACAATGGAAGAGTTCCGACGCATTTTTAAACGTCAGCGGAATTCCGAGAACAATGGAAGAGATCTGAAGCATTTTTAAACTTCAGCGGAATTTTGAGAAAAATGGAAGAGTTCCAAAGCATTTTTAAAAGTCACCGGAATTCTGAGAACAATGGAAGAGTTCCGAATCATTTTTAATCTTCAGCGGAATTCCGAGAACAATGGAACAGTTCCGAAGCATTTTTAAACTTCAGCGGAATTCCGAGAACAATGGAACAGTTCCGAAGCATTTTTAAACTTCAGCGGAATTCCGAGAACAATGGAAGAGTTCCGAAGCATTTTTAAACGTCAGCGGAATTCTGAGAACAATGGAGGCGTTCCGAAGCATTTTTAAATGTCAGCAGAATTCTCAGAACATTGGAAGAGTTCCGAAGCATTTTTAAACTTCAGCGGAATTCCGAGAAAAATGGAAGAGTTCCGAAGCATTTTTAAACTTCAGCGGAATTCTGAGAACAATGGAAGAGTTCCGAAGCATTTTTAAACGTCAGCGGAATTCCGAGAACAATGGAAGAGTTCCGAAGCATTTTTAAACTTCAGCGGAATTCCGAGAACAGTGGAAGAGTTCCGAAGCATTTTTAAATGTCAGCGGAATGCCGAGAACAATGGAAGAGTTCCGACGCATTTTTAAACGTCAGCGGAATTCCAAGAACAATGGAAGAGATCTGAAGCATTTTTAAACTTCAGCGGAATTTTGAGAACAATGGAAGAGTTCCGAAGCATTTTTAAACGTCAGCGGAATTCTGAGAACAATGGAAGAGTTCCGAAGCATTTTTAAACTACAGCGGAATTCCTAGAACAATGGAAGAGTACTGATGCATTTTTAAACTTCAGCGGAATTTCTAGAACAATGGAAGAGTTCCGAAGCATTTTAAAATTTCAGCTGAATTCCGAGAACAGTGGAAGAGTTCCGAAGCATTTTTAAACTTTAGCAGAATTCCGAGAACAATGGAGGCGTACCGAAGCATTTTTAAACGTCAGCGGAATTCTCAGAACAATGGAAGTGTTCCGAAGCATTTTTAAACGTCAGCGGAATTCCGAGAACATTGGAAGAGTTCCGAAGCATTTTTAAACTTCAGCAGAATTCCGAGAACAATGGAGGCATTACGAAGCATTTTTAAACGTCAGCGGAATTCTGAGAACAATGGAAGAGTTCCGAAGCATTTTAAACTTCAGAAGAATTCCGAGAACAATGGAGGCGTTTCGAAGCATTTTTAAACGTCAGCAGAATTCTCAGAACATTGGAAGAGTTCCGAAGCATTTTTAAACTTCAGCGGAATTCCGAGAACAATGGAAGACATCTGAAGCATTTTTAAACTTCTGCGGAATTCCGAGAACATAGGAAGAGTTCCGATGCATTTTTAAATGTCAGCGGAATGCCGAGAACAATGGAAGAGTTCCGACGCATTTTTAAACGTCAGCGGAATTCCGAGAACAATGGAAGAGATCTGAAGCATTTTTAAACTTCAGCGGAATTTTGAGAACAATGGAAGAGTTCCGAAGCATTTTTAAACGTCAGCGGAATTCTGAGAACAATGGAAGAGTTCCAAAGCATTTTTAATCTTCAGCGGAATTCCGAGAACAATGGAACAGTTCCGAAGCATTTTTAACTTCAGCAGAATTCCGAGAACAATGGAAGAGTTCCGAAGCATTTTTAAACTTCAGCGGAATTCCGAGAAAAATGGAAGAGTTGCGAAGCATTTTTAATTTCAGCGGAATGCCGAGAACAATGGAAGAGTTCCGACGCATTTTTAAAGGTCAGCGGAATTCCGAGAACAATGTAAGAGATCTGAAGCATTTTTAAACTTCAGCAGAATTTCGAGAGCAATGGAAGAGTTCCGAAGCATTTTTAAACATCTGCGGAATTCTGAGAACAATGGAAGAGTTCCGAAGCATTTTTAAACTTCAGCAGAATTCCGAGAACAATGGAAGAGTTCCGAAGCATTTTTAAACTTCAGCGGAATTCCGAGAAAGATGGAAGTGTTCCGAAGCATTTTTAAACTTCAGCAGAATTCCGAGAACAATGGAAGAGTTCCGAAGCATTTTTAAACTTCTGCGGAATTCCGAGAAAAATGGAAGAGTTCCGAAGCATTTTTAAACTTCAGCGGAATTCCGAGAACAATGGAAGAGTTCCGAAGCATTTTTAAATGTCAGCAGTATGCCGAGAACAATGGAAGAGTTCCGACGCATTTTTAAACGTCAGCGGAATTCCGAGAACAATGGAAGAGATCTGAAGCATTTTTAAACTTCAGCGGAATTTTGAGAACAATGGAAGAGTTCCGAAGCATTTTTAAACGTCAGCGGAATTCTGAGAACAATGGAAGAGTTCCGAAGCATTTTTAATCTTCAGCGGAATTCCGAGAACAATGGAAGAGTTCCGAAGCATTTTTAAACATCAGCGGAATTCCGAGAACATAGGAAGAGTTCCGATGCATTTTTGATCTTCAGCGGAATTCCGAGAACAATGGAAGAGTTCCGAAGCATTTTTAAACGTCAGCAGAATGCCGAGAACAGTGGAAGAGTTCCGACGCATTTTTAAATGTCAGCGGAATTCCGAGAACAATGGAAGCGATCTGAAGCATTTTTAAACTTCAGCGGAATTTCGAGAACAATGGAAGAGTTCCGAAGCATTTTTAAACGTCAGCGTAATTCTGAGAACAATGGAAGAGTTCCGAAGCATTTTTAATCTTCAGCGGAATTCCGAGAACAATGGAACAGTTCCGAAGCATTTTTAACTTCAGCAGAATTCCGAGAACAATGGAAGAGTTCCGAAGCATTTTTAAACTTCAGCAGAATTCCGAGAACAATGGAAGAGTTCCGAAGCATTTTTAACTTCAGCAGAATTCCGAGAACAATGGAAGAGTTCAGAAGTATTTTTAAACGTCAGCGGAATGCCGAGAACAATGGAAGAGTTCCGAAGCATTTTTAAACATCAGCGGAATTCCGAGAACAATGGAAGAGTTCTGAAGCATTTTTAAACTTCAGCGGAATTTCGAGAACAATGGAAGAGTTCCGACGCATTTTTAAACGTCAGCGGAATTCTGAGAACAATGGAGGCGTTCCAAAGCATTTTTAAACGTCAGCAGAATTCTCAGAACATTGGAAGAGTTGCGAAGCATTTTTAACTTCAGCGGAATGCCGAGAACAATGGAAGAGTTCCGACGCATTTTTAAAGGTCAGCGGAATTCCGAGAACAATGTAAGGGATCTGAAGCATTTTTAAACTTCAGCGGAATTTCGAGAGCAATGGAAGAGTTCCGAAGCATTTTTAAACATCTGCGGAATTCTGAGAACAATGGAAGAGTTCCGAAGCATTTTTAAACTTCAGCAGAATTCCGAGAAAAATGGAAGAGTTCCGAAGCATTTTTAAACTTCAGCGGAATTCCGAGAAAAATGGAAGTGTTCCGAAGCATTTTTAAACTTCAGCAGAATTCCGAGAACAATGGAAGAGTTCCGAAGCATTTTTAAACTTCTGCGGAATTCCGAGAAAAATGGAAGAGTTCCGAAGCATTTTTAAACTTCAGCGGAATTCCGAGAACAATGGAAGAGTTCCGAAGCATTTTTAAACGTCAGCAGTATGCCGAGAACAATGGAAGAGTTCCGACGCATTTTTAAACGTCAGCGGAATTCCGAGAACAATGGAAGAGATCTGAAGCATTTTTAAACTTCAGCGGAATTTTGAGAAAAATGGAAGAGTTCCAAAGCATTTTTAAAAGTCTCCGGAATTCTGAGAACAATGGAAGAGTTCCGAATCATTTTTAATCTTCAGCGGAATTCCGAGAACAATGGAACAGTTCCGAAGCATTTTTAAACTTCAGCGGAATTCCGAGAACAATGGAACAGTTCCGAAGCATTTTTAAACTTCAGCGGAATTCCGAGAACAATGGAAGAGTTCCGAAGCATTTTTAAACGTCAGCGGAATTCTGAGAACAATGGAGGCGTTCCGAAGCATTTTTAAATGTCAGCAGAATTCTCAGAACATTGGAAGAGTTCCGAAGCATTTTTAAACTTCAGCGGAATTCCGAGAAAAATGGAAGAGTTCCGAAGCATTTTTAAACTTCAGCGGAATTCTGAGAACAATGGAAGAGTTCCGAAGCATTTTTAAACGTCAGCGGAATTCCGAGAACAATGGAAGAGATCTGAAGCATTTTTAAACTTCAGCGGAATTTTGAGAACAATGGAAGAGTTCCGAAGCATTTTTAAACGTCAGCGGAATTCTGAGAACAATGGAAGAGTTCCAAAGCATTTTTAATCTTCAGCGGAATTCCGAGAACAATGGAACAGTTCCGAAGCATTTTTAACTTCAGCAGAATTCCGAGAACAATGGAAGAGTTCCGAAGCATTTTTAAACTTCAGCGGAATTCCGAGAAAAATGGAAGAGTTGCGAAGCATTTTTAATTTCAGCGGAATGCCGAGAACAATGGAAGAGTTCTGACGCATTTTTAAAGGTCAGCGGAATTCCGAGAACAATGTAAGAGATCTGAAGCATTTTTAAACTTCAGCAGAATTTCGAGAGCAATGGAAGAGTTCCGAAGCATTTTTAAACATCTGCGGAATTCTGAGAACAATGGAAGAGTTCCGAAGCATTTTTAAACTTCAGCAGAATTCCGAGAACAATGGAAGAGTTCCGAAGCATTTTTAAACTTCAGCGGAATTCCGAGAAAGATGGAAGTGTTCCGAAGCATTTTTAAACTTCAGCAGAATTCCGAGAACAATGGAAGAGTTCCGAAGCATTTTTAAACTTCTGCGGAATTCCGAGAAAAATGGAAGAGTTCCGAAGCATTTTTAAACTTCAGCGGAATTCCGAGAACAATGGAAGAGTTCCGAAGCATTTTTAAATGTCAGCAGTATGCCGAGAACAATGGAAGAGTTCCGACGCATTTTTAAACGTCAGCGGAATTCCGAGAACAATGGAAGAGATCTGAAGCATTTTTAAACTTCAGCGGAATTTTGAGAACAATGGAAGAGTTCCGAAGCATTTTTAAACGTCAGCGGAATTCTGAGAACAATGGAAGAGTTCCGAAGCATTTTTAATCTTCAGCGGAATTCCGAGAACAATGGAAGAGTTCCGAAGCATTTTTAAACATCAGCGGAATTCCGAGAACATAGGAAGAGTTCCGATGCATTTTTGATCTTCAGCGGAATTCCGAGAACAATGGAAGAGTTCCGAAGCATTTTTAAACGTCAGCAGAATGCCGAGAACAGTGGAAGAGTTCCGACGCATTTTTAAATGTCAGCGGAATTCCGAGAACAATGGAAGCGATCTGAAGCATTTTTAAACTTCAGCGGAATTTCGAGAACAATGGAAGAGTTCCGAAGCATTTTTAAACGTCAGCGTAATTCTGAGAACAATGGAAGAGTTCCGAAGCATTTTTAATCTTCAGCGGAATTCCGAGAACAATGGAACAGTTCCGAAGCATTTTTAACTTCAGCAGAATTCCGAGAACAATGGAAGAGTTCCGAAGCATTTTTAAACTTCAGCAGAATTCCGAGAACAATGGAAGAGTTCCGAAGCATTTTTAACTTCAGCAGAATTCCGAGAACAATGGAAGAGTTCAGAAGTATTTTTAAACGTCAGCGGAATGCCGAGAACAATGGAAGAGTTCCGAAGCATTTTTAAACATCAGCGGAATTCCGAGAACAATGGAAGAGTTCTGAAGCATTTTTAAACTTCAGCGGAATTTCGAGAACAATGGAAGAGTTCCGACGCATTTTTAAACGTCAGCGGAATTCTGAGAACAATGGAGGCGTTCCAAAGCATTTTTAAACGTCAGCAGAATTCTCAGAACATTGGAAGAGTTGCGAAGCATTTTTAACTTCAGCGGAATGCCGAGAACAATGGAAGAGTTCCGACGCATTTTTAAAGGTCAGCGGAATTCCGAGAACAATGTAAGGGATCTGAAGCATTTTTAAACTTCAGCGGAATTTCGAGAGCAATGGAAGAGTTCCGAAGCATTTTTAAACATCTGCGGAATTCTGAGAACAATGGAAGAGTTCCGAAGCATTTTTAAACTTCAGCAGAATTCCGAGAAAAATGGAAGAGTTCCGAAGCATTTTTAAACTTCAGCGGAATTCCGAGAAAAATGGAAGTGTTCCGAAGCATTTTTAAACTTCAGCAGAATTCCGAGAACAATGGAAGAGTTCCGAAGCATTTTTAAACTTCTGCGGAATTCCGAGAAAAATGGAAGAGTTCCGAAGCATTTTTAAACTTCAGCGGAATTCCGAGAACAATGGAAGAGTTCCGAAGCATTTTTAAACGTCAGCAGTATGCCGAGAACAATGGAAGAGTTCCGACGCATTTTTAAACGTCAGCGGAATTCCGAGAACAATGGAAGAGATCTGAAGCATTTTTAAACTTCAGCGGAATTTTGAGAAAAATGGAAGAGTTCCAAAGCATTTTTAAAAGTCTCCGGAATTCTGAGAACAATGGAAGAGTTCCGAATCATTTTTAATCTTCAGCGGAATTCCGAGAACAATGGAACAGTTCCGAAGCATTTTTAAACTTCAGCGGAATTCCGAGAACAATGGAACAGTTCCGAAGCATTTTTAAACTTCAGCGGAATTCCGAGAACAATGGAAGAGTTCCGAAGCATTTTTAAACGTCAGCGGAATTCTGAGAACAATGGAGGCGTTCCGAAGCATTTTTAAATGTCAGCAGAATTCTCAGAACATTGGAAGAGTTCCGAAGCATTTTTAAACTTCAGCGGAATTCCGAGAAAAATGGAAGAGTTCCGAAGCATTTTTAAACTTCAGCGGAATTCTGAGAACAATGGAAGAGTTCCGAAGCATTTTTAAACGTCAGCGGAATTCCGAGAACAATGGAAGAGTTCCGAAGCATTTTTAAACTTCAGCGGAATTCCGAGAACAGTGGAAGAGTTCCGAAGCATTTTTAAATGTCAGCGGAATGCCGAGAACAATGGAAGAGTTCCGACGCATTTTTAAACGTCAGCGGAATTCCGAGAACAATGGAAGAGATCTGAAGCATTTTTAAACTTCAGCGGAATTTTGAGAACAATGGAAGAGTTCCGAAGCATTTTTAAACGTCAGCGGAATTCTGAGAACAATGGAAGAGTTCCGAAGCATTTTTAAACTACAGCGGAATTCCTAGAACAATGGAAGAGTACTGATGCATTTTTAAACTTCAGCGGAATTTCTAGAACAATGGAAGAGTTCCGAAGCATTTTAAAATTTCAGCTGAATTCCGAGAACAGTGGAAGAGTTCCGAAGCATTTTTAAACTTTAGCAGAATTCCGAGAACAATGGAGGCGTACCGAAGCATTTTTAAACGTCAGCGGAATTCTCAGAACAATGGAAGTGTTCCGAAGCATTTTTAAACGTCAGCGGAATTCCGAGAACATTGGAAGAGTTCCGAAGCATTTTTAAACTTCAGCAGAATTCCGAGAACAATGGAGGCATTACGAAGCATTTTTAAACGTCAGCGGAATTCTGAGAACAATGGAAGAGTTCCGAAGCATTTTAAACTTCAGAAGAATTCCGAGAACAATGGAGGCGTTTCGAAGCATTTTTAAACGTCAGCAGAATTCTCAGAACATTGGAAGAGTTCCGAAGCATTTTTAAACTTCAGCGGAATTCCGAGAACAATGGAAGACATCTGAAGCATTTTTAAACTTCTGCGGAATTCCGAGAACATAGGAAGAGTTCCGATGCATTTTTAAATGTCAGCGGAATGCCGAGAACAATGGAAGAGTTCCGACGCATTTTTAAACGTCAGCGGAATTCCGAGAACAATGGAAGAGATCTGAAGCATTTTTAAACTTCAGCGGAATTTTGAGAACAATGGAAGAGTTCCGAAGCATTTTTAAACGTCAGCGGAATTCTGAGAACAATGGAAGAGTTCCAAAGCATTTTTAATCTTCAGCGGAATTCCGAGAACAATGGAACAGTTCCGAAGCATTTTTAACTTCAGCAGAATTCCGAGAACAATGGAAGAGTTCCGAAGCATTTTTAAACTTCAGCGGAATTCCGAGAAAAATGGAAGAGTTGCGAAGCATTTTTAATTTCAGCGGAATGCCGAGAACAATGGAAGAGTTCCGACGCATTTTTAAAGGTCAGCGGAATTCCGAGAACAATGTAAGAGATCTGAAGCATTTTTAAACTTCAGCAGAATTTCGAGAGCAATGGAAGAGTTCCGAAGCATTTTTAAACATCTGCGGAATTCTGAGAACAATGGAAGAGTTCCGAAGCATTTTTAAACTTCAGCAGAATTCCGAGAACAATGGAAGAGTTCCGAAGCATTTTTAAACTTCAGCGGAATTCCGAGAAAGATGGAAGTGTTCCGAAGCATTTTTAAACTTCAGCAGAATTCCGAGAACAATGGAAGAGTTCCGAAGCATTTTTAAACTTCTGCGGAATTCCGAGAAAAATGGAAGAGTTCCGAAGCATTTTTAAACTTCAGCGGAATTCCGAGAACAATGGAAGAGTTCCGAAGCATTTTTAAATGTCAGCAGTATGCCGAGAACAATGGAAGAGTTCCGACGCATTTTTAAACGTCAGCGGAATTCCGAGAACAATGGAAGAGATCTGAAGCATTTTTAAACTTCAGCGGAATTTTGAGAACAATGGAAGAGTTCCGAAGCATTTTTAAACGTCAGCGGAATTCTGAGAATAATGGAAGAGTTCCGAAGCATTTTTAATCTTCAGCGGAATTCCGAGAACAATGGAAGAGTTCCGAAGCATTTTTAAACATCAGCGGAATTCCGAGAACATAGGAAGAGTTCCGATGCATTTTTGATCTTCAGCGGAATTCCGAGAACAATGGAAGAGTTCCGAAGCATTTTTAAACGTCAGCAGAATGCCGAGAACAGTGGAAGAGTTCCGACGCATTTTTAAATGTCAGCGGAATTCCGAGAACAATGGAAGCGATCTGAAGCATTTTTAAACTTCAGCGGAATTTCGAGAACAATGGAAGAGTTCCGAAGCATTTTTAAACGTCAGCGTAATTCTGAGAACAATGGAACAGTTCCGAAGCATTTTTAACTTCAGCAGAATTCCGAGAACAATGGAAGAGTTCCGAAGCATTTTTAAACTTCAGCAGAATTCCGAGAACAATGGAAGAGTTCCGAAGCATTTTTAACTTCAGCAGAATTCCGAGAACAATGGAAGAGTTCAGAAGTATTTTTAAACGTCAGCGGAATGCCGAGAACAATGGAAGAGTTCCGAAGCATTTTTAAACATCAGCGGAATTCCGAGAACAATGGAAGAGTTCTGAAGCATTTTTAAACTTCAGCGGAATTTCGAGAACAATGGAAGAGTTCCGACGCATTTTTAAACGTCAGCGGAATTCTGAGAACAATGGAGGCGTTCCAAAGCATTTTTAAACGTCAGCAGAATTCTCAGAACATTGGAAGAGTTGCGAAGCATTTTTAACTTCAGCGGAATGCCGAGAACAATGGAAGAGTTCCGACGCATTTTTAAAGGTCAGCGGAATTCCGAGAACAATGTAAGGGATCTGAAGCATTTTTAAACTTCAGCGGAATTTCGAGAGCAATGGAAGAGTTCCGAAGCATTTTTAAACATCTGCGGAATTCTGAGAACAATGGAAGAGTTCCGAAGCATTTTTAAACTTCAGCAGAATTCCGAGAAAAATGGAAGAGTTCCGAAGCATTTTTAAACTTCAGCGGAATTCCGAGAAAAATGGAAGTGTTCCGAAGCATTTTTAAACTTCAGCAGAATTCCGAGAACAATGGAAGAGTTCCGAAGCATTTTTAAACTTCTGCGGAATTCCGAGAAAAATGGAAGAGTTCCGAAGCATTTTTAAACTTCAGCGGAATTCCGAGAACAATGGAAGAGTTCCGAAGCATTTTTAAACGTCAGCAGTATGCCGAGAACAATGGAAGAGTTCCGACGCATTTTTAAACGTCAGCGGAATTCCGAGAACAATGGAAGAGATCTGAAGCATTTTTAAACTTCAGCGGAATTTTGAGAAAAATGGAAGAGTTCCAAAGCATTTTTAAAAGTCACCGGAATTCTGAGAACAATGGAAGAGTTCCGAATCATTTTTAATCTTCAGCGGAATTCCGAGAACAATGGAACAGTTCCGAAGCATTTTTAAACTTCAGCGGAATTCCGAGAACAATGGAACAGTTCCGAAGCATTTTTAAACTTCAGCGGAATTCCGAGAACAATGGAAGAGTTCCGAAGCATTTTTAAACATCAGCGGAATTCCGAGAACATAGGAAGAGTTCCGATGCATTTTTGATCTTCAGCGGAATTCCGAGAATAATGGAAGAGTTCCGAAGCATTTTTAAACGTCAGCAGAATGCCGAGAACAATGGAAGAGTTCTGACGCATTTTTAAATGTCAGCGGAATTCCGAGAACAATGGAAGCGATCTGAAGCATTTTTAAACTTCAGCGGAATTTCGAGAACAATGGAAGAGTCCCGAAGCATTTTTAAACGTCAGCGTAATTCTGAGAACAATTGAAGAGTTCCGAAGCATTTTTAATCTTCAGCGGAATTCCGAGAACAATGGAACAGTTCCGAAGCATTTTTAACTTCAGCAGAATTCCGAGAACAATGGAAGAGTTCTGAAGCATTTTTAAACTTCAGCAGAATTCCGAGAACAATGGAAGAGTTCCGAAGTATTTTTAAACGTCATCGGAATGCCGAGAACAATGGAAGAGTTCCGACGCATTTTTAAAGGTCAGCGGAATTCCGAGAACAATGCAAGAGATCTGAAGCATTTTTAAACTTCAGCGGAATTTCGAGAGCAATGGAAGAGTTCCGAAGCATTTTTAAACATCTGCGGAATTCTGAGAAGAATGGAAGAGTTCCGAAGCATTTTTAACTTCAGCAGAATTCCGAGAACAATGGAAGAGTTCCGAAGTATTTTTAAACGTCAGCGGAATGCCGAGAACAATGGAAGAGTTCCGAAGCATTTTTAAACATCAGGGAATTCCGAGAACAATGGAAGAGTTCTGAAGCATTTTTAAACTTCAGCGGAATTTCGAGAACAATGGAAGAGTTCCGAAGCATTTTTAAACGTCAGCGGAATTCTGAGAACAATGGAGGCGTTCCGAAGCATTTTTAAACGTCAGCAGAATTCTCAGAACATTGGAAGAGTTCCGAAGCATTTTTAAACTTCAGCGGAATTCCGAGAAAAATGGAAGAGTTTCGAAGCATTTTTAAACTTCAGCGGAATTCTGAGAACAATGGAAGAGTTCCGAAGCATTTTTAAACGTCAGCGGAATTCCGAGAACAATGGAAGAGTTCCGAAGCATTTTTAAACTTCAGCGGAATTCCGAGAACAGTGGAAGAGTTCCGAAGCATTTTTAAATGTCAGCGGAATGCCGAGAACAATGGAAGAGTTCCGACGCATTTTTAAACGTCAGCGGAATTCCGAGAACAATGGAAGAGATCTGAAGCATTTTTAAACTTCAGCGGAATTTTGAGAACAATGGAAGAGTTCCGAAGCATTTTTAAACGTCAGCGGAATTCTGAGAACAATGGAAGAGTTCCGAAGCATTTTTAAACTACAGCGGAATTCCTAGAACAATGGAAGAGTACTGATGCATTTTTAAACTTCAGCGGAATTTCTAGAACAATGGAAGAGTTCCGAAGCATTTTAAAATTTCAGCTGAATTCCGAGAACAGTGGAAGAGTTCCGAAGCATTTTTAAACTTTAGCAGAATTCCGAGAACAATGGAGGCGTACCGAAGCATTTTTAAACGTCAGCGGAATTCTCAGAACAATGGAAGTGTTCCGAAGCATTTTTAAACGTCAGCGGAATTCCGAGAACATTGGAAGAGTTCCGAAGCATTTTTAAACTTCAGCAGAATTCCGAGAACAATGGAAGAGTTCCGAAGCATTTTAAACTTCAGCAGAATTCCGAGAACAATGGAGGCGTTTCGAAGCATTTTTAAACGTCAGCAGAATTCTCAGAACAATGGAAAAGCTCCGAAGCATTTTTAAACTTCAGCGGTATTCCGAGAACAATGGAAGACATCTGAAGCATTTTTAAACTTCAGAGGAATTTCGAGAACAATGGAAGAGTTCCGAAGCATTTTTAAACGTCAGCGGAATTCTGAGAACAATGGACGAGTTCCGAAGCATTTTTAAATGTCAGCGGAATGCCAAGAACAATGGAAGAGTTCCGACGCATTTTTAAACGTCAGCGGAATTCCGAGAACAATGGAAGAGATCTGAAGCATTTTTAAACTTCAGCGGAATTTTGAGAACAATGGAAGAGTTCCGAAGCATTTTTAAACGTCAGCGGAATTCTGAGAACTATGGAAGAGTTCTGAAGTATTTTTAATCTTCAGCGGAATTCCGAGAACAATGGAACAGTTCCGAAGCATTTTTAACTTCAGCAGAATTCCGAGAACAATGGAAGAGTTCCGAAGCATTATTAAACTTCAGCGGAATTCCGAGAAAAATGGAAGAGTTGCGAAGCATTTTTAACTTCAGCGGAATGCCGAGAACAATGGAAGAGTTCCGATGCATTTTTAAAGGTCAGCGGAATTCCGAGAACAATGTAAGAGATCTGAAGCATTTTTAAACTTCAGCGGAATTTCGAGAGCAATGGAAGAGTTCCGAAGCATTTTTAAACATCTGCGGAATTCCGAGAACAATGGAAGAGATCTGAAGCATTTTTAAACTTCAGCGGAATTTTGAGAAAAATGGAAGAGTTCCAAAGCATTTTTAAAAGTCACCGGAATTCTGAGAACAATGGAAGAGTTCCGAAGCATTTTTAAACGTCAGCAGTATGCCGAGAACAATGGAAGAGTTCCGACGCATTTTTAAACGTCAGCGGAATTCCGAGAACAATGGAAGAGATCTGAAGCATTTTTAAACTTCAGCGGAATTTTGAGAAAAATGGAAGAGTTCCAAAGCATTTTTAAAAGTCACCGGAATTCTGAGAACAATGGAAGAGTTCCGAAGCATTTTTAATCTTCAGCGGAATTCCGAGAACAATGGAACAGTTCCGAAGCATTTTTAAACTTCAGCGGAATTCCGAGAACAATGGAACAGTTCCGAAGCATTTTTAAACTTCAGCGGAATTCCGAGAACAATGGAAGAGTTCCGAAGCATTTTTAAACATCAGCGGAATTCCGAGAACATAGGAAGAGTTCCGATGCATTTTTGATCTTCAGCGGAATTCCGAGAATAATGGAAGAGTTCCGAAGCATTTTTAAACTTCAGCGGAATTTCGAGAACAATGGAAGCGATCTGAAGCATTTTTAAACTTCAGCGGAATTTCGAGAACAATGGAAGAGTCCCGAAGCATTTTTAAACGTCAGCGTAATTCTGAGAACAATTGAAGAGTTCCGAAGCATTTTTAATCTTCAGCGGAATTCCGAGAACAATGGAACAGTTCCGAAGCATTTTTAACTTCAGCAGAATTCCGAGAACAATGGAAGAGTTCTGAAGCATTTTTAAACTTCAGCAGAATTCCGAGAACAATGGAAGAGTTCCGAAGTATTTTTAAACGTCATCGGAATGCCGAGAACAATGGAAGAGTTCCGACGCATTTTTAAAGGTCAGCGGAATTCCGAGAACAATGTAAGAGATCTGAAGCATTTTTAAACTTCAGCGGAATTTCGAGAGCAATGGAAGAGTTCCGAAGCATTTTTAAACATCTGCGGAATTCTGAGAAGAATGGAAGAGTTCCGAAGCATTTTTAAACATCAGCGGAATTCCGAGAACAATGGAAGAGTTCTGAAGCATTTTTAAACTTCAGCGGAATTTCGAGAACAATGGAAGAGTTCCGAAGCATTTTTAAACGTCAGCGGAATTCTGAGAACAATGGAGGCGTTCCGAAGCATTTTTAAACGTCAGCAGAATTCTCAGAACATTGGAAGAGTTCCGAAGCATTTTTAAACTTCAGCAGAATTCCGAGAAAAATGGAAGAGTTCCGAAGCATTTTTAAACTTCAGCGGAATTCTGAGAACAATGGAGGCGTTCCAAAGCATTTTTAAACGTCAGCAGAATTCTCAGAACATTGGAAGAGTTGCGAAGCATTTTTAACTTCAGCGGAATGCCGAGAACAATGGAAGAGTTCCGACGCATTTTTAAACTTCAGCGGAATTCCGAGAAAAATGGAAGTGTTCCGAAGCATTTTTAAACTTCAGCAGAATTCCGAGAACAATGGACGAGTTCCGAAGCATTTTTAAACTTCTGCGGAATTCCGAGAAAAATGGAAGAGTTCCGAAGCATTTTTAAACTTCAGCGGAATTCCGAGAACAATGGAAGAGTTCCGAAGCATTTTTAAACGTCAGCAGTATGCCGAGAACAATGGAAGAGTTCCGACGCATTTTTAAACGTCAGCGGAATTCCGAGAACAATGGAAGAGATCTGAAGCATTTTTAAACTTCAGCGGAATTTTGAGAAAAATGGAAGAGTTCCAAAGCATTTTTAAAAGTCACCGGAATTCTGAGAACAATGGAAGAGTTCCGAATCATTTTTAATCTTCAGCGGAATTCCGAGAACAATGGAACAGTTCCGAAGCATTTTTAAACTTCAGCGGAATTACGAGAACAATGGAACAGTTCCGAAACATTTTTAAACTTCAGCGGAATTCCGAGAACAATGGAAGAGTTCCGAAGCATTTTTAAACATCAGCGGAATTCCGAGAACATAGGAAGAGTTCCGATGCATTTTTGATCTTCAGCGGAATTCCGAGAATAATGGAAGAGTTCCGAAGCATTTTTAAACGTCAGCAGAATGCCGAGAACAATGGAAGAGTTCTGACGCATTTTTAAATGTCAGCGGAATTCCGAGAACAATGGAAGCGATCTGAAGCATTTTTAAACTTCAGCGGAATTTCGAGAACAATGGAAGAGTCCCGAAGCATTTTTAAACGTCAGCGTAATTCTGAGAACAATTGAAGAGTTCCGAAGCATTTTTAATCTTCAGCGGAATTCCGAGAACAATGGAACAGTTCCGAAGCATTTTTAACTTCAGCAGAATTCCGAGAACAATGGAAGAGTTCTGAAGCATTTTTAAACTTCAGCAGAATTCCGAGAACAATGGAAGAGTTCCGAAGTATTTTTAAACGTCATCGGAATGCCGAGAACAATGGAAGAGTTCCGACGCATTTTTAAAGGTCAGCGGAATTCCGAGAACAATGTAAGAGATCTGAAGCATTTTTAAACTTCAGCGGAATTTCGAGAGCAATGGAAGAGTTCCGAAGTATTTTTAAACGTCAGCGGAATGCCGAGAACAATGGAAGAGTTCCGAAGCATTTTTAAACATCAGGGAATTCCGAGAACAATGGAAGAGTTCTGAAGCATTTTTAAACTTCAGCGGAATTTCGAGAACAATGGAAGAGTTCCGAAGCATTTTTAAACGTCAGCGGAATTCTGAGAACAATGCAGGCGTTCCGAAGCATTTTTAAATGTCAGCAGAATTCTCAGAACATTGGAAGAGTTCCGAAGCATTTTTAAACTTCAGCGGAATTCCGAGAAAAATGGAAGAGTTCCGAAGCATTTTTAAACTTCAGCGGAATTCTGAGAACAATGGAAGAGTTCCGAAGCATTTTTAAACGTCAGCGGAATTCCGAGAACAATGGAAGAGTTCCGAAGCATTTTTAAACTTCAGCGGAATTCCGAGAACAGTGGAAGAGTTCCGAAGCATTTTTAAATGTCAGCGGAATGCCGAGAACAATGGAAGAGTTCCGACGCATTTTTAAACGTCAGCGGAATTCCGAGAACAATGGAAGAGATCTGAAGCATTTTTAAACTTCAGCGGAATTTTGAGAACAATGGAAGAGTTCCGAAGCATTTTTAAACGTCAGCGGAATTCTGAGAACAAAGGAAGAGTTCCGAAGCATTTTTAAACTACAGCGGAATTCCTAGAACAATGGAAGAGTACTGATGCATTTTTAAACTTCAGCGGAATTTCTAGAACAATGGAAGAGTTCCGAAGCATTTTAAAATTTCAGCTGAATTCCGAGAACAGTGGAAGAGTTCCGAAGCATTTTTAAACTTTAGCAGAATTCCGAGAACAATGGAGGCGTACCGAAGCATTTTTAAACGTCAGCGGAATTCTCAGAACAATGGAAGTGTTCCGAAGCATTTTTAAACGTCAGCGGAATTCCGAGAACATTGGAAGAGTTCCGAAGCATTTTTAAACTTCAGCAGAATTCCGAGAACAATGGAGGCATTACGAAGCATTTTTAAACGTCAGCGGAATTCTGAGAACAATGGAAGAGTTCCGAAGCATTTTAAACTTCAGCAGAATTCCGAGAACAATGGAGGCGTTTCGAAGCATTTTTAAACGTCAGCAGAATTCTCAGAACATTGGAAGAGTTCCGAAGCATTTTTAAACTTCAGCGGAATTCCGAGAACAATGGAAGACATCTGAAGCATTTTTAAACTTCTGCGGAATTCCGAGAACAATGGAAGAGTTCCGAAGCATTTTTAAACGTCAGCGGAATTCCGAGAACAATGGAAGAGTTCCGAAGCATTTTTAAACTTCAGCGGAATTCCGAGAACAATGGAAGAGTTCCGAAGCATTTTTAAATGTCAGCGGAATGCCAAGAACAATGGAAGAGTTCCGACGCATTTTTAAACGTCAGCGGAATTCCGAGAACAATGGAAGAGATCTGAAGCATTTTTAAACTTCAGCGGAATTTTGAGAACAATGGAAGAGTTCCGAAGCATTTTTAAACGTCAGCGGAATTCTGAGAACAATGGAAGAGTTCCAAAGCATTTTTAATCTTCAGCGGAATTCCGAGAACAATGGAACAGTTCCGAAGCATTTTTAACTTCAGCAGAATTCCGAGAACAATGGAAGAGTTCCGAAGCATTTTTAAACGTCAGCAGTATGCCGAGAACAATGGAAGAGTTCCGACGCATTTTTAAACGTCAGCGGAATTCCGAGAACAATGGAAGAGATCTGAAGCATTTTTAAACTTCAGCGGAATTTTGAGAAAAATGGAAGAGTTCCGAAGCATTTTTAATCTTCAGCGGAATTCCGAGAACAATGGAACAGTTCCGAAGCATTTTTAAACTTCAGCGGAATTCCGAGAACAATGGAACAGTTCCGAAGCATTTTTAAACTTCAGCGGAATTCCGAGAACAATGGAAGAGTTCCGAAGCATTTTTAAACATCAGCGGAATTCCGAGAACATAGGAAGAGTTCCGATGCATTTTTGATCTTCAGCGGAATTCCGAGAATAATGGAAGAGTTCCGAAGCATTTTTAAACTTCAGCGGAATTTCGAGAACAATGGAAGCGATCTGAAGCATTTTTAAACTTCAGCGGAATTTCGAGAACAATGGAAGAGTCCCGAAGCATTTTTAAACGTCAGCGTAATTCTGAGAACAATTGAAGAGTTCCGAAGCATTTTTAATCTTCAGCGGAATTCCGAGAACAATGGAACAGTTCCGAAGCATTTTTAACTTCAGCAGAATTCCGAGAACAATGGAAGAGTTCTGAAGCATTTTTAAACTTCAGCAGAATTCCGAGAACAATGGAAGAGTTCCGAAGTATTTTTAAACGTCATCGGAATGCCGAGAACAATGGAAGAGTTCCGACGCATTTTTAAAGGTCAGCGGAATTCCGAGAACAATGGAAGCGATCTGAAGCATTTTTAAACTTCAGCGGAATTTCGAGAACAATGGAAGAGTTCCGAAGCATTTTTAAACATCTGCGGAATTCTGAGAAGAATGGAAGAGTTCCGAAGCATTTTTAAACATCAGCGGAATTCCGAGAACAATGGAAGAGTTCTGAAGCATTTTTAAACTTCAGCGGAATTTCGAGAACAATGGAAGAGTTCCGAAGCATTTTTAAACGTCAGCGGAATTCTGAGAACAATGGAGGCGTTCCGAAGCATTTTTAAACGTCAGCAGAATTCTCAGAACATTGGAAGAGTTCCGAAGCATTTTTAAACTTCAGCGGAATTCCGAGAAAAATGGAAGAGTTCCGAAGCATTTTTAAACTTCAGCGGAATTCTGAGAACAATGGAGGCGTTCCAAAGCATTTTTAAACGTCAGCAGAATTCTCAGAACATTGGAAGAGTTGCGAAGCATTTTTAACTTCAGCGGAATGCCGAGAACAATGGAAGAGTTCCGACGCATTTTTAAAGGTCAGCGGAATTCCGAGAACAATGTAAGGGATCTGAAGCATTTTTAAACTTCAGCGGAATTTCGAGAGCAATGGAAGAGTTCCGAAGCATTTTTAAACATCTGCGGAATTCTGAGAACAATGGAAGAGTTCCGAAGCATTTTTAAACTTCAGCAGAATTCCGAGAAAAATGGAAGAGTTCCGAAGCATTTTTAAACTTCAGCGGAATTCCGAGAAAAATGGAAGTGTTCCGAAGCATTTTTAAACTTCAGCAGAATTCCGAGAACAATGGACGAGTTCCGAAGCATTTTTAAACTTCTGCGGAATTCCGAGAAAAATGGAAGAGTTCCGAAGCATTTTTAAACTTCAGCGGAATTCCGAGAACAATGGAAGAGTTCCGAAGCATTTTTAAACGTCAGCAGTATGCCGAGAACAATGGAAGAGTTCCGACGCATTTTTAAACGTCAGCGGAATTCCGAGAACAATGGAAGAGATCTGAAGCATTTTTAAACTTCAGCGGAATTTTGAGAAAAATGGAAGAGTTCCAAAGCATTTTTAAAAGTCACCGGAATTCTGAGAACAATGGAAGAGTTCCGAATCATTTTTAATCTTCAGCGGAATTCCGAGAACAATGGAACAGTTCCGAAGCATTTTTAAACTTCAGCGGAATTACGAGAACAATGGAACAGTTCCGAAACATTTTTAAACTTCAGCGGAATTCCGAGAACAATGGAAGAGTTCCGAAGCATTTTTAAACATCAGCGGAATTCCGAGAACATAGGAAGAGTTCCGATGCATTTTTGATCTTCAGCGGAATTCCGAGAATAATGGAAGAGTTCCGAAGCATTTTTAAACGTCAGCAGAATGCCGAGAACAATGGAAGAGTTCTGACGCATTTTTAAATGTCAGCGGAATTCCGAGAACAATGGAAGCGATCTGAAGCATTTTTAAACTTCAGCGGAATTTCGAGAACAATGGAAGAGTCCCGAAGCATTTTTAAACGTCAGCGTAATTCTGAGAACAATTGAAGAGTTCCGAAGCATTTTTAATCTTCAGCGGAATTCCGAGAACAATGGAACAGTTCCGAAGCATTTTTAACTTCAGCAGAATTCCGAGAACAATGGAAGAGTTCTGAAGCATTTTTAAACTTCAGCAGAATTCCGAGAACAATGGAAGAGTTCCGAAGTATTTTTAAACGTCATCGGAATGCCGAGAACAATGGAAGAGTTCCGACGCATTTTTAAAGGTCAGCGGAATTCCGAGAACAATGTAAGAGATCTGAAGCATTTTTAAACTTCAGCGGAATTTCGAGAGCAATGGAAGAGTTCCGAAGCATTTTTAAACATCTGCGGAATTCTGAGAAGAATGGAAGAGTTCCGAAGCATTTTTAACTTCAGCAGAATTCCGAGAACAATGGAAGAGTTCCGAAGTATTTTTAAACGTCAGCGGAATGCCGAGAACAATGGAAGAGTTCCAAACATTTTTAAACATCAGGGAATTCCGAGAACAATGGAAGAGTTCTGAAGCATTTTTAAACTTCAGCGGAATTTCGAGAACAATGGAAGAGTTCCGAAGCATTTTTAAACGTCAGCGGAATTCTGAGAACAATGGAGGCGTTCCGAAGCATTTTTAAATGTCAGCAGAATTCTCAGAACATTGGAAGAGTTCCGAAGCATTTTTAAACTTCAGCGGAATTCCGAGAAAAATGGAAGAGTTCCGAAGCATTTTTAAACTTCAGCGGAATTCTGAGAACAATGGAAGAGTTCCGAAGCATTTTTAAACGTCAGCGGAATTCCGAGAACAATGGAAGAGTTCCGAAGCATTTTTAAACTTCAGCGGAATTCCGAGAACAGTGGAAGAGTTCCGAAGCATTTTTAAATGTCAGCGGAATGCCGAGAACAATGGAAGAGTTCCGACGCATTTTTAAACGTCAGCGGAATTCCGAGAACAATGGAAGAGATCTGAAGCATTTTTAAACTTCAGCGGAATTTTGAGAACAATGGAAGAGTTCCGAAGCATTTTTAAACGTCAGCGGAATTCTGAGAACAAAGGAAGAGTTCCGAAGCATTTTTAAACTACAGCGGAATTCCTAGAACAATGGAAGAGTACTGATGCATTTTTAAACTTCAGCGGAATTTCTAGAACAATGGAAGAGTTCCGAAGCATTTTA
Source organism: Phyllobates terribilis (assembly GCF_046119375.1). Classification (NCBI taxonomy): domain Eukaryota; kingdom Metazoa; phylum Chordata; class Amphibia; order Anura; family Dendrobatidae; genus Phyllobates; species Phyllobates terribilis. The sequence continues at coordinate 635,242,316 of NW_027362762.1, forward strand.
AAATTTCAGCTGAATTCCGAGAACAGTGGAAGAGTTCCGAAGCATTTTTAAACTTTAGCAGAATTCCGAGAACAATGGAGGCGTACCGAAGCATTTTTAAACGTCAGCGGAATTCTCAGAACAATGGAAGTGTTCCGAAGCATTTTTAAACGTCAGCGGAATTCCGAGAACATTGGAAGAGTTCCGAAGCATTTTTAAACTTCAGCAGAATTCCGAGAACAATGGAGGCATTACGAAGCATTTTTAAACGTCAGCGGAATTCTGAGAACAATGGAAGAGTTCCGAAGCATTTTAAACTTCAGCAGAATTCCGAGAACAATGGAGGCGTTTCGAAGCATTTTTAAACGTCAGCAGAATTCTCAGAACATTGGAAGAGTTCCGAAGCATTTTTAAACTTCAGCGGAATTCCGAGAACAATGGAAGACATCTGAAGCATTTTTAAACTTCTGCGGAATTCCGAGAACAATGGAAGAGTTCCGAAGCATTTTTAAACGTCAGCGGAATTCCGAGAACAATGGAAGAGTTCCGAAGCATTTTTAAACTTCAGCGGAATTCCGAGAACAATGGAAGAGTTCCGAAGCATTTTTAAATGTCAGCGGAATGCCAAGAACAATGGAAGAGTTCCGACGCATTTTTAAACGTCAGCGGAATTCCGAGAACAATGGAAGAGATCTGAAGCATTTTTAAACTTCAGCGGAATTTTGAGAACAATGGAAGAGTTCCGAAGCATTTTTAAACGTCAGCGGAATTCTGAGAACAATGGAAGAGTTCCAAAGCATTTTTAATCTTCAGCGGAATTCCGAGAACAATGGAACAGTTCCGAAGCATTTTTAACTTCAGCAGAATTCCGAGAACAATGGAAGAGTTGCGAAGCATTTTTAATTTCAGCGGAATGCCGAGAACAATGGAAGAGTTCCGACGCATTTTTAAAGGTCAGCGGAATTCCGAGAACAATGTAAGAGATCTGAAGCATTTTTAAACTTCAGCAGAATTTCGAGAGCAATGGAAGAGTTCCGAAGCATTTTTAAACATCTGCGGAATTCTGAGAACAATGGAAGAGTTCCGAAGCATTTTTAAACTTCAGCAGAATTCCGAGAACAATGGAGGAGTTCCGAAGCATTTTTAAACTTCAGCGGAATTCCGAGAAAGATGGAAGTGTTCCGAAGCATTTTTAAACTTCAGCAGAATTCCGAGAACAATGGAAGAGTTCCGAAGCATTTTTAAACTTCTGCGGAATTCCGAGAAAAATGGAAGAGTTCCGAAGCATTTTTAAACTTCAGCGGAATTCCGAGAACAATGGAAGAGTTCCGAAGCATTTTTAAATGTCAGCAGTATGCCGAGAACAATGGAAGAGTTCCGACGCATTTTTAAACGTCAGCGGAATTCCGAGAACAATGGAAGAGATCTGAAGCATTTTTAAACTTCAGCGGAATTTTGAGAACAATGGAAGAGTTCCGAAGCATTTTTAAACGTCAGCGGAATTCTGAGAACAATGGAAGAGTTCCGAAGCATTTTTAATCTTCAGCGGAATTCCGAGAACAATGGAAGAGTTCCGAAGCATTTTTAAACATCAGCGGAATTCCGAGAACATAGGAAGAGTTCCGATGCATTTTTGATCTTCAGCGGAATTCCGAGAACAATGGAAGAGTTCCGAAGCATTTTTAAACGTCAGCAGAATGCCGAGAACAGTGGAAGAGTTCCGACGCATTTTTAAATGTCAGCGGAATTCCGAGAACAATGGAAGCGATCTGAAGCATTTTTAAACTTCAGCGGAATTTCGAGAACAATGGAAGAGTTCCGAAGCATTTTTAAACGTCACCGTAATTCTGAGAACAATGGAAGAGTTCCGAAGCATTTTTAATCTTCAGCGGAATTCCGAGAACAATGGAACAGTTCCGAAGCATTTTTAACTTCAGCAGAATTCCGAGAACAATGGAAGAGTTCCGAAGCATTTTTAAACTTCAGCAGAATTCCGAGAACAATGGAAGAGTTCCGAAGCATTTTTAACTTCAGCAGAATTCCGAGAACAATGGAAGAGTTCAGAAGTATTTTTAAACGTCAGCGGAATGCCGAGAACAATGGAAGAGTTCCGAAGCATTTTTAAACATCAGCGGAATTCCGAGAACAATGGAAGAGTTCTGAAGCATTTTTAAACTTCAGCGGAATTTCGAGAACAATGGAAGAGTTCCGACGCATTTTTAAACGTCAGCGGAATTCTGAGAACAATGGAGGCGTTCCAAAGCATTTTTAAACGTCAGCAGAATTCTCAGAACATTGGAAGAGTTGCGAAGCATTTTTAACTTCAGCGGAATGCCGAGAACAATGGAAGAGTTCCGACGCATTTTTAAAGGTCAGCGGAATTCCGAGAACAATGTAAGGGATCTGAAGCATTTTTAAACTTCAGCGGAATTTCGAGAGCAATGGAAGAGTTCCGAAGCATTTTTAAACATCTGCGGAATTCTGAGAACAATGGAAGAGTTCCGAAGCATTTTTAAACTTCAGCAGAATTCCGAGAAAAATGGAAGAGTTCCGAAGCATTTTTAAACTTCAGCGGAATTCCGAGAAAAATGGAAGTGTTCCGAAGCATTTTTAAACTTCAGCAGAATTCCGAGAACAATGGAAGAGTTCCGAAGCATTTTTAAACTTCTGCGGAATTCCGAGAAAAATGGAAGAGTTCCGAAGCATTTTTAAACTTCAGCGGAATTCCGAGAACAATGGAAGAGTTCCGAAGCATTTTTAAACGTCAGCAGTATGCCGAGAACAATGGAAGAGTTCCGACGCATTTTTAAACGTCAGCGGAATTCCGAGAACAATGGAAGAGATCTGAAGCATTTTTAAACTTCAGCGGAATTTTGAGAAAAATGGAAGAGTTCCAAAGCATTTTTAAAAGTCACCGGAATTCTGAGAACAATGGAAGAGTTCCGAATCATTTTTAATCTTCAGCGGAATTCCGAGAACAATGGAACAGTTCCGAAGCATTTTTAAACTTCAGCGGAATTCCGAGAACAATGGAACAGTTCCGAAGCATTTTTAAACTTCAGCGGAATTCCGAGAACAATGGAAGAGTTCCGAAGCATTTTTAAACATCAGCGGAATTCCGAGAACATAGGAAGAGTTCCGATGCATTTTTGATCTTCAGCGGAATTCCGAGAATAATGGAAGAGTTCCGAAGCATTTTTAAACGTCAGCAGAATGCCGAGAACAATGGAAGAGTTCTGACGCATTTTTAAATGTCAGCGGAATTCCGAGAACAATGGAAGCGATCTGAAGCATTTTTAAACTTCAGCGGAATTTCGAGAACAATGGAAGAGTCCCGAAGCATTTTTAAACGTCAGCGTAATTCTGAGAACAATTGAAGAGTTCCGAAGCATTTTTAATCTTCAGCGGAATTCCGAGAACAATGGAACAGTTCCGAAGCATTTTTAACTTCAGCAGAATTCCGAGAACAATGGAAGAGTTCTGAAGCATTTTTAAACTTCAGCAGAATTCCGAGAACAATGGAAGAGTTCCGAAGTATTTTTAAACGTCATCGGAATGCCGAGAACAATGGAAGAGTTCCGACGCATTTTTAAAGGTCAGCGGAATTCCGAGAACAATGTAAGAGATCTGAAGCATTTTTAAACTTCAGCGGAATTTCGAGAGCAATGGAAGAGTTCCGAAGCATTTTTAAACATCTGCGGAATTCTGAGAAGAATGGAAGAGTTCCGAAGCATTTTTAACTTCAGCAGAATTCCGAGAACAATGGAAGAGTTCCGAAGTATTTTTAAACGTCAGCGGAATGCCGAGAACAATGGAAGAGTTCCGAAGCATTTTTAAACATCAGGGAATTCCGAGAACAATGGAAGAGTTCTGAAGCATTTTTAAACTTCAGCGGAATTTCGAGAACAATGGAAGAGTTCCGAAGCATTTTTAAACGTCAGCGGAATTCTGAGAACAATGGAGGCGTTCCGAAGCATTTTTAAACGTCAGCAGAATTCTCAGAACATTGGAAGAGTTCCGAAGCATTTTTAAACTTCAGCGGAATTCCGAGAAAAATGGAAGAGTTCCGAAGCATTTTTAAACTTCAGCGGAATTCTGAGAACAATGGAAGAGTTCCGAAGCATTTTTAAACGTCAGCGGAATTCCGAGAACAATGGAAGAGTTCCGAAGCATTTTTAAACTTCAGCGGAATTCCGAGAACAGTGGAAGAGTTCCGAAGCATTTTTAAATGTCAGCGGAATGCCGAGAACAATGGAAGAGTTCCGACGCATTTTTAAACGTCAGCGGAATTCCGAGAACAATGGAAGAGATCTGAAGCATTTTTAAACTTCAGCGGAATTTTGAGAACAATGGAAGAGTTCCGAAGCATTTTTAAACGTCAGCGGAATTCTGAGAACAATGGAAGAGTTCCGAAGCATTTTTAAACGTCAGCGGAATTCCGAGAACATTGGAAGAGTTCCGAAGCATTTTTAAACTTCAGCAGAATTCCGAGAACAATGGAAGAGTTCCGAAGCATTTTAAACTTCAGCAGAATTCCGAGAACAATGGAGGCGTTTCGAAGCATTTTTAAACGTCAGCAGAATTCTCAGAACAATGGAAAAGCTCCGAAGCATTTTTAAACTTCAGCGGTATTCCGAGAACAATGGAAGACATCTGAAGCATTTTTAAACTTCAGAGGAATTTCGAGAACAATGGAAGAGTTCCGAAGCATTTTTAAACGTCAGCGGAATTCTGAGAACAATGGACGAGTTCCGAAGCATTTTTAAATGTCAGCGGAATGCCGAGAACAATGGAAGAGTTCCGACGCATTTTTAAACGTCAGCGGAATTCCGAGAACAATGGAAGAGATCTGAAGCATTTTTAAACTTCAGCGGAATTTTGAGAACAATGGAAGAGTTCCGAAGCATTTTTAAACGTCAGCGGAATTCTGAGAACTATGGAAGAGTTCTGAAGCATTTTTAATCTTCAGCGGAATTCCGAGAACAATGGAACAGTTCCGAAGCATTTTTAACTTCAGCAGAATTCCGAGAACAATGGAAGAGTTCCGAAGCATTATTAAACTTCAGCGGAATTCCGAGAAAAATGGAAGAGTTGCGAAGCATTTTTAACTTCAGCGGAATGCCGAGAACAATGGAAGAGTTCCGATGCATTTTTAAAGGTCAGCGGAATTCCGAGAACAATGTAAGAGATCTGAAGCAATTTTAAACTTCAGCGGAATTTCGAGAGCAATGGAAGAGTTCCGAAGCATTTTTAAACATCTGCGGAATTCCGAGAACAATGGAAGAGATCTGAAGCATTTTTAAACTTCAGCGGAATTTTGAGAAAAATTTAAGAGTTCCAAAGCATTTTTAAAAGTCACCGGAATTCTGAGAACAATGGAAGAGTTCCGAAGCATTTTTAAACGTCAGCAGTATGCCGAGAACAATGGAAGAGTTCCGACGCATTTTTAAACGTCACCGGAATTCCGAGAACAATGGAAGAGATCTGAAGCATTTTTAAACTTCAGCGGAATTTTGAGAAAAATGGAAGAGTTCCAAAGCATTTTTAAAAGTCACCGGAATTCTGAGAACAATGGAAGAGTTCCGAAGCATTTTTAATCTTCAGCGGAATTCCGAGAACAATGGAACAGTTCCGAAGCATTTTTAAACTTCAGCGGAATTCCGAGAACAATGGAACAGTTCCGAAGCATTTTTAAACTTCAGCGGAATTCCGAGAACAATGGAAGAGTTCCGAAGCATTTTTAAACATCAGCGGAATTCCGAGAACATAGGAAGAGTTCCGATGCATTTTTGATCTTCAGCGGAATTCCGAGAATAATGGAAGAGTTCCGAAGCATTTTTAAACTTCAGCGGAATTTCGAGAACAATGGAAGCGATCTGAAGCATTTTTAAACTTCAGCGGAATTTCGAGAACAATGGAAGAGTCCCGAAGCATTTTTAAACGTCAGCGTAATTCTGAGAACAATTGAAGAGTTCCGAAGCATTTTTAATCTTCAGCGGAATTCCGAGAACAATGGAACAGTTCCGAAGCATTTTTAACTTCAGCAGAATTCCGAGAACAATGGAAGAGTTCTGAAGCATTTTTAAACTTCAGCAGAATTCCGAGAACAATGGAAGAGTTCCGAAGTATTTTTAAACGTCATCGGAATGCCGAGAACAATGGAAGAGTTCCGACGCATTTTTAAAGGTCAGCGGAATTCCGAGAACAATGTAAGAGATCTGAAGCATTTTTAAACTTCAGCGGAATTTCGAGAGCAATGGAAGAGTTCCGAAGCATTTTTAAACATCTGCGGAATTCTGAGAAGAATGGAAGAGTTCCGAAGCATTTTTAAACATCAGCGGAATTCCGAGAACAATGGAAGAGTTCTGAAGCATTTTTAAACTTCAGCGGAATTTCGAGAACAATGGAAGAGTTCCGAAGCATTTTTAAACGTCAGCGGAATTCTGAGAACAATGGAGGCGTTCCGAAGCATTTTTAAACGTCAGCAGAATTCTCAGAACATTGGAAGAGTTCCGAAGCATTTTTAAACTTCAGCGGAATTCCGAGAAAAATGGAGGCGTTCCAAAGCATTTTTAAACGTCAGCAGAATTCTCAGAACATTGGAAGAGTTGCGAAGCATTTTTAACTTCAGCGGAATGCCGAGAACAATGGAAGAGTTCCGACGCATTTTTAAAGGTCAGCGGAATTCCGAGAACAATGTAAGGGATCTGAAGCATTTTTAAACTTCAGCGGAATTTCGAGTCAATGGAAGAGTTCCGAAGCATTTTTAAACGTCAGCGGAATTCCGAGAACAATGGAAGAGTTCCGAAGCATTTTTAAACTTCAGCGGAATTCCGAGAACAGTGGAAGAGTTCCGAAGCATTTTTAAATGTCAGCGGAATGCCGAGAACAATGGAAGAGTTCCGACGCATTTTTAAACGTCAGCGGAATTCCGAGAACAATGGAAGAGGTCTGAAGCATTTTTAAACTTCAGCGGAATTTTGCGAACAATGGAAGAGTTCCGAAGCATTTTTAAACGTCAGCAGAATTCTGAGAACAATGGAAGAGTTCCGAAGCATTTTTAAACTACAGCGGAATTCCTAGAACAATGGAAGAGTACTGATGCATTTTTAAACTTCAGCGGAATTTCTAGAACAATGGAAGAGTTCCGAAGCATTTTAAAATTTCAGCTGAATTCCGAGAACAGTGGAAGAGTTCCGAAGCATTTTTAAACTTTAGCAGAATTCCGAGAACAATGGAGGCGTACCGAAGCATTTTTAAACGTCAGCGGAATTCTCAGAACAATGGAAGTGTTCCGAAGCATTTTTAAACGTCAGCGGAATTCCGAGAACATTGGAAGAGTTCCGAAGCATTTTTAAACTTCAGCAGAATTCCGAGAACAATGGAGGCATTACGAAGCATTTTTAAACGTCAGCGGAATTCTGAGAACAATGGAAGAGTTCCGAAGCATTTTAAACTTCAGCAGAATTCCGAGAACAATGGAGGCGTTTCGAAGCATTTTTAAACGTCAGCAGAATTCTCAGAACAATGGAAAAGCTCCGAAGCATTTTTAAACTTCAGCGGTATTCCGAGAACAATGGAAGACATCTGAAGCATTTTTAAACTTCAGAGGAATTTCGAGAACAATGGAAGAGTTCCGAAGCATTTTTAAACGTCAGCGGAATTCCGAGAACAATGGAAGAGTTCCGAAGCATTTTTAAACTTCAGCGGAATTCCGAGAACAATGGACGAGTTCCGAAGCATTTTTAAATGTCAGCGGAATGCCGAGAACAATGGAAGAGTTCCGACGCATTTTTAAACGTCAGCGGAATTCCGAGAACAATGGAAGAGATCTGAAGCATTTTTAAACTTCAGCGGAATTTCGAGAACAATGGAAGAGTTCCGAAGCATTTTTAAACGTCAGCGGAATTCTGAGAACTATGGAAGAGTTCTGAAGCATTTTTAATCTTCAGCGGAATTCTGAGAACAATGGAACAGTTCCGAAGCATTTTTAACTTCAGCAGAATTCCGAGAACAATGGAAGAGTTCCGAAGCATTATTAAACTTCAGCGGAATTCCGAGAAAAATGGAAGAGTTGCGAAGCATTTTTAACTTCAGCGGAATGCCGAGAACAATGGAAGAGTTCCGATGCATTTTTAAAGGTCAGCGGAATTCCGAGAACAATGTAAGAGATCTGAAGCATTTTTAAACTTCAGCGGAATTTCGAGAGCAATGGAAGAGTTCCGAAGCATTTTTAAACATCTGCGGAATTCCGAGAACAATGGAAGAGATCTGAAGCATTTTTAAACTTCAGCGGAATTTTGAGAAAAATGGAAGAGTTCCAAAGCATTTTTAAAAGTCACCGGAATTCTGAGAACAATGGAAGAGTTCCGAAGCATTTTTAATCTTCAGCGGAATTCCGAGAACAATGGAACAGTTCCGAAGCATTTTTAAACTTCAGCGGAATTCCGAGAACAATGGAACAGTTCCGAAGCATTTTTAAACTTCAGCGGAATTCCGAGAACAATGGAAGAGTTCCGAAGCATTTTTAAACATCAGCGGAATTCCGAGAACATAGGAAGAGTTCCGATGCATTTTTGATCTTCAGCGGAATTCCGAGAATAATGGAAGAGTTCCGAAGCATTTTTAAACGTCAGCAGAATGCCGAGAACAATGGAAGAGTTCTGACGCATTTTTAAATGTCAGCGGAATTCCGAGAACAATGGAAGCGATCTGAAGCATTTTTAAACTTCAGCGGAATTTCGAGAACAATGGAAGAGTCCCGAAGCATTTTTAAACGTCAGCGTAATTCTGAGAACAATGGAAGAGTTCCGAAGCATTTTTAATCTTCAGCGGAATTCCGAGAACAATGGAACAGTTCCGAAGCATTTTTAACTTCAGCAGAATTCCGAGAACAATGGAAGAGTTCTGAAGTATTTTTAAACTTCAGCAGAATTCCGAGAACAATGGAAGAGTTCCGAAGTATTTTTAAACGTCATCGGAATGCCGAGAACAATGGAAGAGTTCCGACGCATTTTTAAAGGTCAGCGGAATTCCGAGAACAATGTAAGAGATCTGAAGCATTTTTAAACTTCAGCGGAATTTCGAGAGCAATGGAAGAGTTCCGAAGCATTTTTAAACATCTGCGGAATTCTGAGAAGAATGGAAGAGTTCCGAAGCATTTTTAACTTCAGCAGAATTCCGAGAACAATGGAAGAGTTCCGAAGTATTTTTAAACGTCAGCGGAATGCCGAGAACAATGGAAGAGTTCCGAAGCATTTTTAAACATCAGCGGAATTCCGAGAACAATGGAAGAGTTCTGAAGCATTTTTAAACTTCAGCGGAATTTCGAGAACAATGGAAGAGTTCCGAAGCATTTTTAAACGTCAGCGGAATTCTGAGAACAATGGAGGCGTTCCGAAGCATTTTTAAACGTCAGCAGAATTCTCAGAACATTGGAAGAGTTCCGAAGCATTTTTAAACTTCAGCGGAATTCCGAGAAAAATGGAAGAGTTCCGAAGCATTTTTAAACTTCAGCGGAATTCTGAGAACAATGGAAGAGTTCCGAAGCATTTTTAAACGTCAGCGGAATTCCGAGAACAATGGAAGAGTTCCGAAGCATTTTTAAACTTCAGCGGAATTCCGAGAACAGTGGAAGAGTTCCGAAGCATTTTTAAATGTCAGCGGAATGCCGAGAACAATGGAAGAGTTCCGACGCATTTTTAAACGTCAGCGGAATTCCGAGAACAATGGAAGAGATCTGAAGCATTTTTAAACTTCAGCGGAATTTTGAGAACAATGGAAGAGTTCCGAAGCATTTTTAAACGTCAGCGGAATTCTGAGAACAATGGAAGAGTTCCGAAGCATTTTAAAATTTCAGCTGAATTCCGAGAACAGTGGAAGAGTTACGAAGCATTTTTAAACTTTAGCAGAATTCCGAGAACAATGGAGGCGTACCGAAGCATTTTTAAACGTCAGCGGAATTCTCAGAACAATGGAAGTGTTCCGAAGCATTTTTAAACGTCAGCGGAATTCCGAGAACATTGGAAGAGTTCCGAAGCATTTTTAAACTTCAGCAGAATTCCGAGAACAATGGAGGCATTACGAAGCATTTTTAAACGTCAGCGGAATTCTGAGAACAATGGAAGAGTTCCGAAGCATTTTAAACTTCAGCAGAATTCCGAGAACAATGGAGGCGTTTCGAAGCATTTTTAAACGTCAGCAGAATTCTCAGAACAATGGAAAAGCTCCGAAGCATTTTTAAACTTCAGCGGTATTCCGAGAACAATGGAAGACATCTGAAGCATTTTTAAACTTCAGAGGAATTTCGAGAACAATGGAAGAGTTCCGAAGCATTTTTAAACGTCAGCGGAATTCCGAGAACAATGGAAGAGTTCCGAAGCATTTTTAAACTTCAGCGGAATTCCGAGAACAATGGACGAGTTCCGAAGCATTTTTAAATGTCAGCGGAATGCCGAGAACAATGGAAGAGTTCCGACGCATTTTTAAAAATGCTTCAGAACTCTTCCATAGTTCTCAGAATTCCGCTGACGTTTAAAAATGCTTCGGAACTCTTCCATTGTTCTCAAAATTCCGCTGAAGTTTAAAAATGCTTCAGATCTCTTCCATTGTTCTTGGAATTCCGCTGACGTTTAAAAATGCGTCGGAACTCTTCCATTGTTCTCGGCATTCCGCTGACATTTAAAAATGCTTCGGAACTCGTCCATTGTTCTCAGAATTCCGCTGACGTTTAAAAATGCTTCGGAACTCTTCCATTGTTCTCGAAATTCCTCTGAAGTTTAAAAATGCTTCAGATGTCTTCCATTGTTCTCGGAATACCGCTGAAGTTTAAAAATGCTTCGGAGCTTTTCCATTGTTCTGAGAATTCTGCTGACGTTTAAAAATGCTTCGAAACGCCTCCATTGTTCTCGGAATTCTGCTGAAGTTTAAAATGCTTCGGAACTCTTCCATTGTTCTCGGAATTCTGCTGAAGTTTAAAAATGCTTCGGAACTCTTCCAATGTTCTCGGAATTCCGCTGACGTTTAAAAATGCTTCGGAACACTTCCATTGTTCTGAGAATTCCGCTGACGTTTAAAAATGCTTCGGTATGCCTCCATTGTTCTCGGAATTCTGCTAAAGTTTAAAAATGCTTCGGAACTCTTCCACTGTTCTCGGAATTCAGCTGAAATTTTAAAATGCTTCGGAACTCTTCCATTGTTCTAGAAATTCCGCTGAAGTTTAAAAATGCATCAGTACTCTTCCATTGTTCTAGGAATTCCGCTGTAGTTTAAAAATGCTTCGGAACTCTTCCATTGTTCTCAGAATTCCGCTGACGTTTAAAAATGCTTCGGAACTCTTCCATTGTTCTCAAAATTCCGCTGAAGTTTAAAAATGCTTCAGATCTCTTCCATTGTTCTCGGAATTCCGCTGACGTTTAAAAATGCGTCGGAACTCTTCCATTGTTCTCGGCATTCCGCTGACATTTAAAAATGCTTCGGAACTCTTCCACTGTTCTCGGAATTCCGCTGAAGTTTAAAAATGCTTCGGAACTCTTCCATTGTTCTCGGAATTCCGCTGACGTTTAAAAATGCTTCGGAACTCTTCCATTGTTCTCAGAATTCCGCTGAAGTTTAAAAATGCTTCGGAACTCTTCCATTTTTCTCGGAATTCCGCTGAAGTTTAAAAATGCTTCGGAACTCTTCCAATGTTCTGAGAATTCTGCTGACGTTTAAAAATGCTTCGGAACGCCTCCATTGTTCTCAGAATTCCGCTGACGTTTAAAAATGCTTCGGAACTCTTCCATTGTTCTCGAAATTCCGCTGAAGTTTAAAAATGCTTCAGAACTCTTCCATTGTTCTCGGAATTCCCTGATGTTTAAAAATGCTTCGGAACTCTTCCATTGTTCTCGGCATTCCGCTGACGTTTAAAAATACTTCGGAACTCTTCCATTGTTCTCGGAATTCTGCTGAAGTTAAAAATGCTTCGGAACTCTTCCATTCTTCTCAGAATTCCGCAGATGTTTAAAAATGCTTCGGAACTCTTCCATTGCTCTCGAAATTCCGCTGAAGTTTAAAAATGCTTCAGATCTCTTACATTGTTCTCGGAATTCCGCTGACCTTTAAAAATGCGTCGGAACTCTTCCATTGTTCTCGGCATTCTGATGACGTTTAAAAATACTTCGGAACTCTTCCATTGTTCTCGGAATTCTGCTGAAGTTTAAAAATGCTTCAGAACTCTTCCATTGTTCTCGGAATTCTGCTGAAGTTAAAAATGCTTCGGAACTGTTCCATTGTTCTCGGAATTCCGCTGAAGATTAAAAATGCTTCGGAACTCTTCAATTGTTCTCAGAATTACGCTGACGTTTAAAAATGCTTCGGGACTCTTCCATTGTTCTCGAAATTCCGCTGAAGTTTAAAAATGCTTCAGATCGCTTCCATTGTTCTCGGAATTCCGCTGACATTTAAAAATGCGTCAGAACTCTTCCATTGTTCTCGGCATTCCGCTGAAGTTAAAAATGCTTCGCAACTCTTCCAATGTTCTGAGAATTCTGCTGACGTTTAAAAATGCTTTGGAACGCCTCCATTGTTCTCAGAATTCCGCTGACGTTTAAAAATGCGTCGGAACTCTTCCATTGTTCTCGAAATTCCGCTGAAGTTTAAAAATGCTTCAGAACTCTTCCATTGTTCTCGGAATTCCGCTGATGTTTAAAAATGCTTCGGAACTCTTCCATTCTTCTCGGCATTCCGCTGACGTTTAAAAATACTTCTGAACTCTTCCATTGTTCTCGGAATTCTGCTGAAGTTAAAAATGCTTCGGAACTCTTCCATTGTTCTCGGAATTCTGCTGAAGTTTAAAAATGCTTCGGAACTCTTCCATTGTTCTCGGAATTCTGCTGAAGTTAAAAATGCTTCGGAACTGTTCCATTGTTCTCGGAATTCCGCTGAAGATTAAAAATGCTTCGGAACTCTTCCATTGTTCTCAGAATTACGCTGACGTTTAAAAATGCTTCGGAACTCTTCCATTGTTCTCGAAATTCCGCTGAAGTTTAAAAATGCTTCAGATCGCTTCCATTGTTCTCGGAATTCCGCTGACATTTAAAAATGCGTCGGAACTCTTCCACTGTTCTCGGCATTCTGCTGACGTTTAAAAATGCTTCGGAACTCTTCCATTGTTCTCGGAATTCCGCTGAAGATCAAAAATGCATCGGAACTCTTCCTATGTTCTCGGAATTCCGCTGATGTTTAAAAATGCTTCGGATCTCTTCCATTGTTCTCGGAATTCCGCTGACGTTTAAAATTGCGTCGGAACTCTTCCATTGTTCTCGGCATACTGCTGACGTTTAAAAATGCTTCGGAACTCTTCCATTGTTCTCGGAATTCCGCTGAAGTTTAAAAATGCTTCGGAACTCTTCCATTTTTCTCGGAATTCCGCAGAAGTTTAAAAATGCTTCGGAACTCTTCCATTGTTCTTGGAATTCTGCTGAAGTTTAAAAATGCTTCGGAACACTTCCATTTTTCTCGGAATTCCGCTGAAGTTTAAAAATGCTTCGGAACTCTTCCATTGTTCTCGGAATTCTGCTGAAGTTTAAAAATGCTTCGGAACTCTTCCATTGTTCTCAGAATTCCGCAGATGTTTAAAAATGCTTCGGAACTCTTCCATTGCTCTCGAAATTCCGCTGAAGTTTAAAAATGCTTCAGATCTCTTACATTGTTCTCGGAATTCCGCTGACCTTTAAAAATGCGTCGGAACTCTTCCATTGTTCTCGGCATTCCGCTGAAGTTAAAAATGCTTCGCAACTCTTCCATTTTTCTCGGAATTCCGCTGAAGTTTAAAAATACTTCGGAACTCTTCCATTGTTCTCGGAATTCTGCTGAAGTTAAAAATGCTTCAGAACCGTTCCATTGTTCTCGGAATTCCGCTGAAGATTAAAAATGCTTCGGAAATCTTCCATTGTTCTCAGAATTCCGCTGACGTTTAAAAATGCTTTGGAACTCTTCCATGGTTCTCAAAATTCCGCTGAAGTTTAAAAATGCTTCAGATCTCTTCCATTGTTCTCGGAATTCCGCTGACGTTTAAAAATGCGTCGGAACTCTTCCATTGTTCTCGGCATACTGCTGACGTTTAAAAATGCTTCGGAACTCTTCCATTGTTCTCGGAATTCCACTGAAGTTTAAAAATGCTTCGGAACTCTTCCATTTTTCTCGGAATTCCGCAGAAGTTTAAAAATGCTTCGGAACTCTTCCATTGTTCTCGGAATTCTGCTGAAGTTTAAAAATGCTTCGGAACACTTCCATTTTTCTCGGAATTCCGCTGAATTTAAAAATGCTTCGGAACTCTTCCATTTTTCTCGGAATTCCGCAGAAGTTTAAAAATGCTTCGGAACTCTTCCATTGTTCTCGGAATTCTGCTGAAGTTTAAAAATGCTTCGGAACTCTTCCAATGTTCTGAGAATTCTGCTGACGTTTAAAAATGCTTCGGAACGCCTCCATTGTTCTCAGAATTCCGCTGACGTTTAAAAATGCTTCGGAACTCTTCCATTGTTCTCGAAATTCCGCTGAAGTTTAAAAATGCTTCAGAACTCTTCCATTGTTCTCGGAATTCCGCTGATGTTTAAAAATGCTTCGGATCTCTTCCATTGTTCTCGGCATTCCGCTGACGTTTAAAAATACTTCGGAACTCTTCCATTGTTCTCGGAATTCTGCTGAAGTTAAAAATGCTTCGGAACTCTTCCATTCTTCTCAGAATTCCGCAGATGTTTAAAAATGCTTCGGAACTCTTCCATTGCTCTCGAAATTCCGCTGAAGTTTAAAAATGCTTCAGATCTCTTACATTGTTCTCGGAATTCCGCTGACCTTTAAAAATGCGTCGGAACTCTTCCATTGTTCTCGACATTCCGATGACATTTAAAAATACTTCGGAACTCTTCCATTGTTCTCGGAATTCTGCTGAAGTTTAAAAATGCTTCGGAACTCTTCCATTGTTCTCGGAATTCTGCTGAAGTTAAAAATGCTTCGGAACTGTTCCATTGTTCTCGGAATTCCGCTGAAGATTAAAAATACTTCGGAACTCTTCCATTGTTCTCGGAATTCCGCTGACATTTAAAAATGCGTCGGAACTCTTCCATTGTTCTAGGAATTCCACTGCAGTTTAAAAATGCTTCGGAACTCTTCCATTTTTCTCGGAATTCTGCTGAAGTTTAAAAATGCTTTGGAGCTCTTCCATTGTTCTGAGAATACTGCTGACGTTTAAAAATGCTTCGGAATGCCTCCATTGCTCTCGGAATTCTGCTGAAGTTTAAAAATGCTTCGGAACTCTTCCATTGTTCTCGGCATTCCGCTGACGTTTAAAAATACTTCGGAACTCTTCCATTGTTCTCGGAATTCTGCTGAAGTTAAAAATGCTTCGGAACTCTTCCATTCTTCTAAGAATTCCGCAGATGTTTAAAAATGCTTCGGAACTCTTCCATTGCTCTCGAAATTCCGCTGAAGTTTAAAAATGCTTCAGATCTCTTCCATTGTTCTCGGAATTCCGCTGACATTTAAAAATGCGTCGGAACTCTTCCATTGTTCTCGGCATTCCGCTGACGTTTAAAAATGCTTCAGAACTCTTCCATTGTTCTCGGAATTCCGCTGAAGATCAAAAATGCTTCGGAACTCTTCCTTTGTTCTCGGAATTCCGCAGAAGTTTAAAAGCGCTTCGGAACTCTTCCATAGTTCCGAATGGAAGAGTTCCGAAGCATTATTAAACTTCAGCGGAATTCCGAGAAAAATGGAAGAGTTGCGAAGCATTTTTAACTTCAGCGGAATGCCGAGAACAATGGAAGAGTTCCGATGCATTTTTAAAGGTCAGCGGAATTCCGAGAACAATGTAAGAGATCTGAAGCATTTTTAAACTTCAGCGGAATTTCGAGAGCAATGGAAGAGTTCCGAAGCATTTTTAAACATCTGCGGAATTCTGAGAACAATGGAAGAGTTCAGAAGCATTTTTAAACTTCAGCAGAATTCCGAGAACAATGGAAGAGTTCCGAAGCATTTTTAAACTTCAGCGGAATTCCGAGAAAAATGTAAGTGTTCCGAAGCATTTTTAAACTTCAGCAGAATTCCGAGAACAATGGAAGAGTTCCGAAGCATTTTTAAACTTCTGCGGAATTCCGAGAAAAATGGAAGAGTTCCGAAGCATTTTTAAACTTCAGCGGAATTCCGAGAGCAATGGAAGAGTTCCGAAGCATTTTTAAACGTCAGCAGTATGCCGAGAACAATGGAAGAGTTCCGACGCATTTTTAAACGTCAGCGGAATTCCGAGAACAATGGAAGAGATCTGAAGCATTTTTAAACTTCAGCGGAATTTTGAGAACAATGGAAGAGTTCCGAAGCATTTTTAAACGTGAGCGGAATTCTGAGAACAATGGAAGAGTTCCGAAGCATTTTTAATCTTCAGCGGAATTCCGAGAACAATGGAACAGTTCCGAAGCATTTTTAAACATCAGCGGAATTTCGAGAACATAGGAAGAGTTCCGATGCATTTTTGATCTTGAGCGGAATTCCGAGAACAATGGAAGAGTTCCGAAGCATTTTTAAACGTCAGCAGAATGCCGAGAACAATTGAAGAGTTCCGACGCATTTTTAAATGTCAGCGGAATTCCGAGAACAATGGAAGCGATCTGAAGCATTTTTAAACTTCAGCGGAATTTCGAGAACAATGGAAGAGTTCCGAAGCATTTTTAAACGTCAGTGTAATTCTGAGAACAATGGAAGAGTTCCGAAGCATTTTTAATCTTCAGCGGAATTCCGAGAACAATGGAACAGTTCCGAAGCATTTTTAACTTCAGCAGAATTCCGAGAACAATGGAAGAGTTCCGAAGTATTTTTAAACGTCATCGGAATGCCGAGAACAATGGAAGAGTTCCGAAGCATTTTTAAACATCAGCGGAATTCCGAGAACAATGGAAGAGTTCTGAAGCAATTTTAAACTTCAGCGGAATTCCGAGAACAATGGAAGAGTTCCAAAGCATTTTTAAACTTCAGCGGAATTCCGAGAAAAATGGAAGAGTTCCGAAGCATTTTTAAACTTCAGCGGAATTCCGAGAACAATGGAAGAGTTCTGAAGCATTTTTAAACTTCAGTGGAATTTCGCGAACAATGGAAGAGTTCCGAAGCATTTTTACTTCAGCAGAATTTCGAGAGCAATGGAACAGTTCCGAAGCATTTTTAAACATCAGCGGAATTTCGAGAACATAGGAAGAGTTCCGATGCATTTTTGATCTTGAGCGGAATTCCGAGAACAATGGAAGAGTTCCGAAGCATTTTTAAACGTCAGCAGAATGCCGAGAACAATTGAAGAGTTCCGACGCATTTTTAAATGTCAGCGGAATTCCGAGAACAATGGAAGCGATCTGAAGCATTTTTAAACTTCAGCGGAATTTCGAGAACAATGGAAGAGTTCCGAAGCATTTTTAAACGTCAGTGTAATTCTGAGAACAATGGAAGAGTTCCGAAGCATTTTTAATCTTCAGCGGAATTCCGAGAACAATGGAACAGTTCCGAAGCATTTTTAACTTCAGCAGAATTCCGAGAACAATGGAAGAGTTCCGAAGTATTTTTAAACGTCATCGGAATGCCGAGAACAATGGAAGAGTTCCGAAGCATTTTTAAACATCAGCGGAATTGCGAGAACAATGGAAGAGTTCTGAAGCAATTTTAAACTTCAGCGGAATTCCGAGAACAATGGAAGAGTTCCAAAGCATTTTTAAACTTCAGCGGAATTCCGAGAAAAATGGAAGAGTTCCGAAGCATTTTTAAACTTCAGCGGAATTCCGAGAACAATGGAAGAGTTCTGAAGCATTTTTAAACTTCAGTGGAATTTCGCGAACAATGGAAGAGTTCCGAAGCATTTTTACTTCAGCAGAATTTCGAGAGCAATGGAATAGTGCCGAAGCATTTTTAAACATCTGCGGTATTCTGAGAACAATGGAAGAGTTCCGAAGCATTTTTAAACTTCAGCAGAATTTCGAGAACAATGGAAGAGTTCCGAAGCATTTTTAAATGTCAGTGGAATTCTGAGAACAATGGAAGAGTTCCGAAGCATTTTTAAACTTCAGCAGAATTCCGAGAACAATGGAGGCATTCTGAAGCATTTTTAAATGACAGCAGAATTCTCAGAACATTGGAAGAGTTCCGAAGCATTTTTAAACTTCAGCGGAATTCCGAGAAGAATGGAAGAGTTCCGAAGCATTTTTAAACTTCAGCGGAATTCCGAGAACAATGGAAGAGTTCCGAAGCATTTTTAAACGTCATCGGAATGCCGAGAAAAATGGAAGAGTTCCGAAGCATTTTTAAACTGCAGCGGAATTCCTAGAACAATGGAAGAGTACTGATGCATTTTTAAACTTCAGCGGAATTTCTAGAACAATGGAAGAGTTCCGAAGCATTTTAAAATTTCAGCTGAATTCCGAGAACAGTGGAAGAGTTCCGAAGCATTTTTAAACGTCAGCGAAATTCTCAGAACAACGGAAGTGTTCCGAAGCATTTTTAAACGTCAGCGGAATTCCGAGAACATTGGAAGAGTTCCGAAGCATTTTTAAACTTCAGCAGAATTCCGAGAACAATGGAGGCATTATGAAGCATTTTTAAACGTCAGCGGAATTCTGAGAACAATGGAAGAGTTCCAAAGCATTTTAAACTTCAGCAGAATTCCGAGTACAATGGAGGCGTTTCGAAGCATTTTTAAACGTCAGCAGAATTCTCAGAACAATGGAAAAGCTCCGAAGCATTTTTAAACTTCAGCGGTATTCCGAGAACAATGGAAGACATCTGAAGCATTTTTAAACTTCAGAGGAATTTCGAGAACAATGGAAGAGTTCCGAAGCATTTTTAAACGTCAGCGGAATTCTGAGAACAATGGAAGAGTTCCGAAGCATTTTTATTCTTCAGCGGAATTCCGAGAACAATGGAACAGTTCCGAAGCATTTTTAACTTCAGCAGAATTCCGAGAACAATGGAAGAGTTCCGAAGCATTTTTAAACTTCAGCGGAATTCCGAGAAAAATGGAAGAGTTGCGAAGCATTTTTAACTTCAGCAGAATTCCGAGAACAATGGAAGAGTTCCGAAGCATTTTTAAATGTCAGCGGAATGCCGAGAACAATGGAAGAGTTCCGACGCATTTTTAAACGTCAGCGGAATTCCGAGAACAATGGAAGAGATCTGAAGCATTTTTAAACTTCAGCGGAATTTCGAGAGCAATGGAAGAGTTCCGAAGCATTTTTAAACATCAGCGGAATGCCGAGAACAATGGAAGAGTTCCGAAGCATTTTTAAACATCAGCGGAATTCCGAGAACAATGGAAGAGTTCTGAAGCATTTTTAAACTTAAGCAGAATTTCGATAACAATGGAAGAGTTCCGATGCATTTTTAAACGTCAGCGGAATTCCGAGAACAATGGAAGAGTTCCGAAGCATTTTTAAACTTCAGCAGAATTCCGAGAACAATGGAGGCATTCCGAAGCATTTTTAATCTTCAGCGGAATTCTGAGAACAATGGAAGAGTTCCGAAGCATTTTTAAACTTCAGCAGAATTCCAAGAGCAATGGAGGCGTTCCGAAGCATTTTCAAACGTCAGCAGAACTCTCAGAACAATGGAAGAGCTCCGAAGCATTTTTAAACTTCAGCGGAATTTCTAGAACAATGGAAGAGTTCCGAAGCATTTTAAAATTTCAGCAGAATTCCGAGAACAGTGGAAGAGTTCCGAAGCATTTTTAAACTTTAGCAGAATTCCGAGAACAATGGAGGCATTCCAAAGCATTTTTAAACGTCAGCAGAATTCTCAGAACAATGGAAGTGTTCCGAAGCATTTTTAAACTTCAGCAGAATTCCGAGAACAATGGAAGAGTTCCGAAGCATTTTTAAACTTCAGCGGAATTCCGAGAAAAATGGAAGAGTTCTGAAGCATTTTTAAACTTCAGCGGAATTCCGAGAACAATGGAAGAGTTCCGAAGCATTTTAAAATTTCAGCAGAATTCCGAGAACAGTGGAAGAGTTCCGAAGCATTTTTAAACTTTAGCAGAATTCCGAGAACAATGGAGGCGTTCCGAAGCATTTTTAAACGTCAGCGGAATTCTCAGAACAATGGAAGTGTTCCGAAGCATTTTTAAACTTCAGCAGAATTCCGAGAACAATGGAAGAGTTCCGAAGCGCTTTTAAACTTCTGCGGAATTCCGAGAACAAAGGAAGAGTTCCGAAGCATTTTTGATCTTCAGCGGAATTCCGAGAACAATGGAAGAGTTGCGAAGCATTTTTAAACGTCAGCGGAATGCCGAGAACAATGGAAGAGTTCCGACGCATTTTTAAATGTCAGCGGAATTCCGAGAACAATGGAAGAGATCTGAAGCATTTTTAAACTTCAGCGGAATTTCGAGAGCAATGGAAGAGTTCCGAAGCATTTTTAAACATCTGCGGAATTCTTAGAAGAATGGAAGAGTTCCGAAGCATTTTTAACTTCAGCAGAATTCCGAGAACAATGGAAGAGTTCCGAAGTATTTTTAAACGTCAGCGGAATGCCGAGAACAATGGAAGAGTTCCGAAGCATTTTTAAACTTCAGCAGAATTCCGAGAGCAATGTAGGCATTCCGAAGCATTTTTAAACGTCAGCAGTATTCTCAGAACAATGGAAGAGCTCCAAAGCATTTTTAAACTTCAGCAGAATTCCGAGAAAAATGGAAGAGTTCCGAAGCATTTTTAAACTGCAGTGGAATTCCTAGAACAATGGAAGAGTTCCGACGCATTTTTAAATGTCAGCGGAATTCCGAGAACAATGGAAGAGTTCCGAAGTATTTTTAATCTTCAGCGGAATTCCGAGAACAATGGAACAGTTCCGAAGCATTTTTAACTTCAGCAGAATTCCGAGAACAATGGAAGAGTTCCGAAGCATTTTTAAACTTCAGCAGAATTCCGAGAACAATGGAAGAGTTCCGAAGTATTTTTAAATGTCATCGGAATGTCGAGAACAATGGAAGAGTTCCGACGCATTTTTAAAGGTCAGCGGAATTCCGAGAACAATGTAAGAGATCTGAAGCATTTTTAAACTTCAGCGGAATTTCGAGAGCAATGGAAGAGTTCCGAAGCATTTTTAAACATCTGCGGAATTCTGAGAAGAATGGAAGAGTTCCGAAGCATTTTTAACTTCAGCAGAATTCCGAGAACAATGGAAGAATTCCGAAGTATTTTTAAACGTCAGCGGAATGCCGAGAACAATGGAAGAGATCCGAAGCATTTTTAAACATCAGCGGAATTCCGAGAACAATGGAAGAGTTCTGAAGCATTTTTAAACTTCAGCGGAATTTCGAGAACAATGGAAGAGTTCCGAAGCATTTTTAAACGTCAGCGGAATTCTGAGAACAATGGAGGCGTTCCGAAGCATTTTTAAACGTCAGCAGAATTCTCAGAACATTGGAAGAGTTCCGAAGCATTTTTAAACTTCAGCAGAATTCCGAGAACAATGGAAGAGTTCCGAAGCATTTTTAAACTTCTGCGGAATTCCGAGAAAAATGGAAGAGTTCCGAAGCATTTTTAAATTCAGCGGAATTCCGAGAAAAATGGAAGTGTTCCGAAGCATTTTTAAACTTCAGCAGAATTCCGAGAACAATGGAAGAGTTCCGAAGCATTTTTAAACTTCTGCGGAATTCCGAGAAAAATGGAAGAGTTCCGAAGCATTTTTAAACTTCAGTGGAATTCCGAGAACAATGGAAGAGTTCCGAAGCATTTTTAAACGTCAGCAGTATGCCGAGAACAATGGAAGAGTTCCGACGCATTTTTAAACGTCAGCGGAATTCCGAGAACAATGGAAGAGATCTGAAGCATTTTTAAACTTCAGCGGAATTTTGAGAACCATGGAAGAGTTCCAAAGCATTTTTAAACGTCAGCGGAATTCTGAGAACAATGGAAGATTTCCGAAGCATTTTTAATCTTCAGCGGAATTCCGAGAACAATGGAACGGTTCTGAAGCATTTTTAACTTCAGCAGAATTCCGAGAACAATGGAAGAGTTCCGAAGTATTTTTAAACTTCAGCGGAATTCCGAGAAAAATGGAAGAGTTGCGAAGCATTTTTAACTTCAGCGGAATGCCGAGAACAATGGAAGAGTTCCGACGCATTTTTAAAGGTCAGCGGAATTCCGAGAACAATGTAAGAGATCTGAAGCATTTTTAAACTTCAGCGGAATTTCGAGAGCAATGGAAGAGTTCCGAAGCATTTTTAAACATCTGCGGAATTCTGAGAAGAATGGAAGAGTTCCGAAGCATTTTTAACTTCAGCAGAATTCCGAGAACAATGGAAGAGTTCCGAAGCATTTTTAAACGTCAGCGGAATGCCGAGAACAATGGAAGAGTTCCGAAGCATTTTTAAACATCAGCGGAATTCCGAGAACAATGGAAGAGTTCTGAAGCATTTTTAAACTTCAGCGGAATTTCGAGAACAATGGAAGAGTTCTGAAGCATTTTTAAACGTCAGCGGAATTCTGAGAACAATGGAGGCGTTCCGAAGCATTTTTAAACGTCAGCAGAATTCTCAGAACATTGGAAGAGTTCCGAAGCATTTTTAAACTTCAGCGGAATTCCGAGAAAAATGGAAGAGTTCCGAAGCATTTTTAAACTTCAGCGGAATTCTGAGAACAATGGAAGAGTTCCGAAGCCTTTTTAAACGTCAGCGGAATTCCGAGAACAATGGAAGAGTTCCGAAGCATTTTTATACTTCAGCGGAATTCCGAGAACAATGGAAGAGTTCCGAAGCATTTTTAAATGTCAGCGGAATGCCGAGAACAATGGAAGAGTTCCGACGCATTTTTAAACGTCAGCGGAATTCCGAGAACAATGGAAGAGATCTGAAGCATTTTTAAACTTCAGCGGAATTTTGAGAACAATGGAAGAGTTCCGAAGCATTTTTAATCTTCAGCGGAATTCCGAGAACAATGGAACAGTTCCGAAGCATTTTTAAACTTCAGCGGAATTCCGAGAACAATGGAAGAGTTCCGAAGCATTTTTAAACATCAGCGGAATTCCGATAACATAGGAAGAGTTCCGATGCATTTTTGATCTTCAGCGGAATTCCGAGAACAATGGAAGAGTTCCGAAGCATTTTTAAACGTCAGCAGAATGCCGAGAACAATGGAAGAGTTCCGACGCATTTTTAAATGTCAGCGGAATTCCGAGAACAATGGAAGCGATCTGAAGCATTTTTAAACTTCAGCGGAATTTCGAGAACAATGGAAGAGTTCCGAAGCATTTTTAAACGTCAGTGTAATTCTGAGAACAATGGAAGAGTTCCGAAGCATTTTTAATCTTCAGCGGAATTCCGAGAACAATGGAACAGTTCCGAAGCATTTTTAACTTCAGCAGAATTCCGAGAACAATGGAAGAGTTCCGAAGCATTTTTAAACTTCAGCAGAATTCCGAGAACAATGGAAGAGTTCCGAAGTATTTTTAAACGTCATCGGAATGCGGAGAACAAAGGAAGAGTTCCGAAGCATTTTTAAACATCAGCGGAATTCCGAGAACAATGGAAGAGTTCTGAAGCATTTTTAAACTTCAGCGGAATTCCGAGAACAATGGATGAGTTCCAAAGCATTTTTAAACGTCAGCGGAATTCCGAGAAAAATGGAAGAGTTCCGAAGCATTTTTAAACTTCAGCGGAATTCCGAGAACAATGGAAGCGATCTGAAGCATTTTTAAACTTCAGCGGAATTTCGAGTACAATGGAAGAGTTCCGAAGCATTTTTAAACGTCAGCGTAATTCTGAGAACAATGGAAGAGTTCCGAAGCATTTTTAATCTTCAGCGGAATTCCGAGAACAATGGAACAGCTCCGAAGCATTTTTAACTTCAGCAGAATTCCGAGAACAATGGAAGAGTTCCGAAGCATTTTTAAACTTCAGCAGAATTCCGAGAACAATGGAAGAGTTCCGAAGTATTTTTAAACGTCATCGGAATGCCGAGAACAATGGAAGAGTTCCGACGCATTTTTAAAGGTCAGCGGAATTCCGAGAACAATGTAAGAGATCTGAAGCATTTTTAAACTTCAGCGGAATTTCGAGAGCAATGGAAGAGTTCCGAAGCATTTTTAAACATCTGCGGAATTCTGAGAAGAATGGAAGAGTTCCGAAGCATTTTTAACTTCAGCAGAATTCCGAGAACAATGGAAGAGTTCCGAAGCATTTTTAAACGTCAGCGGAATGCCGAGAACAATGGAAGAGTTCCGAAGCATTTTTAAACATCAGCGGAATTCCGAGAACAATGGAAGAGTTCTGAAGCATTTTTAAACTTCAGCGGAATTCCGAGAACAATGGAAGCGATCTGAAGCATTTTTAAACTTCAGCGGAATTTCGAGTACAATGGAAGAGTTCCGAAGCATTTTTAAACGTCAGCGTAATTCTGAGAACAATGGAAGAGTTCCGAAGCATTTTTATACTTCAGCGGAATTCCGAGAACAATGGAAGAGTTCCGAAGCATTTTTAAATGTCAGCGGAATGCCGAGAACAATGGAAGAGTTCCGACGCATTTTTAAACGTCAGCGGAATTCCGAGAACAATGGAAGAGATCTGAAGCATTTTTAAACTTCAGCGGAATTTTGAGAACAATGGAAGAGTTCCGAAGCATTTTTAATCTTCAGCGGAATTCCGAGAACAATGGAACAGTTCCGAAGCATTTTTAAACTTCAGCGGAATTCCGAGAACAATGGAAGAGTTCCGAAGCATTTTTAAACATCAGCGGAATTCCGATAACATAGGAAGAGTTCCGATGCATTTTTGATCTTCAGCGGAATTCCGAGAACAATGGAAGAGTTCCGAAGCATTTTTAAACGTCAGCAGAATGCCGAGAACAATGGAAGAGTTCCGACGCATTTTTAAATGTCAGCGGAATTCCGAGAACAATGGAAGCGATCTGAAGCATTTTTAAACTTCAGCGGAATTTCGAGAACAATGGAAGAGTTCCGAAGCATTTTTAAACGTCAGTGTAATTCTGAGAACAATGGAAGAGTTCCGAAGCATTTTTAATCTTCAGCGGAATTCCGAGAACAATGGAACAGTTCCGAAGCATTTTTAACTTCAGCAGAATTCCGAGAACAATGGAAGAGTTCCGAAGCATTTTTAAACTTCAGCAGAATTCCGAGAACAATGGAAGAGTTCCGAAGTATTTTTAAACGTCATCGGAATGCGGAGAACAAAGGAAGAGTTCCGAAGCATTTTTAAACATCAGCGGAATTCCGAGAACAATGGAAGAGTTCTGAAGCATTTTTAAACTTCAGCGGAATTCCGAGAACAATGGATGAGTTCCAAAGCATTTTTAAACGTCAGCGGAATTCCGAGAAAAATGGAAGAGTTCCGAAGCATTTTTAAACTTCAGCGGAATTCCGAGAACAATGGAAGCGATCTGAAGCATTTTTAAACTTCAGCGGAATTTCGAGTACAATGGAAGAGTTCCGAAGCATTTTTAAACGTCAGCGTAATTCTGAGAACAATGGAAGAGTTCCGAAGCATTTTTAATCTTCAGCGGAATTCCGAGAACAATGGAACAGCTCCGAAGCATTTTTAACTTCAGCAGAATTCCGAGAACAATGGAAGAGTTCCGAAGCATTTTTAAACTTCAGCAGAATTCCGAGAACAATGGAAGAGTTCCGAACTATTTTTAAACGTCATCGGAATGCCGAGAACAATGGAAGAGTTCCGACGCATTTTTAAAGGTCAGCGGAATTCCGAGAACAATGTAAGAGATCTGAAGCATTTTTAAACTTCAGCGGAATTTCGAGAGCAATGGAAGAGTTCCGAAGCATTTTTAAACATCTGCGGAATTCTGAGAAGAATGGAAGAGTTCCGAAGCATTTTTAACTTCAGCAGAATTCCGAGAACAATGGAAGAGTTCCGAAGCATTTTTAAACGTCAGCGGAATGCCGAGAACAATGGAAGAGTTCCGAAGCATTTTTAAACATCAGCGGAATTCCGAGAACAATGGAAGAGTTCTGAAGCATTTTTAAACTTCAGCGGAATTCCGAGAACAATGGAAGCGATCTGAAGCATTTTTAAACTTCAGCGGAATTTCGAGTACAATGGAAGAGTTCCGAAGCATTTTTAAACGTCAGCGTAATTCTGAGAACAATGGAAGAGTTCCGAAGCATTTTTAATCTTCAGCGGAATTCCGAGAACAATGGAACAGTTCCGAAGCATTTTTAACTTCAGCAGAATTCCGAGAACAATGGAAGAGTTCCGAAGCATTTTTAAACTTCAGCAGAATTCCGAGAACAATGGAAGAGTTCCGAAGTATTTTTAAACGTCATCGGAATGCCGAGAACAATGGAAGAGTTCCGACGCATTTTTAAAGGTCAGCGGAATTCCGAGAACAATGTAAGAGATCTGAAGCATTTTTAAACTTCAGCGGAATTTCGAGAGCAATGGAAGAGTTCCGAAGCATTTTTAAACATCTGCGGAATTCTGAGAAGAATGGAAGAGTTCCGAAGCATTTTTAACTTCAGCAGAATTCCGAGAACAATGGAAGAGTTCCGAAGCATTTTTAAACGTCAGCGGAATGCCGAGAACAATGGAAGAGTTCCGAAGCATTTTTAAACATCAGCGGAATTCCGAGAACAATGGAAGAGTTCTGAAGCATTTTTAAACTTCAGCGGAATTTCGAGAACAATGGAAGAGTTCTGAAGCATTTTTAAACGTCAGCGGAATTCTGAGAACAATGGAGGCGTTCCGAAGCATTTTTAAACGTCAGCAGAATTCTCAGAACATTGGAAGAGTTCCGAAGCATTTTTAAACTTCAGCGGAATTCCGAGAAAAATGGAAGAGTTCCGAAGCATTTTTAAACTTCAGCGGAATTCTGAGAACAATGGAAGAGTTCCGACGCATTTTTAAACGTCAGCGGAATTCCGAGAACAATGGAAGAGATCTGAAGCATTTTTAAACTTCAGCGGAATTTTGAGAACAATGGAAGAGTTCCGAAGCATTTTTAATCTTCAGCGGAATTCCGAGAACAATGGAACAGTTCCGAAGCATTTTTAAACTTCAGCGGAATTCCGAGAACAATGGAAGAGTTCCGAAGCATTTTTAAACATCAGCGGAATTCCGATAACATAGGAAGAGTTCCGATGCATTTTTGATCTTCAGCGGAATTCCGAGAACAATGGAAGAGTTCCGAAGCATTTTTAAACGTCAGCAGAATGCCGAGAACAATGGAAGAGTTCCGACGCATTTTTAAATGTCAGCGGAATTCCGAGAACAATGGAAGCGATCTGAAGCATTTTTAAACTTCAGCGGAATTTCGAGAACAATGGAAGAGTTCCGAAGCATTTTTAAACGTCAGTGTAATTCTGAGAACAATGGAAGAGTTCCGAAGCATTTTTAATCTTCAGCGGAATTCCGAGAACAATGGAACAGTTCCGAAGCATTTTTAACTTCAGCAGAATTCCGAGAACAATGGAAGAGTTCCGAAGCATTTTTAAACTTCAGCAGAATTCCGAGAACAATGGAAGAGTTCCGAAGTATTTTTAAACGTCATCGGAATGCGGAGAACAAAGGAAGAGTTCCGAAGCATTTTTAAACATCAGCGGAATTCCGAGAACAATGGAAGAGTTCTGAAGCATTTTTAAACTTCAGCGGAATTCCGAGAACAATGGATGAGTTCCAAAGCATTTTTAAACGTCAGCGGAATTCCGAGAAAAATGGAAGAGTTCCGAAGCATTTTTAAACTTCAGCGGAATTCCGAGAACAATGGAAGCGATCTGAAGCATTTTTAAACTTCAGCGGAATTTCGAGTACAATGGAAGAGTTCCGAAGCATTTTTAAACGTCAGCGTAATTCTGAGAACAATGGAAGAGTTCCGAAGCATTTTTAATCTTCAGCGGAATTCCGAGAACAATGGAACAGTTCCGAAGCATTTTTAACTTCAGCAGAATTCCGAGAACAATGGAAGAGTTCCGAAGCATTTTTAAACTTCAGCAGAATTCCGAGAACAATGGAAGAGTTCCGAAGTATTTTTAAACGTCATCGGAATGCCGAGAACAATGGAAGAGTTCCGTCGCATTTTTAAAGGTCAGCGGAATTCCGAGAACAATGTAAGAGATCTGAAGCATTTTTAAACTTCAGCGGAATTTCGAGAGCAATGGAAGAGTTCCGAAGCATTTTTAAACATCTGCGGAATTCTGAGAAGAATGGAAGAGTTCCGAAGCATTTTTAACTTCAGCAGAATTCCGAGAACAATGGAAGAGTTCCGAAGCATTTTTAAACGTCAGCGGAATGCCGAGAACAATGGAAGAGTTCCGAAGCATTTTTAAACATCAGCGGAATTCCGAGAACAATGGAAGAGTTCTGAAGCATTTTTAAACTTCAGCGGAATTTCGAGAACAATGGAAGAGTTCTGAAGCATTTTTAAACGTCAGCGGAATTCTGAGAACAATGGAGGCGTTCCGAAGCATTTTTAAACGTCAGCAGAATTCTCAGAACATTGGAAGAGTTCCGAAGCATTTTTAAACTTCAGCGGAATTCCGAGAAAAATGGAAGAGTTCCGAAGCATTTTTAAACTTCAGCGGAATTCTGAGAACAATGGAAGAGTTCCGAAGCCTTTTTAAACGTCAGCGGAATTCCGAGAACAATGGAAGAGTTCCGAAGCATTTTTAAACTTCAGCGGAATTCCGAGAACAATGGAAGAGTTCCGAAGCATTTTTAAATGTCAGCGGAATGCCGAGAACAATGGAAGAGTTCCGACGCATTTTTAAACGTCAGCGGAATTCCGAGAACAATGGAAGAGATCTGAAGCATTTTTAAACTTCAGCGGAATTTTGAGAACAATGGAAGAGTTCCGAAGCATTTTTAAACGTCAGCGGAATTCTGAGAACAATGGAAGAGTTCCGAAGCATTTTTAATCTTCAGCGGAATTCCGAGAACAATGGAACAGTTCCGAAGCATTTTTAACTTCAGCAGAATTCCGAGAACAATGGAAGAGTTCCGAAGCATTATTAAACTTCAGCGGAATTCCGAGAAAAATGGAAGAGTTGCGAAGCATTTGTAACTTCAGCGGAATGTCGAGAACAATGGAACAGTTCCGACGCATTTTTAAAGGTCAGCGGAATTCCGAGAACAATGTAAGAGATCTGAAGCATTTTTAAACTTCAGCGGAATTTCGAGAGCAATGGAAGAGTTCCGAAGCATTTTTAAACATCTGCGGAATTCTGAGAACAATGGAAGAGTTCCGAAGCATTTTTAAACTTCAGCAGAATTCCGAGAACAATGGAAGAGTTCCGAATCATTTTTAAACTTCAGCGGAATTCCGAGAAAAATGTAAGTGTTCCGAAGCATTTTTAAACTTCAGCAGAATTCCGAGAACAATGGAAGAGTTCCGAAGCATTTTTAAACTTCTGCGGAATTCCGAGAAAAATGGAAGAGTTCCGAAGCATTTTTAAACTTCAGCGGAATTCCGAGAACAATGGAAGAGTTCCGAAGCATTTTTAAACGTCAGCAGTATGCCGAGAACAATGGAAGAGTTCCGACGCATTTTTAAACGTCAGCGGAATTCCGAGAACAATGGAAGAGATCTGAAGCATTTTTAAACTTCAGCGGAATTTTGAGAACAATGGAAGAGTTCAGAAGCATTTTTAAACGTCAGCGGAATTCTGAGAACAATGGAAGAGTTCCGAAGCATTTTTAATCTTCAGCGGAATTCCGAGAACAATGGAACAGTTCCGAAGCATTTTTAAACTTCAGCGGAATTCCGAGAACAATGGAAGAGTTCCGAAGCATTTTTAAACATCAGCGGAATTCCGAGAACATAGGAAGAGTTCCGATGCATTTTTGATCTTCAGCGGAATTCCGAGAACAATGGAAGAGTTCCGAAGCATTTTTAAACGTCAGCAGAATGCCGAGAACAATGGAAGAGTTCCGACGCATTTTTAAATGTCAGCGGAATTCCGAGAACAATGGAAGCGATCTGAAGCATTTTTAAACTTCAGCGGAATTCCGAGAACAATGGAAGAGTTCCAAAGCATTTTTAAACTTCAGCGGAATTCCGAGAAAAATGGAAGAGTTCTGAAGCATTTTTAAACTTCAGCGGAATTCCGAGAACAATGGAAGAGTTCCAAAGCATTTTTAAACTTCAGCGGAATTCCGAGAAAAATGGAAGAGTTCTGAAGCATTTTTAAACTTCAGCTGAATTCCGAGAACAATGGAAGAGTTCTGAAGCATTTTTAAACTTCAGTGGAATTCCGAGAACAATGGAAGAGTTCCAAAGCATTTTTAAACTTCAGCGGAATTCCGAGAAAAATGGAAGAGTTCTGAAGCATTTTTAAACTTCAGCGGAATTCCGAGAACAATGGAAGAGTTCTGAAGCATTTTTAAACTTCAGTGGAATTCCGAGAACAATGGAAGAGTTCCGAAGCATTTTTAAACTTCAGCAGAATTCCGAGAACAATGGAAGAGTTCCGAAGTATTTTTAAACGTCATCGGAATGCCGAGAACAATGGAAGAGTTCCGACGCATTTTTAAAGGTCTGCGGAATTCCGAAAACAATGTAAGAGATCTGAAGCATTTTTAAAATTCAGCGGAATTTCGAGAGAAATGGAAGAGTTCCGAAGCATTTTTAAACATCTGCGGAATTCTGAGAAGAATGGAAGAGTTCCGAAGCATTTTTAACTTCAGCAGAATTCCGAGAACAATGGAAGAGTTCCGAAGTATTTTTAAACGTCAGCGGAATGCCGAGAACAATGGAAGAGTTCCGAAGCATTTTTAAACATCAGCGGAATTTCGAGAACAATGGAAGAGTTCTGAAGCATTTTTAAACTTCAGCGGAATTTCGAGAACAATGGAAGAGTTCCGAAGCATTTTTAAAAGTCAGCGGAATTCTGAGAACAATGGAGGCGTTCCGAAGCATTTTTAAACGTCAGCAGAATTCTCAGAACATTGGAAGAGTTCCCAAGCATTTTTAAACGTCAGCGGAATTCTGAGAACAATGGAAGAGTTCCGAAGCATTTTTAATCTTCAGCGGAATTCCGAGAACAATGGAACAGTTCCGAAGCATTTTTAACTTCAGCAGAATTCCGAGAACAATGGAAGAGTTCCGAAGCATTATTAAACTTCAGCGGAATTCCGAGAAAAATGGAAGAGTTGCGAAGCATTTGTAACTTCAGCGGAATGTCGAGAACAATGGAACAGTTCCGACGCATTTTTAAAGGTCAGCGGAATTCCGAGAACAATGTAAGAGATCTGAAGCATTTTTAAACTTCAGCGGAATTTCGAGAGCAATGGAAGAGTTCCGAAGCATTTTTAAACATCTGCGGAATTCTGAGAACAATGGAAGAGTTCCGAAGCATTTTTAAACTTCAGCAGAATTCCGAGAACAATGGAAGAGTTCCGAATCATTTTTAAACTTCAGCGGAATTCCGAGAAAAATGTAAGTGTTCCGAAGCATTTTTAAACTTCAGCAGAATTCCGAGAACAATGGAAGAGTTCCGAAGCATTTTTAAACTTCTGCGGAATTCCGAGAAAAATGGAAGAGTTCCGAAGCATTTTTAAACTTCAGCGGAATTCCGAGAACAATGGAAGAGTTCCGAAGCATTTTTAAACGTCAGCAGTATGCCGAGAACAATGGAAGAGTTCCGACGCATTTTTAAACGTCAGCGGAATTCCGAGAACAATGGAAGAGATCTGAAGCATTTTTAAACTTCAGCGGAATTTTGAGAACAATGGAAGAGTTCCGAAGCATTTTTAAACGTCAGCGGAATTCTGAGAACAATGGAAGAGTTCCGAAGCATTTTTAATCTTCAGCGGAATTCCGAGAACAATGGAACAGTTCCGAAGCATTTTTAAACTTCAGCGGAATTCCGAGAACAATGGAAGAGTTCCGAAGCATTTTTAAACATCAGCGGAATTCCGAGAACATAGGAAGAGTTCCGATGCATTTTTGATCTTCAGCGGAATTCCGAGAACAATGGAAGAGTTCCGAAGCATTTTTAAACGTCAGCAGAATGCCGAGAACAATGGAAGAGTTCCGACGCATTTTTAAATGTCAGCGGAATTCCGAGAACAATGGAAGCGATCTGAAGCATTTTTAAACTTCAGCAGAATTCCGAGAACAATGGAAGAGTTCCGAAGTATTTTTAAACGTCATCGGAATGCGGAGAACAAAGGAAGAGTTCCGAAGCATTTTTAAACATCAGCGGAATTCCGAGAACAATGGAAGAGTTCTGAAGCATTTTTAAACTTCAGCGGAATTCCGAGAACAATGGAAGAGTTCCAAAGCATTTTTAAACTTCAGCGGAATTCCGAGAAAAATGGAAGAGTTCTGAAGCATTTTTAAACTTCAGCGGAATTCCGAGAACAATGGAAGAGTTCTGAAGCATTTTTAAACTTCAGTGGAATTCCGAGAACAATGGAAGAGTTCCGAAGCATTTTTAAACTTCAGCAGAATTCCGAGAACAATGGAAGAGTTCCGAAGTATTTTTAAACGTCATCGGAATGCCGAGAACAATGGAAGAGTTCCGACGCATTTTTAAAGGTCTGCGGAATTCCGAAAACAATGTAAGAGATCTGAAGCATTTTTAAAATTCAGCGGAATTTCGAGAGAAATGGAAGAGTTCCGAAGCATTTTTAAACATCTGCGGAATTCTGAGAAGAATGGAAGAGTTCCGAAGCATTTTTAACTTCAGCAGAATTCCGAGAACAATGGAAGAGTTCCGAAGTATTTTTAAACGTCAGCGGAATGCCGAGGACAATGGAAGAGTTCCGAAGCATTTTTAAACATCAGCGGAATTTCGAGAACAATGGAAGAGTTCTGAAGCATTTTTAAACTTCAGCGGAATTTCGAGAACAATGGAAGAGTTCCGAAGCATTTTTAAAAGTCAGCGGAATTCTGAGAACAATGGAGGCGTTCCAAAGCATTTTTAAACGTCAGCAGAATTCTCAGAACATTGGAAGAGTTCCCAAGCATTTTTAAACTTCAGCGGAATTCCGAGAAAAATGGAAGAGTTCCGAAGCATTTTTAAACTTCAGCGGAATTCTGAGAACAATGGAAGGGTTCCGAAGCATTTTTAAACGTCAGCGGAATTCCGAGAACAATGGAAGAGTTCCGAAGCATTTTTAAACTTCAGCGGAATTCCGAGAACAATGGAAGAGTTCCGAAGCATTTTTAAATGTCAGCGGAATGCCGAGAACAATGGAAGAGTTCCGACGCATTTTTAAACGTCAGCGGAATTTCGAGAGCAATGGAAGAGTTCCGAAGCATTTTTAAACATCTGCGGAATTCTGAGAAGAATGGAAGAGTTCCGAAGCATTTTTAACTTCAGCAGAATTCCGAGAACAATGGAAGAGTTCCGAAGTACTTTTAAACGTCAGCGGAATGCCGAGAACAATGGAAGAGTTCCGAAGCATTTTTAAACATCAGCGGAATTCCGAGAACAGTGGAAGAGTTCTGAAGCATTTTTAAACTTCAGCGGAATTTCGAGAACAATGGAAGAGTTCCGAAGCATTTTTAAACGTCAGCGGAATTCTGAGAACAATGGAGGCGTTCC
Source organism: Phyllobates terribilis (assembly GCF_046119375.1). Classification (NCBI taxonomy): domain Eukaryota; kingdom Metazoa; phylum Chordata; class Amphibia; order Anura; family Dendrobatidae; genus Phyllobates; species Phyllobates terribilis. The sequence goes on from NW_027362762.1 coordinate 635,275,808, forward strand.
GAAGCATTTTTAAACGTCAGCAGAATTCTCAGAACATTGGAAGAGTTCCGAAGCATTTTTAAACTTCAGCGGAATTCCGATAAAAATGGAAGAGTTCCGAAGCATTTTTAAACTTCAGCGGAATTCTGAGAACAATGGAAGAGTTCGGAAGCATTTTTAAACGTCAGCGGAATTCCGAGAACAATGGAAGAGTTCCGAAGCATTTTTAAACTTCAGCGGAATTCCGAGAACAATGGAAGAGTTCCGAAGCATTTTTAAATGTCAGCGGAATGCCGAGAACAATGGAAGAGTTCCAACACATTTTTAAACGTCAGCGGAATTCCGAGAACAATGGAAGAGATCTGAAGCATTTTTAAACTTCAGCGGAATTTTGAGAACAATGGAAGAGTTCCGAAGCATTTTTAAACGTCAGCGGAATTCTGAGAACAATGGAAGAGTTCCGAAGCATTTTTAATCTTCAGCGGAATTCCGAGAACAATGGATCAGTTCCGAAGCATTTTTAACTTCAGCAGAATTTCGAGAACAATGGAAGAGTTCCGAAGCATTTTTAAACTTCAGCGGAATTCCGAGAAAAATGGAAGAGTTGCGAAGCATTTTTAACTTCAGCAGAATTCCGGGAACAATGGAAGAGTTCCGAAGCATTTTTAAATGTCAGCGGAATGCCGAGAACAATGGAAGAGTTCCGACGCATTTTTAAACGTCAGCGGAATTCCGAGAACAATGGAAGAGATCTGAAGCATTTTTAAACTTCAGCGGAATTTCGATAGCAATGGAAGAGTTCTGAAGCATTTTTAAACATCAGCGGAATGCCGAGAACAATGGAAGAGTTCCGAAGCATTTTTAAACATCAGCGGAATTCCGAGAACAATGGAAGAGTTCTGAAGCATTAAACTTCAGCAGAATTTCAATAACAATGGAAGAGTTCGGATGCATTTTTAAACGTCAGCGGAATTCCGAGAACAATGGAAGAGTTCCGAAGTATTTTTAAACTTCAGCAGAATTCCGAGAACAATGGAGGCATTCCGAAGCATTTTTAAACTTCAGCGGAATTCTGAGAACAATGGAAGAGTTCCGAAGCATTTTTAATCTTCAGCGGAATTCCGAGAACAATGGAACAGTTCCGAAGCATTTTTAAACTTCAGCGGAATTCCGAGAACAATGGAAGAGTTCCGAAGCATTTTTAAACATCAGCGGAATTCCGAGAACATAGGAAGAGTTCCGATGCATTTTTGATCTTCAGCGGAATTCCGAGAACAATGGAAGAGTTCCGAAGCATTTTTAAACGTCAGCAGAATGCCGAGAACAATGGAAGAGTTCCGACGCATTTTTAAATGTCAGCGGAATTCCGAGAACAATGGAAGCGATCTGAAGCATTTTTAAACTTCAGCGGAATTTCGAGAACAATGGAAGAGTTCCGAAGCATTTTTAAACGTCAGTGTAATTCTGAGAACAATGGAAGAGTTCCGAAGCATTTTTAATCTTCAGCGGAATTCCGAGAACAATGGAACAGTTCCGAAGCATTTTTAACTTCAGCAGAATTCCGAGAACAATGGAAGAGTTCCGAAGCATTTTTAAACTTCAGCAGAATTCCGAGAACAATGGAAGAGTTCCGAAGTATTTTTAAACGTCATCGGAATGCGGAGAACAAAGGAAGAGTTCCGAAGCATTTTTAAACATCAGCGGAATTCCGAGAAAAATGGAAGAGTTCCGAAGCATTTTTAAACTTCAGCGGAATTCCGAGAACAATGGAAGAGTTCCGAAGCATTTTTAAACGTCAGCAGTATGCCGAGAACAATGGAAGAGTTCCGACGCATTTTTAAACGTCAGCGGAATTCCGAGAACAATGGAAGAGATCTGAAGCATTTTTAAACTTCAGCGGAATTTTGAGAACAATGGAAGAGTTCCGAAGCATTTTTAAACGTCAGCGGAATTCTGAGAACAATGGAAGAGTTCCGAAGCATTTTTAATCTTCAGCGGAATTCCGAGAACAATGGAACAGTTCCGAAGCATTTTTAAACTTCAGCGGAATTCCGAGAACAATGGAAGAGTTCCGAAGCATTTTTAAACATCAGCGGAATTCCGAGAACATAGGAAGAGTTCCGATGCATTTTTGATCTTCAGCGGAATTCCGAGAACAATGGAAGAGTTCCGAAGCATTTTTAAACGTCAGCAGAATGCCGAGAACAATGGAAGAGTTCCGACGCATTTTTAAATGTCAGCGGAATTCCGAGAACAATGGAAGCGATCTGAAGCATTTTTAAACTTCAGCAGAATTCCGAGAACAATGGAAGAGTTCCGAAGTATTTTTAAACGTCATCGGAATGCGGAGAACAAAGGAAGAGTTCCGAAGCATTTTTAAACATCAGCGGAATTCCGAGAACAATGGAAGAGTTCTGAAGCATTTTTAAACTTCAGCGGAATTCCGAGAACAATGGAAGAGTTCCAAAGCATTTTTAAACTTCAGCGGAATTCCGAGAAAAATGGAAGAGTTCCGAAGCATTTTTAAACTTCAGCGGAATTCCGAGAACAATGGAAGAGTTCTGAAGCATTTTTAAACTTCAGTGGAATTCCGAGAACAATGGAAGAGTTCCGAAGCATTTTTAAACTTCAGCAGAATTCCGAGAACAATGGAAGAGTTCCGAAGTATTTTTAAACGTCATCGGAATGCCGAGAACAATGGAAGAGTTCCGACGCATTTTTAAAGGTCAGCGGAATTCCGAAAACAATGTAAGAGATCTGAAGCACTTTTAAAATTCAGCGGAATTTCGAGAGCAATGGAAGAGTTCCGAAGCATTTTTAAACATCTGCGGAATTCTGAGAAGAATGGAAGAGTTCCGAAGCATTTTTAACTTCAGCAGAATTCCGAGAACAATGGAAGAGTTCCGAAGTATTTTTAAACGTCAGCGGAATGCCGAGAACAATGGAAGAGTTCCGAAGCATTTTTAAACATCAGCGGAATTTCGAGAACAATGGAAGAGTTCTGAAGCATTTTTAAACTTCAGCGGAATTTCGAGAACAATGGAAGAGTTCCGAAGCATTTTTAAACGTCAGCGGAATTCTGAGAACAATGGAGGCGTTCCGAAGCATTTTTAAACGTCAGCAGAATTCTCAGAACATTGGAAGAGTTCCGAAGCATTTTTAAACTTCAGCGGAATTCCGAGAAAAATGGAAGAGTTCCGAAGCATTTTTAAACTTCAGCGGAATTCTGAGAACAATGGAAGGGTTCCGAAGCATTTTTAAACGTCAGCGGAATTCCGAGAACAATGGAAGAGTTCCGAAGCATTTTTAAACTTCAGCGGAATTCCGAGAACAATGGAAGAGTTCCGAAGCATTTTTAAATGTCAGCGGAATGCCGAGAACAATGGAAGAGTTCCGACGCATTTTTAAACGTCAGCGGAATTTCGAGAGCAATGGAAGAGTTCCGAAGCATTTTTAAACATCTGCGGAATTCTGAGAAGAATGGAAGAGTTCCGAAGCATTTTTAACTTCAGCAGAATTCCGAGAACAATGGAAGAGTTCCGAAGTATTTTTAAACGTCAGCGGAATTCTGAGAACAATGGAGGCGTTCCGAAGCATTTTTAAACGTCAGCAGAATTCTCAGAACATTGGAAGAGTTCCGAAGCATTTTTAAACTTCAGCGGAATTCCGAGAAAAATGGAAGAGTTCCGAAGCATTTTTACACTTCAGCGGAATTCTGAGAACAATGGAAGAGTTCCGAAGCATTTTTAAACGTCAGCGGAATTCCGAGAACAATGGAAGAGTTCCAAAGCATTTTTAAACTTCAGCGGAATTCCGAGAAAAATGGAAGAGTTCCGAAGCATTTTTAAACTTCTGCGGAATTCCGAGAACAATGGAAGAGTTCTGAAGCATTTTTAAACTTCAGTGGAATTCCGAGAACAATGGAAGAGTTCCGAAGCATTTTTAAACTTCAGCAGAATTCCGAGAACAATGGAAGAGTTCCGAAGTATTTTTAAACGTCATCGGAATGCCGAGAACAATGGAAGAGTTCCGACGCATTTTTAAAGGTCAGCGGAATTCCGAAAACAATGTAAGAGATCTGAAGCATTTTTAAAATTCAGCGGAATTTCGAGAGCAATGGAAGAGTTCCGAAGCATTTTTAAACATCTGCGGAATTCTGAGAAGAATGGAAGAGTTCCGAAGCATTTTTAACTTCAGCAGAATTCCGAGAACAATGGAAGAGTTCCGAAGTATTTTTAAACGTCAGCGGAATGCCGAGAACAATGGAAGAGTTCCGAAGCATTTTTAAACATCAGCGGAATTCCGAGAACAGTGGAAGAGTTCTGAAGCATTTTTAAACTTCAGCGGAATTTCGAGAACAATGGAAGAGTTCCGAAGCATTTTTAAACGTCAGCGGAATTCTGAGAACAATGGAGGCGTTCCGAAGCATTTTTAAACGTCAGCAGAATTCTCAGAACATTGGAAGAGTTCCGAAGCATTTTTAAACTTCAGCGGAATTCCGATAAAAATGGAAGAGTTCCGAAGCATTTTTAAACTTCAGCGGAATTCTGAGAACAATGGAAGAGTTCCGAAGCATTTTTAAACGTCAGCGGAATTCCGAGAACAATGGAAGAGTTCCGAAGCATTTTTAAACTTCAGCGGAATTCCGAGAACAATGGAAGAGTTCCGAAGCATTTTTAAATGTCAGCGGAATGCCGAGAACAATGGAAGAGTTCCAACACATTTTTAAACGTCAGCGGAATTCCGAGAACAATGGAAGAGATCTGAAGCATTTTTAAACTTCAGCGGAATTTTGAGAACAATGGAAGAGTTCCGAAGCATTTTTAAACGTCAGCGGAATTCTGAGAACAATGGAAGAGTTCCGAAGCATTTTTAATCTTCAGCGGAATTCCGAGAACAATGGATCAGTTCCGAAGCATTTTTAACTTCAGCAGAATTCCGAGAACAATGGAAGAGTTCCGAAGCATTTTTAAACTTCAGCGGAATTCCGAGAAAAATGGAAGAGTTGCGAAGCATTTTTAACTTCAGCAGAATTCCGGGAACAATGGAAGAGTTCCGAAGCATTTTTAAATGTCAGCGGAATGCCGAGAACAATGGAAGAGTTCCGACGCATTTTTAAACGTCAGCGGAATTCCGAGAACAATGGAAGAGATCTGAAGCATTTTTAAACTTCAGCGGAATTTCGATAGCAATGGAAGAGTTCTGAAGCATTTTTAAACATCAGCGGAATGCCGAGAACAATGGAAGAGTTCCGAAGCATTTTTAAACATCAGCGGAATTCCGAGAACAATGGAAGAGTTCTGAAGCATTAAACTTCAGCAGAATTTCAATAACAATGGAAGAGTTCGGATGCATTTTTAAACGTCAGCGGAATTCCGAGAACAATGGAAGAGTTCCGAAGTATTTTTAAACTTCAGCAGAATTCCGAGAACAATGGAGGCATTCCGAAGCATTTTTAAACTTCAGCGGAATTCTGAGAACAATGGAAGAGTTCCGAAGCATTTTTAATCTTCAGCGGAATTCCGAGAACAATGGAACAGTTCCGAAGCATTTTTAAACTTCAGCGGAATTCCGAGAACAATGGAAGAGTTCCGAAGCATTTTTAAACATCAGCGGAATTCCGAGAACATAGGAAGAGTTCCGATGCATTTTTGATCTTCAGCGGAATTCCGAGAACAATGGAAGAGTTCCGAAGCATTTTTAAACGTCAGCAGAATGCCGAGAACAATGGTAGAGTTCCGACGCATTTTTAAATGTCAGCGGAATTCCGAGAACAATGGAAGCGATCTGAAGCATTTTTAAACTTCAGCGGAATTTCGAGAACAATGGAAGAGTTCCGAAGCATTTTTAAACGTCAGTGTAATTCTGAGAACAATGGAAGAGTTCCGAAGCATTTTTAATCTTCAGCGGAATTCCGAGAACAATGGAACAGTTCCGAAGCATTTTTAACTTCAGCAGAATTCCGAGAACAATGGAAGAGTTCCGAAGCATTTTTAAACTTCAGCAGAATTCCGAGAACAATGGAAGAGTTCCGAAGTATTTTTAAACGTCATCGGAATGCGGAGAACAAAGGAAGAGTTCCGAAGCATTTTTAAACATCAGCGGAATTCCGAGAAAAATGGAAGAGTTCCGAAGCATTTTTAAACTTCAGCGGAATTCCGAGAACAATGGAAGAGTTCCGAAGCATTTTTAAACGTCAGCAGTATGCCGAGAACAATGGAAGAGTTCCGACGCATTTTTAAACGTCAGCGGAATTCCGAGAACAATGGAAGAGATCTGAAGCATTTTTAAACTTCAGCGGAATTTTGAGAACAATGGAAGAGTTCCGAAGCATTTTTAAACGTCAGCGGAATTCTGAGAACAATGGAAGAGTTCCGAAGCATTTTTAATCTTCAGCGGAAATCCGAGAACAATGGAACAGTTCCGAAGCATTTTTAAACTTCAGCGGAATTCCGAGAACAATGGAAGAGTTCCGAAGCATTTTTAAACATCAGCGGAATTCCGAGAACATAGGAAGAGTTCCGATGCATTTTTGATCTTCAGCGGAATTCCGAGAACAATGGAAGAGTTCCGAAGCATTTTTAAACGTCAGCAGAATGCCGAGAACAATGGAAGAGTTCCGACGCATTTTTAAATGTCAGCGGAATTCCGAGAACAATGGAAGCGATCTGAAGCATTTTTAAACTTCAGCAGAATTCCGAGAACAATGGAAGAGTTCCGAAGTATTTTTAAACGTCATCGGAATGCGGAGAACAAAGGAAGAGTTCCGAAGCATTTTTAAACATCAGCGGAATTCCGAGAACAATGGAAGAGTTCTGAAGCATTTTTAAACTTCAGCGGAATTCCGAGAACAATGGAAGAGTTCCAAAGCATTTTTAAACTTCAGCGGAATTCCGAGAAAAATGGAAGAGTTCCGAAACATTTTTAAACTTCAGCGGAATTCCGAGAACAATGGAAGAGTTCTGAAGCATTTTTAAACTTCAGTGGAATTCCGAGAACAATGGAAGAGTTCCGAAGCATTTTTAAACTTCAGCAGAATTCCGAGAACAATGGAAGAGTTCCGAAGTATTTTTAAACGTCATCGGAATGCCGAGAACAATGGAAGAGTTCCGACGCATTTTTAAAGGTCAGCGGAATTCCGAAAACAATGTAAGAGATCTGAAGCACTTTTAAAATTCAGCGGAATTTCGAGAGCAATGGAAGAGTTCCGAAGCATTTTTAAACATCTGCGGAATTCTGAGAAGAATGGAAGAGTTCCGAAGCATTTTTAACTTCAGCAGAATTCCGAGAACAATGGAAGAGTTCCGAAGTATTTTTAAACGTCAGCGGAATGCCGAGAACAATGGAAGAGTTCCGAAGCATTTTTAAACATCAGCAGAATTTCGAGAACAATGGAAGAGTTCTGAAGCATTTTTAAACTTCAGCGGAATTTCGAGAACAATGGAAGAGTTCCGAAGCATTTTTAAATGTCAGCGGAATTCTGAGAACAATGGAGGCGTTCCGAAGCATTTTTAAACGTCAGCAGAATTCTCAGAACATTGGAAGAGTTCCGAAGCATTTTTAAACTTCAGCGGAATTCCGAGAAAAATGGAAGAGTTCCGAAGCATTTTTAAACTTCAGCGGAATTCTGAGAACAATGGAAGTGTTCCGAAGCATTTTTAAACGTCAGCGGAATTCCGAGAACAATGGAAGAGTTCCGAAGCATTTTTAAACTTCAGCGGAATTCCGAGAACAATGGAAGAGTTCCGAAGCATTTTTAAATGTCAGCGGAATGCCGAGAACAATGGAAGAGTTCCGACGCATTTTTAAACGTCAGCGGAATTTCGAGAGCAATGGAAGAGTTCCGAAGCATTTTTAAACATCTGCGGAATTCTGAGAAGAATGGAAGAGTTCCGAAGCATTTTTAACTTCAGCAGAATTCCGAGAACAATGGAAGAGTTCGGAAGTATTTTTAAACGTCAGCGGAATGCCGAGAACAATGGAAGAGTTCCGAAGCATTTTTAAACATCAGCGGAATTCCGAGAACAGTGGAAGAGTTCTGAAGCATTTTTAAACTTCAGCGGAATTTCGAGAACAATGGAAGAGTTCCGAAGCATTTTTAAACGTCAGCGGAATTCTGAGAACAATGGAGGCGTTCCGAAGCATTTTTAAACGTCAGCAGAATTCTCAGAACAATGGATCAGTTCCGAAGCATTTTTAACTTCAGCAGAATTCCGAGAACAATGGAAGAGTTCCGAAGCATTTTTAAACTTCAGCGGAATTCCGAGAAAAATGGAAGAGTTGCGAAGCATTTTTAACTTCAGCAGAATTCCGGGAACAATGGAAGAGTTCCGAAGCATTTTTAAATGTCAGCGGAATGCCGAGAACAATGTAAGAGTTCCGACGCATTTTTAAACGTCAGCGGAATTCCGAGAACAATGGAAGAGATCTGAAGCATTTTTAAACTTCAGCGGAATTCCGAGAACATAGGAAGAGTTCCGATGCATTTTTGATCTTCAGCGGAATTCCGAGAACAATGGAAGAGTTCCGAAGCATTTTTAAACGTCAGCAGAATGCCGAGAACAATGGAAGAGTTCCGACGCATTTTTAAATGTCAGCGGAATTCCGAGAACAATGGAAGCGATCTGAAGCATTTTTAAACTTCAGCGGAATTTCGAGAACAATGGAAGAGTTCCGAAGCATTTTTAAACGTCAGTGTAATTCTGAGAACAATGGAAGAGTTCCGAAGCATTTTTAATCTTCAGCGGAATTCCGAGAACAATGGAACAGTTCCGAAGCATTTTTAACTTCAGCAGAATTCCGAGAACAATGGAAGAGTTCCGAAGCATTTTTAAACTTCAGCAGAATTCCGAGAACAATGGAAGAGTTACGAAGTATTTTTAAACGTCATCGGAATGCGGAGAACAAAGGAAGAGTTCCGAAGCATTTTTAAACATCAGCGGAATTCCGAGAACAATGGAAGAGTTCTGAAGCATTTTTAAACTTCAGCGGAATTCCGAGAACAATGGAAGAGTTCCAAAGCATTTTTAAACTTCAGCGGAATTCCGAGAAAAATGGAAGAGTTCCGAAGCATTTTTAAACTTCAGCGGAATTCCGAGAACAATGGAAGAGTTCTGAAGCATTTTTAAACTTCAGTGGAATTCCGAGAACAATGGAAGAGTTCCGAAGCATTTTTAAACTTCAGCAGAATTCCGAGAACAATGGAAGAGTTCCGAAGTATTTTTAAACGTCATCGGAATGCCGAGAACAATGGAAGAGTTCCGACGCATTTTTAAAGGTCAGCGGAATTCCGAAAACAATGTAAGAGATCTGAAGCATTTTTAAAATTCAGCGGAATTTCGAGAGCAGTGGAAGAGTTCCGAAGCATTTTTAAACATCTGCGGAATTCTGAGAAGAATGGAAGAGTTCCGAAGCATTTTTAACTTCAGCAGAATTCCGAGAACAATGGAAGAGTTCCGAAGTATTTTTAAACGTCAGCGGAATGCCGAGAACAATGGAAGAGTTCCGAAGCATTTTTAAACATCAGCGGAATTCCGAGAACAGTGGAAGAGTTCTGAAGCATTTTTAAACTTCAGCGGAATTTCGAGAACAATGGAAGAGTTCCGAAGCATTTTTAAACGTCAGCGGAATTCTGAGAACAATGGAGGCGTTCCGAAGCATTTTTAAACGTCAGCAGAATTCTCAGAACATTGGAAGAGTTCCGAAGCATTTTTAAACTTCAGCGGAATTCCGATAAAAATGGAAGAGTTCCGAAGCATTTTTAAACTTCAGCGGAATTCCGAGAACAATGGAAGAGTTCCGAAGCATTTTTAAATGTCAGCGGAATGCCGAGAACAATGGAAGAGTTCCAACACATTTTTAAACGTCAGCGGAATTCCGAGAACAATGGAAGAGATCTGAAGCATTTTTAAACTTCAGCGGAATTTTGAGAACAATGGAAGAGTTCCGAAGCATTTTTAAACGTCAGCGGAATTCTGAGAACAATGGAAGAGTTCCGAAGCATTTTTAATCTTCAGCGGAATTCCGAGAACAATGGATCAGTTCCGAAGCATTTTTAACTTCAGCAGAATTCCGAGAACAATGGAAGAGTTCCGAAGCATTTTTAAACTTCAGCGGAATTCCGAGAAAAATGGAAGAGTTGCAAAGCATTTTTAACTTCAGCAGAATTCCGGGAACAATGGAAGAGTTCCGAAGCATTTTTAAATGTCAGCGGAATGCCGAGAACAATGGAAGAGTTCCGAAGCATTTTTAAACATCAGCGGAATTCCGAGAACAATGGAAGAGTTCTGAAGCATTAAACTTCAGCAGAATTTCAATAACAATGGAAGAGTTCGGATGCATTTTTAAACGTCAGCGGAATTCCGAGAACAATGGAAGAGTTCCGAAGTATTTTTAAACTTCAGCAGAATTCCGAGAACAATGGAGGCATTCCGAAGCATTTTTAAACTTCAGCGGAATTCTGAGAACAATGGAAGAGTTCCGAAGCATTTTTAATCTTCAGCGGAATTCCGAGAACAATGGAACAGTTCCGAAGCATTTTTAAACTTCAGCGGAATTCCGAGAACAATGGAAGAGTTCCGAAGCATTTTTAAACATCAGCGGAATTCCGAGAACATAGGAAGAGTTCCGATGCATTTTTGATCTTCAGCGGAATTCCGAGAACAATGGAAGAGTTCCGAAGCATTTTTAAACGTCAGCAGAATGCCGAGAACAATGGTAGAGTTCCGACGCATTTTTAAATGTCAGCGGAATTCCGAGAACAATGGAAGCGATCTGAAGCATTTTTAAACTTCAGCGGAATTTCGAGAACAATGGAAGAGTTCCGAAGCATTTTTAAACGTCAGTGTAATTCTGAGAACAATGGAAGAGTTCCGAAGCATTTTTAATCTTCAGCGGAATTCCGAGAACAATGGAACAGTTCCGAAGCATTTTTAACTTCAGCAGAATTCCGAGAACAATGGAAGAGTTCCGAAGCATTTTTAAACTTCAGCAGAATTCCGAGAACAATGGAAGAGTTCCGAAGTATTTTTAAACGTCATCGGAATGCGGAGAACAAAGGAAGAGTTCCGAAGCATTTTTAAACATCAGCGGAATTCCGAGAAAAATGGAAGAGTTCCGAAGCATTTTTAAACTTCAGCGGAATTCCGAGAACAATGGAAGAGTTCCGAAGCATTTTTAAACGTCAGCAGTATGCCGAGAACAATGGAAGAGTTCCGACGCATTTTTAAACGTCAGCGGAATTCCGAGAACAATGGAAGAGATCTGAAGCATTTTTAAACTTCAGCGGAATTTTGAGAACAATGGAAGAGTTCCGAAGCATTTTTAAACGTCAGCGGAATTCTGAGAACAATGGAAGAGTTCCGAAGCATTTTTAATCTTCAGCGGAATTCCGAGAACAATGGAACAGTTCCGAAGCATTTTTAAACTTCAGCGGAATTCCGAGAACAATGGAAGAGTTCCGAAGCATTTTTAAACATCAGCGGAATTCCGAGAACATAGGAAGAGTTCCGATGCATTTTTGATCTTCAGCGGAATTCCTAGTACAATGGAAGAGTTCTGAAGCATTTTTAAACTTCAGTGGAATTCCGAGAACAATGGAAGAGTTCCGAAGCATTTTTAAACTTCAGCAGAATTCCGAGAACAATGGAAGAGTTCCGAAGTATTTTTAAACGTCATCGGAATGCGGAGAACAAAGGAAGAGTTCCGAAGCATTTTTAAACATCAGCGGAATTCCGAGAACAATGGAAGAGTTCTGAAGCATTTTTAAACTTCAGCGGAATTCCGAGAACAATGGAAGAGTTCCAAAGCATTTTTAAACTTCAGCGGAATTCCGAGAAAAATGGAAGAGTTCCGAAGCATTTTTAAACTTCAGCGGAATTCCGAGAACAATGGAAGAGTTCTGAAGCATTTTTAAACTTCAGTGGAATTCCGAGAACAATGGAAGAGTTCCGAAGCATTTTTAAACTTCAGCAGAATTCCGAGAACAATGGAAGAGTTCCGAAGTATTTTTAAACGTCATCGGAATGCCGAGAACAATGGAAGAGTTCCGACGCATTTTTAAAGGTCAGCGGAATTCCGAAAACAATGTAAGAGATCTGAAGCACTTTTAAAATTCAGCGTAATTTCGAGAGCAATGGAAGAGTTCCGAAGCATTTTTAAACATCTGCGGAATTCTGAGAAGAATGGAAGAGTTCCGAAGCATTTTTAACTTCAGCAGAATTCCGAGAACAATGGAAGAGTTCCGAAGTATTTTTAAACGTCAGCGGAATGCCGAGAACAATGGAAGAGTTCCGAAGCATTTTTAAACATCAGCGGAATTTCGAGAACAATGGAAGAGTTCTGAAGCATTTTTAAACTTCAGCGGAATTTCGAGAACAATGGAAGAGTTCCGAAGCATTTTTAAATGTCAGCGGAATTCTGAGAACAATGGAGGCGTTCCGAAGCATTTTTAAACGTCAGCAGAATTCTCAGAACATTGGAAGAGTTCCGAAGCATTTTTAAACTTCAGCGGAATTCCGAGAAAAATGGAAGAGTTCCGAAGCATTTTTAAACTTCAGCGGAATTCTGAGAACAATGGAAGTGTTCCGAAGCATTTTTAAACGTCAGCGGAATTCCGAGAACAATGGAAGAGTTCCGAAGCATTTTTAAACTTCAGCGGAATTCCGAGAACAATGGAAGAGTTCCGAAGCATTTTTAAATGTCAGCGGAATGCCGAGAACAATGGAAGAGTTCCGACGCATTTTTAAACGTCAGCGGAATTTCGAGAGCAATGGAAGAGTTCCGAAGCATTTTTAAACATCTGCGGAATTCTGAGAAGAATGGAAGAGTTCCGAAGCATTTTTAACTTCAGCAGAATTCCGAGAACAATGGAAGAGTTCCGAAGTATTTTTAAACGTCAGCGGAATGCCGAGAACAATGGAAGAGTTCCAAAGCATTTTTAAACATCAGCGGAATTCCGAGAACAGTGGAAGAGTTCTGAAGCATTTTTAAACTTCAGCGGAATTTCGAGAACAATGGAAGAGTTCCGAAGCATTTTTAAACGTCAGCGGAATTCTGAGAACAATGGAGGCGTTCCGAAGCATTTTTAAACGTCAGCAGAATTCTCAGAACATTGGAAGAGTTCCGAAGCATTTTTAAACTTCAGCGGAATTCCGAGAAAAATGGAAGAGTTCCGAAGCATTTTTAAACTTCAGCGGAATTCTGAGAACAATGGAAGAGTTCCGAAGCATTTTTAAACGTCAGCGGAATTCCGAGAACAATGGAAGAGTTCCGAAGCATTTTTAAACTTCAGCGGAATTCCGAGAACAATGGAAGAGTTCCGAAGCATTTTTAAATGTCAGCGGAATGCCGAGAACAATGGAAGAGATCTGAAGCATTTTTAAACTTCAGCGGAATTTTGAGAACAATGGAAGAGTTCCGAAGCATTTTTAAACGTCAGCGGAATTCTGAGAACAATGGAAGAGTTCCGAAGCATTTTTAATCTTCAGCGGAATTCCGAGAACAATGGATCAGTTCCGAAGCATTTTTAACTTCAGCAGAATTCCGAGAACAATGGAAGAGTTCCGAAGCATTTTTAAACTTCAGCGGAATTCCGAGAAAAATGGAAGAGTTGCGAAGCATTTTTAACTTCAGCAGAATTCCGGGAACAATGGAAGAGTTCCGAAGCATTTTTAAATGTCAGCGGAATGCCGAGAACAATGTAAGAGTTCCGACGCATTTTTAAACGTCAGCGGAATTCCGAGAACAATGGAAGAGATCTGAAGCATTTTTAAACTTCAGCGGAATTTCGATAGCAATGGAAGAGTTCTGAAGCATTTTTAAACATCAGCGGAATGCCGAGAACAATGGAAGAGTTCCGAAGCATTTTTAAACATCAGCGGAATTCCGAGAACAATGGAAGAATTCTGAAGCATTAAACTTCAGCAGAATTTCAATAACAATGGAAGAGTTCCGATGCATTTTTAAACGTCAGCGGAATTCCGAGAACAATGGAAGAGTTCCGAAGTATTTTTAAACTTCAGCAGAATTCCGAGAACAATGGAGGCATTCCGAAGCATTTTTAAACTTCAGCGGAATTCTGAGAACAATGGAAGAGTTCCGAAGCATTTTTAATCTTCAGCGGAATTCCGAGAACAATGGAACAGTTCCGAAGCATTTTTAAACTTCAGCGGAATTCCGAGAACAATGGAAGAGTTCCGAAGCATTTTTAAACATCAGCGGAATTCCGAGAACATAGGAAGAGTTCCGATGCATTTTTGATCTTCAGCAGAATTCCGAGAACAATGGAAGAGTTCCGAAGCATTTTTAAACGTCAGCAGAATGCCGAGAACAATGGAAGAGTTCCGACGCATTTTTAAATGTCAGCGGAATTCCGAGAACAATGGAAGCGATCTGAAGCATTTTTAAACTTCAGCGGAATTTCGAGAACAATGGAAGAGTTCCGAAGCATTTTTAAACGTCAGTGTAATTCTGAGAACAATGGAAGAGTTCCGAAGCATTTTTAATCTTCAGCGGAATTCCGAGAACAATGGAACAGTTCCGAAGCATTTTTAACTTCAGCAGAATTCCGAGAACAATGGAAGAGTTCCGAAGCATTTTTAAACTTCAGCAGAATTCCGAGAACAATGGAAGAGTTACGAAGTATTTTTAAACGTCATCGGAATGCGGAGAACAAAGGAAGAGTTCCGAAGCATTTTTAAACATCAGCGGAATTCCGAGAACAATGGAAGAGTTCTGAAGCATTTTTAAACTTCAGCGGAATTCCGAGAACAATGGAAGAGTTCCAAAGCATTTTTAAACTTCAGCGGAATTCCGAGAAAAATGGAAGAGTTCCGAAGCATTTTTAAACTTCAGCGGAATTCCGAGAACAATGGAAGAGTTCTGAAGCATTTTTAAACTTCAGTGGAATTCCGAGAACAATGGAAGAGTTCCGAAGCATTTTTAAACTTCAGCAGAATTCCGAGAACAATGGAAGAGTTCCGAAGTATTTTTAAACGTCATCGGAATGCCGAGAACAATGGAAGAGTTCCGACGCATTTTTAAAGGTCAGCGGAATTCCGAAAACAATGTAAGAGATCTGAAGCATTTTTAAAATTCAGCGGAATTTCGAGAGCAATGGAAGAGTTCCGAAGCATTTTTAAACATCTGTGGAATTCTGAGAAGAATGGAAGAGTTCCGAAGCATTTTTAACTTCAGCAGAATTCCGAGAACAATGGAAGAGTTCCGAAGTATTTTTAAACGTCAGCGGAATGCCGAGAACAATGGAAGAGTTCCGAAGCATTTTTAAACATCAGCGGAATTTCGAGAACAATGGAAGAGTTCTGAAGCATTTTTAAACTTCAGCGGAATTTCGAGAACAATGGAAGAGTTCCGAAGCATTTTTAAACGACAGCGGAATTCTGAGAACAATGGAGGCGTTCCGAAGCATTTTTAAACGTCAGCAGAATTCTCAGAACATTGGAAGAGTTCCGAAGCATTTTTAAACTTCAGCGGAATTCCGAGAAAAATGGAAGAGTTCCGAAGCATTTTTAAACTTCAGCGGAATTCTGAGAACAATGGAAGAGTTCCGAAGCATTTTTAAACGTCAGCGGAATTCCGAGAACAATGGAAGAGTTCCGAAGCATTTTTAAACTTCAGCGGAATTCCGAGAACAATGGAAGAGTTCCGAAGCATTTTTAAATGTCAGCGGAATGCCAAGAACAATGGAAGAGTTCCGACGCATTTTTAAACGTCAGCGGAATTCCGAGAACAATGGAAGAGATCTGAAGCATTTTTAAACTTCAGCGGAATTTTGAGAACAATGGAAGAGTTCCGAAGCATTTTTTAATGTCAGCGGAATTCTGAGAACAAGGGAAGAGTTCCGAAGCATTTTTAATCTTCAGCGAAATTCCGAGAACAATGGAACAGTTCCGAAGCATTTTTAAACTTCAGCAGAATTCCGAGAACAATGGAAGAGTTCCGAAGCATTTTTAAACATCAGCGGAATTCCGAGAACATAGGAAGAGTTCCGATGCATTTTTGATCTTCAGCGGAATTCCGAGAACAATGGAAGAGTTCCGAAGCATTTTTAAACGTCAGCAGAATGCCGAGAACAATGGAAGAGTTCCGACGCATTTTTAAATGTCAGCGGAATTCCGAGAACAATGGAAGAGATCTGAAGCATTTTTAAACTTCAGCGGAATTTTGAGAACAATGGAAGAGTTCCGAAGCATTTTTAAACGTCAGTGTAATTCTGAGAACAATGGAAGAGTTCCGAAGCATTTTTAATCTTCAGCGGAATTCCGAGAACAATGGAACAGTTCCGAAGCATTTTTAACTTCAGCAGAATTCCGAGAACAATGGAAGAGTTCCGAAGTATTTTTAAACGTCATCGGAATGCGGAGAACAAAGGAAGAGTTCCGAAGCATTTTTAAACATCAGCGGAATTCCGAGAACTATGGAAGAGTTCTGAAGCATTTTTAAACTTCAGCGGAATTCCGAGAACAATGGAAGAGTTCCAAAGCATTTTTAAACTTCAGAGGAATTCCGAGAAAAATGGAAGAGTTCCGAAGCATTTTTAAACTTCAGCGGAATTCCGAGAACAATGGAAGAGTTCTGAAGCATTTTTAAACTTCAGTGGAATTCCGAGAACAATGGAAGAGTTCCGAAGCATTTTTAAACTTCAGCAGAATTCCGAGAACAATGGAAGAGTTCCGAAGTATTTTTAAACGTCATCGGAATGCCGAGAACAATGGAAGAGTTCCGACGCATTTTTAAAGGTCAGCGGAATTCCGAAAACAATGTAAGAGATCTGAAGCATTTTTAAACTTCAGCGGAATTTCGAGAGCAATGGAAGAGTTCCGAAGCATTTTTAAACATCTGCGGAATTCTGAGAAGAATGGAAGAGTTCCGAAGCATTTTTAACTTCAGCAGAATTCCGAGAACAATGGAAGAGTTCCGAAGTATTTTTAAACGTCAGCGGAATGCTGAGAACAATGGAAGAGTTCCGAAGCATTTTTAAACATCAGCGGAATTCCGAGAACAATGGAAGAGTTCTGAAGCATTTTTAAACTTCAGCGGAATTTCGAGAACAATGGAAGAGTTCCGAAGCATTTTTAAACGTCAGCGGAATTCTGAGAACAATGGAGGCGTTCCGAAGCATTTTTAAACGTCAGCAGAATTCTCAGAACATTGGAAGAGTTCTGAAGCATTTTTAAACTTCAGCGGAATTCCGAGAAAAATGGAAGAGTTTCGAAGCATTTTTAAACTTCAGCGAAATTCTGAGAACAATGGAAGAGTTCCGAAGCATTTTTAAACGTCAGCGGAATTCCGAGAACAATGGAAGAGTTCCGAAGCATTTTTAAACTTCAGCGGAATTCCGAGAACAATGGAAGAGTTCCGAAGCATTTTTAAATGTCAGCGGAATGCCGAGAACAATGGAAGAGTTCCGACACATTTTTAAGCGTCAGCGGAATTCCGAGAACAATGGAAGAGATCTGAAGCATTTTTAAACTTCAGCGGAATTTTGAGAACAATGGAAGAGTACCGAAGCATTTTTAAACGTCAGCGGAATTCTGAGAACAATGGAAGAGTTCCGAAGCATTTTTAATCTTCAGCGGAATTCCGAGAACAATGGATCAGTTCCAAAGCATTTTTAACTTCAGCAGAATTCCGAGAACAATGGAAGAGTTCCGAAGCATTTTTAAACTTCAGCGGAATTCCGAGAAAAATGGAAGAGTTGCGAAGCATTTTTAACTTCAGCAGAATTCCGGGAACAATGGAAGAGTTCCGAAGCATTTTTAAATGTCAGCGGAATGCCGAGAACAATGTAAGAGTTCCGATGCATTTTTAAACGTCAGCGGAATTCCGAGAACAATGGAAGAGATCTGAAGCATTTTTAAACTTCAGCGGAATTTCGAGAGCAATGAAAGAGTTCTGAAGCATTTTTAAACTTCAGCAGAATTCCGAGAACAATGGAGGCGTTCCGAAGCATTTTCAAACGTCAGCAGAATTCTCAGAACAATGGAAGAGCTCCGAAGCATTTTTAAACTTCAGCGGAATTTCTAGAACAATGGAAGAGTTCCGAAGCATTTTAAAATTTCAGCAGAATTCCGAGAACAGTGGAAGAGTTCCAAAGCATTTTTAAACTTTAGCAGAATTCCGGGAACAATGGAGGCATTCCGAAGCATTTTTAAACGTCAGCAGAATTCTCAGAACAATGGAAGTGTTCCGAAGCATTTTTAAACTTCAGCAGAATTCCGAGAACAATGGAAGAGTTCCGAAGCATTTTTAAACTTCAGCGGAATTCCGAGAAAAATGGAAGAGTTCCGAAGCATTTTTAAACTTCAGCGGAATTCCGAGAACAATGGAAGAGTTCCGAAGCATTTTAAAATTTCGGCAGAATTCCGAGAACAGTGGAAGAGTTCCGAAGCATTTTTAAACTTTAGCAGAATTCCGAGAACAATGGAGGCGTTCCGAAGCATTTTTAAACGTCAGCGGAATTCTCAGAACAATGGAAGTGTTCCGAAGCATTTTTAAACTTCAGCAGAATTCCGAGAACAATGGAAGAGTTCCGAAGCGTTTTTAAACTTCAGCGGAATTCCGAGAACAAAGGAAGAGTTCCGACGCATTTTTGATCTTCAGCGGAATTCCGAGAACAACGGAAGAGTTCTGAAGCATTTTTAAACGTCAGCGGAATGCCGAGAACAATGGAAGAGTTCCGACACATTTTTAAACGTCAGCGGAATTCCGAGAACAATGGAAGAGATCTGAAGCATTTTTAAACTTCAGCGGAATTTCGAGAACAATGGAAGGGTTCCGAAGCATTTTTAAACGTTAGCGGAATTCCGAGAACAATGGAAGAGTTCCGAAGCATTTTTAAACTTCAGCAGAATTCCGAGAACAATGGAGGCGTTACGAAGCATTTTTAAATGTCAGCGGAATTCTGAGAACAATGGAAGAGTTCTGAAGCATTTTTAAACTTCAGCAGAATTCTGAGAACAATGGAGGCGTTCCGAAGCATTTTTAAACGTCAGCGGAATTCCGAGAACAATGGAACAGTTCCGAAGGATTTTTAACTTCAGCAGAATTCCGAGAACAATGGAAGAGTTCCGAAGCATTTTTAAACTTCAGCGGAATTCCGAGAAAAATGGAAGAGTTGCGAAGCATTTTTAACTTCAGCAGAATTCCAAGAACAATGGAAGAGTTCCGAAGCATTTTTAAACGTCAGCGGAATGCCGAGAACAATGGAAGAGTTCCGACGCATTTTTAAACGTCAGCGGAATTCCGAGAACAATGGAAGAGATCTGAAGCATTTTTAAACTTCAGCGGAATTTCGAGAGCAATGGAAGAGTTCCGAAGCATTTTTAAACATCAGCGGAATACCGAGAACAATGGAAGAGTTCCGAAGCATTTTTAAACATCAGCGGAATTCCGAGAACAATGGAAGAGTTCTGAAGCATTTTTAAACTTCAGCGGAATTTCGATAACAATGGAAGAGTTCCGATGCATTTTTAAACGTCAGCGGAATTCCGAGAACAATGGAAGAGTTCCGAAGCATTTTTAAACTTCAGCAGAATTCCGAGAACAATGGAGGCATTCCAAAGCATTTTTAAACGTCAGCGGAATACCGAGAAAAATGGAAGAGTTCCGAAGCATTTTTAAACTTCAGCGGAATTCCGAGAACAATGGAAGAGTTCTGAAGCATTTTTAAACTTCAGCGGAATTTCGAGAACAATGGAAGAGTTCCGAAGCATTTTTAAACTTTAGCAGAAT
Organism: Phyllobates terribilis; assembly: GCF_046119375.1. Taxonomy (NCBI): domain Eukaryota; kingdom Metazoa; phylum Chordata; class Amphibia; order Anura; family Dendrobatidae; genus Phyllobates; species Phyllobates terribilis. The sequence continues at coordinate 635,295,539 of NW_027362762.1, forward strand.
TCCGAGAACAATGGAGGCGTTCCGAAGCATTTTTAAACGTCAGCAGAATTCTCAGAACAATGGAAGTGTTCCGAAGCATTTTTAAACTTCAGCAGAATTCCGAGAACAATGGAAGAGTTCCGAAGCATTTTTAAACTTCAGCGGAATTCCGAGAACAAAGGAAGAGTTCCGAAGCATTTTTGATCTTCAGCGGAATTCCGAGAACAATGGAAGAGTTCCGAAGCATTTTTAAACGTCAGCAGAATTCTAAGAACATTGGAAGAGTTCCGAAGCATTTTTAAACTTCAGCGGAATTCCGAGAAAAATGGAAGAGTTTCGAAGCATTTTTAAACTTCAGCGGAATTCTGAGAACAATGGAAGAGTTCCGAAGCATTTTTAAACGTCAGCGGAATTCCGAGAACAATGGAAGAGTTCCGAAGCATTTTTAAACTTCAGCGGAATTCCGAGAACAATGGAAGAGTTCCGAAGCATTTTTAAATGTCAGCGGAATGCCGAGAACAATGGAAGAGTTCCGACACATTTTTAAACGTCAGCGGAATTCCGAGAACAATGGAAGAGATCTGAAGCATTTTTAAACTTCAGCGGAATTTTGAGAACAATGGAAGAGTTCCGAAGCATTTTTTAACGTCAGCGGAATTCTGAGAACAATGGAAGAGTTCCGAAGCATTTTTAATCTTCAGCGGAATTCCGAGAACAATGGATCAGTTCCGAAGCATTTTTAACTTCAGCAGAATTCCGAGAACAATGGAAGAGTTCCGAAGCATTTTTAAACTTCAGCGGAATTCCGAGAAAAATGGAAGAGTTGCGAAGCATTTTTAACTTCAGCAGAATTCCGGGAACAATGGAAGAGTTCCGAAGCATTTTTAAATGTCAGCGGAATGCCGAGAACAATGTAAGAGTTCCGACGCATTTTTAAACGTCAGCGGAATTCCGAGAACAATGGAAGAGATCTGAAGCATTTTTAAACTTCAGCGGAATTTCGAGAGCAATGGAAGAGTTCTGAAGCATTTTTAAACTTCAGCAGAATTCCGAGAACAATGGAGGCGTTCCGAAGCATTTTCAAACGTCAGCAGAATTCTCAGAACAATGGAAGAGCTCCGAAGCATTTTTAAACTTCAGCGGAATTTCTAGAACAATGGAAGAGTTCCGAAGCATTTTAAAATTTCAGCAGAATTCCGAGAACAGTGGAAGAGTTCCAAAGCATTTTTAAACTTTAGCAGAATTCCGGGAACAATGGAGGCATTCCGAAGCATTTTTAAACGTCAGCAGAATTCTCAGAACAATGGAAGTGTTCCGAAGCATTTTTAAACTTCAGCAGAATTCCGAGAACAATGGAAGAGTTCCGAAGCATTTTTAAACTTCAGCGGAATTCCGAGAAAAATGGAAGAGTTCCGAAGCATTTTTAAACTTCAGCGGAATTCCGAGAACAATGGAAGAGCTCCGAAGCATTTTAAAATTTCGGCAGAATTCCGAGAACAGTGGAAGAGTTCCGAAGCATTTTTAAACTTTAGCAGAATTCCGAGAACAATGGAGGCGTTCCGAAGCATTTTTAAACGTCAGCGGAATTCTCAGAACAATGGAAGTGTTCCGAAGCATTTTTAAACTTCAGCAGAATTCCGAGAACAATGGAAGAGTTCCGAAGCGTTTTTAAACTTCAGCGGAATTCCGAGAACAAAGGAAGAGTTCCGACGCATTTTTGATCTTCAGCGGAATTCCGAGAACAATGGAAGAGTTCTGAAGCATTTTTAAACGTCAGCGGAATGCCGAGAACAATGGAAGAGTTCCGACACATTTTTAAACGTCAGCGGAATTCCGAGAACAATGGAAGAGATCTGAAGCATTTTTAAACTTCAGCGGAATTTCGAGAACAATGGAAGGGTTCCGAAGCATTTTTAAACGTTAGCGGAATTCCGAGAACAATGGAAGAGTTCCGAAGCATTTTTAAACTTCAGCAGAATTCCGAGAACAATGAAGGCGTTACGAAGCATTTTTAAACGTCAGCGGAATTCTGAGAACAATGGAAGAGTTCTGAAGCATTTTTAAACTTCAGCAGAATTCTGAGAACAATGGAGGCGTTCCGAAGCATTTTTAAATGTCAGCAAAATTCTCAGAATAATGGAAAAGCTCCGAAGCATTTTTAAACGTCAGCGGAATTCCGAGAACAATGGAACAGTTCCGAAGGATTTTTAACTTCAGCAGAATTCCGAGAACAATGGAAGAGTTCCGAAGCATTTTTAAACTTCAGCGGAATTCCGAGAAAAATGGAAGAGTTGCGAAGCATTTTTAACTTCAGCAGAATTCCAAGAACAATGGAAGAGTTCCGAAGCATTTTTAAACGTCAGCGGAATGCCGAGAACAATGGAAGAGTTCCGACGCATTTTTAAACGTCAGCGGAATTCCGAGAACAATGGAAGAGATCTGAAGCATTTTTAAACTTCAGCGGAATTTCGAGAGCAATGGAAGTGTTCCGAAGCATTTTTAAACTTCAGCGGAATACCGAGAACAATGGAAGAGTTCCGAAGCATTTTTAAACATCAGCGGAATTCCGAGAACAATGGAAGAGTTCTGAAGCATTTTTAAACTTCAGCGGAATTTCGATAACAATGGAAGAGTTCCGATGCATTTTTAAACGTCAGCGGAATTCCGAGAACAATGGAAGAGTTCCGAAGCATTTTTAAACTTCAGCAGAATTCCGAGAACAATGGAGGCATTCCAAAGCATTTTTAAACGTCAGCGGAATACCGAGAAAAATGGAAGAGTTCCGAAGCATTTTTAAACTTCAGCGGAATTCCGAGAACAATGGAAGAGTTCTGAAGCATTTTTAAACTTCAGCGGAATTTCGAGAACAATGGAAGAGTTCCGAAGCATTTTTAAACTTTAGCAGAATTCCGAGAACAATGGAGGCGTTCCGAAGCATTTTTAAACGTCAGCAGAATTCTCAGAACAATGGAAGTGTTCCAAAGCATTTTTAAACTTCAGCAGAATTCCGAGAACAATGGAAGAGTTCCGAAGCATTTTTAAACTTCAGCGGAATTCCGAGAACAAAGGAAGAGTTCCGAAGCATTTTTGATCTTCAGCGGAATTCCGAGAACAATGGAAGAGTTCCGAAGCATTTTTAAACGTCAGCGGAATGCCGAGAACAATGGAAGAGTTCCGACTCATTTTTAAACGTCAGCGGAATTCCGAGAACAATGGAAGAGTTCCGAAGCATTTTTAAACGTCAGCGGAATTCCGAGAACATTGGAAGAGTTCCGAAGCATTTTTAAACTTCAGCAGAATTCCAAGAACAATGGAGGTGTTACGAAGCATTTTTAAATGTCAGCGGAATTCTGAGAACAATGGAAGAGTTCCAAAGCATTTTTAAACTTCAGCAGAATTCCGAGAAAAATGGAGGCGTTTCGAAGCATTTTTAAACGTCAGCAGAATTCTCAGAACAATGGAAAAGCTCCGAAGCATTTTTAAACTTCAGCGGAATTCCGAGAACAATGGAAGACATCTGAAGCATTTTTAAACTTCAACGGAATTCCGAGAAAAATGGAAGAGTTCCGAAGCATTTTTAAACTTCAGCGGAATTCCGAGAACAATGGAAGAGTTCCGAAGTATTTTTAAACATCAGTGGAATTCCGAGAACAAAGGAAGAGTTCCGAAGCATTTTTGATCTTCAGCGGAATTCCGAGAACAGTGGAAGAGTTCCGAAGCATTTTTAAACGTCAGCGGAATGCCGAGAACAATGGAAGAGTTCCGACGCATTTTTAAACGTCAGCGGCATTCCGAGAACAATGGAAGAGATCTGAAGCATTTTTAAACTTCAGCGGAATTTCGAGAACAATGGAAGAGTTCCGAAGCATTTTTAAACGTCAGCGGAATTCTTAGAACAATGGAAGAGATCAGAAGCATTTTTAATCTTCAGCGGAATTCCGAGAACAATGGAACAGTTCCGAAGCATTTTTAACTTCAGCAGAATTCGGAGAACAATGGAAGAGTTCCGAAGCATTTTTAAACTTCAGCGGAATTCCGAGAAAAATGGAAGAGTTCTGATGCATTTTTAAACTTCAGCGGAATTTCTAGAACAATGGAAGAGTTCCAAAGCATTTTAAAATTTCAGCAGAATTCCGAGAACAGTGGAAGAGTTCCGAAGCATTTTTAAACTTTAGCAGAATTCCGAAAACAATGGAGGCGTTCCGAAGCATTTTTAAATGTCAGCGGAATTCTCAGAACAATGGAAGTGTTCCGAAGCATTTTTAAACGTCAGCAGAATTCTCAGAACAATGGAAGAGCTCCGAAGCAATTTTAAACTTCAGCGAAATTCCGAGAACAATGGAAGAGATCTGAAGCATTTTTAAACTTCAGCGGAATTTCGAGAACAATGGAACAGTTCCGAAGCATTTTTAACTTCAGCAGAATTCTGAGAACAATGGAAGAGTTCTGAAGCATTTTTAAACTTCAGCGGAATTTCAAGAACAATGGAAGAGTTCCGAAGCATCTTTAACTTCAGCAGAATTCCGAGAACAATGGAAGAGTTCCAAAGCATTTTTAAACTGCAGCGGAATTCCTAGAACAATGGAAGAGTTCTGGTGCATTTTTAAACTTCAGGGGAATTTCTAGAACAATGGAAGAGTTCCGAAGCGTTTTTAAACTTCAGCGGAATTCCGAGAACAAAGGAAGAGTTCCGACGCATTTTTGATCTTCAGCGGAATTCCGAGAACAATGGAAGAGTTCTGAAGCATTTTTAAACGTCAGCGGAATGCCGAGAACAATGGAAGAGTTCCGACACATTTTTAAACGTCAGCGGAATTCCGAGAACAATGGAAGAGATCTGAAGCATTTTTAAACTTCAGCAGAATTCCGAGAACAATGGAGGCGTTACGAAGCATTTTTAAACGTCAGCGGAATTCTGAGAACAATGGAAGAGTTCTGAAGCATTTTTAAACTTCAGCAGAATTCTGAGAACAATGGAGGCGTTCCGAAGCATTTTTAAATGTCAGCAAAATTCTCAGAATAATGGAAAAGCTCCGAAGCATTTTTAAACGTCAGCGGAATTCCGAGAACAATGGAACAGTTCCGAAGGATTTTTAACTTCAGCAGAATTCCGAGAACAATGGAAGAGTTCCGAAGCATTTTTAAACTTCAGCGGAATTCCGAGAAAAATGGAAGAGTTGCGAAGCATTTTTAACTTCAGCAGAATTCCAAGAACAAAGGAAGAGTTCCGAAGCATTTTTAAACGTCAGCGGAATGCCGAGAACAATGGAAGAGTTCCGACGCATTTTTAAACGTCAGCGGAATTCCGAGAACAATGGAAGAGATCTGAAGCATTTTTAAACTTCAGCGGAATTTCGAGAGCAATGGAAGAGTTCCGAAGCATTTTTAAACATCAGCGGAATACCGAGAACAATGGAAGAGTTCCGAAGCATTTTTAAACATCAGCGGAATTCCGAGAACAATGGAAGAGTTCTGAAGCATTTTTAAACTTCAGCGGAATTTCGATAACAATGGAAGAGTTCCGATGCATTTTTAAACGTCAGCGGAATTCCGAGAACAATGGAAGAGTTCCGAAGCATTTTTAAACTTCAGCAGAATTCCGAGAACAATGGAGGCATTCCAAAGCATTTTTAAACGTCAGCGGAATACCGAGAAAAATGGAAGAGTTCCGAAGCATTTTTAAACTTCAGCGGAATTCCAAGAACAATGGAAGAGTTCTGAAGCATTTTTAAACTTCAGCGGAATTTCGAGAACAATGGAAGAGTTCCGAAGCATTTTTAAACTTTAGCAGAATTCCGAGAACAATGGAGGCGTTCCGAAGCATTTTTAAACGTCAGCAGAATTCTCAGAACAATGGAAGTATTCCGAAGCATTTTTAAACTTCAGCAGAATTCCGAGAACAATGGAAGAGTTCCGAAGCATTTTTAAACTTCAGCGGAATTCCGAGATCAAAGGAAGAGTTCCGAAGCATTTTTGAGCTTCAGCGGAATTCCGAGAACAATGGAAGAGTTCCGAAGCATTTTTAAACGTCAGCAGAATTCTCAGAACATTGGAAGAGTTCCGAAGCATTTTTAAACTTCAGCGGAATTCCGAGAAAAATGGAAGAGTTTCGAAGCATTTTTAAACTTCAGCGGAATTCTGAGAACAATGGAAGAGTTCCGAAGCATTTTTAAACGTCAGCGGAATTCCGAGAACAATGGAAGAGTTCCGAAGCATTTTTAAACTTCAGCGGAATTCCGAGAACAATGGAAGAGTTCCGAAGCATTTTTAAATGTCAGCGGAATGCCGAGAACAATGGAAGAGTTCCGACACATTTTTAAACGTCAGCGGAATTCCGAGAACAATGGAAGAGATCTGAAGCATTTTTAAACTTCAGCGGAATTTTGAGAACAATGGAAGAGTTCCGAAGCATTTTTAAACGTCAGCGGAATTCTGAGAACAATGGAAGAGTTCCGAAGCATTTTTAATCTTCAGCGGAATTCCGAGAACAATGGATCAGTTCCGAAGCATTTTTAACTTCAGCAGAATTCCGAGAACAATGGAAGAGTTCCGAAGCATTTTTAAACTTCAGCGGAATTCCGAGAAAAATGGAAGAGTTGCGAAGCATTTTTAACTTCAGCAGAATTCCGGGAACAATGGAAGAGTTCCAAAGCATTTTTAAATGTCAGCGGAATGCCGAGAACAATGTAAGAGTTCCGAAGCATTTTTAAACGTCAGCGGAATTCCGAGAACAATGGAACAGTTCCGAAGCATTTTTAACTTCAGCAGAATTCGGAGAACAATGGAAGAGTTCCGAAGCATTTTTAAACTTCAGCGGAATTCCGAGAAAAATGGAAGAGTTCTGATGCATTTTTAAACTTCAGCGGAATTTCTAGAACAATGGAAGAGTTCCAAAGCATTTTAAAATTTCAGCAGAATTCCGAGAACAGTGGAAGAGTTCCGAAGCATTTTTAAACTTTAGCAGAATTCCGAAAACAATGGAGGCGTTCCGAAGCATTTTTAAATGTCAGCGGAATTCTCAGAACAATGGAAGTGTTCCGAAGCATTTTTAAACGTCAGCAGAATTCTCAGAACAATGGAAGAGCTCCGAAGCAATTTTAAACTTCAGCGAAATTCCGAGAACAATGGAAGAGATCTGAAGCATTTTTAAACTTCAGCGGAATTTCGAGAACAATGGAACAGTTCCGAAGCATTTTTAACTTCAGCAGAATTCTGAGAACAATGGAAGAGTTCTGAAGCATTTTTAAACTTCAGCGGAATTTCAAGAACAATGGAAGAGTTCCGAAGCATCTTTAACTTCAGCAGAATTCCGAGAACAATGGAAGAGTTCCAAAGCATTTTTAAACTGCAGCGGAATTCCTAGAACAATGGAAGAGTTCTGGTGCATTTTTAAACTTCAGGGGAATTTCTAGAACAATGGAAGAGTTCCGAAGCGTTTTTAAACTTCAGCGGAATTCCGAGAACAAAGGAAGAGTTCCGACGCATTTTTGATCTTCAGCGGAATTCCGAGAACAATGGAAGAGTTCTGAAGCATTTTTAAACGTCAGCGGAATGCCGAGAACAATGGAAGAGTTCCGACACATTTTTAAACGTCAGCGGAATTCCGAGAACAATGGAAGAGATCTGAAGCATTTTTAAACTTCAGCGGAATTTCGAGAACAATGGAAGGGTTCCGAAGCATTTTTAAACGTTAGCGGAATTCCGAGAACAATGGAAGAGTTCCGAAGCATTTTTAAACTTCAGCAGAATTCCGAGAACAATGGAGGCGTTACGAAGCATTTTTAAACGTCAGCGGAATTCTGAGAACAATGGAAGAGTTCTGAAGCATTTTTAAACTTCAGCAGAATTCTGAGAACAATGGAGGCGTTCCGAAGCATTTTTAAATGTCAGCAAAATTCTCAGAATAATGGAAAAGCTCCGAAGCATTTTTAAACGTCAGCGGAATTCCGAGAACAATGGAACAGTTCCGAAGGATTTTTAACTTCAGCAGAATTCCGAGAACAATGGAAGAGTTCCGAAGCATTTTTAAACTTCAGCGGAATTCCGAGAAAAATGGAAGAGTTGCGAAGCATTTTTAACTTCAGCAGAATTCCAAGAACAAAGGAAGAGTTCCGAAGCATTTTTAAACTTCAGCGGAATGCCGAGAACAATGGAAGAGTTCCGACGCATTTTTAAACGTCAGCGGAATTCCGAGAACAATGGAAGAGATCTGAAGCATTTTTAAACTTCAGCGGAATTTCGAGAGCAATGGAAGAGTTCCGAAGCATTTTTAAACATCAGCGGAATACCGAGAACAATGGAAGAGTTCCGAAGCATTTTTAAACATCAGCGGAATTCCGAGAACAATGGAAGAGTTCTGAAGCATTTTTAAACTTCAGCGGAATTTCGATAACAATGGAAGAGTTCCGATGCATTTTTAAACGTCAGCGGAATTCCGAGAACAATGGAAGAGTTCCGAAGCATTTTTAAACTTCAGCAGAATTCCGAGAACAATGGAGGCATTCCAAAGCATTTTTAAACGTCAGCGGAATACCGAGAAAAATGGAAGAGTTCCGAAGCATTTTTAAACTTCAGCGGAATTCCGAGAACAATGGAAGAGTTCTGAAGCATTTTTAAACTTCAGCGGAATTTCGAGAACAATGGAAGAGTTCCGAAGCATTTTTAAACTTTAGCAGAATTCCGAGAACAATGGAGGCGTTCCGAAGCATTTTTAAACGTCAGCAGAATTCTCAGAACAATGGAAGTATTCCAAAGCATTTTTAAACTTCAGCAGAATTCCGAGAACAATGGAAGAGTTCCGAAGCATTTTTAAACTTCAGCGGAATTCCGAGAACAAAGGAAGAGTTCCGAAGCATTTTTGATCTTCAGCGGAATTCCGAGAACAATGGAAGAGTTCCGAAGCATTTTTAAACGTCAGCAGAATTCTCAGAACATTGGAAGAGTTCCGAAGCATTTTTAAACTTCAGCGGAATTCCGAGAAAAATGGAAGAGTTTCGAAGCATTTTTAAACTTCAGCGGAATTCTGAGAACAATGGAAGAGTTCCGAAGCATTTTTAAACGTCAGCGGAATTCCGAGAACAATGGAAGAGTTCCGAAGCATTTTTAAACTTCAGCGGAATTCCGAGAACAATGGAAGAGTTCCGAAGCATTTTTAAATGTCAGCGGAATGCCGAGAACAATGGAAGAGTTCCGACACATTTTTAAACGTCAGCGGAATTCCGAGAACAATGGAAGAGATCTGAAGCATTTTTAAACTTCAGCGGAATTTTGAGAACAATGGAAGAGTTCCGAAGCATTTTTAAACGTCAGCGGAATTCTGAGAACAATGGAAGAGTTCCGAAGCATTTTTAATCTTCAGCGGAATTCCGAGAACAATGGATCAGTTCCGAAGCATTTTTAACTTCAGCAGAATTCCGAGAACAATGGAAGAGTTCCGAAGCATTTTTAAACTTCAGCGGAATTCCGAGAAAAATGGAAGAGTTGCGAAGCATTTTTAACTTCAGCAGAATTCCGGGAACAATGGAAGAGTTCCAAAGCATTTTTAAATGTCAGCGGAATGCCGAGAACAATGTAAGAGTTCCGACGCATTTTTAAACGTCAGCGGAATTCCGAGAACAATGGAAGAGATCTGAAGCATTTTTAAACTTCAGCGGAATTTCGAGAGCAATGGAAGAGTTCTGAAGCATTTTTAAACTTCAGCAGAATTCCGAGAACAATGGAGGCATTCCGAAGCATTTTTAAACGTCAGCAGAATTCTCAGAACAATGGAAGTGTTCCGAAGCATTTTTAAACTTCAGCAGAATTCCGAGAACAATGGAAGAGTTCCGAAGCATTTTTAAACTTCAGCGGAATTCCGAGAAAAATGGAAGAGTTCCGAAGCATTTTTAAACTTCAGCGGAATTCCGAGAACAAAGGAAGAGTTCCGAAGCATTTTAAAATTTCGGCAGAATTCCGAGAACAGTGGAAGAGTTCCGAAGCATTTTTAAACTTTAGCTGAATTCCGAGAACAATGGAGGCGTTCCGAAGCATTTTTAAACGTCAGCGGAATTCTCAGAACAATGGACGTGTTCCGAAGCATTTTTAAACTTCAGCAGAATTCCGAGAACAATGGAAGAGTTCCGAAGCGTTTTTAAACTTCAGCGGAATTCCGAGAACAAAGGAAGAGTTCCGACGCATTTTTGATCTTCAGCGGAATTCCGAGAACAATGGAAGAGTTCTGAAGCATTTTTAAACGTCAGCGGAATGCCGAGAACAATGGAAGAGTTCCGACACATTTTTAAACGTCAGCGGAATTCCGAGAACAATGGAAGAGATCTGAAGCATTTTTAAACTTCAGCGGAATTTCGAGAACAATGGAAGGGTTCCGAAGCATTTTTAAACGTTAGCGGAATTCCGAGAACAATGGAAGAGTTCCGAAGCATTTTTAAACTTCAGCAGAATTCCGAGAACAATGGAGGCGTTACGAAGCATTTTTAAACGTCAGCGGAATTCTGAGAACAATGGAAGAGTTCTGAAGCATTTTTAAACTTCAGCAGAATTCTGAGAACAATGGAGGCGTTCCGAAGCATTTTTAAATGTCAGCAAAATTCTCAGAATAATGGAAAAGCTCCGAAGCATTTTTAAACGTCAGCGGAATTCCGAGAACAATGGAACAGTTCCGAAGGATTTTTAACTTCAGCAGAATTCCGAGAACAATGGAAGAGTTCCGAAGCATTTTTAAACTTCAGCGGAATTCCGAGAAAAATGGAAGAGTTGCGAAGCATTTTTAACTTCAGCAGAATTCCAAGAACAAAGGAAGAGTTCCGAAGCATTTTTAAACTTCAGCGGAATGCCGAGAACAATGGAAGAGTTCCGACGCATTTTTAAACGTCAGCGGAATTCCGAGAACAATGGAAGAGATCTGAAGCATTTTTAAACTTCAGCGGAATTTCGAGAGCAATGGAAGAGTTCCGAAGCATTTTTAAACATCAGCGGAATACCGAGAACAATGGAAGAGTTCCGAAGCATTTTTAAACATCAGCGGAATTCCGAGAACAATGGAAGAGTTCTGAAGCATTTTTAAACTTCAGCGGAATTTCGATAACAATGGAAGAGTTCCGATGCATTTTTAAACGTCAGCGGAATTCCGAGAACAATGGAAGAGTTCCGAAGCATTTTTAAACTTCAGCAGAATTCCGAGAACAATGGAGGCATTCCAAAGCATTTTTAAACGTCAGCGGAATACCGAGAAAAATGGAAGAGTTCCGAAGCATTTTTAAACTTCAGCGGAATTCCGAGAACAATGGAAGAGTTCTGAAGCATTTTTAAACTTCAGCGGAATTTCGAGAACAATGGAAGAGTTCCGAAGCATTTTTAAACTTTAGCAGAATTCCGAGAACAATGGAGGCGTTCCGAAGCATTTTTAAACGTCAGCAGAATTCTCAGAACAATGGAAGTATTCCAAAGCATTTTTAAACTTCAGCAGAATTCCGAGAACAATGGAAGAGTTCCGAAGCATTTTTAAACTTCAGCGGAATTCCGAGAACAAAGGAAGAGTTCCGAAGCATTTTTGATCTTCAGCGGAATTCCGAGAACAATGGAAGAGTTCCGAAGCATTTTTAAACGTCAGCAGAATTCTCAGAACATTGGAAGAGTTCCGAAGCATTTTTAAACTTCAGCGGAATTCCGAGAAAAATGGAAGAGTTTCGAAGCATTTTTAAACTTCAGCGGAATTCTGAGAACAATGGAAGAGTTCCGAAGCATTTTTAAACGTCAGCGGAATTCCGAGAACAATGGAAGAGTTCCGAAGCATTTTTAAACTTCAGCGGAATTCCGAGAACAATGGAAGAGTTCCGAAGCATTTTTAAATGTCAGCGGAATGCCGAGAACAATGGAAGAGTTCCGACACATTTTTAAACGTCAGCGGAATTCCGAGAACAATGGAAGAGATCTGAAGCATTTTTAAACTTCAGCGGAATTTTGAGAACAATGGAAGAGTTCCGAAGCATTTTTAAACGTCAGCGGAATTCTGAGAACAATGGAAGAGTTCCGAAGCATTTTTAATCTTCAGCGGAATTCCGAGAACAATGGATCAGTTCCGAAGCATTTTTAACTTCAGCAGAATTCCGAGAACAATGGAAGAGTTCCGAAGCATTTTTAAACTTCAGCGGAATTCCGAGAAAAATGGAAGAGTTGCGAAGCATTTTTAACTTCAGCAGAATTCCGGGAACAATGGAAGAGTTCCAAAGCATTTTTAAATGTCAGCGGAATGCCGAGAACAATGTAAGAGTTCCGACGCATTTTTAAACGTCAGCGGAATTCCGAGAACAATGGAAGAGATCTGAAGCATTTTTAAACTTCAGCGGAATTTCGAGAGCAATGGAAGAGTTCTGAAGCATTTTTAAACTTCAGCAGAATTCCGAGAACAATGGAGGCATTCCGAAGCATTTTTAAACGTCAGCAGAATTCTCAGAACAATGGAAGTGTTCCGAAGCATTTTTAAACTTCAGCAGAATTCCGAGAACAATGGAAGAGTTCCGAAGCATTTTTAAACTTCAGCGGAATTCCGAGAAAAATGGAAGAGTTCCAAAGCATTTTTAAACTTCAGCGGAATTCCGAGAACAAAGGAAGAGTTCCGAAGCATTTTAAAATTTCGGCAGAATTCCGAGAACAGTGGAAGAGTTCCGAAGCATTTTTAAACTTTAGCTGAATTCCGAGAACAATGGAGGCGTTCCGAAGCATTTTTAAACGTCAGCGGAATTCTCAGAACAATGGACGTGTTCCGAAGCATTTTTAAACTTCAGCAGAATTCCGAGAACAATGGAAGAGTTCCGAAGCGTTTTTAAACTTCAGCGGAATTCCGAGAACAAAGGAAGAGTTCCGACGCATTTTTGATCTTCAGCGGAATTCCGAGAACAATGGAAGAGTTCTGAAGCATTTTTAAACGTCAGCGGAATGCCGAGAACAATGGAAGAGTTCCGACACATTTTTAAACGTCAGCGGAATTCCGAGAACAATGGAAGAGATCTGAAGCATTTTTAAACTTCAGCGGAATTTCGAGAACAATGGAAGGGTTCCGAAGCATTTTTAAACGTTAGCGGAATTCCGAGAACAATGGAAGAGTTCCGAAGCATTTTTAAACTTCAGCAGAATTCCAAGAACAATGGAGGCGTTACGAAGCATTTTTAAACGTCAGCGGAATTCTGAGAACAATGGAAGAGTTCTGAAGCATTTTTAAACTTCAGCAGAATTCTGAGAACAATGGAGGCGTTCCGAAGCATTTTTAAATGTCAGCAAAATTCTCAGAATAATGGAAAAGCTCCGAAGCATTTTTAAACGTCAGCGGAATTCCGAGAACAATGGAACAGTTCCGAAGGATTTTTAACTTCAGCAGAATTCCGAGAACAATGGAAGAGTTCCGAAGCATTTTTAAACTTCAGCGGAATTCCGAGAAAAATGGAAGAGTTGCGAAGCATTTTTAACTTCAGCAGAATTCCAAGAACAATGGAAGAGTTCCGAAGCATTTTTAAACGTCAGCGGAATGCCGAGAACAATGGAAGAGTTCCGACGCATTTTTAAACGTCAGAGGAATTCCGAGAACAATGGAAGAGATCTGAAGCATTTTTAAACTTCAGCGGAATTTCGAGAGCAATGGAAGAGTTCCGAAGCATTTTTAAACATCAGCGGAATACCGAGAACAATGGAAGAGTTCCGAAGCATTTTTAAACATCAGCGGAATTCCGAGAACAATGGAAGAGTTCTGAAGCATTTTTAAACTTCAGCGGAATTTCGATAACAATGGAAGAGTTCCGATGCATTTTTAAACGTCAGCGGAATTCCGAGAACAATGGAAGAGTTCCGAAGAATTTTTAAACTTCAGCAGAATTCCGAGAACAATGGAGGCATTCCAAAGCATTTTTAAACGTCAGCGGAATACAGAGAAAAATGGAAGAGTTCCGAAGCATTTTTAAACTTCAGCGGAATTCCGAGAACAATGGAAGAGTTCTGAAGCATTTTTAAACTTCAGCGGAATTTCGAGAACAATGGAAGAGTTCCGAAGCATTTTTAAACTTTAGCAGAATTCCGAGAACAATGGAGGCGTTCCAAAGCATTTTTAAACGTCAGCAGAATTCTCAGAACAATGGAAGTGTTCCGAAGCATTTTTAAACTTCAGCAGAATTCCGAGAACAATGGAAGAGTTCCGAAGCATTTTTAAACTTCAGCGGAATTCCGAGAACAAAGGAAGAGTTCCGAAGCATTTTTGATCTTCAGCGGAATTCCGAGAACAATGGAAGAGTTCCGAAGCATTTTTAAACGTCAGCAGAATTCTCAGAACATTGGAAGAGTTCCGAAGCATTTTTAAACTTCAGCGGAATTCCGAGAAAAATGGAAGAGTTTCGAAGCATTTTTAAACTTCAGCGGAATTCTGAGAACAATGGAAGAGTTCCGAAGCATTTTTAAACGTCAGCGGAATTCCGAGAACAATGGAAGAGTTCCGAAGCATTTTTAAACTTCAGCGGAATTCCGAGAACAATGGAAGAGTTCCGAAGCATTTTTAAATGTCAGCGGAATGCCGAGAACAATGGAAGAGTTCCGACACATTTTTAAACGTCAGCGGAATTCCGAGAACAATGGAAGAGATCTGAAGCATTTTTAAACTTCAGCGGAATTTTGAGAACAATGGAAGAGTTCCGAAGCATTTTTAAACGTCAGCGGAATTCTGAGAACAATGGAAGAGTTCCGAAGCATTTTTAATCTTCAGCGGAATTCCGAGAACAATGGATCAGTTCCGAAGCATTTTTAACTTCAGCAGAATTCCGAGAACAATGGAAGAGTTCCGAAGCATTTTTAAACTTCAGCGGAATTCCGAGAAAAATGGAAGAGTTGCGAAGCATTTTTAACTTCAGCAGAATTCCGGGAACAATGGAAGAGTTCCGAAGCATTTTTAAATGTCAGCGGAATGCCGAGAACAATGTAAGAGTTCCGGCGCATTTTTAAACGTCAGCGGAATTCCGAGAACAATGGAAGAGATCTGAAGCATTTTTAAACTTCAGCGGAATTTCGAGAGCAATGGAAGAGTTCTGAAGCATTTTTAAACTTCAGCAGAATCCCGAGAACAATGGAGGCGTTCCGAAGCATTTTCAAACGTCAGCAGAATTCTCAGAACAATGGAAGAGCTCCGAAGCATTTTTAAACTTCAGCGGAATTTCTAAAACAATGGAAGAGTTCCGAAGCATTTTAAAATTTCAGCAGAATTCCGAGAACAGTGGAAGCGTTCCAAAGCATTTTTAAACTTTAGCAGAATTCCGGGAACAATGGAGGCATTCCGAAGCATTTTTAAACGTCAGCAGAATTCTCAGAACAATGGAAGTGTTCCGAAGCATTTTTAAACTTCAGCAGAATTCCGAGAACAATGGAAGAGTTCCGAAGCATTTTTAAACTTCAGCGGAATTCCGAGAAAAATGGAAGAGTTCCGAAGCATTTTTAAACTTCAGCGGAATTCCGAGAACAATGGAAGAGTTCCGAAGCATTTTAAAATTTCGGCAGAATTCCGAGAACAGTGGAAGAGTTCCGAAGCATTTTTAAACTTTAGCAGAATTCCGAGAACAATGGAGGCGTTCCGAAGCATTTTTAAACGTCAGCGGAATTCTCAGAACAATGGAAGTGTTCCGAAGCATTTTTAAACTTCAGCAGAATTCCGAGAACAATGGAAGAGTTCCGAAGCGTTTTTAAACTTCAGCGGAATTCCGAGAACAAAGGAAGAGTTCCGACGCATTTTTGATCTTCAGCGGAATTCCGAGAACAATGGAAGAGTTCTGAAGCATTTTTAAACGTCAGCGGAATGCCGAGAACAATGGAAGAGTTCCGACACATTTTTAAACGTCAGCGGAATTCCGAGAACAATGGAAGAGATCTGAAGCATTTTTAAACTTCAGCGGAATTTCGAGAACAATGGAAGGGTTCCGAAGCATTTTTAAACGTTAGCGGAATTCCGAGAACAATGGAAGAGTTCCGAAGCATTTTTAAACTTCAGCAGAATTCCGAGAACAATGGAGGCGTTACGAAGCATTTTTAAACGTCAGCGGAATTCTGAGAACAATGGAAGAGTTCTGAAGCATTTTTAAACTTCAGCAGAATTCTGAGAACAATGGAGGCGTTCCGAAGCATTTTTAAACGTCAGCAAAATTCTCAGAATAATGGAAAAGCTCCGAAGCATTTTTAAACGTCAGCGGAATTCCGAGAACAATGGAACAGTTCCGAAGGATTTTTAACTTCAGCAGAATTCCGAGAACAATGGAAGAGTTCCGAAGCATTTTTAAACTTCAGCGGAATTCCGAGAAAAATGGAAGAGTTGCGAAGCATTTTTAACTTCAGCAGAATTCCAAGAACAATGGAAGAGTTCCGAAGCATTTTTAAACGTCAGCGGAATGCCGAGAACAATGGAAGAGTTCCGACGCATTTTTAAACGTCAGCGGAATTCCGAGAACAATGGAAGAGATCTGAAGCATTTTTAAACTTCAGCGGAATTTCGAGAGCAATGGAAGAGTTCCGAAGCATTTTTAAACATCAGCGGAATACCGAGAACAATGGAAGAGTTCCGAAGCATTTTTAAACATCAGCGGAATTCCGAGAACAATGGAGGCATTCCAAAGCATTTTTAAACGTCAGCGGAATTCCGAGAAAAATGGAAGAGTTCCGAAGCATTTTTAAACGTCAGCAGAATTCTCAGAACAATGGAAGTGTTCCGAAGCATTTTTAAACTTCAGCAGAATTCCCAGAACAATGGTAGAGTTCCGAAGCATTTTTAAACTTCAGGGAATTCCGAGAACATTGGAAGAGTTCCGAAGCATTTTTAAACTTCAGCAGAATTCCGAGAACAATGGAGGCGTTATGAAGCATTTTTAAATGTCAGCGGAATTCTGAGAACAATGGAAGAGTTCCAAAGCATTTTTAAACTTCAGCAGAATTCCGAGAAAAATGGAGGCGTTTCGAAGCATTTTTAAACGTCAGCAGAATTCTCAGAACAATGGAAAAGCTCCGAAGCATTTTTAAACTTCAGCGAAATTCCGAGAACAATGGAAGACATCTGAAGCATTTTTAAACTTCAACGGAATTCCGAGAAAAATGGAAGAGTTCCGAAGCATTTTTAAACTTCAGCGGAATTCCGAGAACAATGGAAGAGTTCCGAAGTATTTTTAAACATCAGTGGAATTCCGAGAACAAAGGAAGAGTTCCGAAGCATTTTTGATCTTCAGCGGAATTCCGAG
Source organism: Phyllobates terribilis (assembly GCF_046119375.1). Lineage (NCBI taxonomy): Eukaryota > Metazoa > Chordata > Amphibia > Anura > Dendrobatidae > Phyllobates > Phyllobates terribilis. The sequence continues at coordinate 635,312,764 of NW_027362762.1, forward strand.
AACAGTGGAAGAGTTCCGAAGCATTTTTAAACGTCAGCAGAATGCCGAGAACAATGGAAGAGATCTGAAGCATTTTTAAACTTCAGCGGAATTTCGAGAACAATGGAAGAGTTCCGACGCATTTTTAAACGTCAGCGGCATTCCGAGAACAATGGAAGAGTTCTGAAGCATTTTTAAACTTCAGCGGAATTTCGAGAACAATGGAAGAGTTCCGAAGCATTTTTAAACGTCAGCGGAATTCTTAGAACAATGGAAGAGTTCCGAAGCATTTTTAATCTTCAGCGGAATTCCGAGAACAATGGAACAGTTCCGAAGCATTTTTAACTTCAGCAGAATTCGGAGAACAATGGAAGAGTTCCGAAGCATTTTTAAACTTCAGCGGAATTCCGAGAAAAATGGAAGAGTTCTGATGCATTTTTAAACTTCAGCGGAATTTCTAGAACAATGGAAGAGTTCCAAAGCATTTTAAAATTTCAGCAGAATTCCGAGAACAGTGGAAGAGTTCCGAAGCATTTTTAAACTTTAGCAGAATTCCGAGAACAATGGAGGCGTTCCGAAGCATTTTTAAATGTCAGCGGAATTCTCGGAACAATGGAAGTGTTCCGAAGCATTTTTAAACGTCAGCAGAATTCTCAGAACAATGGAAGAGCTCCGAAGCATTTTTAAACTTTAGCGGAATAACGAGAACAATGGAAGAGTTCCGAAGCATTTTTAAAATGTCAGCAGAAATACTAGAACAATGGAAGAGTTCTGAAGCATTTTTAAAAGTCAGTGGAATTACGAGCACAATAAAAGAATTGCAAAGCATTTTTAAACTTCAGCAGCATTCCGAGAACAATGGAAGAGTTCCGAAGCATTTTTAAACTTCAGCGGAATTCCGAGAACAAAGGAAGAGTTCCGAAGCATTTTTGATCTTCAGCGGAATTCCGAGAACAATGGAAGAGTTCCGAAGCATTTTTAAATGTCAGCGGAATGCCGAGAACAATGGAAGAGTTCCGACTCATTTTTAAACGTCAGCGGAATTCCGAGAACAATGGAAGAGTTCCGAAGCATTTTTAAACGTCAGCGGAATTCCGAGAACATTGGAAGAGTTCCGAAGCATTTTTAAACTTCAGCAGAATTCCGAGAACAATGGAGGCGTTACGAAGCATTTTTAAATGTCAGCGGAATTCTGAGAACAATGGAAGAGTTCCAAAGCATTTTTAAACTTCAGCAGAATTCCGAGAAAAATGGAGGCGTTTCGAAGCATTTTTAAACGTCAGCAGTATTCTCAGAACAATGGAAAAGCTCCGAAGCATTTTTAAACTTCAGCGGAATTCCGAGAACAATGGAAGACATCTGAAGCATTTTTAAACTTCAACGGAATTCCGAGAAAAATGGAAGAGTTCCGAAGCATTTTTAAACTTCAGCGGAATTCCGAGAACAATGGAAGAGTTCCGAAGTATTTTTAAACATCAGTGGAATTCCGAGAACAAAGGAAGAGTTCCGAAGCATTTTTGATCTTCAGCGGAATTCCGAAAACAGTGGAAGAGTTCCGAAGCATTTTTAAACGTCAGCGGAATGCCGAGAACAATGGAACAGTTCCGACGCATTTTTAAACGTCAGCGGCATTCCGAGAACAATGGAAGAGATCTGAAGCATTTTTAAACTTCAGCGGAATTTCGAGAACAATGGAAGAGTTCCGAAGCATTTTTCAACGTCAGCGGAATACTTAGAACAATGGAAGAGTTCCGAAGCATTTTTAATCTTCAGCGGAATTCCGAGAACAATGGAACAGTTCCGAAGCATTTTTAACTTCAGCAGAATTCCAAGAACAATGGAAGAGTTCCGAAGCATTTTTAAACGTCAGCGGAATGCCGAGAACAATGGAAGAGTTCCGACGCATTTTTAAACGTCAGCGGAATTCCGAGAACAATGGAAGAGATCTGAAGCATTTTTAAACTTCAGCGGAATTTCGAGAGCAATGGAAGAGTTCCGAAGCATTTTTAAACATCAGCGGAATACCGAGAACAATGGAAGAGTTCCGAAGCATTTTTAAACATCAGCGGAATTCCGAGAACAATGGAAGAGTTCTGAAGCATTTTTAAACTTCAGCGGAATTTCGATAACAATGGAAGAGTTCCGATGCATTTTTAAACGTCAGCGGAATTCCGAGAACAATGGAAGAGTTCCGAAGCATTTTTAAACTTCAGCAGAATTCCGAGAACAATGGAGGCATTCCAAAGCATTTTTAAACGTCAGCGGAATTCCGAGAAAAATGGAAGAGTTCCGAAGCATTTTTAAACGTCAGCGGAATTCCGAGAACAATGGAAGAGTTCTGAAGCATTTTTAAACTTCAGCGGAATTTCGAGAATAATGGAAGAGTTCCGAAGCATTTTTAAACTTTAGCAGAATTCCGAGAACAATGGAGGCGTTCCGAAGCATTTTTAAACATCAGCAGAATTCTCAGAACAATGGAAGTGTTCCGAAGCATTTTTAAACTTCAGCAGAATTCCCAGAACAATGGAAGAGTTCCGAAGTATTTTTAAACTTCAGCGGAATTCCGAGAACAAAGGAAGAGTTCCGAAGCATTTTTGATCTTCAGCGGAATTCCCAGAACAATGGAAGAGTTCCGAAGCATTTTTAAACGTCAGCGGAATGCCGAGAACAATGGAAGAGTTCCGACTCATTTTTAAACGTCAGCGGAATTCCGAGAACAATGGAAGAGTTCCGAAGCATTTTTAAACGTCAGCGGAATTCCGAGAATATTGGAAGAGTTCCGAAGCATTTTTAAACTTCAGCAGAATTCCGAGAACAATGGAGGCGTTACGAAGCATTTTTAAATGTCAGCGGAATTCTGAGAACAATGGAAGAGTTCCAAAGCATTTTTAAACTTCAGCAGAATTCCGAGAAAAATGGAGGCGTTTCGAAGCATTTTTAAACGTCAGCAGTATTCTCAGAACAATGGAAAAGCTCCGAAGCATTTTTAAACTTCAGCGGAATTCCGAGAACAATGGAAGACATCTGAAGCATTTTTAAACTTCAACGGAATTCCGAGAAAAATGGAAGAGTTCCAAAGCATTTTTAAACTTCAGCGGAATTCCGAGAACAATGGAAGAGTTCCGAAGTATTTTTAAACATCAGTGGAATTCCGAGAACAAAGGAAGAGTTCCGAAGCATTTTTGATCTTCAGCGGAATTCTGAGAACAGTGGAAGAGTTCCGAAGCATTTTTAAACGTCAGCGGAATGCCGAGAACAATGGAAGAGTTCCGACGCATTTTTAAACGTCAGCGGCATTCCGAGAACAATGGAAGAGATCTGAAGCATTTTTAAACTTCAGCGGAATTTCGAGAACAATGGAAGAGTTCCGCAGCATTTTTAAACGTCAGCGGAATTCTTAGAACAATGGAAGAGTTCCGAAGCATTTTTAATCTTCAGCGGAATTCCGAGAACAATGGAACAGTTCCGAAGCATTTTTAACTTCAGCAGAATTCCAAGAACAATGGAAGAGTTCCGAAGCATTTTTAAACGTCAGCGGAATGCCGAGAACAATGGAAGAGTTCCGACGCATTTTTAAACGTCAGCGGAATTCCGAGAACAGTGGAAGAGATCTGAAGCATTTTTAAACTTCAGCGGAATTTCGAGAGCAATGGAAGAGTTCCGAAGCATTTTTAAACATCAGCGGAATACCGAGAACAATGGAAGAGTTCCGAAGCATTTTTAAACATCAGCGGAATTCCGAGAACAATGGAAGAGTTCTGAAGCATTTTTAAACTTCAGCGGAATTTCGATAACAATGGAAGAGTTCTGACGCATTTTTAAACGTCAGCGGCATTCCGAGAACAATGGAAGAGATCTGAAGCATTTTTAAACTTCAGCGGAATTTCGAGAACAATGGAAGAGTTCCGAAGCATTTTTAAACGTCAGCGGAATTCTTAGAACAATGGAAGAGTTCCGAAGCATTTTTAATCTTCAGCGGAATTCCGAGAACAATGGAACAGTTCCGAAGCATTTTTAACTTCAGCAGAATTCGGAGAACAATGGAAGAGTTCCGAAGCATTTTTAAACTTCAGCGGAATTCCGAGAAAAATGGAAGAGTTCTGAAGCATTTTTAAACTTCAGCGGAATTTCTAGAACAATGGAAGAGTTCCAAAGCATTTTAAAATTTCAGCAGAATTCCGAGAACAGTGGAAGAGTTCCGAAGCATTTTTAAACTTTAGCAGAATTCCGAGAACAATGGAGGCGTTCCGAAGCATTTTTAAATGTCAGCGGAATTCTCGGAACAATGGAAGTGTTCCGAAGCATTTTTAAACGTCAGCAGAATTCTCAGAACAATGGAAGAGCTCCGAAGCAATTTTAAACTTCAGCAAAATTCCGAGAACAATGGAAGAGATCTGAAGCATTTTTAAACTTCAGCGGAATTTCGAGAACAATGGAACAGTTCCGAAGCATTTTTAACTTCAGCAGAATTCTGAGAACAATGGAAGAGTTCTGAAGCATTTTTAAACTTCAGCGGAATTTCAAGAACAATGGAAGAGTTCCGAAGCATCTTTAACTTCAGCAGAATTCCGAGAACAATGGAAGAGTTCCAAAGCATTTTTAAACTGCAGCGGAATTCCTAGAACAATGGAAGAGTTCTGATGCATTTTTAAACTTCAGGGGAATTTCTAGAACAATGGAAGAGTTCCGAAGCATTTTAAAATTTCAGCAGAATTCCGAGAACAGTGGAAGAGATCCGAAGCATTTTTAAACTTTAGCGGAATAACGAGAACAATGGAAGAGTTCCGAAGCATTTTTAAAATGTCAGCAGAAATACTAGAACAATGGAAGAGTTCTGAAGCATTTTTAAAAGTCAGTGGAATTACGAGCACAATAAAAGAATTGCAAAGCATTTTTAAACTTCAGCAGCATTCCGAGAACAATGGAAGAGTTCCGAAGCATTTTTAAACTTCAGCGGAATTCCGAGAACAAAGGAAGAGTTCCGAAGCATTTTTGATCTTCAGCGGAATTCCGAGAACAATGGAAGAGTTCCGAAGCATTTTTAAACGTCAGCGGAATGCCGAGAACAATGGAAGATTTCCGACTCATTTTTAAACGTCAGCGGAATTCCGAGAACAATGGAAGAGTTCCGAAGCATTTTTAAACGTCAGCGGAATTCCGAGAACATTGGAAGAGTTCCGAAGCATTTTTAAACTTCAGCAGAATTCCGAGAACAATGGAGGCGTTACGAAGCATTTTTAAATGTCAGCGGAATTCTGAGAACAATGGAAGAGTTCCAAAGCATTTTTAAACTTCAGCAGAATTCCGAGAAAAATGGAGGCGTTTCGAAGCATTTTTAAACGTCAGCAGTATTCTCAGAACAATGGAAAAGCTCCGAAGCATTTTTAAACTTCAGCGGAATTCCGAGAACAATGGAAGACATCTGAAGCATTTTTAAACTTCAACGGAATTCCGAGAAAAATGGAAGAGTTCCGAAGCATTTTTAAACTTCAGCGGAATTCCGAGAACAATTGAAGAGTTCCGAAGTATTTTTAAACATCAGTGGAATTCCGAGAACAAAGGAAGAGTTCCGAAGCATTTTTGATCTTCAGCGGAATTCCGAGAACAGTGGAAGAGTTCCGAAGCATTTTTAAACGTCAGCGGAATGCCGAGAACAATGGAAGAGTTCCGACGCATTTTTAAATGTCAGCGGCATTCCGAGAACAATGGAAGAGATCTGAAGCATTTTTAAACTTCAGCGGAATTTCGAGAACAATGGAAGAGTTCCGAAGCATTTTTAAACGTCAGCGGAATTCTTAGAAGAATGGAAGAGTTCCGAAGCATTTTTAATCTTCAGTGGAATTCCGAGAACAATGGAACAGTTCCGAAGCATTTTTAACTTCAGCAGAATTCCAAGAACAATGGAAGAGTTCCGAAGCATTTTTAAACGTCAGCGGAATGCCGAGAAAAATGGAAGAGTTCCGACGCATTTTTAAACGTCAGCGGAATTCCGAGAACAATGGAAGAGATCTGAAGCATTTTTAAACTTCAGCGGAATTTCGAGAGCAATGGAAGAGTTCCGAAGCATTTTTAAACATCAGCGGAATACCGAGAACAATGGAAGAGTTCCGAAGCATTTTTAAACATCAGCGGAATTCCGAGAACAATGGAAGAGTTCTGAAGCATTTTTAAACTTCAGCGGAATTTCGATAACAATGGAAGAGTTCCGATGCATTTTTAAACGTCAGCGGAATTCCGAGAACAATGGAAGAGTTCCGAAGCATTTTTAAACTTCAGCAGAATTCCGAGAACAATGGAGGCATTCCAAAGCATTTTTAAACGTCAGCGGAATTCCGAGAAAAATGGAAGAGTTCCGAAGCATTTTTAAACTTCAGCGGAATTCCGAGAACAATAGAAGAGTTCTGAAGCATTTTTAAACTTCAGCGGCATTTCGAGAATAATGGAAGAGTTCCGAAGCATTTTTAAACTTTAGCAGAATTCCGAGAACAATGGAGGCGTTCCGAAGCATTTTTAAACGTCAGCAGAATTCTCAGAACAATGGAAGTGTTCCGAAGCATTTTTAAACTTCAGCAGAATTCCCAGAACAATGGAAGTGTTCCGAAGCATTTTTAAACTTCAGCGGAATTCCGAGAACAAAGGAAGAGTTCCGAAGCATTTTTGATCTTCAGCGGAATTCCGAGAACAATGGAAGAGTTCCGAAGCATTTTTAAACGTCAGCGGAATGCCGAGAACAATGGAAGAGTTCCGACTCATTTTTAAACTTCAGCGGAATTCCGAGAACAATGGAAGAGTTCCGAAGCATTTTTAAACGTCAGCGGAATTCCGAGAACATTGGAAGAGTTCCGAAGCATTTTTAAACTTCAGCAGAATTCCTAGAACAATGGAGGCGTTACGAAGCATTTTTAAATGTCAGCGGAATTCTGAGAACAATGGAAGAGTTCCAAAGCATTTTTAAACTTCAGCAGAATTCCGAGAAAAATGGAGGCGTTTCGAAGCATTTTTAAACGTCAGCAGTATTCTCAGAACAATGGAAAAGCTCCGAAGCATTTTTAAACTTCAGCGGAATTCCGAGAACAATGGAAGACATCTGAAGCATTTTTAAACTTCAACGGAATTCCGAGAAAAATGGAAGAGTTCCGAAGCATTTTTAAACTTCAGCGGAATTCCGAGAACTATGGAAGAGTTCCGAAGTATTTTTAAACATCAGTGGAATTCCGAGAACAAAGGAAGAGTTCCGAAGCATTTTTGATCTTCAGCGGAATTCCGAGAACAGTGGAAGAGTTCCGAAGCATTTTTAAACGTCAGCGGAATGCCGAGAACAATGGAAGAGTTCCGACGCATTTTTAAACGTCAGCGGCATTCCGAGAACAATGGAAGAGATCTGAAGCATTTTTAAACTTCAGCGGAATTTCGAGAACAATGGAAGAGTTCCGAAGCATTTTTAAACGTCAGCGGAATTCTTAGAACAATGGAAGAGTTCTGAAGCATTTTTAATCTTCAGCGGAATTCCGAGAACAATGGAACAGTTCCGAAGCATTTTTAACTTCAGCAGAATTCCAAGAACAATGGAAGAGTTCCGAAGCATTTTTAAACGTCAGCGGAATGCCGAGAACAATGGAAGAGTTCCGACGCATTTTTAAACGTCAGCGGAATTCCGAGAACAATGGAAGAGATCTGAAGCATTTTTAAACTTCAGCGGAATTTCGAGAGCAATGGAAGAGTTCCGAAGCATTTTTAAACATCAGCGGAATACCGAGAACAATGGAAGAGTTCCGAAGCATTTTTAAACATCAGCGGAATTCCGAGAACAATGGAAGAGTTCTGAAGCATTTTTAAACTTCAGCGGATTTTCGATAATAATGGAAGAGTTCCGATGCATTTTTAAACGTCAGCGGAATTCCGAGAACAATGGAAGAGTTCCGAAGCATTTTTAAACTTCAGCAGAATTCCGAGAACAATGGAGGCATTCCAAAGCATTTTTAAACGTCAGCGGAATTCCGAGAAAAATGGAAGAGTTCTGAAGCATTTTTAAACTTCAGCGGAATTTCGAGAATAATGGAAGAGTTCCGAAGCATTTTTAAACTTAAGCAGAATTCCGAGAACAATGGAGGCGTTCCGAAGCATTTTTAAACGTCAGCAGAATTCTCAGAACAATGGAAGTGTTCCTAAGCATTTTTAAACTTCAGCAGAATTACCAGAACAATGGAAGAGTTCCGAAGCATTTTTAAACTTCAGCGGAATTCCGAGAACAAAGGAAGAGTTCCGAAGCATTTTTGATCTTCAGCGGAATTCCGAGAACAATGGAAGAGTTCCGAAGCATTTTTAAACGTCAGCGGAATGCCGAGAACAATGGAAGAGTTCCGACTCATTTTTAAACGTCAGCGGAATTCCGAGAACATTGGAAGAGTTCCGAAGCATTTTTAAACTTCAGCAGAATTCCGAGAACAATGGAGGCGTTACGAAGCATTTTTAAATGTCAGCGGAATTCTGAGAACAATGGAAGAGTTCCAAAGCATTTTTAAACTTCAGCAGAATTCCGAGAAAAATGGAGGCGTTTCGAAGCATTTTTAAACGTCAGCAGAATTCTCAGAACAATGGAAAAGCTCCGAAGCATTTTTAAACTTCAGCGGAATTCCGAGAACAATGGAAGACATCTGAAGCATTTTTAAACTTCAACGGAATTCCGAGAAAAATGGAAGAGTTCCGAAGCATTTTTAAACTTCAGCGAAATTCCGAGAACAATGGAAGAGTTCCGAAGCATTTTTGATCTTCAGCGGAATTCCGAGAACAGTGGAAGAGTTCCGAAGCATTTTTAAACGTCAGCGGAATGCCGAGAACAATGGAAGAGATCTGAAGCATTTTTAAACATCAGCGGAATTCAGAGAACAAAGGAAGAGTTCCGAAGCATTTTTAAACGTCAGCGGAATGCCGAGAACAATGGAAGAGTTCCGACGCATTTTTAAACGTCAGCGGAATTCCGAGAACAATGGAAGAAATCTGAAGCATTTTTAAAATTCAACGGAATTTCGAGAGCAATGGAAGAGATCCGAAGCATTTTTAAACATCAGCGGAATTCTGAGAACAATGGAAGAGTTCCGAAGCATTTTTAACTTCAGCAGAATTCCAAGAACAATGGAAGAGTTCCGAAGTATTTTTAAACATCAGCGGAATGCCGAGAACAATGGAAGAGTTCCGAAGCATTTTTAAACATCAGCGGAATTTTTGAGAACAATGGAAGAGATCTGAAGCATTTTTAAACTTCAGCGGAATTTCGAGAACAATGGAAGAGTTCCGAAGCATTTTTAAACATCAGCGGAATTCCGAGAACAATGGAAGAGTTCTGAAGCATTTTTAAACTTCAGCGGAATTTCGATAACAATGGAAGAGTTCCGATGCATTTTTAATCGTCAGCGGAATTCCGAGAACAATGGAAGAGTTCCGAAGCATTTTTAAACTTCAGCAGAATTCCGAGAACAATGGAGGCATTCCAAAGCATTTTTAAACGTCAGCGGAATTCCGAGAAAAATGGAAGAGTTCCGAAGCATTTTTAAACTTCAGCGGAATTTCGAGAACAATGGAAGAGTTCCGAAGCATTTTTAAACATCAGCGGAATTCCGAGAACAATGGAAGAGTTCTGAAGCATTTTTAAACTTCAGCGGAATTTCGATAACAATGGAAGAGTTCCGATGCATTTTTAAACGTCAGCGGAATTCCGAGAACAATGGAAGAGTTCCGAAGCATTTTTAAACTTCAGCAGAATTCCGAGAACAATGGAGGCATTCCAAAGCATTTTTAAACGTCAGCGGAATTCCGAGAAAAATGGAAGAGTTCTGAAGCATTTTTAAACTTCAGCGGAATTCCGAGAACAATGGAGGCGTTCCGAAGCATTTTTAAACGTCAGCAGAATTCTCAGAACAATGGAAGTGTTCCGAAGCATTTTTAAACTTCAGCAGAATTCCGAGAACAATGGAAGAGTTCTGAAGCATTTTTAAACTTCAGCGGAATTCCGAGAACAAAGGAAGAGTTCCGAAGCATTTCTGATCTTCAGCGGAATTCCGAGAACAATGGAAGAGTTCCGAAGCATTTTTAAACGTCAGCGGAATGCCGAGAACAATGGAAGAGTTCCGACTCATTTTTAAACGTCAGCGGAATTCCGAGAACAATGGAAGAGTTCCGAAGCATTTTTAAACGTCAGCGGAATTCCGAGAACATTGGAAGAGTTCCGAAGCATTTTTAAACTTCAGCAGAATTCCGAGAACAATGGAGGCGTTACGAAGCATTTTTAAATGTCAGTGGAATTCTGAGAACAATGGAAGAGTTCCAAAGCATTTTTAAACTTCAGCAGAATTCCGAGAAAAATGGAGGCGTTTCGAAGCATTTTTAAACGTCAGCAGAATTCTCAGAACAATGGAAAAGCTCCGAAGCATTTTTAAACTTCAGCGGAATTCCGAGAACAATGGAAGACATCTGAAGCATTTTTAAACTTCAACGGAATTCCGAGAAAAATGGAAGAGTTCCGAAGCATTTTTAAACTTCAGCGGAATTCCGAGAACAATGGAAGAGTTCCGAAGTATTTTTAAACATCAGTGGAATTCCGAGAACAATGGAAGAGTTCCAAAGCATTTTAAAATTTCAGCAGAATTCCGAGAACAGTGGAAGAGTTCCGAAGCATTTTTAAACTTTAGCAGAATTCCGAGAACAATGGAGGCGTTCCGAAGCATTTTTAAATGTCAGCGGAATTCTCAGAACAATGGAAGTGTTCCGAAGCATTTTTAAACGTCAGCAGAATTCTCAGAACAATGGAAGAGCTCCGAAGCAATTTTAAACTTCAGCGAAATTCCGAGAACAATGGAAGAGATCTGAAGCATTTTTAAACTTCAGCGGAATTTCGAGAACAATGGAACAGTTCCGAAGCATTTTTAACTTCAGCAGAATTCTGAGAACAATGGAAGAGTTCTGAAGCATTTTTAAACTTCAGCGGAATTTCAAGAACAATGGAAGAGTTCCGAAGCATCTTTAACTTCAGCAGAATTCCGAGAACAATGGAAGAGTTCCAAAGCATTTTTAAACTGCAGCGGAATTCCTAGAACAATGGAAGAGTTCTGATGCATTTTTAAACTTCAGGGGAATTTCTAGAACAATGGAAGAGTTCCGAAGCATTTTAAAATTTCAGCAGAATTCCGAGAACAGTGGAAGAGTTCCGAAGCATTTTTAAACTTTAGCGGAATAACGAGAACAATGGAAGAGTTCCGAAGCATTTTTAAAATGTCAGCAGAAATACTAGAACAATGGAAGAGTTCTGAAGCATTTTTAAAAGTCAGTGGAATTACGAGCACAATAAAGGAATTGCAAAGCATTTTTAAACTTCAGCAGCATGCCAAGAACAATGGAAGAGTTCCGAAGCATTTTTAAACGTCAGCGGACTTCCGAGAACAATGGAAGAGATCTGAAGCATTTTAAAACTTCAGCGGAATTTCGAGAACAATGGAAGAGTTCCGAAGCATTTTTAAACGTCAGCGGAATTCTGAGAACAATGGAAGAGTTCCGAAGCATTTTTAAACTTCAGCAGAATTCCGAGAACAATGGAGGCATTCCGAAGCATTTTTAAACGTCAGCAGAATTCTCAGAACAATGGAAGAGCTCCGAAGCATTTTTAAACTTCAGCAGAATTCCGAGAAAAATGGAAGAGTTCCGAAGCATTTTTAAACTGCAGCGGAATTTCTAGTACAATGGAAGAGTTCCAAAGCATTTTAAAATTTCAGCAGAATTCCGAGAACAGTGGAAGTGTTCCGAAGCATTTTTAAACTTCAGCAGAATTCCGAGAACAATGGAAGAGTTCCGAAGCATTTTTAAACTTCAGCGGAATTCCGAGAAAAATGGAAGAGTTCCGAAGCATTTTAAAACTTCAGCGGAATTCCGAGAACAATGGAAGAGTTCCGAAGCATTTTTAAACATCAGCGGAATTCCGAGAACAAAGGAAGAGTTCCGAACCATTTTTAAACGTCAGCGGAATGCCGAGAACAATGGAAGAGTTCCGACGCATTTTTAAACGTCAGCGGAATTCCGAGAACAATGGAAGAAATCTGAAGCATTTTTAAAATTCAACGGAATTTCGAGAGCAATGGAAGAGTTCCGAAGCATTTTTAAACATCAGCGGAATTCTGAGAACAATGGAAGAGTTCCGAAGCATTTTTAACTTCAGCAGAATTCCAAGAACAATGGAAGAGTTCCGAAGTATTTTTAAACGTCAGCGGAATGCCGAGAACAATGGAAGAGTTCCGAAGCATTTTTAAACATCAGCGGAATTTTTGAAAACAATGGAAGAGATCTGAAGCATTTTTAAACTTCAGCGGAATTTCGAGAACAATGGAAGAGTTCCGAAGCATTTTTAAACGTCAGCGGAATTCTGAAAACAATGGAAGAGTTCCGACGCATTTTTAAACGTCAGCGGAATTCCGAGAACAATGGAAGAGATCTGAAGCATTTTTAAACATCAGCGGAATTCCGAGAACAATGGAAGAGATCTGAAGCATTTTTAAACTTCAGCAGAATTCCGAGAGCAATGGAAGCGTTCCGAAGCATTTTTAAACTTCAGCAGAATTACGAGAAAAATGGAAGAGTTCCGAAGCATTTTTAAACTTCAGCCGAATTCCGAGAACAATGGAAGAGTTCTGAAGCATTTTTAAACATCAGCGGAATTCCGAGAACAAAGGAAGAGTTCCGAAGCATTTTTGATCTTCAGCGGAATTCCGAGAACAGTGGAAGAGTTCCGAAGCATTTTTAAACGTCAGCGGAATGCCAAGAACAATGTAAGAGTTCCGACGCATTTTTAAACGTCAGCGGAATTCCGAGAACAATGGAAGAGATCTGAAGCATTTTTAAACTTCAGCGGAATTTCGAGAACAATGGAAGAGTTCCGAAGCATTTTTAAACGTCAGCGGAATTCTTAGAACAATGGAAGAGTTCCGAAGCATTTTTAATATTCAGCGGAATTCCAAGAACAATGGAACAGTTCCGAAGCATTTTTAACTTCAGCAGAATTCCGAGAACAATGGAAGAGTTCCGAAGCATTTTTAAACTTCAGCGGAATTCCGAGAAAAATGGAAGAGTTCTGATGCATTTTTAAACTTCAGCGGAATTTCTAGAACAATGGAAGAGTTCCGAAGCATTTTAAAATTTCAGCAGAATTCCGAGAACAGTGGAAGAGTTCCGAAGCATTTTTAAACTTTAGCAGAATTCCGAGAACAATGGAGGCGTTCCGAAGCATTTTTAAATGTCAGCGGAATTCTCAGAACAATGGAAGTGTTCCGAAGCAATTTTAAACGTCAGCGGAATTCTGAGAACAATGGAAGAGTTCCGAAGCATTTTTAATCTTCAGCGGAATTCCGAGAACAAAGGAAGAGTTCCGAAGCAATTTTGATCTTCAGCGGAATTCCGAGAACAATGGAAGAGTTCCGAAGCATTTTTGATCTTCAGCGGAATTCCGAGAACAATGGAAGAGTTCCGAAGCATTTTTAAACGTCAGCGGAATGCCGAGAACAATGGAAGAGTTCCGACTCATTTTTAAACGTCAGCGGAATTCCAAGAACAATGGAAGAGTTCCGAAGCATTTTTAAACGTCAGCGGAATTCCGAGAACATTGGAAGAGTTCCGAAGCATTTTTAAACTTCAGCAGAATTCCGAGAACAATGGAGGCGTTACGAAGCATTTTTAAATGTCAGCGGAATTCTGAGAACAATGGAAGAGTTCCAAAGCATTTTTAAACTTCAGCAGAATTCCGAGAAAAATGGAGGCGTTTCGAAGCATTTTTAAACGTCAGCAGTATTCTCAGAACAATGGAAAAGCTCCGAAGCATTTTTAAACTTCAGCGGAATTCCGAGAACAATGGAAGACATCTGAAGCATTTTTAAACTTCAACGGAATTCCGAGAAAAATGGAAGAGTTCCGAAGCATTTTTAAACTTCAGCGGAATTCCGAGAACAATGGAAGAGTTCCGAAGTATTTTTAAACATCAGTGGAATTCCGAGAACAAAGGAAGAGTTCCGAAGCATTTTTGATCTTCAGCGGAATTCCGAGAACAGTGGAAGAGTTCCGAAGCATTTTTAAACGTCAGCGGAATGCCGAGAACAATGGAAGAGTTCCGACGCATTTTTAAACGTCAACGGCATTCCGAGAACAATGGAAGAGATCTGAAGCATTTTTAAACTTCAGCGGAATTTCGAGAACAATGGAAGAGTTCCGAAGCATTTTTAAACGTCAGCGGAATTCTTAGAACAATGGAAGAGTTCCGAAGCATTTTTAATCTTCAGCGGAATTCCGAGAACAATGGAACAGTTCCGAAGCATTTTTAACTTCAGCAGAATTCCAAGAACAATGGAAGAGTTCCGAAGCATTTTTAAACGTCAGCGGAATGCCGAGAACAATGGAAGAGTTCCGACGCATTTTTAAACGTCAGCGGAATTCCGAGAACAATGGAAGAGATCTGAAGCATTTTTAAACTTCAGCGGAATTTCGAGAGCAATGGAAGAGTTCCGAAGCATTTTTAAACATCAGCGGAATACCGAGAACAATGGAAGAGTTCCGAAGCATTTTTAAACATCAGCGGAATTCCGAGAACAATGGAAGAGTTCTGAAGCATTTTTAAACTTCAGCGGAATTTCGATAACAGTGGAAGAGTTCCGATGCATTTTTAAACGTCAGCGGAATTCCGAGAACAATGGAAGAGTTCCGAAGCATTTTTAAACTTCAGCAGAATTCCGAGAACAATGGAGGCATTCCAAAGCATTTTTAAACGTCAGCGGAATTCCGAGAAAAATGGAAGAGTTCCGAAGCATTTTTAAACTTCAGCGGAATTCCGAGAACAATGGAAGAGTTCTGAAGCATTTTTAAACTTCAGCGGAATTTCGAGAATAATGGAAGAGTTCCGAAGCATTTTTAAACTTTAGCAGAATTCCGAGAACAATGGAGGCGTTCCGAAGCATTTTTAAACGTCAGCAGAATTCTCAGAACAATGGAAGTGTTCCGAAGCATTTTTAAACTTCAGCAGAATTCCCAGAACAATGGAAGAGTTCCGAAGCATTTTTAAACTTCAGCGGATTTCCGAGAACAAAGGAAGAGTTCTGAAGCATTTTTGATCTGCAGCGGAATTCCGAGAACAATGGAAGAGTTCCGAAGCATTTTTAAACGTCAGCGGAATGCCGAGAACAATGGAAGAGTTCCGACGCATTTTTAAACGTCAGCGGAATTCCGAGAACAATGGAAGAAATCTGAAGCATTTTTAAAATTCAACGGAATTTTGAGAGCAATGGAAGAGTTCCGAAGCATTTTTAAACATCAGCGGAATTCTGAGAACAATGGAAGAGTTCCGAAGCATTTTTAAACATCAGCGGAATTTTTGAGAACAATGGAAGAGATCTGAAGCATTTTTAAACTTCAGCGGAATTTCGAGAACAATGGAAGAGTTCCGAAGCATTTTTAAACATCAGCGGAATTCCGAGAACAATGGAAGAGTTCTGAAGCATTTTTAAACTTCAGCGGAATTTCGATAACAATGGAAGAGTTCCGATGCATTTTTAAACATCAGCGGAATTCCGAGAACAATGGAAGAGTTCCGAAGCATTTTTAAACTTCAGCAGAATTCCGAGAACAATGGAGGCATTCCAAAGCATTTTTAAACGTCAGCGGAATTCCGAGAAAAATGGAAGAGTTCCGAAGCATTTTTAAACTTCAGCGGAATTTCGAGAACAATGGAAGAGTTCCGAAGCATTTTTAAACATCAGCGGAATTCCGAGAACAATGGAAGAGTTCTGAAGCATTTTTAAACTTCAGCGGAATTTCGATAACAATGGAAGAGTTCCGATGCATTTTTAAACGTCAGCGGAATTCCGAGAACAATGGAAGAGTTCCGAAGCATTTTTAAACTTCAGCAGAATTCCGAGAACAATGGAGGCATTCCAAAGCATTTTTAAACGTCAGCGGAATTCCGAGAAAAATGGAAGAGTTCCGAAGCATTTTTAAACTTCAGCGGAATTCCGAGAACAATGGAGGCGTTCCGAAGCATTTTTAAACGTCAGCAGAATTCTCAGAACAATGGAAGTGTTCCGAAGCATTTTTAAACTTCAGCAGAATTCCGAGAACAATGGAAGAGTTCCGAAGCATTTTTAATCTTCAGCGGAATTCCGAGAACAAAGGAAGAGTTCCGAAGCATTTCTGATCTTCAGCGGAATTCCGAGAACAATGGAAGAGTTCCGAAGCATTTTTAAACGTCAGCGGAATGCCGAGAACAATGGAAGAGTTCCGACTCATTTTTAAACGTCAGCGGAATTCCGAGAACAATGGAAGAGTTCCGAAGCATTTTTAAACGTCAGCGGAATTCCGAGAACATTGGAAGAGTTCCGAAGCATTTTTAAACTTCAGCAGAATTCCGAGAACAATGGAGGCGTTACGAACCATTTTTAAATGTCAGCGGAATTCTGAGAACAATGGAAGAGTTCCAAAGCATTTTTAAACTTCAGCAGAATTCCGAGAAAAATGGAGGCGTTTCGAAGCATTTTTAAACGTCAGCAGAATTCTCAGAACAATGGAAATGCTCCGAAGCATTTTTAAACTTCAGCGGAATTCCGAGAACAATGGAAGACATCTGAAGCATTTTTAAACTTCAACGGAATTCCGAGAAAAATGGAAGAGTTCCGAAGCATTTTTAAACTTCAGCGGAATTCCGAGAAAAATGGAAGAGTTCCGAAGTATTTTTAAACATCAGTGGAATTCCGAGAACAAAGGAAGAGTTCCGAAGCATTTTTGATCTTCAGCGGAATTCCTAGAACAGTGGAAGAGTTCCGAAGCATTTTTAAACGTCAGCGGAATGCCGAGAACAATGGAAGAGTTCCGACGCATTTTTAAACGTCAGCGGCATTCCGAGAACAATGGAAGAGATCTGAAGCATTTTTAAACTTCAGCGGAATTTCGAGAACAATGGAAGAGTTCCGAAGCATTTTTAAACGTCAGCGGAATTCTTAGAACAATGGAAGAGTTCCGAAGCATTTTTAATCTTCAGCGGAATTCCGAGAACAATGGAACAGTTCCGAAGCATTTTTAACTTCAGCAGAATTCGGAGAACAATGGAAGAGTTCCGAAGCATTTTTAAACTTCAGCGGAATTCCGAGAAAAATGGAAGAGTTCTGATGCATTTTTAAACTTCAGCGGAATTTCTAGAACAATGGAAGAGTTCCAAAGCATTTTAAAACTTCAGCAGAATTCCGAGAACAGTGGAAGAGTTCCGAAGCATTTTTAAACTTTAGCAGAATTCCGAGAACAATGGAGGCGTTCCGAAGCATTTTTAAATGTCAGCGGAATTCTCAGAACAATGGAAGTGTTCCGAAGCATTTTTAAACGTCAGCAGAATTCTCAGAACAATGGAAGAGCTCCGAAGCAATTTTAAACTTCAGCGAAATTCCGAAAACAATGGAAGAGATCTGAAGCATTTTTAAACTTCAGCGGAATTTCGAGAACAATGGAACAGTTTCGAAGCATTTTTAACTTCAGCAGAATTCTGAGAACAATGGAAGAGTTCTGAAGCATTTTTAAACTTCAGCGGAATTTCAAGAACAATGGAAGAGTTCCGAAGCATCTTTAACTTCAGCAGAATTCCGAGAACAATGGAAGAGTTCCAAAGCATTTTTAAACTGCAGCGGAATTCCTAGAACAATGGAAGAGTTCTGATGCATTTTTAAACTTCAGGGGAATTTCTAGAACAATGGAAGAGTTCCGAAGCATTTTAAAATTTCAGCAGAATTCCGAGAACAGTGGAAGAGTTCCGAAGCATTTTTAAACTTTAGCGGAATAACGAGAACAATGGAAGAGTTCCGAAGCATTTTTAAAATGTCAGCAGAAATACTAGAACAATGGAAGAGTTCTGAAGCATTTTTAAAAGTCAGTGGAATTACGAGCACAATAAAAGAATTGCAAAGCATTTTTAAACTTCAGCAGCATGCCAAGAACAATGGAAGAGTTCCGAAGCATTTTTAAACATCAGCGGACTTCCGAGAACAATGGAAGAGATCTGAAGCATTTTAAAACTTCAGCGGAATTTCGAGAACAATGGAAGAGTTCCAAAGCATTTTTAAACGTCAGCGGAATTCTGAGAACAATGGAAGAGTTCCGAAGCATTTTTAAACTTCAGCAGAATTCCGAGAACAATGGAGGCATTCCGAAGCATTTTTAAACGTCAGCAGAATTCTCAGAACAATGGAAGAGCTCCGAAGCATTTTTAAACTTCAGCAGAATTCCGAGAAAAATGGAAGAGTTCCGAAGCATTTTTAAACTGCAGCGGAATTTCTAGAACAATGGAAGAGTTCCAAAGCATTTTAAAATTTCAGCAGAATTCCGAGAACAGTGGTAGTGTTCCGAAGCATTTTTAAACTTCAGCAGAATTCCGAGAACAATGGAAGAGTTCCGAAGCATTTTTAAACTTCAGCGGAATTCCGAGAAAAATGGAAGAGTTCCGAAGCATTTTAAAACTTCAGCGGAATTCCGAGAACAATGGAAGAGTTCCGAAGCATTTTTAAACATCAGCGGAATTCCGAGAACAAAGGAAGAGTTCCGAACCATTTTTAAACGTCAGCGGAATGCCGAGAACAATGGAAGAGTTCCGACGCATTTTTAAACGTCAGCGGAATTCCGAGAACAATGGAAGAAATCTGAAGCATTTTTAAAATTCAACGGAATTTCGAGAGCAATGGAAGAGTTCCGAAGCATTTTTAAACATCAGCGGAATTCTGAGAACAATGGAAGAGTTCCGAAGCATTTTTAACTTCAGCAGAATTCCAAGAACAATGGAAGAGTTCCGAAGTATTTTTAAACGTCAGCGGAATGCCGAGAACAATGGAAGAGTTCCGAAGCATTTTTAAACATCAGCGGAATTTTTGAAAACAATGGAAGAGATCTGAAGCATTTTTAAACTTCAGCGGAATTTCGAGAACAATGGAAGAGTTCCGAAGCATTTTTAAACGTCAGCGGAATTCTGAAAACAATGGAAGAGTTCCGACGCATTTTTAAACGTCAGCGGAATTCCGAGAACAATGGAAGAGATCTGAAGCATTTTTAAACATCAGCGGAATTCCGAGAACAATGGAAGAGATCTGAAGCATTTTTAAACTTCAGCAGAATTCCGAGAGCAATGGAGGCGTTCCGAAGCATTTTTAAACTTCAGCAGAATTACGAGAAAAATGGAAGAGTTCCGAAGCATTTTTAAACTTCAGCGGAATTCCGAGAACAATGGAAGAGTTCTGAAGCATTTTTAAACATCAGCGGAATTCCGAGAACAAAGGAAGAGTTCCGAAGCATTTTTGATCTTCAGCGGAATTCCGAGAACAGTGGAAGAGTTCCGAAGCATTTTTAAACGTCAGCGGAATGCCGAGAACAATGTAAGAGTTCCGACGCATTTTTAAACGTCAGCGGAATTCCGAGAACAATGGAAGAGATCTGAAGCATTTTTAAACTTCAGCGGAATTTCGAGAACAATGGAAGAGTTCCGAAGCATTTTTAAACGTCAGCGGAATTCTTAGAACAATGGAAGAGTTCCGAAGCATTTTTAATATTCAGCGGAATTCCAAGAACAATGGAACAGTTCCGAAGCATTTTTAACTTCAGCAGAATTCCGAGAACAATGGAAGAGTTCCGAAGCATTTTTAAACTTCAGCGGAATTCCGAGAAAAATGGAAGAGTTCTGATGCATTTTTAAACTTCAGCGGAATTTCTAGAACAATGGAAGAGTTCCGAAGCATTTTAAAATTTCAGCAGAATTCCGAGAACAGTGGAAGAGTTCCGAAACATTTTTAAACTTTAGCAGAATTCCGAGAACAATGGAGGCGTTCCGAAGCATTTTTAAATGTCAGCGGAATTCTCAGAACAATGGAAGTGTTCCGAAGCAATTTTAAACGTCAGCGGAATTCTGAGAACAATGGAAGAGTTCCGAAGCATTTTTAATCTTCAGCGGAATTCCGAGAACAATGGAACAGTTCCGAAGCATTTTTAACTTCAGCAGAATTCTGAGAACAATGGAAGTGTTCCGAAGCATTTTTAAACGTCAGCAGAATTCTCAGAACAATGGAAGAGCTCCGAAGCAATTTTAAACTTCAGCGAAATTCCGAGAATAATGGAAGAGATCTGAAGCATTTTTAAACTTCAGCGGAATTTTGAGAACAATGGAAGAGTTCCGAAGCAATTTTAAACATCAGCGGAATTCTGAGAACAATGGAAGAGTTCCGAAGCATTTTTAATCTTCAGCGGAATTCCGAGAACAATGGAACAGTTCCGAAGCATTTTTAACTTCAGCAGAATTCTGAGAACAATGGAAGAGTTCCGAAGCATTTTTAAAAGTCAGCGGAATTCCGAGAACAATGGAAGAGATCTGACGCATTTTTAAACTTCAGCGGAATTTCGAGAGCAATGGAAGAGTTCCGAAGCATTTTTAAACATCAGCGGAATGCCGAGAACAATGGAATAGTTCCGAAGCATTTTTAAACTTCAGCGGAATTCCGAGAACAATGGAGGCATTCCAAAGCATTTTTAAACGTCAGCGGAATTCCGAGAAAAATGGAAGAGTTCCGAAGCATTTTTGATCTTCAGCGGAATTCCGAGAACAGTGGAAGAGTTGCGAAGCATTTTTAAACGTCAGCGGAATGCCGAGAACAATGGAAGAGTTCCGACGCATTTTTAAACGTCAGCGGCATTCTGAGAACAATGGAAGAGATCTGAAGCATTTTTAAACTTCAGCGGAATTTCGAGAACAATGGAAGAGTTCCGAAGCATTTTTAAACGTCAGCGGAATTCTTAGAACAATGGAAGAGTTCCGAAGCATTTTTAATCTTCAGCGGAATTCCGAGAACAATGGAACAGTTCCGAAGCATTTTTAACTTCAGCAGAATTCGGAGAACAATGGAAGAGTTCCGAAGCATTTTTAAACTTCAGCGGAATTCCGAGAAAAATGGAAGAGTTCTGATGCATTTTTAAACTTCAGCGGAATTTCTAGAACAATGGAAGAGTTCCAAAGCATTTTAAAATTTCAGCAGAATTCCGAGAACAGTGGAAGAGTTCCGAAGCATTTTTAAACTTTAGCAGAATTCCGAGAACAATGGAGGCGTTCCGAAGCATTTTTAAATGTCAGCGGAATTCTCAGAACAATGGAAGTGTTCCGAAGCATTTTTAAACGTCAGCAGAATTCTCAGAACAATGGAAGAGCTCCGAAGCAATTTTAAACTTCAGCGAAATTCCGAGAACAATGGAAGAGATCTGAAGCATTTTTAAACTTCAGCGGAATTTCGAGAACAATGGAACAGTTCCGAAGTATTTTTAACTTCAGCAGAATTCTGAGAACAATGGAAGAGTTCTGAAGCATTTTTAAACTTCAGCGGAATTTCAAGAACAATGGAAGAGTTCCGAAGCATCTTTAACTTCAGCAGAATTCCGAGAACAATGGAAGAGTTCCAAAGCATTTTTAAACTGCAGCGGAATTCCTAGAACAATGGAAGAGTTCTGATGCATTTTTAAACTTCAGGGGAATTTCTAGAACAATGGAAGAGTTCCGAAGCATTTTAAAATTTCAGCAGAATTCCGAGAACAGTGGAAGAGTTCCGAAGCATTTTTAAACTTTAGCGGAATAACGAGAACAATGGAAGAGTTCCGAAGCATTTTTAAAATGTCAGCAGAAATACTAGAACAATGGAAGAGTTCTGAAGCATTTTTAAAAGTCAGTGGAATTACGAGCACAATAAAAGAATTGCAAAACATTTTTAAACTTCAGCAGCATGCCAAGAACAATGGAAGAGTTCCGAAGCATTTTTAAACGTCAGCGGACTTCCGAGAACAATGGAAGAGATCTGAAGCATTTTAAAACTTCAGCGGAATTTCGAGAACAATGGAAGAGTTCCGAAGCATTTTTAAACGTCAGCGGAATTCTGAGAACAATGGAAGAGTTCCGAAGCATTTTTAAACTTCAGCAGAATTCCGAGAACAATGGAGGCATTCCGAAGCATTTTTAAACGTCAGCAGAATTCTCAGAACAATGGAAGAGCTCTGAAGCATTTTTAAACTTCAGCAGAATTCCGAGAAAAATGGAAGAGTTCCGAAGCATTTTTAAACTGCAGCGGAATTTCTAGAACAATGGAAGAGTTCCAAAGCATTTTAAAATTTCAGCAGAATTCCGAGAACAGTGGAAGTGTTCCGAAGCATTTTTAAACTTCAGCAGAATTCCGAGAACAATGGAAGAGTTCCGAAGCATTTTTAAACTTCAGCGGAATTCCGAGAAAAATGGAAGAGTTCCGAAGCATTTTAAAACTTCAGCGGAATTCCGAGAACAATGGAAGAGTTCCGAAGCATTTTTAAACATCAGCGGAATTCCGAGAACAAAGGAAGAGTTCCGAACCATTTTTAAACGTCAGCGGAATGCCGAGAACAATGGAAGAGTTCCGACGCATTTTTAAACGTCAGCGGAATTCCGAGAACAATGGAAGAAATCTGAAGCATTTTTAAAATTCAACGGAATTTCGAGAGCAATGGAAGAGTTCCGAAGCATTTTTAAACATCAGCGGAATTCTGAGAACAATGGAAGAGTTCCGAAGCATTTTTAACTTCAGCAGAATTCCAAGAACAATGGAAGAGTTCCGAAGTATTTTTAAACGTCAGCGGAATGCCGAGAACAATGGAAGAGTTCCGAAGCATTTTTAAACATCAGCGGAATTTTTGAAAACAATGGAAGAGATCTGAAGCATTTTTAAACTTCAGCGGAATTTCGAGAACAATGGAAGAGTTCCGAAGCATTTTTAAACGTCAGCGGAATTCTGAAAACAATGGAAGAGTTCCGACGCATTTTTAAACGTCAGCGGAATTCCGAGAACAATGGAAGAGATCTGAAGCATTTTTAAACATCAGCGGAATTCCGAGAACAATGGAAGAGATCTGAAGCATGTTTAAACTTCAGCATAATTCCGAGAGCAATGGAGGCGTTCCGAAGCATTTTTAAACTTCAGCAGAATTACGAGAAAAATGGAAGAGTTCCGAAGCATTTTTAAACTTCAGCGGAATTCCGAGAACAATGGAAGAGTTCTGAAGCATTTTTAAACATCAGCGGAATTCCGAGAACAAAGGAAGAGTTCCGAAGCATTTTTGATCTTCAGCGGAATTCCGAGAACAGTGGAAGAGTTCCGAAGCATTTTTAAACGTCAGCGGAATGCCGAGAACAATGTAAGAGTTCCGACGCATTTTTAAACGTCAGCGGAATTCCGAGAACAATGGAAGAGATCTGAAGCATTTTTAAACTTCAGCGGAATTTCGAGAACAATGGAAGAGTTCCGAAGCATTTTTAAACGTCAGCGGAATTCTTAGAACAATGGAAGAGTTCCGAAGCATTTTTAATATTCAGCGGAATTCCAAGAACAATGGAACAGTTCCGAAGCATTTTTAACTTCAGCAGAATTCCGAGAACAATGGAAGAGTTCCGAAGCATTTTTAAACTTCAGCGGAATTCTGAGAAAAATGGAAGAGTTCTGATGCATTTTTAAACTTCAGCGGAATTTCTAGAACAATGGAAGAGTTCCGAAGCATTTTAAAATTTCAGCAGAATTCCGAGAACAGTGGAAGAGTTCCGAAGCATTTTTAAACTTTAGCAGAATTCCGAGAACAATGGAGGCGTTCCGAAGCATTTTTAAATGTCAGCGGAATTCTCAGAACAATGGAAGTGTTCCGAAGCAATTTTAAACGTCAGCGGAATTCTGAGAACAATGGAAGAGTTCCGAAGCATTTTTAATCTTCAGCGGAATTCCGAGAACAATGGAACAGTTCCGAAGCATTTTTAACTTCAGCAGAATTCTGAGAACAATGGAAGTATTCCGAAGCATTTTTAAACGTCAGCAGAATTCTCAGAACAATGGAAGAGCTCCGAAGCAATTTTAAACTTCAGCGAAATTCCGAGAACAATGGAAGAGATCTGAAGCATTTTTAAACTTCAGCGGAATTTCGAGAACAATGGAAGAGTTCCGAAGCAATTTTAAACGTCAGCGGAATTCTGAGAACAATGGAAGAGTTCCGAAGCATTTTTAATCTTCAGCGGAATTCCGAGAACAATGGAACAGTTCCGAAGCATTTTTAACTTCAGCAGAATTCTGAGAACAATGGAAGAGTTCCGAAGCATTTTTAAACGTCAGCGGAATGCCGAGAACAATGGAAGAGTTCCGACGCATTTTTAAAAGTCAGCGGAATTCCGAGAACAATGGAAGAGATCTGAAGCATTTTTAAACTTCAGCGGAATTTCGAGAGCATTGGAAGAGTTCCGAAGCATTTTTAAACATCAGCGGAATGCCGAGAACAATGGAATAGTTCCGAAGCATTTTTAAACTTCAGCGGAATTCCGAGAACAATGGAGGCATTCCAAAGCATTTTTAAACGTCAGCGGAATTCCGAGAAAAATGGAAGAGTTCCGAAGCATTTTTAAACTTCAGCGGAATTCCGAGAACAATGGAAGAGTTCTGAAGCATTTTTAAACTTCAGCGGAATTTCGAGAACAATGGAAGAGTTCCGAAGCATTTTTAAACTTTAGCAGAATTCCGAGAACAATGGAGGCGTTCCGAAGCATTTTTAAACGTCAGCAGAATTCTCAGAACAATGGAAGTGTTTCGAAGCATTTTTAAACTTCAGCAGAATTCCGAGAACAATGGAAGAGTTCCGAAGCATTTTTAAACTGCAGCGGAATTCCTAGAACAATGGAAGAGTTCTGATGCATTTTTAAACTTCAGGGGAATTTCTAGAACAATGGAAGAGTTCCGAAGCATTTTAAAATTTCAGCAGAATTCCGAGAACAGTGGAAGAGTTCCGAAGCATTTTTAAACTTTAGCGGAATAACGAGAACAATGGAAGAGTTCCGAAGCATTTTTAAAATGTCAGCAGAAATACTAGAACAATGGAAGAGTTCTGAAGCATTTTTAAAAGTCAGTGGAATTACGAGCACAATAAAAGAATTGCAAAGCATTTTTAAACTTCAGCAGCATGCCAAGAACAATGGAAGAGTTCCGAAGCATTTTTAAACGTCAGCGGACTTCCGAGAACAATGGAAGAGATCTGAAGCATTTTAAAACTTCAGCGGAATTTCGAGAACAATGGAAGAGTTCCGAAGCATTTTTAAACGTCAGCGGAATTCTGAGAACAATGGAAGAGTTCCGAAGCATTTTTAAACTTCAGCAGAATTCCGAGAACAATGGAGGCATTCCGAAGCATTTTTAAACGTCAGCAGAATTCTCAGAACAATGAAAGAGCTCCGAAGCATTTTTAAACTTCAGCAGAATTCCGAGAAAAATGGAAGAGTTCCGAAGCATTTTTAAACTGCAGCGGAATTTCTAGAACAATGGAAGAGTTCCAAAGCATTTTAAAATTTCAGCAGAATTCCGAGAACAGTGGAAGTGTTCCGAAGCATTTTTAAACTTCAGCAGAATTCCGAGAACAATGGAAGAGTTCCGAAGCATTTTTAAACTTCAGCGGAATTCCGAGAAAAATGGAAGAGTTCCGAAGCATTTTAAAACTTCAGCGGAATTCCGAGAACAATGGAAGAGTTCCGAAGCATTTTTAAACTTCAGCATAATTCCGAGAGCAATGGAGGCGTTCCGAAGCATTTTTAAACTTCAGCAGAATTACGAGAAAAATGGAAGAGTTCCGAAGCATTTTTAAACTTCAGCGGAATTCCGAGAACAATGGAAGAGTTCTGAAGCATTTTTAAACATCAGCGGAATTCCGAGAACAAAGGAAGAGTTCCGAAGCATTTTTGATCTTCAGCGGAATTCCGAGAACAGTGGAAGAGTTCCGAAGCATTTTTAAACGTCAGCGGAATGCCGAGAACAATGGAATAGTTCCGAAGCATTTTTAAACGTCAGCGGAATTCTGAGAACAATGGAAGAGTTCCGAAGCATTTTTAAACTTCAGCAGAATTCCGAGAACAATGGAGGCATTCCGAAGCATTTTTAAACGTCAGCAGAATTCTCAGAACAATGGAAGAGCTCTGAAGCATTTTTAAACTTCAGCAGAATTCCGAGAAAAATGGAAGAGTTCCGAAGCATTTTTAAACTGCAGCGGAATTTCTAGAACAATGGAAGAGTTCCAAAGCATTTTAAAATTTCAGCAGAATTCCGAGAACAGTGGAAGTGTTCCGAAGCATTTTTAAACTTCAGCAGAATTCCGAGAACAATGGAAGAGTTCCGAAGCATTTTTAAACTTCAGCGGAATTCCGAGAAAAATGGAAGAGTTCCGAAGCATTTTAAAACTTCAGCGGAATTCCGAGAACAATGGAAGAGTTCCGAAGCATTTTTAAACATCAGCGGAATTCCGAGAACAAAGGAAGAGTTCCGAACCATTTTTAAACGTCAGCGGAATGCCGAGAACAATGGAAGAGTTCCGACGCATTTTTAAACGTCAGCGGAATTCCGAGAACAATGGAAGAAATCTGAAGCATTTTTAAAATTCAACGGAATTTCGAGAGCAATGGAAGAGTTCCGAAGCATTTTTAAACATCAGCGGAATTCTGAGAACAATGGAAGAGTTCCGAAGCATTTTTAACTTCAGCAGAATTCCAAGAACAATGGAAGAGTTCCGAAGTATTTTTAAACGTCAGCGGAATGCCGAGAACAATGGAAGAGTTCCGAAGCATTTTTAAACATCAGCGGAATTTTTGAAAACAATGGAAGAGATCTGAAGCATTTTTAAACTTCAGCGGAATTTCGAGAACAATGGAAGAGTTCCGAAGCATTTTTAAACGTCAGCGGAATTCTGAAAACAATGGAAGAGTTCCGACGCATTTTTAAACGTCAGCGGAATTCCGAGAACAATGGAAGAGATCTGAAGAATTTTTAAACATCAGCGGAATTCCGAGAACAATGGAAGAGATCTGAAGCATTTTTAAACTTCAGCATAATTCCGAGAGCAATGGAGGCGTTCCGAAGCATTTTTAAACTTCAGCAGAATTACGAGAAAAATGGAAGAGTTCCGAAGCATTTTTAAACTTCAGCGGAATTCCGAGAACAATGGAAGAGTTCTGAAGCATTTTTAAACATCAGCGGAATTCCGAGAACAAAGGAAGAGTTCCGAAGCATTTTTGATCTTCAGCGGAATTCCGAGAACAGTGGAAGAGTTCCGAAGCATTTTTAAACGTCAGCGGAATGCCGAGAACAATGTAAGAGTTCCGACGCATTTTTAAACGTCAGCGGAATTCCGAGAACAATGGAAGAGATCTGAAGCATTTTTAAACTTCAGCGGAATTTCGAGAACAATGGAAGAGTTCCGAAGCATTTTTAAACGTCAGCGGAATTCTTAGAACAATGGAAGAGTTCCGAAGAATTTTTAATATTCAGCGGAATTCCAAGAACAATGGAACAGTTCCGAAGCATTTTTAACTTCAGCAGAATTCCGAGAACAATGGAAGAGTTCCGAAGCATTTTTAAACTTCAGCGGAATTCTGAGAAAAATGGAAGAGTTCTGATGCATTTTTAAACTTCAGCGGAATTTCTAGAACAATGGAAGAGTTCCGAAGCATTTTAAAATTTCAGCAGAATTCCGAGAACAGTGGAAGAGTTCCGAAGCATTTTTAAACTTTAGCAGAATTCCGAGAACAATGGAGGCGTTCCGAAGCATTTTTAAATGTCAGCGGAATTCTCAGAACAATGGAAGTGTTCCGAAGCAATTTTAAACGTCAGCGGAATTTTGAGAACAATGGAAGAGTTCTGAAGCATTTTTAATCTTCAGCGGAATTCCGAGAACAATGGAACAGTTCCGAAGCATTTTTAACTTCAGCAGAATTCTGAGAACAATGGAAGTGTTCCGAAGCATTTTTAAACGTCAGCAGAATTCTCAGAACAATGGAAGAGCTCCGAAGCAATTTTAAACTTCAGCGAAATTCCGAGAACAATGGAAGAGATCTGAAGCATTTCTAAACTTCAGCGGAATTTCGAGAACAATGGAAGAGTTCCGAAGCAATTTTAAACGTCAGCGGAATTCTGAGAACAATGGAAGAGTTCCGAAGCATTTTTAATCTTCAGCGGAATTCCGAGAACAATGGAACAGTTCCGAAGCATTTTTAACTTCAGCAGAATTCTGAGAACAATGGAAGAGTTCCGAAGCATTTTTAAACGTCAGCGGAATGCCGAGAACAATGGAAGAGTTCCGACGCATTTTTAAAAGTCAGCGGAATTCCGAGAACAATGGAAGAGATCTGAAGCATTTTTAAACTTCAGCGGAATTTCGAGAGCATTGGAAGAGTTCCGAAGCATTTTTAAACATCAGCGGAATGCCGAGAACAATGGAATAGTTCCGAAGCATTTTTAAACTTCAGCGGAATTCCGAGAACAATGGAGGCATTCCAAAGCATTTTTAAATGTCAGCGGAATTCCGAGAAAAATGGAAGAGTTCCGAAGCATTTTTAAACTTCAGCGGAATTCCGAGAACAATGGAAGAGTTCTGAAGCATTTTTAAACTTCAGCGGAATTTCGAGAACAATGGAAGAGTTCCGAAGCATTTTTAAACTTTAGCAGAATTCCGAGAACAATGGAGGCGTTCCGAAGCATTTTTAAACGTCAGCAGAATTCTCAGAACAATGGAAGTGTTCCGAAGCATTTTTAAACTTCAGCAGAATTCCGAGAACAATGGAAGAGTTCCGAAGCATTTTTAAACTGCAGCGGAATTCCTAGAACAATGGAAGAGTTCTGATGCATTTTTAAACTTCAGGGGAATTTCTAGAACAATGGAAGAGTTCCGAAGCATTTTAAAATTTCAGCAGAATTCCGAGAACAGTGGAAGAGTTCCGAAGCATTTTTAAACTTTAGCGGAATAACGAGAACAATGGAAGAGTTCCGAAGCATTTTTAAAATGTCAGCAGAAATACTAGAACAATGGAAGAGTTCTGAAGCATTTTTAAAAGTCAGTGGAATTACGAGCACAATAAAAGAATTGCAAAGCATTTTTAAACTTCAGCAGCATGCCAAGAACAATGGAAGAGTTCCGAAGCATTTTTAAACGTCAGCGGAATGCCGAGAACAATGTAAGAGTTCCGACGCATTTTTAAACGTCAGCGGAATTCCGAGAACAATGGAAGAGATCTGAAGCATTTTTAAACTTCAGCGGAATTTCGAGAACAATGGAAGAGTTCCGAAGCATTTTTAAACGTCAGCGGAATTCTTAGAACAATGGAAGAGTTCCGAAGAATTTTTAATATTCAGCGGAATTCCAAGAACAATGGAACAGTTCCGAAGCATTTTTAACTTCAGCAGAATTCCGAGAACAATGGAAGAGTTCCGAAGCATTTTTAAACTTCAGCGGAATTCTGAGAAAAATGGAAGAGTTCTGATGCATTTTTAAACTTCAGCGGAATTTCTAGAACAATGGAAGAGTTCCGAAGCATTTTAAAATTTCAGCAGAATTCCGAGAACAGTGGAAGAGTTCCGAAGCATTTTTAAACTTTAGCAGAATTCCGAGAACAATGGAGGCGTTCCGAAGCATTTTTAAATGTCAGCGGAATTCTCAGAACAATGGAAGTGTTCCGAAGCAATTTTAAACGTCAGCGGAATTCTGAGAACAATGGAAGAGTTCTGAAGCATTTTTAATCTTCAGCGGAATTCCGAGAACAATGGAACAGTTCCGAAGCATTTTTAACTTCAGCAGAATTCTGAGAACAATGGAAGTGTTCCGAAGCATTTTTAAACGTCAGCAGAATTCTCAGAACAATGGAAGAGCTCCGAAGCAATTTTAAACTTCAGCGAAATTCCGAGAACAATGGAAGAGATCTGAAGCATTTTTAAACTTCAGCGGAATTTCGAGAACAATGGAAGAGTTCCGAAGCAATTTTAAACGTCAGCGGAATTCTGAGAACAATGGAAGAGTTCCGAAGCATTTTTAATCTTCAGCGGAATTCCGAGAACAATGGAACAGTTCCGAAGCATTTTTAACTTCAGCAGAATTCTGAGAACAATGGAAGAGTTCCGAAGCATTTTTAAACGTCAGCGGAATGCCGAGAACAATGGAAGAGTTCCGACGCATTTTTAAAAGTCAGCGGAATTCCGAGAACAATGGAAGAGATCTGAAGCATTTTTAAACTTCAGCGGAATTTCGAGAGCATTGGAAGAGTTCCGAAGCATTTTTAAACATCAGCGGAATGCCGAGAACAATGGAATAGTTCCGAAGCATTTTTAAACTTCAGCGGAATTCCGAGAACAATGGAGGCATTCCAAAGCATTTTTAAACGTCAGCGGAATTCCGAGAAAAATGGAAGAGTTCCGAAGCATTTTTAAACTTCAGCGGAATTCCGAGAACAATGGAAGAGTTCTGAAGCATTTTTAAACTTCAGCGGAATTTCGAGAACAATGGAAGAGTTCCGAAGCATTTTTAAACTTTAGCAGAATTCCGAGAACAATGGAGGCGTTCCGAAGCATTTTTAAACGTCAGCAGAATTCTCAGAACAATGGAAGTGTTCCGAAGCATTTTTAAACTTCAGCAGAATTCCGAGAACAATGGAAGAGTTCCGAAGCATTTTTAAACTGCAGCGGAATTCCTAGAACAATGGAAGAGTTCTGATGCATTTTTAAACTTCAGGGGAATTTCTAGAACAATGGAAGAGTTCCGAAGCATTTTAAAATTTCAGCAGAATTCCGAGAACAGTGGAAGAGTTCCGAAGCATTTTTAAACTTTAGCGGAATAACGAGAACAATGGAAGAGTTCCGAAGCATTTTTAAAATGTCAGCAGAAATACTAGAACAATGGAAGAGTTCTGAAGCATTTTTAAAAGTCAGTGGAATTACGAGCACAATAAAAGAATTGCAAAGCATTTTTAAACTTCAGCAGCATGCCAAGAACAATGGAAGAGTTCCGAAGCATTTTTAAACGTCAGCGGACTTCCGAGAACAATGGAAGAGATCTGAAGCATTTTAAAACTTCAGCGGAATTTCGAGAACAATGGAAGAGTTCCGAAGCATTTTTAAACGTCAGCGGAATTCTGAGAACAATGGAAGAGTTCCGAAGCATTTTTAAACTTCAGCAGAATTCCGAGAACAATGGAGGCATTCCGAAGCATTTTTAAATGTCAGCAGAATTCTCAGAACAATGAAAGAGCTCCGAAGCATTTTTAAACTTCAGCAGAATTCCGAGAAAAATGGAAGAGTTCCGAAGCATTTTTAAACTGCAGCGGAATTTCTAGAACAATGGAAGAGTTCCAAAGCATTTTAAAATTTCAGCAGAATTCCGAGAACAGTGGAAGTGTTCCGAAGCATTTTTAAACTTCAGCAGAATTCCGAGAACAATGGAAGAGTTCCGAAGCATTTTTAAACTTCAGCGGAATTCCGAGAAAAATGGAAGAGTTCCGAAGCATTTTAAAACTTCAGCGGAATTCCGAGAACAATGGAAGAGTTCCGAAGCATTTTTAAACTTCAGCATAATTCCGAGAGCAATGGAGGCGTTCCGAAGCATTTTTAAACTTCAGCAGAATTACGAGAAAAATGGAAGAGTTCCGAAGCATTTTTAAACTTCAGCGGAATTCCGAGAACAATGGAAGAGTTCTGAAGCATTTTTAAACATCAGCGGAATTCCGAGAACAAAGGAAGAGTTCCGAAGCATTTTTGATCTTCAGCGGAATTCCGAGAACAGTGGAAGAGTTCCGAAGCATTTTTAAACGTCAGCGGAATGCCGAGAACAATGGAATAGTTCCGAAGCATTTTTAAACGTCAGCGGAATTCTGAGAACAATGGAAGAGTTCCGAAGCATTTTTAAACTTCAGCAGAATTCCGAGAACAATGGAGGCATTCCGAAGCATTTTTAAACGTCAGCAGAATTCTCAGAACAATGGAAGAGCTCTGAAGCATTTTTAAACTTCAGCAGAATTCCGAGAAAAATGGAAGAGTTCCGAAGCATTTTTAAACTGCAGCGGAATTTCTAGAACAATGGAAGAGTTCCAAAGCATTTTAAAATTTCAGCAGAATTCCGAGAACAGTGGAAGTGTTCCGAAGCATTTTTAAACTTCAGCAGAATTCCGAGAACAATGGAAGAGTTCCGAAGCATTTTTAAACTTCAGCGGAATTCCGAGAAAAATGGAAGAGTTCCGAAGCATTTTAAAACTTCAGCGGAATTCCGAGAACAATGGAAGAGTTCCGAAGCATTTTTAAACATCAGCGGAATTCCGAGAACAAAGGAAGAGTTCCGAACCATTTTTAAACGTCAGCGGAATGCCGAGAACAATGGAAGAGTTCCGACGCATTTTTAAACGTCAGCGGAATTCCGAGAACAATGGAAGAAATCTGAAGCATTTTTAAAATTCAACGGAATTTCGAGAGCAATGGAAGAGTTCCGAAGCATTTTTAAACATCAGCGGAATTCTGAGAACAATGGAAGAGTTCCGAAGCATTTTTAACTTCAGCAGAATTCCAAGAACAATGGAAGAGTTCCGAAGTATTTTTAAACGTCAGCGGAATGCCGAGAACAATGGAAGAGTTCCGAAGCATTTTTAAACATCAGTGGAATTTTTGAAAACAATGGAAGAGATCTGAAGCATTTTTAAACTTCAGTGGAATTTCGAGAAACAATGGAAGAGTTCCGAAGCATTTTTAAACGTCAGCGGAATTCTGAAAACAATGGAAGAGTTCCGACGCATTTTTAAACGTCAGCGGAATTCCGAGAACAATGGAAGAGATCTGAAGCATTTTTAAACATCAGCGGAATTCCGAGAACAATGGAAGAGATCTGAAGCATTTTTAAACTTCAGCATAATTCCGAGAGCAATGGAGGCGTTCCGAAGCATTTTTAAACTTCAGCAGAATTACGAGAAAAATGGAAGAGTTCCGAAGCATTTTTAAACTTCAGCGGAATTCCGAGAACAATGGAAGAGTTCTGAAGCATTTTTAAACATCAGCGGAATTCCGAGAACAAAGGAAGAGTTCCGAAGCATTTTTGATCTTCAGCGGAATTCCGAGAACAGTGGAAGAGTTCCGAAGCATTTTTAAACGTCAGCGGAATGCCGAGAACAATGTAAGAGTTCCGACGCATTTTTAAACGTCAGCGGAATTCCGAGAACAATGGAAGAGATCTGAAGCATTTTTAAACTTCAGCGGAATTTCGAGAACAATGGAAGAGTTCCGAAGCATTTTTAAACGTCAGCGGAATTCTTAGAACAATGGAAGAGTTCCGAAGAATTTTTAATATTCAGCGGAATTCCAAGAACAATGGAACAGTTCCGAAGCATTTTTAACTTCAGCAGAATTCCGAGAACAATGGAAGAGTTCCGAAGCATTTTTAAACTTCAGCGGAATTCTGAGAAAAATGGAAGAGTTCTGATGCATTTTTAAACTTCAGCGGAATTTCTAGAACAATGGAAGAGTTCCGAAGCATTTTAAAATTTCAGCAGAATTCCGAGAACAGTGGAAGAGTTCCGAAGCATTTTTAAACTTTAGCAGAATTCCGAGAACAATGGAGGCGTTCCGAAGCATTTTTAAATGTCAGCGGAATTCTCAGAACAATGGAAGTGTTCCGAAGCAATTTTAAACGTCAGCGGAATTCTGAGAACAATGGAAGAGTTCCGAAGCATTTTTAATCTTCAGCGGAATTCCGAGAACAATGGAACAGTTCCGAAGCATTTTTAACTTCAGCAGAATTCTGAGAACAATGGAAGTGTTCCGAAGCATTTTTAAACGTCAGCAGAATTCTCAGAACAATGGAAGAGCTCCGAAGCAATTTTAAACTTCAGCGAAATTCCGAGAACAATGGAAGAGATCTGAAGCATTTTTAAACTTCAGCGGAATTTCGAGAACAATGGAAGAGTTCCGAAGCAATTTTAAACGTCAGCGGAATTCTGAGAACAATGGAAGAGTTCCGAAGCATTTTTAATCTTCAGCGGAATTCCGAGAACAATGGAACAGTTCCGAAGCATTTTTAACTTCAGCAGAATTCTGAGAACAATGGAAGAGTTCCGAAGCATTTTTAAACGTCAGCGGAATGCCGAGAACAATGGAAGAGTTCCGACGCATTTTTAAAAGTCAGCGGAATTCCGAGAACAATGGAAGAGATCTGAAGCATTTTTAAACTTCAGCGGAATTTCGAGAGCATTGGAAGAGTTCCGAAGCATTTTTAAACATCAGCGGAATGCCGAGAACAATGGAATAGTTCCGAAGCATTTTTAAACTTCAGCGGAATTCCGAGAACAATGGAGGCATTCCAAAGCATTTTTAAACGTCAGCGGAATTCCGAGAAAAATGGAAGAGTTCCGAAGCATTTTTAAACTTCAGCGGAATTCCGAGAACAATGGAAGAGTTCTGAAGCATTTTTAAACTTCAGCGGAATTTCGAGAACAATGGAAGAGTTCCGAAGCATTTTTAAACTTTAGCAGAATTCCGAGAACAATGGAGGCGTTCCGAAGCATTTTTAAACGTCAGCAGAATTCTCAGAACAATGGAAGTGTTCCGAAGCATTTTTAAACTTCAGCAGAATTCCGAGAACAATGGAAGAGTTCCGAAGCATTTTTAAACTGCAGCGGAATTCCTAGAACAATGGAAGAGTTCTGATGCATTTTTAAACTTCAGGGGAATTTCTAGAACAATGGAAGAGTTCCGAAGCATTTTAAAATTTCAGCAGAATTCCGAGAACAGTGGAAGAGTTCCGAAGCATTTTTAAACTTTAGCGGAATAACGAGAACAATGGAAGAGTTCCGAAGCATTTTTAAAATGTCAGCAGAAATACTAGAACAATGGAAGAGTTCTGAAGCATTTTTAAAAGTCAGTGGAATTACGAGCACAATAAAAGAATTGCAAAGCATTTTTAAACTTCAGCAGCATGCCAAGAACAATGGAAGAGTTCCGAAGCATTTTTAAACGTCAGCGGACTTCCGAGAACAATGGAAGAGATCTGAAGCATTTTAAAACTTCAGCGGAATTTCGAGAACAATGGAAGAGTTCCGAAGCATTTTTAAACGTCAGCGGAATTCTGAGAACAATGGAAGAGTTCCGAAGCATTTTTAAACTTCAGCAGAATTCCGAGAACAATGGAGGCATTCCGAAGCATTTTTAAATGTCAGCAGAATTCTCAGAACAATGAAAGAGCTCCGAAGCATTTTTAAACTTCAGCAGAATTCCGAGAAAAATGGAAGAGTTCCGAAGCATTTTTAAACTGCAGCGGAATTTCTAGAACAATGGAAGAGTTCCAAAGCATTTTAAAATTTCAGCAGAATTCCGAGAACAGTGGAAGTGTTCCGAAGCATTTTTAAACTTCAGCGGAATTCCGAGAAAAATGGAAGAGTTCCGAAGCATTTTAAAACTTCAGCGGAATTCCGAGAACAATGGAAGAGTTCCGAAGCATTTTTAAACATCAGCGGAATTCCGAGAACAAAGGAAGAGTTCCGAAGCATTTTTAAACGTCAGCGGAATGCCGAGAACAATGAAAGAGTTCCGACGCATTTTTAAAGGTCAGCGGAATTCCGAGAACAATGGAAGAAATCTGAAGCATTTTTAAAATTCAACGGAATTTCGAGAGCAATGGAAGAGTTCCGAAGCATTTTTAAACATCAGCGGAATTCTGAGAACAATGGAAGAGTTCCGAAGCATTTTTAACTTCAGCAGAATTCCAAGAACAATGGAAGAGTTCCGAAGTATTTTTAAACGTCAGCGGAATTCTCAGAACAATGGAAGTGTTCCGAAGCATTTTTAAACTTCAGCAGAATTCCGAGAACAATGGAAGAGTTCCGAAGCATTTTTAAACTTCAGCGGAATTCCGAGAACAAAGGAAGAGTTCCGAAGCATTTTTAAACGTCAGCGGAATGCCGAGAACAATGGAAGAGTTCCGACGCATTTTTAAAGGTCAGCGGAATTCCGAGAACAATGGAAGAAATCTGAAGCATTTTTAAAATTCAACGGAATTTCGAGAGCAATGGAAGAGTTCCGAAGCATTTTTAAACATCAGCGGAATTCTGAGAACAATGGAAGAGTTCCGAAGCATTTTTAACTTCAGCAGAATTCCAAGAACAATGGAAGAGTTCCGAAGTATTTTTAAACGTCAGCGGAATGCCGAGAACAATGGAAGAGTTCCGAAGCATTTTTAAACATCAGCGGAATTTTTGAGAACAATGGAAGAGATCTGAAGCATTTTTAAACTTCAGCGGAATTTCGAGAACAATGGAAGAGTTCCGAAGCATTTTTAAACTTTAGCAGAATTCCGAGAACAATGGAGGCGTTCCGAAGCATTTTTAAACGTCAGCAGAATTCTCAGAACAATGGAAGTGTTCCGAAGCATTTTTAAACTTCAGCAGAATTCCGAGAACAATGGAAGAGTTCCAAAGCATTTTTAAACTTCAGCGGAATTCCGAGAACAAAGGAAGAGTTCCGAAGCATTTTTGATCTTCAGCGGAATTCCGAGAACAATGGAAGAGTTCCGACTCATTTTTAAACGTCAGCGGAATTCCGAGAACAATGGAAGAGTTCCGAAGCATTTTTAAACGTCAGCGGAATTCCGAGAACATTGGAAGAGTTCCGAAGCATTTTTAAACTTCAGCAGAATTCCGAGAACAATGGAGGCGTTACAAAGCATTTTTAAATGTCAGCGGAATTCTGAGAACAATGGAAGAGTTCCAAAGCATTTTTAAACTTCAGCAGAATTCCGAGAAAAATGGAGGCGTTTCGAAGCATTTTTAAACGTCAGCAGAATTCTCAGAACAATGCAAACGCTCCGAAGCATTTTTAAACTTCAGCGGAATTCCGAGAACAATGGAAGACATCTGAAGCATTTTTAAACTTCAACGGAATTCCGAAAAAAATGGAAGAGTTCCGAAGCATTTTTAAACTTCAGCGGAATTCCGAGAACAATGGAAGAGTTCCGAAGTATTTTTAAACATCAGTGGAATTCCGAGAACAAAGGAAGAGTTCCGAAGCATTTTTGATCTTCAGCGGAATTCCGAGAACAGTGGAAGAGTTCCGAAGCATTTTTAAACGTCAGCGGAATGCCGAGAACAATGGAAGAGTTCCGACGCATTTTTAAACGTCAGCGGCATTCCGAGAACAATGGAAGAGATCTGAAGCATTTTTAAACTTCAGCGGAATTTCGAGAACAATGGAAGAGTTCCGAAGCATTTTTAAACGTCAGCGGAATTCTTAGAACAATGGAAGAGTTCCGAAGCATTTTTAATCTTCAGCGGAATTCTGAGAACAATGGAACAGTTCCGAAGCATTTTTAACTTCAGCAGAATTCGGAGAACAATGGAAGAGTTCCGAAGCATTTTTAAACTTCAGCGGAATTCCGAGAAAAATGGAAGAGTTCTGATGCATTTTTAAACTTCAGCGGAATTTCTAGAACAATGGAAGAGTTCCAAAGCATTTTAAAATTTCAGCAGAATTCCGAGAACAGTGGAAGTGTTCCGAAGCATTTTTAAACTTTAGCAGAATTCCGAGAACAATGGAGGCGTTCCGAAGCATTTTTAAATGTCAGCGGAATTCTCAGAACAATGGAAGTGTTCCGAAGCATTTTTAAACGTCAGCAGAATTCTCAGAACAATGGAAGAGCTCCGAAGCAATTTTAAACTTCAGCGAAATTCCGAGAACAATGGAAGAGATCTGAAGCATTTTTAAACTTCAGCGGAATTTCGAGAACAATGGAACAGTTCCGAAGCATTTTTAACTTCAGCAGAATTCTGAGAACAATGGAAGAGTTCTGAAGCATTTTTAAACTTCAGCGGAATTTCAAGAACAATGGAAGAGTTCCGAAGCATCTTTAACTTCAGCAGAATTCCGAGAACAATGGAAGAGTTCCAAAGCATTTTTAAACTGCAGCGGAATTCCTAGAACAATGGAAGAGTTCTGATGCATTTTTAAACTTCAGGGGAATTTCTAGAACAATGGAAGAGTTCCGAAGCATTTTAAAATTTCAGCAGAATTCCGAGAACAGTGGAAGAGTTCCGAAGCATTTTTAAACTTTAGCGGAATAACGAGAACAATGGAAGAGTTCCGAAGCATTTTTAAAATGTCAGCAGAAATACTAGAACAATGGAAGAGTTCTGAAGCATTTTTAAAAGTCAGTGGAATTACGAGCACAATAAAAGAATTGCAAAGCATTTTTAAACTTCAGCAGCATGCCAAGAACAATGGAAGAGTTCCGAAGCATTTTTAAACGTCAGCGGACTTCCGAGAACAATGGAAGAGATCTGAAGCATTTTAAAACTTCAGCGGAATTTCGAGAACAATGGAAGAGTTCCGAAGCATTTTTAAACGTCAGCGGAATTCTGAGAACAATGGAAGAGTTCCGAAGCATTTTTAAACTTCAGCAGAATTCCGAGAACAATGGAGGCATTCCGAAGCATTTTTAAACGTCAGCAGAATTCTCAGAACAATGGAAGAGCTCCGAAGCATTTTTAAACTTCAGCAGAATTCCGAGAAAAATGGAAGAGTTCCGAAGCATTTTTAAACTGCAGCGGAATTTCTAGAACAATGGAAGAGTTCCAAAGCATTTTAAAATTTCAGCAGAATTCCGAGAACAGTGGAAGTGTTCCGAAGCATTTTTAAACTTCAGCAGAATTCCGAGAACAATGGAAGAGTTCCGAAGCATTTTTAAACTTCAGCGGAATTCCGAGAAAAATGGAAGAGTTCCGAAGCATTTTAAAACTTCAGCGGAATTCCGAGAACAATGGAAGAGTTCCGAAGCATTTTTAAACATCAGCGGAATTCCGAGAACAAAGGAAGAGTTCCGAACCATTTTTAAACGTCAGCGGAATGCCGAGAACAATGGAAGAGTTCCGACGCATTTTTAAACGTCAGCGGAATTCCGAGAACAATGGAAGAAATCTGAAGCATTTTTAAAATTCAACGGAATTTCGAGAGCAATGGAAGAGTTCCGAAGCATTTTTAAACATCAGCGGAATTCTGAGAACAATGGAAGAGTTCCGAAGCATTTTTAACTTCAGCAGAATTCCAAGAACAATGGAAGAGTTCCGAAGTATTTTTAAACGTCAGCGGAATGCCGAGAACAATGGAAGAGTTCCGAAGCATTTTTAAACATCAGCGGAATTTTTGAAAACAATGGAAGAGATCTGAAGCATTTTTAAACTTCAGCGGAATTCCGAGAACAATGGAGGCATTCCAAAGCATTTTTAAATGTCAGCGGAATTCCGAGAACAATGGAAGAGTTCCGAAGCATTTTTAAACTTCAGCGGAATTCCGAGAACAAAGGAAGAGTTCCGAAGCATTTTTGATCTTCAGCGGAATTCCGAGAACAATGGAAGAGTTCCGAAGCATTTTTAAACGTCAGCG
Organism: Phyllobates terribilis; assembly: GCF_046119375.1. Classification (NCBI taxonomy): domain Eukaryota; kingdom Metazoa; phylum Chordata; class Amphibia; order Anura; family Dendrobatidae; genus Phyllobates; species Phyllobates terribilis. Next base: position 635,352,027 of record NW_027362762.1, read on the forward strand.
GAATGCCGAGAACAATGGAAGAGTTCCGACTCATTTTTAAACGTCAGCGGAATTCCGAGAACAATGGAAGAGTTCCGAAGCATTTTTAAACGTCAGCAGAATTCCGAGAACATTGGAAGAGTTCCGAAGCATTTTTAAACTTCAGCAGAATTCCGAGAACAATGGAGGCGTTACGAAGCATTTTTAAATGTCAGCGGAATTCTGAGAACAATGGAAGAGTTCCAAAGCATTTTTAAACTTCAGCAGAATTCCGAGAAAAATGGAGGCGTTTCGAAGCATTTTTAAACGTCAGCAGAATTCTCAGAACAATGGAAAAGCTCCGAAGCATTTTTAAACTTCAGCGGAATTCCGAGAACAATGGAAGACATCTGAACCATTTTTAAACTTCAACGGAATTCCGAGAAAAATGGAAGAGTTCCGAAGCATTTTTAAACTTCAGCGGAATTCCGAGAACAATGGAAGAGTTCCGAAGTATTTTTAAACATCAGTGGAATTCCGAGAACAAAGGAAGAGTTCCGAAGCATTTTTGATCTTCAGCGGAATTCCGAGAACAGTGGAAGAGTTCCGAAGCATTTTTAAACGTCAGCGGAATGCCGAGAACAATGGAAGAGTTCCGACGCATTTTTAAACGTCAGCGGCATTCCGAGAACAATGGAAGAGATCTGAAGCATTTTTAAACTTCAGCGGAATTTCGAGAACAATGGAAGAGTTCCGAAGCATTTTTAAACGTCAGCGGAATTCTTAGAACAATGGAAGAGTTCCGAAGCATTTTTAATCTTCAGCGGAATTCCGAGAACAATGGAACAGTTCCGAAGCATTTTTAACTTCAGCAGAATTCGGAGAACAATGGAAGAGTTCCGAAGCATTTTTAAACTTCAGCGGAATTCCGAGAAAAATGGAAGAGTTCTGATGCATTTTTAAACTTCAGCGGAATTTCTAGAACAATGGAAGAGTTCCAAAGCATTTTAAAATTTCAGCAGAATTCCGAGAACAGTGGAAGAGTTCCGAAGCATTTTTAAACTTTAGCAGAATTCCGAGAACAATGGAGGCGTTCCGAAGCATTTTTAAATGTCAGCGGAATTCTCAGAACAATGGAAGTGTTCCGAAGCATTTTTAAACGTCAGCAGAATTCTCAGAACAATGGAAGAGCTCCGAAGCAATTTTAAACTTCAGCGAAATTCCGAGAACAATGGAAGAGATCTGAAGCATTTTTAAACTTCAGCGGAATTTCGAGAACAATGGAACAGTTCCGAAGCATTTTTAACTTCAGCAGAATTCTGAGAACAATGGAAGAGTTCTGACGCATTTTTAAACTTCAGCGGAACTTCAAGAACAATGGAAGAGTTCCGAAGCATCTTTAACTTCAGCAGAATTCCGAGAACAATGGAAGAGTTCCAAAGCATTTTTAAACTGCAGCGGAATTCCTAGAACAATGGAAGAGTTCTGATGCATTTTTAAACTTCAGGGGAATTTCTAGAACAATGGAAGAGTTCCGAAGCATTTTAAAATTTCAGCAGAATTCCGAGAACAGTGGAAGAGTTCCGAAGCATTTTTAAACTTTAGCGGAATAACGAGAACAATGGAAGAGTTCCGAAGCATTTTTAAAATGTCAGCAGAAATACTAGAACAATGGAAGAGTTCTGAAGCATTTTTAAAAGTCAGTGGAATTACGAGCACAATAAAAGAATTGCAAAGCATTTTTAAACTTCAGCAGCATGCCAAGAACAATGGAAGAGTTCCGAAGCATTTTTAAACGTCAGCGGACTTCCGAGAACAATGGAAGAGATCTGAAGCATTTTAAAACTTCAGCGGAATTTCTAGAACAATGGAAGAGTTCCGAAGCATTTTTAAACGTCAGCGGAATTCTGAGAACAATGGAAGAGTTCCGAAGCATTTTTAAACTTCAGCAGAATTCCGAGAACAATGGAGGCATTCCGAAGCATTTTTAAACGTCAGCAGAATTCTCAGAACAATGGAAGAGCTCCGAAGCATTTTTAAACTTCAGCAGAATTCCGAGAAAAATGGAAGAGTTCCGAAGCATTTTTAAACTGCAGCGGAATTTCTAGAACAATGGAAGAGTTCCAAAGCATTTTAAAATTTCAGCAGAATTCCGAGAACAGTGGAAGTGTTCCGAAGCATTTTTAAACTTCAGCAGAATTCCGAGAACAATGGAAGAGTTCCGAAGCATTTTTAAACTTCAGCGGAATTCCGAGAAAAATGGAAGAGTTCCGAAGCATTTTAAAACTTCAGCGGAATTCCGAGAACAATGGAAGAGTTCCGAAGCATTTTTAAACATCAGCGGAATTCCGAGAACAAAGGAAGAGTTCCGAACCATTTTTAAACGTCAGCGGAATGCCGAGAACAATGGAAGAGTTCCGACGCATTTTTAAACGTCAGCGGAATTCCGAGAACAATGGAAGAAATCTGAAGCATTTTTAAAATTCAACGGAATTTCGAGAGCAATGGAAGAGTTCCGAAGCATTTTTAAACATCAGCGGAATTCTGAGAACAATGGAAGAGTTCCGAAGCATTTTTAACTTCAGCAGAATTCCAAGAACAATGGAAGAGTTCCGAAGTATTTTTAAACGTCAGCGGAATGCCGAGAACAATGGAAGAGTTCCGAAGCATTTTTAAACATCAGCGGAATTTTTGAAAACAATGGAAGAGATCTGAAGCATTTTTAAACTTCAGCGGAATTCCGAGAACAATGGAGGCATTCCAAAGCATTTTTAAACGTCAGCGGAATTCCGAGAACAATGGAAGAGTTCCGAAGCATTTTTAAACTTCAGCGGAATTCCGAGAACAAAGGAAGAGTTCCGAAGCATTTTTGATCTTCAGCGGAATTCCGAGAACAATGGAAGAGTTCCGAAGCATTTTTAAACGTCAGCGGAATGCCGAGAACAATGGAAGAGTTCCGACTCATTTTTAAACGTCAGCGGAATTCCGAGAACAATGGAAGAGTTCCGAAGCATTTTTAAACGTCAGCGGAATTCCGAGAACATTGGAAGAGTTCCGAAGCATTTTTAAACTTCAGCAGAATTCCGAGAACAATGGAGGCGTTACGAAGCATTTTTAAATGTCAGCGGAATTCTGAGAACAATGGAAGAGTTCCAAAGCATTTTTAAACTTCAGCAGAATTCCGAGAAAAATGGAGGCGTTTCGAAGCATTTTTAAACGTCAGCAGAATTCTCAGAACAATGGAAAAGCTCCGAAGCATTTTTAAACTTCAGCGGAATTCCGAGAACAATGGAAGACATCTGAACCATTTTTAAACTTCAACGGAATTCCGAGAAAAATGGAAGAGTTCCGAAGCATTTTTAAACTTCAGCGGAATTCCGAGAACAATGGAAGAGTTCCGAAGTATTTTTAAACATCAGTGGAATTCCGAGAACAAAGGAAGAGTTCCGAAGCATTTTTGATCTTCAGCGGAATTCCGAGAACAGTGGAAGAGTTCCGAAGCATTTTTAAACGTCAGCGGAATGCCGAGAACAATGGAAGAGTTCCGACGCATTTTTAAACGTCAGCGGCATTCCGAGAACAATGGAAGAGATCTGAAGCATTTTTAAACTTCAGCGGAATTTCGAGAACAATGGAAGAGTTCCGAAGCATTTTTAAACGTCAGCGGAATTCTTAGAACAATGGAAGAGTTCCGAAGCATTTTTAATCTTCAGCGGAATTCCGAGAACAATGGAACAGTTCCGAAGCATTTTTAACTTCAGCAGAATTCGGAGAACAATGGAAGAGTTCCGAAGCATTTTTAAACTTCAGCGGAATTCCGAGAAAAATGGAAGAGTTCTGATGCATTTTTAAACTTCAGCGGAATTTCTAGAACAATGGAAGAGTTCCAAAGCATTTTAAAATTTCAGCAGAATTCCGAGAACAGTGGAAGAGTTCCGAAGCATTTTTAAACTTTAGCAGAATTCCGAGAACAATGGAGGCGTTCCGAAGCATTTTTAAATGTCAGCGGAATTCTCAGAACAATGGAAGTGTTCCGAAGCATTTTTAAACGTCAGCAGAATTCTCAGAACAATGGAAGAGCTCCGAAGCAATTTTAAACTTCAGCGAAATTCCGAGAACAATGGAAGAGATCTGAAGCATTTTTAAACTTCAGCGGAATTTCGAGAACAATGGAACAGTTCCGAAGCATTTTTAACTTCAGCAGAATTCTGAGAACAATGGAAGAGTTCTGACGCATTTTTAAACTTCAGCGGAATTTCAAGAACAATGGAAGAGTTCCGAAGCATCTTTAACTTCAGCAGAATTCCGAGAACAATGGAAGAGTTCCAAAGCATTTTTAAACTGCAGCGGAATTCCTAGAACAATGGAAGAGTTCTGATGCATTTTTAAACTTCAGGGGAATTTCTAGAACAATGGAAGAGTTCCGAAGCATTTTAAAATTTCAGCAGAATTCCGAGAACAGTGGAAGAGTTCCGAAGCATTTTTAAACTTTAGCGGAATAACGAGAACAATGGAAGAGTTCCGAAGCATTTTTAAAATGTCAGCAGAAATACTAGAACAATGGAAGAGTTCTGAAGCATTTTTAAAAGTCAGTGGAATTACGAGCACAATAAAAGAATTGCAAAGCATTTTTAAACTTCAGCAGCATGCCAAGAACAATGGAAGAGTTCCGAAGCATTTTTAAACGTCAGCGGACTTCCGAGAACAATGGAAGAGATCTGAAGCATTTTAAAACTTCAGCAGAATTTCGAGAATAATGGAAGAGTTCCGAAGCATTTTTAAATGTCAGCGGAATTCTGAGAACAATGGAAGAGTTCCGAAGCATTTTTAAACTTCAGCAGAATTCCGAGAACAATGGAGGCATTCCGAAGCATTTTTAAACGTCAGCAGAATTCTCAGAACAATGGAAGAGCTCCGAAGCATTTTTAAACTTCAGCAGAATTCCGAGAAAAATGGAAGAGTTCCGAAGCATTTTTAAACTGCAGCGGAATTTCTAGAACAATGGAAGAGTTCCAAAGCATTTTAAAATTTCAGCAGAATTCCGAGAACAGTGGAAGTGTTCCGAAGCATTTTTAAACTTCAGCAGAATTCCGAGAACAATGGAAGAGTTCCGAAGCATTTTTAAACTTCAGCGGAATTCCGAGAACAATGGAAGAGTTCCGAAGCATTTTTAAACATCAGCGGAATTCCGAGAACAAAGGAAGAGTTCCGAAGCATTTTTAAACGTCAGCGGAATGCCGAGAACAATGGAAGAGTTCCGACGCATTTTTAAACGTCAGCGGAATTCCGAGAACAATGGAAGAAATCTGAAGCATTTTTAAAATTCAACGGAATTTCGAGAGCAATGGAAGAGTTCCGAAGCATTTTTAAACATCAGCGGAATTCTGAGAACAATGGAAGAGTTCCGAAGCATTTTTAACTTCAGCAGAATTCCAAGAACAATGGAAGAGTTCCGAAGTATTTTTAAACGTCAGCGGAATGCCGAGAACAATGGAAGAGTTCCGAAGCATTTTTAAACATCAGCGGAATTTTTGAGAACAATGGAAGAGATCTGAAGCATTTTTAAACTTCAGCGGAATTTCGAGAACAATGGAAGAGTTCCAAAGCATTTTTAAACGTCAGCGGAATTCTGAAAACAATGGAAGAGTTCCGACGCATTTTTAAACGTCAGCGGAATTCCGAGAACAATGGAAGAGATCTGAAGCATTTTTAAACATCAGCGGAATTCCGAGAACAATGGAAGAGACCTGAAGCATTTTTAAACTTCAGCAGAATTCCGAGAGCAATGGAGGCGTTCCGAAGCATTTTTAAACTTCAGCAGAATTACGAGAAAAATGGAAGAGTTCCGAAGCATTTTTAAATTTCAGCGGAATTCCGAGAACAATGGAGGCGTTACGATGCATTTTTAAATGTCAGCGGAATTCTGAGAACAATGGAAGAGTTCCAAAGCATTTTTAAACTTCAGCAGAATTCCGAGAAAAATGGAGGCGTTTCGAAGCATTTTTAAACGTCAGCAGAATTCTCAGAACAATGGAAAAGCTCCGAAGCATTTTTAAACTTCAGCGGAATTCCGAGAACAATGGAAGACATCTGAAGCATTTTTAAACTTCAACGGAATTCCAAGAAAAATGGAAGAGTTCCGAAGCATTTTTAAACTTCAGCAGAATTCCGAGAACAATGGAAGAGTTCCGAAGTATTTTTAAACATCAGTGGAATTCCGAGAACAAAGGAAGAGTTCCGAAGCATTTTTGATCTTCAGCGGAATTCCGAGAACAGTGGAAGAGTTCCGAAGCATTTTTAAATGTCAGCGGAATGCCGAGAACAATGGAAGAGTTCCGACGCATTTTTAAACGTCAGCGGCATTCCGAGAACAATGGAAGAGATCTGAAGCATTTTTAAACTTCAGCGGAATTTCGAGAACAATGGAAGAGTTCCGAAGCATTTTTAAACGTCAGCGGAATTCTTAGAACAATGGAAGAGTTCCGAAGCATTTTTAATCTTCAGCGGAATTCCGAGAACAATGGAACAGTTCCGAAGCATTTTTAACTTCAGCAGAATTCGGAGAACAATGGAAGAGTTCCGAAGCATTTTTGAACTTCAGCGGAATTCCGAGAAAAATGGAAGAGTTCTGATGCATTTTTAAACTTCAGCGGAATTTCTAGAACAATGGAAGAGTTCCAAAGCATTTTAAAATTTCAGCAGAATTCCGAGAACAGTGGAAGAGTTCCGAAGCATTTTTAAACTTTAGCAGAATTCCGAGAACAATGGAGGCGTTCCGAAGCATTTTTAAATGTCAGCGGAATTCTCAGAACAATGGAAGTGTTCCGAAGCATTTTTAAACGTCAGCAGAATTCTCAGAACAATGGAAGAGCTCCGAAGCAATTTTAAACTTCAGCGAAATTCCGAGAACAATGGAAGAGATCTGCAGCATTTTTAAACTTCAGCGGAATTTCGAGAACAATGGAACAGTTCCGAAGCATTTTTAACTTCAGCAGAATTCTGAGAACAATGGAAGAGTTCTGACGCATTTTTAAACTTCAGCGGAATTTCAAGAACAATGGAAGAGTTCCGAAGCATCTTTAACTTCAGCAGAATTCCGAGAACAATGGAAGAGTTCCAAAGCATTTTTAAACTGCAGCGGAATTCCTAGAACAATGGAAGAGTTCTGATGCATTTTTAAACTTCAGGGGAATTTCTAGAACAATGGAAGAGTTCCGAAGCATTTTAAAATTTCAGCAGAATTCCGAGAACAGTGGAAGAGTTCTGAAGCATTTTTAAACTTTAGCGGAAAAACGAGAACAATGGAAGAGTTCCGAAGCATTTTTAAAATGTCAGCAGAAATACTAGAACAATGGAAGAGTTCTGAAGCATTTTTAAAAGTCAGTGGAATTACGAGCACAATAAAAGAATTGCAAAGCATTTTTAAACTTCAGCAGCATGCCAAGAACAATGGAAGAGTTCCGAAGCATTTTTAAACGTCAGCGGACTTCCGAGAACAATGGAAGAGATCTGAAGCATTTTAAAACTTCAGCGGAATTTCGAGAACAATGGAAGAGTTCCGAAGCATTTTTAAACGTCAGCGGAATTCTGAGAACAATGGAAGAGTTCCGAAGCATTTTTAAACTTCAGCAGAATTCCGAGAACAATGGAGGCATTCCGAAGCATTTTTAAACGTCAGCAGAATTCTCAGGACAATGGAAGAGCTCCGAAGCATTTTTAAACTTCAGCAGAATTCCGAGAAAAATGGAAGAGTTCCGAAGCATTTTTAAACTGCAGCGGAATTTCTAGAACAATGGAAGAGTTCCAAAGCATTTTAAAATTTCAGCAGAATTCCGAGAACAGTGGAAGTGTTCCGAAGCATTTTTAAACTTCAGCAGAATTCCGAGAACAATGGAAGAGTTCCGAAGCATTTTTCAACTTCAGCGGAATTCCGAGAAAAATGGAAGAGTTCCGAAGCATTTTAAAACTTCAGCGGAATTCCGAGAACAATGGAAGAGTTCCGAAGCATTTTTAAACATCAGCGGAATTCCGAGAACAAAGGAAGAGTTCCGAAGCATTTTTAAACGTCAGCGGAATGCCGAGAACAATGGAAGAGTTCCGACGCATTTTTAAACGTCAGCGGAATTCCGAGAACAATGGAAGAAATCTGAAGCATTTTTAAAATTCAACGGAATTTCGAGAGCAATGGAAGAGTTCCGAAGCATTTTTAAACATCAGCGGAATTCTGAGAACAATGGAAGAGTTCCGAAGCATTTTTAACTTCAGCAGAATTCCAAGAACAATGGAAGAGTTCCGAAGTATTTTTAAACGTCAGCGGAATGCCGAGAACAATGGAAGAGTTCCGAAGCATTTTTAAACATCAGCGGAATTTTTGAGAACAATGGAAGAGATCTGAAGCATTTTTAAACTTCAGCGGAATTTCAAGAACAATGGAAGAGTTCCGAAGCATTTTTAAACGTCAGCGGAATTCTGAAAACAATGGAAGAGTTCCGACGCATTTTTAAACGTCAGCGGAATTCCGAGAACAATGGAAGAGATCTGAAGCATTTTTAAACATCAGCGGAATTCCGAGAACAATGGAAGAGATCTGAAGCATTTTTAAACTTCAGCAGATTTCCGAGAGCAATGGAGGCGTTCCGAAGCATTTTTAAACTTCAGCAGAATTACGAGAAAAATGGAAGAGTTCCGAAGCATTTTTAAACTTCAGCGGAATTCCGAGAACAATGGAAGAGTTCTGAAGCATTTTTAAACATCAGCGGAATTCCGAGAACAAAGGAAGAGTTCCGAAGCATTTTTGATCTTCAGCGGAATTCCGAGAACAGTGGAAGAGTTCCGAAGCATTTTTAAACGTCAGCGGAATGCCGAGAACAATGTAAGAGTTCCGACGCATTTTTAAACGTCAGCGGAATTCCGAGAACAATGGAAGAGATCTGAAGCATTTTTAAACTTCAGCGGAATTTCGAGAACAATGGAAGAGTTCCGAAGCATTTTTAAACGTCAGCGGAATTCTTAGAACAATGGAAGGGTTCCGAAGCATTTTTAATATTCAGCGGAATTCCAAGAACAATGGAACAGTTCCGAAGCATTTTTAACTTCAGCAGAATTCCGAGAACAATGAAAGAGTTCCGAAGCATTTTTAAACTTCAGCGGAATTCCGAGAAAAATGGAAGAGTTCTGATGCATTTTTAAACTTCAGCGGAATTTCTAGAACAATGGAAGAGTTCCGAAGCATTTTAAAATTTCAGCAGAATTCCGAGAACAGTGGAAGAGTTCCGAAGCATTTTTAAACTTTAGCAGAATTCCGAGAACAATGGAGGCATTCCGAAGCATTTTTAAATGTCAGCGGAATTCTCAGAACAATGGAAGTGTTCCGAAGCAATTTTAAACGTCAGCGGAATTCTGAGAACAATGGAAGAGTTCCGAAGCATTTTTAATCTTCAGCGGAATTCCGAGAACAATGGAACAGTTCCGAAGCATTTTTAACTTCAGCAGAATTCTGAGAACAATGGAAGTGTTCCGAAGCATTTTTAAACGTCAGCAGAATTCTCAGAACAATGGAAGAGCTCCGAAGCAATTTTAAACTTCAGCGAAATTCCGAGAACAATGGAAGAGATCTGAAGCATTTTTAAACTTCAGCGGAATTTCGAGAACAATGGAAGAGTTCCGAAGCAATTTTAAACGTCAGCGGAATTCTGAGAACAATGGAAGAGTTCCGAAGCATTTTTAATCTTCAGCGGAATTCCGAGAACAATGGAACAGTTCCGAAGCATTTTTAACTTCAGCAGAATTCTGAGAACAATGGAAGTGTTCCGAAGCATTTTTAAACGTCAGCGGAATGCCGAGAACAATGGAAGAGTTCCGACGCATTTTTAAAAGTCAGCGGAATTCCGAGAACAATGGAAGAGATCTGAAGCATTTTTAAACTTCAGCGGAATTTCGAGAGCAATGGAAGAGTTCCGAAGCATTTTTAAACATCAGCGGAATGCCGAGAACAATGGAATAGTTCCGAAGCATTTTTAAACTTCAGCGGAATTCCGAGAACAATGGAAGAGTTCTGAAGCATTTTTAAACTTCAGCGGAATTTCAAGAACAATGGAAGAGTTCCGAAGCATTTTTAACTTCAGCAGAATTCCGAGAACAATGGAAGAGTTCCAAAGCATTTTTAAACTGCAGCGGAATTCCTAGAACAATGGAAGAGTTCTGATGCATTTTTAAACTTCAGGGGAATTTCTAGAACAATGGAAGAGTTCCGAAGCATTTTAAAATTTCAGCAGAATTCCGAGAACAGTGGAAGAGTTCCGAAGCATTTTTAAACTTTAGCGGAATAACGAGAACAATGGAAGATTTCCGAAGCATTTTTAAACGTCAGCGGAATTCTGAAAACAATGGAAGAGTTCCGACGCATTTTTAAACGTCAGCGGAATTCCGAGAACAATGGAAGATATCTGAAGCATTTTAAAACATCAGCGGAAATCCGAGAACAATGGAAGAGATCTGAAGCATTTTTAAACTTCAGCAGAATTCCGAGAAAAATGGAAGAGTTCCGAAGCATTTTTAAACTTCAGCGGAATTCCGAGAACAATGGAAGAGTTCCGAAGCATTTTTAAACATCAGCGGAATTCCGAGAACAAAGGAAAAGTTCCGAAGCATTTTTGATCTTCAGCGGAATTCCGAGAACAGTGGAAGAGTTCCGAAGCATTTTTAAACGTCAGCGGAATGCCGAGAACAATGGAAGTGTTCCGACGCATTTTTAAACGTCAGCGTAATTCCGAGAACAATGGAAGAGATCTGAAGCATTTTTAAACTTCAGCGGAATTTCGAGAACAATGGAAGAGTTCCGAAGCATTTTTAAACGTCAGCGGAATTCTTAGAACAATGGAAGAGTTCCGAAGCATTTTTAATCTTCAGCGGAATTCCGAGAACAATGGAACAGTCCCGAAGCATTTTTAACTTCAGCAGAATTCCGAGAACAATGGAAGAGTTCCGAAGCATTTTAAAACTTCAGCGGAATTCCGAGAAAAATGGAAGAGTTCTGATGCATTTTTAAACTTCAGCGGAATTTCTAGAACAATGGAAGAGTTCCGAAGCTTTTTAAAATTTCAGCAGAATTCCGAGAACAGTGGAAGAGTTCCGAAGCATTTTTAAACTTTAGCAGAATTCCGAGAACAATGGAGGCATTCCGAAGCATTTTTAAATGTCAGCGGAATTCTCAGAACAATGGAAGTGTTCCGAAGCAATTTTAAACGTCAGCGGAATTCTGAGAACAATGGAAGAGTTCCGAAGCATTTTTAATCTTCAGCGGAATTCCGAGAACAATGGAACAGTTCCGAAGCATTTTTAACTTCAGCAGAATTCTGAGAACAATGGAAGTGTTCCGAAGCATTTTTAAACGTCAGCAGAATTCTCAGAACAATGGAAGAGCTCCGAAGCAATTTTAAACTTCAGCGAAATTCCGAGAACAAAGGAAGAGATCTGAAGCATTTTTAAACTTCAGCGGAATTTCGAGAACAATGGAAGAGTTCCGAAGCAATTTTAAACGTCAGCGGAATTCTGAGAACAATGGAAGAGTTCCGAAGCATTTTCAATCTTCAGCGGAATTCCGAGAACAATGGAACAGTTCCGAAGCATTTTTAACTTCAGCAGAATTCTGAGAACAATGGAAGAGTTCCGAAGCATTTTTAAACGTCAGCGGAATGCCGAGAACAATGGAAGAGTTCCGACGCATTTTTAAAAGTCAGCGGAATTCCGAGAACAATGGAAGAGATCTGAAGCATTTTTAAACTTCAGCGGAATTTCGAGAGCAATGGAAGAGTTCCGAAGCATTTTTAAACATCAGCGGAATGCCGAGAACAATGGAAGAGTTCCGAAGCATTTTTAAACTTCAGCGGAATTCCGAGAACAATGGAAGAGTTCTGAAGCATTTTTAAACTTCAGCGGAATTTCAAGAACAATGGAAGAGTTCCAAAGCATTTTTAACTTCAGCAGAATTCCGAGAACAATGGAAGAGTTCCAAAGCATTTTTAAACTGCAGCGGAATTCCTAGAACAATGGAAGAGTTCTGATGCATTTTTAAACTTCAGGGGAATTTCTAGAACAATGGAAGAGTTCCGAAGCATTTTAAAATTTCAGCAGAATTCCGAGAACAGTGGAAGAGTTCCGAAGCATTTTTAAACTTTAGCGGAATAACGAGAACAATGGAAGATTTCCGAAGCATTTTTAAACGTCAGCGGAATTCTGAGAACAATGGAAGAGTTCCGAAGCATTTTTAAACTTCAGCAGAATTCCGAGAACAATGGAGGCATTCCGAAGCATTTTTAAACGTCAGCAGAATTCTCAGAACAATGGAAGAGCTCCGAAGCATTTTTAAACTTCAGCAGAATTCCGAGAAAAATGGAAGAGTTCCGAAGCATTTTTAAACTGCAGCGGAATTTCTAGAACAATGGAAGAGTTCCAAAGCATTTTAAAATTTCAGCAGAATTCCGAGAACAGTGGAAGTGTTCCGAAGCATTTTTAAACTTCAGCGGAATTCCGAGAACAATGGAAGAGTTCCGAAGCATTTTTAAACATCAGCGGAATTCCGAGAACAAAGGAAGAGTTCCGAAGCATTTTTAAACGTCAGCGGAATGCCGAGAACAATGGAAGAGTTCCGACGCATTTTTAAACGTCAGCGGAATTCCGAGAACAATGGAAGAGATCTGAAGCATTTTTAAAATTCAGCGGAATTTCGAGAGCAATGGAAGAGTTCCGACGCATTTTTAAACATCAGCGGAATTCCGAGAACAATGGAAGAGATCTGAAGCATTTTTAAACATCAGCGGAATTCCGAGAACAATGGAAGAGATCTGAAGCATTTTTAAACTTCAGCAGAATTCCGAGAGCAATGGAGGCGTTCCGAAGCATTTTTAAACTTCAGCAGAATTCCGAGAAAAATGGAAGAGTTCCGAAGCATTTTTAAACTTCAGCGGAATTGCGAGAACAATCGAAGAGTTCCGAAGCATTTTTAAACATCAGCGGAATTCCGAGAACAAAGGAAGAGTTCCGAAGCATTTTTGATCTTCAGCGGAATTCCGAGAACAGTGGAAGAGTTACGAAGCATTTTTAAACGTCAGCGGAATTCCGAGAACAATGGAAGAGATCTGAAGCATTTTTAAAATTCAGCGGAATTTCGAGAACAATGGAAGAGTTCCGAAGCATTTTTAAATGTCAGCGGAATTCTTAGAACAATGGAAGAGTTCCGAAGCATTTTTAATCTTCAGCGGAATTCCAAGAACAATGGAACAGTTCCGAAGCATTTTTAACTTCAGCAGAATTCCGAGAACAATGGAAGAGTTCCGAAGTATTTTTAAACTTCAGCGGAACTCCGAGAAAAATGGAAGAGTTCTGATGCATTTTTAAACTTCAGCGGAATTTCTAGAACAATGGAAGAGTTCCGAAGCATTTTAAAATTTCAGCAGAATTCCGAGAACAGTGGAAGAGTTCCGAAGCATTTTTAAACTTTAGCAGAATTCCGAGAACAATGGAGGTGTTCCGAAGCATTTTTAAATGTCAGCGGAATTCTCAGAACAATGGAAGTGTTCCGAAGCAATTTTAAACGTCAGCGGAATTCTGAGAACAATGGAAGAGTTCCGAAGCATTTTTAATCTTCAGCGGAATTCCGAGAACAATGGAACAGTTCCGAAGCAATTTTAACTTCAGCAGAATTCTGAGAACAATGGAAGAGTTCCGAAGCATTTTTAAACGTCAGCGGAATGCCGAGAACAATTGAAGAGTTCCGACGCATTTTTAAACGTCAGCGGAATTCCGAGAACAATGGAAGAGATCTGAAGCATTTTTAAACTTCAGCGGAATTTCGAGAGCAATGGAAGAGTTCCGAAGCATTTTTAAACATCAGCGGAATGCCGAGAACAATGGAAGAGTTCCGAAGCATTTTTAAACATCAGCGGAATTCCGAGAACAATGGAAGAGTTCTGAAGCATTTTTAAACTTTATCGGAATTTCAATAACAATGGAAGAGTTCCGAAGCATTTTTAAATGTCAGCGGAATTCCGAGAACAATGGAGGAGTTCCGAAGCATTTTTCAACTTCAGCAGAATTCCGAGAACAATGGAGGCGTTCCGAAGCATTTTTAAACGTCAGCGGAATTCTGAGAACAATGGAAGAGTTCCGAAGCATTTTTAAACTTCAGCAGAATTCTGAGAACAATGGAGGCGTTCCGAAGCATTTTTAAACGTCAGCAGAATTCCCAGAAAAATGGAAGAGCTCCGAAGCATTTTTAAACTTCAGCGGAATTTCTAGAACAATGGAAGAGTTCCAAAGCATTTTAAAATTTCAGCAGAATTCCGAGAACAATGGAAGAGTTACGAAGCATTTTTAAACTTTAGCAGAATTACGAGAACAATGGAGGCGTTCCGAAGCATTTTTAAACGTCAGCGGAATTCTCAGAACAATGGAAGTGTTCCAAAGCATTTTTAAACTTCAGCAGAATTCCGAGAACAATGGAAGAGTTCCGAAGCATTTTTAAACTTCTGCGGAATTTCGAGAACAATGGAAGAGTTCCGAAGCATTTTAAAATTTCAGCAGAATTCCGAGAACAGTGGAAGAGTTCCGAAGCATTTTTAAACTTTAGCGGAATAACGAGAACAATGGAAGAGATCTGAAGCATTTTAAAACTTCAGCGGAATTTCGAGAACAATGGAAGAGTTCCGAAGCATTTTTAAACGTCAGCGGAATTCTGAGAACAATGGAAGAGTTCCGAAGCATTTTTAAACTTCAGCAGAATTCCGAGAACAATGGAGGCATTCCGAAGCATTTTTAAACGTCAGCAGAATTCTCAGAACAATGGAAGAGCTCCGAAGCATTTTTAAACTTCAGCAGAATTCCTTGAAAAATGGAAGAGTTCCGAAGCATTTTTAAACTGCAGCGGAATTTCTAGAACAATGGAAGAGTTCCAAAGCATTTTAAAATTTCAGCAGAATTCCGAGAACAGTGGAAGAGTTCCGAAGCATTTTTAAACTTTAGCAGTATTCCGAGAACAATGGAGGCGTTCCGAAGCATTTTTAAACGTCAGCGGAATTCTCAGAACAATGGAAGTGTTCCGAAGCATTTTTAAATTTCAGCAGAATTCCGAGAACAATGGAACAGTTCCGAAGCATTTTTAAACTTCAGCGGAATTCCGAGAAAAATGGAAGAGTTCCGAAGCATTTTAAAACTTCAGCGGAATTCCGAGAACAATGGAAGAGTTCCGACGCATTTTTAAACGTCAGCGGAATTCCGAGAACAATGGAAGAGATCTGAAGCATTTTTAACTTCAGCGGAATTTCGAGAGCAATGGAAGAGTTCCGAAGCATTTTTAAACATCAGCGGAATTCTGAGAACAATGGAAGAGTTCCGAAGCATTTTTAACTTCAGCAGAATTCCGAGAACAATGGAAGAGTTCCGAAGCATTTTTAAACATCAGCGGAATTTTTGAGAACAATGGAAGAGATCTGAAGCATTTTTAAACTTCAGCGGAATTTCAAGAACAATGGAAGAGTTCCGAAGCATTTTTAAACGTCAGCGGAATTCTGAAAACAATGGAAGAGTTCCGACGCATTTTTAAACGTCAGCGGAATTCCGAGAACAATGGAAGAGATCTGAAGCATTTTTAAACATCAGCGGAATTCCGAGAACAATGGAAGAGATCTGAAGCATTTTTAAACTTCAGCAGATTTCCGAGAGCAATGGAGGCGTTCCGAAGCATTTTTAAACTTCAGCAGAATTACGAGAAAAATGGAAGAGTTCCGAAGCATTTTTAAACTTCAGCGGAATTCCGAGAACAATGGAAGAGTTCTGAAGCATTTTTAAACATCAGCGGAATTCCGAGAACAAAGGAAGAGTTCCGAAGCATTTTTGATCTTCAGCGGAATTCCGAGAACAGTGGAAGAGTTCCGAAGCATTTTTAAACGTCAGCGGAATGCCGAGAACAATGTAAGAGTTCCGACGCATTTTTAAACGTCAGCGGAATTCCGAGAACAATGGAAGAGATCTGAAGCATTTTTAAACTTCAGCGGAATTTCGAGAACAATGGAAGAGTTCCGAAGCATTTTTAAACGTCAGCGGAATTCTTAGAACAATGGAAGGGTTCCGAAGCATTTTTAATATTCAGCGGAATTCCAAGAACAATGGAACAGTTCCGAAGCATTTTTAACTTCAGCAGAATTCCGAGAACAATGAAAGAGTTCCGAAGCATTTTTAAACTTCAGCGGAATTCCGAGAAAAATGGAAGAGTTCTGATGCATTTTTAAACTTCAGCGGAATTTCTAGAACAATGGAAGAGTTCCGAAGCATTTTAAAATTTCAGCAGAATTCCGAGAACAGTGGAAGAGTTCCGAAGCATTTTTAAACTTTAGCAGAATTCCGAGAACAATGGAGGCATTCCGAAGCATTTTTAAATGTCAGCGGAATTCTCAGAACAATGGAAGTGTTCCGAAGCAATTTTAAACGTCAGCGGAATTCTGAGAACAATGGAAGAGTTCCGAAGCATTTTTAATCTTCAGCGGAATTCCGAGAACAATGGAACAGTTCCGAAGCATTTTTAACTTCAGCAGAATTCTGAGAACAATGGAAGTGTTCCGAAGCATTTTTAAACGTCAGCAGAATTCTCAGAACAATGGAAGAGCTCCGAAGCAATTTTAAACTTCAGCGAAATTCCGAGAACAATGGAAGAGATCTGAAGCATTTTTAAACTTCAGCGGAATTTCGAGAACAATGGAAGAGTTCCGAAGCAATTTTAAACGTCAGCGGAATTCTGAGAACAATGGAAGAGTTCCGAAGCATTTTTAATCTTCAGCGGAATTCCGAGAACAATGGAACAGTTCCGAAGCATTTTTAACTTCAGCAGAATTCTGAGAACAATGGAAGTGTTCCGAAGCATTTTTAAACGTCAGCGGAATGCCGAGAACAATGGAAGAGTTCCGACGCATTTTTAAAAGTCAGCGGAATTCCGAGAACAATGGAAGAGATCTGAAGCATTTTTAAACTTCAGCGGAATTTCGAGAGCAATGGAAGAGTTCCGAAGCATTTTTAAACATCAGCGGAATGCCGAGAACAATGGAATAGTTCCGAAGCATTTTTAAACTTCAGCGGAATTCCGAGAACAATGGAAGAGTTCTGAAGCATTTTTAAACTTCAGCGGAATTTCAAGAACAATGGAAGAGTTCCGAAGCATTTTTAACTTCAGCAGAATTCCGAGAACAATGGAAGAGTTCCAAAGCATTTTTAAACTGCAGCGGAATTCCTAGAACAATGGAAGAGTTCTGATGCATTTTTAAACTTCAGGGGAATTTCTAGAACAATGGAAGAGTTCCGAAGCATTTTAAAATTTCAGCAGAATTCCGAGAACAGTGGAAGAGTTCCGAAGCATTTTTAAACTTTAGCGGAATAACGAGAACAATGGAAGATTTCCGAAGCATTTTTAAACGTCAGCGGAATTCTGAAAACAATGGAAGAGTTCCGACGCATTTTTAAACGTCAGCGGAATTCCGAGAACAATGGAAGATATCTGAAGCATTTTAAAACATCAGCGGAAATCCGAGAACAATGGAAGAGATCTGAAGCATTTTTAAACTTCAGCAGAATTCCGAGAAAAATGGAAGAGTTCCGAAGCATTTTTAAACTTCAGCGGAATTCCGAGAACAATGGAAGAGTTCCGAAGCATTTTTAAACATCAGCGGAATTCCGAGAACAAAGGAAAAGTTCCGAAGCATTTTTGATCTTCAGCGGAATTCCGAGAACAGTGGAAGAGTTCCGAAGCATTTTTAAACGTCAGCGGAATGCCGAGAACAATGGAAGTGTTCCGACGCATTTTTAAACGTCAGCGTAATTCCGAGAACAATGGAAGAGATCTGAAGCATTTTTAAACTTCAGCGGAATTTCGAGAACAATGGAAGAGTTCCGAAGCATTTTTAAACGTCAGCGGAATTCTTAGAACAATGGAAGAGTTCCGAAGCATTTTTAATCTTCAGCGGAATTCCGAGAACAATGGAACAGTCCCGAAGCATTTTTAACTTCAGCAGAATTCCGAGAACAATGGAAGAGTTCCGAAGCATTTTAAAACTTCAGCGGAATTCCGAGAAAAATGGAAGAGTTCTGATGCATTTTTAAACTTCAGCGGAATTTCTAGAACAATGGAAGAGTTCCGAAGCTTTTTAAAATTTCAGCAGAATTCCGAGAACAGTGGAAGAGTTCCGAAGCATTTTTAAACTTTAGCAGAATTCCGAGAACAATGGAGGCATTCCGAAGCATTTTTAAATGTCAGCGGAATTCTCAGAACAATGGAAGTGTTCCGAAGCAATTTTAAACGTCAGCGGAATTCTGAGAACAATGGAAGAGTTCCGAAGCATTTTTAATCTTCAGCGGAATTCCGAGAACAATGGAACAGTTCCGAAGCATTTTTAACTTCAGCAGAATTCTGAGAACAATGGAAGTGTTCCGAAGCATTTTTAAACGTCAGCAGAATTCTCAGAACAATGGAAGAGCTCCGAAGCAATTTTAAACTTCAGCGAAATTCCGAGAACAAAGGAAGAGATCTGAAGCATTTTTAAACTTCAGCGGAATTTCGAGAACAATGGAAGAGTTCCGAAGCAATTTTAAACGTCAGCGGAATTCTGAGAACAATGGAAGAGTTCCGAAGCATTTTCAATCTTCAGCGGAATTCCGAGAACAATGGAACAGTTCCGAAGCATTTTTAACTTCAGCAGAATTCTGAGAACAATGGAAGAGTTCCGAAGCATTTTTAAACGTCAGCGGAATGCCGAGAACAATGGAAGAGTTCCGACGCATTTTTAAAAGTCAGCGGAATTCCGAGAACAATGGAAGAGATCTGAAGCATTTTTAAACTTCAGCGGAATTTCGAGAGCAATGGAAGAGTTCCGAAGCATTTTTAAACATCAGCGGAATGCCGAGAACAATGGAAGAGTTCCGAAGCATTTTTAAACTTCAGCGGAATTCCGAGAACAATGGAAGAGTTCTGAAGCATTTTTAAACTTCAGCGGAATTTCAAGAACAATGGAAGAGTTCCAAAGCATTTTTAACTTCAGCAGAATTCCGAGAACAATGGAAGAGTTCCAAAGCATTTTTAAACTGCAGCGGAATTCCTAGAACAATGGAAGAGTTCTGATGCATTTTTAAACTTCAGGGGAATTTCTAGAACAATGGAAGAGTTCCGAAGCATTTTAAAATTTCAGCAGAATTCCGAGAACAGTGGAAGAGTTCCGAAGCATTTTTAAACTTTAGCGGAATAACGAGAACAATGGAAGATTTCCGAAGCATTTTTAAACGTCAGCGGAATTCTGAGAACAATGGAAGAGTTCCGAAGCATTTTTAAACTTCAGCAGAATTCCGAGAACAATGGAGGCATTCCGAAGCATTTTTAAACGTCAGCAGAATTCTCAGAACAATGGAAGAGCTCCGAAGCATTTTTAAACTTCAGCAGAATTCCGAGAAAAATGGAAGAGTTCCGAAGCATTTTTAAACTGCAGCGGAATTTCTAGAACAATGGAAGAGTTCCAAAGCATTTTAAAATTTCAGCAGAATTCCGAGAACAGTGGAAGTGTTCCGAAGCATTTTTAAACTTCAGCGGAATTCCGAGAACAATGGAAGAGTTCCGAAGCATTTTTAAACATCAGCGGAATTCCGAGAACAAAGGAAGAGTTCCGAAGCATTTTTAAACGTCAGCGGAATGCCGAGAACAATGGAAGAGTTCCGACGCATTTTTAAACGTCAGCGGAATTCCGAGAACAATGGAAGAGATCTGAAGCATTTTTAAAATTCAGCGGAATTTCGAGAGCAATGGAAGAGTTCCGACGCATTTTTAAACATCAGCGGAATTCCGAGAACAATGGAAGAGATCTGAAGCATTTTTAAACATCAGCGGAATTCCGAGAACAATGGAAGAGATCTGAAGCATTTTTAAACTTCAGCAGAATTCCGAGAGCAATGGAGGCGTTCCGAAGCATTTTTAAACTTCAGCAGAATTCCGAGAAAAATGGAAGAGTTCCGAAGCATTTTTAAACTTCAGCGGAATTGCGAGAACAATCGAAGAGTTCCGAAGCATTTTTAAACATCAGCGGAATTCCGAGAACAAAGGAAGAGTTCCGAAGCATTTTTGATCTTCAGCGGAATTCCGAGAACAGTGGAAGAGTTACGAAGCATTTTTAAACGTCAGCGGAATTCCGAGAACAATGGAAGAGATCTGAAGCATTTTTAAAATTCAGCGGAATTTCGAGAACAATGGAAGAGTTCCGAAGCATTTTTAAATGTCAGCGGAATTCTTAGAACAATGGAAGAGTTCCGAAGCATTTTTAATCTTCAGCGGAATTCCAAGAACAATGGAACAGTTCCGAAGCATTTTTAACTTCAGCAGAATTCCGAGAACAATGGAAGAGTTCCGAAGTATTTTTAAACTTCAGCGGAACTCCGAGAAAAATGGAAGAGTTCTGATGCATTTTTAAACTTCAGCGGAATTTCTAGAACAATGGAAGAGTTCCGAAGCATTTTAAAATTTCAGCAGAATTCCGAGAACAGTGGAAGAGTTCCGAAGCATTTTTAAACTTTAGCAGAATTCCGAGAACAATGGAGGTGTTCCGAAGCATTTTTAAATGTCAGCGGAATTCTCAGAACAATGGAAGTGTTCCGAAGCAATTTTAAACGTCAGCGGAATTCTGAGAACAATGGAAGAGTTCCGAAGCATTTTTAATCTTCAGCGGAATTCCGAGAACAATGGAACAGTTCCGAAGCAATTTTAACTTCAGCAGAATTCTGAGAACAATGGAAGAGTTCCGAAGCATTTTTAAACGTCAGCGGAATGCCGAGAACAATTGAAGAGTTCCGACGCATTTTTAAACGTCAGCGGAATTCCGAGAACAATGGAAGAGATCTGAAGCATTTTTAAACTTCAGCGGAATTTCGAGAGCAATGGAAGAGTTCCGAAGCATTTTTAAACATCAGCGGAATGCCGAGAACAATGGAAGAGTTCCGAAGCATTTTTAAACATCAGCGGAATTCCGAGAACAATGGAAGAGTTCTGAAGCATTTTTAAACTTTATCG
This sequence comes from Phyllobates terribilis, assembly GCF_046119375.1. Taxonomy (NCBI): domain Eukaryota; kingdom Metazoa; phylum Chordata; class Amphibia; order Anura; family Dendrobatidae; genus Phyllobates; species Phyllobates terribilis. Next base: position 635,373,070 of record NW_027362762.1, read on the forward strand.
GAATTTCAATAACAATGGAAGAGTTCCGAAGCATTTTTAAATGTCAGCGGAATTCCGAGAACAATGGAGGAGTTCCGAAGCATTTTTCAACTTCAGCAGAATTCCGAGAACAATGGAGGCGTTCCGAAGCATTTTTAAACGTCAGCGGAATTCTGAGAACAATGGAAGAGTTCCGAAGCATTTTTAAACTTCAGCAGAATTCTGAGAACAATGGAGGCGTTCCGAAGCATTTTTAAACGTCAGCAGAATTCCCAGAAAAATGGAAGAGCTCCGAAGCATTTTTAAACTTCAGCGGAATTTCTAGAACAATGGAAGAGTTCCAAAGCATTTTAAAATTTCAGCAGAATTCCGAGAACAATGGAAGAGTTACGAAGCATTTTTAAACTTTAGCAGAATTACGAGAACAATGGAGGCGTTCCGAAGCATTTTTAAACGTCAGCGGAATTCTCAGAACAATGGAAGTGTTCCAAAGCATTTTTAAACTTCAGCAGAATTCCGAGAACAATGGAAGAGTTCCGAAGCATTTTTAAACTTCTGCGGAATTTCGAGAACAATGGAAGAGTTCCGAAGCATTTTAAAATTTCAGCAGAATTCCGAGAACAGTGGAAGAGTTCCGAAGCATTTTTAAACTTTAGCGGAATAACGAGAACAATGGAAGAGATCTGAAGCATTTTAAAACTTCAGCGGAATTTCGAGAACAATGGAAGAGTTCCGAAGCATTTTTAAACGTCAGCGGAATTCTGAGAACAATGGAAGAGTTCCGAAGCATTTTTAAACTTCAGCAGAATTCCGAGAACAATGGAGGCATTCCGAAGCATTTTTAAACGTCAGCAGAATTCTCAGAACAATGGAAGAGCTCCGAAGCATTTTTAAACTTCAGCAGAATTCCTTGAAAAATGGAAGAGTTCCGAAGCATTTTTAAACTGCAGCGGAATTTCTAGAACAATGGAAGAGTTCCAAAGCATTTTAAAATTTCAGCAGAATTCCGAGAACAGTGGAAGAGTTCCGAAGCATTTTTAAACTTTAGCAGTATTCCGAGAACAATGGAGGCGTTCCGAAGCATTTTTAAACGTCAGCGGAATTCTCAGAACAATGGAAGTGTTCCGAAGCATTTTTAAATTTCAGCAGAATTCCGAGAACAATGGAACAGTTCCGAAGCATTTTTAAACTTCAGCGGAATTCCGAGAAAAATGGAAGAGTTCCGAAGCATTTTAAAACTTCAGCGGAATTCCGAGAACAATGGAAGAGTTCCGACGCATTTTTAAACGTCAGCGGAATTCCGAGAACAATGGAAGAGATCTGAAGCATTTTTAACTTCAGCGGAATTTCGAGAGCAATGGAAGAGTTCCGAAGCATTTTTAAACATCAGCGGAATTCTGAGAACAATGGAAGAGTTCCGAAGCATTTTTAACTTCAGCAGAATTCCGAGAACAATGGAAGAGTTCCGAAGCATTTTTAAACATCAGCGGAATTTTTGAGAACAATGGAAGAGATCTGAAGCATTTTTAAACTTCAGCGGAATTTCAAGAACAATGGAAGAGTTCCGAAGCATTTTTAAACGTCAGCGGAATTCTGAAAACAATGGAAGAGTTCCGACGCATTTTTAAACGTCAGCGGAATTCCGAGAACAATGGAAGAGATCTGAAGCATTTTTAAACATCAGCGGAATTCCGAGAACAATGGAAGAGATCTGAAGCATTTTTAAACTTCAGCAGATTTCCGAGAGCAATGGAGGCGTTCCGAAGCATTTTTAAACTTCAGCAGAATTACGAGAAAAATGGAAGAGTTCCGAAGCATTTTTAAACTTCAGCGGAATTCCGAGAACAATGGAAGAGTTCTGAAGCATTTTTAAACATCAGCGGAATTCCGAGAACAAAGGAAGAGTTCCGAAGCATTTTTGATCTTCAGCGGAATTCCGAGAACAGTGGAAGAGTTCCGAAGCATTTTTAAACGTCAGCGGAATGCCGAGAACAATGTAAGAGTTCCGACGCATTTTTAAACGTCAGCGGAATTCCGAGAACAATGGAAGAGATCTGAAGCATTTTTAAACTTCAGCGGAATTTCGAGAACAATGGAAGAGTTCCGAAGCATTTTTAAACGTCAGCGGAATTCTTAGAACAATGGAAGGGTTCCGAAGCATTTTTAATATTCAGCGGAATTCCAAGAACAATGGAACAGTTCCGAAGCATTTTTAACTTCAGCAGAATTCCGAGAACAATGAAAGAGTTCCGAAGCATTTTTAAACTTCAGCGGAATTCCGAGAAAAATGGAAGAGTTCTGATGCATTTTTAAACTTCAGCGGAATTTCTAGAACAATGGAAGAGTTCCGAAGCATTTTAAAATTTCAGCAGAATTCCGAGAACAGTGGAAGAGTTCCGAAGCATTTTTAAACTTTAGCAGAATTCCGAGAACAATGGAGGCATTCCGAAGCATTTTTAAATGTCAGCGGAATTCTCAGAACAATGGAAGTGTTCCGAAGCAATTTTAAACGTCAGCGGAATTCTGAGAACAATGGAAGAGTTCCGAAGCATTTTTAATCTTCAGCGGAATTCCGAGAACAATGGAACAGTTCCGAAGCATTTTTAACTTCAGCAGAATTCTGAGAACAATGGAAGTGTTCCGAAGCATTTTTAAACGTCAGCAGAATTCTCAGAACAATGGAAGAGCTCCGAAGCAATTTTAAACTTCAGCGAAATTCCGAGAACAATGGAAGAGATCTGAAGCATTTTTAAACTTCAGCGGAATTTCGAGAACAATGGAAGAGTTCCGAAGCAATTTTAAACGTCAGCGGAATTCTGAGAACAATGGAAGAGTTCCGAAGCATTTTTAATCTTCAGCGGAATTCCGAGAACAATGGAACAGTTCCGAAGCATTTTTAACTTCAGCAGAATTCTGAGAACAATGGAAGTGTTCCGAAGCATTTTTAAACGTCAGCGGAATGCCGAGAACAATGGAAGAGTTCCGACGCATTTTTAAAAGTCAGCGGAATTCCGAGAACAATGGAAGAGATCTGAAGCATTTTTAAACTTCAGCGGAATTTCGAGAGCAATGGAAGAGTTCCGAAGCATTTTTAAACATCAGCGGAATGCCGAGAACAATGGAATAGTTCCGAAGCATTTTTAAACTTCAGCGGAATTCCGAGAACAATGGAAGAGTTCTGAAGCATTTTTAAACTTCAGCGGAATTTCAAGAACAATGGAAGAGTTCCGAAGCATTTTTAACTTCAGCAGAATTCCGAGAACAATGGAAGAGTTCCAAAGCATTTTTAAACTGCAGCGGAATTCCTAGAACAATGGAAGAGTTCTGATGCATTTTTAAACTTCAGGGGAATTTCTAGAACAATGGAAGAGTTCCGAAGCATTTTAAAATTTCAGCAGAATTCCGAGAACAGTGGAAGAGTTCCGAAGCATTTTTAAACTTTAGCGGAATAACGAGAACAATGGAAGATTTCCGAAGCATTTTTAAACGTCAGCGGAATTCTGAAAACAATGGAAGAGTTCCGACGCATTTTTAAACGTCAGCGGAATTCCGAGAACAATGGAAGATATCTGAAGCATTTTAAAACATCAGCGGAAATCCGAGAACAATGGAAGAGATCTGAAGCATTTTTAAACTTCAGCAGAATTCCGAGAAAAATGGAAGAGTTCCGAAGCATTTTTAAACTTCAGCGGAATTCCGAGAACAATGGAAGAGTTCCGAAGCATTTTTAAACATCAGCGGAATTCCGAGAACAAAGGAAAAGTTCCGAAGCATTTTTGATCTTCAGCGGAATTCCGAGAACAGTGGAAGAGTTCCGAAGCATTTTTAAACGTCAGCGGAATGCCGAGAACAATGGAAGTGTTCCGACGCATTTTTAAACGTCAGCGTAATTCCGAGAACAATGGAAGAGATCTGAAGCATTTTTAAACTTCAGCGGAATTTCGAGAACAATGGAAGAGTTCCGAAGCATTTTTAAACGTCAGCGGAATTCTTAGAACAATGGAAGAGTTCCGAAGCATTTTTAATCTTCAGCGGAATTCCGAGAACAATGGAACAGTCCCGAAGCATTTTTAACTTCAGCAGAATTCCGAGAACAATGGAAGAGTTCCGAAGCATTTTAAAACTTCAGCGGAATTCCGAGAAAAATGGAAGAGTTCTGATGCATTTTTAAACTTCAGCGGAATTTCTAGAACAATGGAAGAGTTCCGAAGCTTTTTAAAATTTCAGCAGAATTCCGAGAACAGTGGAAGAGTTCCGAAGCATTTTTAAACTTTAGCAGAATTCCGAGAACAATGGAGGCATTCCGAAGCATTTTTAAATGTCAGCGGAATTCTCAGAACAATGGAAGTGTTCCGAAGCAATTTTAAACGTCAGCGGAATTCTGAGAACAATGGAAGAGTTCCGAAGCATTTTTAATCTTCAGCGGAATTCCGAGAACAATGGAACAGTTCCGAAGCATTTTTAACTTCAGCAGAATTCTGAGAACAATGGAAGTGTTCCGAAGCATTTTTAAACGTCAGCAGAATTCTCAGAACAATGGAAGAGCTCCGAAGCAATTTTAAACTTCAGCGAAATTCCGAGAACAAAGGAAGAGATCTGAAGCATTTTTAAACTTCAGCGGAATTTCGAGAACAATGGAAGAGTTCCGAAGCAATTTTAAACGTCAGCGGAATTCTGAGAACAATGGAAGAGTTCCGAAGCATTTTCAATCTTCAGCGGAATTCCGAGAACAATGGAACAGTTCCGAAGCATTTTTAACTTCAGCAGAATTCTGAGAACAATGGAAGAGTTCCGAAGCATTTTTAAACGTCAGCGGAATGCCGAGAACAATGGAAGAGTTCCGACGCATTTTTAAAAGTCAGCGGAATTCCGAGAACAATGGAAGAGATCTGAAGCATTTTTAAACTTCAGCGGAATTTCGAGAGCAATGGAAGAGTTCCGAAGCATTTTTAAACATCAGCGGAATGCCGAGAACAATGGAAGAGTTCCGAAGCATTTTTAAACTTCAGCGGAATTCCGAGAACAATGGAAGAGTTCTGAAGCATTTTTAAACTTCAGCGGAATTTCAAGAACAATGGAAGAGTTCCAAAGCATTTTTAACTTCAGCAGAATTCCGAGAACAATGGAAGAGTTCCAAAGCATTTTTAAACTGCAGCGGAATTCCTAGAACAATGGAAGAGTTCTGATGCATTTTTAAACTTCAGGGGAATTTCTAGAACAATGGAAGAGTTCCGAAGCATTTTAAAATTTCAGCAGAATTCCGAGAACAGTGGAAGAGTTCCGAAGCATTTTTAAACTTTAGCGGAATAACGAGAACAATGGAAGATTTCCGAAGCATTTTTAAACGTCAGCGGAATTCTGAGAACAATGGAAGAGTTCCGAAGCATTTTTAAACTTCAGCAGAATTCCGAGAACAATGGAGGCATTCCGAAGCATTTTTAAACGTCAGCAGAATTCTCAGAACAATGGAAGAGCTCCGAAGCATTTTTAAACTTCAGCAGAATTCCGAGAAAAATGGAAGAGTTCCGAAGCATTTTTAAACTGCAGCGGAATTTCTAGAACAATGGAAGAGTTCCAAAGCATTTTAAAATTTCAGCAGAATTCCGAGAACAGTGGAAGTGTTCCGAAGCATTTTTAAACTTCAGCGGAATTCCGAGAACAATGGAAGAGTTCCGAAGCATTTTTAAACATCAGCGGAATTCCGAGAACAAAGGAAGAGTTCCGAAGCATTTTTAAACGTCAGCGGAATGCCGAGAACAATGGAAGAGTTCCGACGCATTTTTAAACGTCAGCGGAATTCCGAGAACAATGGAAGAGATCTGAAGCATTTTTAAAATTCAGCGGAATTTCGAGAGCAATGGAAGAGTTCCGACGCATTTTTAAACATCAGCGGAATTCCGAGAACAATGGAAGAGATCTGAAGCATTTTTAAACATCAGCGGAATTCCGAGAACAATGGAAGAGATCTGAAGCATTTTTAAACTTCAGCAGAATTCCGAGAGCAATGGAGGCGTTCCGAAGCATTTTTAAACTTCAGCAGAATTCCGAGAAAAATGGAAGAGTTCCGAAGCATTTTTAAACTTCAGCGGAATTGCGAGAACAATCGAAGAGTTCCGAAGCATTTTTAAACATCAGCGGAATTCCGAGAACAAAGGAAGAGTTCCGAAGCATTTTTGATCTTCAGCGGAATTCCGAGAACAGTGGAAGAGTTACGAAGCATTTTTAAACGTCAGCGGAATTCCGAGAACAATGGAAGAGATCTGAAGCATTTTTAAAATTCAGCGGAATTTCGAGAACAATGGAAGAGTTCCGAAGCATTTTTAAATGTCAGCGGAATTCTTAGAACAATGGAAGAGTTCCGAAGCATTTTTAATCTTCAGCGGAATTCCAAGAACAATGGAACAGTTCCGAAGCATTTTTAACTTCAGCAGAATTCCGAGAACAATGGAAGAGTTCCGAAGTATTTTTAAACTTCAGCGGAACTCCGAGAAAAATGGAAGAGTTCTGATGCATTTTTAAACTTCAGCGGAATTTCTAGAACAATGGAAGAGTTCCGAAGCATTTTAAAATTTCAGCAGAATTCCGAGAACAGTGGAAGAGTTCCGAAGCATTTTTAAACTTTAGCAGAATTCCGAGAACAATGGAGGTGTTCCGAAGCATTTTTAAATGTCAGCGGAATTCTCAGAACAATGGAAGTGTTCCGAAGCAATTTTAAACGTCAGCGGAATTCTGAGAACAATGGAAGAGTTCCGAAGCATTTTTAATCTTCAGCGGAATTCCGAGAACAATGGAACAGTTCCGAAGCAATTTTAACTTCAGCAGAATTCTGAGAACAATGGAAGAGTTCCGAAGCATTTTTAAACGTCAGCGGAATGCCGAGAACAATTGAAGAGTTCCGACGCATTTTTAAACGTCAGCGGAATTCCGAGAACAATGGAAGAGATCTGAAGCATTTTTAAACTTCAGCGGAATTTCGAGAGCAATGGAAGAGTTCCGAAGCATTTTTAAACATCAGCGGAATGCCGAGAACAATGGAAGAGTTCCGAAGCATTTTTAAACATCAGCGGAATTCCGAGAACAATGGAAGAGTTCTGAAGCATTTTTAAACTTTATCGGAATTTCAATAACAATGGAAGAGTTCCGAAGCATTTTTAAATGTCAGCGGAATTCCGAGAACAATGGAGGAGTTCCGAAGCATTTTTCAACTTCAGCAGAATTCCGAGAACAATGGAGGCGTTCCGAAGCATTTTTAAACGTCAGCGGAATTCTGAGAACAATGGAAGAGTTCCGAAGCATTTTTAAACTTCAGCAGAATTCTGAGAACAATGGAGGCGTTCCGAAGCATTTTTAAACGTCAGCAGAATTCCCAGAAAAATGGAAGAGCTCCGAAGCATTTTTAAACTTCAGCGGAATTTCTAGAACAATGGAAGAGTTCCAAAGCATTTTAAAATTTCAGCAGAATTCCGAGAACAATGGAAGAGTTACGAAGCATTTTTAAACTTTAGCAGAATTACGAGAACAATGGAGGCGTTCCGAAGCATTTTTAAACGTCAGCGGAATTCTCAGAACAATGGAAGTGTTCCAAAGCATTTTTAAACTTCAGCAGAATTCCGAGAACAATGGAAGAGTTCCGAAGCATTTTTAAACTTCTGCGGAATTTCGAGAACAATGGAAGAGTTCCGAAGCATTTTAAAATTTCAGCAGAATTCCGAGAACAGTGGAAGAGTTCCGAAGCATTTTTAAACTTTAGCGGAATAACGAGAACAATGGAAGAGATCTGAAGCATTTTAAAACTTCAGCGGAATTTCGAGAACAATGGAAGAGTTCCGAAGCATTTTTAAACGTCAGCGGAATTCTGAGAACAATGGAAGAGTTCCGAAGCATTTTTAAACTTCAGCAGAATTCCGAGAACAATGGAGGCATTCCGAAGCATTTTTAAACGTCAGCAGAATTCTCAGAACAATGGAAGAGCTCCGAAGCATTTTTAAACTTCAGCAGAATTCCTTGAAAAATGGAAGAGTTCCGAAGCATTTTTAAACTGCAGCGGAATTTCTAGAACAATGGAAGAGTTCCAAAGCATTTTAAAATTTCAGCAGAATTCCGAGAACAGTGGAAGAGTTCCGAAGCATTTTTAAACTTTAGCAGTATTCCGAGAACAATGGAGGCGTTCCGAAGCATTTTTAAACGTCAGCGGAATTCTCAGAACAATGGAAGTGTTCCGAAGCATTTTTAAATTTCAGCAGAATTCCGAGAACAATGGAACAGTTCCGAAGCATTTTTAAACTTCAGCGGAATTCCGAGAAAAATGGAAGAGTTCCGAAGCATTTTAAAACTTCAGCGGAATTCCGAGAACAATGGAAGAGTTCCGACGCATTTTTAAACGTCAGCGGAATTCCGAGAACAATGGAAGAGATCTGAAGCATTTTTAACTTCAGCGGAATTTCGAGAGCAATGGAAGAGTTCCGAAGCATTTTTAAACATCAGCGGAATTCTGAGAACAATGGAAGAGTTCCGAAGCATTTTTAACTTCAGCAGAATTCCGAGAACAATGGAAGAGTTCCGAAGTGTTTTTAAACGTCAGCGGAATGCCGAGAACAATGGAAGAGTTCCGAAGCATTTTTAAACATAAGCGGAATTCCGAGAACAATGGAAGAGATCTGAAGCATTTTTAAACTTCAGTGGAATTTTGAGAACAATGGAAGAGTTCCGAAGCATTTTTAAACGTCAGCGGAATTCTGAAAACAATGGAAGAGTTCCGACGCATTTTTAAACGTCAGCGGAATTCCGAGAACAATGGAAGATATCTGAAGCATTTTTAAACATCAGCGGAATTCCGAGAACAATGGAAGAGATCTGAAGCATTTTTAAACTTCAGCAGAATTCCGAGAGCAATGGAGGCGTTCCGAAGCATTTTTAAACTTCAGCAGAATTCCGAGAAAAATGGAAGAGTTCCGAAGCATTTTTAAACTTCAGCGGAATTCCGAGAACAATGGAAGAGTTCCAAAGCATTTTTAAACATCAGCGGAATTCCGAGAACAAAGGAAGAGTTCCGAAGCATTTTTGATCTTCAGCGGAATTCCGAGAACAGTGGAAGAGTTCCGAAGCATTTTTAAACGTCAGCGGAATGCTGAGAACAATGGAAGAGTTCCGACGCATTTTTAAACGTCAGCGTAATTCCGAGAACAATGGAAGAGATCTGAAGCATTTTTAAACTTCAGCGGTATTTCGAGAACAATGGAAGAGTTCCGAAGCATTTTTAAACGTCAGCGGAATTCTTAGAACAATGGAAGAGTTCCGAAGCATTTTTAATCTTCAGCGGAATTCCGAGAACAAGGGAACAGTTCCGAAGCATTTTTAACTTCAGCAGAATTCCGAGAACAATGGAAGAGTTCCGAAGCATTTTAAAACTTCAGCGGAATTCCGAGAAAAATGGAAGAGTTCTGATGCATTTTTAAACTTCAGCGGAATTTCTAGAACATTGGAAGAGTTCCGAAGCATTTTAAAATTTCAGCAGAATTCCGAGAACAGTGGAAGAGTTCCGAAGCATTTTTAAACTTTAGCAGAATTCCGAGAACAATGGAGGCATTCCGAAGCATTTTTAAATGTCAGCGGAATTCTCAGAACAATGGAAGTGTTCCGAAGCATTTTTAAACGTCAGCAGAATTCTCAGAACAATGGAACAGCTCCGAAGCATTTCTAAACTTCAGCGAAATTCCGAGAACAATGGAAGAGATCTGAAGCATTTTTAAACTTCAGTGGAATTTCGAGAACAATGGAAGAGTTCCGAAGCAATTTGAAACGTCAGCGGAATTCTGAGAACAATGGAAGAGTTCCGAAGCATTTTTAATCTTCAGCGGAATTCCGAGAACAATGGAACAGTTCCGAAGCATTTTTAACTTCAGCAGAATTCTGAGAACAATGGAAGAGTTCCGAAGCATTTTTAAACGTCAGCGGAATGCCGAGAACAATGGAAGAGTTCCGACGCATTTTTAAACGTCAGCGGAATTCCGAGAACAATGGAAGAGTTCCGAAGCATTTTTAAACATCAGCGGAATTCCGAGAACAATGGAAGAGTTCTGAAGCATTTTTAAACTTCATCGGAATTTCAATAACAATGGAAGAGTTCCGAAGCATTTTTAAACGTCAGCGGAATTCCGAGAACAATGGAGGAGTTCCGAAGCATTTTTAAACTTCAGCAGAATTCCGAGAACAATGGAGGCGTTCCGAAGCATTTTTAAACGTCAGCGGAATTCTGAGAACAATGGAAGAGTTCCGAAGCATTTTTAAACTTCAGCAGAATTCCGAGAACAATGGAGGTGTACCGAAGCATTTTTAAACGTCAGCAAAATTCTCAGAATAATGGAAGAGCTCCGAAGCATTTTTAAACTTCAGTGGAATTTCTAGAACAATGGAAGAGTTCCGAAGCATTTTAAAATTTCAGCAGAATTCCGAGAACAGTGGAAGAGTTCCGAAGCATTTTTAAACTTTAGCAGAATTCCGAGAACAATGGAGGCGTTCCGAAGCATTTTTAAACGTCAGCGGAATTCTCAGAACAATGGAAGTGTTCCGAAGCATTTTTAAACTTCAGCAGAATTCCGAGAACAAAGGAAGAGTTCCGAAGCATTTTTAAACTTCACCGGAATTCCGAGAAAAATGGAAGAGTTCCGAAGCATTTTTATACTTCAGCGGAATTCCGAGAACAATGGAAGAGTTCTGAAGCATTTTTAAACTTCAGCGGAATTTCGAGAACAATGGAAGAGTTCCAAAGCATTTTAAAATTTCAGCAGAATTCCGAGAACAGTGGAAGAGTTCCGAAGCATTTTTAAACTTTAGCGGAATAACAAGAACAATGGAAGAGTTCCGAAGCATTTTTAAAATGTCAGCAGAAATACTAGAACAATGGAAGAGTTCTGAAGCATTTTTAAAAGTCAGTGGAATTACGAGCACAATACAAGAATTGCAAAGCATTTTTAAACTTCAGCAGCATGCCGAGAACAATGGAAGAGTTCCGAAGCATTTTTAAACGTCAGCGGACTTCCGAGAACAATGGAAGAGATCTGAAGCATTTTAAAACTTCAGCGTAATTTCGAGAACAATGGAAGAGTTCCGAAGCATTTTTAAACGTCAGCGGAATTCTGAGAACAATGGAAGAGTTCCGAAGCATTTTTAAACTTCAGCAGAATTCCGAGAACAATGGAGGCATTCCGAAGCATTTTTAAACGTCAGCAGAATTCTCAGAACAATGGAAGAGCTCCGAAGCATTTTTAAACTTCAGCAGAATTCCCAGAAAAATGGAAGAGTTCCGAAGCATTTTTAAACTGCAGCGGAATTTCTAGAACAATGGAAGAGTTCCAAAGCATTTTAAAATTTCAGCAGGATTCCGAGAACAGTGGAAGAGTTCCGAAGCATTTTTAAACTTTAGCAGTATTCCGAGAACAATGGAGGCGTTCCGAAGCATTTTAAAACGTCAGCGGAATTCTCAGAACAATGGAAGAGTTCCGAAGCATTTTTAAACTTCAGCGGAATTCCGAGGAAAATGGAAGAGTTCCGAAGCATTTTTAAACTTCAGCGGAATTCCGAGAACAATGGAAGAGTTCCGACGCATTTTTAACTTCAGCAGAATTCCGAGAACAATGGAAGAGTTCCGAAGTATTTTTAAAATTCAGCGGAATTTCGAGAGCAATGGAAGAGTTCCGAAGCATTTTTAAACATCAGCGGAATTCTGAGAACAATGGAAGAGTTCCGAAGCATTTTTAACTTCAGCAGAATTCCGAGAACAATGGAAGAGTTCCGAAGTATTTTTAAACGTCAGCGGAATGCCGAGAACAATGGAAGAGTTCCGAAGCATTTTAAAACTTCAGCGGAATTCCGAGAACAATGGAAGAGATCTGAAGCATTTTTAAAATTCAGCGGAATTTCGAGAGCAATGGAAGAGTTCCGAAGCATTTTTAAACATCAGCGGAATTCTGAGAACAATGGAAGAGTTCCGAAGCATTTTTAACTTCAGCAGAATTCCGAGAACAATGGAAGAGTACCGAAGTATTTTTAAACGTCAGCGGAATGCCGATAACAATGGAAGAGTTCCGAAGCATTTTAAAACTTCAGCGGAATTCCGAGAACAATGGAAGAGATCTGAAGCATTTTTAAAATTCAGCGGAATTTCGAGAGCAATGGAAGAGTTCCGAAGCATTTTTAAACATCAGCGGAATTCTGAGAACAATGGAAGAGTTCCGAAGCATTTTTAACTTCAGCAGAATTCCGAGAACAATGGAAGAGTTCCGAAGTATTTTTAAACGTCAGCGGAATGCCGAGAACAATGGAAGAGTTCCGAAGCATTTTTAAACATAAGCGGAATTCCGAGAACAATGGAAGAGATCTGAAGCATTTTTAAACTTCAGCGGAATTTCGAGAACAATGGAAGAGTTCCGAAGCATTTTTAAACGTCAGCGGAATTCTGAAAACAATGGAAGAGTTCCGACGCATTTTTAAACGTCAGCGAAATTCCGAGAACAATGGAAGATATCTGAAGCATTTTTAAACATCAGCGGAATTCCGAGAACAATGGAAGAGATCTGAAGCATTTTTAAACTTCAGCAGAATTCCGAGAGCAATGGAGGCGTTCCGAAGTATTTTTAAACTTCAGCAGAATTCCGAGAAAAATGGAAGAGTTCCGAAGCATTTTTAAACTTCAGCGGAATTCCGAGAACAATGGAAGAGTTCCGAAGCATTTTTAAACATCAACGGAATTCCGAGAACAAAGGAAGAGTTCCGAAGCATTTTTGATCTTCAGCGGAATTCCGAGAACAGTGGAAGAGTTCCGAAGCATTTTCAAACGTCAGCGGAATGCCGAGAACAATGGAAGAGTTCCGACGCATTTTTAAACGTCAGCGGAATTCCGAGAACAATGGAAGAGATCTGAAGCATTTTTAAACTTCAGCGGAATTTCGAGAACAATGGAAGAGTTCCGAAGCATTTTTAATCTTCAGCAGAATTCCGAGAACAATGGAACAGTTCCGAAGCATTTTTAACTTCAGCAGAATTCCGAGAACAATGGAAGAGTTCCGAAGCATTTTAAAACTTCAGCGGAATTCCGAGAAAAATGGAAGAGTTCTGATGCATTTTAAAATTTCAGCAGAGTTCCGAGAACAGTGGAAGAGTTCCGAAGCATTTTTAAACTTTAGCAGAATTCCGAGAACAATGGAGGCATTCCGAAGCATTTTTAAATGTCAGCGGAATTCTCAGAACAATGGAAGTGTTCCGAAGCATTTTTAAACGTCAGCAGAATTCTCAGAACAATGGAAGAGCTCCAAAGCATTTCTAAACTTCAGCGAAATTCCGAGAACAATGGAAGAGATCTGAAGCATTTTTAAACTTCAGCAGAAGTCTGAGAACAATGGAAGAGTTCCGAAGCATTTTTAAACTTCAGCAGAATTCTGAGAACAATGGAAGAGTTCCGAAGCATTTTTAATCTTCAGCAGAAGTCTGAGAACAATGGAAGAGTTCCGAAGCATTTTTAATCTTCAGCGGAATTCCGAGAACAATGGAACAGTTCCGAAGCATTTTTAACTTCAGCAGAATTCTGAGAACAATGGAAGAGTTCCGAAGCATTTTTAAACATCAGCGGAATGCCGAGAACAATGGAAGAGTTCCGACGCATTTTTAAATGTCAGCGGAATTCCGAGAACAATGGAAGAGATCTGAAGCATTTTTAAACTTCAGCGGAATTTCGAGAGCAATGGAAGAGTTCCGAAGCATTTTTAAACTTCAGCAGAATTCCGAGAACAATGGAAGAGTTCCGAAGCATTTTTAAACGTCAGCAGAATTCTGAGAACAATGGAAGAGTTCCGAAGCATTTTAAACTTCAGCAGAATTCCGAGAACAATGGAGGCGTTCCGAAGCATTTTTAAACGTCAGCAGAATTCTCAGAACAATGGAAGAGCTCCGAAGCATTTTTAAACTTCAGCGGAATTTCTAGAACAATGGAAGAGTTCCGAAGCATTTTAAAATTTCAGCAGAATTCCGAGAACAGTGGAGGAGTTCCGAAGCATTTTTAAACTTTAGCAGAATTCCGAGAACAATGGAGGCGTTCCGAAGCATTTTTAAACGTCAGCGGAATTCTCAGAACAATGGAAGTGTTCCGAAGCATTTTTAAACTTCAGCAGAATTCCGAGAACAATGGAAGAGTTCCGAAGCATTTTTAAACTTCAGCGGAATTCCGAGAAAAATGGAAGAGTTCCGATGCATTTTTAAACTTCAGCGGAATTCCGAGAACAATGGAAGAGTTCCAAAGCATTTTTAAACTGCAGCGGAATTCCTAGAACAATGGAAGAGTTCTGATGCATTTTTAAAATGTCAGCAGAAATACTAGAACAATGGAAGAGTTCTGAAGCATTTTTAAAAGTCAGTGGAATTACGAGCACAATAAAAGAATTGCAAAGCATTTTTAAACTTCAGCGGAATTCCGAGAACAATGGAAGAGTTCCAAAGCATTTTTAAACTGCAGTGGAATTCCGAGAACAATGGAAGAGATCTGAAGCATTTTAAAACTTCAGCGTAATTTCGAGAACAATGGAAGAGTTCCGAAGCATTTTTAAACGTCAGCGGAATTCTGAGAACAATGGAAGAGTTCCGAAGCATTTTTAAACGTCAGCAGAATTCTCAGAACAATGGAAGAGCTCCGAAGCATTTTTAAACTTCAGCAGAATTCCCAGAAAAATGGAAGAGTTCCGAAGCATTTTTAAACTGCAGCGGAATTTCTAGAACAATGGAAGAGTTCCAAAGCATTTTAAAATTTCAGCAGGATTCCGAGAACAGTGGAAGAGTTCCGAAGCATTTTTAAACTTTAGCAGTATTCCGAGAACAATGGAGGCGTTCCGAAGCATTTTAAAACGTCAGCGGAATTCTCAGAACAATGGAAGTGTTCCGAAGCATTTTTAAACTTCAGAAGAATTCCGAGAACAATGGAAGAGTTCCGAAGCATTTTTAAACTTCAGCGGAATTCCGAGGAAAATGGAAGAGTTCCGAAGCATTTTTAAACTTCAGCGGAATTCCGAGAACAATGGAAGAGTTCCGACGCATTTTTAACTTCAGCAGAATTCCGAGAACAATGGAAGAGTTCCGAAGTATTTTTAAAATTCAGCGGAATTTCGAGAGCAATGGAAGAGTTCCGAAGCATTTTTAAACATCAGCGGAATTCTGAGAAAAATGGAAGAGTTCCGAAGCATTTTTAACTTCAGCAGAATTCCGAGAACAATGGAAGAGTTCCGAAGTATTTTTAAACGTCAGCGGAATGCCGAGAACAATGGAAGAGTTCCGAAGCATTTTAAAACTTCAGCGGAATTCCGAGAACAATGGAAGAGATCTGAAGCATTTTTAAAATTCAGCGGAATTTCGAGAGCAATGGAAGAGTTCCGAAGCATTTTTAAACATCAGCGGAATTCTGAGAACAATGGAAGAGTTCCGAAGCATTTTTAACTTCAGCAGAATTCCGAGAACAATGGAAGAGTACCGAAGTATTTTTAAACGTCAGCGGAATGCCGATAACAATGGAAGAGTTCCGAAGCATTTTAAAACTTCAGCGGAATTCCGAGAACAATGGAAGAGATCTGAAGCATTTTTAAAATTCAGCGGAATTTCGAGAGCAATGGAAGAGTTCCGAAGCATTTTTAAACATCAGCGGAATTCTGAGAACAATGGAAGAGTTCCGAAGCATTTTTAACTTCAGCAGAATTCCGAGAACAATGGAAGAGTTCCGAAGTATTTTTAAACGTCAGCGGAATGCCGAGAACAATGGAAGAGTTCCGAAGCATTTTTAAACGTCAGCGGAATTCTGAAAACAATGGAAGAGTTCCGACGCATTTTTAAACGTCAGCGAAATTCCGAGAACAATGGAAGATATCTGAAGCATTTTTAAACATCAGCGGAATTCCGAGAACAATGGAAGAAATCTGAAGCATTTTTAAACTTCAGCAGAATTCCGAGAGCAATGGAGGCGTTCCGAAGTATTTTTAAACTTCAGCAGAATTCCGAGAAAAATGGAAGAGTTCCGAAGCATTTTTAAACTTCAGCGGAATTCCGAGAACAATGGAAGAGTTCCGAAGCATTTTTAAACATCAGCGGAATTCCGAGAACAAAGGAAGAGTTCCGAAGCATTTTTGATCTTCAGCGGAATTCCGAGAACAGTGGAAGAGTTCCGAAGCATTTTCAAACGTCAGCGGAATGCCGAGAACAATGGAAGAGTTCCGACGCATTTTTAAACGTCAGCGGAATTCCGAGAACAATGGAAGAGATCTGAAGCATTTTTAAACTTCAGCGGAATTTCGAGAACAATGGAAGAGTTCCGAAGCATTTTTAATCTTCAGCAGAATTCCGAGAACAATGGAACAGTTCCGAAGCATTTTTAACTTCAGCAGAATTCCGAGAACAATGGAAGAGTTCCGAAGCATTTTAAAACTTCAGCGGAATTCCGAGAAAAATGGAAGAGTTCTGATGCATTTTTAAACTTCAACGGAATTTCTAGAACAATGGAAGAGTTCCGAAGCATTTTAAAATTTCAGCAGAGTTCCGAGAACAGTGGAAGAGTTCCGAAGCATTTTTAAACTTTAGCAGAATTCCGAGAACAATGGAGGCATTCCGAAGCATTTTTAAATGTCAGCGGAATTCTCAGAACAATGGAAGTGTTCCGAAGCATTTTTAAACGTCAGCAGAATTCTCAGAACAATGGAAGAGCTCCGAAGCATTTCTAAACTTCAGCGAAATTCCGAGAACAATGGAAGAGATCTGAAGCATTTTTAAACTTCAGCGGAATTTCGAGAACAATGGAAGAGTTCCGAAGCAATTTTAAACTTCAGCAGAATTCTGAGAACAATGGAAGAGTTCCGAAGCATTTTTAATCTTCAGCAGAAGTCTGAGAACAATGGAAGAGTTCCGAAGCATTTTTAATCTTCAGCGGAATTCCGAGAACATTGGAACAGTTCCGAAGCATTTTTAACTTCAGCAGAATTCTGAGAACAATGGAAGAGTTCCGAAGCATTTTTAAACGTCAGCGGAATGCCGAGAACAATGGAAGAGTTCCGATGCATTTTTAAATGTCAGCGGAATTCCGAGAACAATGGAAGAGATCTGAAGCATTTTTAAACTTCAGCGGAATTTCGAGAGCAATGGAAGAGTTCCGAAGCATTTTTAAACTTCAGCAGAATTCCGAGAACAATGGAAGAGTTCCGAAGCATTTTTAAACGTCAGCAGAATTCTGAGAACAATGGAAGAGTTCCGAAGCATTTTAAACTTCAGCAGAATTCCGAGAACAATGGAGGCGTTCCGAAGCATTTTTAAACGTCAGCAGAATTCTCAGAACAATGGAAGAGCTCCGAAGCATTTTTAAACTTCAGCGGAATTTCTAGAACAATGGAAGAGTTCCGAAGCATTTTAAAATTTCAGCAGAATTCCGAGAACAGTGGAGGAGTTCCGAAGCATTTTTAAACTTTAGCAGAATTCCGAGAACAATGGAGGCGTTCCGAAGCATTTTTAAACGTCAGCGGAATTCTCAGAACAATGGAAGTGTTCCGAAGCATTTTTAAACTTCAGCAGAATTCCGAGAACAATGGAAGAGTTCCGAAGCATTTTTAAACTTCAGCGGAATTCCGAGAAAAATGGAAGAGTTCCGATGCATTTTTAAACTTCAGCGGAATTCCGAGAACAATGGAAGAGTTCCAAAGCATTTTTAAACTGCAGCGGAATTCCTAGAACAATGGAAGAGTTCTGATGCATTTTTAAAATGTCAGCAGAAATACTAGAACAATGGAAGAGTTCTGAAGCATTTTTAAAAGTCAGTGGAATTACGAGCACAATAAAAGAATTGCAAAGCATTTTTAAACTTCAGCGGAATTCCGAGAACAATGGAAGAGTTCCAAAGAATTTTTAAACTGCAGCGGAATTCCGAGAACAATGGAAGAGATCTGAAGCATTTTTAAACTTCAGCGAAATTTCGAGAACAATGGAAGAGTTCCGAAGCATTTTTAAATGTCAGCGGAATGCCAAGAACAATGGAAGAGTTCCGACGCATTTTTAAACGTCAGCGGAATTCCGAGAACAATGGAAGAGATCTGAAGCATTTTTAAACTTCAGCGGAATTTCGAGAGCAATGGAAGAGTTCCGAAGCATTTTTAAACATAAGCGGAATGCCGAGAACAATGGAAGAGTTCCGAAGCATTTTTAAACATCAGCGGAATTCCGAGAACAATGGAAAAGTTCTGAAGCATTTTTAAACTTCAGCGGAATTTCGATAACAATGGAAGAGTTCCGATGCATTTTTAAACGTCAGCGAAATTCCGAGAACAATGGAAGAGTTCCGAAGCATTTTTAAACTTCAGCAGAATTCCGAGAACAATGGAGGCATTCCGAAGCATTTTTAAACGTCAGCGGAATTCTGAGAACAATCGAAGAGTTCCGAAGCATTTTTAAACTTCAGCAGAATTCCGAGAACAATGGAGGCGTTCCGAAGCATTTTCAAACGTCAGCAGAATTCTCAGAACAATGGAAGAGCTCCGAAGCATTTTTAAACTTCAGCGGAATTTCTAGAACAATGGAAGAGTTCCGAAGCATTTTAAAATTTCAGCAGAATTCCGTGAACAGTGGAAGAGTTCCGAAGCATTTTTAAACTTTAGCAGAATTCCGAGAACAATGGAGGCATTCCGAAGCATTTTTAAACGTCAGCGGAATTCTCAGAACAATGGAAGTGTTCCGAAGCATTTTTAAACTTCAGCAGAATTCCGAGAACAATGGAAGAGTTCCGAAGCATTTTTAAACGTCAGCGGAATTCCGAGAAAAATGGAAGAGTTCCGAAGCATTTTTAAACTTCAGCGGAATTCCGAGAACAATGGAAGAGTTCCGAAGCATTTTAAAATTTCAGCAGAATTCCGAGAACAGTGGAAGAGTTCCGAAGCATTTTTAAACTTTAGCAGAATTCCAAGAACAATGGAGGCGTTCCGAAGCATTTTTAAATGTCAGCGGAATTCTCAGAACAATGGAAGTGTTCTGAAGCATTTTTAAACTTCAGCAGAATTCCGAGAACAATGGAAGAGTTCCGAAGCATTTTTAAACTTCAGCGGAATTCCGAGAACAAAGGAAGAGTTCCGAAGCATTTTTGATCTTCAGCGGAATTCCGAGAACAATGGAAGAGTTCTGAAGCATTTTTAAACGTCAGCGGAATGCCGAGAACAATGGAAGAGTTCCGACGCATTTTTAAACGTCAGCGGAATTCCGAGAACAATGGAATAGATCTGAAGCATTTTTAAACTTCAGCGGAATTTCGAGAACAATGGAAGAGTTCCGAAGCATTTTTAAACGTCAGCGGAATTCTTAGAACAATGGAAGAGTTCCGAAGCATTTTTAATCTTCAGCGGAATTCCGAGAACAATCGAACAGTTCCGAAGCATTTTTAACTTCAGCAGAATTCCGAGAACAATGGAAGAGTTCCGAAGCATTTTTAAACTTCAGCGGAATTCCGAGAAAAATGGTAGAGTTCTGATGCATTTTTAAACTTCAGCGGAATTTCTAGAACAATGGAAGAGTTCCGAAGCATTTTAAAATTTCAGCAGAATTCCGAGAACAGTGGAAGAGTTCCGAAGCATTTTTAAACTTTAGCAGAATTCCGAGAACAATGGAGGCGTTCCGACGCATTTTTAAATGTCAGCGGAATTCTCAGAACAATGGAAGTGTTCCGAAGCATTTTTAAACGTCAGCAGAATTCTCAGAACAATGAAAGAGCTCCGAAGCAATTTTAAACTTCAGCGAAATTCCGAGAACAATGGAAGAGATCTGAAGCATTTTTAAACTTCAGCGGAATTTCGAGAACAATGGAACAGTTCCGAAGCATTTTTAACTTCAGCAGAATTCTGAGAACAATGGAAGAGTTCTGAAGCATTTTTAAACTTCAGCGGAATTTCAAGAACAATGGAAGAGTTCCGAAGCATCTTTAACTTCAGCAGAATTCCGAGAACAATGGAAGAGTTCCAAAGCATTTTTAAACTGCAGCGGAATTCCTAGAGCAATGGAAGAGTTCTGATGCATTTTTAAACTTCAGGGGAATTTCTAGAACAATGGAAGAGTTCCGAAGCATTTTAAAATTTCAGCAGAATTCCGAGAACAGTGGAAGAGTTCCGAAGCATTTTTAAACTTTAGCGGAATAACGAGAACAATGGAAGAGTTCCGAAGCATTTCTAAAATGTCAGCAGAAATACTAGAACAATGGAAGAGTTCTGAAGCATTTTTAAAAGTCAGTGGAATTACGAGCACAATAAAAGAATTGCAAAGCATTTTTAAACTTCAGCAGCATGCCGAGAACAATGGAAGAGTTCCGAAGCATTTTTAAACTTCAGCAGAATTCCGAGAACAATGGAGGCATTCCGAAGCATTTTTAAACGTCAGCAGAATTCTCAGAACAATGGAAGAGCTCCGAAGCATTTTTAAACTTCAGCAGAATTCCGAGAAAAATGGAAGAGTTCCGAAGCATTTTTAAACTGCAGCGGAATTTCTAGAACAATGGAAGAGTTCCAAAGCATTTTAAAATTTCAGCAGAATTCCGAGAACAGTGGAAGTGTTCCGAAGCATTTTTAAACTTCAGCAGAATTCCGAGAACAATGGAAGAGTTCCGACGCATTTTTAAACTTCAGCGGAATTCCGAGAACAATGGAAGAGATCTGAAGCATTTTTAAACATCAGCGGAATTCCGAGAACAATGGAAGAGTTCTGAAGCATTTTTAAACTTCAGCAGAATTCCGAGAGCAATGGAGGCGTTCCGAAGCATTTTTAAACTTCAGCAGAATTCCGAGAAAAATGGAAGAGTTCCGAAGCATTTTTGATCTTCAGCGGAATTCCGAGAACAGTGGAAGAGTTCCGAAGCATTTTTAAACGTCAGCGGAATGCCGAGAACAATGGAAGAGTTCCGACGCATTTTTAAACGTCAGCGGAATTCCGAGAACAATAGAAGAGATCTGAAGCATTTTTAAACTTCAGCGGAATTTCGAGAACAATGGAACAGTTCTGAAGCATTTTTAAACGTCAGCGGAATTCTTAGAACAATGGAAGAGTTCCGAAGCATTTTTAATCTTCAGCGGAATTCCAGGAACAATGGAACAGTTCCGAAGCATTTTTAACTTCAACAGAATTCCGAGAACAATGGAAGAGTTCCGAAGCATTTTTAAACTTCAGCGGAATTCCGAGAAAAATGGAAGAGTTCTGATGCATTTTTAAACTTCAGCGGAATTTCTATAACAATGGAAGAGTTCCGAAGCATTTTTAAACGTCAGCGGAATTCTGAGAACAATCGAAGAGTTCCGAAGCATTTTTAAACTTTAGCAGAATTCCGAGAACAATGGAGGCGTTCCGAAGCATTTTTAAACATCAGCGGAATTCCGAGAACAATGGAAGAGATCTGAAGCATTTTTAAACTTCAGCGGAATTTCGAGAACAATGGAAGAGTTCCGAAGCATTTTTAAACGTCAGCGGAATTCTGAAAACAATGGAAGAGTTCCGACGCATTTTTAAACGTCAGCGGAATTCCGAGAACAATGGAAGAGATCTGAAGCATTTTTAAACATCAGCGGAATTCCGAGAACAATGGAAGAGATCTGAAGCATTTTTAAACTTGAGCAGAATTCAGAGAGCAATGGAGGCGTTCCGAAGCATTTTTAAACTTCAGCAGAATTCCGAGAAAAATGGAAGAGTTCCGAAGCATTTTTAAACTTCAGCGGAATTCCGAGAACAATGGAAGAGTTCCGAAGCATTTTTAAACATCAGCGGAATTCCGAGAACAGTGGAAGAGTTCCGAAGCATTTTTAAACGTCAGCGGAATGCCGAGAACAATGGAAGCATTCCGACGCATTTTTAAACATCAGCGGAATTCCGAGAACAATGGAAGAGTTCCGAAGCATTTTTAAACGTCAGCGGAATTCTTAGAACAATGGAAGAGTTCCGAAGCATTTTTAATCTTCAGCGGAATTCCAAGGAAATGGAACAGTTCCGAAGCATTTTTAACTTCAGCAGAATTCCGAGAACAATGGAAGAGTTCCGAAGCATTTTTAAACGTCAGCGGAATTCCGCGAACAATGGAAGAGTTCCAAAGCATTTTTAAACTGCAGCGGAATTCCTAGAACAATGGAAGAGTTCTGATGCATTTTTAAAATGTCAGCAGAAATACTAGAACAATGGAAGAGTTCTGAAGCATTTTTAAAAGTCAGTGGAATTACGAGCACAATAAAAGAATTGCAAAGCATTTTTAAACTTCAGCGGAATTCCGAGAACAATGGAAGAGTTCCAAAGAATTTTTAAACTGCAGCGGAATTCCGAGAACAATGGAAGAGATCTGAAGCATTTTTAAACTTCAGCGAAATTTCGAGAACAATGGAAGAGTTCCGAAGCATTTTTAAATGTCAGCGGAATGCCAAGAACAATGGAAGAGTTCCGACGCATTTTTAAACGTCAGCGGAATTCCGAGAACAATGGAAGAGATCTGAAGCATTTTTAAACTTCAGCGGAATTTCGAGAGCAATGGAAGAGTTCCGAAGCATTTTTAAACATCAGCGGAATGCCGAGAACAATGGAAGAGTTCCGAAGCATTTTTAAACATCAGCGGAATTCCGAGAACAATGGAAAAGTTCTGAAGCATTTTTAAACTTCAGCGGAATTTCGATAACAATGGAAGAGTTCCGATGCATTTTTAAACGTCAGCGAAATTCCGAGAACAATGGAAGAGTTCCGAAGCATTTTTAAACTTCAGCAGAATTCCGAGAACAATGGAGGCATTCCGAAGCATTTTTAAACGTCAGCGGAATTCTGAGAACAATCGAAGAGTTCCGAAGCATTTTTAAACTTCAGCAGAATTCCGAGAACAATGGAGGCGTTCCGAAGCATTTTCAAACGTCAGCAGAATTCTCAGAACAATGGAAGAGCTCCGAAGCATTTTTAAACTTCAGCGGAATTTCTAGAACAATGGAAGAGTTCCGAAGCATTTTAAAATTTCAGCAGAATTCCGTGAACAGTGGAAGAGTTCCGAAGCATTTTTAAACTTTAGCAGAATTCCGAGAACAATGGAGGCATTCCGAAGCATTTTTAAACGTCAGCGGAATTCTCAGAACAATGGAAGTGTTCCGAAGCATTTTTAAACTTCAGCAGAATTCCGAGAACAATGGAAGAGTTCCGAAGCATTTTTAAACGTCAGCGGAATTCCGAGAAAAATGGAAGAGTTCCGAAGCATTTTTAAACTTCAGCGGAATTCCGAGAACAATGGAAGAGTTCCGAAGCATTTTAAAATTTCAGCAGAATTCCGAGAACAGTGGAAGAGTTCCGAAGCATTTTTAAACTTTAGCAGAATTCCAAGAACAATGGAGGCGTTCCGAAGCATTTTTAAATGTCAGCGGAATTCTCAGAACAATGGAAGTGTTCTGAAGCATTTTTAAACTTCAGCAGAATTCCGAGAACAATGGAAGAGTTCCGAAGCATTTTTAAACTTCAGCGGAATTCCGAGAACAAAGGAAGAGTTCCGAAGCATTTTTGATCTTCAGCGGAATTCCGAGAACAATGGAAGAGTTCTGAAGCATTTTTAAACGTCAGCGGAATGCCGAGAACAATGGAAGAGTTCCGACGCATTTTTAAACGTCAGCGGAATTCCGAGAACAATGGAATAGATCTGAAGCATTTTTAAACTTCAGCGGAATTTCGAGAACAATGGAAGAGTTCCGAAGCATTTTTAAACGTCAGCGGAATTCTTAGAACAATGGAAGAGTTCCGAAGCATTTTTAATCTTCAGCGGAATTCCGAGAACAATCGAACAGTTCCGAAGCATTTTTAACTTCAGCAGAATTCCGAGAACAATGGAAGAGTTCCGAAGCATTTTTAAACTTCAGCGGAATTCCGAGAAAAATGGTAGAGTTCTGATGCATTTTTAAACTTCAGCGGAATTTCTAGAACAATGGAAGAGTTCCGAAGCATTTTAAAATTTCAGCAGAATTCCGAGAACAGTGGAAGAGTTCCGAAGCATTTTTAAACTTTAGCAGAATTCCGAGAACAATGGAGGCGTTCCGACGCATTTTTAAATGTCAGCGGAATTCTCAGAACAATGGAAGTGTTCCGAAGCATTTTTAAACGTCAGCAGAATTCTCAGAACAATGAAAGAGCTCCGAAGCAATTTTAAACTTCAGCGAAATTCCGAGAACAATGGAAGAGATCTGAAGCATTTTTAAACTTCAGCGGAATTTCGAGAACAATGGAACAGTTCCGAAGCATTTTTAACTTCAGCAGAATTCTGAGAACAATGGAAGAGTTCTGAAGCATTTTTAAACTTCAGCGGAATTTCAAGAACAATGGAAGAGTTCCGAAGCATCTTTAACTTCAGCAGAATTCCGAGAACAATGGAAGAGTTCCAAAGCATTTTTAAACTGCAGCGGAATTCCTAGAGCAATGGAAGAGTTCTGATGCATTTTTAAACTTCAGGGGAATTTCTAGAACAATGGAAGAGTTCCGAAGCATTTTAAAATTTCAGCAGAATTCCGAGAACAGTGGAAGAGTTCCGAAGCATTTTTAAACTTTAGCGGAATAACGAGAACAATGGAAGAGTTCCGAAGCATTTTTAAAATGTCAGCAGAAATACTAGAACAATGGAAGAGTTCTGAAGCATTTTTAAAAGTCAGTGGAATTACGAGCACAATAAAAGAATTGCAAAGCATTTTTAAACTTCAGCAGCATGCCGAGAACAATGGAAGAGTTCCGAAGCATTTTTAAACTTCAGCAGAATTCCGAGAACAATGGAGGCATTCCGAAGCATTTTTAAACGTCAGCAGAATTCTCAGAACAATGGAAGAGCTCCGAAGCATTTTTAAACTTCAGCAGAATTCCGAGAAAAATGGAAGAGTTCCGAAGCATTTTTAAACTGCAGCGGAATTTCTAGAACAATGGAAGAGTTCCAAAGCATTTTAAAATTTCAGCAGAATTCCGAGAACAGTGGAAGTGTTCCGAAGCATTTTTAAACTTCAGCAGAATTCCGAGAACAATGGAAGAGTTCCGACGCATTTTTAAACTTCAGCGGAATTCCGAGAACAATGGAAGAGATCTGAAGCATTTTTAAACATCAGCGGAATTCCGAGAACAATGGAAGAGTTCTGAAGCATTTTTAAACTTCAGCAGAATTCCGAGAGCAATGGAGGCGTTCCGAAGCATTTTTAAACTTCAGCAGAATTCCGAGAAAAATGGAAGAGTTCCGAAGCATTTTTGATCTTCAGCGGAATTCCGAGAACAGTGGAAGAGTTCCGAAGCATTTTTAAACGTCAGCGGAATGCCGAGAACAATGGAAGAGTTCCGACGCATTTTTAAACGTCAGCGGAATTCCGAGAACAATAGAAGAGATCTGAAGCATTTTTAAACTTCAGCGGAATTTCGAGAACAATGGAAGAGTTCCGAAGCATTTTTAAACGTCAGCGGAATTCTTAGAACAATGGAAGAGTTCCGAAGCATTTTTAATCTTCAGCGGAATTCCAGGAACAATGGAACAGTTCCGATGCATTTTTAACTTCAACAGAATTCCGAGAACAATGGAAGAGTTCCGAAGCATTTTTAAACTTCAGCGGAATTCCGAGAAAAATGGAAGAGTTCTGATGCATTTTTAAACTTCAGCGGAATTTCTATAACAATGGAAGAGTTCCGAAGCATTTTTAAACGTCAGCGGAATTCTGAGAACAATCGAAGAGTTCCGAAGCATTTTTAAACTTTAGCAGAATTCCGAGAACAATGGAGGCGTTCCGAAGCATTTTTAAACATCAGCGGAATTCCGAGAACAATGGAAGAGATCTGAAGCATTTTTAAACTTCAGCGGAATTTCGAGAACAATGGAAGAGTTCCGAAGCATTTTTAAACGTCAGCGGAATTCTGAAAACAATGGAAGAGTTCCGACGCATTTTTAAACGTCAGCGGAATTCCGAGAACAATGGAAGAGATCTGAAGCATTTTTAAACATCAGCGGAATTCCGAGAACAATGGAAGAGATCTGAAGCATTTTTAAACTTGAGCAGAATTCAGAGAGCAATGGAGGCGTTCCGAAGCATTTTTAAACTTCAGCAGAATTCCGAGAAAAATGGAAGAGTTCCGAAGCATTTTTAAACTTCAGCGGAATTCCGAGAACAATGGAAGAGTTCCGAAGCATTTTTAAACATCAGCGGAATTCCGAGAACAGTGGAAGAGTTCCGAAGCATTTTTAAACGTCAGCGGAATGCCGAGAACAATGGAAGCATTCCGACGCATTTTTAAACATCAGCGGAATTCCGAGAACAATGGAAGAGTTCCGAAGCATTTTTAAACGTCAGCGGAATTCTTAGAACAATGGAAGAGTTCCGAAGCATTTTTAATCTTCAGCGGAATTCCAAGGAAATGGAACAGTTCCGAAGCATTTTTAACTTCAGCAGAATTCCGAGAACAATGGAAGAGTTCCGAAGCATTTTTAAACGTCAGCGGAATTCCGAGAACAATGGAGGAGTTCCGAAGCACTTTTAAACTTCAGCAGAATTCCGAGAACAATGGAGGCGTTCCGAAGCATTTTTAAACGTCAGCGGAATTCTGAGAACAATGGAAGAGTTCCGAAGCATTTTTAAACTTCAGCAGAATTCCGAGAACAATGGAGGCGTTCCGAAGCATTTTTAAACGTCAGCGGAATTCTGAGAACAATGGAAGAGTTCCGAAGCATTTTTAAACGTCAGCAGAATTCTCAGAACAATGGAAGAGCTCCGAAGCATTTTTAAACTTCAGCGGAATTTCTAGAACAATGGAAGAGTTCCGAAGCATTTTAAAATTTCAGCAGAATTCCGAGAACAGTGGAAGAGTTCCGAAGCATTTTTAAACTTTAGCAGAATTCCGAGAACAATGGAGGCGTTCCAAAGCATTTTTAAACGTCAGCGGAATTCTCAGAACAATGGAAGTGTTCCGAAGCATTTTTAAACTTCAGCAGAATTCCGAGAACAATGGAAGAGTTCCGAAGCATTTTTAAACTTCAGCGGAATTCCGAGAAAAATGGAAGAGTTCCGAAGCATTTTTAAACTTCAGCGGAATTCCGAGAACAATGGAAGAGTTCTGAAGCATTTTTAAACTTCAGCGGAATTCCGAGAACAATGGAAGAGTTCTGAAGCATTTTTAAACTTCAATAGAATTCCGGGAACAATTGAAGAGTTCTGAAGCATTTTTAAACTTCAGCGGAATTCTGAGAATAATGGAAGAGTACAAAAGCATGTTTAAACTTCAGCGGAAAACCTAGAACAATGGAAGAGTTCCGAAGCATTTTTAAACATCAGCGGAATTCAGAGAACAATGGAAAAGTTCCGAAGCATTTTTAAACGTCAGCGGAATTCCGAGAACAATGGAAGAGCTCCGAAGCATTTTTAAACATCAGTGGAGTTCCGAGAACAATGGAAAAGTTCCGAAGCATTATTTAACGTCAGCGGAATTCTGAGAAAAACGGAAGAGTTCCGAAGCATTTTTAAACTTCAGCGGAATTCCGAGAACAAAGAAAGAGTTCCGAAGCATTATTAAACTTCAGCGGAATTCCGGGAACAATGGAAGAGTTCTGAAGAATTTTTAAACTTCAGCGGAATTTCCGAGAACAATGGAAGTGTTCCGAAGCATTTTTAAATGTCATCAGAATTCCGAGAACAATGGAAGTGTTCCGAAGCATTTTCAAACTTCAGCGGTATTTCCGAGAACAATGGAAGAGTTCCGAAGCATTTTTAAGCATCAGCGGAATTCCGAGAGCAATGGATGAGTGCTGAAGCATTTTTAAACTTCAGCGGAATTCTGAGAACAATGGAAGAGTTTCAAAGCATTTTAAAACTTCAGCGGAATTCCGAGAACAATGAAAGAGTTCCGAACCATTTTTAAACATCAGCACAATTGAGAGAACAATGGAAGAGTTCCGAAGCATTTTTAAACGTCAGCGGAATTCCGAGAACAAAGGAAGAGTTTCGAAGCATTTTTAAACATCAGCTGAATTCCGAGAACAATGGAAGAGTTCCGAAGCATTTTTAAACGTCAGCGGAATTCCGAAAACAATGGAAGAGTTCCGAAGCATTTTTAAACTTCAGCAGAATTCCGAGAACAATGGAGGCGTTCCGAAGCATTTTTAAATGTCAGCAAAATTCTCAGAACAATGGAAAAGCTCCGAAGCATTTTTAAACGTCAGCGGAATTCCGAGAACAATGGAACAGTTCCGAAGCATTTTTAACTTCAGCAGAATTCCGAGAACAATGGAAGAGTTCCGAAGCATTTTTAAACTTCAGCGGAATTCCGAGAAAAATGGAAGAGTTGCGAAGCATTTTTAACTTCAGCAGAATTCCGAGAACAATGGAAGAGTTCCGAAGCATTTTTAAACGTCAGCGGAATGCCGAGAACAATGGAAGAGTTCCGACGCATTTTTAAACGTCAGCGGAATTCCGAGAACAATGGAAGAGATCTGAAGCATTTTTAAACTTCAGCGGAATTTCGAGAGCAATGGAAGAGTTCCGAAGCATTTTTAAACATCAGCGGAATGCCGAGAACAATGGAAGAGTTCCGAAGCATTTTTAAACATCAGCGGAATTCCGAGAACAATGGAAGAGTTCTGAAGCATTTTTAAACTTCAGCGCAATTTCCATAACAATGGAAGAGTTCCGATGCATTTTTAAACGTCAGCGGAATTCCGAGAACAATGGAAGAGTTCCGAAGCATTTTTAAACTTCAGCAGAATTCCGAGAACAATGGAGGCATTCCGAAGCATTTTTAAACGTCAGCGGAATTCCGAGAAAAATGGAAGAGTTCCGAAGCATTTTTGATCTTCAGCGGAATTCCGAGAACAGTGGAAGAGTTCCGAAGCATTTTTAAACGTCAGCGGAATGCCGAGAACAATGGAAGAGTTCCGACGCATTTTTAAACGTCAGCGGAATTCCGAGAACAATGGAATAGATCTGAAGCATTTTTAAACTTCAGCGGAATTTCGAGAACAATGGAAGAGTTCCGAAGCATTTTTAAACGTCAGCGGAATTCTTAGAACAATGGAAGAGTTCCGAAGCATTTTTAATCTTCAGCGGAATTCCGAGAACAATGGAACAGTTCCGAAGCATTTTTAACTTCAGCAGAATTCCGAGAACAATGGAAGAGTTCCGAAGCATTTTTAAACTTCAGCGGAATTCCGAGAAAAATGGTAGAGTTCTGATGCATTTTTAAACTTCAGCGGAATTTCTAGAACAATGGAAGAGTTCCGAAGCATTTTAAAATTTCAGCAGAATTCCGAGAACAGTGGAAGAGTTCCGAAGCATTTTTAAACTTTAGCAGAATTCCGAGAACAATGGAGGCGTTCCGACGCATTTTTAAATGTCAGCGGAATTCTCAGAACAATGGAAGTGTTCCGAAGCATTTTTAAACGTCAGCAGAATTCTCAGAACAATGAAAGAGCTCCGAAGCAATTTTAAACTTCAGCGAAATTCCGAGAACAATGGAAGAGATCTGAAGCATTTTTAAACTTCAGCGGAATTTCGAGAACAATGGAACAGTTCCGAAGCATTTTTAACTTCAGCAGAATTCTGAGAACAATGGAAGAGTTCCGACGCATTTTTAAACTTCAGCGGAATTCCGAGAACAATGGAAGAGTTCCGACGCATTTTTAAACTTCAGCGGAATTCCGAGAACAATGGAAGAGATCTGAAGCATTTTTAAACATCAGCGGAATTCCGAGAACAATGGAAGAGTTCTGAAGCATTTTTAAACTTCAGCAGAATTCCGAGAGCAATGGAGGCGTTCCGAAGCATTTTTAAACTTCAGCAGAATTCCGAGAAAAATGGAAGAGTTCCGAAGCATTTTTGATCTTCAGCGGAATTCCGAGAACAGTGGAAGAGTTCCGAAGCATTTTTAAACGTCAGCGGAATGCCGAGAACAATGGAAGAGTTCCGACGCATTTTTAAACGTCAGCGGAATTCCGAGAACAATAGAAGAGATCTGAAGCATTTTTAAACTTCAGCGGAATTTCGAGAACAATGGAAGAGTTCCGAAGCATTTTTAAACGTCAGCGGAATTCTTAGAACAATGGAAGAGTTCCGAAGCATTTTTAATCTTCAGCGGAATTCCAGGAACAATGGAACAGTTCCGATGCATTTTTAACTTCAACAGAATTCCGAGAACAATGGAAGAGTTCCGAAGCATTTTTAAACTTCAGCGGAATTCCGAGAAAAATGGAAGAGTTCTGATGCATTTTTAAACTTCAGCGGAATTTCTATAACAATGGAAGAGTTCCGAAGCATTTTTAAACGTCAGCGGAATTCTGAGAACAATCGAAGAGTTCCGAAGCATTTTTAAACTTTAGCAGAATTCCGAGAACAATGGAGGCGTTCCGAAGCATTTTTAAACATCAGCGGAATTCCGAGAACAATGGAAGAGATCTGAAGCATTTTTAAACTTCAGCGGAATTTCGAGAACAATGGAAGAGTTCCGAAGCATTTTTAAACGTCAGCGGAATTCTGAAAACAATGGAAGAGTTCCGACGCATTTTTAAACGTCAGCGGAATTCCGAGAACAATGGAAGAGATCTGAAGCATTTTTAAACATCAGCGGAATTCCGAGAACAATGGAAGAGATCTGAAGCATTTTTAAACTTGAGCAGAATTCAGAGAGCAATGGAGGCGTTCCGAAGCATTTTTAAACTTCAGCAGAATTCCGAGAAAAATGGAAGAGTTCCGAAGCATTTTTAAACTTCAGCGGAATTCCGAGAACAATGGAAGAGTTCCGAAGCATTTTTAAACATCAGCGGAATTCCGAGAACAGTGGAAGAGTTCCGAAGCATTTTTAAACGTCAGCGGAATGCCGAGAACAATGGAAGCATTCCGACGCATTTTTAAACATCAGCGGAATTCCGAGAACAATGGAAGAGTTCCGAAGCATTTTTAAACGTCAGCGGAATTCTTAGAACAATGGAAGAGTTCCGAAGCATTTTTAATCTTCAGCGGAATTCCAAGGAAATGGAACAGTTCCGAAGCATTTTTAACTTCAGCAGAATTCCGAGAACAATGGAAGAGTTCCGAAGCATTTTTAAACGTCAGCGGAATTCCGAGAACAATGGAGGAGTTCCGAAGCACTTTTAAACTTCAGCAGAATTCCGAGAACAATGGAGGCGTTCCGAAGCATTTTTAAACGTCAGCGGAATTCTGAGAACAATGGAAGAGTTCCGAAGCATTTTTAAACTTCAGCAGAATTCCGAGAACAATGGAGGCGTTCCGAAGCATTTTTAAACGTCAGCGGAATTCTGAGAACAATGGAAGAGTTCCGAAGCATTTTTAAACGTCAGCAGAATTCTCAGAACAATGGAAGAGCTCCGAAGCATTTTTAAACTTCAGCGGAATTTCTAGAACAATGGAAGAGTTCCGAAGCATTTTAAAATTTCAGCAGAATTCCGAGAACAGTGGAAGAGTTCCGAAGCATTTTTAAACTTTAGCAGAATTCCGAGAACAATGGAGGCGTTCCAAAGCATTTTTAAACGTCAGCGGAATTCTCAGAACAATGGAAGTGTTCCGAAGCATTTTTAAACTTCAGCAGAATTCCGAGAACAATGGAAGAGTTCCGAAGCATTTTTAAACTTCAGCGGAATTCCGAGAAAAATGGAAGAGTTCCGAAGCATTTTTAAACTTCAGCGGAATTCCGAGAACAATGGAAGAGTTCTGAAGCATTTTTAAACTTCAGCGGAATTCCGAGAACAATGGAAGAGTTCTGAAGCATTTTTAAACTTCAATAGAATTCCGGGAACAATTGAAGAGTTCTGAAGCATTTTTAAACTTCAGCGGAATTCTGAGAATAATGGAAGAGTACAAAAGCATGTTTAAACTTCAGCGGAAAACCTAGAACAATGGAAGAGTTCCGAAGCATTTTTAAACATCAGCGGAATTCAGAGAACAATGGAAAAGTTCCGAAGCATTTTTAAACGTCAGCGGAATTCCGAGAACAATGGAAGAGCTCCGAAGCATTTTTAAACATCAGTGGAGTTCCGAGAACAATGGAAAAGTTCCGAAGCATTATTTAACGTCAGCGGAATTCTGAGAAAAACGGAAGAGTTCCGAAGCATTTTTAAACTTCAGCGGAATTCCGAGAACAAAGAAAGAGTTCCGAAGCATTATTAAACTTCAGCGGAATTCCGGGAACAATGGAAGAGTTCTGAAGAATTTTTAAACTTCAGCGGAATTTCCGAGAACAATGGAAGTGTTCCGAAGCATTTTTAAATGTCATCAGAATTCCGAGAACAATGGAAGTGTTCCGAAGCATTTTCAAACTTCAGCGGTATTTCCGAGAACAATGGAAGAGTTCCGAAGCATTTTTAAGCATCAGCGGAATTCCGAGAGCAATGGATGAGTGCTGAAGCATTTTTAAACTTCAGCGGAATTCTGAGAACAATGGAAGAGTTTCAAAGCATTTTAAAACTTCAGCGGAATTCCGAGAACAATGAAAGAGTTCCGAACCATTTTTAAACATCAGCACAATTGAGAGAACAATGGAAGAGTTCCGAAGCATTTTTAAACGTCAGCGGAATTCCGAGAACAAAGGAAGAGTTTCGAAGCATTTTTAAACATCAGCTGAATTCCGAGAACAATGGAAGAGTTCCGAAGCATTTTTAAACGTCAGCGGAATTCCGAAAACAATGGAAGAGTTCCGAAGCATTTTTAAACTTCAGCAGAATTCCGAGAACAATGGAGGCGTTCCGAAGCATTTTTAAATGTCAGCAAAATTCTCAGAACAATGGAAAAGCTCCGAAGCATTTTTAAACGTCAGCGGAATTCCGAGAACAATGGAACAGTTCCGAAGCATTTTTAACTTCAGCAGAATTCCGAGAACAATGGAAGAGTTCCGAAGCATTTTTAAACTTCAGCGGAATTCCGAGAAAAATGGAAGAGTTGCGAAGCATTTTTAACTTCAGCAGAATTCCGAGAACAATGGAAGAGTTCCGAAGCATTTTTAAACGTCAGCGGAATGCCGAGAACAATGGAAGAGTTCCGACGCATTTTTAAACGTCAGCGGAATTCCGAGAACAATGGAAGAGATCTGAAGCATTTTTAAACTTCAGCGGAATTTCGAGAGCAATGGAAGAGTTCCGAAGCATTTTTAAACATCAGCGGAATGCCGAGAACAATGGAAGAGTTCCGAAGCATTTTTAAACATCAGCGGAATTCCGAGAACAATGGAAGAGTTCTGAAGCATTTTTAAACTTCAGCGCAATTTCCATAACAATGGAAGAGTTCCGATGCATTTTTAAACGTCAGCGGAATTCCGAGAACAATGGAAGAGTTCCGAAGCATTTTTAAACTTCAGCAGAATTCCGAGAACAATGGAGGCATTCCGAAGCATTTTTAAACGTCAGCGGAATTCCGAGAAAAATGGAAGAGTTCCGAAGCATTTTTGATCTTCAGCGGAATTCCGAGAACAGTGGAAGAGTTCCGAAGCATTTTTAAACGTCAGCGGAATGCCGAGAACAATGGAAGAGTTCCGACGCATTTTTAAACGTCAGCGGAATTCCGAGAACAATGGAATAGATCTGAAGCATTTTTAAACTTCAGCGGAATTTCGAGAACAATGGAAGAGTTCCGAAGCATTTTTAAACGTCAGCGGAATTCTTAGAACAATGGAAGAGTTCCGAAGCATTTTTAATCTTCAGCGGAATTCCGAGAACAATGGAACAGTTCCGAAGCATTTTTAACTTCAGCAGAATTCCGAGAACAATGGAAGAGTTCCGAAGCATTTTTAAACTTCAGCGGAATTCCGAGAAAAATGGTAGAGTTCTGATGCATTTTTAAACTTCAGCGGAATTTCTAGAACAATGGAAGAGTTCCGAAGCATTTTAAAATTTCAGCAGAATTCCGAGAACAGTGGAAGAGTTCCGAAGCATTTTTAAACTTTAGCAGAATTCCGAGAACAATGGAGGCGTTCCGACGCATTTTTAAATGTCAGCGGAATTCTCAGAACAATGGAAGTGTTCCGAAGCATTTTTAAACGTCAGCAGAATTCTCAGAACAATGAAAGAGCTCCGAAGCAATTTTAAACTTCAGCGAAATTCCGAGAACAATGGAAGAGATCTGAAGCATTTTTAAACTTCAGCGGAATTTCGAGAACAATGGAACAGTTCCGAAGCATTTTTAACTTCAGCAGAATTCTGAGAACAATGGAAGAGTTCTGAAGCATTTTTAAACTTCAGCGGAATTTCAAGAACAATGGAAGAGTTCCGAAGCATCTTTAACTTCAGCAGAATTCCGAGAACAATGGAAGAGTTCCAATGCATTTTTAAACTGCAGCGGAATTCCTAGAGCAATGGAAGAGTTCTGATGCATTTTTAAACTTCAGGGGAATTTCTAGAACAATGGAAGAGTTCCGAAGCATTTTAAAATTTCAGCAGAATTCCGAGAACAGTGGAAGAGTTCCGAAGCATTTTTAAACTTTAGCGGAATAACGAGAACAATGGAAGAGTTCCGAAGCATTTTTAAAATGTCAGCAGAAATACTAGAACAATGGAAGAGTTCTGAAGCATTTTTAAAAGTCAGTGGAATTACGAGCACAATAAAAGAATTGCAAAGCATTTTTAAACTTCAGCAGCATGCCGAGAACAATGGAAGAGTTCCGAAGCATTTTTAAACTTCAGCAGAATTCCGAGAACAATGGAGGCATTCCGAAGCATTTTTAAACGTCAGCAGAATTCTAAGAACAATGGAAGAGCTCCGAAGCATTTTTAAACTTCAGCAGAATTCCGAGAAAAATGGAAGAGTTCCGAAGCATTTTTAAACTGCAGCGGAATTTCTAGAACAATGGAAGAGTTCCAAAGCATTTTAAAATTTCAGCAGAATTCCGAGAACAGTGGAAGTGTTCCGAAGCATTTTTAAACTTCAGCAGAATTCCGAGAACAATGGAAGAGTTCCGACGCATTTTTAAACTTCAGCGGAATTCCGAGAACAATGGAAGAGATCTGAAGCATTTTTAAACATCAGCGGAATTCCGAGAACAATGGAAGAGTTCTGAAGCATTTTTAAACTTCAGCAGAATTCCGAGAGCAATGGAGGCGTTCCGAAGCATTTTTAAACTTCAGCAGAATTCCGAGAAAAATGGAAGAGTTCCGAAGCATTTTTGATCTTCAGCGGAATTCCGAGAACAGTGGAAGAGTTCCGAAGCATTTTTAAACGTCAGCGGAATGCCGAGAACAATGGAAGAGTTCCGACGCATTTTTAAACGTCAGCAGAATTCCGAGAACAATAGAAGAGATCTGAAGCATTTTTAAACTTCAGCGGAATTTCGAGAACAATGGAAGAGTTCCGAAGCATTTTTAAACGTCAGCGGAATTCTTAGAACAATGGAAGAGTTCCGAAGCATTTTTAATCTTCAGCGGAATTCCAAGAACAATGGAACAGTTCCGAAGCATTTTTAACTTCAGCAGAATTCCGAGAACAATGGAAGAGTTCCGAAGCATTTTTAAACTTCAGCGGAATTCCGAGAAAAATGGAAGAGTTCTGATGCATTTTTAAACTTCAGCGGAATTTCTATAACAATGGAAGAGTTTCGAAGCATTTTAAAATTTCAGCAGAATTCCGAGAACAGTGGAAGAGTTCCGAAGCATTTTTAAACTTTAGCAGAATTCCGAGAACAATGGAGGCGTTCCGAAGCATTTTTAAACATCAGCGGAATTCCGAGAACAATGGAAGAGATCTGAAGCATTTTTAAACTTCAGCGGAATTTCGAGAACAATGGAAGAGTTCCGAAGCATTTTTAAACGTCAGCGGAATTCTGAAAACAATGGAAGAGTTCCGACGCATTTTTAAACGTCAGCGGAATTCCGAGAACAATGGAAGAGATCTGAAGCATTTTTAAACATCAGCGGAATTCCGAGAACAATGGAAGAGATCTGAAGCATTTTTAAACTTGAGCAGAATTCAGAGAGCAATGGAGGCGTTCCGAAGCATTTTTAAACTTCAGCAGAATTCCGAGAAAAATGGAAGAGTTCCGAAGCATTTTTAAACTTCAGCGGAATTCCGAGAACAATGGAAGAGTTCCGAAGCATTTTTAAACATCAGCGGAATTCCGAGAACAGTGGAAGAGTTCCGAAGCATTTTTAAACGTCAGCGGAATGCCGAGAACAATGGAAGCATTCCGACGCATTTTTAAACGTCAGCGGAATTCTTAGAACAATGGAAGAGTTCCGAAGCATTTTTAATCTTCAGCGGAATTCCAAGAACAATGGAACAGTTCCGAAGCATTTTTAACTTCAGCAGAATTCCGAGAACAATGGAAGAGTTCCGAAGCATTTTTAAACTTCAGCGGAATTCCGAGAAAAATGGAAGAGTTCTGATGCATTTTTAAACTTCAGCGGAATTTCAATAACAATGGAAGAGTTCCGAAGCATTTTTAAACGTCAGTGGAATTCCGAGAACAATGGAGGAGTTCCGAAGCACTTTTAAACTTCAGCAGAATTCCGAGAACAATGGAGGCGTTCCGAAGCATTTTTAAACGTCAGCGGAATTCTGAGAACAATGGAAGAGTTCCGAAGCATTTTTAAACGTCAGCAGAATTCTCAGAACAATGGAAGAGCTCCGAAGCATTTTTAAACTTCAGCGGAATTTCTAGAACAATGGAAGAGTTCCGAAGCATTTTAAAATTTCAGCAGAATTCCGAGAACAGTGGAAGAGTTCCGAAGCATTTTTAAACTTTAGCAGAATTCCGAGAACAATGGAGGCGTTCCAAAGCATTTTTAAATGTCAGCGGAATTCTCAGAACAATGGAAGTGTTCCGAAGCATTTTTAAACTTCAGCAGAATTCCGAGAACAATGGAAGAGTTCCGAAGCATTTTTAAACTTCAGCGGAATTCCGAGAAAAATGGAAGAGTTCCGAAGCATTTTTAAACTTCAGCGGAATTCCGAGAACAATGGAAGAGTTCTGAAGCATTTTTAAACTTCAGCGGAATTCCGAGAACAATGGAAGAGTTCTGAAGCATTTTTAAACTTCAATAGAATTCCGAGAACAATTGAAGAGTTCTGAAGCATTTTTAAACTTCAGCGGAATTCTGAGAATAATGGAAGAGTACAAAAGCATGTTTAAACTTCAGCGGAAAACCTAGAACAATGGAAGAGTTCCGAAGCATTTTTAAACATCAGCGGAATTCAGAGAACAATGGAAAAGTTCCGAAGCATTTTTAAACGTCAGCGGAATTCCGAGAACAATGGAAGAGCTCCGAAGCATTTTTAAACATCAGTGGAGTTCCGAGAACAATGGAAAAGTTCCGAAGCATTATTTAACGTCAGCGGAATTCTGAGAAAAACGGAAGAGTTCCGAAGCATTTTCAAACTTCAGCGGAATTCCGAGAACAAAGAAAGAGTTCCGAAGAATTATTAAACTTCAGCGGAATTCCGGGAACAATGGAAGAGTTCTGAAGAATTTTTAAACTTCAGCGGAATTTCCGAGAACAATGGAAGTGTTCCGAAGCATTTTTAAATGTCATCAGAATTCCGAGAACAATGGAAGTGTTCCGAAGCATTTTCAAACTTCAGCGGTATTTCCGAGAACAATGGAAGAGTTCCGAAGCATTTTTAAGCATCAGCGGAATTCCGAGAGCAATGGATGAGTGCTGAAGCATTTTTAAACTTCAGCGGAATTCTGAGAACAATGGAAGAGTTTCAAAGCATTTTAAAACTTCAGCGGAATTCCGAGAACAATGAAAGAGTTCCGAACCATTTTTAAACATCAGCACAATTGAGAGAACAATGGAAGAGTTCCGAAGCATTTTTAAACGTCAGCGGAATTCCGAGAACAATGGAAGAGTTTCGAAGCATTTTTAAACATCAGCTGAATTCCGATAACAATGGAAGAGTTCAGAAGCATTTTTAAACTTCAATAGAATTCCGAGAATAATGGAAGAGTTCTGAAGCATTTTTAAACTTCAGCGGAATTCTGAGAATAATGGAATAGTATTTTTAAACATCAGCGGAATCCTGAGAACAATGGAAAAGTTCCGAAGCATTATTATACCTCAGCGGAATTCTGAAAAAAATGGAAGAGTTCCGAAGGATTCTTAAACTTCAGCCTAATTCCGAAAACAGTGGAAGCTTTCAGAAGCATTTTTAAATGTCAGCAGAATTCCTAGAACAAAGGAAGAGTTCCAAAGCATTTTTAAACTTCAGCAGAATTCCGAAAACAATGGAAGAGTTCCGAAGCATTTTTAAATGTCAGTGGATTTCCGATAACAATGGAAGAGTACCTAAGCATTTTTAAACTACAGCGGAATTCCGAGAACAATGGAAGAGTTCCGAAGCATTTTTAAACATCAGCGGAATCCTGAGAACAAAGGAAAAGTTCCGAAGCATTATTAAACGTCAGCGGAATTCTGAGAAAAATGGAAGAGTTCCGAAGCATTCTTAAACTTCAGCGGAATTCCGAGAACAATGGAAAAGTTCCGATGCATTTTTAAACGTCAGCGGAATTCTGAGAAAAATGGAAGAGTTCCGAAGCATTTTTAAACTTCAGCGGAATTCCGAGAACAATGGAAGAGTTCTGAAGCATTTTCAAATGTAAGCGGAAGTCCGAGAACAATGGAAGAGTTCCGAAGCATTTTTAAAACATCAGCGGAATTCCGAGAACAATGGAAAAGTTCCGAAGCAATATTAAATGTCAGCGGAATTCCGAGAACAATGGAAAATTTCCGAAGCATTTTTAAACGTTAGAGGAATTCTGAGAAAAATGGAAGAGTTCCGAAGCATTTTAAAGCGTCAGCAGAATTCCGAGAACAATGAAAGAGTTCCGAATCATTTTTAAACTTCAGCAGAACTCCGAGAACAATGGAAGAGTTCCGAAGCATTTTTAAACTTCAGTAGAATTCCGAGAACAATGGGACAGTTCCGAAGCATTTTTAACTTCAGCAGAATTCCGAGAACAATGGAAGAGTTCCGAAGCATTTTTAAACTTCAGCGGAATTCCGAGAAAAATGGAAGAGTTCTGATGCATTTTTAAACTTCAGCGGAATTTCAATAACAATGGAAGAGTTCCGAAGCATTTTTAAACGTCAGTGGAATTCCGAGAACAATGGAGGAGTTCCGAAGCACTTTTAAACTTCAGCAGAATTCCGAGAACAATGGAGGCGTTCCGAAGCATTTTTAAACGTCAGCGGAATTCTGAGAACAATGGAAGAGTTCCGAAGCATTTTTAAACGTCAGCAGAATTCTCAGAACAATGGAAGAGCTCCGAAGCATTTTTAAACTTCAGCGGAATTTCTAGAACAATGGAAGAGTTCCGAAGCATTTTAAAATTTCAGCAGAATTCCGAGAACAGTGGAAGAGTTCCGAAGCATTTTTAAACTTTAGCAGAATTCCGAGAACAATGGAGGCGTTCCAAAGCATTTTTAAATGTCAGCGGAATTCTCAGAACAATGGAAGTGTTCCGAAGCATTTTTAAACTTCAGCAGAATTCCGAGAACAATGGAAGAGTTCCGAAGCATTTTTAAACTTCAGCGGAATTCCGAGAAAAATGGAAGAGTTCCGAAGCATTTTTAAACTTCAGCGGAATTCCGAGAACAATGGAAGAGTTCTGAAGCATTTTTAAACTTCAGCGGAATTCCGAGAACAATGGAAGAGTTCTGAAGCATTTTTAAACTTCAATAGAATTCCGAGAACAATTGAAGAGTTCTGAAGCATTTTTAAACTTCAGCGGAATTCTGAGAATAATGGAAGAGTACAAAAGCATGTTTAAACTTCAGCGGAAAACCTAGAACAATGGAAGAGTTCCGAAGCATTTTTAAACATCAGCGGAATTCAGAGAACAATGGAAAAGTTCCGAAGCATTTTTAAACGTCAGCGGAATTCCGAGAACAATGGAAGAGCTCCGAAGCATTTTTAAACATCAGTGGAGTTCCGAGAACAATGGAAAAGTTCC
Source organism: Phyllobates terribilis (assembly GCF_046119375.1). Classification (NCBI taxonomy): domain Eukaryota; kingdom Metazoa; phylum Chordata; class Amphibia; order Anura; family Dendrobatidae; genus Phyllobates; species Phyllobates terribilis. The sequence goes on from NW_027362762.1 coordinate 635,412,982, forward strand.
AAAGCATTATTTAACGTCAGCGGAATTCTGAGAAAAACGGAAGAGTTCCGAAGCATTTTCAAACTTCAGCGGAATTCCGAGAACAAAGAAAGAGTTCCGAAGAATTATTAAACTTCAGCGGAATTCCGGGAACAATGGAAGAGTTCTGAAGAATTTTTAAACTTCAGCGGAATTTCCGAGAACAATGGAAGTGTTCCGAAGCATTTTTAAATGTCATCAGAATTCCGAGAACAATGGAAGTGTTCCGAAGCATTTTCAAACTTCAGCGGTATTTCCGAGAACAATGGAAGAGTTCCGAAGCATTTTTAAGCATCAGCGGAATTCCGAGAGCAATGGATGAGTGCTGAAGCATTTTTAAACTTCAGCGGAATTCTGAGAACAATGGAAGAGTTTCAAAGCATTTTAAAACTTCAGCGGAATTCCGAGAACAATGAAAGAGTTCCGAACCATTTTTAAACATCAGCACAATTGAGAGAACAATGGAAGAGTTCCGAAGCATTTTTAAACGTCAGCGGAATTCCGAGAACAATGGAAGAGTTTCGAAGCATTTTTAAACATCAGCTGAATTCCGATAACAATGGAAGAGTTCAGAAGCATTTTTAAACTTCAATAGAATTCCGAGAATAATGGAAGAGTTCTGAAGCATTTTTAAACTTCAGCGGAATTCTGAGAATAATGGAATAGTATTTTTAAACATCAGCGGAATCCTGAGAACAATGGAAAAGTTCCGAAGCATTATTATACCTCAGCGGAATTCTGAAAAAAATGGAAGAGTTCCGAAGGATTCTTAAACTTCAGCCTAATTCCGAAAACAGTGGAAGCTTTCAGAAGCATTTTTAAATGTCAGCAGAATTCCTAGAACAATGGAAGAGTTCCAAAGCATTTTTAAACTTCAGCAGAATTCCGAAAACAATGGAAGAGTTCCGAAGCATTTTTAAATGTCAGTGGATTTCCGATAACAATGGAAGAGTACCTAAGCATTTTTAAACTACAGCGGAATTCCGAGAACAATGGAAGAGTTCCGAAGCATTTTTAAACATCAGCGGAATCCTGAGAACAAAGGAAAAGTTCCGAAGCATTATTAAACGTCAGCGGAATTCTGAGAAAAATGGAAGAGTTCCGAAGCATTCTTAAACTTCAGCGGAATTCCGAGAACAATGGAAAAGTTCCGATGCATTTTTAAACGTCAGCGGAATTCTGAGAAAAATGGAAGAGTTCCGAAGCATTTTTAAACTTCAGCGGAATTCCGAGAACAATGGAAGAGTTCTGAAGCATTTTCAAATGTAAGCGGAAGTCCGAGAACAATGGAAGAGTTCCGAAGCATTTTTAAAACATCAGCGGAATTCCGAGAACAATGGAAAAGTTCCGAAGCAATATTAAATGTCAGCGGAATTCCGAGAACAATGGAAAATTTCCGAAGCATTTTTAAACGTTAGAGGAATTCTGAGAAAAATGGAAGAGTTCCGAAGCATTTTAAAGCGTCAGCAGAATTCCGAGAACAATGAAAGAGTTCCGAATCATTTTTAAACTTCAGCAGAACTCCGAGAACAATGGAAGAGTTCCGAAGCATTTTTAAACTTCAGTAGAATTCCGAGAACAATGGGACAGTTCCGAAGCATTTTTAAACTTCAGCGGAAATCCTAGAACAATGGAAGAGTTCCGAAGCATTTTTAAACTTCAGTAGAATTCCGAGAACAATGAAAGAGTTCCGAATCATTTTTAAACTTCAGCAGAATTCCGAGAACAATGGAAGAGTTCCGAAGCATTTTTAAACTTCAGCGGAAATCCTAGAACAATGGAAGAGTTCCGAAGCATTTTTAAACTTCAGTAGAATTCCGAGAACAATGGGAGAGTTCCGAAGCATTTTTGAACGTCAGCGGAATTACGAGAACAATGGAAGAGTTCCAAAGCATTTTTAAATGTCATCGGAATTCCGAGAACAATGGAAGAGTTCAGAAGCATTATTAAACTTTTGCGGAATTCAGGGAACAATGGAAGAGTTCTGAAGCATTTTTAAACTTCAGCGAAATTTCCGAGAACAATGGAAGTGTTCCGAAGCATTTTTAAACTTCAGCGGAATTTCTGAGAACAATTGAAGAGTTCCGAAGCATTTTTAAGGATCAGCGGAATTGCGAGAACAATGGATGAGTTCTGAAGCATTTTTAAACTTCAGCGGAATTCTGAGAACAATGGAAGAGTTTCAAAGCATTTTAAAACTTCACAGGAATTCCGAGAACAATGAAAGAGTTCCGAAGCATTTTTAAACATCAGCAGAATTGAGCGAACAATGGAAGAGTTCCGAAGCATTTTTAAACGTCAGCGGAATTCCTAGAACAATGGAAGGGTTTTGAAGCATTTTTAAACGTCAGCAGAATTCCGAGAACAATGAAAGAGTTCCGAATCATTTTTAAACTTCAGCGGAATTCCGAGAACAATGGAAGAGTTCCAAAACATTATTAAATGTCAGCGGAATTCCGATAACAATGGAAGAGTTCTGAAGAAAATGTAAGCTTCAGCAGAATTCCGTGAACAATGGAAGTTCCGAAGCATTTTTAAACTTCAGCAGAATTTCGGGAACAATGTAAGAGTTCAGAAGCATTTTTAATCTTCAACAGAATTCCGAGAACATTGGAAGAGATCGGAAGCATTTTTAAAGGTCAGCAGAATTCCGAGAACAATGGAGGAGTTCCGAAGCATTTTTAAACTTCAATGGAATTCCGAGAACAATGGAAGAGTTCCAACGCATTTTTAAACTTCAACGGAAATCCTAGAACAATGGAAGAGTTCTGAAGCATTTTTAAACATCACCGGAATTATCAGTACACTCGAAGAGTTCCGAAGCATTTTTAAACTTCAGTGGAATTCCGAGAACAATGGAAGAGTTTTGAAGCATTTTTAAGCATCAGCAGAATTCCAATAACAATGGAAGAGTACCTAAGCATTTTTAAACTACAGCGGAAATCCGAGAACAATGGTAAGAGTTCCGAAGCATTTTTAAACATCAGCAGAATTACAAGAACAATGGAAGAGTTCTGAAGCATTTTGAAATGTCAGCGGAAGTTCGAGAACAATGGAAGAGTTCCGAAGCATTTTTAAACTTCAGCAGAATTCCGAGAACAATGGAGGCGTTTCGAAGCATTTTTAAACGTCAGCAGAATTCTCAGAACAATGGAAAAGCTCCGAAGCATTTTTAAACTTCAGCGGAATTCCGAGAACAATGGAAGACATCTGAAGCATTTTTAAACTTCAACGGAATTCCGAGAAAAATGGAAGAGTTCCGAAGCATTTTTAAACTTCAGCGGAATTCCGAGAACAACGGAAGAGTTCCGAAGCATTTTTAAACATCAGTGGAATTCCGAGAACAAAGGAAGCGTTCCGAAGCATTTTTGATCTTCAGCGGAATTCCGAGAACAGTGGAAGAGTTCCGAAGCATTTTTAAACGTCAGCGGAATGCCGAGAACAATGGAAGAGTTCCGACGCATTTTTAAACGTCAGCGGAATTCCGAGAACAATGGAATAGATCCGAAGCATTTTTAAACTTCAGCGGAATTCCGAGAACAATGGAAAAGTTCCGATGCATTTTTAAACGTCAGCGGAATTCTGAGAAAAATGGAAGAGTTCCGAAGCATTTTTAAACTTCAGCGGAATTCCGAGAACAATGGAAGAGTTCTGAAGCATTTTAAAATGTAAGCGGAAGTCCGAGAACAATGGAAGAGTTCCGAAGCATTTTTAAAACATCAGCGGAATTCCGAGAACAATGGAAAAGTTCCGAAGCAATATTAAATGTCAGCGGAATTCCGAGAACAATGGAAAATTTCCGAAGCATTTTTAAACGTTAGAGGAATTCTGAGAAAAATGGAAGAGTTCCGAAGCATTTTAAAGCGTCAGCAGAATTCCGAGAACAATGAAAGAGTTCCGAATCATTTTTAAACTTCAGCAGAACTCCGAGAACAATGGAAGAGTTCCGAAGCATTTTTAAACTTCAGTAGAATTCCGAGAACAATGGGAGAGTTCCGAAGCATTTTTAAACTTCAGCAGAATTCCGAGAACAATGGAAGAGTTCCGAAGCATTTTTAAACTTCAGCGGAAATCCTAGAACAATGGAAGAGTTCCGAAGCATTTTTAAACTTCAGTAGAATTCCGAGAACAATGAAAGAGTTCCGAATCATTTTTAAACTTCAGCAGAATTCCGAGAACAATGGAAGAGTTCCGAAGCATTTTTAAACTTCAGCGGAAATCCTAGAACAATGGAAGAGTTCCGAAGCATTTTTAAACTTCAGTAGAATTCCGAGAACAATGGGAGAGTTCCGAAGCATTTTTAAACGTCAGCGGAATTACGAGAACAATGGAAGAGTTCCAAAGCATTTTTAAATGTCATCGGAATTCCGAGAACAATGGAAGAGTTCAGAAGCATTATTAAACTTCTGCGGAATTCAGGGAACAATGGAAGAGTTCTGAAGCATTTTTAAACTTCAGCGAAATTTCCGAGAACAATGGAAGTGTTCCGAAGCATTTTTAAACTTCAGCGGAATTTCTGAGAACAATTGAAGAGTTCCGAAGCATTTTTAAGCATCAGCGGAATTGCGAGAACAATGGATGAGTTCTGAAGCATTTTTAAACTTCAGCGGAATTCTGAGAACAATGGAAGAGTTTCAAAGCATTTTAAAACTTCACAGGAATTCCGAGAACAATGAAAGAGTTCCGAAGCATTTTTAAACATCAGCAGAATTGAGCGAACAATGGAAGAGTTCCGAAGCATTTTTAAACGTCAGCGGAATTCCTAGAACAATGGAAGGGTTTTGAAGCATTTTTAAACGTCAGCAGAATTCCGAGAACAATGAAAGAGTTCCGAATCATTTTTAAACTTCAGCGGAATTCCGAGAACAATGGAAGAGTTCCAAAACATTATTAAATGTCAGCGGAATTCCGATAACAATGGAAGAGTTCTGAAGAAAATGTAAGCTTCAGCAGAATTCCGTGAACAATGGAAGTTCCGAAGCATTTTTAAACTTCAGCAGAATTTCGGGAATAATGTAAGAGTTCAGAAGCATTTTTAATCTTCAACAGAATTCCGAGAACATTGGAAGAGATCGGAAGCATTTTTAAAGGTCAGCAGAATTCCGAGAACAATGGAGGAGTTCCGAAGCATTTTTAAACTTCAATGGAATTCCGAGAACAATGGAAGAGTTCCAACGCATTTTTAAACTTCAACGGAAATCCTAGAACAATGGAAGAGTTCTGAAGCATTTTTAAACATCACCGGAATTATCAGTACACTCGAAGAGATCCGAAGCATTTTTAAACTTCAGTGGAATTCCGAGAACAATGGAAGAGTTTTGAAGCATTTTTAAGCATCAGCGGAATTCCGAGAACAATGGAAAAGTTCCGAAGCATTATTAAACGTCAGCGGAATTCTGAGATAAATGGAAGAGTTCCGAAGCATTTTTAAACTTCAGCAGAATTCCGAGAACAATGGAAGAGTTCTGAAGCATTTTGAAATGTCAGCGGAAGTCCGAGAACAATGGAAGAGTACCGAAGCATTTTTAAAACATCAATGGAATTCCGAGAACAATGGAAAAGTTCCGAAGCATTATTAAACGTCAGCTGAATTCCGAGAACAATGGATGAGTTCTGAAGCATTTTTAAACTTCAGCGGAATTCTGAGAACAATGGAAGAGTTTCAAAGCATTTTAAAACTTCAGAGGAATTCCGAGAACAATGAAAGAGTTCTGAAGCATTTTTAACATCAGCAGAATTGAGAGAACAATGGAAGAGTACCGAAGCATTTTTAAACGTCAGCGGAATTCCGATAACAATGGAAGAGTTCAGAAGCATTTTTAAACTTCAATAGAATTCAGAGAACAATGGAAGAGTTCTGAAGCATTTTTACACTTCAGCGGAATTCTGAGAATAATGGAAGAGTACCTAAGCATTTTTAAACTTCAGCGGAAATCCTAGAACAATGGAAGAGTTTTGAAGCATTTTTAAACGTCAGCAGAATTCCGATAACAATGGAAGAGTTCAGAAGCATTTTTAAACTTCAATAGAATTCAGAGAACAATGGAAGAGTTCTGAAGCATTTTTACACTTCAGCGGAATTCTGAGAATAATGGAAGAGTACCTAAGCATTTTTAAACTTCAGCGGAAATCCTAGTACAATGGAAGAGTTCCGAAGCATTTTTAAACATCAGCGGAATTCCGAGAACAATGGAAAAGTTCCGAAGCATTTTTTAACGTCAGCGGAATTCCTAGAACAATGGAAGAGTTCCGAAGCATTTTTAAACATCAGTGGAATTCCGAGAACAATGGAAAAGTTCCGAAGCATTTTTAAACGTCAGAGGAATTTCGAGAAAAATGGAAGAGTTCTGAAGCATTTTGAAATGTCAGCGGAAGTCCGAGAACAATGGAAGAGTTCCGAAGCATTTTTAAACTACAGCGGAATTCCGAGAACAATGGAAGAGTTCCGAAGCATTTTTAAACATCAGCAGAATTACGAGAACAATGGAAGAGTTCTGAAGCATTTTCAAATGTCAGCGGAAGTCCGAGAACAATGGAAGAGTTCCGAAGCATTTTTAAACATCAGCGGAATTCTGACAACAATGGAAAAGTTCCGAAGCATTATTAAACGTCAGCGGAATTCTGAGAAAAATGGAAGAGTTCCAAAGCATTTTTAAACTTCAGCGGAATTCCGAGAACAATGGAAGAGTTCCGAAGCATTTTTAAACATCAGCGGAATTCCGAGAACAATGGAAAAGTTCCGAAGCATTTATAAACGTCAGCGGAATTTCGAGAAAAATGGAAGAGTTCTGAAGCATTTTGAAATGTCAGCGGAAGTCCGAGAACAATGGAAGAGTTCCGAAGCATTTTTAAACTACAGCGGAATTCCGAGAACAATGGAAGAGTTCCGAAGCATTTTTAAACTTCAGCGGAATTCCGAGAACAATGGAAAAGTTCTGAAGCATTTTGAAATGTCAGCGGAAGTTCGAGAACAATGGAAGAGTTCCGAAGCATTTTTAAAACATCAGCTGAATTCCGAGAACAATGGAAATGTTCCGAAGCATTATTTAACATCAGCGGAATTCTGAGAAAAATGAAAGAGTTCCGAAGCATTTTTAAACTTCAGCGGAATTCCGAGAACAATGAAAGAGTTCCGAAGCATTATTAAACTTCAGCGGAATTCCGGGAACAATGGAAGAGTTCTGAAGAATTTTTAAACTTCAGCGGAATTTCCGAGAACAATGGAAGTGTTCCGAAGCATTTTTAAATGTCATCAGAATTCCGAGAACAATGGAAGTGTTCCGAAGCATTTTTAAACTTCAGCGGTATTTCCGAGAACAATGGAAGAGTTCCAAGGCATTTTTAAGCATCAGCGGAATTCCGAGAGCAATGGATGAGTGCTGAAGCATTTTTAAACTTCAGCGGAATTCTGAGAACAATGGAAGAGTTTCAAAGCATTTTAAAACTTCAGCGGAATTCCGAGAACAATGAAAGAGTTCCGATGCATTTTTAAACATCAGCACAATTGAGAGAACAATGGAAGAGTTCCGAAGCATTTTTAAACGTCAGCGGAATTCCGAGAACAATGGAAGAGTTTCGAAGCATTTTTAAACGTCAGCTGAATTCCGATAACAATGGAAGAGTTCAGAAGCATTTTTAAACTTCAATAGAATTCCGAGAATAATGGAAGAGTTCTGAAGCATTTTTAAACTTCAGCGGAATTCTGAGAATAATGGAAGAGTATTTTTAAACATCAGCGGAATCCTGAGAACAATGGAAAAGTTCCGAAGCATTATTATAGCTCAGCGGAATTCTGAGAAAAATGGAAGAGTTCCGAAGCATTCTTAAACTTCAGCCTAATTCCGAAAACAGTGGAAGCTTTCAGAAGCATTTTTAAATGTCAGCGGAATTCCGAGAACAATGGAAGAGTTCCAAAGCATTTTTAAACTTCAGCAGAATTCCCGAAAACAATGGAAGACTTCCGAAGCATTTTTAAATGTCAGTGGATTTCCGATAACAATGGAAGAGTACCTAAGCATTTTAAAACTTCAGCGGAATTCCGAGAACAATGAAAGAGTTCCGAATCATTTTTAAACATCAGCAGAATTGAGAGAACAATGGAAGAGTTCAGAAGCATTTTTAAACGTCAGCGGAATTACGAGAACAATGGAAGAGTTCCGAAGCATTTTTAAATGTCATCGGAATTCCGAGAACAATGGAAGTGTTCCAACGCATTTTTAAACATCAGCGGAATTCCGAGAACAATGGAAAATTTCTGAAGCATTTTTAAACGTCAGAGGAATTCTGAGAAAAATGGAAGAGTTCCGAAGCATTTTAAAGCGTCAGCAGAATTCCGAGAACAATGAAAGAGTTCCGAATCATTTTTAAACTTTAGCGGAATTCCGAGAACAATGGAAGAGTTCAGAAGCATTATTAAACTTCAGCGGAATTCCGGGAACAATGGAAGAGTTCCAAAGCATTTTTAAACTTCAGCGAAATTTCCGAGAACAATGGAAGTGTTCCGAAGCATTTTTAAATGTCAGCAGAATTCCGAGAACAATGGAAGTGTTCAGAAGCATTTTTAAACTTCAGCGGAATTTCTGAGAACAATTGAAGAGTTCCGAAGCATTTTTAAGCATCAGCGGAATTCCGAGAACAATGGATGCGTTCTGAAGCATTTTTAAACTTCAGCGGAATTCTGAGAACAATGGAAGTGTTTCAAAGCATTTTAAAACTTCAGAGGAATTCCGAGAACAATGAAAGAGTTCCGAAGCATTTTTAAACATCAGCAGAATTGAGCGAACAATGCAAGAGTTCCGAAGCATTTTTAAACGTCAGCAGAATTCCGATAACAATGGAAGAGTTCAGAAGCATTTTTAAACTTCAATAGAATTCCGAGAACAATGGAAGGGTTATGAAGCATTTTTAAACTTCAGCGGAATTCTTAGAATAATTGAAGAGTACCTAAGCATTTTTAAACTTCAGCGGAAATCCTAGAACAATGGAAGAGTTCCGAAGCATTTTTAAACATCAGCGGAATTCCGAGAACAATGGAAAAGTTCCGAAGCATTATTAAACGTCAGCGGAATTCTGAGAAAAATGGAAGCGTTCCAAAGCATTTTTAAACTTCAGCGGAATTCCGAGTACAATGGAAAAGTTCCAAAGCATTATTAAACGTCAGCGGAATTCTGAGAAAAATGGAAGAGTTCCGAAGCATTTTTAAACTTCAGCGGAATTCCGAGAACAATGGAAGAGTTCTGAAGCATTTTGAAATGTCAGCGGAAGTTCGAGAACAATGGAAGAGTTCCGAAGCATTTTTAAAACATCAGCGGAATTCTGAGAACAATGGAAAAGTTCCGAAGCATTATTTAACGTCAGCGGAATTCTGAGAAAAATGGAAGAGTTCCGAAGCATTTTTAAACTTCAGCGGAATTCCGAGAACAATGAAAGAGTTCCGAAGCATTATTAAACTTCAGCGGAATTCCGGGAACAATGGATGAGTTCTGAAGCATTTTTAAATGTCATCAGAATTCCGAGAACAATGGAAGTGTTCCAAAGCATTTTTAAATGTCATCAGAATTCCGAGAACAATGGACGTGTTCCGAAGCATTTTTAAACTTCAGCGGAATTTCCGAGAACAATGGAAGTGTTCCGAAGCATTTTTAAGCATCAGCGGAATTCCGATAGCAATGGATGAGTTCTGAAGCATTTTTAAACTTCAGCGGAATTCTGAGAACAATGGAAGAGTTTCAAAGCATTTTAAAACTTCAGCGGAATTCCGAGAACAATGAAAGAGTTCCGAAGCATTTTTAAACGTCAGCGGAATTCCGAGAACAATGGAAGAGTTCCGAAGCATTTTTAAACGTCAGCTGAATTCCGATAACAATGGAAGAGTTCAGAAGCATTTGTAAACTTCAATAGAATTCCGAGAATAATGGAAGAGTTCTGAAGCATTTTTAAACGTCAGCGGAATTCCGAGAACAATGGAAGAGTTCCGAAGCATTTTTAAACGTCAGCGGAATTCCGAGAACAATGGAAGAGTTCAGAAGCATTATTAAACTTCAGCGGAATTCCGGGAACAATGGAAGAGTTCTGAAGCATTTTTAAACTTCAGCGAAATTTCCGAGAACAATGGAAGTGTTCCGAACCATTTTTAAATGTCATCAGAATTCCGAGAACAATGGAAGTGTTCCGAAGCAATTTTAAACTTCAGCGGAATTTCCGAGAACAATGGAAGAGTTCCGAAGCATTTTTAAGCATCAGCAGAATTCCGATAGCAATGGATGAGTTCTGAAGCATTTTTAAACTTCAGCGGAATTCTGAGAACAATGGAAGAGTTTCAAAGCATTTTAAAACTTCAGCGGAATTCCGAGAACAATGAAAGAGTTCCGAATCATTTTTAAACATCAGCAGAATTGAGAGAACAATGGAAGAGTTCAGAAGTATTTTTAAACGTCAGCGGAATTACGAGAACAATGGAAGAGTTCCGAAGCATTTTTAAATGTCATCGGAATTCCGAGAACAATGGAAGTGTTCCAACGCATTTTTAAACATCAGCGGAATTCCGAGAACAATGGAAAATTTCTGAAGCATTTTTAAACGTCAGAGGAATTCTGAGAAAAATGGAAGAGTTCCGAAGCATTTTAAAGCGTCAGCAGAAATCCGAAAACAATGAAAGAGTTCCGAATCATTTTTAAACTTTAGCGGAATTCCGAGAACAATGGAAGAGTTCAGAAGCATTATTAAACTTCAGCGGAATTCCGGGAACAATGGAAGAGTTCCAAAGCATTTTTAAACTTCAGCGAAATTTCCGAGAACAATGGAAGTGTTCCGAAGCATTTTTAAATGTCAGCAGAATTCCGAGAACAATGGAAGTGTTCGGAAGCATTTTTAAACTTCAGCGGAATTTCTGAAAACAATTGAAGAGTTCCGAAGCAATTTTAAGCATCAGCGGAATTCCGAGAACAATGGATGCGTTCTGAAGCATTTTTAAACTTCAGCGGAATTTCCGAGAACAATGGAAGTGTTCCGAAGCATTTTTAAGCATCAGCGGAATTCCGATAGCAATGGATGAGTTCTGAAGCATTTTTAAACTTCAGCGGAATTCTGAGAACAATGGAAGAGTTTCAAAGCATTTTAAAACTTCAGCGGAATTCCGAGAACAATAAAAGAGTTCCGAAGCATTTTTAAACGTCAGCGGAATTCCGAGAACAAAGGAAGAGTTCAGAAGCATTATTAAACTTCAGCGGAATTCCGGGAACAATGGAAGAGTTCTGAAGCATTTTTAAACTTCAGCGAAATTTCCGAGAACAATGGAAGTGTTCCGAACCATTTTTAAATGTCATCAGAATTCCGAGAACAATGGAAGTGTTCCGAAGCAATTTTAAACTTCAGCGGAATTTCCGAGAACAATGGAAGAGTTCCGAAGCATTTTTAAGCATCAGCAGAATTCCGATAGCAATGGATGAGTTCTGAAGCATTTTTAAACTTCAGCGGAATTCTGAGAACAATGGAAGAGTTTCAAAGCATTTTAAAACTTCAGCGGAATTCCGAGAACAATGAAAGAGTTCCGAATCATTTTTAAACATCAGCAGAATTGAGAGAACAATGGAAGAGTTCAGAAGCATTTTTAAACGTCAGCGGAATTACGAGAACAATGGAAGAGTTCCGAAGCATTTTTAAATGTCATCGGAATTCCGAGAACAATAGAAGTGTTCCAACGCATTTTTAAACATCAGCGGAATTCCGAGAACAATGGAAAATTTCTGAAGCATTTTTAAACGTCAGAGGAATTCTGAGAAAAATGGAAGAGTTCCGAAGCATTTTAAAGCGTCAGCAGAATTCCGCGAACAATGAAAGAGTTCCGAATCATTTTTAAACTTTAGCGGAATTCCGAGAACAATGGAAGAGTTCAGAAGCATTATTAAACTTCAGCGGAATTCCGGGAACAATGGAAGAGTTCCAAAGCATTTTTAAACTTCAGCGAAATTTCCGAGAACAATGGAAGTGTTCCGAAGCATTTTTAAATGTCAGCAGAATTCCGAGAACAATGGAAGTGTTCAGAAGCATTTTTAAACTTCAGCGGAATTTCTGAGAACAATTGAAGAGTTCCGAAGCATTTTTAAGCATCAGCGGAATTCCGAGAACAATGGATGTGTTCTGAAGCATTTTTAAACTTCAGCGGAATTCTGAGAACAATGGAAGTGTTTCAAAGCATTTTAAAACTTCAGAGGAATTCCGAGAACAATGAAAGAGTTCCGAAGCATTTTTAAACATCAGCAGAATTGAGCGAACAATGGAAGAGTTCCGAAGCATTTTTAAACGTCAGCAGAATTCCGATAACAATGGAAGAGTTCAGAAGCATTTTTAAACTTCAATAGAATTCCGAGAACAATGGAAGGGTTATGAAGCATTTTTAAACTTCAGCGGAATTCTGAGAATAATTGAAGAGTACCTAAGCATTTTTAAACTTCAGCGGAAATCCTAGAACAATGGAAGAGTTCCGAAGCATTTTTAAACATCAGCGGAATTCCGAGTACAATGGAAAAGTTCCAAAGCATTATTAAACGTCAGCGGAATTCTGAGAAAAATGGAAGAGTTCCGAAGCATTTTTAAACTTCAGCGGAATTCCGAGAACAATGGAAGAGTTCTGAAGCATTTTGAAATGTCAGCGGAAGTTCGAGAACAATGGAAGAGTTCCGAAGCATTTTTAAAACATCAGCGGAATTCTGAGAACAATGGAAAAGTTCCGAAGCATTATTTAACGTCAGCGGAATTCTGAGAAAAATGGAAGAGTTCCGAAGCATTTTTAAACTTCAGCGGAATTCCGAGAACAATGAAAGAGTTCCGAAGCATTATTAAACTTCAACGGAATTCCGGGAACAATGGATGAGTTCTGAAGCATTTTTAAATGTCATCAGAATTCCGAGAACAATGGAAGTGTTCCAAAACATTTTTAAATGTCATCAGAATTCCGAGAACAATGGAAGTGTTCCGAAGCATTTTTAAACTTCAGCGGAATTTCCGAGAACAATGGAAGTGTTCCGAAGCATTTTTAAGCATCAGCGGAATTCCGATAGCAATGGATGAGTTCTGAAGCATTTTTAAACTTCAGCGGAATTCTGAGAACAATGGAAGAGTTTCAAAGCATTTTAAAACTTCAGCGGAATTCCGAGAACAATGAAAGAGTTCCGAAGCATTTTTAAACGTCAGCGGAATTCCGAGAACAATGGAAGAGTTCCGAAGCATTTTTAAACGTCAGCTGAATTCCGATAACAATGGAAGAGTTCAGAAGCATTTGTAAACTTCAATAGAATTCCGAGAATAATGGAAGAGTTCTGAAGCATTTTTAAACGTCAGCGGAATTCCGAGAACAATGGAAGAGTTCCGAAGCATTTTTAAACGTCAGTGGAATTCCGAGAACAATGGAAGAGTTCAGAAGCATTATTAAACTTCAGCGGAATTCCGGGAACAATGGAAGAGTTCTGAAGCATTTTTAAACTTCAGCGAAATTTCCGAGAACAATGGAAGTGTTCCGAAGCATTTTTAAATGTCAGCAGAATTCCGAGAACAATGGAAGTGTTCAGAAGCATTTTTAAGCATCAGCGGAATTCCGAGAACAATGGATGAGTTCTGAAGCATTTTTAAACTTCAGCAGAATTCTGAAAACAATGGAAGAGTTTCAAAGCATTTTTAAACTTCAGCAGAATTCCGAGAACAATGAAAGAGTTCCGAAGCATTTTTAAACATCAGCAGAATTGAGCGAACAATGGAAGAGTTCCGAAGCATTTTTAAACGTCAGCGGAATTCCTAGAACAATGGAAGAGTTCAGAAGCATTTTTAAACTTCAATAGAATTCCGAGAACAATTGAAGAGTTCTGAAGCATTTTTAAACTTCAGCGGAATTCTGAGAATAATGGAAGAGTACAAAAGCATGTTTAAACTTCAGCGGAAAACCTAGAACAATGGAAGAGTTCCGAAGCATTTTTAAACATCAGCGGAATTCAGAGAACAATGGAAAAGTTCCGAAGCATTTTTAAACGTCAGCGGAATTCCGAGAACAATGGAAGAGTTCTAAAGCATTTTGAAATGTCAGCGGAAGTCCGAGAACAATGGAAGAGTTCCGAAGCATTTTTAAACATCAGCGGAATTCCGACAACAATGGAAAAGTTCCGAAGCATTATTAAATGTCAGCGGAATTCTGAGAAAAATGGAAGAGTTCCAAAGCATTTTTAAACTTCAGCGGAATTCCGAGAACAATGGAAAAGTTCCGAAGCATTATTAAACGTCAGCGGAATTCTGAGAAAAATGGAAGAGTTCCGAAGCATTTTTAAACTTCAGCGGAATTTTGAGAACAATGGAAGAGTTCTGAAGCATTTTGAAATGTCAGCGGAAGTTCGAGAACAATGGAAGAGTTCTGAAGCATTTTTAAAACATCAGCGGAATTCCGAGAACAATGGAAAAGTTCCGAAGCATTATTTAACGTCAGGGGAATTCTGAGAAAAATGGAAGAGTTCTGAAGCCTTTTTAAACTTCAGCGGAATTCCGAGAACAAGGAAAGAGTTCCGAAGCATTATTAAACTTCAGCGGAATTCCGGGAACAATGGAAAAGTCCTGAAGCATTTTTAAACTTCAGCGGAATTTCCGAGAACAATGGAAGTGTTCCGAAGCATTTTTAAATGTCATCAGAATTCCGAGAACAATGGAACTGTTCCGAAGCATTTTTAAACTTCAGCGGAATTTCCAAGAACAATGGAAGAGTTCCGAAGCATTTTTAAGCATCAGCGGAATTCCGATAGCAATGGATAAGTTCTGAAGCATTTTTAAACTTCAGCGGAATTCTGAGAACAATGGAAGAGTTTCAAAGCATTTTAAAACTTCAGCGGAATTCCGAGAACAATGAAAGAGTTCCGCAGCATTTTTAAACATCAGCAGAATTGAGAGAACAATGGAAGAGTTCCGAAGCATTTTTAAACGTCAGCGGAATTCCGAGAACAATGGAAGAGTTTCGAACCATTTTTAAACGTCAGCTGAATTCCGATAACAATGGAAGAGTTCAGAAGCATTTTTAAACTTCAATAGAATTCTGAGAATAATGGAAGAGTTCTGAAGCATTTTTAAACTTCAGCGGAATTCTGAGAATAATGGAAGAGTACCTAAGCATTTTTAAACTTTAGCGGAAATCCTAGATCAATGAAAGAGTTCCAAAGCATTTTTAAACATCAGCATAATTCTGAGAACAATGGAAAAGTTCCGAAGCATTTTTAAACGTCAGCGGAATTCCGAGAACATTGAAAGAGTTCCAAATCATTTTTAAACTTCAGCGGAATTCTGAGAATAATGGAAGAGTTCCGTAGCATTTTTAAACGTCAGCAGAATTCCGAGAACAATGGAAGAGTTCCAAAGCATTTTTAAACATCAGTAGAATTTCGAGAACAATGGAAGAGTTCCGAAGCATTTTTAAACTTCAGCGGAATTCCGAGAACAATGGAAGAGTTCCGAAGCATTTTTAAACTTCAGCGGAAATCCTAGAACAATGGAAGAGTTCCGAAGCATTTTTAAACTTCAGTAGAATTCCGAGAACAATGGGAGAGTTCCAAAGCATTTGTAAATGTCATCGGAATTCCGAGAACAATGGAAGTGTTCCAAAGCATTTTTAAACATCAGCGGAATTCCGAGAACAATGGAAAATTTCCGAAGCATTTTTAAACGTCAGAGGAATTCTGAGAAAAATGGAAGAGTTTCGAAGCATTTTAAAGCGTCAGCAGAATTCCGAGAACAATGAAAGAGTTCCGAATCATTTTTAAACTTCAGCGGAATTCCGAGAACAATGGAAGAGTTCAGAAGCAATATTAAACTTCAGCGGAATTCCGGGAACAATGGAAGAGTTCTGAAGCATTTTTAAACTTAAGCGAAATTTCCGAGAATAATGAAAGTGTTCCGAAGCATTTTTAAATGTCAGCAGAATTCCGAGAACAATGGAAGTGTTCAGAAGCATTTTTAAATGTCATCAGAATTCCGAGAACAATGGAAGTGTTCCGAAGCATTTATAAATGTCATCAGAATTCCGAGAACAATGGATGTTTTCCGAAGCATTTTTAAATGTCATCAGAATTCTGAGAACAATGGAAGTGTTCCGAAGCATTTTTAAATTTCAGCTGAATTTCCGAGAACAATGGAAGAGTTCTGAAGCATTTTTAAGCATCAGCGGAATTCCGATAGCAATGGATGAGTTCTGAAGCATTTTTAAACTTCAGCGGAATTCCGAGAACAATGGAAGAGTTCCGAAGCATTTTTAAACTTCAGCGGAAATCCTAGAACAATGGAAGAGTTCCGAAGCATTTTTAAACTTCAGCGGAATTCCTAGAACACTGGAAGAGTTCCGAAGCATTTTTAAACTTCAGAAGAATTCCGAGAACAATGGGAGAGTTCCGAAGCATTTTTAAATGTCAGCAGAATTACGAGAACAATGGAAGAGTTCCAAAGCATTTTTAAATGTCATCGGAATTCTGAGAACAATGGAAGAGTTCTGAAGCATTTTTACACTTCAGCGGAATTCTGAGAATAATGGAAGAGTACCTAAGCATTTTTAAACTTCAGCGGAAATCCTAGCACAATGGAAGAGTTCCGAAGCATTTTTAAACATCAGCGGAATTCCGAGAACAATGGAAAAGTTCCGAAGCATTTTTTAACGTCAGCGGAATTCCGAGAACAATGAAAGAGTTCCGAAGCATTTTTAAACGTCAGCGGAATTTCGAGAAAAATGGAAGAGTTCTGAAGCATTTTGAAATGTCAGCGGAAGTCCGAGAACAATGGAAGAGTTACGAAGCATTTTTAAACTACAGTGGAATTCCGAGAACAATGGAAGAGTTCCGAAGCATTTTTAAACTTCAGCGGAATTTCCGAGAACAATGGAAGAGTTCCGAAGCATTTTTAAGCATCAGCGGAATTCCGATAGCAATGGATGAGTTCTGAAGCATTTTTAAACTTCAGCGGAATTCTGAGAACAATGGAAGAGTTTCAAAGCATTTTAAAACTTCAGCGGAATTCCGAAAACAATGAAAGAGTTCCGAAGCATTTTTAAACTTTAGCGGAAATCCTAGAACAATGGAAGAGTTCCGAAGCATTTTTAAACATCAGCGGAATTCCGAGAACAAAGGAAAAGTTCCGAAGCATTTTTAAACGTCAGCGGAATTCCGAGAAAAATGGAAGAGTTCCGAAGCATTTTTAAACGTCAGCTGAATTCCGATAACAATGGAAGAG
This sequence comes from Phyllobates terribilis, assembly GCF_046119375.1. NCBI lineage: Eukaryota > Metazoa > Chordata > Amphibia > Anura > Dendrobatidae > Phyllobates > Phyllobates terribilis. The sequence continues at coordinate 635,430,241 of NW_027362762.1, forward strand.
TTCAGAAGCATTTTTAAACTTCAATAGAATTCCGAGAATAATGGAAGAGTTCTGAAGCATTTTTAAACTTCAGCAGAATTCTGAGAATAATGGAAGAGTACCTAAGCATTTTTAAACTTTAGCGGAAATCCTAGAACAATATAAGAGTTCCGAAGCATTTTTAAACATCAGCGGAATTCCGAGAACAAAGGAAAAATTCCGAAGCATTTTTAAACGTCAGCGGAATTCCGAGAAAAATGGAAGAGTTCCAAAGTATTTTTAAACGTCAGCGGAAGTCCGAGAACAATGGAAGAGTTCAGAAGCATTATTAAACTTCAGCGGAATTCCGGGAACAATGGAAGAGTTCTGAAGCATTTTTAAACTTCATCGAAATTTCCGAGAACAATGGAAGTGTTCCGAAGCATTTTTAAATGTCAGCAGAATTCCGAGAACAATGGAAGTGTTCAGAAGCATTTTTAAGCATCAGCGGAATTCCGAGAACAATGGATGAGTTCTGAAGCATTTTTAAACTTCAGCGGAATTCTGAGAACAATGGAAGAGTTTCAAAGCATTTTTAAACTTCAGCAGAATTCCGAGAACAATGAAAGAGTTCCGAAGCATTTTTAAACATCAGCAGAATTGAGCGAACAATGGAAGAGTTCCAAAGCATTTCTAAACGTCAGCGGAATTCCTAGAACAATGGAAGAGTTTTGAAGCATTTTTAAACGTCAGCAGAATTCCGATAACAATGGAAGAGTTCAGAAGCATTTTTAAACTTCAATAGAATTCCGAGAACAATTGAAGAGTTCTGAAGCATTTTTAAACTTCAGCGGAATTCTGAGAATAATGGAAGAGTACAAAAGCATATTTAAACTTCAGCGGAAAACCTAGAACAATGGAAGAGTTCTGAAGCATTTTTAAATGTCATCAGAATTCCGAGAACAATGGAAGTGTTCCAAAGCATTTTTAAATGTCATCAGAATTCCGAGAACAATGGAAGTGTTCCAAAGCATTTTTAAATGTCATCAGAATTCCGAGAACAATGGAAGTGTTCCGAAGCATTTTTAAACTTCAGCGGAATTTCCGAGAACAATGGAAGAGTTCCGAAGAATTTTTAAGCATCAGCGGAATTCCGATAGCAATGGATGAGTTCTGAAGCATTTTTAAACTTCAGCGGAATTCTGAGAACAATGGAAGAGTTTCAAAGCATTTTAAAACTTCAGCGGAATTCCGAAAACAATGAAAGAGTTCCGAAGCATTTTTAAACTTTAGCGGAAATCCTAGAACAATGGAAGAGTTCCGAAGCATTTTTAAACATCAGCGGAATTCCGAGAACAAAGGAAACGTTCCGAAGCATTTTTAAACGTCAGCGGAATTCCAAGAAAAATGGAAGAGTTCCGAAGCATTTTTAAACGTCAGCTGAATTCCGATAACAATGGAAGAGTTCAGAAGCATTTTTAAACTTCAATAGAATTCCGAGAATAATGGAAGAGTTCTGAAGCATTTTTAAACTTCAGCAGAATTCTGAGAATAATGGAAGAGTACCTAAGCATTTTTAAACTTTAGCGGAAATCCTAGAACAATGGAAGAGTTCCGAAGCATTTTTAAACATCAGCGGAATTCCGAGAACAAAGGAAAAATTCCGAAGCATTTTTAAACGTCAGCGGAATTCCGAGAAAAATGGAAGAGTTCCAAAGTATTTTTAAACGTCAGCGGAAGTCCGAGAACAATGGAAGAGTTCAGAAGCATTATTAAACTTCAGCGGAATTCCGGGAACAATGGAAGAGTTCTGAAGCATTTTTAAACTTCATCGAAATTTCCGAGAACAATGGAAGTGTTCCGAAGCATTTTTAAATGTCAGCAGAATTCCGAGAACAATGGAAGTGTTCAGAAGCATTTTTAAGCATCAGCGGAATTCCGAGAACAATGGATGAGTTCTGAAGCATTTTTAAACTTCAGCGGAATTCTGAGAACAATGGAAGAGTTTCAAAGCATTTTTAAACTTCAGCAGAATTCCGAGAACAATGAAAGATTTCCGAAGCATTTTTAAACATCAGCAGAATTGAGCGAACAATGGAAGAGTTCCAAAGCATTTTTAAACGTCAGCGGAATTCCTAGAACAATGGAAGAGTTTTGAAGCATTTTTAAACGTCAGCAGAATTCCGATAACAATGGAAGAGTTCAGAAGCATTTTTAAACTTCAATAGAATTCCGAGAACAATTGAAGAGTTCTGAAGCATTTTTAAACTTCAGCGGAATTCTGAGAATAATGGAAGAGTACAAAAGCATATTTAAACTTCAGCGGAAAACCTAGAACAATGGAAGAGTTCTGAAGCATTTTTAAATGTCATCAGAATTCCGAGAACAATGGAAGTGTTCCAAAGCATTTTTAAATGTCATCAGAATTCCGAGAACAATGGAAGTGTTCCAAAGCATTTTTAAATGTCATCAGAATTCCGAGAACAATGGAAGTGTTCCGAAGCATTTTTAAACTTCAGCGGAATTTCCGAGAACAATGGAAGAGTTCCGAAGCATTTTTAAGCATCAGCGGAATTCCGATAGCAATGGATGAGTTCTGAAGCATTTTTAAACTTCAGCGGAATTCTGAGAACAATGGAAGAGTTTCAAAGCATTTTAAAACTTCAGCGGAATTCCTAGAACAATGGAAGAGTTTTGAAGCATTTTTAAACGTCAGCAGAATTCCGATAACAATGGAAGAGTTCAGAAGCATTTTTAAACTTCAATAGAATTCCGAGAACAATTGAAGAGTTCTGAAGCATTTTTAAATTTCAGCGGAATTCTGAGAATAATGGAAGAGTACAAAAGCATATTTAAATTTCAGCGGAAAACCTAGAACAATGGAAGAGTTCCGAAGCATTTTTAAACATCAGCGGAATTCCGAGAACAATGGAAAAGTTCCGAAGCATTATTTAACGTCAGCGGAATTCTGAGAAAAATGGAAGAGTTCCGAAGCATTTTTAAATGTCATCAGAATTCCGAGAACAATGGAAGTGTTCCAAAGCATTTTTAAATGTCATCAGAATTCCGAGAACAATGGAAGTGTTCCGAAGCATTTTTAAACTTCAGCGGAATTTCCGAGAACAATGGAAGAGTTCCGAAGCATTTTTAAGCATCAGCGGAATTCCGATAGCAATGGATGAGTTCTGAAGCATTTTTAAACTTCAGCGGAATTCTGAGAACAATGGAAGAGTTTCAAAGCATTTTAAAACTTCAGCGGAATTCCGAAAACAATGAAAGAGTTCCGAAGCATTTTTAAACTTTAGCGGAAATCCTAGAACAATGGAAGAGTTCCGAAGCATTTTTAAACATCAGCGGAATTCCGAGAACAAAGGAAAAGTTCCGAAGCATTTTTAAACGTCAGCAGAATTCCGAGAAAAATGGAAGAGTTCCGAAGCATTTTTAAACGTCAGCTGAATTCCGATAACAATGGAAGAGTTCAGAAGCATTTTTAAACTTCAATAGAATTCCGAGAATAATGGAAGAGTTCTGAAGCATTTTTAAACTTCAGCAGAATTCTGAGAATAATGGAAGAGTACCTAAGCATTTTTAAACTTTAGCGGAAATCCTAGAACAATGGAAGAGTTCCGAAGCATTTTTAAACGTCAGCGGAATTCCGAGAGCAAAGGAAAAATTCCGAAGCATTTTTAAACGTCAGCGGAATTCCGAGAAAAATGGAAGAGTTCCGAAGCATTTTTAAACGTCAGCGGAATTCCGAGAACAATGGAAGAGTTCAGAAGCATTATTAAACTTCAGCGGAATTCCGGGAACAATGGAAGAGTTCTGAAGCATTTTTAAACTTCATCGAAATTTCCGAGAACAATGGAAGTGTTCCGAAGCATTTTTAAATGTCAGCAGAATTCCGAGAACAATGGAAGTGTTCAGAAGCATTTTTAAGCATCAGCGGAATTCCGAGAACAATGGATGAGTTCTGAAGCATTTTTAAACTTCAGCGGAATTCTGAGAACAATGGAAGAGTTTCAAAGCATTTTTAAACTTCAGCAGAATTCCGAGAACAATGAAAGAGTTCCGAAGCATTTTTAAACATCAGCAGAATTGAGCGAACAATGGAAGAGTTCCAAAGCATTTTTAAACGTCAGCGGAATTCCTAGAACAATGGAAGAGTTTTGAAGCATTTTTAAACGTCAGCAGAATTCCGATAACAATGGAAGAGTTCAGAAGCATTTTTAAACTTCAATAGAATTCCGAGAACAATTGAAGAGTTCTGAAGCATTTTTAAACTTCAGCGGAATTCTGAGAATAATGGAAGAGTACCTAAGCATTTTTAAACTTTAGCGGAAATCCTAGATCAATGGAAGAGTTCCGAAGCATTTTTAAACATCAGCGGAATTCCGAGAACAATGGAAAAGTTCCGAAGCATTTTTAAACGTCAGCGGAATTCAGAGAACATTGAAAGAGTTCCAAATCATTTTTAAACTTCAGCGGAATTCTGAGAATAATGGAAGAGTTCCGTAGCATTTTTAAACGTCAGCAGAATTCCGAGAACAATGGAAGAGTTCCAAAGCATTTTTAAACATCAGTAGAATTCCCAGAACAATGGAAGAGTTCCGAAGCATTTTTAAACTTCAGCGGAATTCCGAGAACAATGGAAGAGTTCCGAAGCATTTTTAAACTTCAGCGGAAATCCTAGAACAATGGAAGAGTTCCAAAGCATTTTTAAACTTCAGTAGAATTCCGAGAACAATGGGAGAGTTCCGAAGCATTTTAAAATGTCATCGGAATTCCGAGAACAATGGAAGTGTTCCAAAGCATTTTTAAACATCAGCGGAATTCCGAGAACAATGGAAAATTTCCGAAGCATTTTTAAACGTCAGAGGAATTCTGAGAAAAATGGAAGAGTTTCGAAGCATTTTAAAGCGTCAGCAGAATTCCGAGAACAATGAAAGAGTTCCGAATCATTTTTAAACTTCAGCGGAATTCCGAGAACAATGGAAGAGTTCAGAAGCAATATTAAACTTCAGCGGAATTCCGGGAAAAATGGAAGAGTTCTGAAGCATTTTTAAACTTCAGCAAAATTTCCGAGAATAATGAAAGTGTTCCGAAGCATTTTTAAATGTCAGCAGAATTCCGAGAACAATGGAAGTGTTCAGAAGCATTTTTAAATCTCATCAGAATTCCGAGAACAATGGAAGTGTTCCGAAGCATTTTTAAATGTCATCAGAATTCAGAGAACAATGGATGTGTTCCGAAGCATTTTTAAATGTCATCAGAATTCCGAGAACAATGGAAGTGTTCCGAAGCATTTTTAAATTTCAGCTGAATTTCCGAGAACAATGGAAGAGTTCCGAAGCATTTTTAAGCATTAGCGGAATTCTGAGAATAATGGAAGAGTACCTAAGCATTTTTAAACTTCAGCGGAAATCCTAGTACAATGGAAGAGTTCCGAAGCATTTTTAAACATCAGCGGAATTCCGAGAACAATGGAAAAGTTCCGAAGCATTTTTTAACGTCAGCGGAATTCCGAGAACAATGGAAGAGTTCTGAAGCATTTTTAAACGTCAGCGGAATTTCGAGAAAAATGGAAGAGTTCTGAAGCATTTTGAAATGTCAGCGGAAGTCCGAGAACAATGGAAGAGTTCCGAAGCATTTTTAAACTACAGTGGAATTCCGAGAACAATGGAAGAGTTCCGAAGCATTTTTAAACATCAGCAGAATTACGAGAACAATGGAAGAGTTCTGAAGAATTTTGAAATGTCAGCGGAAGTCCGAGAACAATGGAAGAGTTCCGAAGCATTTTTAAACATCAGTGGAATTCCGACAACAATGGAAAAGTTCCGAAGCATTATTAAACGTCAGCGGAATTCTGAGAAAAATGGAAGAGTTCCAAAGCATTTTTAAACTTCAGCGGAATTCCGAGAACAATGGAAAAGTTCCGAAGCATTATTAAACGTCAGCAGAATTGAGAGAACAATGGAAGAGTTCCGAAGCATTTTTACACGTCAGCGGAATTCCTAGAACAATGGAAGTGTTCCAAAGCATTTTTAAATGTCATCAGAATTCCGAGAACAATGGAAGTGTTCCGAAGCATTTTTAAACTTCAGCGGAATTTCCGAGAACAATGCAAGAGTTCCGAAGCATTTTTAAGCATCAGCGGAATTCCAATAGCAATGGATGAGTTCTGAAGCATTTTTAAACTTCAGTGGAATTCTGAGAACAATGGAAGAGTTTCAAAGCATTTTAAAACTTCAGCGGAATTCCGAAAACAATGAAAGAGTTCCGAAGCATTTTTAAACTTTAGCGGAAATCCTAGAACAATGGAAGAGTTCCGAAGCATTTTTAAACATCAGCGGAATTCCGAGAACAAAGGACAAGTTCCGAAGCATTTTTAAACGTCAGCGGAATTCCGAGAAAAATGGAAGAGTTCCGAAGCATTTTTAAACGTCAGCTGAATTCCGATAACAATGGAAGAGTTCAGAAGCATTTTTAAACTTCAATAGAATTCCGAGAATAATGGAAGAGTTCTGAAGCATTTTTAAACTTCAGCAGAATTCTGAGAATAATGGAAGAGTACCTAAGCATTTTTAAACTTTAGCGGAAATCCTAGAACAATGGAAGAGTTCCGAAGCATTTTTAAACATCAGCGGAATTCCGAGAACAAAGGAAAAATTCCGAAGCATTTTTAAACGTCAGCGGAATTCCGAGAAAATGGAAGAGTTCCGAAGCATTTTTAAACGTCAGCGGAATTCCGAGAACAATGGAAGAGTTCAGAAGCATTATTAAACTTCAGCGGAATTCCGGGAACAATGGAAGAGTTCTGAAGCATTTTTAAACTTCATCGAAATTTCCGAGAACAATGGAAGTGTTCCGAAGCATTTTTAAATGTCAGCAGAATTCCGAGAACAATGGAAGTGTTCAGAAGCATTTTTAAGCATCAGCGGAATTCCGAGAACAATGGATGAGTTCTGAAGCATTTTTAAACTTCAGCGGAATTCTGAGAACAATGGAAGAGTTTCAAAGCATTTTTAAACTTCAGCAGAATTCCGAGAACAATGAAAAGTTCCGAAGCATTTTTAAACATCAGCAGAATTGAGCGAACAATGGAAGAGTTCCGAAGCATTTTTAAACGTCAGCAGAATTCCGATAACAATGGAAGAGTTCAGAAGCATTTTTAAACTTCAATAGAATTCCGAGAACAATTGAAGAGTTCTGAAGCATTTTTAAACTTCAGCGGAATTCTGAGAATAATGGAAGAGTACAAAAGCATATTTAAACTTCAGCGGAAAACCTAGAACAATGGAAGAGTTCCGAAGCATTTTTAAACATCAGCGGAATTCCGAGAACAATGGAAAAGTTCCGAAGCATTATTTAACGTCAGCGGAATTCTGAGAAAAATGGAAGAGTTCCGAAGCATTTTTAAATGTCATCAGAATTCCGAGAACAATGGAAGTGTTCCAAAGCATTTTTAAATGTCATCAGAATTCCGAGAACAATGGAAGTGTTCCGAATCATTTTTAAACTTCAGCGGAATTTCCGAGAACAATGGAAGAGTTCCGAAGCATTTTTAAGCATCAGCGGAATTCCGATAGCAATGGATGAGTTCTGAAGCATTTTTAAACTTCAGCGGAATTCTGAGAACAATGGAAGTGTTTCAAAGCATTTTTAAACTTCAGCAGAATTCCGAGAACAATGAAAGAGTTCCGAAGCATTTTTAAACATCAGCAGAATTGAGCGAACAATGGAAGAGTTCAAAAGCATTTTTAAACGTCAGCGGAATTCCTAGAACAATGGAAGAGTTTCAAGCATTTTTAAACGTCAGCAGAATTCCGATAACAATGGAAGAGTTCAGAAGCATTTTTAAACTTCAATAGAATTCCGAGAACAATTGAAGAGTTCTGAAGCATTTTTAAACTTCAGCGGAATTCTGAGAATAATGGAAGAGTACAAAAGCATATTTAAACTTCAGCGGAAAACCTAGAACAATGGAAGAGTTCCGAAGCATTTTTAAACATCAGCGGAATTCAGAGAACAATGGAAAAGTTCCGAAGCATTTTTAAACGTCAGCGGAATTCCGAGAAAAATGGAAGAGTTCCGAAGCATTTTTAAACGTCAGCAGAATTCCGAGAACAATGGAAGAGTTCAGAAGCATTATTAAACTTCAGCGGAATTCCGGGAACAATGGAAGAGTTCTGAAGCATTTTTAAACTTCAGCGAAATATCCGAGAACAATGGAAGTGTTCCGAAGCATTTTTAAATGTCAGCAGAATTCCGAGAACAATGGAAGTGTTCAGAAGCATTTTTAAGCATCAGCGGAATTCCGAGAACAATGGATGAGTTCTGAAGCATTTTTAAACTTCAGCGGAATTTTGAGAACAATGGAAGAGTTCAGAAGCATTTTTAAACTTCAATAGAATTCCGAGAATAATGGAAGAGTTCTGAAGCATTTTTAAACTTCAGCAGAATTCTGAGAATAATGGAAGAGTACCTAAGCATTTTTAAACTTTAGCGGAAATCCTAGAACAATATAAGAGTTCCGAAGCATTTTTAAACATCAGCGGAATTCCGAGAACAAAGGAAAAATTCCGAAGCATTTTTAAACGTCAGCGGAATTCCGAGAAAAATGGAAGAGTTCCAAAGTATTTTTAAACGTCAGCGGAAGTCCGAGAACAATGGAAGAGTTCAGAAGCATTATTAAACTTCAGCGGAATTCCGGGAACAATGGAAGAGTTCTGAAGCATTTTTAAACTTCATCGAAATTTCCGAGAACAATGGAAGTGTTCCGAAGCATTTTTAAATGTCAGCAGAATTCCGAGAACAATGGAAGTGTTCAGAAGCATTTTTAAGCATCAGCGGAATTCCGAGAACAATGGATGAGTTCTGAAGCATTTTTAAACTTCAGCGGAATTCTGAGAACAATGGAAGAGTTTCAAAGCATTTTTAAACTTCAGCAGAATTCCGAGAACAATGAAAGAGTTCCGAAGCATTTTTAAACATCAGCAGAATTGAGCGAACAATGGAAGAGTTCCAAAGCATTTCTAAACGTCAGCGGAATTCCTAGAACAATGGAAGAGTTTTGAAGCATTTTTAAACGTCAGCAGAATTCCGATAACAATGGAAGAGTTCAGAAGCATTTTTAAACTTCAATAGAATTCCGAGAACAATTGAAGAGTTCTGAAGCATTTTTAAACTTCAGCGGAATTCTGAGAATAATGGAAGAGTACAAAAGCATATTTAAACTTCAGCGGAAAACCCAGAACAATGGAAGAGTTCTGAAGCATTTTTAAATGTCATCAGAATTCCGAGAACAATGGAAGTGTTCCAAAGCATTTTTAAATGTCATCAGAATTCCGAGAACAATGGAAGTGTTCCAAAGCATTTTTAAATGTCATCAGAATTCCGAGAACAATGGAAGTGTTCCGAAGCATTTTTAAACTTCAGCGGAATTTCCGAGAACAATGGAAGAGTTCCGAAGCATTTTTAAGCATCAGCGGAATTCCGATAGCAATGGATGAGTTCTGAAGCATTTTTAAACTTCAGCGGAATTCTGAGAACAATGGAAGAGTTTCAAAGCATTTTAAAACTTCAGCGGAATTCCGAAAACAATGAAAGAGTTCCGAAGCATTTTTAAACTTTAGCGGAAATCCTAGAACAATGGAAGAGTTCCGAAGCATTTTTAAACATCAGCGGAATTCCGAGAACAAAGGAAAAGTTCCGAAGCATTTTTAAACGTCAGCGGAATTCCAAGAAAAATGGAAGAGTTCCGAAGCATTTTTAAATGTCAGCTGAATTCCGATAACAATGGAAGAGTTCAGAAGCATTTTTAAACTTCAATAGAATTCCGAGAATAATGGAAGAGTTCTGAAGCATTTTTAAACTTCAGCAGAATTCTGAGAATAATGGAAGAGTACCTAAGCATTTTTAAACTTTAGCGGAAATCCTAGAACAATGGAAGAGTTCCGAAGCATTTTTAAACATCAGCGGAATTCCGAGAACAAAGGAAAAATTCCGAAGCATTTTTAAACGTCAGCGGAATTCCGAGAAAAATGGAAGAGTTCCAAAGTATTTTTAAACGTCAGCGGAAGTCCGAGAACAATGGAAGAGTTCAGAAGCATTATTAAACTTCAGCGGAATTCCGGGAACAATGGAAGAGTTCTGAAGCATTTTTAAACTTCATCGAAATTTCCGAGAACAATGGAAGTGTTCCGAAGCATTTTTAAATGTCAGCAGAATTCCGAGAACAATAGAAGTGTTCAGAAGCATTTTTAAGCATCAGCGGAATTCCGAGAACAATGGATGAGTTCTGAAGCATTTTTAAACTTCAGCGGAATTCTGAGAACAATGGAAGAGTTTCAAAGCATTTTTAAACTTCAGCAGAATTCCGAGAACAATGAAAGAGTTCCGAAGCATTTTTAAACATCAGCAGAATTGAGCGAACAATGGAAGAGTTCCAAAGCATTTTTAAACGTCAGCGGAATTCCTAGAACAATGGAAGAGTTTTGAAGCATTTTTAAACGTCAGCAGAATTCCGATAACAATGGAAGAGTTCAGAAGCATTTTTAAACTTCAATAGAATTCCGAGAACAATTGAAGAGTTCTGAAGCATTTTTAAACTTCAGCGGAATTCTGAGAATAATGGAAGAGTACAAAAGCATATTTAAACTTCAGCGGAAAACCTAGAACAATGGAAGAGTTCTGAAGCATTTTTAAATGTCATCAGAATTCCGAGAACAATGGAAGTGTTCCAAAGCATTTTTAAATGTCATCAGAATTCCGAGAACAATGGAAGTGTTCCAAAGCATTTTTAAATGTCATCAGAATTCCGAGAACAATGGAAGTGTTCCGAAGCATTTTTAAACTTCAGCGGAATTTCCGAGAACAATGGAAGAGTTCCGAAGCATTTTTAAGCATCAGCGGAATTCCGATAGCAATGGATGAGTTCTGAAGCATTTTTAAACTTCAGCGGAATTCTGAGAACAATGGAAGAGTTTCAAAGCATTTTAAAACTTCAGCGGAATTCCGAAAACAATGAAAGAGTTCCGAAGCATTTTTAAACTTTAGCGGAAATCCTAGAACAATGGAAGAGTTCCGAAGCATTTTTAAACATCAGCGGAATTCCGAGAACAAAGGAAAAGTTCCGAAGCATTTTTAAACGTCAGCGGAATTCCAAGAAAAATGGAAGAGTTCCGAAGCATTTTTAAACGTCAGCTGAATTCCGATAACAATGGAAGAGTTCAGAAGCATTTTTAAACTTCAATAGAATTCCGAGAATAATGGAAGAGTTCTGAAGCATTTTTAAACTTCAGCAGAATTCTGAGAATAATGGAAGAGTACCTAAGCATTTTTAAACTTTAGCGGAAATCCTAGAACAATGGAAGAGTTCCGAAGCATTTTTAAACATCAGCGGAATTCCGAGAACAAAGGAAAAATTCCGAAGCATTTTTAAACGTCAGCGGATTTCCGAGAAAAATGGAAGAGTTCCGAAGCATTTTTAAACGTCAGCGGAATTCCGAGAACAATGGAAGAGTTCAGAAGCATTATTAAACTTCAGCGGAATTCCGGGAACAATGGAAGAGTTCTGAAGCATTTTTAAACTTCATCGAAATTTCCGAGAACAATGGAAGTGTTCCGAAGCATTTTTAAATGTCAGCAGAATTCCGAGAACAATGGAAGTGTTCAGAAGCATTTTTAAGCATCAGCGGAATTCCGAGAACAATGGATGAGTTCTGAAGCATTTTTAAACTTCAGCGGAATTCTGAGAACAATGGAAGAGTTTCAAAGCATTTTTAAACTTCAGCAGAATTCCGAGAACAATGAAAGAGTTCCGAAGCATTTTTAAACATCAGCAGAATTGAGCGAACAATGGAAGAGTTCCAAAGCATTTTTAAACGTCAGCGGAATTCCTAGAACAATGGAAGAGTTTTGAAGCATTTTTAAACGTCAGCAAAATTCCGATAACAATGGAAGAGTTCAGAAGCATTTTTAAACTTCAGCGGAATTCTGAGAATAATGGAAGAGTACAAAAGCATATTTAAACTTCAGCGGAAAACCTAGAACAATGGAAGAGTTCCGAAGCATTTTTAAACATCAGCGGAATTCCGAGAACAATGGAAAAGTTCCGAAGCATTATTTAACGTCAGCGGAATTCTGAGAAAAATGGAAGAGTTCCGAAGCATTTTTAAATGTCATCAGAATTCCGAGAACAATGGAAGTGTTCCAAAGCATTTTTAAATGTCATCAGAATTCCGAGAACAATGGAAGTGTTCCGAATCATTTTTAAACTTCAGCGGAATTTCCGAGAACAATGGAAGAGTTCCGAAGCATTTTTAAGCATCAGCGGAATTCCGATAGCAATGGATGAGTTCTGAAGCATTTTTAAACTTCAGCGGAATTCTGAGAACAATGGAAGTGTTTCAAAGCATTTTTAAACTTCAGCAGAATTCCGAGAACAATGAAAGAGTTCCGAAGCATTTTTAAACATCAGCAGAATTGAGCGAACAATGGAAGAGTTCAAAAGCATTTTTAAACGTCAGCGGAATTCCTAGAACAATGGAAGAGTTTCAAGCATTTTTAAACGTCAGCAGAATTCCGATAACAATGGAAGAGTTCAGAAGCATTTTTAAACTTCAATAGAATTCCGAGAACAATTGAAGAGTTCTGAAGCATTTTTAAACTTCAGCGGAATTCTGAGAATAATGGAAGAGTACAAAAGCATATTTAAACTTCAGCGGAAAACCTAGAACAATGGAAGAGTTCCGAAGCATTTTTAAACATCAGCGGAATTCAGAGAACAATGGAAAAGTTCCGAAGCATTTTTAAACGTCAGCGGAATTCCGAGAAAAATGGAAGAGTTCCGAAGCATTTTTAAACGTCAGCAGAATTCCGAGAACAATGGAAGAGTTCAGAAGCATTATTAAACTTCAGCGGAATTCCGGGAACAATGGAAGAGTTCTGAAGCATTTTTAAACTTCAGCGAAATATCCGAGAACAATGGAAGTGTTCCGAAGCATTTTTAAATGTCAGCAGAATTCCGAGAACAATGGAAGTGTTCAGAAGCATTTTTAAGCATCAGCGGAATTCCGAGAACAATGGATGAGTTCTGAAGCATTTTTAAACTTCAGCGGAATTTTGAGAACAATGGAAGAGTTCAGAAGCATTTTTAAACTTCAATAGAATTCCGAGAATAATGGAAGAGTTCTGAAGCATTTTTAAACTTCAGCAGAATTCTGAGAATAATGGAAGAGTACCTAAGCATTTTTAAACTTTAGCGGAAATCCTAGAACAATATAAGAGTTCCGAAGCATTTTTAAACATCAGCGGAATTCCGAGAACAAAGGAAAAATTCCGAAGCATTTTTAAACGTCAGCGGAATTCCGAGAAAAATGGAAGAGTTCCAAAGTATTTTTAAACGTCAGCGGAAGTCCGAGAACAATGGAAGAGTTCAGAAGCATTATTAAACTTCAGCGGAATTCCGGGAACAATGGAAGAGTTCTGAAGCATTTTTAAACTTCATCGAAATTTCCGAGAACAATGGAAGTGTTCCGAAGCATTTTTAAATGTCAGCAGAATTCCGAGAACAATGGAAGTGTTCAGAAGCATTTTTAAGCATCAGCGGAATTCCGAGAACAATGGATGAGTTCTGAAGCATTTTTAAACTTCAGCGGAATTCTGAGAACAATGGAAGAGTTTCAAAGCATTTTTAAACTTCAGCAGAATTCCGAGAACAATGAAAGAGTTCCGAAGCATTTTTAAACATCAGCAGAATTGAGCGAACAATGGAAGAGTTCCAAAGCATTTCTAAACGTCAGCGGAATTCCTAGAACAATGGAAGAGTTTTGAAGCATTTTTAAACGTCAGCAGAATTCCGATAACAATGGAAGAGTTCAGAAGCATTTTTAAACTTCAATAGAATTCCGAGAACAATTGAAGAGTTCTGAAGCATTTTTAAACTTCAGCGGAATTCTGAGAATAATGGAAGAGTACAAAAGCATATTTAAACTTCAGCGGAAAACCCAGAACAATGGAAGAGTTCTGAAGCATTTTTAAATGTCATCAGAATTCCGAGAACAATGGAAGTGTTCCAAAGCATTTTTAAATGTCATCAGAATTCCGAGAACAATGGAAGTGTTCCAAAGCATTTTTAAATGTCATCAGAATTCCGAGAACAATGGAAGTGTTCCGAAGCATTTTTAAACTTCAGCGGAATTTCCGAGAACAATGGAAGAGTTCCGAAGCATTTTTAAGCATCAGCGGAATTCCGATAGCAATGGATGAGTTCTGAAGCATTTTTAAACTTCAGCGGAATTCTGAGAACAATGGAAGAGTTTCAAAGCATTTTAAAACTTCAGCGGAATTCCGAAAACAATGAAAGAGTTCCGAAGCATTTTTAAACTTTAGCGGAAATCCTAGAACAATGGAAGAGTTCCGAAGCATTTTTAAACATCAGCGGAATTCCGAGAACAAAGGAAAAGTTCCGAAGCATTTTTAAACGTCAGCGGAATTCCAAGAAAAATGGAAGAGTTCCGAAGCATTTTTAAATGTCAGCTGAATTCCGATAACAATGGTAGAGTTCAGAAGCATTTTTAAACTTCAATAGAATTCCGAGAATAATGGAAGAGTTCTGAAGCATTTTTAAACTTCAGCAGAATTCTGAGAATAATGGAAGAGTACCTAAGCATTTTTAAACTTTAGCGGAAATCCTAGAACAATGGAAGAGTTCCGAAGCATTTTTAAACATCAGCGGAATTCCGAGAACAAAGGAAAAATTCCGAAGCATTTTTAAACGTCAGCGGAATTCCGAGAAAAATGGAAGAGTTCCAAAGTATTTTTAAACGTCAGCGGAAGTCCGAGAACAATGGAAGAGTTCAGAAGCATTATTAAACTTCAGCGGAATTCCGGGAACAATGGAAGAGTTCTGAAGCATTTTTAAACTTCATCGAAATTTCCGAGAACAATGGAAGTGTTCCGAAGCATTTTTAAATGTCAGCAGAATTCCGAGAACAATAGAAGTGTTCAGAAGCATTTTTAAGCATCAGCGGAATTCCGATAACAATGGATGAGTTCTGAAGCATTTTTAAACTTCAGCGGAATTCTGAGAACAATGGAAGAGTTTCAAAGCATTTTTAAACTTCAGCAGAATTCCGAGAACAATGAAAGAGTTCCGAAGCATTTTTAAACATCAGCAGAATTGAGCGAACAATGGAAGAGTTCCAAAGCATTTTTAAACGTCAGCGGAATTCCTAGAACAATGGAAGAGTTTTGAAGCATTTTTAAACGTCAGCAGAATTCCGATAACAATGGAAGAGTTCAGAAGCATTTTTAAACTTCAATAGAATTCCGAGAACAATTGAAGAGTTCTGAAGCATTTTTAAACTTCAGCGGAATTCTGAGAATAATGGAAGAGTACAAAAGCATATTTAAACTTCAGCGGAAAACCTAGAACAATGGAAGAGTTCTGAAGCATTTTTAAATGTCATCAGAATTCCGAGAACAATGGAAGTGTTCCAAAGCATTTTTAAATGTCATCAGAATTCCGAGAACAATGGAAGTGTTCCAAAGCATTTTTAAATGTCATCAGAATTCCGAGAACAATGGAAGTGTTCCGAAGCATTTTTAAACTTCAGCGGAATTTCCGAGAACAATGGAAGAGTTCCGAAGCATTTTTAAGCATCAGCGGAATTCCGATAGCAATGGATGAGTTCTGAAGCATTTTTAAACTTCAGCGGAATTCTGAGAACAATGGAAGAGTTTCAAAGCATTTTAAAACTTCAGCGGAATTCCGAAAACAATGAAAGAGTTCCGAAGCATTTTTAAACTTTAGCGGAAATCCTAGAACAATGGAAGAGTTCCGAAGCATTTTTAAACATCAGCGGAATTCCGAGAACAAAGGAAAAGTTCCGAAGCATTTTTAAACGTCAGCGGAATTCCAAGAAAAATGGAAGAGTTCCGAAGCATTTTTAAACGTCAGCTGAATTCCGATAACAATGGAAGAGTTCAGAAGCATTTTTAAACTTCAATAGAATTCCGAGAATAATGGAAGAGTTCTGAAGCATTTTTAAACTTCAGCAGAATTCTGAGAATAATGGAAGAGTACCTAAGCATTTTTAAACTTTAGCGGAAATCCTAGAACAATGGAAGAGTTCCGAAGCATTTTTAAACATCAGCGGAATTCCGAGAACAAAGGAAAAATTCCGAAGCATTTTTAAACGTCAGCGGAATTCCGAGAAAAATGGAAGAGTTCCGAAGCATTTTTAAACGTCAGCGGAATTCCGAGAACAATGGAAGAGTTCAGAAGCATTATTAAACTTCAGCGGAATTCCGGGAACAATGGAAGAGTTCTGAAGCATTTTTAAACTTCATCGAAATTTCCGAGAACAATGGAAGTGTTCCGAAGCATTTTTAAATGTCAGCAGAATTCCGAGAACAATGGAAGTGTTCAGAAGCATTTTTAAGCATCAGCGGAATTCCGAGAACAATGGATGAGTTCTGAAGCATTTTTAAACTTCAGCGGAATTCTGAGAACAATGGAAGAGTTTCAAAGCATTTTTAAACTTCAGCAGAATTCCGAGAACAATGAAAGAGTTCCGAAGCATTTTTAAACATCAGCAGAATTGAGCGAACAATGGAAGAGTTCCAAAGCATTTTTAAACGTCAGCGGAATTCCTAGAACAATGGAAGAGTTTTGAAGCATTTTTAAACGTCAGCAAAATTCCGATAACAATGGAAGAGTTCAGAAGCATTTTTAAACTTCAATAGAATTCCGAGAACAATTGAAGAGTTCTGAAGCATTTTTAAATTTCAGCGGAATTCTGAGAATAATGGAAGAGTACAAAAGCATATTTAAATTTCAGCGGAAAACCTAGAACAATGGAAGAGTTCCGAAGCATTTTTAAACATCAGCGGAATTCCGAGAACAATGGAAAAGTTCCGAAGCATTATTTAACGTCAGCGGAATTCTGAGAAAAATGGAAGAGTTCCGAAGCATTTTTAAATGTCATCAGAATTCCGAGAACAATGGAAGTGTTCCAAAGCATTTTTAAATGTCATCAGAATTCCGAGAACAATGGAAGTGTTCCAAAGCATTTTTAAACTTCAGCGGAATTTCCGAGAACAATGGAAGAGTTCCGAAGCATTTTTAAGCATCAGCGGAATTCCGATAGCAATGGATGAGTTCTGAAGCATTTTTAAACTTCAGCGGAATTCTGAGAACAATGGAAGAGTTTCAAAGCATTTTAAAACTTCAGCGGAATTCCGAAAACAATGAAAGAGTTCCGAAGCATTTTTAAACTTTAGCGGAAATCCTACAACAATGGAAGAGTTCCGAAGCATTTTTAAACATCAGCGGAATTCCGAGAACAAAGGAAAAGTTCCGAAGCATTTTTAAACGTCAGCAGAATTCCGAGAAAAATGGAAGAGTTCCGAAGCATTTTTAAACATCAGCGGAATTCCGAGAACAAAGGAAAAGTTCCGAAGCATTTTTAAACGTCAGCAGAATTCCGAGAAAAATGGAAGAGTTCTGAAGCATTTTTAAACGTCAGCTGAATTCCGATAACAATGGAAGAGTTCAGAAGCATTTTTAAACTTCAATAGAATTCCGAGAATAATGGAAGAGTTCTGAAGCATTTTTAAACTTCAGCAGAATTCTGAGAATAATGGAAGAGTACCTAAGCATTTTTAAACTTTAGCGGAAATCCTAGAACAATGGAAGAGTTCCGAAGCATTTTTAAACGTCAGCGGAATTCCGAGAGCAAAGGAAAAATTCCGAAGCATTTTTAAACGTCAGCGGAATTCCGAGAAAAATGGAAGAGTTCCGAAGCATTTTTAAACGTCAGCGGAATTCCGAGAACAATGGAAGAGTTCAGAAGCATTATTAAACTTCAGCGGAATTCCGGGAACAATGGAAGAGTTCTGAAGCATTTTTAAACTTCATCGAAATTTCCGAGAACAATGGAAGTGTTCCGAAGCATTTTTAAATGTCAGCAGAATTCCGAGAACAATGGAAGTGTTCAGAAGCATTTTTAAGCATCAGCGGAATTCCGAGAACAATGGATGAGTTCTGAAGCATTTTTAAACTTCAGCGGAATTCTGAGAACAATGGAAGAGTTTCAAAGCATTTTTAAACTTCAGCAGAATTCCGAGAACAATGAAAGAGTTCCGAAGCATTTTTAAACATCAGCAGAATTGAGCGAACAATGGAAGAGTTCCAAAGCATTTTTAAACGTCAGCGGAATTCCTAGAACAATGGAAGAGTTTTGAAGCATTTTTAAACGTCAGCAGAATTCCGATAACAATGGAAGAGTTCAGAAGCATTTTTAAACTTCAATAGAATTCCGAGAACAATTGAAGAGTTCTGAAGCATTTTTAAACTTCAGCGGAATTCTGAGAATAATGGAAGAGTACCTAAGCATTTTTAAACTTTAGCGGAAATCCTAGATCAATGGAAGAGTTCCGAAGCATTTTTAAACATCAGCGGAATTCCGAGAACAATGGAAAAGTTCCGAAGCATTTTTAAACGTCAGCGGAATTCAGAGAACATTGAAAGAGTTCCAAATCATTTTTAAACTTCAGCGGAATTCTGAGAATAATGGAAGAGTTCCGTAGCATTTTTAAACGTCAGCAGAATTCCGAGAACAATGGAAGAGTTCCAAAGCATTTTTAAACATCAGTAGAATTCCCAGAACAATGGAAGAGTTCCGAAGCATTTTTAAACTTCAGCGGAATTCCGAGAACAATGGAAGAGTTCCGAAGCATTTTTAAACTTCAGCGGAAATCCTAGAACAATGGAAGAGTTCCAAAGCATTTTTAAACTTCAGTAGAATTCCGAGAACAATGGGAGAGTTCCGAAGCATTTTAAAATGTCATCGGAATTCCGAGAACAATGGAAGTGTTCCAAAGCATTTTTAAACATCAGCGGAATTCCGAGAACAATGGAAAATTTCCGAAGCATTTTTAAACGTCAGAGGAATTCTGAGAAAAATGGAAGAGTTTCGAAGCATTTTAAAGCGTCAGCAGAATTCCGAGAACAATGAAAGAGTTCCGAATCATTTTTAAACTTCAGCGGAATTCCGAGAACAATGGAAGAGTTCAGAAGCAATATTAAACTTCAGCGGAATTCCGGGAACAATGGAAGAGTTCTGAAGCATTTTTAAACTTCAGCAAAATTTCCGAGAATAATGAAAGTGTTCCGAAGCATTTTTAAATGTCAGCAGAATTCCGAGAACAATGGAAGTGTTCAGAAGCATTTTTAAATCTCATCAGAATTCCGAGAACAATGGAAGTGTTCCGAAGCATTTTTAAATGTCATCAGAATTCAGAGAACAATGGATGTGTTCCGAAGCATTTTTAAACTTCAATAGAATTCCGAGAATAATGGAAGAGTTCTGAAGCATTTTTAAACTTCAGCAGAATTCTGAGAATAATGGAAGAGTACCTAAGCATCGGAGATGGAGGCTGAACATGAGGAGGAGGATGATGCGCAGGAGCTGTACACTGTGGGGGCAACTCTGACATAGGGCCCGCAATCCTCGGTGTGGGGAGGATGTGTTCCGTCCCAAGGTCCGACTGGGTCCCGGCTTCCACTATGTTTACCCAGTGTGCCGTCAGAGATATGTACCGTCCCTGGCCACAAGCACTTGTCCACGTGTCCATTGTCAGGTGGACTCTCCCAGTAACTGCGTTGTTGAGGGCACGGCAGATGTTTTGGGACACGTGCTTGTGTAGTGCGGGGACGGCACACCGGGCAAAACGGTGTTGGCTGGGGACCGAGTACCAAGGGACGGCCACCGCCATAAGGTTGCGGAAGGATTCCGCCTCCACCAGCCTAAAAGGCAGCATTTCCAACGCAAGTAGTCGTGAAATGTGCGAATTTAGGACTGTGGCCTGTGGGGCATTGGCTGCGAATTTGCGCTTTCGTTCAAAGGTCTGGGATATGGACAATTGAACGCTGCGGTGGGACGTGAACATTGATGCTGTTTCTTGAGAAACTGCCATAACAAGTGAAGACTGAGAGGAGGGGGCATCTTTACATGCAGTATGAACAGGGGATTGCCTTGCACACACAACAGGGGGTTCTATTGCACGCACAACAGTGGAAGAAGCAGTGGTGACACCCGCTGACACTGGTCGTGGACCATGGGGTTCACCCCACAAAGTCGGGTGCTTAGCTGCCATGTGCCTGATCATGTTGGTGGTGGTCAGGCTGGAAGTTTTGTCACCCCTGCTGATGCTGGTATGGCAGGTGGTACAAATGGACTTTTTGGGGTTATCAGCAGAGTCTTTAAAAAAATTCCAGACTCTGGAAGACCTACCGGTTGTAGTGGCAACGTCCCTCGTGTTGGTGTTACGGGGAACGGTTGCCCGCTTTCTGTCTGCGGCCACCACACTGCTTCTTCCTGCCTGTTGGGGTACTCTGCCTCCCTCCCCCTGTGTGCTGCTGGCCTCACTTTGCATGTCCTCCTGCCACGTTGGGTCAGTTACTAGATCATCCACCACCTCCTCCTCTTCCACTTGCGCACCACAATGCTCCTCCTCACTTCCTGGCAACTGTCTCGTCATCATCCACCTCTTGTGAAAAATTGCCAGCGTCGACTTCCTGTGGCCAAGACTGTTCAAATATTTGGGCATTGCTACATGAGATCTCCTCTTCCACCACTTCAAGAGTAGCAGGCGAGGGGCACAAATATGGAAATGGACCAGTGAACAGCTCTTCCGAGTGTCCAAGTGTGGGATCACTTGCTGTCTGACGACACTCGGCATGGTGGGAGGAAGGAGCATCAGGGTGAGGAGGAGTATGTAGGTCGAGACTCACGGCTACTAAAACTTGACCGTGTGGAAGACAGACTGGAGGTGGTGGTGCCCAGGTAACTGGAAGTATTATCTGCTATCCAATTAATAACCTGTTCACACTGATCAGTTCACAATACTGGTGTTGTTCTGTGCTTCCCTAGTAATTCGGTCAAGAAGTGGGAGCGAGAAGATGTGGCTGTTGGTTGTGGCACATTTTCACCTTGGCCACAGCCCCGTCCTCTGCACGCACCATCACCAGAACGTCCACTTCCACGTCCCTAGCAACACGCCTTGCCCATTGTAAAGGAAGTAAAATGGCTTACACTCGCACTATCAATGGAAAAAGGGTAATAAAAAGTAGATTAGAACCGTGGAAGAGGAAAACCACAGTTCTATTTCTCTGGCCTACACCCGACTCTTTTAAACAATCTGAACAGTCAGGGAGAAACTATTACTGTTTCTCTTTACGGAAAAAATATCAAAACCTGAATAATAGAGATTTTTTTTACCGTGGAATGGCAAAACCACAGTTTTAATTTACTGGTGTATACCAGACTCTTTTAAATATATATACTTGCGGCTGAACAGTGAGCGACACACTCAAACTGTTTTTTTTTTTTTTTAGATACCAAAGGCCCAAAACTGGATACTACAGATTTTACCTGTGGAACTGCAAAACCACACTTCTGTTTCAACCACACTTCTCTTTCAGACTCTTTTCAACAGATATATTTGTATCTGAAAAATCAGACACACATTTTTTTTTTTTTTGGGCGGGGGGGTTAATAAGACAGGTATTTGTACAGTGTGAAGGTGGAAAAAAAAAAAGGATTTAGATGAAAAAAAAAAAAGGATTTTTACTGGCCCCCGAGACCTGGAGCTAAGTCCAGCAATTTCAGAAACAGGAGCAAACAGGACTGTAATGCAGCATTTGCTGGTATAACCACTGCGTCTCCTATACAGCCTGCCTGCCTGCCTGATATCTGGGATGGATATTAGTCCTGAGAAGAACTGTTTTTTTCTGGCAGCCTTTACAGACCCTACACTAACTATTTCGCAGGAAAAATCTCTCCCTAACTCAGCAGCGCTGTCCCTACACTGTCTGATCCGGAACGACTGTGTCTAAGATGGCGGCGCCCGGTTTTAAATACTTGAGGAGGTGACGCTGTGTGGCCAGCCAATCACTGTAATGCCCACAAACAACATGGCAGCGGCATTAGTGACTGGCTAGCAATCCCTGCATGTTCATTGGCTCTGTAAAGAACGCCAAACAAGCAGGGCGGAGACCCAAGCTCCTGCCCGAGTAACCCGGAAATGCTCGGCGCTTGCCGAACATCCCGAGTAGCGTGATGCTCGGGCGAGTACCGAGCAGTGTCAAGCATGCTCGCTCAACACTAGTATTTACACAAGAAAATCGCATGACAGAAAACATGATTAGTGATAACAAAAATTCTCCATTTAATGTCACTTGCATAACCCAGCAGGAAGTACAGCGGCGTCTAAAAATCACTAAAGTTGACAAATCCCCGGGGGCCGGATGGGATACACCCGTGAGTACTGCAGGAATTAAGTAACGTCATAGGTAGACCATTATTTTTAATCTTTAAAGATTCCATAATAACAGGGTCTGTACCACAGGACTGGCGTATAGCAAATGTGGTGCCAATATTCAAAAAGGGGACAAAAACCGAACTTGGAAATTATAGGTCAGTAAGCTTAACCTCTACTGTGGGTAAAATCCTGGAGGGTTTCCTAAGAGATGCTATACTCTAGTATCTGAAGAAGAATAACCTCGTGACCCAATATCAACATGGGTTTACGAGGGACCGTTTCTGTCAAACTAATTTGATCAGTTTTTATGAAGAGGTAAGTTCCGGACTGGACCAAGGAAATGCTGTGGATGTTGTGAATATGGACATTTCAAAAGCTTTTGATAAGGTTCCACACAAAAGGTTGATACATAAAATGAGAACAATGGGGATAGGGGAAAAAATATATACAGTGCCTACAAGTAGTATTCAACCCCCTGCAGATTTAGCTGGTTGACACATGCGGAATTAACTTGGCATTGTGACATTTGTACTGTAGATCAGCCTGGAAGTGGGAAATGCACTGCAGCAATTTTTTTTTTTTTTTTTTTTTTAAAAACGTGAAAAGTTAATTCAGAGTGTCATTTATTATTCAACCCCTCAAACCACAAGAATTCTGTTTGGTCCCCCTAAAGTATTAAGAAGTAGTTCAGGCACCAAGAATAATGAGCTTCACATGTGTGGATTAAAGATCTCTTTTGCCAGCCTTTTCTGACTATTTAAGACCCTCACCAAACTTGTGAACAGCACTCAGATATGGTCAACATGGGAAAGACAAAGGAGCATTCCAAGGCCATCAGAGACAAGATTGTGGAGGGTCACAAGGCTGGCAAGGGGTACAAAACCCTTTCCAAGGAGTTGGGCCTACCTGTCTCCACTGTTGGGAGCATCATCCGTAAGTGGAAGGCTTATGGAACTACTGTTAGCCTTCCACGGCCTGGACAGCCTTTGAAAGTGTCCTCCCGTGCCAAGGCCAGGCTTGTCCGAAGAGTCAAGGCTAACCCAAGGACAACAAGGAAGGAGCTCTGGGAAGATCTCATGGCAGTGGGGACATTGGTTTCAGTCAATACCATAAGTAACGTACTCCACCGCAATGGTCTCCGTTCCAGACGAGCCCGTAAGGTACCTTTACTTTCAAAGCGTCATGTCAAGGCTCGTCTACAGTTTGCTCATGATCACTTGGAGGACTCTGAGACAGACTGGTTCAAGGTTCTATGGTCTGATGAGACCAAGATCGAGACCTTTGGTGCCAACCACACACGTGACGTTTGGAGACTGGATGGCACTGCATATGACCCCAAGAATACCATCCCTACAGTCAAGCATGGTGGTGGCAGCATCATGCTGTGGGGCTGTTTCTCAGCCAAGGGGCCTGGCCATCTGGTCCGCATCCATGGGAAGATGGATAGCACGGCCTACCTGGAGATTTTGGCCAAGAACCTCCGCTCCTCCATCAAGGATCTTAAGATGGGTCGTAATTTCATCTTCCAACAAGACAACGACCCAAAGCACACAGCCAAGAAAACCAAGGCCTGGTTCAAGAGGGAAAAAGTCAAGGTGTTGGAGTGGCCTAGTCAGTCTCCTGACCTTAACCCAATTGAAAACTTGTGGAAGGAGCTCAAGAATAAAGTCCACATGAGACACCCAAAGAACCTAGATAACTTGGAGAAGATCTGCATGGAGGAGTGGGCCAAGATAACTCCACAGACCTGTGCCGGCCTGATCAGGTCTTATAAAAGACGATTATTAGCTGTAATTGCAAACAAGGGTTATTCCACAAAATATTAAACATAGGGGTTGTACAATAATTGACCCACACTTTTATGTTTAAAATTTAATAAAATTCAACTGAGCAACATAACTTTTTGGTTTGTAAGATTTATGCTTCTGTTCATAAAACCTACTCTCGTTTGCAGTTTGAAGGCTCTAACTTATTTGCATCTTATCAAACCAGCTAAATCTGCAGGGGGTTGAATACTACTTGTAGGCACTGTATGTATGTGTATATATATATATATATATATATATATATATATATATTATAATATACAGTACAGACCAAAAGTTTGGACACACCTTCTGATTTAAAGATTTTTCTGCATTTTCATGACTATGAAAATTGTACATTCACACTGAAGGCATCAAAACTATGAATTAACACATGTGGAATTATATACTTAACAAAAAAGTGTGAAACAACGGAAAATATGTCTTATATTCTAGGTCCTTCAAAGTAGCCACCTTTTGCTTTGATGACTGCTTTGCACACTTTTGACATTGTCTTGATGAGCTTCAAGTGGTAGTCACTGGAAGTGGTCTTCCAACAATCTTGAAGGAGCTCCCAGAGATGCTTAGCACTTCTTGGCCCTTTTGCCTTCACTCTGCGGTCCAGCTCACCCCAAACCATCTCGATTGGGTTCAGGTCTGGTGACTGTGGAGGCCAAGTCATCTGGCGTAGCACCCCATCACTCTCCTTCTTGATAAAATAGCCCTTAAACAGCCTGGAAGTGTGTTTGGGGTCATTGTCCTGTTGAAAAATAAATGATGGTCCAACTAAACGCAAACTGGATGGAATAGCATGCCGCTGCAAGATGCTGTGGTAGCCATGCTGGTTCAGTATGCCTTCAATTTTGAATAAATCCCCAACAGTGTCACCAGCAAAGCACCCCCCCACACCATCACACCTCCTCCTCCATGCTTCACGGTGGGAACCAGGCATGTAGAGTCCATCCGTTCACCTTTTCTGCGTCGCACAAAGACACGGTGGTTGGAACCAAAGATCTCAAATTTGGACTCGTCTGACCAAAGCACAGATTTCCACTGGTCTAATGTCCATTCCTTGTGTTCTTTAGCCCCCCTGCTTGTTGCCTGTCCTTAGCAGTGGTTTCCTAGCAACTATTTTACCATGAAGGCCTGCTGCACAAAGTCTCCTCTTAACAGTTGTTGTAGAGATGTGTCTGCTGCTAGAACTCTGTGTGGCATTGACCTGGTCTATAATCTGAGCTGCTGTTAACCTGCGATTTCTGAGGCTCGTGACTCGGATAAACTTATTCTCAGAAGCAGAGGTGACTCTTGGTCTTCCTTTCCTGGGCGGTCCTCATGTGAGCCAGTTTCTTTGTAGCGCTTGATGGTTTTTGCAACTGCACTTGGGGACACTTTCAAAGTTTTCCCAATTTTTCGCACTGACTGACCTTCATTTCTTAAAGTAATGATGGCCACTCGTTTTTCTTTACTTAGCTGCTTTTTTCTTGCCATAATACAAATTCTAACAGTCTATTCAGTAGGACTATCAGCTGTGTATCCACCTGACTTCTGCACAACACAACTGATGGTCCCAACCCCATTTATAAGGCAAGTAATCCCACGTATTAAACCTGACAGGCACACCTGTGAAGTGAAAACCATTTGCGGTGACTACCTCTTGAAGCTCTTCAAGAGAATGCCAAGAGTGTGCAAAGCAGTCATCAAAGCAAAAGGTGGCTACTTTGAAGAACCTAGAATATAAGACATATTTTCAGTTGTTTCACACTTTTTTGTTAAGTATAAAATTCCACATGTGTTAATTCAAAGTTCTGATGCCTTCAGTGTGAATGTACAATTTTCGAAGTCATGAAAATACAGAAAAATCTTTAAATGAGAAGGTGTGTCCAAACTTTTGGTCTGTACTGTATATATATATATATATATATATATATAATGTTAAGAACTGACTCAATGATAGGAATGAAAGGGTGGTTATTAATAGAACGCACTTAGACTGGGTCTCAGTTAACAGTGGGGTACCACAGGGGTCAGTATTGGGCCCACTTCTTTTTAACATATTTATTAATGACCTTATAGGGGGCATACAGAGTAGTATTTCAATATTCGCAGATGACACTAAACTCTGCAGGGTAATCAATACAGAGGAGGACAATTTTATATTACAGGAGGATCTATGTAAACTAGAAGATTGGGCTGATAAATGGCAAATGAGCTTTAATGGGGATAAAAGTAAGGTAATGCACTTGGGCAGAGGAAATAAAATGTATAATTATATGCTTAATTGTAAAACACTGGGCAAAACGGTCACTGAAAGACCTGGGTGTATTGGTGGACGACAAGCTCACGTTTGGTGGCCAGTGCAAAGGAAAATAAAATAATGGGATGCATTAAAAGAGGCATAGATGCTCATGAGGAAAACATAATTTTATCTCTATACAAGTCACTAGTGCGACCACACTTAGAATCATAGGCGGATTATAATGAGGGCAATTCGGGCTACCGCCTGGGGCCCAAGACTCCTGGGGGCCCATGAATTGCCCCCATTATAATTCGCAATCGCATGTGTGTTGTCACCACTGCAGCCACATATAGTTTAATCCTGGGCTCGCCCGGCCACATTTCAATTGTCTCCGCCGCGGTCGCAGGTGCTTTGATTCTGGGCCCGCCCTGCTGAATGACGTCTGGCAGGATCCAGCATACATAGCGCGGGCGCGTCTGACATTAGCTGTAGTCACGCTTACCGTCACTCACGGTCTGCCGAAGAGGAGCTTCATGGTGGTGCGTGCCGGTTTCCACCTTGCACCACACGCACACACGCCTGTGCTGAGAAGAGTGAAGACTGAACAAGCCTGCTGCGCCTGCATAGTCCCCTGGCTCCCTCAGTTCTACTCCTCTCCTCAACTGTCTCTGGAGTCTGGCTGCTCTGGGTGAGGGTCTGACTGTTACACTATAACCTAATTTCCTATAAAGTACAGGCAGTGGTTCTAGGCAGCAGTATTAATCAAACTTTTAAAATGTGTGTGTATATAATGAGGAGTATGGGAGCGCACTGAAACTACATGAGACAAATGCTCCTGCACACTGTTTCCCTCCACCTTGGAAATGTTGCCACATTTCTAAGATGGAGGGTCACATAGTGTGCAGGAGCATTTGTCTCATGTACTTTTAGTTTACTCCCATCCCCCACATAAGCCACATTTTATGCACAACAAGAAAAAGTCCCTTGCCCCTAGGCCTCTTTCACACGTCCAGATATTTCCGGTACTGGAAAAACCAGTACCGGAGACATCAGTGTCCGTGTGACATCTGTGTCATCAGTATTACACGTACCGGCGCCTGGGAATCAGTGTACAGCTAGCGCTGTTCGAAAGAACCGGGTGCTGGAGGCAGCTCTCATCATTGTCCCCAGCTTGTGCTGCGATTAGCACTAGCATGGGACAATGTTGAGAGTAGTATTCTGCTCTTGCTGTCTCCAAAACCTGTAAAAATAAGAATAAAATCGAGTGACTCGCTGCAGCGAGCGGGCCCCTGACCTGTGCTGAGCTCATGGAGCGGTGTCCTGTCAGTCACTGAGCTCAGTGGAGGACAGGGGCCCGCTCGCTGCACCAAGTCATTCTCCTCTTCTCCTCAGTGTGTGCGGTTACCTCAAACCAGGTGAGTATAATTTTGTTTTTTATTTTATTCATATTTTTACTGGTTTTGGAGACATCGGGAGATGAATACTACTCTCAATATTGTCCCTTGCTGATTGCAACGCAGCCAGGGAACAAGGATGAGGGAAGTGTTCGGTACCCGGCACTTGGAAACAGCGCTATCTGTACACTAATTCCCAGCCACTGTTACATGTCACACGAATGACACACAGATGTTATCCGAGTGTCATCAGTGTGCACGTGTGTGGGGCGTTTTGCAGCGTGTTAAAAAAAAAAAAGAAGGTCCGTGGAAACACACTGATATGTGCACAGACACATTCATTTGAATGGGTTTACAATTGTGGTAGTGTCTACGGTACGTGTGGAAACTGTCACCACATGTTCTGGAGCCACTGACGTGTGAAAGAGGCCTAAGATACAGAGCACTGCTGCAAATTATGCTTCTACACATTTCTACTACTGTCACTATTTCAGTCTCTAGTGCCGGGGCATGCACAGTGTACAGCCAGAATCTATCTTGCGCAACAGTGGATGGAACTGAGTTCCGGCTGCTGTTAATTCCTTAAAGGGGTTTTCCACTACTCAGACAACCCCATCTTAATCCGTATGTTAGTTTCCTCCTTGTCAAATATCAACACTTTTACTTACCGCCAGTGCTGTACCAACGGTGCCGCTAGTATGGCAGCGGCAGTGAGAAAAATGTTATTTTTACAAGGGGGAAACATATGAATTGAGATGGAGTTGTCAGAGTAGTAGACAACCCCTTTAAAGGGAACCTGTCATGTCGAATAACGCTACTAACCTGCAGATGTAGGGATAATCTGCAGGTTAATAGTGTTAGATAGGTGCCTGCTGGCTCTACTGAAAGTGCAGCTCATGTGAAAAAAATGGACTTTATTCATCACAGGAACCGCCGGCTTTCAGTCACTCAGGTGTACAAAGCATCTACAATTGCCGTTCACAGCACTGTGAGTGGCTGCTGTAAGAATGCACCGTGTTAGTGAGGACCGGGGAGTGGTGCTGCCTGTGCGGGTACATGCGCTGCGAGCAGCCGGGAGATGACCGGCTAGCGTCGGTCATCTCCCAGCTGCATCGCCGCTGAACTCCGTGCAGCAGATGAGCCGCTAATGGCCGCCATGTTGTTCTGAAATCCCGCGTCGTTGATTGGTCGCGGCAGGACCAATCAGCGGCGCGGGATTTCCTGGACAGATGGGATAAGCAGATTATTTAGTAGATATGTGTGTGTGTGTACATACTCCCCAAGTGACTGACCGGCGCCTGAGCACAAGATCCCTGCAGCACTATGACTATATAGTACAACAGCACCTTCTATAAAAAGTGAAGTGCGCAGGATTTGACCATCGCAACTGCACACAGAGGGCACTGTAACATGCAGGGGAAGGGGGAAGTATTATAATTCACACAGGAGGTGGGAATTCCTTGCAGGCCCCAGGATGGGAACACATCAGAAACTTGTAGGAATAAAAAGTAATTTCACAACAACAAGACCTCTACAGTCATGGCCAAAAGTATTGAGAATGAGACAAATAGTAATTTTTCCAAAGTTTACTGCTTCATTTTTTGTAATGGCAATTTGCATATACTCCTGAATGTCAAAGAGTGATCAGCTTAACAGCAATTACTGTACTTGCAAAGTCAATATTTGCCCCGAAAATGAACTTTAACCCCCAAAACACATTTCAACATCATTGCAGTCCTACCTTAAAAGGAGCAGCTAACATCGTTTTAGTGATTGATCCATTAACACAGGTGTGGGTGTTGATGAGGACAGGGCTGGCGATCAATCAGTCATGATTAAGTAAGAATGACATCACTGGACACTTTAAAAGGAGGCTGGTTCTTGGTATCATTGTTTCTCTTCAGTTAACCATGGTTATCTCTAAAGAAACACGTGCATCCATCATTGCACTGCACAAAAATGGCCTAACAGGGAAGAGTATCGCAGCTACAAAGATTGCACCTCAGTCAACAATCTATCGCATCATCAAGAACTTCAAGGAGAGAGCTTCCATTGTTGTCAAAAAGGCTCCAGGGCGCCCAAGAAAGACCAGGAAGCACCAGGACCGTATCTTAAAACTGTTTCAGCTGTGGGATCTGACTACCAGCAGTGCCGAGCTTGCTCAGGAATGGCAGCAAGCTGGTGTGAGTGCTTCTGCACGCACTGTGAGGCGGAGACTCTTTGAGCAAGGGCTGGTTTCAAGGAGGGCAGCAAAGAAGCCACTTCTCTCCAGAAAAAACATCAGGGACCGACTAATATTCTGCAAAAGGTACAGGGAGTGGACTGCTGAGGACTGGGGCAAAGTCATTTTCTCTGATGAATCCCCTTTTCCATTGTTTGGGACATCTGGAAAACAGCTTATTCGGAGAAGAGGTGAGCGCTACCACCAGTCTTGTCTCATGCCAACTGTAAAGCATCCTGAAACTATTCATGTGTGGGGTTGCTTCTCAGCCAAGGGAATCGGCTCACTCACAGTCTTGCCTAAAAACACAGCCATGAATAAAGAATGGTACCAGAATGTCCTCCAAGAGCAACTTCTCCCAACCGTCCAAGAGCAGTTTGGCGCCCAACAATGCCTTTTCTAGCATGATGGAGCACCTTGCCATAAAGCAAAGGTGATAACTAAATGGCTCATGGAACAAAACATAGAGATTTTGGGTCCATGGCCTGGAAACTCCCCAGATCTTAATCCCATTGAGAACTTGTGGTCAATCATCAAGAGACGGGTGGACAAACAAAAACCAACAAATTCTGGCAAAATGCAAGCATTGATTATGCAAGAATGGACTGCTATCAGTCAGGATTTGGTCCAAAAGTTGATTGAGAGCATGTCAGGGAGAATTACAGAGGTCTTGAAGAAGAAGGGGCAACACTGCAAATATTGACTTGCTGCATTAACTCATTCTAACTGTCAATATAACCTATTGGTACTCATAATATGATTGCAATTATATTTCTGTATGTGATATAAACATCAGACAAACACTAATAAAAACCAGAGGCCAGCAGATCATGTGAAAATATAATTTTGGTGTCATTCTCAAAACTTTTGGCCATGACTGTACTATGGGGCATACATGTATGTGTAGATTCACATTTCTATCACTTGTATGGCCATATTAGAGGTCAGTTAAGTGCCGGGGGCTGACAGATTCCCTTTAATATTGAGCAGAATTAATTTAAGCCCCTTGGGAAAATTAATCTCCCACCCCTGCTCTGTTATGATTAGTTCTGTTCATAAGGAAAAAATGTGCGTGGCGCGCGGTGCTCTCCGGCGTGGGGTGGGGGGGCCCACGCCTTCTAAACTGCCCGGGGCCCTGGCTACCCTTAATCCACCCCTGCTTAGAATACTGTGTACAGTTCTGGTCTCCGGTGTATAAGAAAGACATAGCTGAACTAGAACGGGTGCAGAGAAGAGCGACCAAGGTTATTAGAGGACTGGGGGGTCTGCAATACCAAGACAGGTTATTATACTTGGGGTTATTTAGTTTGGAAAAACGAAGGCTTAGGGGTGATCTTATTACTATGTACAAGTATATGAGGGGACAGTACAAAGACCTTTCTACTGATCTTTTTACTCTGAGGCCTGAGATGGGGACAAGGGGGCATCTTCTACGTCTGGAGGAAAGAAGGTTTAATCATAATCACAGATGCGGATTCTTTACTGTAAGAGCAGTGAGACTATGGAGCTCTCTGCTGCATGATGTTGTAATGAGTGATTCACTACTAAAATTTAAGAAGGGCATGGATGCCTTTCTTGAAAAGTATAATGTTACAGGTTATATTTACTAGATTCCTTGATAGGGCGTTGATCCAGGGAACTAGTCTGATTGAAGTATGTGGAGTCAGGAAGGAATTTTTTTCCTCAATGTGGAGCTTAGAGTTTGCCACTTTTTTTTTTTTTTTGCCTTCCTCTGGATCAACATGTTAGGCTATGGGTTGAACTAGATGGACTTAGTTTTTTAAGGTCGAAGGAAGACTATGTTACTATGCGAACCGGTATCCAGAAGCGGTACCGCTAAGGAACTCATCGAGCAAATGCATAGCATGGGAACTTGTTCATATACAAGTGCTTCTCACTAAATTAGAATATCATCAAAAAGTTAATTTATTTCAGTTCATCAACTCAAAAAGTGAAACTCATATTTTATATGAAAACACAAGTCCTTATCTCAGGAAATTCTAATAATTAAAAAAACAACTGCAAAGGCTTCCTAAGCGTTTGAAAAGGTCCCTTAGTCTGTTTCAGTAGCCTCTACAATCATGGGGAAGACTGCTGACTTGACAGGTGTCCAGAAGGCAGTCATTGACACACTCCACTAAGAGTAAACCACAAAAGGTCATTGCTAAAGAAGCTGGCTGTTCAGAGTGTTGCATCCAAGAATATTAATGGAAAGTTGAGTGGAAGGAAGAAGGGAGGTAGAAAAAGTTGCGCAAGCAACCGGGATAACCGCAGCCTTGACAGTATTAAGCAAAGGCCATTCAAAATTTTGGGGGAGATTCACAAGGAGTGGACTGCTGCGGGAGTCATTGCTTCAAGAGCCACCACACACAGAAGTATCCAGGACATGGGCTACAAGTATCGCATTTCTTGTGTCAAGCCACTCATGACCAATAGACAACGCCAGAAGCGTCTTACCTGGACCAAGGAGAAAAAGACCTGGACTGTTGCTCAGTGGTCCAAAGTGTTGTTTACAGATGAAAGTAAATTTTGCATTTCATTTGGAAATCAAGGTCTCAGGAGTCTGGAGGAAGAGTGGAGAGGCCACAATCCAAGCTGCTTGAGGTCTAGTGTGAAGTTTCCACAATCGGTGATGGTTTGGGGAGCCATGTCATCTGCTGGTGTAGGTCCACTATGTTTTATCAAGACCAAAGTCAGCACAGCGGTCTTCCAGAAAATTTTAAAGCACTTCATGCTTCCCTCTGCTGACAAGCTTTCTGGAGATGAAAATTTAATTCTCCAGCAGGACTTGGCACCTGTCCACACTGCCAAAAGTACCAATGCCTGGTTTAAAAACAACAGTATCACTGTGCTTGATTGGCCAGCAAACTCTCCTGACCTTAACCCAAAACAGAATCTATGGGGTATTGTCAAGAGGAAGATGGGAGACCCCAGACCCAACAATGCAGACAAGCTGAAGGCAGCTGTCAAAGCAACCTGGGCTTCCATAACACCTCAGAAGTGCTGATTGCCTCCATGCCACGCCGTATTGATGCAGTAATTGATGCAAAAAGAGCCCCGACCAAGTATTGAGTGCATTTAAGGAAAATACATTACAGTAGGCCTACATTTCAGATTTTAAAATTATTTTTTAATCTGGCGTTATGAAGTATTCTAATTTACTGAGATAATGACTTCTGTGTTATCATTGGCTGTAAGCCATAATCATCAACATTAACAGAAATAAACACTTGAAATACAGTAGAGACCAAAAGGTTGGAACACCTTCTCATTTAAAGATTTTTCTGTATTTTCATGACTATGAAAATTGTACATTCACACTGAAGGCATCAAAACTATGAATTAACACATGTGGAATTATATACAGTGCTGGCCAAAAGTATTGGCACCCCTGCAATTCTGTCAGATAATACTCAGTTTCTTCCTGAAAATGATTGCAATCACAAATTCTTTGGTATTATTATCTTCATTTAATTTGTCTTCAATGAAAAAAACACAAAGAATAGTCCTAAAGCCAAATTGGATATAATTCCACACCAAACCTAAAAAAGGGGCTGGACAAAAGTACTGGCACCCTTTGAAAAATCATGTGATGCTTCTCTAATTCGTGTAATTAACAGCACCTGTAACTTACCTGTGGCACCTAACAGGTGTTGGCAATAACTAAATCACACTTGCAGCCAGTTAACATGGATTAAAGTTGACTCAACCTCTGTCCTGTGTCCTTGTGTGTACCACATTGAGCATGGAGAAAAGAAAGAAGACCAAAGAACTGTCTGAGGAGGACTTGAGAAACCAAATTGTGAGGAAGCATGAGCAATCTCAAGGCTACAAGTCCATCTCCAAAGACCTGAATGTTCCTGTGTCTTCCGCCTGCAGTGCCATCAAGAAGTTTAAAGCCCATGGCACTGTGGCTAACCTCCCTAGATGTGGACGGAAAAGAAAAATTGACGAGAGATTTCAACGCAAGATTGTGCGGATGGTGGATAAAGAACCTCGACTAACATCCAAACAAGTTCAAGCTGCCCTGCAGCTCATCAAGAGAATGCCAAGAGTGTGCAAAGCAGTCAACAAAACAAAAGGTGGCTACTTTGAAGAACCTAGAATATAAGACATATTTTCAGTTGTTTCACACTTTCTTGTTAAGTATATAATTCCCCATGTGTTAATTCATATTTTTGATGCGTTCAGTGTGAATGGACAATTGTCATAGTCATGAAAATATAGAAAAATCTTTAAATGAGAAGGTGTGTCCTGTAGATCACTCTGTTTGTAATGACTATATAATATGAGTTTCACTTTTTGTATTCAACTGAAATATGTGAGATGCACTTGTATTTGAAGGAACCGGTCTGCCAAAGGAAATCCTAACAGATCAAGGGACCCCATTCATGAACAAGGTAATGAAGGAGCTCTGCAAGGTCCTCCAGATTACCCAGCTGTGAACCTCTCTTTACCATCCACAGACAGAT
Organism: Phyllobates terribilis; assembly: GCF_046119375.1. Classification (NCBI taxonomy): domain Eukaryota; kingdom Metazoa; phylum Chordata; class Amphibia; order Anura; family Dendrobatidae; genus Phyllobates; species Phyllobates terribilis. The sequence goes on from NW_027362762.1 coordinate 635,464,656, forward strand.
GGCTTTAATAAGACCCTGAAAGCGATGTTCAAGAAAGTCGTGGAGAAGGATGGACGTGACGGGGACTACCTGCTGCCAGTCCTGCTTTTCTCGTTAAGGGAGGTTCCCCAACATCTACTGGCTTTTCTCCGTTTGAGCCACTGTATGGACGACATCCACGAGGGCTCTTGGATATTGCTAAGGAAACCTGGGAAGCCGAGATTATGCCACACCGGAGCATCATTGAACATGTTGCCCAGAAAAGGAAAGAATAGCAAAAGTGATGCTGATTGTGAAGGTGCATCTCCTCCAGGAACAGGAAGCACAGGCGAGGGTCTATAACCGATTGGCAAGACTGAGACAGTTCCAGCCCGGGGACCGTGTTTTGGTGCTAATCCCCACAGTCAAGAGCAAGTTCCTGGTCCGTACGAGGTGGCGGAGAAAGTCAGCGAAGTTAATTATAAAGTCCACTAACCTGGCTGAAGAAAGCCGTACCATGTGAACTTGCTCAAGCCGTGACGGGCCTGGAAAGCTGTGGAAACTCCTTGTCTGGAATACGCTCCCGAAGGCAAGGTAGAAGAGGTCACTTCAGCAGAGACTCTATCGCTGGCTCAGAAGTAACAGTGTCGAGAACTGCTACAGCGGAATCGTGACCGGTTTCAGAGTTGTTGGAGCATACTCAGGTCGTAGAGCACGACGTGCTAACAGAGCCACATGTAAGACTGAATCTGAAGCCGTACCGGATTCCTGAAGCACGCTGGGAGTTGATTTCAGCCGAGGTGAAGAGTATGTTAGACCTCGTTGTGACAGAGGAGTCAAAGAGTTGGTAGTCGAGCCCAATCGCCCTCGTGCCAAAACCCAACGGAGAGTGGAGGTTTTGTAACGGCTACCGCCGTGCGACACATACCCGATGCCCTGCGTCGACTAGCTCCTCGAGAGGCTGGGACCAGCGAGGTATATCACCACCCTTGATCTAACGAGGGGCTATTGGCATATCCCCATGTCACAGACGGCCAAGGAGAAGACTGCTTTCTCGACACTTGATGGGTGCTTTCAATACACTCTGATGCCGTTAGGACTCCAGGGGGCCCCAGCCACCTTCCACAGGGCTATGGATTGTATCCTTGCCCCACATAAGTATGCCGCAGCCTACCTTGACGACATTGTGGTCTTTAGCCCAGACTGGGCTAGTCATCTACCTAAACTACAGGCCATTCTGGATGCTCTGAGGAAGGCAGGATTTACTATAAATCTGAGAGAATGAGCCGTTGGAAAAGAAGCTATGTCGTCGGGAAAGGCGAAATAAAGCCGCAAGTCAAAGTGGAGGCAATCCAGACCTGGCCGCAACTGCTCTCCAAGAAGCAAGTGAGAGCGTTCCATGGAATGGTGGGATATTACCGGCGGTTTTTCACAAATTTTGCTATGATGGCCGCAACGCTGACAGAACTCCTAAATGGCACCAGATCAACCATGGAGAAATGTTTTTTTTTGTGAATGGCAAAGAGGGTGGGAGGTCATTCACACTACCTCCCCTTAGTGTGTGGCTGAGCAAGTTTAAATGCTCAGTAACTATTTTTTTTCTGTAGTGTGTGTGTGTGTGGTCTGAAGAGTGAAGTCTCCAGGCTGTGCTTGGTGACGCCAGAGAACAACACCGAAGGACTGGTGTTTGGTGAGACTTCACTGTTCTACCCGAAGCGGGCGAGGCCTCACTCCCTAATGGACTCTGTTATACTTTATCTTTTGCATTACCCTGGAGAGGGCCTGTTTATTTTTTGTGGAAGGCTGCTGGAGCTTATGCTGTCTGAAAAAACCAGCAGGAAGTTAACCTGAAACATGTGTCCTGTGTCTGCCTCTGGGAAGCCAAGCAAGTCGCTTTATCACACAGGCTAAACCCCCATTAGTGCCACATGAAACGCACTGTAGGGTGCAAGTTTATAATATGTAGGGGGCTGGTGAATTTATATATCTACTAGATATCCATCTATTCTATCTAGATATCTCTTTATATCAGATTGCTTTATTAGTTTTGTAAACTAGCTTTATGTTATAATGCTCTATGTAATATATAAAAGATGATGTTAAAAACGGATTGCATACGCAGGTCATACGGTTTCTAGGCAAGAAAAGAAAAAAATTGCACTCGCATGACATATGGAGTGACGTACGCATGACACTCATCCAACTTATCTGGATCACCATTGGAGTAATTTTTGTTACGCAGATGTGAACGAGACCTTACACTCACACACAGCCTATTAAATTCTGACACTGACAGGGTCTTAGTCGAGGATGTCAAACTCAAACACACAGAGGACCAAACTGAAAAACTTGGACAGTCTTGGGCCAACGGGCCCCACAAAGTCCTCCATACAGCATAATGGGCCTCACATAGTCCTCCATACAGTATTATGGGCCTCACATAGTCCTCCATACAGTATTATGGGCCTCACATAGTCCTCCATACAGTATTATGGGCACCACATAGTCCTCGATATGGAATAATGGCCACACATAGGGGTAGTGGTTCTGGTGTCCCGGCCAAGTAAAACCACACTACAGGCCAGATTTGGCCCATGGGCAAGAGTTTGACATGTATGGTCCTAAATAGATACAAAGGTTGTAAACCGGTACATGCTTAGTCCTGCTCTCAGCTAGGAAGTGGATACAAATTGCAGCAGGTTCGGACAAGTACTTCAGCAGCTGCACAAACTTATCCACATTTACAAGCACTTTACAAAGTACCATTTTTCTGTGCCCATAGCTAAAAGGAAACCTGACACTATACATTTCAGCAAAGTAAATTCTCTGGTGGCTTATAACTTATATTGACAAGCACTAAAGTGGGATTTCAAGCATGTTTTTCACCTTTCAAAGTTGAAACGATGCCCAAAAGTAGAAGGCAATCTAGTGTTAGAATCTATAACAGAATCTAAGAATAAATACAGCAAAACAGACGTATAAACATGTACAACAAAACACATTGACATACACCTTACCTGTCCTTGTGTATGCCACCTCTCTTCTTAAATACTTTAATTCAGGATATAAATTGTTAAATGTGTATCCTGGTCTTTTCTTCTTGAACAGACGCGAACTTCGCCGCGGTATGGTGGGTTCTGTGGGGGTCCTATCATAGAAATATAAGATTATCTGTTGGTCTGAGCACATCAACATCACTTGAGTTATCATGCAAAACTGGAAAATTTACACTACTACACAATTACTGTTAATCATTTAATGTCAGTGTACAGCAAGTGACATTCTAAATAATTCTTAACAATCACAAGGCACCATGAAAAAGCTCTGCAATCTATGAGCAGGATACGCTGAACAGCTTAATATAGTTTTATGAGAAAAGGTTCAGTACAAGGGAGCATTCACACATAGCAGAAATTCTGCATATTTTCCATCCAGATTTGAATGCAGAAAAATGGTAGTGAAAAACAGTTGCAGCAAATGATATTGGCAAACATCTCCTAATGAAATAAATATACAAAATGCTATGATAGCATTGCTACCACACAGAAACAAATACAACCACACTTTGAGCTTGAATATATTCATTCCAAACTGTACCATCGTGACACATTCTGAACACATAATATTATACAGATGCATCTCACAAAATTAGAATATCATCAAAGTTTATTTATTTCAGTTCTTCAATACAAAAAGTGAAACTCGTATTATATAGTCATTACAAACAGTGATCTATTTTAACTGTTCATTTCTGTTAATGTTGATTATGGCTTATAGCCAATGAAAACACAAGTCATTATCTCAGTAAATTAGAATACTTCATAACGCCAGCTTGAAAAACAATGTTTTTAAAATCCGAAATGCTGGCCTACTGAAATGTATGTTCAGTAAATGCATTCAATATTTGGTCTTGAGCTCCTTTTGTATCAATTACTGCATCAATGCGGCGTGGCATGGAGGCGATCAGCCTGTGGCACTGCTGAGGTGTTATGGAAGCCCAGGTTGCTTTGATAGCAGCCTTCAGCTCGTCTGCATTGTTGGGTCTGGTGTCTCTCATCTTCCTCTTGACAATACCACATAGATTCTCTGTGGGTTTAAGGTCAGTTGAGTTTGCTGGCCAGTCAAGCACAGTGATACTGTTTTAAAACCAGGTTTTGGTACTTTTGGCAGTGTGTACAGGTGCCAAGTCCTGTTGGAGAATGAAATTTCCATCTCCAAAAAGCTTGTCGGCAGAGGGAAGCATGAAGTGCTCTAAAATTTCTTCGTACACGGCTGCGCTGACTTTGGTCTTGATAAAACACAGTGGACCTACACCAGCAAATGACATGGCTGCCCAAACCATCACTGATTGTGGAAACTTCACACTAGACCTCAAGCAGCTTGGATTGTGGCCTCCCCACTCTTCCTCCAGACTCCTGGGACCTTGATTTCCAAATGAAATGCAAAATTTACTTTCATCTGAAAACAACATCTTGGACCACTGAGCAACAGTCCAGGTCTTTTTCTCCTTGGACCAGGTAAGACGCTTCTGGCGTTGTCTATTGGTCATGAGTGGCTTGACACAAGGAATGCGACACTTGTAGCCCATATCCTGGATACGTCTGTGTGTGGTGACTCTTGAAGCAATGACTCCAGCAGCAGTCCACTCCTTGTGACACTCCCCCCAAATTTTTGAATGGCCTTTTCTTAACAATCCTTTCAAGGCTGCAGTTCTCCCAGTTGCTTGTGCACCTTTTTCTACCACACTTTTTCCTTCCACTAAACTTTCCATTAATATGCTTGGATACAGCACTCTGTCAATAGCCAGCTTCTTTAGCAATGACCTTTTGTGGCTTATCCTCCTTGTGGAGTGTGTTAATGACGGCCTTCTGGACATCTGTCAAGTCAGCAGTCTTCCCCATGATTGTGGAGCCTACTGAAACAGACTAAGGGACCTTTTTAAACACTTAGGAAGCTTTTGCAGTTGTTTTTTGTTAATTTTTCTAATTTACTGAGATAATGACATGTGTGTTTTCATTGGCTATAATCCATAATCATCAACATAAACACTTGAAAAGGATCACTCTTTGTAATGACTCAATAGAATGAGTTTCACTTTTTGTATTGAACTGAAATAAATTAACTTTTTGATATTCAAATTTTTTGAGAAGCACCTGTATATGGGTGTCTAACGAGGAGGTCAACATCTGGGTGTTGCAAGATACCATAGATATTAGAGATCAAACCCATTGTCGAGGGACCCACTCTACATAAACGTTCGGAGCGAAAGATGGAAGAAGCAAAATATTTAATTTTTAATACATTGGAATAGAGAGGTTGTGTACAGAAAATTAGACTTCATCTTTTTGTACGAGTAGAGTTTCCTTATTAGCCGGCTAGTGATGTCCGAAAAGTTAAACATACCGGTACTATTTTAGATATTTGTCAGAGAGGAAGTCATACTATCAGGAAAATGTGGATGAAATAGAAAGGAGGTGAGTAGTGTTGAGCGAGTATGTTCTGTTCCGAGTATGCTCGGGCCGAGCTCCGAGTATTTACAGCTGCTCAGTGATATGTTTGAATCGCTCCCATGTGCATGATTTGCAGCTGTTTGACAGCTTTATTACATGTGAGGAATGTGTAAGAAGTAGACATTCCTCACATGTATTAAAACTGTCAAACAGTTGCAAATCATGCACACGGGAGTGATTCAAACATATCACTGAGCAGCTGTAAATACTCTGTGCTCGCCCGAATATACTCGGCGAAAGGGTTAACAGAACATACTCGCTCAACACTAGAGGTGAGGAATGAATTTGTGGATGTGAGGATAAACTTCTTAGAACAGGTCCTCGAGATGTCCCTGGTTAGGATGATTGGGCCTAGAAGGTCTTTATAGGGGAATTGTAAGGGTTGCTCCAAATTAAGAAGTTAGAAAAGCTCTGGCTTCCATCTGTGCCCCCTATATTCATCCAATTTGTATAGGCCAGTTTAAATGACCATAGCAAACACTTGGCAGATGAGATTCAAAGAGGACCGATCGCCTCCACACATATTATGGTATATTATAGTAAGGAGACTGTAGATATAAATTAACATGAAAAATCACCTTTGGAAGAATTACTTGCGTTTTGAAATAAAAGAATCACAGTTATGGGAGAAGCCATCTTATGATTGGCAGCTCAGCGTGCTGTGTTCTGAGCAGTGTAGTGACCCTAAGCTCATTTATTCAAATGGTTGTAATAGAAAGGGGGAAAATCTATATAAAGGGGTCTCCTGTCTATATATACTATGTGTAGAGCCAGAGAGAAGACTACAGAGTAACCACAGCATGTATCACCCATATCTGCTAATAAAAATCCACATTTACATCTCCTAGCTAAAAATGGAGCAAGTTGAATAATAGAGGTGAAGCAGCGCACCAGTGGAAATAAGTGAAAGGCCGACTTTATCCATCCAGATCAGATGGGGGAATAAAGTCTGCATCGCTTATTTTCATTGAAGTGCTGCTTCCATTCTATTTTTTCCTAATTTGAAAGTTTTTGGCTGTTTGCTGATATTTTTCCATATATCTCTCTATATCTATAGCAAAAAAAATGTCAGGCAGCAGTCCAAAATTTCTTTGAAAAAATATGAACTTTATTAGCCCGGTGTGGCGACGTTTTGGTTGCCGACAACCTTCATCACTGCTTGATCACGGGGCTCACTTATTATTCAGTAAGGTCAAGTAACCAGTGATTATGCAGGGTGCACCACTCCCTGCTGTTAGCAAAGTAAACACTTCAATCATAGCAGGGTGAAACAGACAGAGGGTGGGAACCGAACCAAAGACTAAAGGCCCTGTCACACATAACGAGATCGCTAGAGAGATCGTTATTACGTCACGGTTTTGGGATCGTTGGGGAGCTGTCAAACATGCAGAACTTCCCAACGATTTCGGCCGCCCCAGCGATCTAACTAACGATCTCACCGGTCGTTGGGGCGCTTTCACACAGCAGCTATTTCAACGATCCACACCTTGATAGGGACTATACTGTGTCACAAAGGCGTGCAGAAAATTACTTTTCCGCGCCCCTTCATCTCCGATTGGTGGACGCTACTGCATAAAATATACACATTTTTGTGTGCGTTTTTATTTTTTATGTATCCCCACCACACCATTTATTTCAATGAATGAAAATTCTGTAAAAACACTGAAAGAATTGCCATGGCCCAGATTATAAACTGCTTCATATCTGCATATCATGCTTCAGTTGGGAGACCTGCAGCTAGTCCATGGATTGTGATCCATGATCGGACTGAGATCTTTGGACGTCTTCACTGAGGCTGGGTGCCCACGTAGCGTTTTTCAAGCGTTTATGCTGCGGAATTTCCGCAGCGGAAACGCTTGTGAAACGCTAGGTAATCCGCACCCCATGGTCCCCAAGGGGATTCCGCATGTTCTATGCACATGCTGTGGATTTTTCCGCAGCGTTTATGCTGCGTACAAAAATCCGCAGCATGTCATTTAATTTTGCGGAAGCGCAGCGGAACTCCCACCATTGACTTGCATTGAAACGCATAGAAACCGCGACTGTACATTTGTACAAGCGGCTTCTATGCGTCTCTATGTGCGGATGGTACCCAGTTCTGGAGGAGAGGAGACTCTCATCCAGACCTGGGTACCATTGTACCTGTAAAAAAAGAATAAAATAACAAATAAAGTTATATTCACCTGTCCGGCGGCTTCTCTCTGAATGCCGGCATCGCTTGAGGACCTGCGGTGACGTCAGTCATGTGACCGCAGGCCCTTCACCGCTGTGTCTCGCGATATGCCGGCAGCCGGGAACCAGCCAGGAAGCAGCGCTGCAGCACACACCGGGGCCTCGAGGGTGAGTATAGCTTGATTTGTTTTAATTTTTACGGTTCACACTGTATAAATCCATGCTGTTTGCATGGATTTATACAGTGTGACCTAGTTGTCAAGCACTTTCCAAGTGATGCTATCGCCTGGAAAGTGCTTGTCAATCTGCATGCGGAAACGCATGTGGATCCGCATGTATTCTGCAGGAAAAACGCATGCACAATCTGCATGCGTTTTTTCTGCCAGGAAGATGCAGAAATGCTGCAGAAATTTTCTGCTTCATTTCTGCATCGTGGGCACATAGCCTCACACTTAAAGTCCAATTTATGCACGCCTACGTGTCTAAGTTCTGAATCGCTAACGAGGTCGTTGATAAGGTGTCAGATACAGCGATGCACACTGCTCAGCGGGAGCGCAACGACCCAGGAATGGTCCAGGAAGCTTTGTAACGATCTCACAGCAGGGGCCTGATCGTTGCTACCTGTCAGACATAACGAGATCGCTAGCGAAATCGCTATTGCGTCACAAATACCGTGACGTATCAACGATCTCGTTATGTGTGATGGGGCCTTTAGGCCAGGATCACAGTAGCGTATAGCAACAGATATGCTAATGATACTTGGCTCAACTCTGCTACCAATGTGAGCCAAGTATCAGGTTACTGTGTTCCAATCCTCTCGCAGGCGAAAATCATATCACAGGTGAGGAGAAGAAAGAATAATCTCTCCATTGCCTGTCTCTGCGTATACTGGACTGCGCTCGCATGACATCCGAGAGCAGTCCAAAGTTTTGCACACACCCATTGACTTGAATGGGAACATGCCCTGCGAGGTACACTGCCAATCGCAGCATGCTGTGATTTATTTCTCATGTTGAAAAGGATCTGTAGATCTGCTTTGCCTCACTAGATAACACTGAAACTGCAGTGTGAGATTTTCTCCATATTATACACTACTATGAGTGAGCACTAAAGCACCACTCCAGCTTTGTATTTGTTGCCCCCTCTGTTAGCAGTCAGGGATGTGTGTTTCGTTTTTGCACTTTTAGTTTTTCCTTTGCTTCCAAGGGCCTTCACATTTTTATTTTTCTGAACACATAGCTGTTTTGGGCTTGTTTTTGCTGCTCTAGTTGTAGATTTGAATGACACTATGCATTTTACCATATAATAGACTGAAAAACATATGTGGGATGAAATGGTGAAAAAAAGATCAGAATTCTGACTTTTTTTTTTGCTTGTGTGGCATATATTGTACGGTCAATGTCTGGCAGCATGATTCTCCAGAGCTGTACATTTATGGCAATACAAAACTTACATTGATTTTTTTTTTTATTTGAAATGGTGATAATAAATATTCAGAAGTTTGTAAAAAAAAAAAAAAAAAAAAAAGTTGGTTTGTGTCGCTATATAAGGGGGTGCATATTTATGCAACCACATTATTTTAGCTTTGTTATTTTATTTCCCCCTCAAAAGGATTTTAGTTTGTTTCTTATTGGATTTGTACAGATTATGGGTTACACTGAAGGTGTAAAGTTCCAAAATTATTCTTCATATGATTTTTTTTATAAGACAAAACGGGCATTTTAATAGGGGTGTGTAGATTTTTACATCTACTGTATATAGTTAAAATCTCAGTCTCCCATGGAGCTCAGCTTATGGTTGAGCTTCAGAGGAGTACCTAGATGGCATCAGCTGGACTCTTCAGCAGGCTCTCGCTGCCACAATAACCTGCAATTGTGTCACGGGGGACCAAAGGAAGCCAGTACACGTGAACATCAGCAAGCACTCCATTTACACACCAAATGGTTAACAGTAGTGTTGAGCGAGTATGTTCTGTTCCGAGTATGCTCGGGCCGAGCTCCGAGTATTTACAGCTGCTCGGTGATATGGTTGAATCGCTCCCGTGTGCATGATTTGCAACTGTTTGACAGCTTTATTACATGTGAGGAATGTGTAAGAAATAGACGTTCCTCACATGTAATAAAGCTGTCAAACAGTCGCAAATCATGCACACAGGAGCGACTCAACCATATCACCACAGCTGTAAATACTCGCAGCTCGGCCCGAGCATACTCGGACAGAACATACTCTCTCAGCACTAGTTAACAGCAATAATCAGAGCTCGGCTCTGAACCCTTTTGTTATACACAGGTGCCGGCTATATAACACAGCCAGTAACAAATGCATCTACAGAGAGTCCAGATCCTGAGCCCCCTCCATACACGGTCACACCTGCAATGACATACCTATACATCATTCTGCTTTAAGGGGTTAAAATACTTTACATTGCTGTCTTCTGCATTTTTCAGCACTGCTCCGGCTCTCTCCTCAATCATGTGACCACAGTACTGAATGGCAGTCTCACACCATTGACCACTAGTTGCTGTGTACATGTGTATGGTGTGCAGTGTGAGTATTTACTCACCTACAGCCGCTGTCCAAACCACTTCTGCTGTTCGTCTCAATGGCATTACCGCTCTCCAGAGCCTCTGGGTTTTCTGAAAATGTGGGATATGTTCATGAATAAAGATAAAACACATTTATCTAAATCTACTAGAAGAGGAATCATTGGCAGAAGTAGAAGCATTTCAAAGTTACCACATAAAGTGACGTGTCAGACTTAAAATGGGGCTGTCAGGAAGGTTAAAGGGGTACTCCAGCGAGAAACTTTTTGTACTGTCCCCGCCCTTGTAATTCAGTGTGACAGAATCTCCTCCCTCCCATCTGAACATTACATCATACACCAAGTGCTTCTCCCCCCTGTAAGGAACAGCCAGCCAGAGAAGAGGGGGGGGCGCAGTCTGCTTCCTGCTAGCAGACCTGCAGACATGGAGCCATTATAAGGGGGCTGGTTGCTGCTACTAAAAGTCAGGATCATGCCATTCCCCTGCCACACCCCCTCACCTCAGACTGCAGACAGGGAGACATCATCAGTGGACTGGCTGCTGCGACTAAAGGCCAGGGGCAGGCCACACTCCCACCACATCCCTAACCTCAGATAACGAGACATTATCAGGGGAGTGGCTGCTGCTACTAAAGGCCAGGGGCAGGCCACACTCCTACCACACCCCTAACCTCAGATAACGAGACATTATCAGGGGACTGGCTGCTGCTACTAAAAGCCAGGGGCAGGCCACACTCCCACCACATCCCTAACCTCAGATAACGAGACATTACCGGGGACTGGCTGCTGCGACTAAAGGCCAGGGGCAGGCCACACTCCCACCACACCCCTAACCTCAGATAACGAGACATTATCAGGGGACTGGCTGCTGCTACTAAAAGCCAGGGGCAGGCCACACTCCCACCACACCGCTAACCTCAGATAACGAGACATTATCAGGGGACTGGCTGCTGCTACTAAAGGCCAGGGGCAGGCCACACTCCCACCACACCCCCTCACCTCAGACTGCAGACAGGGAGACATCATCAGGGGACTGGCTGCTGCTACTAAAAGCCAGGAGCAGGCCACACTCCCACCACACCCCTAACCTCAGATAACGAGACATTATCAGAGGACTGGCTGCTGCTACTAAAAGCCAGGAGCAGGCCACACTCCCACCACACCCCTAACCTCAGATAACGAGACATTATCAGGGGACTGGCTGCTGCTACTAAAAGCCAGGGGCAGGCCACACTCCCACCACATCCCTAACCTCAGATAACGAGACATTATCAGGGGACTGGCTGCTGCTACTAAAAGCCAGGGGCAGGCCACACTCCCACCACACCCCTAACCTCAGATAACGAGACATTATCAGGGGAGTGGCTGCTGCTACTAAAGGCCAGGGGCAGGCCACACTCCCACCACATCCCTAACCTCAGATAACGAGACATTATCAGGGGAGTGGCTGCTGCTACTAAAAGCCAGGGGCAGGCCACACTCCCACCACACCCCTAACCTCAGATAACGAGACATTATCAGGGGACTGGCTGCTGCTACTAAAAGCCAGGGGCAGGCCACACTCCCACCACACCCCTAACGTCAGATAACGAGACATTGTCAGGGGACTGGCTGCTGCTACTAAAGGCCAGGGGCAGGCCACACTCCCACCACACCCCTAACCTCAGATAACGAGACATTACCGGGGACTGGCTGCTGCTACTAAAGGCCAGGGGCAGGCCACACTCCCACCACACCCCTAACCTCAGATAACGAGACATTATCAGGGGACTGGCTGCTGCTACTAAAAGCCAGGGGCAGGCCACACTCCCACCACATCCCTAACCTCAGATAACGAGACATTACCGGGGACTGGCTGCTGCGACTAAAGGCCAGTAGCAGGCCACACTCCCACCACACCCCTAACCTCAGATAACGAGACATTATCAGGGGACTGGCTGCTGCTACTAAAGGCCAGGAGCAGGCCACACTCCCACCACACCCCTAACCTCAGATAACGAGACATTATCAGGGGACTGGCTGCTGCTACTAAAAGCCAGGGGTAGGCCACACTCCCACCACACCCCTAACCTCAGATAACGAGACATTATCAGGGGACTGGCTGCTGCTACTAAAAGCCAGGGGCAGGCCACACTCCCACCACATCCCTAACCTCAGATAACGAGACATTATCAGGGGACTGGCTGCTGCTACTAAAGGCCAGGGGCAGGCCACACTCCCACCACACCCCTAACCTCAGATAACGAGACATTATCAGGGGACTGGCTGCTGCTACTAAAAGCCAGGGGCAGGCCACACTCCCACCACACCCCTAACCTCAGATAACGAGACATTATCAGGTGGCTGGCTGCTGCTACTAAAAGCCAGGAGCAGGCCACACTCCCACCACACCCCTAACCTCAGATAACGAGACATTATCAGGGGACTGGCTGCTGCTACTAAAGGCCAGGGGCAGGCCACACTCCTACCACACCCCTAACCTCAGATAACGAGACATTATCAGGGGACTGGCTGCTGCTACTAAAAGCCAGGGGCAGGCCACACTCCCACCACACCCCTAACCTCAGATAACGAGACATTATCAGGTGGCTGGCTGCTGCTACTAAAGGCCAGGGGCAGGCCACACTCCCACCACACCCCTAACCTCAGATAACGAGACATTATCAGGTGGCTGGCTGCTGCTACTAAAAGCCAGGGGCAGGCCACACTCCCACCACACCCCTAACCTCAGATAACGAGACATTATCAGGTGGCTGGCTGCTGCTACTAAAAGCCAGGGGCAGGCCACACTCCCACCACACCCCTAACCTCAGATAACGAGACATTATCAGGTGGCTGGCTGCTGCTACTAAAAGCCAGGGGCAGGCCACACTCCTACCACACCCCTAACCTCAGATAACGAGACATTATCAGGAGACTGGCTGCTGCTACTAAAAGCCAGGGGCAGGCCAAACTCCCACCACACCCCTAACCTCAGATAACGAGACATTATCAGGGGACTGGCTGCTGCTACTAAAGGCCAGGGGCAGGCCACACTCCCACCACACCCCTAACCTCAGATAACGAGACATTATCAGGGGACTGGCTGCTGCTACTAAAAGCCAGGGGCAGGCCACACTCCCACCACACCCCTAACCTCAGATAGCAAGACATTATCAGGGGACTGGCTGCTGCTACTAAAAGCCAGGGGTAGGCCACACTCCTACCACACCCCTAACCTCAGATAACGAGACATTATCAGGGGACTGGCTGCTGCTACTAAAAGCCAGGGGCAGGCCAAACTCCCACCACATCCCTAACCTCAGATAACGAGACATTATCAGGGGACTGGCTGCTGCTAATAAAAGCCAGGAGCAGGCCACACTCCCACCACATCCCTAACCTCAGATAACGAGACATTATCAGGGGACTGGCTGCTGCTACTAAAAGCCAGGGTCAGGCCACACTCCCACCACATCCCTAAACTCAGATAACGAGACATTATCAGGGGACTGGCTGCTGCTACTAAAAGCCAGGAGCAGGCCACACTCCCACCACACCCCTAACCTCAGATAACGAGACATTATCAGGGGACTGGCTGCTGCTACTAAAAGCCAGGAGCAGGCCACACTCCCACCACATCCCTAACCTCAGATAAAGAGACATTATCAGGGGACTGGCTGCTGCTACTAAAGGCCAGGGGCAGGCCACACTCCCACCACATCCCTAACCTCAGATAAAGAGACATTATCAGGGGACTGGCTGCTGCTACTAAAGGCCAGGGGCAGGCCACACTCCCACCACACCCCTAACCTCAGATAACGAGACATTATCAGGGGACTGGCTGCTGCTACTAAAGGCCAGGGGCAGGCCACACTCCCACCACACCCCTAACCTCAGATAGCGAGACATTATCAGGGGACTGGCTGCTGCTACTAAAAGCCAGGGGCAGGCCACACTCCCACCACATCCCTAACCTTAGATAACGAGACATTATCAGGGGACTGGCTGCTGCTACTAAAGGCCAGGGGCAGGCCACACTCCCACCACATCCCTAACCTCAGATAACGAGACATTATCAGGGGACTGGCTGCTGCTACTAAAGGCCAGGGGCAGACCACACTCCCACCACATCCCTAACCTCAGATAACGAGACATTATCAGGGGACTGGCTGCTGCTACTAAAGGCCAGGGGCAGGCCACACTCCCACAACACCCCTAACCTCAGATAATGAGACATTATCAGGGGACTGGCTGCTGCTACTAAAGGCCAGGGGCAGGCCACACTCCCACCACACCCCGAACCTCAGATAACGAGACATTATCAGGTGGCTGGCTGCTGTACTAAAAGCCAGGGGCAGGCCACACTCCCACCACACCCCTAACCTCAGATAACGAGACATTATCAGGGGACTGGCTGCTGCTACTAAAAGCCAGGGGCAGGCCACACTCCCACCACATCCCTAACCTTAGATAACGAGACATTATCAGGGGACTGGCTGCTGCTACTAAAGGCCAGGGGCAGGCCACACTCCCACCACATCCCTAACCTCAGATAACGAGACATTATCAGGGGACTGGCTGCTGCTACTAAAGGCCAGGGGCAGGCCACACTCACACCACATCCCTAACCTCAGATAACGAGACATTATCAGGGGACTGGCTGCTGCTACTAAAGGCCAGGGGCAGGCCACACTCCCACCACATCCCTAACCTCAGATAACGAGACATTATCAGGGGACTGGCTGCTGCTACTAAAGGCCAGGGGCAGGCCACACTCCCACAACACCCCTAACCTCAGATAATGAGACATTATCAGGGGACTGGCTGCTGCTACTAAAGGCCAGGGGCAGGCCACACTCCCACCACACCCCGAACCTCAGATAACGAGACATTATCAGGTGGCTGGCTGCTGTACTAAAAGCCAGGGGCAGGCCACACTCCCACCACACCCCTAACCTCAGATAACGAGACATTATCAGGGGACTGGCTGCTGCTACTAAAAGCCAGGGGCAGGCCACACTCCCACCACATCCCTAACCTTAGATAACGAGACATTATCAGGGGACTGGCTGCTGCTACTAAAGGCCAGGGGCAGGCCACACTCCCACCACATCCCTAACCTCAGATAACGAGACATTATCAGGGGACTGGCTGCTGCTACTAAAGGCCAGGGGCAGGCCACACTCACACCACATCCCTAACCTCAGATAACGAGACATTATCAGGGGACTGGCTGCTGCTACTAAAGGCCAGGGGCAGGCCACACTCCCACCACACCCCTAACCTCAGATAATGAGACATTATCAGGGGACTGGCTGCTGCTACTAAAGGCCAGGGGCAGGCCACACTCCCACCACACCCCTAACCTCAGATAACGAGACATTATCAGGTGGCTGGCTGCTGTACTAAAAGTCAGGGGCAGGCCACACTCCTACCACACCCCTAACCTCAGATAACGAGACATTATCAGGGGACTGGCTGCTGCTACTAAATGCCAGGGGCAGGCCACACTCCTTCCACACCCCTAACCTCCGATAACGAGACATTATCAGGGGACTGGCTGCTGCTACTAAAGGCCAGGGGCAGGCCACACTCCTACCACACCCCTAACCTCCGATAACGAGACATTATCAGGGGACTGGCTGCTGCTACTAAAGGCCAGGGGCAGGCCACACTCCCACCACACCCCTAACCTCAGATAACGAGACATTATCAGGGGACTGGCTGCTGCTACTAAAAGCCAGGGTCAGGCCACACTCCCACCACACCCCTAACCTCAGATAACGAGACATTATCAGGGGACTGGCTGCTGCTACTAAAGGCCAGGGGCAGGCCACACTCCCACCACACCCCTAACCTCAGATAGCGAGACATTATCAGGGGACTGGCTGCTGCTACTAAAAGCCAGGGGCAGGCCACACTCCCATCACATCCCTAACCTTAGATAACGAGACATTATCAGGGGACTGGCTGCTGCTACTAAAGGCCAGGGGCAGGCCACACTCCCACCACATCCCTAACCTCAGATAACGAGACATTATCAGGGGACTGGCTGCTGCTACTAAAGGCCAGGGGCAGGCCACACTCCCACCACATCCCTAACCTCAGATAACGAGACATTATCAGGGGACTGGCTGCTGCTACTAAAGGCCAGGGGCAGGCCACACTCCCACCACACCCCTAACCTCAGATAATGAGACATTATCAGGGGACTGGCTGCTGCTACTAAAGGCCAGGGGCAGGCCACACTCCCACCACACCCCTAACCTCAGATAACGAGACATTATCAGGGGACTGGCTGCTGCTACTATAAGCCAGGGGCAGGCCACACTCCCACCACATCCCTAACCTTAGATAACGAGACATTATCAGGGGACTGGCTGCTGCTACTAAAGGCCAGGGGCAGGCCACACTCCCAACACATCCCTAACCTCAGATAACGAGACATTATCAGGGGACTGGCTGCTGCTACTAAAGGCCAGGGGCAGGCCACACTCCCACCACACCCCTAACCTCAGATAACGAGACATTATCAGGTGGCTGGCTGCTGTACTAAAAGTCAGGGGCAGGCCACACTCCTACCACACCCCTAACCTCAGATAATGAGACATTATCAGGGGACTGGCTGCTGCTACTAAATGCCAGGGGCAGGCCACACTCCTACCACACCCCTAACCTCCGATAACGAGACATTATCAGGGGACTGGCTGCTGCTACTAAAGGCCAGGGGCAGGCCACACTCCTACCACACCCCTAACCTCCGATAACGAGACATTATCAGGGGACTGGCTGCTGCTACTAAAGGCCAGGGGCAGGCCACACTCCCACCACACCCCTAACCTCAGATAACGAGACATTATCAGGTGGCTGGCTGCTGCTACTAAAAGCCAGTGGTAGGCCACACTCCTACCACACCCCTAACCTCAGATAACGAGACATTATCAGGGGATTGGCTGCTGCTACTAAAGGCCAGGGGCAGGCCACACTCCCACCACACCCCTAACCTCAGATAACGAGACATTATCAGGGGACTGGCTACTGCTACTAAAGGCCAGGGGCAGGCCACACTCCCACCACACCCCTAACCTCAGATAACGAGACATTATCAGGTGGCTGGCTGCTGTACTAAAAGCCAGGGGCAGGCCACACTCCTACCACACCCCTAACCTCAGATAACGAGACATTATCAGGGGACTGGCTGCTGCTACTAAATGCCAGGGGCAGGCCACACTCCTACCACACCCCTAACCTCAGATAACGAGACATTATCAGGGGACTGGCTGCTGCTACTAAAGGCCAGGGGCAGGCCACACTCCTACCACACCCCTAACCTCAGATAACGAGACATTATCAGGGGACTGGCTGCTGCTACTAAAGGCCAGGGGCAGGCCACACTCCCACCACACCCCTAACCTCAGATAACGAGACATTATCAGGTGGCTGGCTGCTGCTACTAAAAGCCAGGGGTAGGCCACACTCCTACCACACCCCTAACCTCAGATAACGAGACACTATCAGGGGACTGGCTGCTGCTACTAAAGGCCAGGGGCAGGCCACACTCCCACCACACCCCTAACCTCAGATAACGAGACATTATCAGGGGACTGGCTGCTGCTACTAAAAGCCAGGGGCAGGCCACACTCCCACCACACCCCTAACCTCAGATAACAAGACATTATCAGGGGACTGGCTGCTGCTACTAAAGGCCAGGGGCAGGCCACACTCCCACCACACCCCTAACCTCAGATAACGAGACATTATCAGGGGACTGGCTGCTGCTACTAAAGGCCAGGGGCAGGCCACACTCCCACCACATCCCTAACCTCAGATAACGAGACATTATCAGGGGACTGGCTGCTGCTACTAAAAGCCAGGGGCAGGCCACACTCCCACCACACCCCTAACCTCAGATAACGAGACATTATCAGGGGACTGGCTGCTGCTACTAAAAGCCAGGGGCAGGCCACACTCCCACGACACCCCTAACCTCAGATAACGAGACATTATCAGGGGACTGGCTGCTGCTACTAAAGGCCAGGGGCAGGCCACACTCCCACCACACCCCTAACCTCAGATAACAAGGCATTATCAGGGGACTGGCTGCTGCTACTGAAGGCCAGGGGCAGGCCACACTCCCACCACACCCCTAACCTCAGATAACGAGACATTATCAGGGGACTGGCTGCTGCTACTAAAGGCCAGGGGCAGGCCACACTCCCACCACACCCCTAACCTCAGATAACGAGACATTATCAGGGGACTGGCTGCTGCTACTAAAGGCCAGGGGCAGGCCACACTCCCACCACACCCCTAACCTCAGATAACGAGACATTATCAGGGGACTGGCTGCTGCTACTAAAGGCCAGTGGCAGGCCACACTCCCACCACATCCCTAACCTCAGATAACAAGACATTATCAGGGGACTGGCTGCTGCTACTAAAGGCCAGGGGCAGGCCACACTCCCACCACACCCCTAACCTCAGATAACGAGACATTATCAGGGGACTGGCAGCTGCTACTAAAGGCCAGGGGCAGGCCACACTCCCACCACACCCCTAACCTCAGATAGCGAGACATTATCAGGGGACTGGCTGCTGCTACTAAAAGCCAGGGGCAGGCCACACTCCCACCACATCCCTAACCTCAGATAACGAGACATTATCAGGGGACTGGCTGCTGTACTAAAAGCCAGGGGCAGGCCACACTCCTACCACACCCCTAACCTCAGATAACGAGACATTATCAGGGGACTGGCTGCTGCTACTAAATGCCAGGGGCAGGACACACTCCTACCACACCCCTAACCTCAGATAACGAGACATTATCAGGGGACTGGCTGCTGCTACTAAATGCCAGGGGCAGGCCACACTCCTACCACACCCCTAACCTCAGATAACGAGACATTATCAGGGGACTGGCTGCTGCTACTAAAGGCCAGGGGCAGGCCACACTCCTACCACACCCCTAACCTCAGATAACGAGACATTATCAGGGGACTGGCTGCTGCTACTAAATGCCAGGGGCAGGCCACACTCCTACCACACCCCTAACCTCAGATAACGAGACATTATCAGGGGACTGGCTGCTGCTACTAAAGGCCAGGGGCAGGCCACACTCCTACCACACCCCTAACCTCAGATAACGAGATATTATCAGGGGACTGGCTGCTGCTACTAAAGGCCAGGGGCAGGCCACACTCCCACCACACCCTTAACCTCAGATAACGAGATATTATCAGGGGACTGGCTGCTGCTACTAAAGGCCAGGGGCAGGCCACACTCCCACCACACCCCTAACCTCAGATAACGAGATATTATCAGGGGACTGGCTGCTGCTACTAAAGGCCAGGGGCAGGCCACACTCCCACCACACCCCTAACCTCAGATAACGAGACATTATCAGGTGGCTGGCTGCTGTACTAAAAGCCAGGGGCAGGCCACACTCCTACCACACCCCTAACCTCAGATAACGAGACATTATCAGGGGACTGGCTGCTGCTACTAAATGCCAGGGGCAGGCCACACTCCTACCACACCCCTAACCTCAGATAACGAGACATTACCAGGGGACTGGCTGCTGCTACTAAAGGCCAGGGGCAGGCCACACTCCTACCACACCCCTAACCTCAGATAACGAGACATTATCAGGTGGCTGGCTGCTGCTACTAAAAGCCAGGGGTAGGCCACACTCCTACCACACCCCTAACCTCAGATAACGAGACATTATCAGGGAACTGGCTGCTGCTACTAAAGGCCAGGGGCAGGCCACACTCCCACCACACCCCTAACCTCAGATAACGAGACATTATCAGGTGGCTGGCTGCTGCTACTAAAAGCCAGGGGCAGGCCACACTCCCACCACACCCCTAACCTCAGATAACGAGACATTATCAGGGGACTGGCTGCTGCTACTAAAGGCCAGGGGCAGGCCACACTCCCACCACACCCCTAACCTCAGATAACCAGACATTATCAGGTGGCTGGCTGCTGCTACTAAAAGCCAGGGGTAGGCCACACTCCTACCACACCCCTAACCTCAGATAACGAGACATTATCAGGGAACTGGCTGCTGCTACTAAAGGCCAGGGGCAGGCCACACTCCCACCACACCCCTAACCTCAGATAACGAGACATTATCAGGTGGCTGGCTGCTGCTAGTAAAAGCCAGGGGCAGGCCACACTCCCACCACACCCCTAACCTCAGATGACAAGACATTATCAGGGGACTGGCTGCTGCTACTAAAGGCCAGGGGCAGGCCACACTCCCACCACACCCCTAACCTCAGATAACGAGACATTATCAGGGGACTGGCTGCTGCTACTAAAGGCCAGGGGCAGGCCACACTCCCACCACATCCCTAACCTCAGATAACGAGACATTATCAGGGGACTGGCTGCTGCTACTAAAAGCCAGGGGCAGGCCACACTCCCACCACACCCCTAACCTCAGATGACGAGACATTATCAGGGGACTGGCTGCTGCTACTAAAGGCCAGGGGCAGGCTACACTCCCACCACACCCCTAACCTTAGATAACGAGACATTATCAGGGGACTGGCTGCTGCTACTAAAGGCCAGGGGCAGGCCACACTCCCACCACACCCCTAACCTCAGATAACGAGACATTATCAGGGGACTGGCTGCTGCTACTAAAAGCCAGTGTCAGGCCACACTCCCACCACACCCCTAACCTCAGATAACGAGACATTATCAGGGGACTGGCTGCTGCTACTAAAGGCCAGGTGCAGGCCACACTCCCACCACATCCCTAACCTCAGATAACGAGACATTATCAGGGGACTGGCTGCTGCTACTAAAAGCCAGGGGCAGGCCACACTCCCACCACACCCCTAACCTCAGATGACGAGACATTATCAGGGGACTGGCTGCTGCTACTAAAGGCCAGGGGCAGGCCACACTCCCACCACACACCGAACCTCAGATAACGAGACATTATCAGGTGGCTGGCTGCTGTACTAAAAGCCAGGGGCAGGCCACACTCCCACCACACCCCTAACCTCAGATAACGAGACATTATCAGGGGACTGGCTGCTGCTACTAAAAGCCAGGGGCAGGCCACACTCCCACCACATCCCTAACCTTAGATAACGAGACATTATCAGGGGACTGGCTGCTGCTACTAAAGGCCAGGGGCAGGCCACACTCCCAACACATCCCTAACCTCAGATAACGAGACATTGTCAGGGGACTGGCTGCTGCTACTAAAAGCCAGGGGCAGGCCACACTCACACCACATCCCTAACCTCAGATAACGAGACATTATCAGGGGACTGGCTGCTGCTACTAAAGGCCAGGGGCAGGCCACACTCCCACCACACCCCTAACCTCAGATAATGAGACATTATCAGGGGACTGGCTGCTGCTACTAAAGGCCAGGGGCAGGCCACACTCCCACCACACCCCTAACCTCAGATAACGAGACATTATCAGGTGGCTGGCTGCTGTACTAAAAGTCAGGGGCAGGCCACACTCCTACCACACCCCTAACCTCAGATAACGAGACATTATCAGGGGACTGGCTGCTGCTACTAAATGCCAGGGGCAGGCCACACTCCTACCACACCCCTAACCTCCGATAACGAGACATTATCAGGGGACTGGCTGCTGCTACTAAAGGCCAGGGGCAGGCCACACTCATACCACACCCCTAACCTCCGATAACGAGACATTATCAGGGGACTGGCTGCTGCTACTAAAGGCCAGGGGCAGGCCACACTCCCACCACACCCCTAACCTCAGATAACGAGACATTATCAGGGGACTGGCTGCTGCTACTAAAAGCCAGGGTCAGGCCACACTCCCACCACACCCCTAACCTCAGATAACGAGACATTATCAGGGGACTGGCTGCTGCTACTAAAGGCCAGGGGCAGGCCACACTCCCACCACACCCCTAACCTCAGATAGCGAGACATTATCAGGGGACTGGCTGCTGCTACTAAAAGCCAGGGGCAGGCCACACTCCCATCACATCCCTAACCTTAGATAACGAGACATTATCAGGGGACTGGCTGCTGCTACTAAAGGCCAGGGGCAGGCCACACTCCCACCACATCCCTAACCTCAGATAACGAGACATTATCAGGGGACTGGCTGCTGCTACTAAAGGCCAGGGGCAGGCCACACTCCCACCACATCCCTAACCTCAGATAACGAGACATTATCAGGGGACTGGCTGCTGCTACTAAAGGCCAGGGGCAGGCCACACTCCCACCACACCCCTAACCTCAGATAATGAGACATTATCAGGGGACTGGCTGCTGCTACTAAAGGCCAGGGGCAGGCCACACTCCCACCACACCCCTAACCTCAGATAACGAGACATTATCAGGGGACTGGCTGCTGCTACTAAAAGCCAGGGGCAGGCCACACTCCCACCACATCCCTAACCTTAGATAACGAGACATTATCAGGGGACTGGCTGCTGCTACTAAAGGCCAGGGGCAGGCCACACTCCCAACACATCCCTAACCTCAGATAACGAGACATTATCAGGGGACTGGCTGCTGCTACTAAAGGCCAGGGGCAGGCCACACTCACACCACACCCCTAACCTCAGATAACGAGACATTATCAGGTGGCTGGCTGCTGTACTAAAAGTCAGGGGCAGGCCACACTCCTACCACACCCCTAACCTCAGATATTGAGACATTATCAGGGGACTGGCTGCTGCTACTAAATGCCAGGGGCAGGCCACACTCCTACCACACCCCTAACCTCCGATAACGAGACATTATCAGGGGACTGGCTGCTGCTACTAAAGGCCAGGGGCAGGCCACACTCCTACCACACCCCTAACCTCCGATAACGAGACATTATCAGGGGACTGGCTGCTGCTACTAAAGGCCAGGGGCAGGCCACACTCCCATCACACCCCTAACCTCAGATAACGAGACATTATCAGGTGGCTGGCTGCTGCTACTAAAAGCCAGGGGTAGGCCACACTCCTACCACACCCCTAACCTCAGATAACGAGACATTATCAGGGGATTGGCTACTGCTACTAAAGGCCAGGGGCAGGCCACACTCCCACCACACCCCTAACCTCAGATAACGAGACATTATCAGGGGACTGGCTACTGCTACTAAAGGCCAGGGGCAGGCCACACTCCCACCACACCCCTAACCTGAGATAACGAGACATTATCAGGTGGCTGGCTGCTGTACTAAAAGCCAGGGGCAGGCCACACTCCTACCACACCCCTAACCTCAGATAACGAGACATTATCAGGGGACTGGCTGCTGCTACTAAATGCCAGGGGCAGGCCACACTCCTACCACACCCCTAACCTCAGATAACGAGACATTATCAGGGGACTGGCTGCTGCTACTAAAGGCCAGGGGCAGGCCACACTCCTACCACACCATTAACCTCAGATAACGAGACATTATCAGGGGACTGGCTGCTGCTACTAAAGGCCAGGGGCAGGCCACACTCCCACCACACCCCTAACCTCAGATAACGAGACATTATCAGGTGGCTGGCTGCTGCTACTAAAAGCCAGGGGTAGGCCACACTCCTACCACACCCCTAACCTCAGATAACGAGACACTATCAGGGGACTGGCTGCTGCTACTAAAGGCCAGGGGCAGGCCACACTCCCACCACACCCCTAACCTCAGATAACGAGACATTATCAGGGGACTGGCTGCTGCTACTAAAAGCCAGGGGCAGGCCACACTCCCACCACACCCCTAACCTCAGATAACAAGACATTATCAGGGGACTGGCTGCTGCTACTAAAGGCCAGGGGCAGGCCACACTCCCACCACACCCCTAACCTCAGATAACGAGACATTATCAGGGGACTGGCTGCTGCTACTAAAGGCCAGGGGCAGGCCACACTCCCACCACATCCCTAACCTCAGATAACGAGACATTATCAGGGGACTGGCTGCTGCTACTAAAAGCCAGGGGCAGGCCACACTCCCACCACACCCCTAACCTCAGATAACGAGACATTATCAGGGGACTGGCTGCTGCTACTAAAAGCCAGGGGCAGGCCACACTCCCACCACACCCCTAACCTCAGATAACGAGACATTATCAGGGGACTGGCTGCTGCTACTAAAGGCCAGGGGCAGGCCACACTCCCACCACACCCCTAACCTCAGATAACAAGGCATTATCAGGGGACTGGCTGCTGCTACTGAAGGCCAGGGGCAGGCCACACTCCCACCACACCCCTAACCTCAGATAACGAGACATTATCAGGGGACTGGCTGCTGCTACTAAAGGCCAGGGGCAGGCCACACTCCCACCACACCCCTAACCTCAGATAACGAGACATTATCAGGGGACTGGCTGCTGCTACTAAAGGCCAGGGGCAGGCCACACTCCCACCACACCCCTAACCTCAGATAACGAGACATTATCAGGGGACTGGCTGCTGCTACTAAAGGCCAGTGGCAGGCCACACTCCCACCACATCCCTAACCTCAGATAACAAGACATTATCAGGGGACTGGCTGCTGCTACTAAAGGCCAGGGGCAGGCCACACTCCCACCACACCCCTAACCTCAGATAACGAGACATTATCAGGGGACTGGCTGCTGCTACTAAATGCCAGGGGCAGGCCACACTCCTACCACACCCCTAACCTCAGATAACGAGACATTATCAGGGGACTGGCTGCTGCTACTAAATGCCAGGGGCAGGCCACACTCCTACCACACCCCTAACCTCAGATAACGAGACATTATCAGGGGACTGGCTGCTGCTACTAAAGGCCAGGGGCAGGCCACACTCCTACCACACCCCTAACCTCAGATAACGAGACATTATCAGGGGACTGGCTGCTGCTACTAAATGCCAGGGGCAGGCCACACTCCTACCACACCCCTAACCTCAGATAACGAGACATTATCAGGGGACTGGCTGCTGCTACTAAAGGCCAGGGGCAGGCCACACTCCTACCACACCCCTAACCTCAGATAACGAGATATTATCAGGGGACTGGCTGCTGCTACTAAAGGCCAGGGGCAGGCCACACTCCCACCACACCCCTAACCTCAGATAACGATATATTATCAGGGGACTGGCTGCTGCTACTAAAGGCCAGGGGCAGGCCACACTCCCACCACACCCCTAACCTCAGATAACGAGATATTATCAGGGGACTGGCTGCTGCTACTAAAGGCCAGGGGCAGGCCACACTCCCACCACACCCCTAACCTCAGATAACGAGACATTATCAGGTGGCTGGCTGCTGTACTAAAAGCCAGGGGCAGGCCACACTCCTACCACACCCCTAACCTCAGATAACGAGACATTATCAGGGGACTGGCTGCTGCTACTAAATGCCAGGGGCAGGCCACACTCCTACCACACCCCTAACCTCAGATAACGAGACATTATCAGGGGACTGGCTGCTGCTACTAAAGGCCAGGGGCAGGCCACACTCCTACCACACCCCTAACCTCAGATAACGAGACATTATCAGGTGGCTGGCTGCTGCTACTAAAAGCCAGGGGTAGGCCACACTCCTACCACACCCCTAACCTCAGATAACGAGACATTATCAGGGAACTGGCTGCTGCTACTAAAGGCCAGGGGCAGGCCACACTCCCACCACACCCCTAACCTCAGATAACGAGACATTATCAGGTGGCTGGCTGCTGCTACTAAAAGCCAGGGGCAGGCCACACTCCCACCACACCCCTAACCTCAGATAACGAGACATTATCAGGGGACTGGCTGCTGCTACTAAAGGCCAGGGGCAGGCCACACTCCCACCACACCCCTAACCTCAGATAACCAGACATTATCAGGTGGCTGGCTGCTGCTACTAAAAGCCAGGGGTAGGCCACACTCCTACCACACCCCTAACCTCAGATAACGAGACATTATCAGGGAACTGGCTGCTGCTACTAAAGGCCAGGGGCAGGCCACACTCCCACCACACCCCTAACCTCAGATAACGAGACATTATCAGGTGGCTGGCTGCTGCTAGTAAAAGCCAGGGGCAGGCCACACTCCAACCACACCCCTAACCTCAGATGACAAGACATTATCAGGGGACTGGCTGCTGCTACTAAAGGCCAGGGGCAGGCCACACTCCCACCACACCCCTAACCTCAGATAACGAGACATTATCAGGGGACTGGCTGCTGCTACTAAAGGCCAGGGGCAGGCCACACTCCCACCACATCCCTAACCTCAGATAACGAGACATTATCAGGGGACTGGCTGCTGCTACTAAAAGCCAGGGGCAGGCCACACTCCCACCACACCCCTAACCTCAGATGACGAGACATTATCAGGGGACTGGCTGCTGCTACTAAAGGCCAGGGGCAGGCTACACTCCCACCACACCCCTAACCTTAGATAACGAGACATTATCAGGGGACTGGCTGCTGCTACTAAAGGCCAGGGGCAGGCCACACTCCCACCACACCCCTAACCTCAGATAACGAGACATTATCAGGGGACTGGCTGCTGCTACTAAAAGCCAGTGTCAGGCCACACTCCCACCACACCCCTAACCTCAGATAACGAGACATTATCAGGGGGCTGGCTGCTGCTACTAAAGGCCAGGGGCAGGCCACACTCCCACCACACCCCTAACCTCAGATAGCGAGACATTATCAGGGGACTGGCTGCTGCTACTAAAAGCCAGGGGCAGGCCACACTCCCACCACATCCCTAACCTTAGATAACGAGACATTATCAGGGGACTGGCTGCTGCTACTAAAGGCCAGGGGCAGGCCACACTCCCACCACATCCCTAACCTCAGATAACGAGACATTATCAGGGGACTGGCTGCTGCTACTAAAGGCCAGGGGCAGGCCACACTCCCACCACATCCCTAACCTCAGATAACGAGACATTATCAGGGGACTGGCTGCTGCTACTAAAGGCCAGGGGCAGGCCACACTCCCACCACACCCCTAACCTCAGATAATGAGACATTATCAGGGGACTGGCTGCTGCTACTAAAGGCCAGGGGCAGGCCACACTCCCACCACACCCCTAACCTCAGATAACGAGACATTATCAGGTGGCTGGCTGCTGTACTAAAAGCCAGGGGCAGGCCACACTCCCACCACACCCCTAACCTCAGATAACGAGACATTATCTGGGGACTGGCTGCTGCTACTAAAAGCCAGGGGCAGGCCACACTCCCACCACATCCCTAACCTTAGATAACGAGACATTATCAGGGGACTGGCTGCTGCTACTAAAGGCCAGGGGCAGGCCACACTCCCACCACATCCCTAACCTCAGATAATGAGACATTATCAGGGGACTGGCTGCTGCTACTAAAGGCCAGGGGCAGGCCACACTCCCACCACACCCCTAACCTCAGATAACGAGACATTATCAGGTGGCTGGCTGCTGTACTAAAAGCCAGGGGCAGGCCACACTCCTACCACACCCCTAACCTCAGATAACGAGACATTATCAGGGGACTGGCTGCTGCTACTAAAGGCCAGGGGCAGGCCACACTCCCACCACACCCCTAACCTCAGATAACGAGACATTATCAGGTGGCTAGCTGCTGTACTAAAAGCCAGGGGCAGGCCACAATCCTACCACACCCCTAACCTCAGATAACGAGACATTATCAGGGGACTGGCTGCTGCTACTAAAAGCCAGGGGCAGGCCACACTCCCACCACACCCCTAACCTCAGATAACGAGACATTATCAGGGGACTGGCTGCTGCTACTAAAAGCCAGGGGCAGGCCACACTCCCACCACACCCCTAACCTCAGATAACGAGACATTATCAGGGGACTGGCTGCTGCTACTAAAGGCCAGGGGCAGGCCACACTCCCACCACACCCCTAACCTCAGATAAAAAGGCATTATCAGGGGACTGGCTGCTTCTACTGAAGGCCAGGGGCAGGCCACACTCCCACCACACCCCTAACCTCAGATAACGAGACATTATCAGGGGACTGGCTGCTGCTACTAAAGGCCAGGGGCAGGCCACACTCCCACCACACCCCTAACCTCAGATAACGAGACATTATCAGGGGACTGGCTGCTGCTACTAAAGGCCAGGGGCAGGCCACACTCCCACCACACCCCTAACCTCAGATAACGAGACATTATCAGGGGACTGGCTGCTGCTACTAAAGGCCAGTGGCAGGCCACACTCCCACCACATCCCTAACCTCAGATAACAAGACATTATCAGGGGACTGGCTGCTGCTACTAAAGGCCAGGGGCAGGCCACACTCCCACCACACCCCTAACCTCAGATAACGAGACATTATCAGGGGACTGGCTGCTGCTACTAAAAGCCAGGGGCAGGCCACACTCCCACCACATCCCTAACCTCAGATAACGAGACATTATCAGGGGACTGGCTGCTGCTACTAAATGCCAGGGGCAGGCCACACTCCTACCACACCCCTAACCTCAGATAACGAGACATTATCAGGGGACTGGCTGCTGCTACTAAAGGCCAGGGGCAGGCCACACTCCTACCACACCCCTAACCTCAGATAACGAGATATTATCAGGGGACTGGCTGCTGCTACTAAAGGCCAAAGGCAGGCCACACTCCCAGAACACCCCTAACCTCAGATAACGAGAAATTATCAGGGGACTGGCTGCTGCTACTAAAGGCCAGGGGCAGGCCACACTCCCACCACACCCCTAACCTCAGATAACGAGACATTATCAGGTGGCTGGCTGCTGTACTAAAAGCCAGGGGCAGGCCACACTCCTACCACACCCCTAACCTCAGATAACGAGACATTATCAGGGGACTGGCTGCTGCTACTAAAGGCCAGGGGCAGGCCACACTCCCACCACACCCCTAACCTCAGATAACGAGACATTATCAGGGGACTGGCTGCTGCTACTAAAGGCCAGGGGCAGGCCACACTCCCACCACATCCCTAACCTCAGATAACGAGACATTATCAGGGGACTGGCTGGTGCTACTAAAAGCCAGGGGCAGGCCACACTCCCACCACACCCCTAACCTC
This sequence comes from Phyllobates terribilis, assembly GCF_046119375.1. Lineage (NCBI taxonomy): Eukaryota > Metazoa > Chordata > Amphibia > Anura > Dendrobatidae > Phyllobates > Phyllobates terribilis. The sequence goes on from NW_027362762.1 coordinate 635,493,787, forward strand.
AGATAACGAGACATTATCAGGGGACTGGCTGCTGCTACTAAAAGCCAGGGGCAGGCCACACTCCCACCACACCCCTAACCTCAGATAACGAGACATTATCAGGGGACTGGCTGCTGCTACTAAAGGCCAGGGGCAGGCCACACTCCCACCACACCCCTAACCTCAGATAACAAGGCATTTTCAGGGGACTGGCTGCTGCTACTGAAGGCCAGGGGCAGGCCACACTCCCACCACACCCCTAACCTCAGATAACGAGACATTATCAGGGGACTGGCTGCTGCTACTAAAGGCCAGGGGCAGGCCACACTCCCACCACACCCCTAACCTGAGATAACGAGACATTATCAGGTGGCTGGCTGCTGTACTAAAAGCCAGGGGCAGGCCACACTCCTACCACACCCCTAACCTCAGATAACGAGACATTATCAGGGGACTGGCTGCTGCTACTAAATGCCAGGGGCAGGCCACACTCCTACCACACCCCTAACCTCAGATAACGAGACATTATCAGGGGACTGGCTGCTGCTACTAAAGGCCAGGGGCAGGCCACACTCCTACCACACCATTAACCTCAGATAACGAGACATTATCAGGGGACTGGCTGCTGCTACTAAAGGCCAGGGGCAGGCCACACTCCCACCACACCCCTAACCTCAGATAACGAGACATTATCAGGTGGCTGGCTGCTGCTACTAAAAGCCAGGGGTAGGCCACACTCCTACCACACCCCTAACCTCAGATAACGAGACACTATCAGGGGACTGGCTGCTGCTACTAAAGGCCAGGGGCAGGCCACACTCCCACCACACCCCTAACCTCAGATAACGAGACATTATCAGGGGACTGGCTGCTGCTACTAAAAGCCAGGGGCAGGCCACACTCCCACCACACCCCTAACCTCAGATAACAAGACATTATCAGGGGACTGGCTGCTGCTACTAAAGGCCAGGGGCAGGCCACACTCCCACCACACCCCTAACCTCAGATAACGAGACATTATCAGGGGACTGGCTGCTGCTACTAAAGGCCAGGGGCAGGCCACACTCCCACCACATCCCTAACCTCAGATAACGAGACATTATCAGGGGACTGGCTGCTGCTACTAAAAGCCAGGGGCAGGCCACACTCCCACCACACCCCTAACCTCAGATAACGAGACATTATCAGGGGACTGGCTGCTGCTACTAAAAGCCAGGGGCAGGCCACACTCCCACCACACCCCTAACCTCAGATAACGAGACATTATCAGGGGACTGGCTGCTGCTACTAAAGGCCAGGGGCAGGCCACACTCCCACCACACCCCTAACCTCAGATAACAAGGCATTATCAGGGGACTGGCTGCTGCTACTGAAGGCCAGGGGCAGGCCACACTCCCACCACACCCCTAACCTCAGATAACGAGACATTATCAGGGGACTGGCTGCTGCTACTAAAGGCCAGGGGCAGGCCACACTCCCACCACACCCCTAACCTCAGATAACGAGACATTATCAGGGGACTGGCTGCTGCTACTAAAGGCCAGGGGCAGGCCACACTCCCACCACACCCCTAACCTCAGATAACGAGACATTATCAGGGGACTGGCTGCTGCTACTAAAGGCCAGTGGCAGGCCACACTCCCACCACATCCCTAACCTCAGATAACAAGACATTATCAGGGGACTGGCTGCTGCTACTAAAGGCCAGGGGCAGGCCACACTCCCACCACACCCCTAACCTCAGATAACGAGACATTATCAGGGGACTGGCTGCTGCTACTAAATGCCAGGGGCAGGCCACACTCCTACCACACCCCTAACCTCAGATAACGAGACATTATCAGGGGACTGGCTGCTGCTACTAAATGCCAGGGGCAGGCCACACTCCTACCACACCCCTAACCTCAGATAACGAGACATTATCAGGGGACTGGCTGCTGCTACTAAAGGCCAGGGGCAGGCCACACTCCTACCACACCCCTAACCTCAGATAACGAGACATTATCAGGGGACTGGCTGCTGCTACTAAATGCCAGGGGCAGGCCACACTCCTACCACACCCCTAACCTCAGATAACGAGACATTATCAGGGGACTGGCTGCTGCTACTAAAGGCCAGGGGCAGGCCACACTCCTACCACACCCCTAACCTCAGATAACGAGATATTATCAGGGGACTGGCTGCTGCTACTAAAGGCCAGGGGCAGGCCACACTCCCACCACACCCCTAACCTCAGATAACGATATATTATCAGGGGACTGGCTGCTGCTACTAAAGGCCAGGGGCAGGCCACACTCCCACCACACCCCTAACCTCAGATAACGAGATATTATCAGGGGACTGGCTGCTGCTACTAAAGGCCAGGGGCAGGCCACACTCCCACCACACCCCTAACCTCAGATAACGAGACATTATCAGGTGGCTGGCTGCTGTACTAAAAGCCAGGGGCAGGCCACACTCCTACCACACCCCTAACCTCAGATAACGAGACATTATCAGGGGACTGGCTGCTGCTACTAAATGCCAGGGGCAGGCCACACTCCTACCACACCCCTAACCTCAGATAACGAGACATTATCAGGGGACTGGCTGCTGCTACTAAAGGCCAGGGGCAGGCCACACTCCTACCACACCCCTAACCTCAGATAACGAGACATTATCAGGTGGCTGGCTGCTGCTACTAAAAGCCAGGGGTAGGCCACACTCCTACCACACCCCTAACCTCAGATAACGAGACATTATCAGGGAACTGGCTGCTGCTACTAAAGGCCAGGGGCAGGCCACACTCCCACCACACCCCTAACCTCAGATAACGAGACATTATCAGGTGGCTGGCTGCTGCTACTAAAAGCCAGGGGCAGGCCACACTCCCACCACACCCCTAACCTCAGATAACGAGACATTATCAGGGGACTGGCTGCTGCTACTAAAGGCCAGGGGCAGGCCACACTCCCACCACACCCCTAACCTCAGATAACCAGACATTATCAGGTGGCTGGCTGCTGCTACTAAAAGCCAGGGGTAGGCCACACTCCTACCACACCCCTAACCTCAGATAACGAGACATTATCAGGGAACTGGCTGCTGCTACTAAAGGCCAGGGGCAGGCCACACTCCCACCACACCCCTAACCTCAGATAACGAGACATTATCAGGTGGCTGGCTGCTGCTAGTAAAAGCCAGGGGCAGGCCACACTCCAACCACACCCCTAACCTCAGATGACAAGACATTATCAGGGGACTGGCTGCTGCTACTAAAGGCCAGGGGCAGGCCACACTCCCACCACACCCCTAACCTCAGATAACGAGACATTATCAGGGGACTGGCTGCTGCTACTAAAGGCCAGGGGCAGGCCACACTCCCACCACATCCCTAACCTCAGATAACGAGACATTATCAGGGGACTGGCTGCTGCTACTAAAAGCCAGGGGCAGGCCACACTCCCACCACACCCCTAACCTCAGATGACGAGACATTATCAGGGGACTGGCTGCTGCTACTAAAGGCCAGGGGCAGGCTACACTCCCACCACACCCCTAACCTTAGATAACGAGACATTATCAGGGGACTGGCTGCTGCTACTAAAGGCCAGGGGCAGGCCACACTCCCACCACACCCCTAACCTCAGATAACGAGACATTATCAGGGGACTGGCTGCTGCTACTAAAAGCCAGTGTCAGGCCACACTCCCACCACACCCCTAACCTCAGATAACGAGACATTATCAGGGGGCTGGCTGCTGCTACTAAAGGCCAGGGGCAGGCCACACTCCCACCACACCCCTAACCTCAGATAGCGAGACATTATCAGGGGACTGGCTGCTGCTACTAAAAGCCAGGGGCAGGCCACACTCCCACCACATCCCTAACCTTAGATAACGAGACATTATCAGGGGACTGGCTGCTGCTACTAAAGGCCAGGGGCAGGCCACACTCCCACCACATCCCTAACCTCAGATAACGAGACATTATCAGGGGACTGGCTGCTGCTACTAAAGGCCAGGGGCAGGCCACACTCCCACCACATCCCTAACCTCAGATAACGAGACATTATCAGGGGACTGGCTGCTGCTACTAAAGGCCAGGGGCAGGCCACACTCCCACCACACCCCTAACCTCAGATAATGAGACATTATCAGGGGACTGGCTGCTGCTACTAAAGGCCAGGGGCAGGCCACACTCCCACCACACCCCTAACCTCAGATAACGAGACATTATCAGGTGGCTGGCTGCTGTACTAAAAGCCAGGGGCAGGCCACACTCCCACCACACCCCTAACCTCAGATAACGAGACATTATCTGGGGACTGGCTGCTGCTACTAAAAGCCAGGGGCAGGCCACACTCCCACCACATCCCTAACCTTAGATAACGAGACATTATCAGGGGACTGGCTGCTGCTACTAAAGGCCAGGGGCAGGCCACACTCCCACCACATCCCTAACCTCAGATAATGAGACATTATCAGGGGACTGGCTGCTGCTACTAAAGGCCAGGGGCAGGCCACACTCCCACCACACCCCTAACCTCAGATAACGAGACATTATCAGGTGGCTGGCTGCTGTACTAAAAGCCAGGGGCAGGCCACACTCCTACCACACCCCTAACCTCAGATAACGAGACATTATCAGGGGACTGGCTGCTGCTACTAAAGGCCAGGGGCAGGCCACACTCCCACCACACCCCTAACCTCAGATAACGAGACATTATCAGGTGGCTAGCTGCTGTACTAAAAGCCAGGGGCAGGCCACAATCCTACCACACCCCTAACCTCAGATAACGAGACATTATCAGGGGACTGGCTGCTGCTACTAAAAGCCAGGGGCAGGCCACACTCCCACCACACCCCTAACCTCAGATAACGAGACATTATCAGGGGACTGGCTGCTGCTACTAAAAGCCAGGGGCAGGCCACACTCCCACCACACCCCTAACCTCAGATAACGAGACATTATCAGGGGACTGGCTGCTGCTACTAAAGGCCAGGGGCAGGCCACACTCCCACCACACCCCTAACCTCAGATAAAAAGGCATTATCAGGGGACTGGCTGCTTCTACTGAAGGCCAGGGGCAGGCCACACTCCCACCACACCCCTAACCTCAGATAACGAGACATTATCAGGGGACTGGCTGCTGCTACTAAAGGCCAGGGGCAGGCCACACTCCCACCACACCCCTAACCTCAGATAACGAGACATTATCAGGGGACTGGCTGCTGCTACTAAAGGCCAGGGGCAGGCCACACTCCCACCACACCCCTAACCTCAGATAACGAGACATTATCAGGGGACTGGCTGCTGCTACTAAAGGCCAGTGGCAGGCCACACTCCCACCACATCCCTAACCTCAGATAACAAGACATTATCAGGGGACTGGCTGCTGCTACTAAAGGCCAGGGGCAGGCCACACTCCCACCACACCCCTAACCTCAGATAACGAGACATTATCAGGGGACTGGCTGCTGCTACTAAAAGCCAGGGGCAGGCCACACTCCCACCACATCCCTAACCTCAGATAACGAGACATTATCAGGGGACTGGCTGCTGCTACTAAATGCCAGGGGCAGGCCACACTCCTACCACACCCCTAACCTCAGATAACGAGACATTATCAGGGGACTGGCTGCTGCTACTAAAGGCCAGGGGCAGGCCACACTCCTACCACACCCCTAACCTCAGATAACGAGATATTATCAGGGGACTGGCTGCTGCTACTAAAGGCCAAAGGCAGGCCACACTCCCAGAACACCCCTAACCTCAGATAACGAGATATTATCAGGGGACTGGCTGCTGCTACTAAAGGCCAGGGGCAGGCCACACTCCCACCACACCCCTAACCTCAGATAACGAGACATTATCAGGTGGCTGGCTGCTGTACTAAAAGCCAGGGGCAGGCCACACTCCTACCACACCCCTAACCTCAGATAACGAGACATTATCAGGGGACTGGCTGCTGCTACTAAAGGCCAGGGGCAGGCCACACTCCCACCACACCCCTAACCTCAGATAACGAGACATTATCAGGGGACTGGCTGCTGCTACTAAAGGCCAGGGGCAGGCCACACTCCCACCACATCCCTAACCTCAGATAACGAGACATTATCAGGGGACTGGCTGGTGCTACTAAAAGCCAGGGGCAGGCCACACTCCCACCACACCCCTAACCTCAGATAACGAGACATTATCAGGGGACTGGCTGCTGCTACTAAAAGCCAGGGGCAGGCCACACTCCCACCACACCCCTAACCTCAGATAACGAGACATTATCAGGGGACTGGCTGCTGCTACTAAAGGCCAGGGGCAGGCCACACTCCCACCACACCCCTAACCTCAGATAACAAGGCATTTTCAGGGGACTGGCTGCTGCTACTGAAGGCCAGGGGCAGGCCACACTCCCACCACACCCCTAACCTCAGATAACGAGACATTATCAGGGGACTGGCTGCTGCTACTAAAGGCCAGGGGCAGGCCACACTCCCACCACACCCCTAACCTCAGATAACGAGACATTATCAGGGGACTGGCTGCTGCTTCTAAAGGCCAGGGGCAGGCCACACTCCCACCACACCCCTAACCTCAGATAACGAGACATTATCAGGGGACTGGCTGCTGCTACTAAAGGCCAGTGGCAGGCCACACTCCCACCACATCCCTAACCTCAGATAACAAGACATTATCAGGGGACTGGCTGCTGCTACTAAAGGCCAGGGGCAGGCCACACTCCCACCACACCCCTAACCTCAGATAACGAGACATTATCAGGGGACTGGCAGCTGCTACTAAAGGCCAGGGGCAGGCCACACTCCCACCACACCCCTAACCTCAGATAGCGAGACATTATCAGGGGACTGGCTGCTGCTACTAAAAGCCAGGGGCAGGCCACACTCCCACCACATCCCTAACCTCAGATAACGAGACATTATCAGGGGACTGGCTGCTGCTAATAAAGGCCAGGGGTAGGCCACACTCCTACCACACCCCTAACCTCAGATAACGAGACATTATCAGGGGACTGGCTGCTGCTACTAAAGGCCAGGGGCAGGCCACACTCCCACCACACCCCTAACCTCAGATAGCGAGACATTATCAGGGGACTGGCTGCTGCTACTAAAAGCCAGGGGCAGGCCACACTCCCACCACATCCCTAACCTCAGATAACGAGACATTATCAGGGGACTGGCTGCTGCTACTAAATGCCAGGGGCAGGCCACACTCCTACCACACCCCTAACCTCAGATAACGAGACATTATCAGGGGACTGGCTGCTGCTACTAAAGGCCAGGGGCAGGCCACACTCCCACCACACCCCTAACCTCAGATAACGAGACATTATCAGGTGGCTAGCTGCTGTACTAAAAGCCAGGGGCAGGCCACACTCCTACCACACCCCTAACCTTAGATAACGAGACATTATCAGGTGGCTGGCTGCTGCTACTAAAAGCCAGGGGTAGGCCACACTCCTACCACACCCCTAACCTCAGATAACGAGACATTATCAGGGAACTGGCTGCTGCTACTAAAGGCCAGGGGCAGGCCACACTCCCACCACACCCCTAACCTCAGATAACGAGACATTATCAGGGGACTGGCTGCTGTACTAAAAGCCAGGGGCAGGCCACACTCCTACCACACCCCTAACCTCAGATAACGAGACATTATCAGGGGACTGTCTGCTGCTACTAAATGCCAGGGGCAGGCCACACTCCTACCACACCCCTAACCTCAGATAACGAGACATTATCAGGGGATTGGCTGCTGCTACTAAAGGCCAGGGGCAGGCCACACTCCCACCACACCCCTAACCTCAGATAACGAGACATTATCAGGTGGCTGGCTGCTGCTACTAAAAGCCAGGGGTAGGCCACACTCCTACCACACCCCTAACCTCAGATAACGAGACATTATCAGGGAACTGGCTGCTGCTACTAAAGGCCAGGGGCAGGCCACACTCCCACCACACCCCTAACCTCAGATAACGAGACATTATCAGGTGGCTGGCTGCTGCTACTAAAAGCCAGGGGCAGGCCACACTCCCACCACACCCCTAACCTCAGATAACAAGACATTATCAGGGGACTGGCTGCTGCTACTAAAGGCCAGGGTCAGGCCACACTCCCACCACACCCCTAACCTCAGATAACGAGACATTATCAGGGGACTGGCTGCTGCTACTAAAGGCCAGGGGCAGGCCACACTCCCACCACATCCCTAACCTCAGATAACGAGACATTATCAGGGGACTGGCTGCTGCTACTAAAAGCCAGGGGCAGGCCACACTCCCACCACACCCCAAACCTCAGATAACGAGACATTATCAGGGGACTGGCTGCTGCTACTAAAAGCCAGGGGCAGGCCACACTCCCACCACACCCCTAACCTCAGATAACGAGACATTATCAGGGGACTGGCTGCTGCTACTAAAGGCCAGGGGCAGGCTTCACTCCCACCACACCCCTAACCTTAGATAACGAGACATTATCAGGGGACTGGCTGCTACTACTAAAGGCCAGGGGCAGGCCACACTCCCACCACACCCCTAACCTCAGATAACGAGACATTATCAGGGGACTGGCTGCTGCTACTAAAAGCCAGTGTCAGGCCACACTCCCACCACACCCCTAACCTCAGATAACGAGACATTATCAGGGGACTGGCTGCTGCTACTAAAGGCCAGGGGCAGGCCACACTCCCACCACACCCCTAACCTCAGATAACGAGACATTATCAGGGGACTGGCTGCTGCTACTAAAGGCCAGGGGCAGGCCACACTCCCACCACACCCCTAACCTCAGATAACGAGACATTATCAGGGGACTGGCTGCTGCTACTAAAGGCCAGGGGCAGGCCACACTCCTACCACACCCCTAACCTCAGATAACGAGACATTATCAGGGGACTGGCTGCTGCTACTAAAGGCCAGGGGCAGGCCACACTCCCACCACACCCCTAACCTCAGATAACGAGACATTATCAGGGGACTGGCTGCTGCTACTAAAAGCCAGGAGCAGGCCCCACTCCCACCACACCCCTAACCTCAGATAACGAGACATTATCAGGGGACTGGTTGCTGCTACTAAAGACCAGGGGCAGGCCACACTCACACCACACCCCTAACCTCAGATAACGAGACATTATCAGGGGACTGGCTGCTCCAACTAAAGGCCAGGGGCAGGCCACACTCCCACCACACCCCTAACCTCAGATAACGAGACATTATCAGGGGACTGGCTGCTGCTACTAAAAGCCAGGGGCAAGCCACACTCCCACCACACCCCTAACCTCAGATAACGAGACATTATCAGGGGACTGGCTGCTGCTACTAAAAGCCAGGAGCAGGCCACACTCCCACCACACCCCTAACGTCAGATAGCGAGACATTATCAGGGGACTGGCTGCTGCTACTAAAAGCCAGGAGCAGGCCACACTCCCAACACACCCCTAACCTCAGATAACGAGACATTACCGGGGACTGGCTGCTGCTACTAAAAGCCAGGGGCAGGCCACACTCCCACCACATCCCTAACCTCAGATAACGAGACATTATCAGGGGAGTGGCTGCTGCTACTAAAGGCCAGGGGCAGGCCACACTCCCACCACACCCCTAACCTCAGATAACAAGACATTATCAGGGGACTGGCTGCTGCTACTAAAAGTCAGGGGCAAGCCACACTCCTACCACACCCTTAACCTCAGATAACGAGACATTATCAGGGGAGTGGCTGCTGCTACTAAAAGCCAGGGGCAGGCCACACTCCCACCACACCCCTAACCTCAGATAACGAGACATTATCAGGGGACTGGCTGCTGCTACTAAAAGCCAGGAGTAGGCCACACTCCCACCACACCCCTCACCTCAGATAACGAGACATTATCAGCGGACTGGCTTCTGCTACTAAAAGCCAGGGGCAGGCCACACTCACACCACACTCCTAACCTCAGATAACGAGACAATATCAGGGGACTGGCTGCTGCTACTAAAGGCCAGGGGCAGGCCACACTCCCACCACACCCCTAACCTCAGATAACGAGACATTATCAGGGGACTGGCTGCTGCTACTAAAAGCCAGGAGCAGGCCACACTCCCACCACACCCCTAACGTCAGATAGCGAGACATTATCAGGGGACTGGCTGCTGCTACTAAAAGCCAGGAGCAGGCCACACTCCCAACACACCCCTAACCTCAGATAACGAGACATTACCGGGGACTGGCTGCTGCTACTAAAAGCCAGGGGCAGGCCACACTCCCACCACATCCCTAACCTCAGATAACGAGACATTATCAGGGGAGTGGCTGCTGCTACTAAAGGCCAGGGGCAGGCCACACTCCCACCACACCCCTAACCTCAGATAACAAGACATTATCAGGGGACTGGCTGCTGCTACTAAAAGTCAGGGGCAGGCCACACTCCTACCACACCCTTAACCTCAGATAACGAGACATTATCAGGGGACTGGCTGCTGCTACTAAAGGCCAGGGGCAGGCCACACTCCCACCACACCCCTAACCTCAGATAACGAGACATTATCGGGGGACTGGCTGCTGCTACTAAAAGCCAGGGGCAGGCCAAACTCCCACCACATCCCTAACCTCAGATAACGAGACATTATCGGGGGACTGGCTGCTGCTACTAAAGGCCAGGGGCAGGCCACACTCCCACCACACCCCTAACCTCAGATAACGAGACATTATCAGGGGACTGGCAGCTGCTACTAAAGGCCAGGGGCAGGCCACACTCCCACCACACCCCTAACCTCAGATAGCGAGACATTATCAGGGGACTGGCTGCTGCTACTAAAAGCCAGGGGCAGGCCACACTCCCACCACATCCCTAACCTCAGATAACGAGACATTATCAGGGGACTGGCTGCTGCTACTAAAGGCCAGGGGCAGGCCACACTCCCACCACATCCCTAACCTCAGATAACGAGACATTATCAGGGGACTGGCTGCTGCTACTAAATGCCAGGGGCAGGCCACACTCCTACCACACCCCTAACCTCAGATAACGAGACATTATCAGGGGACTGGCTGCTGCTACTAAATGCCAGGGGCAGGCCACACTCCTACCACACCCCTAACCTCAGATAACGAGACATTATCAGGGGACTGGCTGCTGCTACTAAAGGCCAGGGGCAGGCCACACTCCCACCACACCCCTAACCTCAGATAACGAGACATTATCAGGTGGCTGGCTGCTGCTACTAAAAGCCAGGGACAGGCCACACTCCTACCACACCCCTAACCTCAGACAACGAGACATTATCAGGGGACTGGCTGCTGCTACTAAAGGCCAGGGGCAGGCCACACTCCCACCACACCCCTAACCTCAGATAACGAGACATTATCAGGTGGCTGGCTGCTGCTACTAAAAGCCAGGGGCAGGCCACACTCCCACCACACCCCTAACCTCAGATAACGAGACATTATCAGGGGACTGGCTGCTGCTACTAAAGGCCAGGGGCAGGCCACACTCACACCACACCCCTAACCTCAGATAACGAGACATTATCAGGGGACTGGCTGCTGCTACTAAAAGCCAGGGGCAGGCCACACTCCCACCACACCCCTAACCTCAGATAACGAGACATTATCAGGGGACTGGCTGCTGCTACTAAAGGCCAGGGGCAGGCCACACTCCCACCACACCCCTAACCTCAGATAAAGAGACATTATCAGGGGACTGGCTGCTGCTACTAAAGGCCAGGGGCAGGCCACACTCCCACCACACCCCTAACCTCAGATAACGAGACATTATCAGGGGACTGGCTGCTCCAACTAAAGGCCAGGGGCAGGCCACACTCCCACCACACCCCTAACCTCAGATAACGAGACATTATCAGGGGACTGGCTGCTGCTACTAAAAGCCAGGGGCAAGCCACACTCCCACCACACCCCTAACCTCAGATAACGAGACATTATTAGGGGACTGGCTGCTGCTACTAAAGGCCAGGGGCAGGCCACACTCCCACCACACCCCTAACCTCAGATAACGAGACATTATCAGGGGACTGGCTGCTGCTACTAAAGGCCAGGGGCAGGCCACACTCCCACCACACCCCTAACCTCAGATAACGAGACATTATCAGGGGACTGGTTGCTGCTACTAAAAGCCAGGGGCAGGCCACACTCCTACCACACCCCTAACCTCAGATAGCGAGAAATTATCAGGGGACTGGCTGCTGCTACTAAAAGCCAGGAGCAGGCCACACTCCCACCACACCCCTAACCTCAGATAACGAGACATTATCAGGGGACTGGCTGCTGCTACTAAAAGCCAGGGGCAGGCCACACTCCCACCACACCCCTAACCTCAGATAGCGAGACATTATCAGGGGACTGGCTGCAGCTACTAAAACCAGGGGCAGGCCACACTCCCACCACACCCCTAACCTCAGATAATGAGACATTATCAGGGGACTGGCTGCTGCTACTAAAAGCCAGGGGCAGGCCACACTCCCACCACACCCCTAACCTCAGATAGCGAGACATTATCAGGGGACTGGCTGCTGCTACTAAAAGCCAGGGGCAAGCCACACTCCTACCACACCCCTAACCTCAGATAACGAGACATTATCAGGGGACTGGCTGCTGCTACTAAAGGCCAGGGGCAGGCCACACTCCCACCACACCCCTAACCTCAGATAACGAGACATTATCAGGGGACTGGCTGCTGCTACTAAAAGCCAGGGGCAGGCCACACTCCCACCACACCCCTAACCTCAGATAACAAGACATTATCAGGGGACTGGCTGCTGCTCCTAAAAGCCAGGAGCAGGCCACACTCCCACCACACCCCTAACCTCAGATAACGAGACATTATCAGGGGACTGGCTGCTGCTACTAAAGGCCAGGGGCAGGCCACACTCACACCACACCCCTATCCTCAGATAACGAGACATTATCAGGGGACTGGCTGCTGCTACTAAAGGCCAGAGGCAGGCCACACTCCCACCACACCCCTAACCTCAGATAACGAGACATTACCAGGGGACTGGCTGCTGCTAGTAAAAGCCAGAAGTAGGCCACACTCCCACCACACCCCTCACCTCAGATAACGAGACATTATCAGGGGACTGGCTGCTGCTACTAAAGGCCAGGGGCAGGCCACACTCCCACCACACCCCTAACCTCAGACAACGAGACATAATCAGGGGACTGGCTGCTGCTCCTAAAAGCCAGGGGCAAGCCACACTCCCACCACACCCCTAACCTCAGATAACGAGACATTATCAGGGGACTGGCTGATGCTACTAAAAGCCAGGAGCAGGCCACACTCCCACCACACCCCTAACCTCAGATAGCGAGACATTATCAGGGGACTGGCTGCTGCTACTAAAAGCCAGGAGCAGGCCACACTCCCACCACACCCCTAACCTCAGATAACGAGACATTACCGGGGACTGGCTGCTGCTACTAAAAGCCAGGGGCAGGCCACACTCCCACCACACCCCTAACCTCAGATAACGAGACATTATCAGGGGACTGGCTGCTGCTACTAAAAGCCAGGGGCAGGCCACACTCCCACCACACCCCTAACCTCAGATAGCGAGACATTATCAGGGGACTGGCTGCTGCTACTAAAAGCCAGGGGCAAGCCACACTCCTACCACACCCCTAACCTCAGATAACGAGACATTATCAGGGGACTGGCTGCTGCTACTAAAGGCCAGGGGCAGGCCACACTCCCACCACACCCCTAACCTCAGATAACGAGACATTATCAGGGGACTGGCTGCTGCTACTAAAAGCCAGGGGCAGGCCACACTCCCACCACACCCCTAACCTCAGATAACAAGACATTATCAGGGGACTGGCTGCTGCTCCTAAAAGCCAGGAGCAGGCCACACTCCCACCACACCCCTAACCTCAGATAACGAGACATTATCAGGGGACTGGCTGCTGCTACTAAAGGCCAGGGGCAGGCCACACTCACACCACACCCCTATCCTCAGATAACGAGACATTATCAGGGGACTGGCTGCTGCTACTAAAGGCCAGAGGCAGGCCACACTCCCACCACACCCCTAACCTCAGATAACGAGACATTACCAGGGGACTGGCTGCTGCTACTAAAAGCCAGGGGCAGGCCACACTCCCACCACACCCCTAACCTCAGATAACGAGACATTATTAGGGGACTTGCTGCTGCTACTAAAAGCCAGGGGCAGGCCACACTCCCACCACACCCCTAACCTCAGATAACGAGACATTATCAGGGGACTAGCTGCTGCTACTAAAAGCCAGGAGCAGGCCACACTCCCACCACACCCCTAACCTCAGATAACGAGACATTATCAGGGGACTGGCTGCTGCTACTAAAAGCCAGGGGCAGGCCACACTCCCACCACACCCCTAACCTTAGATAACGAGACATTATCAGGGGACTGGCTGCTGCTCCTAAAAGCCAGGGGCAGGCCACACTCCCACCACATCCCTAACCTCAGATAACGAGACATTACCGGGGACTGCCTGCTGCTACTAAAAGCCAGGGGCAGGCCACACTCCCACCACACCCCTAACCTCAGATAACGAGACATTATCAGGGGACTGGCTGCTGCTACTAAAAGCCAGGGGCAGGCCACACTCCCACCACATCCCTAACCTCAGATAACGAGACATTACCGGGGACTGCCTGCTGCTACTAAAAGCCAGGGGCAGGCCACACTCCCACCACATCCCTAACCTCAGATAACGAGACATAATCAGGGGACTGGCTGCTGCTCCTAAAAGCCAGGGGCAGGCCACACTCCTACCACACCCCTAACCTCAGATAACGAGACATTATCAGGGGACTGGCTGCTGCTACTAAAAGCCAGGGGCAGGCCACACTCCCACCACATCCCTAACCTCAGATAACGAGACATTATCAGGTGGCTGGCTGCTGCTACTAAAAGCCAGGAGCAGGCCACACTCCCACCACATCCCTAACCTCAGATAACGAGACATTATCAGGGGACTGGCTGCTGCTACTAAAGGCCAGGGGCAGGCCACACTCCCACCACACCCCTACCCTCAGATAACGAGACATTATCAGGGGACTGGCTGCTGCTACTAAAGGCCAGGGGCAGGCCACACTCCCACCACACCCCTCACCTCAGATAACGAGACATTACCGGGGACTGCCTGCTGCTACTAAAAGCCAGGGGCAGGCCACACTCCCACCACATCCCTAACCTCAGATAACGAGACATTACCGGGGACTGCCTGCTGCTACTAAAAGCCAGGGGCAGGCCACACTCCCACCACATCCCTAACCTCAGATAACGAGACATTACCGGGGACTGCCTGCTGCTACTAAAAGCCAGGGGCAGGCCACACTCCCACCACACCCCTCACCTCAGACTGATGACAGTGAGACATTATCAGCAAAATCAAGAAACAGCAATGAAGGAAGATGAATAAATCTACAATGAAGGGGGAACCCCCTGTATATCTAAATTACGAATAGGTAATTAATACGAATAATAGCTACAAAGCAAGACCAAAAGGGATTTAGCCATATAAATATACTTTATTCAAAAAACATTTCAAGAAATCAAAATCATAACAGTACAGATAATATAGGAATAATGATTGGTAGAGGCAGCTAAAAAAAGCAGGCTATAGATGGCAATGCCTGCAGAGAGACCTACATCCCCTTATCACGCACAACAAATAATGGGTGTCACTGCAGTATATGCTTAGCATAATCTGCCAGCCAAATCATTAGATATGATAGTTGGAATCAATCCTATGACTATGAAGGAAAGCAGCATCAAACAGACATCTGTATGCAAAAAGACAACACTGGTGCCGTAAAGTAAAGATAGTAACAGGTTGTATATTTATGCGCATATGCAGTCAATTATATTAAGTATACCCAAATACAGGTTCTGCTCAGGGGGTCACAGTCATTAAGATCAAAAGATAGGTGCTCAGTATAGACACTGCATATACTGATCATCTGAGCTCCCGAAGAGGGTTCACCTCAAGTCTATTCACTGGTGAACAAAGAAGGGAGACTAGTCTGTTTGATAAGAGACAGTAAGCACAGTAGATGATCAGCCATGTAGCACCATCCTCTTAACGTAGTCTACTAATGAAATGCAGATGCCTATTACCTTGATTCATGGTGAGTTATACTGGGGTGTGAGAAGATACCAGGGATGTAACTGAGCCACACCCCTCACCTCTGACTGCAGACAGGGAGACATTATCAAGTGGCTGGCTGATGCAACTAAAATCCAGGAGCAGGCAAAGTCCCCACTACATCCCCTCACCTCTGACTGCAGACAGGGAGACATTATCAGGTGGCTGGCTGATGCAACTAAAATCCAGGAGCAGGCAAAGTCCCCACTACATCCCCTCACCTCACACTGCAGACAGGGAGTCATTATCAGGTGGCAGACTGCTGCTACTAAAATCCAGGAGCAGGCAAAGTCCCCACTACATCCCCTCACCTCTGACTGCAGACAGGGAGACATTATCAGGTGGCTGGCTGCTGCTACTAAAATCCAGGAGCAGGCAAAGTCCCCACTACATCCCCTCACCTCACACTGCAGACAGGGAGACATTATCAGGTGGCAGACTGCTGCTACTAAAATCCAGGAGCAGGCAAAGTCCCCACTACATCCCCTCACCTCTGACTGCAGACAGGGAGACATTATCAGGTGGCTGGCTGATGCAACTAAAATCCAGGAGCAGGCAAAGTCCCCACTACATCCCCTCACCTCACACTGCAGACGGAGTCATTATCAGGTGGCTGTCTGATGCAACTGACGCGCCCCCTGGGACATATTCCTTTTTGAGGGGAATACCCGGCACCGGATCAGATGGGGGGTTGTAGTCTCCGAGCGGCTGTGACCCGGTCCCGTGCCCAGGGCGTCAAGCTAAGTGTTATGTGGCAGTCCTTACTGATGTTATAAGAGTTCTTTTGTGTCGACTACGCCACCCGTTGTGATGCGGTCACTGTGGCCGCCGCTGCTGCAGGGTCCGCTGAGGCTGATGGTGGATGTGCAGCTTGGTGGGATAACCCCCAACGGGAGGGGTATAGCCTCAGAGGGGACAGGCGCAGAGGATGGGGGTTGTGGTGGTGCGGTGCAGCCGGCAATCAAGACAGACTCGGGTTGTGCAGTTAAGGGAGTTTACTTACTGCTGATGTTTCGGTCACTCCAGCTGTTAGTGACCACCCGAGCCGTGCTGCGTCCACCAGGTCCTGGATCCGGCCAACCCCCAAACAAGTCCGGAGCGTGGCCCTGAGCTCTCCCTCTGTCCTTTCTTCAGCCGTCCCCACCAGTGATCCACCTAGGTCCAGCTCCCTCGGGCCTTCTGTTGGGCAACCCTTGGCCTTAGGTTCCCTGACCCTCCATGTGGTATGCCTTCAGGGTGGATGTAGTGGGTGGCCGTGGCAGATGCTGCCCACAGCCTCCGGTCTCTGGCTAGGGATGTTTTTGCCCCCACCAGCTTGGGTTCCGGTACCCTTGTGCTGACTCCTCACCCGGTGCTCTAATTTGGGTTCTTGGGTCCCTTCAGTCTTCCCCCTCTGGGTCTTTCTCTTTCTTTCTCCTCTCTCTCTCTCCAGGGCTGCTGTTTCCTTCTCTCTCCTCTCCAACTGACTTGTTCTCAGCGTCTGACCCTGATCTAAGTTGGTGCCCTCCTTATATATCCCTCTATGTGTGAGCTCAGGTGACCAGCACCCAATGAGCTCCTATCACTACCCAGACTGCTCCCCCTATCTGCCCCTACACTACATGGGATGTACCACCCCCCTCCCACTCCAGCCAGGAACAGGCTCGGTTGTACCTGCACATTTCTAAGTGGGAGTACCGTCGGCCTGCTCCTCTGGAATGGGATGTATGTAGTGCATGCAGTCCATCTGAGCTCAGTTCCACACTCCATCCTTACCCGGGAGTGGAATATCACACCTCTGGGTTGAGGTGCAATACCCCTGTAGCAGCCGAATCCTCAGGGTGCTACATTCCCCCCTGGTAAATCACAGCACGTCCTCGGGCTGTAAGACATAAAACACCAAAAACATACATTTTTTTTTTATATGAACATATAAAACATATAAACATTATATATATATAAAACTTTTTATATAAACATTCTCGTAGACTTCTCTTGTCTCTGGTTCCTCCTCCTCCGGACACTGTGCAACGTGTGTCCGGGAAAAGTGCGACAGTCTCTTAGAAAAATCTGGTTTTCCTATAAAACCGGTAGGGGGCGCTTTAGGAAGCGCAACTATATACAGGGAAAGTTGAAAGTTGGCCGCTCTCAGTCCTCGGCCAGGTAAGGAGGGAAAGGGAATGGCTGCTCACAGTCCTCAGCCTGTAGGATGAAGGGGTTAACGGGTAACAGTTCACTGGTCCCAACGGGGACTATTTTAGCAGCAACAGTTTCAGTTTCTATATACCCCGATTGGGTAACTATTTACAGCACCTGCTCTGCCGCACTCAACGGCGTCTTCCTCCTGCTCTTTGCTTATAGCTGGTTGTTACTTCAGACCCGTCCAGGCACGTATGCTGGGCGAACAGGTCCTCTCCCAGATGCGGCACCCTTGGTATTGCGGGCGCGGGCGCGGTGGTGGTGGCGCCCGGGTTGCCCAGGCCTTGCGGCCAGGCCTGGGGCACCTGGAAGGTGAAGGGCACCGTTAGGACGGCGGCGCCCTGGGCTACCTGGCCTTGCGGCCAGGCCGGAGGCTCCGCGGAGGTAGGGGGCGCTGTTGGTGATGCGGCGCCCGGGGGTACTAGGCCTTGCGACCAGGCTGGTGGTATTTCCTGCTTTGTCACGCTCCGGGTCGAGGCGCGTGACGTCACAGGGGTCGCTGCGGCGGCTTCCGGTCGGGGCCTAGTCCATAGCAGTGGCGTGGCGGCTACGGGCACAGCAGGGGGACTTTCGGGCTCTGCGACGGGGAGCTGGGGCAGGTGAGCGGTGTCACGGCTTGGGGTATAGGCGTCCCCTTTACCTGCCTCCATGCATTCGGCTCCCTTCTCGGAGCCGTCTCCGGCCTTGGGTCTTCCCGCGCCATCCTCAGAGGCGGTCTGCTTCCTCTTCCAGGGTAGCGTGCTCCGTTGACTGGTCTCTGCTTGCTGGGCCATCTCCCGGCTCCACTCCGCCAGTATCTCGCGCTGTACCCGGGCCATCCTCCGTGCGAGGCCCTCCAGGGCAGTTTGTGCACACTCCCGGTCTCGGGGGAGCTGTGCAAGGACCTCCACTAGACCTAGCGGGGTTGTGGTGTCCAGCAGGCTCCTGACCAACGGGTCGGTGCTGCTCTGCTCTTCTTCCAGCAGGCTCCTGGCCAGCGGGCCGGTGCTGCTCTGCTCTCTGGACATCTCCGGGTGAGCTTCTCCGCTACTCCTTGTTAGACCTCTTGCCTCCGGGTGCGCTCGTTCTAGACTGCTCCAAGCGACACCCATCTTTTCTCTTCTCTTTCGTCTCCTCCCACTTAGAGGGCGGTCCCGGGGCAACTCGGTGACTGTCAGCTCCAGGGGGAGTTCTTTCACGCTGACAGACACCTCCAGCATCACAGTCTCTGTTGGTGGGGGCGGTTTCCACTTTTGGCGCCATTTTCTGTCCTGGCCCACGATGGGAGGCGGCCTCCTGCCCTCCTTTGGCACGCCCATAATGGCGTCCGCTGCTCTTCCAAGGCGGGAAATCTGCGGTTTTGGCGGGAAGCGTCGCCCAGTGGCGGGAAACTCTGCAGATGGCGGGAACAAGCTGGAAATGGCGGACAATCGGCGGGAAACGACTGGTGATGGAGTCCGATGGCGTGGACCCTCCGGAACCGGCGGGAGACTTCTTTCTGAGGTAAACTTGCACTTTTCTTCAGGCACGCAGTACCCGGGTGTTGTGGGCACGTAATCCTGCCGACTACGCCAAAGTTGACGCGCCCCCTGGGACATATTCCTTTTTGAGGGGAATACCCGGCACCGGATCAGATGGGGGGTTGTAGTCTCCGAGCGGCTGTGACCCGGTCCCGTGCCCAGGGCGTCAAGCTAAGTGTTATGTGGCAGTCCTTACTGATGTTATAAGAGTTCTTTTGTGTCGACTACGCCACCCGTTGTGATGCGGTCACTGTGGCCGCCGCTGCTGCAGGGTCCGCTGAGGCTGATGGTGGATGTGCAGCTTGGTGGGATAACCCCCAACGGGAGGGGTATAGCCTCAGAGGGGACAGGCGCAGAGGATGGGGGTTGTGGTGGTGCGGTGCAGCCGGCAATCAAGACAGACTCGGGTTGTGCAGTTAAGGGAGTTTACTTACTGCTGATGTTTCGGTCACTCCAGCTGTTAGTGACCACCCGAGCCGTGCTGCGTCCACCAGGTCCTGGATCCGGCCAACCCCCAAACAAGTCCGGAGCGTGGCCCTGAGCTCTCCCTCTGTCCTTTCTTCAGCCGTCCCCACCAGTGATCCACCTAGGTCCAGCTCCCTCGGGCCTTCTGTTGGGCAACCCTTGGCCTTAGGTTCCCTGACCCTCCATGTGGTATGCCTTCAGGGTGGATGTAGTGGGTGGCCGTGGCAGATGCTGCCCACAGCCTCCGGTCTCTGGCTAGGGATGTTTTTGCCCCCACCAGCTTGGGTTCCGGTACCCTTGTGCTGACTCCTCACCCGGTGCTCTAATTTGGGTTCTTGGGTCCCTTCAGTCTTCCCCCTCTGGGTCTTTCTCTTTCTTTCTCCTCTCTCTCTCTCCAGGGCTGCTGTTTCCTTCTCTCTCCTCTCCAACTGACTTGTTCTCAGCGTCTGACCCTGATCTAAGTTGGTGCCCTCCTTATATATCCCTCTATGTGTGAGCTCAGGTGACCAGCACCCAATGAGCTCCTATCACTACCCAGACTGCTCCCCCTATCTGCCCCTACACTACATGGGATGTACCACCCCCCTCCCACTCCAGCCAGGAACAGGCTCGGTTGTACCTGCACATTTCTAAGTGGGAGTACCGTCGGCCTGCTCCTCTGGAATGGGATGTATGTAGTGCATGCAGTCCATCTGAGCTCAGTTCCACACTCCATCCTTACCCGGGAGTGGAATATCACACCTCTGGGTTGAGGTGCAATACCCCTGTAGCAGCCGAATCCTCAGGGTGCTACACAACTAAAATCCAGGAGCAGGCAAAGACCCCACTACATCCCCTCACCTCTGACTGCAGACAGGGAGACATTATCAGGTGGCTGGCTGATGCAACTAAAATCCAGGAGCAGGCTAAGTCCCCACTACATCCCCTCACCTCACACTGCAGACAGGGAGCCATTATCAGGTGGCAGACTGCTGCTACTAAAATCCAGGAGCAGGCAAAGTCCCCACTACATCCCCTCACCTCACACTGCAGACAGGGAGCCATTATCAGGTGGCAGACTGCTGCTACTAAAATCCAGGAGCAGGCAAAGTCCCCACTACATCCCCTCACCTCTGACTGCAGACAGGGAGACATTATCAGGTGGCAGACTGCTGCTACTAAAATCCAGGAGCAGGCAAAGTCCCCACTACATCCCCTCACCTCTGACTGCAGACAGGGAGACATTATCAGGTGGCTGGCTGATGCAACTAAAATCCAGGAGCAGGCAAAGTCCCCACTACATCCCCTCACCTCACACTGCAGACAGGGAGCCATTATCAGGTGGCTGGCTGAAGCAACTAAAATCCAGGAGCAGGCAAAGTCCCCACTACATCCCCTCACCTCACACTGCAGACAGGGAGCCATTATCAGGTGGCAGACTGCTGCTACTAAAATCCAGGAGCAGGCAAAGTCCCCACTACATCCCCTCACCTCTGACTGCAGACAGGGAGCCATTATCAGGTGGTTGGCTGCTGCTACTACTAAAATCCAGGAGCAGGCAAAGTCCCCACTACATCCCCTCACCTCTGACTGCAGACAGTGAGACATTATCAGGTGGTTGGCTGCTGCTACTAAAATCCAGGAGCAGGCAAAGTCCCCACTACATCCCCTCTGACTGCAGACAGGGAGACATTATCAGGTGGCTGGCTGCTGCTACTAAAATCCAGGAGCAGGCAAAGTCTCCACTACATCCCCTCACGTCTGACTGCAGACAGGGAGACATTATCAGGTGGCTGGCTGCTGCTACTAAAATCCAGGAGCAGGCAAAGTCTCCACTACATCCCCTCACCTCTGACTGCAGACAGGGAGACATTATCAGGTGGCTGGCTGCTGCTACTACTAAAATCCAGGAGCAGGCAAAGTCCCCACTACATCCCCTCACCTCTGACTGCAGACAGGGAGACATTATCAGGTGGCAGACTGCTGCTACTACTAAAATCCAGGAGCAGGCAAAGTCCCCACTACATCCCCTCACCTCTGACTGCAGACAGGGAGACATTATCAGGTGGCTGGCTGCTGCTACTACTAAAATCCAGGAGCAGGCAAAGTCCCCACTACATCCCCTCACCTCTGACTGCAGACAGGGAGACATTATCAGGTGGCAGACTGCTGCTACTACTAAAATCCAGGAGCAGGCAAAGTCCCCACTACATCCCCTCACCTCTGACTGCAGACAGGAAGACATTATCAGGTGGCTGGCTGCTGCTACTACTAAAATCCAGGAGCAGGCAAAGTCCCCACTACATCCCCTCACCTCTGACTGCAGACAGGGAGCCATTATCAGGTGGCAGACTGCTGCTACTAAAATCCAGGAGCAGGCAAAGTCCCCACTACATCCCCTCACCTCACACTGCAGACAGGGAGCCATTATCAGGTGGCAGACTGCTGCTACTAAAATCCAGGAGCAGGCAAAGTCCCCACTACATCCCCTCACCTCTGACTGCAGACAGGGAGACATTATCAGGTGGCAGACTGCTGCTACTAAAATCCAGGAGCAGGCAAAGTCCCCACTACATCCCCTCACCTCTGACTGCAGACAGGGAGACATTATCAGGTGGCTGGCTGATGCAACTAAAATCCAGGAGCAGGCAAAGTCCCCACTACATCCCCTCACCTCACACTGCAGACAGGGAGCCATTATCAGGTGGCTGGCTGAAGCAACTAAAATCCAGGAGCAGGCAAAGTCCCCACTACATCCCCTCACCTCACACTGCAGACAGGGAGCCATTATCAGGTGGCAGACTGCTGCTACTAAAATCCAGGAGCAGGCAAAGTCCCCACTACATCCCCTCACCTCTGACTGCAGACAGGGAGCCATTATCAGGTGGTTGGCTGCTGCTACTACTAAAATCCAGGAGCAGGCAAAGTCCCCACTACATCCCCTCACCTCTGACTGCAGACAGTGAGACATTATCAGGTGGTTGGCTGCTGCTACTAAAATCCAGGAGCAGGCAAAGTCCCCACTACATCCCCTCTGACTGCAGACAGGGAGACATTATCAGGTGGCTGGCTGCTGCTACTAAAATCCAGGAGCAGGCAAAGTCTCCACTACATCCCCTCACGTCTGACTGCAGACAGGGAGACATTATCAGGTGGCTGGCTGCTGCTACTAAAATCCAGGAGCAGGCAAAGTCTCCACTACATCCCCTCACCTCTGACTGCAGACAGGGAGACATTATCAGGTGGCTGGCTGCTGCTACTACTAAAATCCAGGAGCAGGCAAAGTCCCCACTACATCCCCTCACCTCTGACTGCAGACAGGGAGACATTATCAGGTGGCAGACTGCTGCTACTACTAAAATCCAGGAGCAGGCAAAGTCCCCACTACATCCCCTCACCTCTGACTGCAGACAGGGAGACATTATCAGGTGGCTGGCTGCTGCTACTACTAAAATCCAGGAGCAGGCAAAGTCCCCACTACATCCCCTCACCTCTGACTGCAGACAGGGAGACATTATCAGGTGGCAGACTGCTGCTACTACTAAAATCCAGGAGCAGGCAAAGTCCCCACTACATCCCCTCACCTCTGACTGCAGACAGGAAGACATTATCAGGTGGCTGGCTGCTGCTACTACTAAAATCCAGGAGCAGGCAAAGTCCCCACTACATCCCCTCACCTCTGACTGCAGACAGGGAGACATTATCAGGTGGCAGACTGCTGCTACTACTAAAATCCAGGAGCAGGCAAAGTCCCCACTACATCCCCTCACCTCTGACTGCAGACAGGGAGACATTATCAGGTGGCAGACTGCTGCTACTACTAAAATCCAGGAGCAGGCAAAGTCTCCACTACATCCCCTCACCTCTGACTGCAGACAGGGAGACATTATCAGGTGGCAGACTGCTGCTACTAAAATCCAGGAGCAGGCAAAGTCCCCACTACATCCCCTCACCTCTGACTGCAGACAGGGAGACATTATCAGGTGGCAGACTGCTGCTACTAAAATCCAGGAGCAGGCAAAGTCCCCACTACATCCCCTCACCTCTGACTGCAGACAGGGAGACATTATCAGGTGACTGGCTGCAGCTACTAAAATCCAGGAGCAGGCAAAGTCTCCACTACATCCCCTCACCTCTGACTGCAGACAGGGAGACATTATCAGGTGGCAGACTGCTGCTACTACTAAAATCCAGGAGCAGGCAAAGTCCCCACTACATCCCCTCACCTCTGACTGCAGACAGGGAGACATTATCAGGTGGCAGACTGCTGCTACTAAAATCCAGGAGCAGGCAAAGTCCCCACTACATCCCCTCACCTTTGACTGCAGACAGGGAGCCATTATCAGGTGGCTGGCTGCTGCTACTAAAATCCAGGAGCAGGCAAAGTCTCCACTACATCCCCTCACCTCTGACTGCAGACAGGGAGACATTATCAGGTGGCAGACTGCTGCTACTACTAAAATCCAGGAGCAGGCAAAGTCCCCACTACATCCCCTCACCTCTGACTGCAGACAGGGAGACATTATCAGGTGGCTGGCTGCTGCTACTACTAAAATCCAGGAGCAGGCAAAGTCCCCACTACATCCCCTCACCTCTGACTGCAGATAGGGAGACATTATCAGGTGGCAGACTGCTGCTACTAAAATCCAGGAGCAGGCAAAGTCCCCACTACATCCCCTCACCTTTGACTGCAGACAGGGAGCCATTATCAGGTGGCTGGCTGCTGCTACTAAAATCCAGGAGCAGGCAAAGTCTCCACTACATCCCCTCACCTCTGACTGCAGACAGGGAGACATTATCAGGTGGCTGGCTGCTGCTACTACTAAAATCCAAGAGCTGGCAAAGTCCCCACTACATCCCCTCACCTCTGACTGCAGACAGGGAGACATTATCAGGTGGCTGGCTGCTGCTACTACTAAAATCCAGGAGCAGGCAAAGTCCCCACTACATCCCCTCACCTCTGACTGCAGACAGGGAGACATTATCAGGTGGCAGACTGCTGCTACTAAAATCCAGGAGCAGGCAAAGTCCCCACTACATCCCCTCACCTCTGACTGCAGACAGGGAGACATTATCAGGTGGCAGACTGCTGCTACTAAAATCCAGGAGCAGGCAAAGTCCCCACTACATCCCCTCACCTCTGACTGCAGACAGGGAGACATTATCCCACAATGTATCCCCCCAGGGCCCATAGGCGTCTTTGTAATTATCTTCTGTTGCAGTTACTGCCTGTGAGCGGCGCTATCGCTGGCCGCTCACAGGCATCACGTGACCCCGGCTGCAGCCAGCTCTGACATCTGCTGACATCACGATAAGTCCAGGCTGCAGCCAAGGGTCCCTCTTCCGCGTTCCACCGGTAGCTGCTGGGTTGAGGGCGGAGTTACCCCGCACGTCACACCCGGCATCCATCGCGTGCATTCCTTCTCCTCATTCAGCGGGAAAGCGCGTGGTGGATGCGGAGTGTGACGCGTGGGGTAACCCCGCCCACAGCCGAACATCCACCGTGGGGACCGTGTCACTGATGTCACGTCAAGTGGGGCGTGACATCAGTGGTGGGTCACATGATGCCTGTGAGCGGCGACCGATAGCGCCGCTCACAGGCAGAAACTGCAACAGAAGGTAATTACAAAGACTGCAGACAGGGGGCTGGCTGCTGCTACTAAAAGCCAGGAGCAGGCCACGCCCCCACTCACCTTAGACTGCAGACAGGGAGCCATTATTAGGGGCGTGATGTGACAGGAGCTGGTTTTCACTGCACTGCTCCTGTCACACCATCTGGGACATTACAGCAGTGTGCAGTTCCTCGCTGTTATCAGCCAGCCTCCTGATAATAGCTGATTCTCGGCAGAGAACAGTGGGAGTGGCCATGCCTCCTCTTCTCAGGCTGGCTGTTCCTTTCAGGGGGGAGCTGAACACTT
Source organism: Phyllobates terribilis (assembly GCF_046119375.1). Classification (NCBI taxonomy): domain Eukaryota; kingdom Metazoa; phylum Chordata; class Amphibia; order Anura; family Dendrobatidae; genus Phyllobates; species Phyllobates terribilis. The sequence continues at coordinate 635,519,932 of NW_027362762.1, forward strand.
GCGTGTGACGTAATGATACAGATGGGAGGGAGGAGATTCTGTCACACTGAATTACATGGGTTATAAAGATCATAAAACTGCACTGACCATCTCATCTTTATAGTGTATGAGTGCAGGAAAAGTACAAACTATTTTTTTATTTCCCTGGAGTACCCCTTTAAGGCTACGGTCATAGCATCAGTATTTTACATCAGTATTTGTAAGCCAAAACCAGGTGAGGAATATTCACAGAAAACGTATAATAGACACACGTCACCACTTCTCCATTTATCACCTGCTCCTGGTTTTATCTTACAAATATTGATGTGAAATACTGACCAAATACTGAATGAGTGACCGTAGTCTAATACTGCTAACCCCGTCTCGTGGTAAAGAAACATGGAATGGTAATGAGCAGTACATACCAATGGTGGAAATGGAGGCAGCGGCAGTGTCTTCCTCATCTGTATAGTAATGAAACACTTATTAATCAGGGTGAAAAAACAATATAGATACCATTTGACTTAAGTCATTACAACATAAAGTGACATGTCAGACTTGAAAATTGGGGCTGTTAGGAAGGTGACTGCTGATTACAACAAGACGGGGTTACGAAACATGGAATGATAATGTGCAGTAGGAGAAGTAGGAAGAATGGGAAGCATTTAAGGAAACCAGGATGGATGAACACAGAACTTAAACACATGCTAAAAAGAAAGAAAGAAATGTTTATTAAATGGAAAGAGGGAGGCATATCTAAAGAAGATTATAATGCAGTCTGCAGATCCTGCAGGGCACGTATCAGGTTAGCTAAAGCTGACAATGAATTAAGGCTTGCAAGAGATGTCAAAAGCAATAAAAAAGGATTTTGGGGGTATGTCAAAAGTAAAAGAAAAGTCAAAGATGCTATAGGATTTTTACAGGATGAAAATGGAGAAATGGTAAGAGAGGATGTTGAGAAGGCCAAACTTTTTAATTCCTATTTTGCATCTGTTTTCTCTCAGAAAGAAAATGGAACATCAACTGATCTTCACTGTCCTTTTAAAGGAATAGAGGAATCCAAGTTATCTGTAAACAGAAAGATTGTGAGGGAATATTTAGCTAACATAAATGAGTTCAATTCTCCAGGTCCAGATGAATTACACCCCAGAGTACTGAAGGAGATCGTAGAAGAAATTTTAGAACCACTCTCCATAATCTTTGAAAATTCTTGGAGAACAGGAGAAGTCCCAGAAGACTGGAGAAGAGCAAATGTTGTTCCTATATTCAAAAAGGGGAAGAAGGTGGACCCAGGGAACTATAGGCCGGTGAGTCTGACTTCTATACCAGGAAAGATCTTTGAACAAATTATTAAACAACATGTATGTAAGTACATGGATAAGAATGAAGTGATTAACCAGAGTCAGCATGGGTTTGTAACTAACAAGTCATGTCAGACTAACTTAATTTCCTTCTATGACAGAATCACTGACTGGGTGGATCAGGGAAATGCTGTACATATAGTATATCTTGACTTCAGCAAAGCATTTGACAAAGTATCTCACACCATCCTTATTGAAAAAATGACCAAGTATGGAATGGACAAGGCAACTGTTAGGTGGATTCATAACTGGCTTAGTGATCGGACTCAAAGGGTGGTTGTAAATGGCTTCACATCCAGCTGGATGAATGTCTCAAGTGGGGTACCACAGGGCTCCGTCCTGGGACCTGTATTGTTCAACACCTTTATCAATGATTTAGATGAAGGAATTGAGGGTAAACTGATTAAATTTGCTGATGACACAAAGCTAGGAGGGATAGCTAATACTAGAGAAGAGAGAGAGAGAGGATTCAAAAAGACCTAAATAAACTGGAGCAGTGGGCAGCAACCAACAGAATGGTTTTTAACAGGGAAAAATGCAAAGTACTACATCTGGGCAATAAAAATGAAAAAAGCATATACAGAATGGGAGGAATAGAGCTAAGCAACAGTACATGTGAAAAAGACTTAGGTATACTAATAGATCATAGACTGAACATGAGTCAACAGTGTGATGCAGCAGCAAAAAAGGCAAATACAATTCTGGGATGTATTAACAGAAGCATACAGTCTAGATCACGTGAAGTCATTATCGGTCTTTACTCCTCTTTGGTCAGACCTCATCTGGAATACTGTGTACAGTTTTGGGCACCACATTTTAAAAAAGACAGACAAACTGGAGCAAGTTCAGAGAAGAGCGACCAGAATGGTGACTGGTCTGCAAACCATGTCCTATGAGGAACGGTTGCAGGATTTGGGAATGTTTAGCTTGCAAAAAAGAAGACTGAGAGGAGACTTAATAGCTGTCTACAAATATGTCAAGGGCTGTCACATTGTAGAAGGATCATCTTTATTCTCATTTGCACAAAGACTAGAAGCAATGGGATGAAACTAAATGGGAGGAGACACAGATTAGATATTAGAAAAAACTTTTTGACAGTTAGGGTGATTAATGAGTGGAACAGGCTGCCACGAGAGGTGGTGAGTTCCCCTTCAATGGACGTCTTCAAGCAGAGGCTGGACAGACATCTGTCTGAGATGATCTAGTGAATCCTGCTTTGAGCAGGGGGTTGGACCAGATGACCCAGGAGGTCCCTTCCAACTCTACCATTCTATGATTCTATGAGTACATATCTATGGTGGAAACACCAGACTCCTGGTCATCTGTATAGTAATGAAACACTTATTAGTCAGGGTGAAAAATTAAAGGGAACCTGTCACGTCCTAGTTACTATGTACACTGCCCCCATTGCTTTGTTAGTGATGCAATGTGCATCATTAACAAGCTTTTTTTCATTTAAAATCGGTGGTAGTATAATTTTATAACTTTATATACACTTTGTCCTACCAGCTCATATTCAGTCATAGGAGTGTGATTCTGTCATTCAGTCATGGGCAGCACCGCATTCACTCACTGCTGGCGGTGCCCATGTATGTGAATACTGCTCCTGTCAAGGTTGCGTCTAGATCGGAGGTGATTTTTTTGTGCTCCTCACTTTAGCCACTCCGATCTAGATGCTTCACTGCTGAAGAGACTAGATCAGAGTTGCTGGAGTGAGGTCCTCAAAAAATCAACTCCGATGTAGACAGTTCAGCACTGTCACCACTAGATCGGAGTAGATTCCAGGATCCTTCTACTCACTGCTGTCTAGTCGCCTCTACTGGCTTTTTTATGCAATTGCTCATGTTTTTAATGGAGCAAACATCACAAGTCAAAAATGATTTTTTTACACTGTTATATCATTTATGTATTTTTACACTGTTGTATATTTTTGGAATTTTGGGCTAAAATGAGGTCCTCAAATAATCATCTCAAATCATCTCCTTATAGAAGTGGCTAGAATGCAGTTACTGCAGTGCGGGGATATAACAAGGCCCCGGAATAAATGAGATTACAGATGGTTTGTTTTATTGAATAGTAATTAGATAATTTATAATATATAATCACTGGAGAACTGTTATAATTTATGCTACTTTTGAGCTGTGCATTCTGATGATTCTGTCGGCTGCTTCGTCACTGGCTGAGACTTGTGGACATATAGGAAAATTTGAATTCTATCAACTGAACAATCAGAGCTGTGTGTAATTTGTTATATTACAGAAAGCGATAATAAAATCACTTTATTAATTAAAAAAAAAAATTTACAAAGTGGCCGAGCTTTCTCCCTCCCACCCTTCATTAAAGGGGATATCCGTTCCTGACGTTCAGCTGCCTCTGCTGACATCACGTGGACAGACTTGTATGTTCACAAGTCTCAGCCAGTGACGGAGCAGCCGGCAGAATCATTATAATTGACATCACAAAAGTGTGGTAAATTATAACAGTTCTCCAGTGACCTTAGACTTTCCTGTAATAATTAGTCACTTCTGTGTTGTACATTATGGTGACTGTCGGGGGCGCTCTTTTACGCCTCTCTCCGTGGCGCTCCGCCCATTCTTCACAATGTCGGTGCTGCAGACAGGACTGTGGACAAATGGGAAGAGTCACATTCTGCCAATCAGCGATAAGGGGAATTTTTATATTACATAAAGCAACAATAAAAATGTAAGTTTCATTAATCAGGAAAAAAGAATTTTGCCCAAATCCATAAAATATAAAACAGTGTAAAAAATCCTGTCTGATTTGTGATGTTTGCTCCATTAAAAACATGAGCAATTGCATAAAAAAGCATAAGAAAAACATAAAAAATCCAGTAGAGGCGACTAGACAGCAGTGAGTAGAAGGATCCTGGAATCTACTCCGATCTAGTGGTGACAGTGCTGAACTGTCCACATCGGAGTTGATTTTTTTTGAGGACCTCACTCCAGCAACTCTGATCTAGTCTCCACAGCAGTGAAGCGTCTAGATCGGAGTGGCTAAAGTGAGGAGCACAAAAAAATCACCTCCGATCTAGACACAACCTTGACAGGAGCAGTATTCACATACATGGGGGGCGCCAGCAGTGAGTGAGAGAATCACACCCCTGTAATGCAGGTGTCAGAAATGCAACACGCAGAGACACAAAGTAAGGGCATTCAGAGATGTGTAAAAACAATTTATATATACAGTACAGACCAAAAGTTTAGACACACCTTCTCGTTTAAAGATTTTTCTGTATTTTCACGACTATGAAAATTGTACCTTCACACTGAAGGCATCAAAACTATGAATTAACACATGTGGAATTATATACTTAACAAAAAAAAGTGTGAAACTGAAAATATGTCTTATATTCTAGGTTCTTCAAAGTACCCACCTTTTGCTTTGATGACTGCTTTGCACACTCTTGATGAGCTTCAAGAGGTAGTCACCGGAAATGGTCTAACAACAATCTTGAAGGAGTTCCTAGAGATGCTTCGCACTTGTTGGCCCTTTTGCCTTCACTCTGAGGTCCAGCTCACCCCAAACCATCTCGATTGTGTTCAGGTCTGGTGACTGTGGAGGCCAGGTCATCTGGCGTAGCACCCCATCACTCTCCTTCTTGGTCAAATAGCCCTTAAGCAGCTTGTAGGTGTGTTTGGGGTCATTGTCCTGTTGAAAAATAAATGATGGTCCAACTAAACGCAAACCGGATGGAATAGCATGCCGCTGCAAGATGCTGTGGTAGCCATGCTGGTTCAGTATGCCTTCAATTTTGAATAAATCCCCAACAGTGTCACCAGCAAAGCACCCCCACACCATCACACCTCCTCCTCCATGCTTCACGGTGGGAACCAGGCATGTAGAGTCCATCCGTTCACCTTTTCTGCGTCGCACAAAGACACGGTGGTTGGAACCAAAGATCTCAAATTTGGACTAATCAGACCAAAGCACAGATTTCCACTGGTCTAATGTCCATTCCTTGTGTTCTTTAGCCCAAACAAGTCTCTTCTGCTTGTTGCCTGTACTTAGCAGTGGTTTCCTAGCAGCTATTTACCATGAAGGCCTGCTGCACAAAGTCTCCTCTTAACAGTTGTTGAAGAGATGTGTCTGCTGCTAGAACTCTGTGTGGCATTGACCTGGTCTCTAATCTGAACTGCTGTTAACCTGCGATTTCTGAGGCTGGTGACTCGGATAAACTTATCCTCAGAAGCAGAGGTGACTCTTGGTCTTCCTTTCCTGGGGCGGTTCTCATGTGAGCCAGTTTCTTTGTAGCGCTTTATGGTTTTTGCAACTGCACTTGGGGACACTTTCAAAGTTTGCCCAAATTTTAGCACTGACTGACCTTCGTTTCTTAAAGTAATGATGGCCACTCACTTAGCTGCTTTTTTCTTGCCATAATACAAATTCTAACAGTCTATTCAGTAGGACTATCAGCTGTATATCCACCAGACTATTTCATAGTCATGAAAATACAGAAAAATCTTTAAACGAGAAGGTGTCCAAACTTTTGGTCTGTACTGTATATACACTGCTCAAATAAATAAAGGGAACACTTAACACAATGTAACTCCAAGTCAATAAGACTTCTGTGAAATCTACCTGTCCAGTTATGAAGCAACACTGATTGTGAATCAATTTCTCCTGCTGTTGTGCAAATTTAACAGACAACTGGTATAAATGATAGGCAATTAGCAAGATACCCCCTATAAAGGAGTGGTTCTGAAGGTGGTGACCACAGACCATTTCTCTGTTCCCATCCTTTTTGGCTGTTGTTTTGGTCACTTTTTCATTTTGCCATTGCTCTCACCCCTAGAGGTACAGTAGCATGAGGCGGTGTCTACAGTACAACCCACAGAAGTTGCTCAGGTAGTGCAGTTCATCCAAGATGGCACATCAGTGCGAGCTGTGACAAGAAGGGTAGCTGTGTCTGTCAGCACAGTGTCCAGAGCATGAAGCAGATACCAGGAGATGTGGAGGGAGCCATAGGAGGGCAACAACCCAACAGCAGGACTGCGACCTCCGCCTTTGTGCAAGGAGGAACAGGAGGAGCACTGCCAGAGCCCTGCAAAATGACCTCCAGCAGGCCACAAATGTGCATGTGTCTGCACAAATGGTTAGAAACCGACTCCATGAGGGTGGTATGAGGGCATGACATCCACAGATGGGGGTTGTGCTCACAGCCCAACACCGTGCAGGAAACTTGGCATTTGCCACAGAACACCAGAATTGGCAAAGTCGCCACTGGTTCCCTGTGCCCTTCACAGATTAAAGCAGGTTCACACTGAGCACATGTGACAGAGTCTGGAGATGCCGTGGAGAGCGATCTGCTGCCAGCAACATCCTTCAGCATGACCGGTTTGGCAGTGGGTCAGTAATGGTGTGGGGGTGGCATTTCTTTGGAGGGCCACACAGCCCTCCATGTGGTCACCAGAGGTAGCCTGACTGCCATTAGGTACCGAGATGAGATCCTCAGACCACTTGTGAGACCATATGCTGGTGCGGTTGGCCCTGGGTTCCTCCTAATGCAGGACAATGTCAGACCTCATGTGGCTGGAGTGTATCAGCAGTTCCTGCAAGATGAAGGCATTGAAGCTATGGACTGGCCCGTCCGTTCCCTAGACCTGAGTTCGATGGAGCACATCTGGGACATCATGTCTCGCTCCATCCACCAACGTCACATTGCACCACAGACTGTCCAGGAGTTGGCGGATGCTTTAGTCCAGGTCTGGGAGGAGATTCCACAGGAGACCATCCGCAACCTCATCAGGAGTATGCCCAGGCATTGCAGGGAAGTCATACAGGCACGTGGAGGCCACACACAATACTGAGCCTCATTTTGACTTGTTTTAAGGACATTACATCAAAGTTGGATCAGCCTGTAGTGCGTTTTTCCACTTTAATTTTGGGGGTGACTCCAAATCCATGCCTCCATTGGTTAATAAATTTGATTTCCACTGATTTCTGTGTGATTTTGTGGTCAGCACATTCAACTTTGTACAGAACAAAGTATTCAATGAGAATATTTCATTCATTCAGATCTAGGATGTGTTATTTGAGTGTTCCCATTATTTTTTTTTGAGCAGTGTGTATGTATGTAACCAGGCTTTAAACAACGTGTTAGTAACAAGAATGAACAGGCAATATACAATAACAATGAACAATCTCCCAAAATAATGTAATGCGCCCTGGCGTGGGAGTCACCACAGCAGTTCTTTAACTCCATGAATGGCCCTAGCGGGGGCCACCGGTTGTTCCTGCTAGGTCGCAAGTCTTTTTCTAACAAAGTCAATTAAATCTAGTTTGGCTTTTTCCACTTCGCCCGTCCCCCTCCCATTCTGACATCCTAAACCCTACTGTCCCAGGTACCGTGGATGATCATTTGAAGTGTCGGCCCTGTTCAGCAATGCAGCTCCTTTGTTTCTGCTGGAGTGACTCCTCTGACGCAGTTCTCTCTTATCTCCTCTTTGCTCGGCCGTTGGAAGCAGTCTCTCGCGCCTTGGATAGCTGGGTCTGGACCTTGTCGGTTGACGGGCAATGTCGGGTACGGTGAAGTCACTCAGTACCACAAGCAGATCCCGGCTCTTCTCAGCGGCCGCGGTACTCAGGGGACCTCTGCGGTGAATCCGGCATTTGTTCACCGGCGTCTGCCTGTGCTGCTTCGTTCGGTCTCTGCCTCCGACCTGTCAGGCTGGTTTCCTCAGCGCATCCCGCGCGCGTCTCCTTCTCTCTGCAGCTTGGCGCTGAAATCACCTCGCGTTTAGCGCACTCAACCGTTATATTTAATAACTCCTCACTGGACGTCAACTGACCGGGTCTCGCGTTCAAATCTGTTCCCCCTTCAACATTCCTAAGGCATCTTGGTTCCGTTTGATTGTGGTCAACCAGCAGATGACAATAAGGCTTTTTGATTGAGACCAGATAAACACCTCTTGAGCATATCGGTTAGGAGGGATTCCGGCATTAGCCCATTCAGTTCTGCGGGATTCCTCCGGGGTATCTGATAAATCAACCAGTCGAGATTGTAATTCGCCTCCTGATCCATTTTTTTGTACCCCACTCGGGACAGAAGAGCTCAATTGCATTGTAGCCCATCCTTCTTCGTCTTCCAGAGTCACTATGTGTGGTACTTCAGTTAATTTTTCCGCAGGCTCAACTGTTACAGTCCTCTGCTTCGGACTAACAGGGCCGTAGCATATTACGGTGCAACACCCTAGATGTCGTGGCATCACTCTCTTCAGGCCTAACCTTCAAGACTGAATTCTTTGGGTGGATCTGCTTCACCACTCTATATATGGTACTGCCTCCCAACGATGCTCTAGCTTACTCCCAACCAGTTTGGCCCTCACTAACACAAGATCTCCTGGTCTGAGTGAGCCAACTGAAAACGAGGGCTGCCTTGTATGCTCTACTTCCTGAAACTTCTGCGCAACCAGCTTTCTCACTGTATGAAGCTGCCGTCTGTGTTCTCAAATCCAGGTACTCGGACAGTTATACGGACCGTGATCTTCTGAGTCTAGCTCCAGTTCAGTAATTTCTCATCCTTTCCTTCCAAACAGCAGAATATAAGGTGTGTAGCCAGTAGTCGCATGAACGCGATTATTATACACCCACACCAACTCGGACTCTAACTCGGGCCATTTCATTTTCTTGTCCTCTTCCAACGCCCATAACATCTGAAAAAAGGTTCGGATGAAGCGCTCACATGCCCCATTTCCTTGGGGATGATAGGGCGTTGTTTGAGATTTGTGGATCCCATAGATATGGTATAACTCATCCATGACTCGCCCCTGGAAGCAGGCCCCTTGGTCGGAGTGTATCCGCTTCGGGCACCCATAAATCAGAATGAAATCTTGACAAATGGCCTTGGCTGTTGTTTCTGCTGTCTGATCCCGGGTAGGTGTCACCACTGCGAACTTGGTGAAGTGATCGGTCATTACCAAGCAGTGTCCGTAGCCTTTGTATGAAGTTCCGATCGTCAGATAATCGATCATCAGAACCTCTAATGGTGCAGAAGTTCGGATGGTCTGAATGGGAGCTCTTTGTTCAGGGGGCTTACTCAATTCACATAGGCAACACTTTCGGCAAACTTCTTCTATTTCTTACTGCAGTTGGGGCCAATACACCAGTCGTTGTAACCATCGAAAGGTCTTCTCCACGCTGAAGTGGGCAACCCTTCCATGAGCCTCCAGGGCTAACTATGCTACTAATGCTCCTGGGACTAATACCTGCAGGTCACGTCAAACTCTCGAGGTAGCTGGAATTTCCGGCATAGCAAGCCATCCTTCAGGAAGAACCTTTCCCACTGGTTTAAGATTTGTAAGGTAATTGGGAGTGAAGCAGCTCTAGTCTCCTGGTCGGGTCTCTGACCTACAGCGACCTATTCCCTAAGTTTTGCTAACTCTGGGTCGTACTGTTGCAACTGTATCCACTCGTCTCTTGAGCGGCCCAGGATTTGAGTGGGCCTTGCCTTTTCTTTGAGCATCGACTACTACAGCTGCAGCAAATTGACCAAAATCCGGAATCTCGTCACCTTCCAGTTCTTCATCTATATCTCTTTTCGGTTCCATCTGAGTGACCCGGGACAGGGCATCTGCATGAGTGTTCAGGGCCTTGGACTGATAAGCGATTTTGTACTGATATTTGGAAATCCTTGCGACCCACCGTTGCTCCAATGCGCTCAGTATTCAGTTAGTGCTGGCACCGCCCATGACATTTGAATACTGCTCCTGGCAAGCGCTAAATTTGAGGGGCGCATGCGCATTTGCACACGTTGGGTTGCTGGTCCGGCACGTGCGCACTGAGGCTGTGTGATTACCAGCTTCAGTGTGCACGCGCTGTGATCTTGCGGTGACTGCACGCACAGTGACACTGCAGCGGTGACTACACAATACTTTGACCGCGCACGCGCCAGGAGCCACAGGTTACAGAGTGTGCGCATTGAAGCTGGTAATCACACAGCCTCAGTGCGCACGCGCCGGCCGGACGTGTGCAAATGCGCATGCGCCCCTCAAACCTAGCGCTTGCCAGGAGCAGTATTCAAATGGGCGGCGCCAGCACTAACTGAACATGGCGACCTCCCATGACTGAATCTGAGAATCACACCGATATGACTGAATACGAGCAGGTAAGTATATAAAACGTTATAACATCATTACACTACCACCGATTTTCATGAAAACAGCTTGTTAGTGATGCACATTGCATCACTAACAACGCTATGGGGGCAGTGTACATAGCAACTAGGGTGTGACAGTTTCCTTTAAAGCAATCAGGCTGTGGAATGCCCTACCACAAGAGATAGTAATGGCAGACACTATAACAGCTTTTAAAAAAGGGCTGGATTATTTCCTTAATACACATAACATTGTGGGTTACAGTTAAATTAGACAAAGTACAATTGGGTAGGAAGGTTGAACTTGATAAACCTAGGTCTTTATTCAAACTACATAACTTTGATAAGACGGATCACTGAACATTTTTTTTTCACCCATAGCATGAAAGTAAGGTTGATATAACTTTCATTACAAAAGCTTCAGTTTTACTCAAATTAGTTGATGCAAAAATGAATGCACCCCACATCAAAACTACTACATCTGGTATTTGTATGACCTCTATGATTGTTAAGGACAGCACAAAGTCTTCTACACATGGAATGAATAAGTTGGTGACATATTGTAACATCTATCTTTTTCCAGAACGACCTTTTCAGAGCCTGGATGTAGAGCGATTTTCAGCTTGTCTGTTCAGAATTCCCCCACAGGTAACTCAGTTGGGTTCAGACAATGACAGAGGTACAGTGGTGCAATCATACTGAAAGGTGGTGGGGTGTGTGGAGCCAACACATTTTGTGGGCAGCATATGGTGGCTGTGGTGAGCTGTTTGGTATCATACCTTGTGTGAGTCTGGGGGGAACTTTGGGAAATCATACTGTGTGTATGGGCAGGCCCTGAGCAGGCACAATACTTACCTCTCCCCGAGCCTCCGCAGCAAATCCGGTGTCTTCCTCAGCTGCTGCACTGTGACGTCTCAGGTCAGAGGCCGCGATGACGTCTATCCAGCGTGCCCTCTCCTGAGCAGTCAAAGAGCAGAGCGGGAAGGCACCAGCGACGCTGAGGAGTCCAGAGCTGAGCAGCGGCAGAAGGTGAGGAGACTTGAGGTGAGTATTTGATTTTTTTTCTATTAATGTATGGAGGAATGGGGCAATGTGGGGGGGGGGAGACACATCCTGCATGGGGCATTATATGGGGGGTGTGACATCCTACATGGGGCATTATATGGGGGGCGTGACATCCTGCATGGGGCATTGTATGGGGGGGGTGACATCCTGCATGGAGTATTATATTGGGATGGTGGTGACATCCTGCATGGGACATTATGTGGGGGGGACATCCTGCATGGGGCGTTATGTGGGAGCACAGCCTGCATGGGGCATTATGTGGAGGCACAGCCTGAATGGAGCATTATATGGGGGCCAGTATTCAGTATGGAGCGTTATATGGGGGACAGTATCCTGTATGGAGCGTTATATGGGGGCCAGTATCCTGCATGGAGCATTATAAGGGGACCAGTATTCTGCATGGAGCACTTTATGGGGTCCATTATTCTGTATGGAGCATTATATGGGGCCCATAATACTGTATAGAGGACTATATTGTCCGGTCTGCACTGTGCGCTGCGAGGATTCACCGATTTCTGAGCTATTATAGAATTTACAATAGATATCACTCATATAATGTAAGAAGTGAAATCTTTGGCATTGTACTATAACACATACACAATTCATGATGCACAGATACCACAGAGAAATATAGGTAAAGGGCCCACTGAGACTCTTTCGCCTAGGGCCCACAAAAACCTTGAGCCGGCCCTGTGTATGGGGAGAACTCTGGGGGTGCTATAAAATGTATAGGGTGAACAGTAGAGTCATCATGCCGTGGAGGCATCATACCATGTGTATGGTGTCTGTGATAGGAGAGAGCTTTGGGGCATGGGACATTATAAAAATCAATAAATTATATAGTTTTGATTAGTTGTTCCTAGTAAGAACACGTTACAATAAGCTCAATTAACAGTAGCAGTTCATCAACATTTCTGATCCAATAGTGAGCAGTAAAAAGTAATATAATTTTGATTAGTATTTCTACTACTATTCTTAAATTCAGTGTGTTGGTTTATCCCTGCACAACAGTCAGTCTCTCATGTGAGCCTATGAGAAAACTAATTGCTGACCCCCGATCCATGCTAAGTTAAAGGGAATCTGCCAGAAAGTTTTTGCTATGTAATCTGAGGACAGCAGGAGATAGAGGCTGAAACACAGAATTCAGAGATGTGTCATTTGTCAAAGTGCATGCTGTTGTTTACTAACTGTCAAGGATTTATCATGAACCTATTGTTTATATGTAGTGATGAGCAAGCATGCTCGCTACTGCTCGGTGCTCGCTGATTATTTCTGGGGTTGCTCGGCGGGAGCTCGGGTCTCCTCCCTGCATGTTTGGCGCTCTTTATAGAGCCAATGAACATGCAGGGATTGCCTGCCACTCACTGTAATGCCGTTGCCATGTTGATTGTGGCATTACAGTGATTGGCTGGCTGCATAGCGTCATCGGGTCTATATCAGACCTGGTGCCGCCATGCTCGTCACAGTCACTCCGGAATTAGACAGTGTAGGGAGAGGTGCTGCTGCGTCAGGGAGAGATTTGCTTGTGTATTAGGTAGTGTAGGGAGAAAAACAGTATATTACACATATCCATCTTAACAAACAGTCCTTTTGATGACTAACTAATCCATCTGCAGAGATATCAGGCAGGCAGTGTATAAAGGCAGGCAGGGTATATAGCAGACTGCAGTGCATATAGCAGAGGCTCCATTCCAATTCTGCCTTCTGCTGCTGTTAGATATTTCTATATAAAGGCCCAGGTCTCAGGGGCCAGGAATACTTTTCTTTGGATCTTAATCCTCATTATTTGCTTAAAAAGCAATCCAGAAAACACCGTTTTTCTGCACCATTTGCTTGTTGGCACTGCAGAATACAGCCAGGTCCTTTCCATATTACAGCGCTAGAAATCCAGCTATTTAAAACTGTGTTTTCTCCATCACACGGCTCACATATACGTTGTCAGAAAATACTGCCATTTCTGGCCTCCATTAAAAATTTCTTTCAGTGTGTCAGTTAAGCAATTTGCTGTTCAAACTACTTACCTACAGGCCAGCTATTTGAAACTGTTTTCTCCGTCACACGGATCACATATAAGTTCGCTCCAAACTCAGTCATTTGTAGCGTGGAAGATACTGTCCTCCATTTAAAATGGGCAAGGCACGGGGAACTGAACGTGATGGTAATGGTGCATGCAGAGGCCAAGGACAAGGTCGTGGGCAAGCTGAAATTGTGCCACAACAAACACTCAAATCTTATCGCCTGTCCTTCCTGTCCCAATTTCTAGGAGACCGCAGCACACCACTATTGAACCCAGAGCAGTGTCAAAAGGTTGTTGGTTGGATAGCGGATAATGCTTACACTTAGCCACCACCACCACCACCACCCTGTCTTCCACACGGTCAAGTCTCAGTAGCCGTGAGTCTGGACCGCATATTCCTCACCCTGATCCTCCTTCCTCCCACCATGCCAAGTACCCAGAGACAACTGATCCCACACTTGGACACTCTGAAGAGCTGTTCCCTTTTCCATTTATAGAGTCAGGCCTCTCGCCTGGTCTACTTGAAGCGGGGCAAGAGGAGATCATGTGTAGTGATGCCCAAATATTTGAGCAGCCACGGTCACACGAAGGCGACGGTGGGAAAGTGTCACAAGAGGTGAACGATGATGAGACGCAATTGCCAGAAAGTCAGGAGGAGGACCAGGGTGCGGAAGTGGAAAACGAGGTGGTGGATGATATAGTAACTGACCCAACCTGGCAGGAGGACATGCAGAGCGAGAAAACAGAGGGAGGGAGGCAGAGTACCCCAACAGGCAGGAAGAAGCAGTGTGGTGACCACAGACAGAAGGCAGGCAACCGTTCCCCGTAACACTAACACGAAGGAAGTTGCCAGTACAACTGTTAGGTCTTCCCGAGTCTGGTTGTTTTTTAAAGACTCTGCCGATAACCCCAAAAAGGCCATTTGCACCACCTGCCAGACCAGCATCAGGAGGGGTGGCAAAAAGACCAGCCTGACCACCACCAGCATGATCAGGCACATGGCAGCAAAGCACCCGACTTTGTGGGCTGAAAATAAGGGTCCAGGAACAGTGTCTGCAGGTGGCACCATTGCTTCTTCCGCTGTTGTGCATGCAAGCCAATCCCCTGTCCATGGTGCATGCGAAGATGCCTCCTGCCCTGCACCTGTCATTGCACACTCAAGTAGCAGCATCAGGAAGCACGTCCATGTCCTTGTCCCAGTGCATTCGTTCAGTTGTCCATACCAAAAGTCCTTTGTAGCGGAACTATTAAGATTCCTATCTGAAAACGCTGGCGGTAGAGGGCACACTTCGTTGGACAACCAAGGAGTACAGGCGAGAGAGACACAACTTCAATCCAGCAGAGGCAGGGGAACACTGTCAAAGTTCTGGAGAGTTTTCTCAGACCCTCCCATCACACTGAGGCGCGGGGTACTCTCACAAGGAGTGCAAAGTTTGGGAAGATGCTGAGTGAGTACCTTGCCGACCGTACCAACATCCTCCGTGATTCCGCTGTGCCTTATAATTATTGGGTATCCAAGCTAGATACGTGGAATGAACTGGCTCTCTATGCCTTGACGGTCCTGGCCTGCCCTGCCGCCAGTGTTTTATCAGAGCGGGTTTTTAGTGCCGCTGGTGGAATTATAACTGATAAGCGCATCTGCCTGTCAACTGAAAATGCTGACAGGCTGACTCTTATAAAAATGAACAAGGGCAGGTTTGGGCCAGACTTCTCAACACCACCAAATGATAGCAGCGTAGCATAAACTCAAATCCAGTGTCTTTTCTTGGGAGGTATATTCCCATGCACCTTTTCACACCCACACATGGGTATACGCTTCCTGATTTTGGCCACTTGCTCTTGTCCTCCTCCATCTCCTCATCCTCCACCACCATATCACCAGGGTGACCGTGGTCTGTGATGCAACACCCACATAATTTTTTTTAAAGGGTGATTATGAGGCCCGTAAAAAAAAATTTTTTATACAGTATGTTCATGTATACCCTCCCTCCCCCCCCCCCCGGGTATATGTTTGTCAGCCCATACACTTAGTGCATGGGCATTACAAGTATAGGAGGCCCGCTCCTTTCTAATGGGAACATTTTTTTTATGAGGCCCTCCTCCACGTCTCTTCCAAGGGGCATTGAAGTGTCTCCAAATTTTGGGCAGCCTTGCATTCACTGCATAGGCCAACACTATGGGAGACTCTCTCCTTTCTAATGGGAATTTGTCGTTACTGTGGCCCTGCTGTGTCTTTAATTTCTTAGTGGGGTTTTTTCTAAATTTGGTGAGCGGTTGGACTCACTGCATACCCTATAACTGTATAGCAGACTCTCTCCTTTCTAATGGGAACATGTCTTACTCGTTACTGTGGCCCTGCTCTGTGTATTTCAGAGTCCCTCCATCATCAATGAAACAGGATGTGTCTGATGTGTCACACACCACATTGCCAGATAAGGTTGTAAAACGTTAAAATGACATTTCCCGGTGAATGCATTTGCCTTAAAAAATAACGTAAAAAAAAATAAAAAAACAGTAGGATCTTTCTTTAGTATAAAAACAGAGTCGCCAATGTAACCTCAATGTAATCACATTGTTCAGCTCCTGCACCTCCTCCTCCATCTCCGAAATGACCACATCTGTCACAAGCTGAAAGCACTGCAGCACTGTGACAATGGGCGGAACCTGGTGACAGAGAAATGACAGCCTGAGTAGATACGGTTTCCCTCTATGCCAGTCCTTTCACCGAGCTAAAGAATATGGCTGTGGTGAAATACAACTGCCACTGAGAAGCTGTTTCAGATTGAAAATCATTGGGCCCACCAGAGGGTTTGATTCTGAGGGCTCACCTTTCTCCCCCGCCCAAGAGCCCCATAGCAGCTGCAAAGTTAGCACTATCATGAACTTTCCTGATGTAGAAGCCAGGGCACACCAGAGGATTCTCTGGTGGGACCGTCCAACCCTGCCGAGAAGCAGTCCTGGCTAAAGAATAGTGTGTGGGAAGGTTCCCGGACACTCTATGGCCGCAAACACGGGGAGAACATACAAAATCCTTGCAGATGTTGTCCTTGCTGGGATTTGAACCCAGGACCCCAGCGCTGCAAGGCTTCAGTGCTAACCACTGATCCAATGTGCTGCCGTTCACCCTCTGATATCTAACAGGCTGGAGAAACTTGCATCTACTGCCACTCTATCTTCAGCGCCTTTGTGATAAACTAATGTATTTGGGCAGCCGCTCAGTCTACCAAATAAAATTCCTGAGAAGGAAATTGGGGAAGGCTTCGCTACTGGTACTGGGGGCAGTGCTAATACCATGGCGTCGTACCATAGTTTGCTGGAAATATTCCAGGCTCGTAGGAGGCAAGCAGAGTCCCACAGAAAAGTACCAGCAGTAATGTTCAGGGACCAGCGCTTGTAGAAGGTGGAGACAACATAAGGAGAAATAGTGGCGGCTGGGGACCGAGTATGGACACGACGTATGAGGTTGTGAAAAGCTCCGCCTCCACGAGCCTAAAAGGTCACATTTCAAGTCAAAGCAGCTTTAGAGGACTTCCTGGGAGAAATGACAGCTGGAGTAGATATGGTTTCCCAAGTCCTTTCACCAAGCTAAAGAATATGGCTGTGGTGAAATACATCTCAGCAAAAAAAGCTGTGGACTGGCTCCATACCGTCCCTGGCCACATTCACTTGACCACGTGTTTGTAGGTAGGCGGTCCTTCCCAGTAAGTTCACTGGGGAGGGCACGGGTAATGTTGTGGGACCCGTGCTTTTGGAAGGCGGAGACTATACCGGGAGAAATAGTGGCGGCTAGGGACAGAGTATTGACACCCGGCCACCGCCGGCATGAGGCTGTGAAAAGCTTCTGCCTCCACGAGCCTAAAAGGCCCTATTTCAAGTGCAAGCAGCTGCAAAGAAATCTGGCAGTTTAGTATAGCAGCCGGTGGGTGGGTGGCTGGCTGCATACTTGTTTTTGCATTCCAAGTAACAGAAAACTAAGCAGATGTTGGCCTCTATCATCATCATGGCCTCACCTCGGCACTATGAACTCTCCTGAAGGAGAAGCCAGGGCTCACCGGAGGAGTCTCCGGTTTTCTGGTGGGTCCGTCCAACCCTGCCGAGAAGATGCCCTGGCTAAGAAAAGTGTGGGGGAAGGTTCCCGAACACTCTATGGCTGTTTTTTTTAATGTGGATCGGACGTGCTTACGCATGTTATTTCTCAAACCGGCTTGCAGATCAGGACATTGCCCAACTCTGTAGTCATGAAATGAAATGCGCAAAGCAAGATGTTTGTGTGTCAAAGCACCACCGACAAGTGCGAGTTGATGTTGGAAGGGCTGCCATTGCTTCTGCAAAAGCTTTAGAGGACTTCCTGGGAGAAATGACAGCTGGGAAGATATGGTTTCCCAAGTCCTTTTTCCAAGCTAAAGAATATGGCTGTGGTGAAATACAACTCGGCAAAAAAAGCTGTGGACTGGCTCCGTACCGTCCCTGGCCACATTCACCTGTCCACGTGTTTGTGGTTAGAAGGTCCCTCCCAGTAACTGCACTGGGGAGGTCATGGGTAATGTTGTGGGACCCGTGCTTGTGGAAGGTGGAGACGACACCGGGAGAAACAGTGGTGGCTGGGGACCGAGTATGGACACCCGGCCGCCGCCGGCATGAGGTTATGAAAAGTTTCCGCCTCCACGAACCTAAAAGGCCACATTTCAAGTTCAAGCAGCTGTCAGAAATTTGGCAGTATAGTATTGCAGCCTGTGGGTGGGTGGCTGAACGCTGCACTGGGACAAGGACGTGGCTGGTGATTGTTGCAAGTCTGCAATGACAGGTGCATAGTGGGAGGCATCTTCGTATGCGCCAAGGATCACTTATGGTGGACACACTTTTAGGCAGTGACCTGGGAGTCAGATGCTTCCAGAGGTCTTCTTCATGCTGCTCCCATGTCTTTTCAGCACTGTATGCATGTGTCTGATGTCACGCATCACATGGCCAGATAAGGTTGCAAAATGTTAAAATGACATTTCCTGGTGAATGCATTTGTCTTGGTTGAAAGCAATGCAAAAACGCATGAAAAACGCTACGTGTGAACATAGCCCAAGGTGTGGAGGAGTATTTTTGTTTTCGGTTATTTATTTTGCTTTATATACAAGTCATTACCCTGGAAAGGATGTTCCTTAACATATTTCCCAGGAAAATCCATTTTGGTTTTGTTTTTGTATGTTTTATTGTGAGTCCGTAAAAGTGGCGTAATACTCTGACAACGTTGTTGACAGCAGTGATCTGGGAGTCAGAAATGCTTCCAGGGGTCTTCCCCATGCTGTTCCCATGTCATTTGAGCACTGTTCCCATCGATTTGGGCAATTTTTAGGCCCTCTGCAGACCGCCGGGGGGAGCCGCCTGAAAAATGCTCGAGTTTCCCATTGACTTACATTGAGCACCCGAGTATTCCAATTTGCTCGACCCGAGCAACGAGTACCCGAGCATTTTAGTGCTCACTCAGTATTTATATGTACTTTTTATAAAAGATATAAAACATTTGGAATAAAATATAAAGTCACATATTGGATCATACCTAATGATTGCTGTAATATTTCAACCACACTGTAAATAAAAAAAAACAAAAAACAACATATTACATACATGTAAAAAAATATTAACTACAATAAAAAAATGAACAAACAAAACTATTATTTTGTAAAGTAAAAACAATAGTACTGAAATTTACATTAAAGTGAAACTGTCAAGTGAAAAAAATGCAATTAACCTGCAGATACAGGGATAATCTCCAGGTTAATACTGTTCAGAAGCTGTCCGATCTCTGCACGTAGACCCCCACTACCAGGAGGAAATTAAATTTATTTCCTGAGGTAGTGACTGGGTTTCAGTCACTAACGGAGGTAGCATTGACGTGTGTTGAGTCACCGCTCTGACAAATAAAGTTAATGAATAAAGTTCTTTTCCTCCCAGCAGCGGGGGTCTAAATGCCGGCGCTGACAGGTTAAGAATGCAACAAAATTTTACAACTAGAACTTTAGGATATATGAGACAGAGGACAGCCCCTTGATAACATGTTCCAAAGAGAAGAAAAAGTATCAATATGTGTCCCTTTGTGGATTTGGTGCCTTAGAGGGAATCTGTCACCTCCATGGGACCTATCAGACCGCTAATATGGGCATACAAGTTATAGAAATGAGAATCTATACTTACCTGCAGTAGGTGGGCATTTCTTGCCGTCCGGGGGATGCGAAGCTTGGCAGGAATAATTTAATAAAAAGGTATTACAAAGCAATCAGTCCGCTAATATGGGACATACAGGTAAGTATAGGTTCACAATTCTATAACCTGTATGCCCATATTAGCGGTCTGATAGGTCCCAAGCGGGTGACAGATTCATTTTTAAGTCTAAATCTACAATGTGCACATTCCAATAAAAACAAGGAAAACCATTGCATAAAAGGGATTCTTCAATCTTTTGATACTGAACTGGAAGGGAACCTGACACCTGCTGCCTAATTTGTGGGCAGCATATATCCGCTACTGACTGGATGAACTCAGACATGTATATTTTAATCTGAAATGCTGCGTTGTTAGCTAGCATGTATTAGGTGTCAGTACCAATCAGAGAAAAACATACTTTTTATAACCAACCGCTGCCCTGAAGTGACAGGCCTTGAGCGCATACAGCCCGAGGTCTGTAATTCCAACGCAAGGGGTATGGAGAAACTGCCGGGGACCGCCTGTCTGACTAGTCAATAGCGTGGCCTTGTCCCCATCGGCTATTAAAAGGCATAGCGTTTCAGAGTAAAACATACATGACTGAGTTCATACAGCCAGTGCCTGATACATTCTGCCCAAACCGTGGGCAGCTTGTATCAATTGGCAGGTTCCAGTTTATAAGAAAGCATGTTACTGAATAAGAGCATATAACCAAAATAGATAACACAGCACCGGGCTTAGTCCTAGAATGGTCCAGCTGTGCAAAACAATGTATATGTGGCTAGTAAAGACACTGTCACAATGCTGTCACATCTTCATTTGGAAAGCATTAAGCTGGATATCAAAATTCAGGTTTGCATATTTATTGAGTAAAAGCTTTACAACTGTTCACCGTTTTGGGGCTGAGTACCCCTACGTCATACTAATAAAGCAAGATGCTTTATTTGTATATACAGTGCCTACAAGTAGTATTCAGCCCCCTGCAGATTTAGCTGGTTGACACATGCGGAATTAACTTGGCATTGTGACATTTGTACTGTAGATCAGCCTGGAAGTGGGAAATGCACTGCAGCAAATATTGTTTTTTTTTTGTTGTTTTTTTTTTTTTTTTAAAACGTGAAAAGTTAATTCAGAGTGTCATTTATTATTCAACCCCTCAAACCACAAGAATTCTGTTTGGTCCCCCTAAAGTATTAAGAAGTAGTTCAGGCACCAAGAATAATGAGCTTCACATGTGTGGATTAAAGATCTCTTTTGCCAGCCTTTTCTGACTATTTAAGACCCTCCCCAAACTTGTGAACAGCACTCAGACATGGTCAACATGGGAAAGACAAAGGAGCATTCCAAGGCCATCAGAGACAAGATCGTGGAGGGTCACAAGGCTGGCAAGGGGTACAAAACCCTTTCCAAGGAGTTGGGCCTACCTGCCTCCACTGTTGGGAGCATCATCCGTAAGTGGAAGGCTTATGGAACTACTGTTAGCCTTCCACGGCCTGGACAGCCTTTGAAAGTGTCCTCCCGTGCCGAGGCCAGGCTTGTCCAAAGAGTCAAGGCTAACCCAAGGACAACAAGGAAGGAGCTCCAGGAAGATCTCATGGCAGTGGGGACATTGGTTTCAGTCAATACCATAAGTAACGTACTCCACCGCAATGGTCTCCGTTCCAGACGAGCCCGTAAGGTACCTTTACTTTCAAAGCGTCATGGCAAGGCTCGTCTACAGTTTGCTCATGATCACTTGGAGGACTCTGAGACAGACTGGTTCAAGGTTCTATGGTCTGATGAGACCAAGATCGAGATCTTTGGTGCCAAGCACACACGTGACGTTTGGAGACTGGATGGCACTGCATACGACCCCAAGAATACCATCCCTACAGTCAAGCATGGTGGTGGCAGCATCATGCTGTGGGGCTGTTTCTCTGCCAAGGGGCCTGGCCATCTGGTCCGCATCCATGGGAAGATGGATAGCACGGCCTACCTGGAGATTTTGGCCAAGAACCTCCGCTCCTCCATCAAGGATCTTAAGATGGGTCGTAATTTCATCTTCCAACAAGACAACGACCCAAAGGACACAGCCAAGAAAACCAAGGCATGGTTCAAGAGGGAAAAAGTCAAGGTGTTGGAGTGGCCTAGTCAGTCTCCTGACCTTAACCCAATTGAAAACTTGTGGAAGGAGCTCAAGAATAAAGTCCACATGAGACACCCAAAGAACCTAGATAACTTGGAGAAGATCTGCATGGAGGAGTGGGCCAAGATAACTCCACAGACCTGTGCCGGCCTGATCAGGTCTTATAAAAGACGATTATTAGCTGTAATTGCAAACAAGGGTTATTCCACAAAATATTAAACATTGGGGTTGTATAATAATTGACCCACACTTTTATGTTTAAAATTTAATAAAATTCAACTGAGCAACATAACTTTTTGGTTTGTAAGATTTATGCTTCTGTTCATAAAACCTACTCTCGTTTGTAGTTTGAAGGCTCTAACTTATTTGCATCTTATCAAACCAGCTAAATCTGCAGGGAGTTGAATACTACTTGTAGGCACTGTACCTCATCACTTTTTTGGATAAGACTCACCTATACATTTCAAGGGGTGTACAAAAAAAAAGGACCTAATACAGACAAACACCATCCGTTTTGCATACTGATCCGCTGCAAACTTCTTCTAAACTTTTTTTTCCAGTATACATATGAAATACAATATGTTAATATTAACTTTTACTTTAATTTAAGTTTCATTTGACTTCAAACGTTATATAAATTGTTCATCCTTCATTTCTATGTTTGTATGTTGTCAAAATTACTTACAATTCTGAATCCTCCACCTGGCATATGAAGGAATTGCCTGGCATCCCGTTTTCCATATTCAACTTCTTCCTGTAGAAACATACACATCAAGGTATCTTTTAGTGCAAAAGAAAAGAAAAATAACATTTTAAATAATAAAACCATCAAGGTGGGGGGAATTGTACTTGCAAATGTGGAGTGAAGCCATGTTCATTGTTCTCAAGGGTCTTAATTCACCAACAACTACTTGGAGATTGCATTTTACCTAACGAGATGGGTAGCAAAAAGGGCAGATGAAGCTCAGAAATCTGTGGTCATTGCAGGATCAGGTTTCTCCAACACAACACCGACCAGAGAGCTCAAAGCTCCGGAACACGGGCACTAAATCACGACCTGTATTCTCTGACAGGCTGCATCTTGCCATCATGGCTCTGACAAATCCAGGCTGGGACTGACCCACTGACCCCCATCCCCAAGTGGAGCATACATTAGTATATAATGTACCTGTTTTATAGATGGATATATGTAAATATATATAGCTATATATACACAGGTACAAAACATACCCACATACAGCTGAAACTACAAGTTTACATACACTATATAAAAAGACACATATGCATGTTTTTCTCAATTATCTGACATGAAATCAGAATAAACCTTTCCTGTTTTAGGTCAATTAGGATTACTATAATTTTTAATATAATAAATGCCAGAATAATGAGAGAGAATGTTTTAAGGCATTGTTATTACTTACTGCAAAGTCAAAAGTTTACATACACTAAGACTACTATGCCTTTAAACAATTCTGGACTGCCCATGATGATGTCATGTGTTTGGAAGCTTCTGGTAGTTTTTTTTGGCAATATCTGAGTTAATTACAGACACACTTGTGTGTGTATTTTAATGCACACCTGAAACACTGCTTCTTTGTGTAGCATCATGGGAAAGTCTAAATCAGCCAAGATATCAGGAAGAGAATTGTGGACTTGCACAAGTCTGGCTCATCCTTGGGTAAAATTTCAAGATACCTGAAGGTGCCTCATTCATCTGTACAAACAATTATACGCAAGTACAAACAAGATGGAAATGGCCAGCCATCATACTGCTCAGGAAGGAGACTGGTTCTCTGTCCAAGAGATGAAAGTGCTTTAGCCCAACATGTGCATATCAACCCAAGGACAAAAGCAAAAGACCTTGAGACCTTGTGAAGATGATGGCAGAAGCTGGGAAGATTCGGTCAATATCCACAGTGAAACGAGTATTGTATCAACATGGGGTAGAAGGTCACTCTACCAGGTAATAGCCAATACTCCAAAAGAAACATAAAAAAGCCAGATTAATGTTTGCAAATGAACACAGGAACAAAGACCTTTATTTTTGGAGACATGTCCTGTGGTCTGATGAAACTAAAATGTAACTTTTAGGGCATAATGACCATCGTTACATTTGGAGGAAAAAGGGAGAAGCTTGGAAGCCTAAGAACACAGTCCCAAGTGTGAAACACAGAGCTGGCAGCATCATGTTGTGGGGTTGTTTTGCTGCAGGAGGGACTGGTGCACTTCACAAAATAGATGGCATCATGAGAAAAGAAGATTGTGGCAATACTGAAGCAACATCTCAAAATATCAGCCAGGAGGTTAAAGCTTGGGCGGAAATGGGTCTTCCAAATGGACAATGACAGGAAGCATACTGCCAAAATGGTAACAAAGTGGATTAAGGATAACAAAGTCAATGTTTTGGAGTGGCCATCACAAAGCCCTGATCTCAATCCTATTGAAAAGGTATGTGCAAAACTGAAAAAGCAGGTGCGAGCAAGGCGACCTATAAACCTGAATCAGTTACACCAGTTTTGTCAGTAGGAATGGGCCCAAATTCCGAACTATTGTGAGAAGCTTGAGGAAGGATATCGCAAATGTTAGACCGAAGTTATTCGGTTTAAGGGCAATGGTACCAAATACTAATGAAATTTATGTAAACTTTTGACTTTGCACTAAGTAACTGCCTCAAAACATTTTTCCTCTCTCATTATTTTGGCATTTGGTAAACATTAAAAATCATGGTAATTCTAATTGACCTAAAATTGGAATTGTTTATTCTGATTTCATGTCAGATATTGAGAAAAACATGCATGTGTCTTATTATATAGTGTATGTAAACTTCTGGTTTCAACTGTAAATGTTCATTTGTGATACTGCCTGTCTCTCATCAGTACTGTGGTTCCTGTATGGTCCGCAGTCTGAGGATGACTGATAGCAACTCTTAGCATCTCCTTACCATTGTTAGGGACATACTGGAAGTTATGCATTTAGGAGATACAAATGTATAATTTGGGGGCAGATTTGACATTCCAATTGATTGCTGAATTAAAGGGACTCTGTCAGCACAGGACCTCTATTCAAATCATGTAACGGGACTTGGTATTTCACGTCTGGGCCAATCATTTAAATACACCTTCAAACCTGCTTGTTTTCCCTCAAACGTCATGCCCCCCTCTCTTCATTGATTGACAGCTGTGTATTCGTAGGGTCAGAGGTGGAGATTGATGTAAACCAAGCATGTGATAAAGTGAAATTTAAATGATTGGCCCCACTTTGAAGCACCGAGAGCCTGTACTTTTGTTTGAACAGCAGTTTTGTGGTGAGTCTCTTTAAGGCTATGTGCCCACGATGCAGAAATGCTCAGGATTTTCTCCTGAGTGTTTCCGCATCTCCCTGGCAGAAAAAAACGCATGCGGATTGTACATGCGTTTTCCTGCCAGGGACATGCGGAAATGGGGCGTTCATTTCCGCATGCAGATTGACAAGCGCTTTGCAAGCGATTAGCATCACTTGGAAAGTGCTTGTGACAACTAGGTCACACTATATAAATCCATGCCAACAGCATGGATTTATACAGTGTGACCCGAGAGAGTGATAAAAATAAAAAAATAAATCTATACTTACCCTCCGATGGCCCCCGGTGTCCCGCTCACTCCGTTTTCCCTTGCCGGCAACAGTGAATTGAAAGACCTGCCGACGTCAGCGTCGCGTGACCCGTCACATGACTCTGACGTCAGCGCAGGTCCTTCAAATCATTGCAAAGTGCCGGGAAGCAAGTAGGAGCACTGCGCGGGCCGACAGAAGGTAAGTATACATTTATTTTATTCTTTTTTACAGATTTTTAATGGTACCTGGGTGTGGAGGAGACTCTCCTCTCATCTACACCCGGGTACCATCCGCACATTAGAACGCATGGAATGCGCATCTATATATACAGTGATGCGTAATCCATGCGGTCTAATGCAAGTCAATGGCGGCGAAGACGCAGCACTTCCGCAAAATAATTGGTAGTGCTGCGTTTTTTGCCGCAATGATAATCTGCAGCGGAAATTTCCGCAGCATGTGCATAGCACATGCGGATTATCATTGGGGAACATTGCTGCCCTTCTACCATGCGTTTTTAATGCGTTTCCGCAGCTACAAAAACGCTGCGGAAACGCATTAAAAACGCATCGTGGGCACACAGCCTAAAGGGGGTTTCCCACTTCAGAAAATTCCTTTACCCAAGTGCAGTTTGCCAGTGACCTTGTCACAATATATATAACAAAGTACTGGAGAGAAGATTGTTAGCTCCAGTGATATAAACAAAGAAAGTGTTTCAGCACACGAAGTAGAGAAAGTGGTTAATCTGCCATCTTAATGCTAGGCTGATTAAACACCTGTAGAAAGGGAGGAACTCGTTAGATAAAATCACATCCTTTCAGAGCATGTGGTGTGGGGAGGGCCTGGAGGTGGAAGCTCTGGAGCTGTGGTGTTCATGTTGAGGAAAGCTAACCTTGGGTTTTGTTTTCTGAAGCGGGTGGTTTCCGGTTAGACCAGGAAGGCCGTGTTTGTTTGTGATAACATTGCTTTAGTTTAGGCAGTGTTCTTAATAAACTCAGCAGAAGATTTAAAGAGACAGTGTTCCTGTGTACCTCTATGTGCAACCAAGTGAGTCGATCTACCACAGTTGGTGTTAGAAGTGCGGGCAAGATCCCCAGGAAGCAAGTGTGACGGCTGTGGACTGTCTGCATGTCCTGGGTGAAGGTGGCTGTGAGCATGGAACAGCGGCCAGATAAAGTGGAGGAGCTGATCAAGCACCTGGTCCAAAACTAGCACTAGCAGCAGCAGCATCGGGAGCAGAAGCAGCTGCAACAGCATAGTGAGGGAGGAGATAGTGGAGCAGTTGTTGGTACCAGCACCCTATAGACAAAGGGTGTTGGATAGAGCCCATTCATATGTCTTAGCTGACCATCTGGGGGTGGAAAAAACTCAAGAATGAGTTATGCAGATGTTCTATTGGTCCAGATGTCACAGAGAAATCCTAAGATATTGCAAGTCCTGTACCACCTGCCAGTTAACTGCTACCACCTCTCTCTCCTAAAAATCCTCTCATTCCGATATCCATCAAGGCAGGGCAACAGAGGGATCCCATTGAACCTCCATGTGTGCTGGACAAGCCAGAAGGGGACACTGAGCATGTCACAGTGGCAGTGACACTGTCACCAGCCCAGAAACAACCGTGCCGAGTACTACTTCAGCGGAACCGGGACCTGTTCTCAGAGTTGCCAGGACCTATGCAGGTGGTTGAACATGAAATCCTGACAGAAACACATGTGCGGATGCCTGCAGGAGAGTCGCGTTTCTCTAACAACCACAGGACGCTAAATGTGATGTTAAAATGTGGTGCATATCCAATACCCTGCATTGATGATCTCGCAGTGAAGCTAAGGTCAGCCAGGTACATCACCGCCCTGGACCTAATGAAAGGTTACTCCCAAATCCTTCTCTCTCAAAGTGCAAAGGAGAAGACTGCCTCTTCTACACTCGATGGTTGCTTCCAGTATACCAGAATTCCATTCGGGCTGCAAGGAGCCCCAGCTACATTCTGGAGGGCCATAGACTGGACCTTAGAACCTCACAAAAACTATGCCATAGCTTACCTCAATGATATTGTGATATTCAGCCCGGATTGGGGAAGTCATCTGCAGAAAGTTCAGGCCGTGCTAGATGTGCTGAGAAAAGTGAGGTTTACCATAAACCCAAAGAAGTGTACCATTGGGAAAAAGAAGAAAAAATACCTGGGCTACATCATTGGAAGAAACAAATTTAAAGCTCCAAGTGAATAAGGTGGAGGCAGTCCAAAAGTGTCTGAAACCGGTCTCCAAGGAACTTCAGGCATTTCTGGGAATGGTGGGATACTATCAGCAGTGTATCCCGAATTTTGCCATGATAGCAGCACCCCTGACCAAACTTCTAAAGGGCACAAAGACTATGATGGCCAAATGGTCTCTTGAAGCAGGGCTACAAAACTTCAACTTTCATGTGGAACACAGGCCTGAGAACACAGATGCCCTGTTGAGACATCCCTGTTTGGTGACTGAAGGTGCCAAAACCTAAGGCTTTGGCCTGAGGAGGGATATGTGACAAGGTCACTGACAAAGTACAGGAGAGAAGGTGTATAACACTAAGATTGTTAGCTCCAGTGATATAAACAAAGAAAGTTTTCCAGCACACGAAGAATAGAAAGGGGTTAATCAGCCATTTTAGTGCTAGGGTGATTAAACACTTGTAGAAAGGGAGGAATTAAGAAGATAAAATCACAGCCTTTCAGAGCATTTGGTGTGGGGAGGGCCTGGAGGTAGAAGCTCTGGAGCTGTGGTGTTCATGTTAAGGAAAGATAAACTTTGAGTTGTTTATGTTCCTGAAGCGGGTGGTTACACGAAGCAACAAAAACAGTGCTATACATTATGGTTATGTTTTGTTTTTCCTGTTGGGCCAGGAAGGCCGTTTGTTTTTGCCAACATTGCTATAGGTTTAGCAGTGCTCTTTATAAACTCAGCAGAAGATTTAAAGAGACAGGGTTCCTGTGTACCTCTGTGCAACCAAGTGAGTCAATCTGCGACATAATATACATACACACACATCTGGAATTGGCTACAGTGCTGATATCACATCGACAGTGAGGCAGCCAACAACTGAGCTAAGCAGCTCTGAGCAAGGTATTTTATCTATTCTGGTAGATCTTACTGATTAGCTGCCACATTGGGGAAGTAACATCAGCACTGAAGCCAATTCCAGACACTGGTGCAGCAGCTGAAAAGCATCAGTGGACCTGGGGGCAATGAGTACAGCTGGTTTGTTTTAAAATAAACTGTGTGGAGTCCAGAATTTTCACAGTTTAAATGGACAACCCTTTAAGCTTGGTGCTGTATTTATGTACTGATGATGATTTTGATGATGCATTAATGTAATGATGGTGGTTTGGTGATACTGTCATGTTTGTATGGTGGTTCTAGTGATGTATTCAAGTAGTGAAGGTGGTTCTATACATGTATTCATGTACTGTTGGTGGATCTGGTGATGTTCTGGTAGTGTACTTGCACGCTGATGGTGGTTCTATTGATATATTTGTATATTAATGATGGTTTCAGTGCTATATTCAATTATTGATTATGGTTCTAATGATGAATTTATGTATCAATTGTGGTTTTGGTGCTGTGTTCATGTACTTATGAAATATTCTGGTGATGTATTCATTTAATGATGATGGTTCTGGTGCTGTCTTCTCTCATTAAAAAACAAATTATACATTTAAAAATACTTGGTATGTCCACATCCATAAAAGTCCAATCTATCAAAATATAAAAAGAACTAACAAATACAGTAGAAATTTTTTTTTACAGAACTACTTTTTTTTGTCACCATACCTTTTAAAAAATGCAGCAAAAAGCCATGAAAATGTTGTATGCACCCTGAATTGATATCAATAAATATTTTAAAAAAACAGCCCTCACATAGCTTTACAGACAGAACAATAAAAATATAATAGGTCTTAAAGACATCACAAACCAAATTTTTTTTTTTTTTTTTTACAAAAAGTAAAAATCTTTCGAAGTTTGGTATTGCTGTAAACGCAAAGACCTGGAAAATAATGTTCACACGTCACTTTTACCATACAATGGCTATCTTAAAAGCAAAACCTAAAAAACAATGATGGTATTGTGTTTATTCACTGAGGGCATACATTGAACTGCTGGGAGGGGTGGCACTTGAATTTTCGCCTCAGGCACCAAAAAAGCTCGAATTAGCCTTGTCCCCATAAACATTAGGTAGTCAACCAAATCAAGCTAAAGTCAGCAGGTTTAGCCAACTTCTGAGTTTGAGGGCATTTAGAATGAATTATTATTTATTATTATAGCGTCATTCATTCCATGGCGCTTTACTTCTGAAAAGGATATACATAGCACAAACAATTACAATAAATTTGAACAATACAAGTCGGCGACTGGGACAGGAGAAGTGAGAACCCCGCCCGCAAGGGCTTACAATTTGCAAAGAATGGGTGAGGATAAAGTAGGTGAGGGTAGGGCTGGTCGTGCAGCGAATTGTGGAGCGAGGGTTACTGCAGGTTGTAGGCTTGTCGGAAGAAGTGGGTCTTCACGTTCCTTTTGAAGCTTTCCACGGTAAGCGAGAGTCTGTGTTGGGATAGAGAGTTCCAGAGTAGGGGGGATGCATGGGAGAAATCTTGTATAAGATTGTGGGAAGAAGAGATAAGAGGGGAGTAGAGAAGGAGATCTTGTGAGGATCGGAGGTTGCGTGTAGGTAAGTACAGGGAGACTAGGTCACAGATATATGGGGGAGACTGGTTGTGGATGGCTTTGTATGCCGTGGTTAGGGTTTTGAACTGGAGTCTCTGGGCAATGGGGAGCAAGTGAAGGGATTGACAGAGGAAAGGCTGGGGAATAGCGGGGGTACAGGTGGATTAGTCAGGCAGCAGAGTTTAGGACAGATTGGAGGGGTGCGAGAGTGGTAGAAGGGAGGCCACAGAGCAAGAGGTTGCAGTAGTCGAGGCGGAGATTATGAGGGCGTGCACTAGTGTTTTTGCAGATTCATGGTTGAGGAATGTGCAGATCCGGGAGATATTTTTGAGTAGGAGTCGGCAGGAAGTGGAAAGGGCTTGGATATGTGGTTTAAAGGAGAGGTTAGAGTCCCAGGGTTACCCCGTGGCAGCGGGCTTGCGGGACTGGGGAGAGTGGGCAGTCATTGACTTTGATGGATAGGTCAGAGCAGGGGCCCTAAGACTGAACCCTGGGGGACACAGACAGATAGGGGGAGAGATGAGGAGGTGGTGCATAAGTGGGAGACACTGAATGTCCTGTCAGTTAGGTATGAAGAGATCCAAGATAGGGCCAAGTCCGTGATGCCAAGAGGTGAGTCTGTAGTAAGAGGGAATGGTCGACTGTGTCAAAGACAGATGACAGGTCCAGGAGGAGGGGGAACAGAGTAGTGTCACTTGGATTTGGCAGTAACTAGGTCGTTGGTGACTTTAGTCAGGGCAGTTTCAGTGGAGTGGTGCAGTCGGAAGCCAGATTGGAGGCGGTCAAAGAGTGAGCAGGAGGAGAGGTGGGAGAACAGTTCAGAATGGACATGTTCCAGTAATTTTGAGGCATAGTGGAGAAGTGATATGGGGCAATAACTAGACAGAGGATGGGTCAAGGGATGGCTTTTTGAGGATGGGTGTGATTGAGGCATGTTTGAAGCATGAGGAGAAGGCACCAGTTGTTAGTGACAGGTTGAAAAGGTGGGTTAGGATTGGTGGGTTAGGATTGGGATGAGGATAGTAGTAAGGTTGGAGATGAGGTGGGATGGGATTGGGTCAAGTTCGCAGGTGGTGAGGTATGATTTGGAGAGTAAAGAGAGTGGATCTTCTGTAATGGTGGAGAAACTGCTTTTGGAGGAGGATTGAGTAGGTGTGAGGAGGGGCTGTGGGGACTTTAGGCAAAAGCTTTGTCTGTTATCAATCTTCTGCTTGAAGAATGTGGCAATGTCTTCAGCTGAGATGAGAGGAGATGGGGAGGCGCTGGGATATGGAGAAGAGAATTCAAAGTTTTGAATAGATGTTTAAGGTTGTGAAACAGGGAGGATATGAGAGATGAGAAGTACGTTTCTTTTGCTGCAGTGAGAGTGGACTTAAAGGTAGTGAGGGACTG
This sequence comes from Phyllobates terribilis, assembly GCF_046119375.1. Classification (NCBI taxonomy): domain Eukaryota; kingdom Metazoa; phylum Chordata; class Amphibia; order Anura; family Dendrobatidae; genus Phyllobates; species Phyllobates terribilis. The sequence continues at coordinate 635,551,460 of NW_027362762.1, forward strand.
TTTAAATGTGATTAAGTACTCGCTGGAGTGGGACCTTTTTCATTTCCGCTCAGCAACCATGGAGGCCCTTCGCAGTTCTTTAGCCAGGTTTGTGTACCAGGGTTGCCGGGTGAGTGGGAAAACTGTGCTATGTACAAGGGGGACGACCGAATTGAGAGCTGCAGCTGTTGTGGTGTTATATAAAGTGGCAGGAGCATTTGCACCGTGTAATGAACTTATGCCTGTGAGAGGGAGAAGGAATTCAGAGAGTGAGTTTAGGTCAAGGTGTTTCAGATTTCTGCGAGGGTGTGCAAGTTTGTAGGCTGTGGTCAGAAAGAGGGAGAGGTGAACTAGAGAGGTTATATAGGGAACAGAGGCGGGTGAAGATGAGGTCCAGTGTGTGGCCATCTTTGTGAGTGGGGGCAGAAGACCATTGAGCAAGGCCGAAGGAAGAAGTGAGGGATAGAAGCTTGGAGACAGATGAGTGGGAAGTGTCTATGGGAATGTTGAAGTCACCCATGATAGTGGGGATGTCAGCATAAAGGAAATGAAGCAGCCAGGTGGTGAAGTGGTCAGCTAAGTGGAGAAGGTGGTGGCTAGTCCTGGGAGGCAGTAAAAGACGGCCAGTTGGAGGTTGGAGGAGGAGTAGATGCGCACACAATGCACTTCAAAGGAGGGGAGAGTAATGGAGGGTGGCAGTGGGATATGGGTGAAGGAGCAGTTGTCTAACAGGAGAAAAACTACTTCTCCTCCATGCTTGCCATTGGAGCAAGGGGTGTGAGAAAGATGGAATCCAATAAATGATAACTTACTGATTGCTGGGGATCCAACTGCTGAGACCCCAAGTGATCAAGTCACAATATGATGCTGTTTTTCAGTTACAGTATGGTGGTGCTAAAATCATGCTGTTAAAGTATCTAATATATATAATCGTCTTATCCCGTCTGTCTGTCTGTTCTTCTGTCCAGGAAATCCCGCGTCGCTGATTGGTCCGGCAGCGGCCAGTCAGCGACGCTGAATTTCAGAAAAAGATGGCGGCCGTTAGCGGCTCATGTGCCGCACGGAGGTCAGCAGCGATGCCCGGCACTAGCCGGTCATCTCCCGGCTGCTCGCAGCAGAAGTACCCCAACCGGCGGCGCCGCTGACCTCCATGTGGCTACCGTCGGGAGATCCAAGTGTAAAGGGAGGACCGGGGAGCGGCGCCGCCGGTCGGGATACTTCTGCTGCGAGCAGCCGGTCATCTCCCGGCTGCTCGCAGCGGAAGTACCCGCACAGGCAGCGCCGCTCCCCGGTCCTCACTAATACGATTCGCTGATTGGCGCCAAATTTAAACACCGCTTTGCTGATTGGTCGCCGGCCGGCCGCATACATATTCTAGAATACCCGATGCGTTAGAATCGGGCCACCATCTAGTAATTTTATAATTTAGTAACTATATGGCAGTATTAGTTACAGTATTATCCAGACATGGTAAAAAGATATTCAATAATACTATGGTGGCATATGGTGGTACTGTTCAATCATTATAGTTAAGGATTTCTGTCCTTTAACCCCTTCACAACCTTGTGATTTTCCGTTTTTTGCTCATATTTTTCCCAGAGCCATAACTTTTTTTTTATTTTTCAGTCAATATGACCATGTGAAGCTCATCAAGAGAATGCCAAGAGTGTGCAAAGCAGTCATCAAAGCAAAAGGTGGCTACTTTGAAGAACCTAGAATATAAGACATATTTTCAGTTTTTTCACACTTTCTTGTTAAGTATATAATTCCACATGTGTTAGGGTATGTGCACACGATGCAGAAATGAAGCAGAAAATTTCTGCATCATCCTGGCAGAAAAAACGCATGCAGATTGTGCATGCATTTTTCCTGCAGAATACATGCGGATCCACATGCGGATTCACATGCGTTTCCGCATGCAGATTGACAAGCGCTTTCCAGACGATTTTAGCATCACCTGGAAAGTGCTTGACAACTAGGTCACACTATATAAATCCATGCAAACAGCATGGATTTATATAGTGTGACCCGAGAGAGTGTATATGTAGCACCCTGAGGATTCGGCTGCTACAGGGGTATTGCACCTCAACCCAGAGGTGTGATATTCCACTCCCGGGTAAGGATGGAGTGTGGACCTGAGCTCGGTAGGCTGCATGCACTACACACATCCCATTTCCGAGGGGCAGGCCGACGGTACTCCCACTTAGAAATGTGTAGGTACGACCGAGTCTGTTCCTGGCTGGAGTGGGAGGGGGGTGGAACATCCCAAGTAGTGTAGGGGCAGATAGGGGGAGCAGCCTGGGTAAAGTTAGGAGCTCATTGGGTGCTGGTCACCTGAGCTCACACATAGAGGGAGTATTTAAGGTGGGCACCATCAAAGATCAGGGTCAGTCTGTCAGAGTCAGTAGGAAGCAGAGGTCCAGATGAGCCTGCAGAGAGAGAGTAGAGGAGAAGAAAGAGAGACCCAGAGGGGGAAAAGAAAGGACTCTGAGAACCCAAATTCAATCCCCGGGTGAAGAGTCGGCAATAGGGTACCGGATCCCAAGCTGGTGGGGGCAAAAGCATACCCTAGCCAGAGACCGGAGGCCGTGGGCAGCGTCTGCCACGGCCACCCACCACATCCACCCCGAAGGCAGACCACGTGGAGGGTCAGGGAACCCAAGGCCAAGGGTCTCCCAACAGAAGGCCCGAGGGAGCTGGACCTAGGTGGATCACTAGTGGGGACGGCCAGAAGAAAGGACAGAAGGAGAGCTCAGGGTCACACTCCGGACTTGCTTGGGGGTTGGCTGGATCCAGGACCTGGTGGACGCAGCACGGCTCGGGTGGTCACTTGAAGCTGGAGTGACCGGAACATCAGCAGTGAGTAAATACCCTAAACTGCACAACCCGACTCTGTCTTCATTTTACATCTATGCTGCACCACCACAACCCCCATCCTCTGCACCTGACCCCCTGAGGCTATACCCCACCCGTTGGGGGTTATACCATCAAAAGCTGCACCAACACCATCAGCCTCAGCGGACCCTGCTGCAGCGGCGGCCGTAGTGACCGCAATACAACGGGTGGCGTAGTCGACATTAAGAACTTAATAACATCTGTAGGACTGCCACATACAACTGAGTTTGACACCCTGGGCACGGACCGGGTCACAGCCACTCGGAAGACTACAACTCCCATCTGATCCGGCTCCGGGTATTCCCCTAAAGAATATGGCCCAGGGGGCGCGTCATATATACTTACCTCCGATGGCCCGCGCTGTCCTGCTTTACACTCCGTTCTCCCGGCTGCCGGCAACTTTGAATTGAAAGACCTGCCGACGTCAGCGTCACGTGACCCGTCACATGACTCTGACGTCAGCGCAGGTCCTTCAACTCACTGCAAGTGCCGGGAACCAAGCAGGAGCGCTGCGCGGGCTGACAGATGGTAAGTATATATATATATTTTTTTTTTATTTTATTCTTGTTTTACAGCTTTTCTAATGGTACCTGGGTGTGGATGAGACTCTCCTCTCCTCCACACCCGGGTACCATCCGCACATTACAACGCGCCAATAACGCAAGTACAGATGCAGTCTTGCGGAATTGGCGCGTTCTAATGCAAGTCAATGGCGGCGAAAACGCCGCGTTTACGCAAAATTAATTGACATGCTGCGGATTTTTGAGCGCAGCGTTTGCGCTGCGGAAAAATCCGCATCATGGGCACAGCACATGCGGATTTCTATTGGGGAACATTGCTGCCCTTCTACCATGCGTTTTTAATGCGTTTCCGCGGCGTTTACGCAACTGCAAAAACGCCGCGGAAACGCATTAAATACGCATCGTGTGAACTCAGCCTTAATTCATAGTTTTGATGCCTTCAGTGTGAATGTACAATTTTCATAGTCATGAAAATACAGAAAAATCTTTAAATGAGGTGTGTCCAAACTTTTGGTCTGTAGTGTGTGTGTGTGTGTGTGTATGTGTGTGTGTGTGTGTGTGTGTGTGTGTGTATATACATATATATATATATATATAAATTATATATATTTTTTTACTTTTTACATGCTTCAATAGTCTTCTTAGGAGACTTGAAGGTGTAATCATCCAATCGCTTGTGCTACACATGGCTAAAATGATCATCTGCTATGGGCGACTGCCACTGACCAATGCTCATTGCAGATAGGCAATGACAATCATAGGGGTCTCCTGCAGACCCAGGGTTCTCATGCCAACTCATCTCTGCCCCGTAATCATGTGACCGAGGTGCCGATGGGTGGGATTACTAAGTGCGAGTTAAATGCTGCTGTGAGAGATTGACAGCAACATTTAATTAGTTAACAGGCGCGGGTGGATTGCGATTTCACAAGATCAGATCAGCTGTCATGAGCCTTAAAAGATGCACGCTCAGAAACAGAGCCCGCGTCAAATAATACGTTCCACAATTGGATGTGTTTAATAAAATGTTCCTGTGCTGAGAACCTTTATAAATGGGCCCCTGCTATGTACTGTGTAATGGTTGTAATATAGTTTCCAAACAGTGCCACTTCATGGTATACTCATACACATATTGTAATGTAGTGAGTGGCAATTATAGACCATATAACGGCAAAATTGCCTGAGGAAGGCAGCGCCGAAACGCGCGTCGGGGTGGGAGCAGGACCCACGTTGGAAGCCCAACAAAGTAGCGGTTTGGTATCTAGGTACTTATTGTGATACATGTCTCTATAGATATACCAAGTGATATTGTCATCATATACAGAACCATGATGTATAGTACCAGTGTATTGTAGGTCCATATACTGTTATTATATATATATTGTTACTACATGCATAGAGATACACACATGGTGGTTGGATAGAGGTATAACATAACCCTGTGACGTGTACTAATACTATTTAGTTTTCAGGGACCTTACAATGTTTTAGGATATGAGCCCTCTTTTTTAATAATATAACCACTTAGTACATGAGCTGTCTTTACTAGTCAGATTATATTAGCTCAGGTATATACGCCATGCTGCTTTGATGATTATCTAATACTATTGGGCAGTACAACCGGGGTCCTGTGTGTCCCATATTGCGGTGGAATTTTTTGCACACTATGTGTTGTCTTGCATTATTTTTTGTACCAATTATCTGTATACGATAACAATTTTTAATGAAAAGGAATAATAAATCAGTTTTAATTGGCTATTTGATCGTGGTTGTTTTGGTTGTGAATGTGTAATGGTTGTGTCTGACTGTACAGGAACATGGTCTGATCATACCACATCTCCTGGGCAGGAGAGCACTCAATAGAGTATATGCACATTACAGCCGGAGATCGCAGCGGATTCTTTTTGTGAGGTAAAACATTTCACTGATTTGTTTTTAAGTAATATTTTACCTCAAAGAAATAATTATTTGAGATCCCCTGCTGTAATGTCTGTATACTCTATTGCTTCCTCCCCTGCCCAGGAGCTGTGGTATGATCAGACCATGTTCGTTCCTGGTCAGGCACAGCCATTACACAGTACACAGCAAAGCCACATTTATATGATTATCTCAGCACAGGAACATTTTTTTTAAACGCATCCAATTGTGGAACATATTATTCCAAAATCTAGTGATTTTTTCCTGAATAAAGCAAGAAACAGCCAAATTAAAGGCACACTGCTTTTCATTTTGGAACAACAAAGACGGGATGTGAGGAGACCACCATCAAAATGACCACTTTCTAAAAAGAATGTCTCCCAAGGGTTCAATGACACGAACATCTGAATACGGCTGGGGCTACATGGCGAACTGTTTCCTGTGAATTGTTGTAGATCGACACTTCATAGATTGGACCCAGGCATATTCAGGCATGCGTGTATGGGAAAACCTTTGTGGAAAATACTGTCGTACAACAAATTTAGAGCTCGCAAAGAATCCATTTATACTAAAAGTGTCTCTGAACAACTCCAGTGTTCTGGGCATTCGAAGTGCTAAAAAAAAAAAAAAAAAAAAAAATTGGGGATAATGAAAAACCACTATCAATTTATCAGAGTAGAGCAGTAAGTGGTGATATTAAAATATAACTTTTAATATAATTATTTAAAAGCCAACAAAACAAAATAAATCAGTGAAAAATTGTATAAAAGAGCTTCACTTTGGCGACAAGCTCAAAAACAGGCCAAATAGAGTTAGGGCCTCAAAACCCAAATTATAGGGAGACAATTTGCCAATACACACATGTGATAAAATCAAATGAGATAGTCCATGGGTAACACCACACCTAGCTAAACAAGCTGATCAAATGGTGTATACCCACAAACCCGATTGGGAGTCTACCTGAAGTGACCAAAAGAGTATTACAAAAGAGCCACATGTGGGTGTACATAAAGCAGCTGCTCAATATACCTATTGACCCACATGCAGGTGACCATAAGCATCAACCGAGTGCACACAGACAGTACATACACAAACCGAGAACAGATGATAAAACCCAAAGTCAGAGGGCTCTTGCATTAAAAATGTCAGTGAATACACAAATAGAACACAAATAATGAAACCCAAATCAGAGGGTCCATATAGTAAAGATATCACTACTAGAAGCAGGACTATAATTGTAATCATAGGCGGATTATAATGAAGGCAATCTGGGCTACTGCCCGGGGCCCAAGGCTCCGGGGGGCCATAGCCAGACTGCCCTCATCCCTCATATAATCCTTTGTGCACTGACATCTGCAGCTCAGTAGCGTCTAGAGTGGAATTGATTTATTGAGGGGATGATGTCACCGGAAGGGGCGGGGCGTGGCTTCCTTTAATCCAGTGAAGACCCGATAGCAGGAAGCAGCGTGGAGCTGGAGCTGTGGCTGCTGAAGCGGACAGAGAGGCAGCATGATGGAGCTGTGCAGGTGGGAATGAGGACACAGGACTCAGTGTGAGTGGGTTGAGGATGAATTTTGAGTGCAGAGAAGTGTGGATGATGGTATTGCATGGGGGCTGCTTGATGGTGAGTTGCATGGGCACTGCTACTTGTATGAGGCAGCTTATGGGGGGGGCTTTCACAGGAAAAGGGTTTGTTTTATGCGTGAGGCTGCATGGGGAAGGTGATGATGGGCTGTATAGAGAAGAGGGGGATGATGAGGGTTTGTGTGGAGAGGGGGGATGATGAAAAGGGGCTGTGAGGAGGGTGCATGATGATGGGGGCTGTGAGGAGGGGGGATGATGATGGGAACTGTGAGGAGGGATGATGATGAGGGCTGTGAGCAGGGGGGATGATGATTATGGGGGCTGTGAGGAGGGGGGCTGATGATGATGGGGGCTGTGAGGAGGGGGGATGAGGATGATGATGGGGCTGTGAGGAGGGGGGATGAGGATGATGATGGGGGCTGTGAGGAGGGGGGATGAGGATGATGGGGCTGTGAGGAGGGGAGTTGATGATGATGATGGGGCTGTGAGGATGGGGGATGATGGGGGCTGTAAGGAGGGGGAATGATGATGATGGGGGCAGTGAGGAGGGGGAATGATGATGATGATGATGGGGGTGTGAGGAGGGGGGATGATGGGGGATTGTGGAGAAGTGGATGATGATAGGGGATTGTGGAGAAGGGGGATGATGATGATGAGGGGCATTGTGGAGAAGGGGGCTGTGGAGGGGGAGTGATGTGGGGCTGTGCGGGAAAGGGTGGTTGTTGCTGGATGGCTGCAAGGGAAAATGGGTGATGATGATGATGGGGGCTCTGAGGAGGGGGATGATGATGGGGGCTGTGAGGAGGGGGGATGATGGGGGGAGGATGGGGGCTGTGAGGAGAGGGGATGATGGGGGCTATGAGGAGGGGGGATGATGATGAGGTGGATGATGGGGGCTGTGAGGAGGGGGGATGATGATGAGGGATGATGATGAGGGGGGATGATGGGGGTTGTGAGGAGGGGGGATGATGGGGGCTGTGAGGAGGGGGATGATGATGAGGGGGGATGATGGGGGCTGTGAGGAGAGGGATGATGATGAGGGGGGATGACGGGGGCTGTGAGGAGGGGGATGATGATGATGATGGGGTGGTGAGGAGGGGGGATGATGATGAGGGGGGATGATGGGGGCTGTAAGGAGGGGGGTATGATGGGGGCTGTGAGGAGGGGGGATGATGATGATGATGGGGCTGTGAGGAGGGGGATGATGATGGTGGGTGCTGTGAGGAGGGGGGATGATGATGGTGGGTGCTGTGAGGAGGGGGGATGATGAGGGGGGATGATGGGGGCTGTGAGGAGGGGGGTGATGGGGGCTGTGAGGAGAGGGGGATGATGATGATGATGATGGGGCTGTGAGGAGGGGGGATGATGATGATGATGATGGGGCTGTGAGGATGGGGGGATGATGATGATGATGGGGCTGTGAGGAGGGGGGGTGATGGGGGCTGTGAGGAGGGGGATGATGATGATGGGGCTGTGAGGATGATGATGATGATGGGGCTGTGAGGATGATGATGATGATGGGGCTGTGAGGATGGGGGGATGATGATGATGGGGCAATGAGGAGGGGGATGATGATGGTGGGTGCTGTGAGGAGGGGGGATGATGATGATGGGGCTGTGAGGATGGGGATGATAATGATGATGGGGCTGTGAGGAGGGGGGATGATGGGGGCTGTGAGGAGGGGGGATGATGGGGGCTGTGAGGAGGGGGGATGATGATGATGGGGCTGTGAGGAGGGGGATGATGATGGTGGGTGCTGTGAGGAGGGGGGATGATGATGGTGGGTGCTGTGAGGAGGGGGGATGATGATGGGGATGATGATGATCGGGTTGTGAGGAGGGGGGGTGATGGGGGCTGTGAGGAGGGGGGATGATGATGATGATGGGGCTGTGAGGAGGGGGGATGATGATGATGATGGGGCTGTGAGGATGGGGGGATGATGATGATGATGGGGCTGTGAGGAGGGGGGTGATGGGGGCTGTGAGGAGGGGGATGATGATGATGGGGCTGTGAGGATGATGATGATGATGGGGCTGTGAGGATGATGATGATGATGGGGCTGTGAGGATGGGGGGATGATGATGATGATGGGGCTGTAAGGAGGGGGATGATGATGCTGGGTGCTGTGAGGAGGGGGGATGATGATGGGGCTGTGAGGATGGGGATGATAATGATGATGGGGCTGTGAGGAGGGGGGATGATAGGGCTGTGAGGATGTGGGATGATGGGGGCCGTGAGGATGGGGGATGATGATGGGGCTGTGACAAGGGGAGATGATGATGATGATGATGATGATGATGGGGGATGATGATGAGTGCTGTGAGGAGGGGGGGGATGATGATGATGGGGGCTGTGAGGAGGGGGATGATGGGGGGGATTGTGGAGAAGGGGGATGATGATGATGAGGGGGATTGTGGAGAAGGGGGCTGTGGAGGGGGAGTGATGTGGGGCTGTGCGGGAAAGGGTGGTTGTTGCTGGATGGCTGCAAGGGAAAATGGGTAATGTCACTCTTCTGAGGCTGCATGCAAGGTGGATGTGTGGGGCTGCAGAATGTGTTGTGAAGGGAGTGATGCTACTCACATGGGGCTGCATAGTGAAGGGGATAATGTCACGCATGTACGGCTGCATGCTGAGTGCCTGTGTGGAGAAGGGGGTGATGTTACTTGTGTGGGGATGCATGCTGGGGCTGTGCAGGGAGCTTTGTGGGGCTTATACTGTATATAGGTAGTTAAATGAGTTCTCATAATGAATCTAGGTAGCTTTGTGGAGGCTCAAACAATATGTAGGGGGATGTGTGGGGGCTCATACTGTATGTAGGGGCTATATACCTCACGTGTCTGTGAGGTATATGGATGTTTTGTGACTTAATTACACTGCCACTTAACTGGCCATTTATGATCTGATGGGTTACTAGTATCTATATTTTATAAATGTTCATTAAATATTATCTGATCACCTATTGAGAATGCCTGGTCAGTTAGAGTAGTGGTCGGGCTACAGAGGGGCAGTTGACGAGAAGCGGGGGCATCATACCGTGTAAACTTAGGGTGCCAAACTCCACTGTCAGGAAGGGAATTGTGAAGGGCCAAACTAGTCTCCAACTCCCAGCATTTCTGCTCTTTTATATATCACTGTTTTTCTGTGCTAGGTGTGTGTATTTATGTCTGTATGTTTTGGGGTTTTTAAAGTAAATAAAAAGAGAATTTTTCAAGTTTTTTTTTGTTCGGGCTTACATGTATAAGGGCTCCATAGGTTCATTTTGGTTGTTGATTGAGGGGGCTATGTGGGGGCTGATATTGAATATAGGGGGATGTCAGGATACTTAATTCTGCTCAATATTAAGTCATACAATTATGAATAATTATTTTTTACTAGATGGAGGCCCGATGCTATCGCATCAGAAGGGCAGTAATGTCACGATGGGGGCAGGCTTTGCAGCGCTGAGAATCTCCCCACCCCCATGTGCTCACCCACCTATCCACTCTCTTTCCCCCATTTGCTGACTTCTCCCGTCTGTGCGTATTTGACCTGTCTACCCCATGTGCTATCTATCCCCCTTGTCTGCTGTCTCTCTCCTTCCTGTGCTGTGTTCTCCCCTCATGTGCTGTCCCGTTTGAGCTGTCTCCCCCCTGTACTCTGTCTCTCTCCCCCCAGTGCGCTTTCTCTCTCCCCTACCTGCTGTCTTCTCCTCTCATGTGATCTCTTCTTTGACCTGTCTACCCCATGTGCTATCTATCCCCCTTGTCTGCTGTCTCTCTCCTTCCTGTGCTGTGTTCTCCCCTCATGTGCTGTCCCGTTTGAGCTGTCTCCCCCCTGTACTCTGTCTCTCTCCCCCCAGTGCGCTTTCTCTCTCCCCTACCTGCTGTCTTCTCCTCTCATGTGATCTCTTCTTTGACCTGTCTACCCCATGTGCTATCTATCCCCCTTGTCTGCTGTCTCTCTCCTTCCTGTGCTGTGTTCTCCCCTCATGTGCTGTCCCGTTTGAGCTGTCTCCCCCCTGTACTCTGTCTCTCTCCCCCCAGTGCGCTTTCTCTCTCCCCTACCTGCTGTCTTCTCCTCTCATGTGATCTCTTCTTTGACCTGTCTACCCCATGTGCTATCTATCCCCCTTGTCTGCTGTCTCTCTCCTTCCTGTGCTGTGTTCTCCCCTCATGTGCTGTTCCGTTTGAGCTGTCTCCCCCCTGTACTCTGTCTCTCTCCCCCCTGTGCGCTTTCTCTCTCCCCTACCTGCTGTCTTCTCCTCTCATGTGATCTCTTCTTTGACCTGTGTACCCCATGTGCTCTCCCCCTTGTCTGCTCTCTCTCTCTCTCCACCCCTGTGCTGTCTTCTTCCCTCATGTGTTCTCTCGTTTGAGCTGTCTCCCCGCGCAGTAAATCAGACAACTGCCATCTTTGTGCAGGCAGATAGCGGCGGACACATTAAAACTGCGCATGTGCTCCTCCTGTACAAAGATGGCGGAGGTCAGTGAATCATTCGGCTGATCTCGGAGGCGGCGCGTGCGGAATGTACGGCGTGGTCGTGACTGTGTTCCACTGGTGGTAACGCGCAAGAGGCTGGTACCACCAGCGGTTTCCATATTGAGACACCCATCACTTGGGTGTCCCAATATGGCGGTCGACAAACTTCCGCCGCTTGGAATTCTGGGAAACTGGGCACATCTGGACGGAACAGGATGTGAAGACATTACAAGTTAAGTATATTATAGATACTATAGTAATATTTAGCAGAATTAATTTCAGCCTATTGGTTCGGCCTCCAGAACAGTCACTGTCTCTCACCCCTGCTCTATTATGTATGGCGCTGCATATGGTACCCAGGATGAAGAGGAGACTATAACTCCTCTCCTCCTGACCGCCGCTCCCGCTGTTATCAGCCTAGTCTCCCCATCCAAGCCGGCAACCACCAGGTGTAAAAAAAGAAAAAAAAGTAAAAATAAAAAAATAAACCTCTATTTTCACCTGTCCGGCGGCCCTAGCAGCGATCTTCTCCTCCCGACGGCCGGCGGTTTATTACTGGGAGCGGGCTAGCTCCCAGTAGTATACTGTGTTTACAGGACCTGCAGTGACGTCAGTATCAGCTGATGGTCACGTGACCATCAGCTGAGCGGTCACGTGACCATCAGCTGAGACTGACGTCACCGCTCAGCTGATACTGACCGCACCACTTAGCTGATGGTATTCATTAAAATACTTTATTCTGTCCGTGTCTTTTATTGAAAAAGCAGCGATCATTTTACTACGCAGTTAGTAATAGGGGCGTCTTATAGACGCCCTCCATTACTAACCAGGGCTTCACATCAGCAGCCAATACAAGACTGACATGAACCCCAACCCCATTACCCCACTCGCCAATGCTACAGGGCAGTGGGAAGAGCGGAGACTCAGTGCCAGATTTGGCGCATCTTATGTATGCGCCATTTCTGGGATTGCTGAGGGGTGATATTAATAGCTGCGTAGGGGGCTAGTGTCCATGGCTATTAATATCAGCCCGCAGCTGTCTAGTTTAGCCTTGGCTGCTTCGATTTTATAGGGGGATCCCACATCAATTTTTTTCTGGGGTCACCCTGTAATCTAGCCAGTAAAGGCTAAACAAACAGCTGTGGGCTGATCTTAATAGCCAGGGAACATTGTTGGCTAATGGCCTCTTTCCCGACTACTAATATCAGCCCCCAGAGGTCGGCTTTCCCTCTGCGGGTTATAAAAATGACGCGGGAGCCCACACCATTTTTTTTTTTTTTTAAATTCAGCTCTGTGCCCACGATCTGGACGTAGCAGCGCTTTGGACACATATTTTCTTCTGCATCCAGAACGTTGCATTTTATTGAACGCAGGTAAATCCACATGTGTTCACTGAAATATGCGGATTTACCGCATTCAATACATTCTAGTGGTCAAATTTCTGTTGTGGAGACTGGCGACTCCGCACAAAAATTAGACACGCTGCGGTCCTGAAAGATGCGCCGCATGTTATTGTCCATGGGTGATTTGCAGCCTCTGATGCACGCATAGTGGACATGGGAGTTCTAGAGATCCACTATGCGGTAACATCTGGACGCTGCAGGTTTGATGCTGTATAAACACGCAGCGTTAGACCTGCCGTGGATCCTAATCGTGGCCACGTACCCAAACTCACTCGCAGCATGTCAATTTCTGTAGCAGACACACCAGTCTCCGCTGCAGATTTTGTCTGATTGAAGTGTTATTATATGCGGTGGATTCACATTTACCGACAACAAAAGTGTGGCATTAGAACACTGTGTTTTGGAAGCAGCAAAAGTAAGCTGTGTCCAAAGCGCAGCTGAGTGCTGATCGGGGGGACGTGGCAGCTAACGAACCAGCTGTGAGATGTTATTAATGGCCACAGACCATGTTTGCCTACTGGAATCTTCCCAAGCTAAAAATAGCAGCTCACATCAGCCGCGTAGATTACGTGAATAGAAATGCTAATGAAGATTGGGTGAATGGGACTAGCTGACATCTAGCTCTTTTGTTTGGTTATGACAAGGTGTCAATCAGACCTTTTCATGACCAAACTTAATTAAAGTAAAGAGTTAAATAAACACACAAACACAGAGCAAACATTTTATTTGAATTACAACAGACACATTCTTTAATCATTCAAATTAACCAATATACTCACCCCAGTTCTGATGGTAATCCAAGGTTTAGGCTGCGTGCCCACGTTGAGTATTACAAGCGTATATGCTGCGGAATTTCCGCAGCGTAAACGCTTGTAAAACGCATGTACAGTACAGACCAAAAGTTTGGACACACCTTCTCATTTAAAGATTTTTCTGTATTTTCTTGACTATGAAAATTGTACATTCACACTGAAGGCATCAAAACTATGAATTAACATATGTGGAATTACATACTTAACAAAAAAGTGTGAAACAACTGAAAATATGTCTTATAGTCTAGGTTCTTCAAAGTAGCCACCTTTTGCTTTGATGACTGCTTTGCACACTCTTGGCATTCTCTTGATGAGCTTCAAGAGGTAGTCACCGGAAATGGTCTTCCAACAATCTTGAAGGAGTTCCCAGAGATGCTTAGCACTTGTTTGCCCTTTTGCCTTCACTCTGCAGTCCAGCTCACCCCAAGCCATCTTGATTGGGTTCATGTCTGGTGACTGTGGAGGCCAGGTCATCTGGCGTAGCACCCCATCACTCTCCTTCTTGGTCAAACAGCCCTTACACAGCCTGGAGGTGTGTTTGCGGTCATTGTCCTGTTGAAAAATAAATGATGGTCCAACTAAACGCAAACCGGATGGAATAACATGCCGCTGCAAGATGCTGTAGTAGTCATGCTGGTTCAGTATGCCTTCAATTTTGAATAAATCCCAACAGTGTCACCAGCAAAGCACCCCCACACCATCACATCTCCTCCTCCATGCTTGACGGTGGGAACCAGGCATGTAGAGTCCATCCGTTCACCTTTTCTGCGTCGCACAAAGACACGGTGGTTGGAACCAAAGATCTCAAATTTGGACTCATCAGACCAAAGCACAGATTTCCACTGGTCTAATGTCCATTCCTTGTGTTCTTTAGCCCAAACAAGTCTCTTCTGCTTGTTGCCTGTCCTTAGCAGTAGTTTCCTAGCAGCTATTTTACCATGAAGGCCTGCTGCACAAAGTCTCCTCTTAACAGTTGTTGAAGAGATGTGTCTACTGCTAGAACTCTGTGTGGCATTGACCTGGTCTCTAATCTGAGCTGCTGTTAACCTGCGATTTCTGAGGCTGGTGACTCGGATAAACTTATCCTCAGAAGTAGAGGTGACTCTTGGTCTTCCTTTCCTGGGGCGGTCCTCATGTGAGCCAGTTTCTTTGTAGCGCTTGATGGTTTTTGCAACTGCACTTGGAGACACTTTCAAAGTTTTCCCAATTTTTCGCACTGACTGACCTTCATTTCTTAAAGTAATGATGGCCACTCGTTTTTCTTTACTTAGCTGCTTTTTTCTTGCCATAATACAAATTCTAACAGTCTATTCAGTAGGACTATCAGCTGTGTATGCACCAGACTTCTGCACAACACAACTGATGGTCCCAACCCCATTTATAGAGGAAGAAATCCCACTTATTAAACCTAACAGGGCACACCTGTGAAGTGAAAACCATTTCCGGTGACTACTTCTTGAAGCTCATCAAGAGAATGCCAAGAGTGTGCAAAGCAGTCATCAAAGCAAAAGGTGGCTACTTTGAAGAACCTAGAATATAAGACATATTTTCAGTTGTTTCACACTTTTTTGTTAAGTATATAATTCCACATGTGTTAATTCATAATTTTGATGCCTTCAGTGTCAATGTACAATTTTCATAGTCATGAAAATATGGAAAAATCTTTAAATGAGAAGGTGTGTCCAAACTTTTGGTCTGTACTGTATATCCGCACCCCATGGTCCCCAATGGCATTCCGCAATGTCAATGCCCATGCTGCGGATTTTTCCGCAGCGTATATGCTGCGGTCAAAAATCCGCAGCATGTTCATTAATTTTGCGTTTCCGCATGCGGAATCAATGTGCGGATGGTACCCAAGTCTGGAGGAGAGGAGACTCTCCTCCAGACCAGGGTACCAAAGAACCTGTAAAAAAAAGAATAAAATAAAGTTTATACTTATCTTCTGATGTTTTCCCGCCGTCGCGCTGCTGTGTGAAGGACCTGCCACGTCATGAGTCATGTGACCCATCACATGACTCAATGACGTCACCGCAGGTCCTGCATACAACAGCGTGAGCCGCTCAAGACTCTGGACGGGGCAGAGAATGCATCAGAAGGTGAGTATAAACTTTATTTTTTTATTTTTTACCATTCTGATTCTTTTTTTTAACTATTACTTGGTCACACTATATAAATCCATGCCGGTTGCATGGATTTATATAGTGTGAACAAGTTGTCAAGCACTTTTCCAAGTGATGCTTAAATCACTTGGAGAAGTGCTTGATAACCCGCATGCGGAAATGCATGCAAATACGCTGCAAAGACGCCTCACAAACGCTTCTACCTGGAGGGAAAGCCGCATGTAAAATCCGCATGCGATTTTCCCGCCAGGGAGAAGCGTAAAAAATATGCTTCAGTTCCGCAACGTGGGCACATAGCCTTAAGCAATGTCCCACCAAATAACTTAATTTAGCTCCAAAAATCATTCATTGATGTACAAAAAAGCTTCCAAAAACGCATGCGTTTTCCCTGCCAAGGAGAATCAGAAACGCACAGAAAATTTCTGCTTCAAATACGCATTGTGCTCACATAGCCTTACAAAACAATGTAATGAATGATAGTCGTATTTAGCGCTTACGTTGGCTGCACCTCCTCCTCACTGTCGTCCTCAATAATCGGACGCTTTCTGCCTCTTATTCTGGACGTCCTTCCTAAAATATATAACAAAACTGATTATGATTCTCATTCACTTCCAGATTTACACATCATCAGAGAAGCAGTCTCCACCTCTCACCATGGAAGAAGCAGAACCTATTACACACTGTAGGGATAAAATTATTGGGACACATACACATTACTCCTGGAGGAAATTTTATGACATTCCTTTTTAAATCCAGGGTCATTAACATGGAGTTGATCTCCCTTTGCAGCTAATAAAGCTTCCACTCTTTTGGAAAGGTTTCTAAAAAAATTGGTGATATTTTTGTGCATTTTTTTGTCCATACTTCCAGAAGAGCATTTATTCGGTCAGACACTGATGGCTTGCAATCTCTGGTTAATCCAAAAGGTATTTGATGGAGTTGAGGTTTAAGGGTCAGTCAAGTTCTTCCACACCAAACACACCCAGCCATGTCTTATTTGAACTTTCAAGAACTGACTTGTGACAACATATGACAGCAAGATGCTGAATTCAGGGAGCTCTTTAGCATGTGCCATTCTTTCAGAACTGTTTGCACAGGCAGACTACATTTTTTTAACTATTGTTACAATTTTTTACTTTTTTTTTTTTTTACTTAGTCCTTCTATGGGCCTTTAGCTTTGACTACTCTGATTACTGGTACAATGCATTTCACGTTGCGTTTTTGATTTGTGTCTTCTATGCAAATTAACCCCTTCACCCTCTGGCCATTTTCCATTTTTGCGCTTTTGTCTTTTGCTCACTTTCTTCCCAGAGCCATAACATTTCTATGTTTCCATTCAATATGGCCATGTGAGGATTGGCTTTCTGCGGGGCCAGTTGTACTTCAACACCACCATTGATTTTACCATGTAATGTACTGGAAAACAGGAAAAAACTTCCAAAGTGTGGTGAAATTGCAAAAAAGTGTTGTTTTTTATCTATCATGTTCACTACATGTTAACACTAACCTGCCATTAAGATTTTCCAGGTCATTGTAGATACCAAACCTGTATACTGTAAGTTCTTAATTTTTTAAGTGGTGAAAAAAATCATCTAAAGTTTATAACAGAAAAAAGAAAGTGGCCATTTTACTGAGAGCCGCAGCATCTCCATTTTTCTGAATCTCTTTTTGGGTGAGGGCTCATTGTTTGCATGCCGAGCTGACATTTTTATTGATACCATTTTGGGATAGATACAATGTTTTGATTGCCTGTTATTGCATTTAAATTTTTTTTTTGTTCCGTCGTTTACCGATCTGATTAATTCTCTTTATATATTGATAGATTGGATATTGCTAAATGCGGCAATACCAAATATGTGTATTTTTTTTTTTTTTTATTTGAATGGGGCAAAAGGGGGTGATTTAAACTTTTATATTTTTAATATTTATTTTTTACTTTTTTACTTGCTTCAATAGTCTCCCCAGGAGACTTGAAGCTGCGATGATTTTTGTGATTTTCCCAAGTTTAAACCGTAATGCTTTGGTCTCCTCACCTCAAAATGGCAGTTGGGATTAGAACAGTTTAAATAAATAAGTGACAGGTGTAATGTAAACAGTGGCTCACCAAGGTGTGAAATAAAACAATACCTGACCAACCCAAGGGCGGACCAATATGTGATAATAAACAGTCATACAAACTCAATGCTCTGCTAATGACTAAGGTAAACTATGCCCAATCAATTCAACTCTCCTGACTGTTACATTTGTAAATGTGTATTCTTTCAATAACTCTTGAACATTTTGTTCAGAATAGTCACTATTTTTTTTCAGACACAAATCTTTTTCCGCTAAATAATTTGATCAAATTAACCCTTTTTCAAAAATGGTTTTATGATTTCACATATGTCTTGCATTGGTGGCCTAACACCTTGCATTGTTCATGCTCCTGTGGAGGAAGTAAAGCTGAACTTTGGGATTCAGAAAAGCACAGAAAAAACGCAGCAAAACCTGCTTTTTATAAGCAGCTTCTTTACTGCAAAAAGAGCAGGTTTTGCTGGCAAAGAAAAAGCGGCAAACATGCAACGTGTGAACATAACCAGGGGTGGGATATGGTCGGTTCTCCCCGGATCGATGGAACCGCTTGTTAGAAGAGTAGCCGGTTCCCTGAACCAGGGAGATCCAGAGCCGCGATCCGGTTCAGTGACTTCCAGTGGGGCCCGTGAGCCGAGGGCCATAGCAGTGAGGGGAGGGAGGTTGCGGCGGCGGAGGAGGGGGACACAGGCAGTAGCCGCTGCTGCAGCTACCACGTGTGCCCACTAGTAAAGGGAAATGAATATTCCCTCTTCTCCACTCCCATGGATGTGGAGAAGAGGGAATATTCATTCTCTTTAGTAGTGGGCACAGAGGAGCGTTGAGCCGTGGCTCCTGCTGTCACACGGCTCCTGCTGTCAGTGCCTGCTACTAAAGAGAATGCATATTCACTCTTCTCCACACCCATAGTCCCGGTGTGGAGAGGAGTGAGAGTGCCAGCAGCAGCTAACCTCGGCGTCTGAGAGCGCGCGCTGCTCAGATGCCGACATGAGCTGCAGGAAGACAGAATGCAGCACTGGAGCAGAGGGAAGGAAGGTGAGTATATAAGTTTTTATTTTTTTTTATGTGTATTGGGCCACACATACGAGGATTGGGGGATGAGGGGGCCAGGCATATAAGGATTGGGGGATGAGGGGGCCACGCATGTAAGAATTGGGGGATGAGGGGGTCCATACATACCAGGATTGGGGGATGAGGGAGCACACACATACCAGGATTGGGGAAGGAGGAGGCCATACATACAAGGATTGGGGGGATAAGGGGGCCATACATACCAGGATTGGGGGATGAGGAGGCTATACATACCAGGATTTGGGGGATGAGGGGGGGCTAATATAACAGGATTGGGGGGGTGAGGGGAGCAATACATACCAGGATTGGGGATGAGGGGAATGCACACCAGGATTGGGGGATGAGGGAGGCCATACATACCAGGATTGGGAATGAGGGGGCCATGTATACCATGATTGGGGGATGAGGGGGCAATGCATACTAGGATTGGGGAATGAGGCCATATATACCAGGATTGAGGGTATAAGGGGGGCATACATACCAGGATTGGGGCATGAGGAGGCCATACATACCAGGATTGCGGGGATGAGGGGGGCCATACATGGGGGTGAGGGGGAAAATGCATACCAGGATTGGGGAGGATGAGGGGACCATGCACACCAGGATTGGGTGATGAGGGGGGCCATACATGTCAGGATTGGGGGATGAGGGGGGCCACGCATACCAGGATTGGGGATGAGGGGGGGCACATATACCAGGATTGGGGAATAAGGGGGGCCATGCATACCAGGTTTGGGGAATGAGGAGACCATACATACCAGGATTGGGGGATGAGGGGACCATGCATACTAGGATTGGGGGGATGAGGAGGCTTTGCATACCAGGATTGGTGTCATACATACCAGGATGGGGAAATTTACCAGTAGCTGCTGCAATTCCCACCCTAAGCTTATACTAGAGGCAATACGTTTACCCAGTTTTTTGAGGTAAAATTAGGTACCTCGGCTTACTGTTTGACTGCGCCCCTATTTGTATATGTTTGAAAAAAAAGTGTGCAAATGGGTGTGGCTTGAAAAGGGTGTGGTTTTAAAAAATGTGTGTGGTTTTCCTACACACAATCACAGAACCTGTTAAAAATTTGAATCCCACCCTGAACATAACATTTGTAAGGTTGCAGCCAGACAGGTCATGGACCGGACGTATGTGGCCCCGAAGCACCAAGATTTGGTGATGTAGGACCCGGAGAAGCAGGCTCCAGCACCCTGACCGGTTTATGGATATTCAATAAACCTCCTGTTTGTTTGCACCAACGGACTGCATCCCTGTGTGAACCTGCACCTACCACAGAACCAAATCTACACACCTTACACTGACAGAATGCCTTTTAGACCATGCTCCTGGCACGGTCTAAAAGGCCACCGTAGCTGACTGAACCAAAGGTCATCATGACAACCGTGAGTTGTCATTACAACGATCAGCAGCCTGCAATGACGTCACGTAAGTGCCGATCACGTAGGAGAGGGAGTCCTCTACCTCCTCAAGCCTTCTAAATGCTGTTATTTCTATTGATTACGACATTTATGGGGGTTAAAAAGCTGGGAATGGTGAGGGCAATGCTCCTGACAGTGACAGCTGAGGCTCTGCTATCACTTAAGCCAAGCTCCCGACTGTGATTGTGAGGGTACAGCCCCTGAGTCCAGCACAATCATCATGATGTTACTGTATGTCAGTGGTCGGGAATCCCTTCCCGATCAGGACGTATAAATATGTCAAAGGTTATGAAGGGGTTACAATTTTAGCAGCAATTTATCATAGTTTCAAGGAAACTTAAAATAAACTGCATTTTTAGGGACCTATTCACTTTTGAAGTGACTTTGAAGGGCCTTATATTGTAACCTCCTAAAAATCATCCCAATTTAAAGAATGGAGGTTTCAAAGTATACAAGAAGTTTGCTATTCCTTGAGGTGCTTTGCATTAATGAAAATAGAAGATAAAAAATAATAATTCCATTTAGTAAAATTCCATTAATCTAAAATGTTACTTCAGCCCCAAACTTTAGCCTAAACAATTTATTACACAATTTCTCCAGAATGCAGCATTACTCCTTGTATAGCAGACACTAATATAGTATAGCTATTGTACGGTTTGGTACTCACTCGGCTGCGGCTGAGGTAGGCACAGGAAGCATTTTCATTGAAATCCAGGCTAGTTTATTCAGACAGCATAAACTGCTCAGGTAGCAAAACAAAAACACCCTTTTCCGGCACAAAGTAGAAATACAAAATAAAATGTCCATACAATGCTGCGGGTTCGCCCGCTCAGGTCAGTGTCCAATTCTTACGTCTTTAGCACAGACCAGCATCCTGGAGATCCACACATCTCCAGACACAGAATGAGACAATTGGTCTCCATTTTATTTACCAAACCACGCCCCTGGGTTGGGGAGATGTGAGCAGCCATTCCCACCCATCTCTTATGACTGTTCGTAAAACCGGCCCTCATACGACCTATTAACCATTTCAGTACTTTATGTGCTGGAGCATGCTTTCCAGGGTTTACATCACCGAAGCTAACAACCTCGAGGACCTGTCCGATGGCCATCTTACATACCATCCTCTGCCCAAAGCCGGCGGGCTTGGCACCTTCCACTATCAATAAGCAAAAAAAACTCAAAGTTCGAAAATCATGATACACATGAAGATTAGAAGAAGAATAATCAGTTCTGAGAAGGAAATGTATTAAGTAAAACACTGTGTGTGTGTGTGTGTGTGTGTGTGTGTATACACACACACTACCTAGTCAGGATGCATGTGTAAAAAGGACTGTATAGACCAATCGGTGACTAAAACACAGAAAACTAATGATATACAGCCGAAAAGAACACCAGAGTATGATAAAATATAACAAATTTTATTGGATCAAGTTAAAATACAAATAAGAGGTGGGAACAAAGCAACCAGGAGAAAGCGCTGAACAACATGTGTTCCCCACATGCAAATGCACAGTACAAATCAATGGAATATATATCATTGCCACCAGAATACATATATACACAATACAGACCAAAAGTTTGGACACACCTCATTTAAAGATTTTTCTGTATTTTCATGACTATGAAAATTGTACATTCACACTGAAGGCATCAAAACTATGAATTAACACATGTGGAATTACATACTTAACAAAAAAGTGTGAAACAACTGAAAATATGTCTTATATTCTAGGTTCTTCAAAGTAGCCACCTTTTGCTTTGATGACTGCTTTGCACACTCTTGGCATTCTCTTGATGAGCTTCAAGAGGTAGTCACCGGAAATGGTCTTCCAACAATCTTGAAGGGGTTCCCAGAGCAGCTTAGCACTTGTTGGCCCTTTTGCCTTCACTGTGAGGTCCAGCTCACCCCAAACCATCTCGATTGGGTTCAGGTCTGGTGACTCTGGAGGCCAGGTCATCGGGCGTAGCACCCCATCACTCTCCTTCTTGGTCAAATAGCCCTTACACAGCCTGGAGGTGTGTTTGGGGGCATTGTCCTGTTGAAAAATAAATGATGGTCCAACTAAACCCAAACCAGATGGAATAGAATGCAGCTGCAAGATGCTGTGGTAGCCATGCTGGTTCAGTATGCCTACAATTTTGAATAAATCCCCAACAGTGTCACCAGCAAAGCACCCCCACACCATCACACCTCCTCCTCCATGCTTCACGGTGGGAACCAGGCATGTAGAGTTCATCCGTTCACCTTTTCTGCGTCGCACAAAAACACGGTGGTTGGAACCAAAGATCTCAAATTTGGACTCATCAGACCAAAGCACAGATTTCCACTGGTCTAATGTCCATTCCTTGTGTTCTTTAGCCCAAGCAAGTCTCTTCTGTTTGTTGCCTGTCCTTAGCAATGGTTTCCTAGCAGCTATTTTACCATGAAGGCTGCTGCAAAAAGTCTCCTAACAGTTGTTGTAGAGATGTGTCTGCTGCTAGAACTCTGTGAGGCATTGACCTGGTCTCTAATCTGAGCTGCTGCTAACCTGCGATTTCTGAGGCTGGTGACTTGGCTAAACTTATCCTCAAAAGCAGAGGTGACTCTTGGTCTTCCTTTCCTGGGTCGGTCCTCATGTGAGTCAGTTTTTTTGTAGCGCTTGATGGTTTTTGCAACTGCACTTGGAGACACTTTCAAAGTTTTCCCAATTTTTCGCACTGACTGACCTTCATTTCTTAAAGTAATGATGACCACTTGTTTTTCTTTACTTAGCTGCTTTTTTCTTGCCATAATGCAAATTCTAACAGTCTATTCAGTAGGGCTATCAGCTGTGCATCCACCTGACTTCTGCACAACACAACTGATGGTCCCAACCCCATTTATAAGGCAAGAAATCCCATTTGTTAAACCTGACAGGGCACACCTGTGAAGTGAAAACCATTTCCGGTGACTACCTCTTGAAGCTCATCAAGAGAATGCCAAGAGTGTGCAAAGCAGTCATCAAAGCAAAAGGTGGCTACTTTGAAGAACCTAGAATATAAGACATATTTTCAGTTGTTTCACACTTTTTTGTTAAGTATATAATTCCACATGTGTTAATTCATAGTTTTGATGTCTTCAGTGTGAATGTACAATTTTCATAGTCATGAAAATACAGAAAAATCTTTAAATGAGGTGTGTCCAAACTTTTGGTCTGTACTGTGTATATATATATATATATATATATATACACATAATCAATAAAAAAAACAGGAGTATAACAATATAGACTATATGTATTAGATATGGGGAAAACATATGTACTACCTCTATCAGGGTGTAAATAAAGTGCTATTGTGCAAAAGAACCACAGGATGCAAGAGAGGGGCAATGATGGAAATAGCCCCTGACGTATAAACTATTGCATAATAATTAACCAATATAGGTGGGTATAGAATAGTCTACATACCTGGTTGAGTCAGGTGCCGAGGGGACATACGGAGCAGCGTCGCCACCCCGTCGCGCTATCAAGCAGTGGACCCTTGACAGTGCGTCAGCATTGCCTATGCTCTTCATGGAAGCTAAAATCCTAAAGGGCTAGGGACCATCTGGTCACTCCGGCATTGTTCCCCTTCTTGACCATCATCCACCTTAGTGGGTCATGGTCTGACACTAGCCTGAACTTCCTTGCCTAAGAGGTAGTATCTTGAAGTGTCCAATACTCACTTGATGGCCAAACATTCCTTTTCCACTATGGAGTAATTCTTCCCACAGGATGTCACATTCTGACTTAAATACATTATGGGGTGCTCTTCCCCGTTCACTTCTTGTGATAGGACAGCATTCAGCCCGACATCTGACATGTCCGTGTGGACCACAAACTGCTTTGAGAAATCCGGTGCCACCATAACTGTCTGTTTACACAGAGCTAGCTTCAGTCCCGGGAAGGCAGTCTCAGCTTCTGGAGACCACTTAGCCTCAGCCGACTTTGTCCCTCTAAGGAGGTCTGTCAAAAGGGCTGCTATCATGACGAAGTTAGGGATAAACCGGCGGTAATAGCCCACAATGCCTAGGAACGCTCTGACCTGTTTCCCTGAGAGGGGTTGTGGCCAAGTCTGGATCGCGTCGACTTTATTTGGGGCTTTATTTCACCTCTCCCTACGACATAACCCAAGTGTTTGGCTTCTTCAATGCCCATGGCACATTTCTTCAGGTTTATAGAAAACCCTGCCTTCTTTAACCGGTTCCCGACTGCCCACTGTAGATAAACGTCGGCGCTTGCCGGGCTCTGTGCAGCGCCGACGTTTAAAAACGGTGGGTGGTCTCGCAGCGCTCAGGACCCCCAGGGTCCTGCAAGCGCTGCGATTACGGTGCAGAGCGTTAGCTCTGACAGGGAACATCATCGGGACCTGATTAGATCAGGTCCCAGTGATGTTAACCCTTAGCTGTCTTCTATATGCTGTGATCTATAGTGATCGCAGCATATAGGAGACAGCAGGAGGAGAGGGGGTCGTCAACTTACCTCTCCGAAGACCTCCGAGTCCTTCCAGGACCTGGGGTTGCTATGGCAGCTGGAGGTCACATGACCGCCTCCAGCTCTGCCATATATGGTGTCCTGTCTGGCTCAGCTGCAGCTGTAGCCAGACAGGAGACTCTGACTGAAACAGTCAGGGAAGATCTCATGTAATGTAATATATGTCTATTACATTACATGAGATCAGAGATCAGAAAAATAAAAATTAATGTCCCATACAGGGACTAAGAAAAAATGTGAAAAAAAGTAAAAAAAAAGTTTTTAAACTATTAATAAAAAAATCACAAAATAAATAAAAATAAATAAAATATTAAACCAATAAATCCGTATATTTTTACAAAACCAAAAAAAGTACACATATTTGGTATCGCCGCGTCCAAAACAACCCGAGCTATAAAACTGTCACACTAATTAACTCCTTCTGTGCACACCGTAATAAAAATAAATAAAAAACGGAGCAAAAAAATATGCTTTTTCATCATATTGCCAAACAAAAAGTGGAAAAAAATGCGATCAAAAAACAAAATAGAAATAAAAATGGTACCACTGAAAATGTCATCTTGTTACGCAAAAAAAAAGCCGCCATACAGCTCCATCAGCCGAAAAATAAAAAAGTTATAGCGCTCAGAATAAAGCAATGCAAAAAAAATATTTTTTTCTATAAAATAGTTTTATTGTGTAAAAGCGCCAAAACATAAAAAAAATACAGTAAGTGTAGTATCGCTGTAAACGTACTGACCCGAAGAATAACGCTGCCTGATCACTTTTACCACACGCAGAACGGCATAAAAAAAAACTCAAAAAACAATTCCTGAATTGTTTGTTTTTGTTAATTTTACCTCCCAAAAAACGGAATAGAAAGCGATCAAAAAATGTCACGTCCCCAAAAATGGTACCAATAAAAATGTCAACTCGTCCCGCAAAAAACAAGCCGTCACATGACTCTGTCGGCCGAAATATGGAAAAATTATAGCTCTCAAAATATGGTGATGCAAAAACTAGATTTTGCAAAAAAAGCGTCTTTTAGTGTGTGACAGCTGTCAGTCATAAAAACCCGATATCAATCTGGTATCTCTGTAATCACACCGACCCGAAGAATAAAGTAATCTAATCAGTTATATCACACTAGGAACGGCGTAAAAAATAAATAAAACCAATTCTTCACCTGCTACTGATTTGTTTATTATGTCCCCAAAGATCCCAGTAAGGCTCTGCCCACATTTATCCTGTGCTCTGCGCTGAGCACTTACACCAGAGTTTCCGTGTAAATCTCTGAAATACATGATTCAGCCGGAACCCATGACGGAAGATTCCCTGTAATGAGACAGATATAGGCCACTGTGGACGCCGTCTAGCCTGGGATCCCACGGTGTCATTTGTTTTAGGCGTGCATAAAAGTGCGGTTGGCCACAGTTTTGTGCACTTCTGAAAAAAAGGACACCGCTACACAGAGGCCAGACGGTGTCCAGAGTAACTCTGCTGCCTCATTACAGTGAATGGATCCTGCAGGGGTTTCATCTGAATTACATCACTTGGAAATTTAGATGGAAACCCCGATGTAAGTGCTCAGCCTAGAGCGCCGGATAAATGTTACGTAAAATGTTCCCAATAAAAGCTTCAACTCAGTCCTCAAAAAAAGCTAGTCCCCACTCAGGTCCGTCATCTGTTAAAAATATAAGGGACTTCCAAGTTACTGGTAGCAGAAAGGCTCTGGAAAAGCAAAATGACCCTTGCCCCCCAAAAGAAATTCAGAAAATTTTGTGCTCCCAAATCCAAATGCCTATTCTACAATAATTTGTTCTCCAATTGTCAAATAGCACTCCGTCCCCCCCAGATCTCACCGTATGGCTAAGCGGTACGATACAGCCACATATGGGGTATTGACACTTTTAGAAGAAATTGTGTGACACATTTCGGCACCATTTTTACCCATTGCCCTTTGTGAAAATGTAAAATCTGAGGGTAAAACATTTTTTTGTGGTAAAAATATAATTATGATTTTTTCACTGCCCAATGGTATAAATTTAAAAATTTAAAAATACTCACTACTTCCCTAGATGAATTCCTTGAGAGGTGTAGTTTACAAAATGGGGTCATTTGTGGAGGTTTCTGCTGTTTTGGCATGTCAGCGACTCATCAAATGTGACATGGTGTCTGCTGCCTATCCCAGCCAACATAGCGCTCCTTTCTCTTCCGAACCCTGCCGTACACCAAAGCAGTGGTTTTCCCCCACATATGGGGTATCGGCGTACTCAGGAGAAATTGTACAACAAATTTCATGGTGCAATTTCTCCGGTTATCCTTATGATAATACAAAATTAGGGGATGAAAAACATTTTTTGTGGGAAAAATGTAAAAATTTTATTTTCACGGCTCAATATTATAAACTTCTGTGAAGCAGCTGGGGGTGCAAGGTGCTCACCACACATCTAGATAAGTTCCCTAAGGGGTCTAGTTTCCAAAATGGTGGCACTTGTGGGGGGTTTCCACTGTTTAGTCACATTAGGGGCTCCCCAAATGCGACATGGCGTCTGCTAATTATTCAAACAAATTTTACATTCAAAAAGTCAAATGGCGCTCCTTCCCTTTCAAACCCTGCCATGCGCCCAAACAGTAATTTGCCTCCACATATGGGGTATCAGCGTGTTCAGGAGAAATTGCACAACAAATTTCATGGTGCAATTTATCCTATTACCCTTATGATAATGCAAAATTAAGGGATGAAAAACGGTTTTGTGGGAAAAATGTGAAAATTTTATTTTTACGGCTCAATATTATAAACTTCTGTGAAGCAGCTGGGGGTGCGAGGTGCTCACCACACATCTAGATAAGTTCCCTAAGGGGTCTAGTTTCCAAAATGGTGGCACTTGTGGGGGGTTTCCACTGTTTAGTCACATTAGGGGCTCCCCAAATGCGACATGGCGTCTGCTAATTATTCAAATAAATTTTACATTCAAAAAGTCAAATGGCGCTCCTTCCCTTTCAAACCCTGCCATGCGCCCAAACAGTAATTTGCCTCCACATATGGGGTATCAGCGTGTTCAGGAGAAATTGCACAACAAATTTCATGGTGCAATTTATCCTATTACCCTTATGATAATGCAAAATTAAGGGATGAAAAACGGTTTTGTGGGAAAAATGTGAAAATTTTATTTTTACGGCTCAATATTATAAACTTCTGTGAAGCAGCTGGGGGTGCGAGGTGCTCACCACACATCTAGATAAGTTCCCTAAGGGGTCTAGTTTCCAAAATCGTGGCACTTGTGGGGGGTTTCCACTGTTTAGTCACATTAGGGGCTCCCCAAATGCGACATGGCGTCTGCTAATTATTCAAACAAATTTTACATTCAAAAAGTCAAATGGCGCTCCTTCCCTTTCAAACCCTGCCATGCGCCCAAACAGTAATTTGCCTCCACATATGGGGTATCAGCGTGTTCAGGAGAAATTGCACAACAAATTTCATGGTGCAATTTATCCTATTACCCTTATGATAATGCAAAATTAAGGGATGAAAAACGGTTTTGTGGGAAAAATGTGAAAATTTTATTTTTACAGCTCAATATTATAAACTTCTGTGAAGCACCTTGGGGTTCAAGGTGCTCACCACACATCTAGATAAGTTCCCTAAGGGGTCTAGTTTCCAAAATGGTGTCACTTGTGGGGGGTTTCCACTGTTTAGGCACATCAGGAGCTCTCCAAACGCAACATGGCGTCTGCTAATTATTCAGACAAATTTTACATTCAAAAAGTCTAATGGCGCTCCTTCCCTTCCGAACCCTGCAGTGCGCCCAAACAGTGGTTTTCCCTCACATATGGGGTATCAGCACGCTCAAGAGAAATTGCACAAAAAAATTTGGGGTCCATTTTTTCCTGTTACCCCTGTGAAAATAAAAAAAATTGGGTCTAAAGTAACATTTTTGTGAAAAAAGTTAAATGTTAATTTTTTTTTTCCACATTCCAAAAATTCCTGTAAAGCACCTGAAGGGTTAATAAAGTTCTTGAATGTGGTTTTGAGCACCTTGAGGGGTGCAGTTTTTAGAATGGTGTCACTTTTGGGTATTTTCTGTCATAAAGACCCCTCAAAGTGACTTCAAATATGATGTGGTCCCTAAAAAAATGTTTTTGTAAATTTTGTTGCAAAAATGAGAAATCGCTGGTCAACTTTTAACCCTTATAGCTCCCTAACAAAAAAAAATTTTGGTTCCAAAATTGTGCTGATGTAAAGTAGACATGTGGGAAATGTTATTTATTAATTATTTTGTGTGACATATCTCTCTGATTTAAGGGCATGAAAATTCAAAGTTAGAAAATTGCAAAATTTTCTACATTTTCGCCAAATTTCCGATTTTTTCACAAATAAACGCAAGTTATATGGAAGAAATTTTACCACTATCATGAA
Organism: Phyllobates terribilis; assembly: GCF_046119375.1. Lineage (NCBI taxonomy): Eukaryota > Metazoa > Chordata > Amphibia > Anura > Dendrobatidae > Phyllobates > Phyllobates terribilis. The sequence goes on from NW_027362762.1 coordinate 635,580,612, forward strand.
GTACAATATGTCATGAAAAAACAGTCTCAGAATCAGGGGAATACGTTGAAGCGTTCCAGAGTAATTACCTCATAAAGTGACAGTGGTCAGAATTGAAAAAATTGGCCCGGTCACGAAGGCAAAAACAGGCTCTGGCGCGAAGTGGTTAAAGAATCAAGTATCGCCTGGACTTTGCTCAGATGGCTTCCCCAATCCTGGCTATAGATTACGATGTCATCCAAGTAGGCTGCTCTTATGCTGGCGGGTCCTTTAATAAAATTAAATTAAACTTAAAGGACACGTCGACTGCAGGGGAGCTGCAGCAGCTGAGTCCCTGGGGAATGCTCAGCTAAGCACAGAGAAAGAAATCTACTAGTGTGTTATGTGCACACACAAGTAGTAACTAAACAAGGTACAATGCTGGGAGTTAGCAACACTCCAGCAATGAAACTAATAAACCACTGCACTGCAAGACACCGCTGTGCAGAGCAAGGAAGATTTAGCAGCATGAAAACGCCTAAGCACTAGATACTGGCGTATCAAGCTGCAGGCCAGAAAAGGCCAGGAAACTAAGTTCCTAAAGGGGTGGAAGATCTCTGCAGCACCCTAAACGTGGGTGGAAAAGCGGCAGTGTGACCACACATACAATGGAAGAGCCCTGGGATGCTGAATCGGAAGCAAAGACGCCTCCGTGGCGTGACCACCAACCGGTGAACCGACACGGTAGAGCTTGCTGCTCACAGCGTTCCCCCTAGCCCTAACAGATGGCTAGGATGACTAGGGAGCTTTCAGCAGGAACCCTTGACAACGACTCTCACACACTGCATTTACTGCCAGAGACCTTACCCCAGGTTAGACAGAGCTAAACTAGGCACCGGGGCGGAGACCACTTTGCCCTTAAGTACACAAGTGATACCCCCAGCCTCCCTGGACATCCAATCACGCTGTGCCAGACAGCAGGGGCCGTGGCTTAGCGGCACATGACCGCAAGGGGCGTGGCTTCGCGGGACATAATCACAAGGGAGCGTGGATTAGCTACACGTACCCGCCAGGGAGCGTGGCCTGCCTGCACATGAGCAGAAACGCAGAAACCACACATAGAATCCCAAGAACCGAGCCTAACTGCTGACAATTGCTGACCAGCAGAAAGTGGCCTGACTGGACGCTGCGAGAAAGCCCTTCTCCTGTGTACCGGTCTAACATTACCCCACCCTCTAGCTCCCCCCCCCCCTCCCGGAATCACGGATACGCTCAGAAGCGGCAATAAGATCCAGAGCATTGATATTGTCTACCGGCCTATCAGCCACGGGAAGAGGCATAAGAAGATCCGCCGACCGTTCCCTAGACGGCTTATTTCGTGCACAAGAGACGCAGACGGCAACAAAATGGGAGATACAGTAGACATCTTGGGCCACCAATAGGACTGATAAATTAACTCCTTGGTCCGTTTGTCCCCAAAGTGACCTCCTATCTAGGAGGAGTGACCCCAATGGAGAACCTCTCGCCTACGAGACTTTGGCAAAGAGGTCCTCCCAGGCGGAAGTCCCTGCAAGGTGACACAATGTGACTGCAAGGATTCACAGAGAGTAAACACTCGGATGGAACAATAAGTCGCGGTTCCGACTCTTCACCCAGATTATCTACAATGTATTTTGACATTGCTTTTGTCTTAGGGACCGACAAAGGATATACCCTGCCTCTCGAGGGATCAGAGGCCGGAATTAAGTCTATGGCACAATTGCACGCCCGGTGAGGTGGTAGAGTTTCTGCAGCCTTTTTGGAAAAAAACGTCTGCATACTTTGCGTATTGAACGGGTAACGCTGACAGCTCCGGAGGTACCTCTGAACGAGAAACCGGAAGCACCAGACGAATACAATTCCCCTGGCAGGAAGAGCTCCACTGGATAACCTGACCAGTCGACCAATCCAGATGGGAGGAATGTTTCCGGAGCCAGGGCAGACCCAAGAGTACGGAATCCACCCCCTCCTCCATCACCAGGAAAGAAATAGATTCGTAATGGCTAGCTCCTATCTGGAGCTGTATAGCCTCAGTAAGATGGGTAACCTCCTTAGGCAGAATGAAGCAGTTAACTACCCGGATCTTGACATGATTAGGAAGTAAAATTAATGGAACTGAGTGGCTCTGAGCGAAAGACGCGGACATAAAGTTTGCCTCTGCTCCCGAGTCCACACAGGCTCCTATCTCCACAGGCTTCAGATCAAGAATGACTGACTTACTGACTGACTGAGGAAGGCAACAGAATTTTGGAGGAAACAGATTCATTCTCTACACTGTGTTCCAAATTATTATGCAAATAATATTTTCTCAGATTTTCCCAAATTACCTATATGAATTGTAGTCATTGTAATTTTCTAGTCAAATAACTATTAGAGTACAATTGAAAGGTTTTTGTACAAACTGCCTATGATAATAGCATATTTTTAAAAAAATAAAACAATCAAACTGCACTCAAAATGCATGTTCCAAATTATTATGCACAGCAGAGTTTTCAACCTTTTCATTTTAATAAAGAACAAAAAAATGGTCATTTTTTAAATTATAAGCATTAGCAGGTTATTACAAACTGAAATCAAACAGTTTTCAACTCAAAACTTTATTCTAGGTGATGTTACATTTGCACATAGGACCCCTTGTCCGAAAGGAGCTTCTGAACTCTCTCGTCCATTGAATTTGTCAGGTTTTGGATGGTTTCTGCTTCAATTGTTTTGCATGAGGACAGAATACCCTCCCAGAGCTGTTGCTTAGATGTGAACTGCCTCCCGCCATCATAGACACTCCTTTTAATGATGCTCCAGAGGTTCTCAATGGGGTTGAGGTGAAAACTGTTAGATTTCAGTTTGTAATAACCTGCTAATGCTTATAATTGCCGACATGACTATTTTTGGTTCTTTATTAAAAATGAAAAAGGTTGAAAACTCTGCTGTGCATAATAATTTGGAACATGCATTTTGAGTGCAGTTTGAGTTTTTTATTTTTTTAAAAATATACTGTTATCATAGGCAGTTTGTACAAAAACCTTTCAATTGTACTCGAATAGTTATTTGACTGGAAAATTACAATGACTGCAATTCATATAGGTAATTTGGGAAAATCTGAGAAAATATTATTTGCATAATAATTTGGAACACAGTGTAGTGACTCGCCTCCAACAGACACTAGAATTCCTCGTTTTCCCTGAACATGCGGAGAGCGACTGGCGCATCGCCCAGACCCCCGAAGAGTGTGGGACGGTAGGCCAGATTTTATTGACCGTTTGGGAAGACGAAGACCCTCAGTGCGTGACACCTCCATGGGCACAGAGGGGTAGAAATTGCCTGGATCCTCATTCTGAGGCGCTGAGAAGGCTGGAGCAGAACGCTCCCGTAGCTTCTCAGCAGACACCTCCAGTCGTCTCTTGGCAAACCGAAGGTCAATTCTGGTAGCGAGACTAATCAAAGCCTCAATTGTTACTGGCACCTCTCGAGTAGCCAACGCATCTTTTACATGGCAGGCCAGACCTCTCCAGAAAATGGGAATCAGAGCTTTGTCTGGCCAGTCCAACTCTGCGGCTAGGGTGCACAAAAGCACTGCATAGTCACTTACGGACGACGTAGCCTGACTAAGAGCGAGAAGACGCATGGCAGTGTCATCAGCGACCTCAGGACACAGAAAGACCTGTTTGAGGGCTGTCGTGAAACCGACTACAGTCTGCACGACTGGATCCGACTGTTCCCAGAGTGTAGTAGCCCACTCCAGCGCCCGCTCGGAGAGCAGGGAAAATATAAAGCCTAACCTAGACCTATCTGTGGGGTACACCTGCAGTTGTAACTCAAAGTGCACCACACATTGATTGAGAAACCCCCGATAGGTCCGAACACTCCCAGAAAACTTATTTGGAAGCGCTAGTCGAGTAGTTGGGACAGGGGATGGTATTAGGGCGGCTACCGTCTGGCCCACAGCCTGAGCGGTCAGAATTGGAATGTCCAGAGGCGGTGCACATTGTTCAACTCGTTGCAACCGAGACTCCAGCTGCTGGACATAGCGTTGCATTGAGGATGAGCCGTTCTGACTCTGTCCAGTAGCCGTCATACTCAGCCAGACACTGGCCTAGACTAACGTTATGCTGGCGTGTCCTTTAATAAAATTAAATTAAAATTAAAGGACACGACGGAGTCTACTGCAGCAGCTGAATACCTGGGGAATGATCAGCTAAGCACAGAGAAAGAAATCTACTAGTGTGTTATGTCCACACACAAGTAGTAACTAAACAAGATACAATGCTGGGAGTTAGCAACATTCCAGCAATGAAACTAATAAACCACTGCACTGCAAGACACCGCTGTGCAGAGCAAGGAAGATTTAGCAGCATGAAAACGCCTAAGCACTAGATACCGGCGTATCAAGCTGCAGGCCAGAAAAGGCCAGGAAACTAAGTTCCTAAAGGGGTGGAAGATCTCTGCAGCACTCTAAACGTGGGTGGAAAAGCGGCAGGGTGACCACACATAGAATGGCGGAGCCCTGGGATGCTGGATCGAAACGAAGACGCCTCCGTGGCGTGACCACCAACTGGTGAACCGACACTGTAGAGCATGCTGCTCACAGCATTCCCACAAGCCCTAATTGATGGCTAGGATGACTAGGGAGCACACAGCAGGAACCCTTGACAACGACTCTCACACACTGCATTTACTGCCAGAGACCTTATCCCAGGTTAGACAGAGATAGACTAGGCACTGGGACGGAGACCATGGTGCCCTTAAATACACAAGTGATACCCCCAGCCCCACTAGACACCCAATCATGCTGTGCCAGACAGCAGGGGGCGTGGCTTAGTGGCACATGACCGCAAGGGGTGTGGTTTAGCGGCACATTGTCACAAGGTGGCGTGGCTTAGCTACACATGACCAAAAGGGGGCGTGGCCTGCCTGCACATGAGCAGAAATGCAGAAACCACACATAGGTTCAGTTCTTGGGATTCAAACTGCTGACAATTGCTGACCAGCGGAAAGGGGCCTGGCCGGACGCTGCGAGAAAGCCCTTCTCCTGTGTACCGGCCTAACAGCTGCTGTATTTTTTTTGTGGGGAGCTAGAATCCAGTCCATGGCCCTCTGGAAGGTAGCCGGGGCTCCTTGCAACCCAAAAGGCATCCTTGTGTACTAGAATAAACTATCTGGCGTTGAGAAGACCGTCGTCTCCTTGGCATCTTGGGACATGGGTATTTGCCAATTCTCTTAGTGAGGTCAAGGGTGATAATATACCTGGCTGGCCCCAACCTTTCAAACAGTTCATCTACACTGGGCATTGGGTAGGTGTCAAACTTCAAGACTTTGTTGAGTTTCCTATAGTCATTGCAAAACTGCCATTCTCTATCTGGTTTTGGCACTAAGACTATGGGACTGGACCAGCCACTCCAGGACTCCTCAATGACTCCCATGCTCAGCATCCGCTTCACCTCTCTTGCAATCACCTCTCGGTGGGCTTCGGGAATCCGATACGGCTTCATATTTACTTGGACATGATGACCCGGAAGAAACTCATGCTCTATGATCCGAGTACACCCTGGTAGTTCTGAGAACAGGTCTCAGTTCCGCTGTAGCAACTCTCGGCACTGTGGCTTCTGGGCATGTGACAACGACTCTGCCAGCTTGACTTCCTCCACGTGGGCTTTGGTCTTCGCCACCAAACAGGAGCTTCCACAAACTCCCTATGTCGCCATGGCTTGATCAGGTTGACGTGGTACACCTGGTAGGGCTTCCTTTTCCCTGGTTAGTAGACTCTATAGTTGACATTGCCAAGCTTTTCAAGAACTTCATAGGGGCCCTGCCACTTGGTCAGGAATTTGCTCTCCACCGTAGGCACTAGTACCCAATTTCCAAGGTGGAAGTGTCTCACCCTCGCCGATCTTTAGTACACACTTGACTGTGCCTCTTGTGCTTTGAGGAGGTGTTCTTTCACAATAGGCATCGCCTTAGCAATCCTCTCTTGCATCTGGGCCACATGTTCGATTACATTCCTGTAGGGTGTAGACCTCGCCTCCCAAGTCTCCTTTGCTACATCCAGGAGTCCAAGGGGCTGTCAGCTATATAACAGCTCAAATGGGGAGAAGCCAGTAGAGGCCTGTGGGACTTCTCTAATAGAAAACAGAAGGTACGGCAGTAGACAGTCCCAGTCCCGGCCGTCTTTCTCTACGACCTTCTTCAACATGGCCTTCAAGGTTTTATTAAACCTCTTCACTAAGCCGTCTGTCTGGGGGTGGTAGACTGAGGTCCTGAGTTGTGTGATTTGCAGGATTTTTCACAACTCCCTCATCCCCCTTGACATAAATGGGGTCCCTTGGTCCGTTAGGATCTCCTTAGGCAACCCTATTCTAGAAAAGATGTGGACTAGCTCCTGGACTATGCACTTGGCAGAGAAGTTTTGTGGTGGTACAGCCTCCGGGTAACATGTAGCGTTGTCCAGTACCACCAAGATATACTGATGTGCTCTGGCGGACTTGACCAGGGGTCCCACTAGATCCATGGTGATGCGGACCTCAATGACAGGTAGTGGCACTAAAGGGCTACGGAAGTGAGCCACAAGGGAGGTCAACTGATAGGTGTGACAGGACCTACAGTAATTCACAATCTCTCGGTGACAACTGGGCCAGTAGACCCTCTGGAAGATTCTTTCCTGGGCTTTTTCTACCTCCAGATGACCACCTAAGACATGTGCATTGGCCATATCTAACACCCTGCGTCTGTACGGCCCTGGCACTAGTAACTGATCGATTACCTCTCTTCTGAGCTTCGTGACCTGACATAGTAACTCCCCAATTCCAGCAAAGTACGGATATCAGGTATCAGCCATAGACTCTTGAGCAACACCATTCAGAACAGTGACATTATTAAACACACCTTTTAGAGTTCAGTCCCTGAGCTGGGTGGTTCCAAAGTTTCCCCACCTCCAGCTCAGGGATGCTGCCTCATCCTCACCCCCAACAAGCACATGAAAGGGAAAACTGTCGGTTGCAGCCTGCGACGAGGTTTCTTTAGGAGCGACCTGGTTGTGGTCTGGACAACCCGGCTTCCTCTATTTCTCCCACAAGTCCCAAAACAAGGCAAAGTCCTGCCCTATTATAACAGGGTGCAACAGGTCCTTGACTACGCCCACCTCATGGGACACGGTGCTACAGTTTGTGCCTATGACCACTAGGACCACAGGGTAGTCCTTAGCGTCTAGATGGATACAGCAGATGTCCACTTTTTTCTGCAGAATCAGACGATGAGGAATTATGGCCCTCACTAGGGTTATCAAACTCCCAGAATCGAACAGACCAGTCATTTGCGCTCCATTCACTGACACGGGGCATGCCTGCGGTCCCACGCCTCGTGGAGGGACAGCACTGCAGGCAGGATATGCAAAGTAGCGCCGTCCTGTGCTGCAGTCTACTGGCTCGTTGGTCATAGGGCAACAGGCCACTATTAGACCCGGGGTGTGACATCGCCAACAAATTAAGTTATTGGATGGGGCCTTTGGTAGCAACTCAGACCCCTCCTGAACTCTAGGACGCCCCCCAGATGTGGTTCTAGTTCCCCTCTTTTGGGTGTCCATCCCCCCTGTTGGGAACCACAGTATGGAGATGCTCCCACCCCTTACTTCCCCAAAGCACTCTCGACCGCCTGGTACCTTTCTACCAACCTCACAAGGTCATTGGCATTATGGGGATCTCCCTGGGCAACCCAGGATGGCACCAGCCTTGGAAGGGAGTGTATGAACCTGTCCATCACAATCCTCGCCACTATCTGTGCTGGAGAGGAAGATTCCGGTTGCAACCACTTTTGGGACCGGAAAGGTTTGTCACTGCAATAGGCCCAGTGGTACACCCGCATCATGTCAGTCAGAGTCACTCCTAAGCACGCCAAAATCTCAGTCTTCAACTTGGTGTACTCTTTTGCATCTTGCAAGGCCAAGTTATAATAGGCCTTCTGCTGTTTCCCTGTTAAATATGGTGCCAGAACCTCCGCCCACTGCTCTGGAGGCAATAACTCTCGTTCCGCCACCCTCTCAAAAATTGTCAGAAACGCCTCGTCCTCATCACCCGGGATCATCTTTTGTAAGGCTCTTCTTAACGTCTTCCTGGCAAGTGAGTCATCACTTGGACTTGGGGGTGGGGCGATTGAACTGCCATGGATTAACACGGCTAGGAGGTTTATCTGCTGTTTGTACTGCTGCTGCTGCCACTGCTGCTGTTGATGCTGCCGGAGATTAGCCTGCACCAGTTGCTTTATCAGCTCCTCCATGATGCCAGACGTCCCCTACTGGCTGACGGCCTTCACCCAAGACATAAACGATTTCCTGTAGCAGTCACACTGCCCCTTGGGATTTGTGACTGTGCTTCTAGCACCAATTGTAGGGTTTAATACTCACTCGTCTGCGGTTGAGGTAGACACAGGAAGCATTTTCATTGAAATCCAAACTGGTTTATTCAGACAGCATAAACAAAAACAGCCTTTTCCGGCACAAAGTGGAAGCACAAAGTAAAATGTCCACACAATGTTGCAGGTTCGCCTCCTCAGGTCAGTGTCCAATCCTAAGTACAGACTAACGCCTTGGAGATCCACAGGTCTCCAGACACAGACACTGAATGAGACATTTGGTCTCTATTTTATTTACCAAACCACGCTCCAGAGGTGGGGATATGTGGGCAGCCATTCCCACCCATTTTTTATGACTGCTCTTAAAACCGGCCTGATACGCCCTATTAACCCTGTCAGCAGTATAAGTGCTGGAGCATGCTTTCTCGGGTTTACATCACCGAAGCTACCAACCTCGATGATACATATTTCCCCTCAAGGACCTGTCCATGAGCCATCTTACACTATATACATGTCATTAAGGGTATACAAGTTTAAAGATTGCACATTTTTCAAAATTTTCAGAAAATTTGGAATATTTTCATGAATAACGACAAAACAACAGATCTGAATTTAAAGGTAGTAACAGGTAAAATGTTTTACAACAACAAAATCACAATCTCAGAATCACTGACAGAAGCATTTTAAAGTTATTACCACAGAAAGTGACGTATCAGACTTGAAAAATGGGGCTGTCAGGAAGGTTAATGCTGATTTACACGAGACAGGGTTTAGAAACATGGAATGGTATTGTGCAGTACATACCTATAGGTGAAGCATCATCTCCCTCAGAATCTTCCTCTGTATAGTAATGAAACACTTATTAGTAAGGGTGAAAAAATAATATATATATACATTATATATACAGTACAGACCAAAAGTTTGGACACACCTTCCCATTTAAAGATTTTTCTGTATTTTCATGACTTTGAAAATTGTACATTCACACTGAAGGCATCAAAACTATGAATTAACACATGTGGAATTATATACTTAACAAAAAAGTGTGAAACAACTGAAAATATGTCTTATATTCTAGGTTCTTCAAAGTACCCACCTTTTGCTTTGATGACTGCTTTGCACACTCTTGGCATTCTCTTGATGAGCTTCAAGAGGTAGTCAACGGAAATGGTTTTCACTTCACAGGTGTGCCCTGTCAAGTTTAATAAGTGGTATTTCTTGCCTTATAAAAGGGGTTGGGACCATCAGTTGTGTTGTGCAGAAGTCTGGAGGATACACAGCTGATAGTCCAACTGAATAGACTGTTAGAATTTGTATTATGGCAAGAAAAAAGCAGCTAAGTAAAGAAAAACAAGTGGCCATCATTACTTTAAGAAATGAAGGTCAGTCTGTTCGAAAAATTGGGCAAACTTTGAAAGTGTCCCCAAGTGCAGTGGCAAAAACCATCAAGCGCTACAAAGAAACTGGCTCACATGAGGACCGCCCAGGAAAGGAAGACCAAGAGTCACCTCTGCTTCTGAGGATAAGTTTATCCGAGTCACCAGCCTCAGAAATCGCAGGTTAACAGCAGCTCAGATTAGAGACCAGGTCAATGCCATACAGAGTTCTAGCAGCAGACATATCTCTTCAACAACTATTAAGAGGAGACTTTGTGCAGCAGGTCTTCATGGTAAAATAGCTGCTAGGAAACCACTGTTAAGGAGAGGCAACAAGCAGAAGAGACTTGTTTGGGCTAAAGAACTCAAGGAATGGACATTAGACCAGTGGAAATCTGTGCTTTGGTCTGATGAGTCCAAATTTGAGTTCTTTAGTTCCAACCACCGTGTCTTTGTGCGACGCAGAAAAGGTGAACGGATGGACTCTACATGCCTGGTTCCCATTGTGATGCATGCAGGTGGTGGTGTGATGGTGTGGGGGTGCTTTGTTGGTGACACTGTTGGGGATTTATTCAAAATTGAAGGCATACTGAACCAGCATGGCTACCACAGCATCTTGCAGCGGCATGCTATTCCATCCGGTTTGCGTTTAGTTGGACCATCATTTATTTTTCAAAAGGACAATGACCCCCAAACACACCTCCAGGCTGTGTAAGGGCTATTTGACCAAGAAGGAGAGTGATGGGGTGCTATGCCAGATGACCTGGCCTCCACAGTCACCAGACCTGAACCCAATCGAGATGGTTTGGGGTGAGCTGGACCGCAGAGTGAAGGCAAAAGGGCCAACAAGTGCTAAGCATCTCTGGGAACTCTGTCAAGATTGTTGGAAGACCATTTTCGGTGACTACCTCTTGAAGCTCATCAAGAGAATGCCAAGAGTGTGCAAAGCAGTCATCAAAGCAAAAGGTGGCTACTTTGAAGAACCTAGAATATAAGACATATTTTCAGTTGTGTCACACTTTTTTGTTAAGTATATAATTCCACATGTGTTAATTCATAGTTTTGATGCCTTCAGTGTGAATGTACAAATTCGTAGTCATGAAAATACAGAAAAATCTTTAAATGAGGCGTGTTCAAACTTTTGGTCTGTACTGTATGTAATCCATGTCAATAATTAAAGATTATATTCTAGGTTCTTCAAAGTATCCAACTTTTGCTTTGATGACTGCTTTGCACACTCTTGGCATTCTCTTGATGAGCTTCAAGAGGTAGTCACCGGAAATGGTTTTCACTTCACAGGTGTGCCCTGTCAAGTTTAATAAGTGGTATTTCTTGCCTTATAAATGGGGTTGGGACCATCAGTTGTGTTGTAAAGAAGTCTGGTGAATACACAGCTGATAGTCCTACTGAATAGACTGTTAGAATTTGTATTATAGCAAGAAAAAAGCAGCTCTTCTAGGAGTGGAATAAACAACTTGGCGGCATAAAAGCAATCTTTTTAGAGACTGGATGCAGCGTGATGCTCAACTTATCTCTTCAGAATTTCTCCCGTAGGTGTTTCATTTGGGTTCAGATTAGAAGACATACTCACTGAATCATTTTCAATCTGTTCTTCAGAAAAGCAACATATGTGTGTTTTGGATCATAGCCATGTAGCTCCCGACATCAGCAGCACTCATGCAGCCTCACTTAAGGATGCTGATGCAACCACCATGTTTCACTGTAGGCATCATGCATTTTTCTAATTTCATATTTGTAAATGCATAATGCCAACACTAAAACATGGTGGCAGCAGTATCCTTATGTGGAGCTGTATGAGTACTGCTGGTGTTGGGGAGCTATATTTCATTGAAGGTATCATGAGTTCAAAGATGTACTGCTCTATATTGAAAGAAAATCTGCAACCATAACTCTGTGCCCTTGGTAGACATGCAACTTCCAACATGACAATGATCCAAAACACACATAAGTTGCATTTTTGAAAAAGAACAAGTGAAAGAGATTCAGTCGCCAAGAATTAATCTGAGCCCAATCAAAAGACCTTCAGGGAATTCTGAAGAGACAAAATAAAGGGGTTTTCCCACAAACAATAGTACATTTTAATCAATATATCTTGGAATACTAATAATTTCCACAATTGGATATGTTTAAAAAATGTTCCTGTGCTGAGATAATCTTATAAATGTGCCCCTGCTGTGTACTGTGTAATGGCTGTGCCTGACCAGGAACGAACATGGTCTGATCATACCACATCTCTTGGGCAGGGGGTAGAAAAAAAATGTGCACTGATATTACATCAGGGGATCGCAGATGATTCTTTCTTTGAAGTAAAACATTGTTTAAAAACAGGCAGGGAAATGTTTTACCTCACAAAAAGAATCAGTTGTGACCCCATGCTGTAATGTTTGTATATTCTTTTGCTTCCCCCTGCCCAGGAGCTATGGAATGATCAGACCAGGTCCCTGTACGATCAGACACGGCAATTACGCCATACATAGCAGGGGCACATTTATAAGATCATCTCAACACAGGAACATTTTATTTAAACACATACAATTGTGGAACTTAATATTATTACAAAATCTATTGATTAATATGTACTTTTTTTTGTGAGGAAAACCCCTTTAAGCATCACTCTCCATCCAGCATCCAGGCTCTAAAGAGGTTGTTCTTGAAGAAAGGGAAAAAATAGATGTTGCAGTATGTCTCCAACTTGTTCCTTCCATGCCTAGAAAACTTGTTGCTGTCCTTAAAAGTCATGGAGGTCATACAAAACACTACAAGTAGTAGTTTTTGATGTGGGGTGTATACATTTTTGCATTAACAAATTTGAGAAAAACTGAAGATTTTGTAAAAAAAAAATCCTATTTTTATTCTTAATTTAACTGCTGGATACAGACAAACTCCAGGGATAAAAGATGGGAGGTAGCACAGGTGCAACATACTGATGAACAACCACTCACACCGACCATTCATAGGGAAAGGGGTGAATGATTAGAATTTAAATGCACATGAATAAAACCTGTATAATGTGCCAGTCACATAGATGCGTGTAGTGCACCATGCTGGCTTATTATGTATAAGAACACACTACAGGGACAAGCATCCTATTTCCCCAACCAACACTACAGAGCCTGGTTGTATCCTGCAAAGATGAAAAATACTAGAGTTATTGGTTTATATTTTGATTATATTAAGAGGAATCTTTGTGTGTGAATGAATGCAGAATAGGATAGGGGCCTGGCTGGACACACAAGGGGGGGCCTGGCTGGACACATAAGGGGGGGGGCCTGGCTGGACACATAAGGGGGGGGGCCTGGCTGGACACACAAGGGGGGGGCCTGGCTGGACACACAAGTGGGACCTGGCTGGACACACAAGGGGGGGCCTGGCTGGACACATAAGGGGGGGGCCTGGCTGGACACACAAGGGGGGGGGGCCTGGCTGGACACACAAGGGGGACCTGGCTGGACACATGGGAGGGGGAGCCTGCCTGGACACATAAGGAGGGAGCCTGGCTGGACACATAAGGAAGGAGCCTGGCTGGACACATGAGGGAGCCTGGCTGGACACACAAGGGGGTGCCTGGCTGGACACATGGGAGGGGTGGCTGGCTGGACACATAAGGGGGAGATTAGCTGGACACATAAGGGGGGAGCCTGGCTGGACACATGGGAGGGGGAGCCTGGCTGGACACATGGGAGGGGAGGGAACCTGGCTGGACACATAAGGGGGAGCCTGGCTGGACACATAAGGGGGAGCCTGCTGGACAGATAAGGGGGTGCCTGGCTGGACAAATGGGTGAGGGGGCCTGGCTGGACACATAAATGGGGGGGCTGGCTGGATACATAAGGGGGGGCCTGGCTGAACATGTAAGTATGGGGGGTTTGGCTGGAGACATGGGAAGGGGGGCAGGATGGATATATGGGGGGGCAGGGGGGTGCAGGCTGGATATATGGGGGGGCAGGCTGGACACATGGAGGCCAGGATGGATATATGGGGGGGCAGGCTGGACAGATGGAGACCAGGATGGATATATGGGGGGGGATGGACACACGGAGGCCAGGATGGATATATGGGGGGCAGCTGGACACATGAAGGCCAGGATGGATATATGGGGGGGGCAGGCTCGACACATGGGGGCCAGGATGGATATATGTGGGGGGGCGCAGGCTCGATACACGTGGGCTAGGATAAATATAAAGGGGCCACGCTGGACATATGGGGAACAGAAGGGATATATGGGGGGGAGCCAGGCTGGACAAGCGACTTAATTACTGTTTATGGTGGCGAGTGGGGAACATAATTACTTTAGATTCCAATTATGAACATTATTACTTCTGTAATATAATTTACTTTTTAGGAAACTGTTTTCCATGGGAGGGACCAAAAGTGGGGTCCTGTTACTGTCCAGGGCGGCACTATGTCGCTTTTTTTTCTTCAACTGGTGTAGTGTAGAAGTCAGGGGGGGAAAAGTGGGAATGTGCTCTAGAAGAGATCAGTTATTGATAACTGTGTGTTATTTTCTGCAGAGATGATTCATGACTGGAAGAAGTGATGGCGGTCTGTACCAGATGAAGAAGAAAAGCGAAGATGAAGGACTTCACCTAGAGACATCATTGGTGAGTCAGTGTATTACATGAACACTTACACTATATAGTATATACAGAGCTCCTGTGTATAATGTCACTGGTGATCACTGTATTATTTGTACACTATACACAGAGCTCCTGTTTATAATGTCACTAGTGATCACTATATTATCTGTACACTGACACTACACTGTGTGCAGAATTATTAGGCAAATTGTATTTTAGAGGATTATTTTTATTATTGATCAACAACTATCTTCTCAATCAACCCAAAAGACTCAAATATCCAAGCTTAATATTTTTGGAAGTTGGAGTGCTTTTTTTTTAGATCTTAGGAGGATATCTGTTTGTGCAGGTAACGATTACTGTGCAGAATTATTAGGCAACTTAATGAAAAAATGAAAAACAAATATAATCCCATCTCACTTGTTTATTTTCACCAGGTAAACCAATATCAGTGCACAAAATTTAGAAATAAACATTTCTGACATGCAAAAACAAAAAAATTAGTGATCAATATAGCCACCTTTCTTTATGATGACACTCAACAGCCTTCCATCCATAGATTCTGTCAGTTGCTTGATCTGTTGTCGATCAACATTGCGTGCAGCAGTCACCACAGCCTCCCAGACACTGTTCCAAGAGGTGTACTCTTTTCCTTCCCTGTACATCTCACATTTTATGATGGACCACAGGTTCTTTATGGGGTTCAGATCAGGTGAACAATGGGGCCATGTCATTATTTTTTCTTCTTTTAGACCTTTACTGGCTAGCCACGCTGTGGAGTAGTTGGATGCATGTGATGGAGCATTGTCCTGCATAAAAATCATGTTTTTCTTCAACGATACCGACTTCTTCCTGTACCACTGCTTGAAGAAGTTGTCTTCCAGAAACTGGCAGTAGGTCTGGGAGTTGAGCTTCACTCCATCCTCAACCCGAAACGGTCCCACAAGTTCATCTTTGATGATACCAGCCCATACCAGTACCCCACCTGCACCTTGCTGGCGTCTGAATCGGAGTGGAGCTCTCTGCCCTTTACTGATCCAGCCTCTGGCCCATCCATCTGGCCCATCAAGAGTAACTCTCATTTCATCAGTCCATAAAACCTTTGAAAAATCAGTCTTAAGATATTTCTTGGCCCATTCTTGAAGTTTTATCTTATGTTTCTTGTTCAAAGGTGGTCGTTTTTCAGCCTCCCTTACCTTGACTATGTCCCTGAGTATCGCACACCTTGTGCTTTTTGATACTCCAGTAACGCTGCAGCGCTGAAATATGGCAAAACTGGTGGCGAATGGCATCTTGGCAGCTTCACGCTTGATTTTCCTCAATTCATGGGCACTTATTTTGCGCCTTTTTTGGCCAACATGCTTCTTGCGACCCTGTTGGCTATTTGCCATGAAACGCTTGATTGTTCGGTGATCACGCTTCAAAAGTTTGGAAATTTCAAGACTGCTGCATCCCTCTGCAAGACATCTCACAATTTTGGACTTTTCAGAGCCAAACAAATCTCTCTTCTGACCCATTTTGCCAAAGGAAAGGAAGTTGCCTAATAATTAAGCACACCTTATATAGGGTGTTGATGTTATTAGTCAACACCCCTCCTCATTACAGAGATGCACATCACCAGATTTACTTAATTGGTAGTTGGCTCTCAAGCCTATGCAGCTTGGAGTAGGACAACATGTATAAAAAGTATCTCGTGATCAAAATACTCATTTGCCTAATAATTCTGCACGCGGTGTATATACAGAACTCCTGTGTATAATGTCGCTGGTGGTAATAACAGTGTTGTTAGTATTGTGGTTTGTATTCATGATCAGCATTGTAGTATTTGGTCACTTTGTGGTGGTGGTAATATGTAATCCGGTCATGGCGTGGCAGTATTTTTTCCTTGCATGTGGTATTATTGTCACTTTGTGGTGGTAATATGTGGTCTGGTCATGGTGTGGCCGTACTTGTTCTTTGTATGTGGTATTATTCGGTCAGTAAGTGGCGGTAATATGCAGGGCTGTGGAGTCGGTAAGCCAAACCTTCGACCCAGACTCTGACTCCTCAATTTCCATGTTTCCGACTCCGACTCCCTCATACATGGTTCATATTTAAGTGATGAATTTAAAAAAG
The DNA here is from genome assembly GCF_046119375.1 of Phyllobates terribilis. NCBI lineage: Eukaryota > Metazoa > Chordata > Amphibia > Anura > Dendrobatidae > Phyllobates > Phyllobates terribilis. The sequence goes on from NW_027362762.1 coordinate 635,597,035, forward strand.
TCTAGATCCTTAGAACAGGAATAGGACAGACATTTATAGAACATTTCATAACTTTCCCAAATTCTTATGAAAAAAATATTTTCCACAAACTGCATTGAACTACTGTACCCAATTTAGTATATATTTTAGGAGTTGTACCAGAGCGTCAGAGGTACACTTACAAGGGTCTCTGGTGAAAACAAGTAATCACCTCTCCACAGGATAAGTGATAAGTTATTGATTGGTGGGGTCCTGACTGCTGGCATACAATCGGCAGAATGTGAAGCTTTTCTCCCCATTAGACTGGAGCTCATGTGCGACTCGATCACTGATCCAATCATTCCCACAGTGGCTGTGAGCGCTGCTCTTTTTTTGGAAGCCCCCAAGAGAATGAATGGAGCTACGGTCAGACATCCCATCTGTCACTGCATTTTAAAATGGGGATAAGTGTCCTGACAGGGATAAAACTTCCCCATGCTTCCGATCAGTGCGTTTTCCAATGTTCGGACCAAAACGATCAATAAGTGATCACCTATCCTGTGGAGCCCATGGATCGGTGATAACTTGCTTTAACCAAAGAACCCCTTTAATGCATACTATCGTAATTGTACATCCCAGTTATAGTATGTGCACGGTAGATGTGCCGGAGCCACCAGTCAATGCTCCACTATAACAGTGATAGCGGATAACAGATATTTGCATATTGCTGTAGGTGGGCCCCTAGAGTCAATTACCCTGTGGGCCCCAGACTCCCCAGTCCGATCCTGGACTACGTCTGGAGACCAGGCTTTTCTGAAATGGAAAACCCCTTTAATAAGTGTTATTTAGTAAAATCATCTTTGATGAATATTAGTATTCAAGCTATATCAAATGGACAGTCATATTTTCTGTGTCCTTCCAATCTCACCTTCTCTATAGCTTCCTCTCCTGCGGTTCGGAGACGTCTTTTCTAGCAGGTCAGGTACTTCTAACAGTTTCCTAACCTGTCATGTAGAGAGGAGAAAATCTTCTAACATGGAGCACTTAGGCAGACTTTCTTTTTAATGAAACATGAATAGAACCAATCTATCACAACAAATATTGGCAGAATGTAAATTTAAATATAGACATCAACATGAAGGATGAAACAATGTAGTGCTTCACTTGGTCATGTCCATACCCAATACATTTAAATTATGTGTTGAAACAGTTCAAAATGCGTCACACAGACTATCATACACAGTATTTTACCTGCGGTATAAGGAATGGTTCTGGCAATTCGGGAGAGCTGTTCATATTCCCAAAATAAGGATCCGGGTCATCCTCCAGCATGTCAGGAAGTAAGTAGTGTCTAAATATGCACAAAATGTGTCACTATATAATGCAGAAACTAGTTTTACCTTCTATAAATACAGTATTTGCAACAACACATACTACATTAGGAAAAAATATTAGTAATTTAACTAACTACATGGAAAGGTATTATGCCATTCAATATGAGTGCTTTCATTTTCACATACAGTACAGACCAAAAGTTTGGACACACCTCATTTAAAGATTTTTCTGTATTTTCATGACTATGAAAATTGTACATTCACACTGAAGGCATCAAAACTATGAAGTAACACATGTGGAATTATATACTTAACAAAAAAGTGTGAAACAACTGAAAATATGTCTTATATTCTAGGTTCTTCAAAGTAACCACCTTTTGCTTTGATGACTGCTTTGCACACTCTTGGCATTCTCTTGATGAGCTTCAAGAGGTAGTCACCGGAAATGGTTCTCACTTCACAGGTGTGCCCTGTCAGGTTTAATAAGTGGGATTTCTTGCCTTATAAATGGGGTTGGGACCATCAGTTGTGTTGTGCAGAAGTCAGGTGGATACACAGCTGATAGTCCTACTGAATAGACGGTTAGAATTTGTATTATGGCAAGAAAAAAGCAGCTAAGTAAAGAAAAACGAGTGGCCATCATTACTTTAAGAAATGAAGGTCAGTCAGTCCAAAAAAATGGACAAACTTTGAAAGTGTCCCCAAGTACAGTTGCAAAAACCATCAAGCGCTACAAAGAAACTGGCTCACATGAGGAGCACCCCAGGATAGGAAGACCAAGAGTCACCTCTGCTTCTGAGGATAAGTTTATCCGAGTCACCAGCCTCAGAAATCGCAGGTTAACAGCAGCTCAGATTAGAGACCAGGTCAATGGTACACAGAGTTCTAGCAGCAGACACATCTCTTCAACAACTGTTAAGAGGAGACTTTGTGCAGCAGGCCTTCATGGTAAAATAGCTGCTAGGAAACCACTGCTAAGGACAGGCAACAAGCAGAAGAGACTTGTTTGAGCTAAAGAACACAAGGAATGGACATTAGACCAGTGGAAATCTGTGCTTTGGTCTGATGAGCCCAAATTTGAGATCTTTGGTTCCAACCACCGTGTTTTTGTGCGACGCAGATAAGGTGAATGGATGGACTCTACATGCCTGGTTCCCACCGTGAAGCATGGAGTAGGAGGTGTGATGGTGTGGGGGTGCTTTGCTGGTGACACTGTTGGGCATTTATTCAAAATTGAAGGCATACTGAACCAGCATGGCTACCACAGCATCTTGCAGCGGCATGCTATTCCATCCAGTTTGGATTTAGTTGGACCATCATTTATTTTTCAACAGGACAATGACCCCAAACACACCTCCAGGCTGTGTAAGGGCTATTTGACCAAGAAGGAGAGTGATGGGGTGCTACGCCAGATGACCTGGCCTCCACAGTCACCAGACCTGAACCCAATCGAGATGGTTTGGGGTGAGCTGGACCGCAGAGTGAAGGCAAAAGGGCCAACAAGTGCTAAGCATCTCTGGGAACTCCTTCAAGATTGTTGGAAGACCATTTCTGGTGACTACCTCTTGAAGCTCATCAAGAGAATGCCAAGAGTGTGCAAAGCAGTCATCAAAGCAAAAGGTGGCTACTTTGAAGAACCTAGAATATAAGACATATTTTCAGTTGTTTCACACTTTTTTGTTAAGTATATAATTCCACATGTGTTACTTCATAGTTTTGATGCCTTCAGTGTGAATGTACAATTTTCATAGTCATGAAAATACAGAAAAATCTTTAAATGAGAAGGTGTGTATAAACTTTTGGTCTGTACTGTATGTAATCCATGTCAATAAAGTATTAGAAGACAATAATACAGCTGAGACTGTGCACCACTAAAGTAGCGTTTTCTCCAATAGACAAATATGATTGAAAGTGCAGAACAGAGGCTCATTTTTAGGCACCGTGCTATGTAAGCGCATGACTGAGGACATAAACCTGCTTATTCCAACGCATTGTCTACTATACCTCATGGGTTATATATACTGAAAGTGAATGAAGTGAGTCTGAATGGCACCAGCCAAGACGTGGAGAGATGAAACCAAGACTAATTGCCCCAACTACTCCCCCATAAAGCCCTCTATGCTCTCCAGCTTAACCTGTCAGAATTTGCCACCACCAATACATGATTAGATTACAACTATTTAGTGAGGATGGCTAAACTGTCTTTATCTTCTTCATACATGTGTGTCAGGAGCAGTCTTATTCTCATCAGTAACTGTCATAGGTCATTTTGCTTTTCACAGTGTAGATCTTGTGTGGTACAGACCATGCAATTCAATCAAATGCACTCATTTCTTGTGACCCTCCTCAGGAAAGACAAAGACATATAATTCTGAAGGAGTCTCTATGAGAACAACTTAACAAATTAATACTAGCAAAATGATGTAGTCTGGTGGACAAGTGACCGAATTAATTAAAAAAAAAGTTTTACTAGGCTGCTACTTTTAGTTAAAAAAATATCTACAAATTGTAAAACACTTACTGTACAGTAGGTGGTAAATCCAGGTGCCCTGCAGATGAAAATGGCACAAATAAAACAGCAACAGGAGACATCAGAAAACATGTTTGAAATAAAAGAAAACTCTCTTCTGAACTCTAGCAGCTCTGGGCCTAGCTGGTTTGATTCACATCCCTTGCCTGGCGCATGTGCTGAATTTGGTGGTGTAGAGCTTCCTTAAAAATGACCAACATATGTCAGAGGTGCTGCTGAAAGTGAGGGCAGCATGTGCATGCTTTTGGCGTTCTCACCCTGCGGCTGCCGACCTGCCTGCGCTGCAGCATCACTTCTACCTTCACACTCACTGCCTCATATGCAATGTGCCAAGATGGAACTGCACCTTACATATGCTGGAGAGACCGTGTGAGCAGCAGCAGGCAATGGTGGAGTTTCAGCTGCAGCACGCACGGGGGTGAGATGCTGTGAAGAACAACACCACTTAACCACCAATAAATGGGCTTCCATGAAGGACGTTTGTGCCATGTTGCGCTGCTTCGAATACTCCAATATAGCCAGTGCTGATGACACCATCATGAGCATTACTATACCTCTTCTATTAAGAAATTGACAGAGAAATTAATTGGGTATCTTGAAAATAATATCATGTAAATATCATTATACCCTATTTACATTAATTTCATGGATCACATTTAGAAGAAATTCATATTCAATTATATAAATATAATGAAAAAAATGGAGTGCTGACTTCATACAATGCTGGCCAAAAGTATTGGCACCCCTGCAATTCTATCAGATAATACTCAGTTTCTTCCTGAAAATGATTGCAATCACAAATTCTTTGGTATTATTCTCTTCATTTAATTTGTCTTCAATGAAAAAAACACAAAAAGAATTATCCTAAAGCCAAATTGGATATAATTCCACACCAAACCTAAAAAAGGGGGTGGACAAAACTATTGGCACCCTTTGAAAAATCATGTGATGCTTCTCTAATTCGTGTAATTAACAGCACCTGTAACTTACCTGTGGCACCTAACAGGTGTTGGCAATAACTAAATCACACTTGCAGCCAGTTAACATGGATTAAAGTTGACTCAACCTCTGTCCTGTGTCCTTGTGTGTACCACATTGAGCATGGAGAAAAGAAAGAAGACCAAAGAACTGTCTGAGGAGGACTTGAGAAACCAAATTGTGAGGAAGCATAAGCAATCTCAAGGCTACAAGTCCATCTCCAAAGACCTGAATGTTCCTGTGTCTTCCGTGCGCAGTGTCATCAAGAAGTTTAAAGCCCATGGCACTGTGGCTAACCTCCCTAGATGTGGACGGAAAAGAAAAATTGACGAGAGATTTCAACGCAAGATTGTGCGGATGGTGGATAAAGAACCTCGACTAACATCCAAACAAGTTCAAGCTGCCCTGCAGTCCGAGGGTACAACAGTACTATCCGTCGGCGTCTGAATGAAAAGGGACTGTATGGTAGGATACCCAGGAAGACCGCACTTCTTAACCCGAGACATAAAAAAGCCAGGCTGGAGTTTGCCAAAACTTACCTGAGAAAGCCTAAAACGTTTTGGAAGAATGTTCTCTGGTCAGATGAGACAAAAGTAGAGCTTTTTGGGAAAAAGCATCAACATAGAGTGTACAGGAAAAAAAAGAGGCATTCAAAGAAAAGAACACGGTCCCTACAGTCAAACATGGCGGAGGTTCCCTGATGTTTTGGGGTTGCTTTGCTGCCTCTATCACTGGACTGCTTGACCGTGTGCATGGCATTATGAAGTCTGAAGACTACCAACAAATTCTGCAGCATAATGTAGGGCCCAGTGTGAGAAAGCTGGGTCTCACTCAGAGGTCATGGGTCTTCCAGCAGTACAAGGACCCAAAACACACTTCCAAAAGCACTATAAAATGGTTTGAGAGAAAGCACTGGAGACTTCTAATGTGGCCAGCAATGAGTCCAGACCTGAATCCCATAGAACACCTGTGGAGAGATCTCAAAATGGCAGTTTGGAGAAGGCACCCTTCAAATATCAGGGACCTGGAGCAGTTTGCCAAAGAAGAATGGTCTACAATTCCAGCAGAGCATTGTAAGAAACTCATTGATGGTTACCGGAAGCGGTTGTTCGCAGTTATTTTGGCTAAAGGTTGTGCAACCAAGTATTAGGCTGAGGGTGCCAATACTTTTGTCTGGCCCATTTTTGGAGTTTTGTGTGAAATGATCAATTATTTGATTTTTGCTTCATTCGATTTTGTGTTTTTTCCTTGCAAGCAAATTAAATGAAGAGAGTGATACCAAAGAATTTGTGATTGCAATCATTTTCAGGAAGAAACTGAGTATTATCTGACAGAATTGCAGGGGTGCCAATACTTTTGGCCTCCACTGTGTATACATGGATTGGTGTGGGGGAGGCAGCATATATACATGGATTGGTGGGGGGGGGGGGCAACATATATACATGGATTTTGGCATATACCAAGATGGGAGTGAGCACATTCTTTATTTCTGCAGTCTCATACCCTGCTCCTTTCTGTGGCTGCTCTATGCTGCCCTCGCCAGCTCTCTGTACGAGTTGTTCTTCCTAAACTAAATCCTCAGTATTCGGGTTAATTTGCCATATTGGCACTTGGCGATAAATAAGTGGGTTTTGGGTTGCAGTTTGGGCACTCGGTCTGTAAAAGGTTTGCCATCACTGCAATATACTGTTGAGACAGTTGACCCCCGAGAGCATGGATTGGGACACTCCGCTACCATCCCAAAAACAACAAAGGTGGGAGATATGGAAGAAGTCTCTGAAGGTCTTAGAGCATGTCCAAGTCTCACGCAGTTATTCCCTAAGCACCCTTTCAGCCTCCACCAGGAGAGAAATCCACATTTTCTCCGACGCATCTACAGAGGCCATAGCTGCAGTAGCCTACCTGAAAACCTCAGAAGGCAACAACAAGGTACATTGTGGATTCATCCTTGGCAAGGCAAAACTAACACTGAAACCGTCTCACTCTGTACCAATACTCAAACTTTGTGCTGCTGTACAGGCAGTGGAATTAGCTGAAGCTATAAAGGATGAAATGGACATTGTGATTGATTCATTTACATTCTACACAGACAGTAGAGCGGTACTTGGTTACATTTACAACCAAAAAAACAATTTTACGTCTACATCAGCAATAGAGTAGAGCGTATCAGAAGCTTTTCTATCCCTGAACACTGGCACTACGTCTCTACTGACCTGAACCCAACTGACCGAGGGACAAGATTCACAGCCGCGTATAAGCTCAATGACAACATGTGGGTGTCACCTCCAAGTCTCTTATATAAGGATTCTAGTTCAAAGGACATCAACAACACTTATAAGCTGGTGGAACCGGAGTCTGAAAAAGAGATCAGACCAATCACCTCTACTCGCTACACTTCTGTGATGCCAAAATCAAAACTAAGATCTCACCGCTTTGAAAGCTTCTCAAAATGGTCAGCTGTTGTGCGGGCCATAGCTCGTCTTGTTCACATCGCTCATTCCTTTGCCAGTGACAAATCATCAGTGTTGTGGCTGGCACATGTGTAGAGGATACCCTACTGTTGCTGACATCAGTCATGCCGAGCAATTCAGCGGTGAGTGCAACAAGAATATGGTCACGAGATCGACAGTATCACAAAAGGGTACCAGCCTGTCCAAGAACAGTTTACTGCTTGAATTGAACCCAGTGGTCGATCATTACGGACTGTTAAAGGTGGATGGTCATATAGAGAAGTCTGATCTATGTAATAAGGAGCAGAATAGTATCATCATTCCGGGTCGGCACTACAATGCTACGCTATTGTTCCATCACCATCATGAAAAAGTGCAGCACCAAGGCAGACAGTTTACCGAAGGCATCATAAGGTCCGCTGGCCTCTGGATCGTGGGGATGAAGAGATGTGTCTCCTCAGAGCTCCATAAATGCTTTATGTGAGAAAAAGTAAGAAGAAAACACTAACATCTACAGATGGCAAATCTCCCAGCAGATCAGCTAAACACAGACCAGCCATTCACATATGTCGGAGTAGATGTTTTTGGACCATGGTCGGTTGTTACAAGAAGGACCCGTGGTGGAGCCGCAAACAGTAAGTGGTGGGCTGTGCTTTTCACCTGTCTTAGCATCCAAGCAGTTCACATTGAGGTAATTGAATCCATGGATTCCTCTTGCTTCATAAATGCTCTCAGAAAATTCTTTTCTATCTGGGGACCAGCCAAATAGCTCAGATCTGACTGTGGCACTAACTTTGTGGGAGCGTGCAAGGAACTACAGTTAGACAACTTCTAGACTGACAATGGGTGCACTTGGGTGTTCAACCCTCCTCATTCATCGCATATGGGAGGATCCTGGGAACGCATGATTGGCATTGCTCGAGGAATCCTTGATTCGATGTTGCTGGATCATAAGCTACCTCTCACCCATGAAGTCCTGGTTACCTTCCTTGCTGAAGTGTCTGCTGTGATAAATGCAAGACCATTGGTACCATTATCATCGGACCCCAAAGCTCCAATGATTCTTACTCCTGCCACACTTCTTACTCAGAAGGTTGGAGATGCTGAAATCCCTCCAGGAAAGTTTGTGGACGGAGACATTTACAGGTGTCAGTGGAAACAGGTACAACACTTTTCTAATGTCTTTTGGCACCGCTGGAAGGCTGAATACCTGCACTTACTTCAAACCAGTCACAAATGGCAGACTGCAAAACCTAACCTCCAAGAGGGAGTCCTCATCCTCCTTAAAGATAAAGAAGCTCATCGCAATGACTGGCCAATGGGTCTTATCACCAAGGTTACACCAAGCAATGATGGAAAGACTTGTAAGGTAGAAGGCAAGGTCATCTCGTGTTTTCTTTCGTCCAGTCACTGAACTTCTACTCCTTTTACAAAAGGAGGTCATCACATGAAAGACACTGCTTCAGGACACAGCTTACGACGGAGAGCCTACCGCCATATACTTCCAGCTGTGTTGGGACATTTGAACTTTTCCCAGTGGATTCTTAGGTTGGTGGAAGTGTTTGCACATTGCGGCTTCCCCAATCCGAAGATGGGTTTCTGTTTTGGACTCGGAATATCCGGCTGTTGAAGACTTCAATGGAAAATTGGACTACAACTATTACTGTTATTGTTGTTTGCTTGTGTATTTTCTTTTGTCTTTCAGGTCTACCATGACATTCCCAGAAGACATCACATTAAACGAATCATTAAAATCTAAAGATTTCAGACGGGGAGTGTTACGTCCCATGAATGGGAAATTTGCTGACTATATACTGAACTTTTTACAGTTGCTGTGTATTACTGTTTGATTGCATTGCTGCAAGGTTCACCTTCCTTGAAGTTTGTCCCTTCTCTCTCCCTGTCTCCCTCTTATGTGACTGTGATGTAGCTAGCCCCTCCCTTCTTCTTCCAGCCTTTCCTAATTCTCAATCTTGCAACAATTAGGAGCTCATGTGCTTACAGCCTGTCTCAGGAAAAGTTATTTTTACCTGCTGTTGATGCATGCATTCTTACAAGATTTCTCAAGATAAATAAAGCTTCTTCTGAATTCTTTACAACGTGCCTGCCTGCAGCCGAGTTAAAGCTATCTATGTCCATCTCCCTTGTAAGTAAAGGTGAAGACACAGCACCCTATATTTACAGCACAGCCATGGGGACAGAATATTCCTCTTGGAGATTATTGTAGGTTTAATCGTTTTCTTTTTGTTTGACAGCTGTCACACACTAAAAGACGCTTTTTTTTGGCATCACTATATTTTGAGAGCTATAATTTTTCCATATTTTGTCCAACAGCGTCATGTGAGGGCTTGTTTTACGGAAAAAGTTGACGTTTTCTTGGTATCATTCTCAGGCACATGACATTTTTTGATCGCTTTCTATTCTGATTTTTGGGGCGCCAATCCAAGGGCAGAGAGGGCTTCCTCCCTATACAAGCTCTCTAAATGCTCCGATCGATGTCTATCGCCATGAGGTATCCATACGTCCAAGTTTGTTAAAGTGAACCTGTCAGCAGGATTGTGCTTAGAAAACTACATACACTGTCAGGTGGGCGCCGTTAAACTGAGTAAAATGATACCTTGGATGTTGTAATACGTCCAGTGGTTCTTTTATCATTTTTAGTTTCAGTTCTGCTGCCATAATGATATGTATGTGCTCTGGTGCTCTGCTTCGGTATTCATGTATTCCTATCTCTTTCCTCTGACAGGTCACTGTCTTTTCAGTGACCTGCCTACTCTTTTACATACTGCCTGTGTAATTTCTCTGCCCATGTGAAATTTACATCCCCAACATGGATGCCCGCGCATGCGCAGTAGCATCTTTTGGTTGCCGAGAGATGCTACTGTGCACATGCGAGCACCATTTTACTCAAAAGTCTGAGCATAGGGAACATGGTACCATAGAGCAGGACTTGAAAGAAGAGCACCATGAATCTAGCACTCAAGGTTAAACGGCGCACACGCGAACAACATAATTAAAGAAATAGGGCATGGTAAATGTGTAGAATGAGTCAGAAGGATAAAACAAAGAAAAAGAAAGAATACAGAAAGGGGGAAATGGGATGGCAAACATAGACAAGAAAAGTAAGAGCCAAAAGTAAGATTTTTTTTATACCTGGTGAAGCGTTCAAATGACCTAAAGGGAGACAAAAGGGGGAAAAAAACAATTAGGATATATATGTAGGAAACACATAAAATTACAGTACAGACCAAAAGTTTGGACACACCTTCTCATTTAAAGATTTTTCTGTATTTTCATGACTATGAAAATTGTACATTCACACTGAAGGCATCAAAACTATGAATTAACACATGTGGAATTATATACTTAACAAAAAAGTGTGAAACAACTGAAAATATGTCTTATATTCTAGGTTCTTCAAAGTAGCCACCTTTTGCTTTGATGACTGCTTTGCACACTCTTGGCATTCTCTTGATGAGCTTCAAGAGGTAGTCACCGGAAATGGTTTTCACTTCACAGGTGTGCCCTGTCAGGTTTAATAAGTGGGATTGCCTTATAAATGGGGTTGGGACCATCAGTTGTGTTGTGCAGAAGTCAGGTGGATACACAGCTGATAGTCCTACTGAATAGACTGTTAGAATATGTATTATGGCAAGAAAAAAGCAGCTAAGTAAAGAAAAACTAGTGGCCATCATTACTTTAAGAAATGAAGGTCAGTCAGTGCGAAAAATTGGGAAAACTTTGAAAGTGTCTCCAAGTGCAGTTGCAAAAACCATCAAGCGCTACAAAGAAACTGGCTCACATGAGGACCGCCCCAGGAAAGGAAGACCAAGAGTCACCTCTGCTTCTGAGGATAAGTTTATCCGAGTCATCAGCCTCAGAAATCGCAGGTTAACAGCAGCTCAGATTAGAGACCAGGACAATGCCACACAGAGTTCTAGCAGCAGACACATCTCTACAACAAGTGTTAAGAGAAGACTTTGTGCAGCAGGCCTTCATGGTAAAATAGCTGCTAGGAAACCACTGATAAGGACAGGCAACAAGCAGAAGAGACTTGTTTGGGCTAAAGAACATAAGGAATGGACATTAGACCAGTGGAAATCTGTGCTTTGGTCTGATGAGTGCAATTTGAGATCTTAGGTTCCAACCACTGTGTCTTTGTGCGACACAGAAAAGGTGAACGGATGGACTCTACATGCCTGGTTCCCACCGTGAATTATGGAGGAGGAGGTGTGATGGTGTGGGGGTGCTTTGTTGGTGACACTGTTGGGGATTTATTCAAAATTGAAGGCATACTGAACCAGCATGGCTACCACAGCATCTTGCAGGGGCATGCTATTCCATCCAGTTTGCGTTTAGTTGGACCATCATTTATTTTTCAACAGGATAATGACCCCAAACACACCTCCAGGCTGTGTAAGGGCTATTTGACCAATAAGGAGAGTGAAGGGGTGCTACGCCAGATGACCTGGCCTCCACAGTCACCAGACCTGAACCCAATCAAGATGGTTTGGGGTGAGCTGGACCGCAGAGTGAAGGCAAAAGGGCCAACAAGTGCTAAGCATCTCTGGGAACTCCTTCAAGATTGTTGGAAGACCATTTCCGGTGACTACCACTTGAAGCTCATCAAGAGAATGCCAAGAGTGTGCAAAGCAGTCAACAAAGCAAAAAGTGGCTACTTTGAAGAACCTAGAATATAAGACATATTTTCAGTTGTTTCACACTTTTTTGTTAAGTATGTAATTCCACATGTGTTAATTCATAGTTTTGATGCCTTCAGTGTGAATGTACAATTTTCATAGTCATGAAAATACAGAAAAATCTTTAAATGAGGTGTATCCAAACTTTTGGTCTGTACTGTATGTATTTAACAGTAAAATTATGTCAACAGATATCGCTAATCCACTGGTTAAATAACACAGAGGAAACAAAGGAATATGTTAATCAATAAGACAGTTCATACTCTGGATTGAGGCCATATGCCTGCCTCTCCTTCAATCTGTGTATTCTGTTGCCACCTCGCCTTTTCAAAGGAATAGACTCCAAGTAGCGTAATTGTGAAACGTTATGTCCGGCAGAAACAAAATGAAAGGGAACTGGCAGCATTGTCCTCTTACATCTAATGGTAGATTTATGCTGAGGTGCGCTTTTAAGGGGTTGTACACTAATATTTAAAATATGCCAAAGCGTTTTTATAATGAAAAGCAACTTCTTTATAATTACCTTCCTCTGTCAGTGAGCGGCGCTATCACTGGTCGCTCACAGGCAGCACGTGAACCCCCGCTGACGTCCCGTTTATTGAGGCGTGACTCAGCGCTGGGGTCCCCGTGGTGGCTTCTGGGTTGAAGGCGGGGTTACCCCACCGTGTCACACCCAGCATCCACCGCGCGCTTTCCCAATGAATGGGGAGAGGGACAGCATGCGGTGGATGCTGGGTATGACTTGCGGGGATAACCCCGCACACAACCCAGCAGCCACCATGGAACGCGGAAGAGAGAGACCCCCGGCAGCAGTCTGGACTTGTCGTGACATCAGCGGATGTCAGAGCCGGCTGCAGCCGGGGGTTAAGTGATGCCTGTGAGCGGTCAGTCATAGCGCCACTCACAGGCAGAAAAGGAAGAGGGAGGCAATTACAAAGAAGCAGCTTTTCAACATAAAAATGCTTTGCCATATTTTACATAGTAGTGGACAACCCCTTTAAGTACCAGGGACCTGGGTGTATGGATATGTCCAAGTCCATAAAGGGGTTAATTAATGCAAAATGGAATGAAAGAATTAAAAATGCCATTAAGTCAAATTCCATTTAGCTAATATGTTACTTTAGACCCAAATTTTAGCCTGCACAATTTATTATGTAATTTCTCCTAAACGCAGCATTGCCCCATACATAGCAGACACTAATATTTTCTAGCTATATACAGTACATGGCATTAAGGGTAAACAATTAAAGCGGTTGTGCCACCATAAAGAATACAGTTAACCAACCAGAAAAGGTGGAAATAAATAGTTTTGTAATTTACAGTGATTCAAAATTATGCTTCATTCAAAAGTTACCAAGCTTTTACTTTTATGAATGCTGCTCTCTGGCGCCCCCTGGTGTTATTCACCCTACGTCCTGGTAGTGGGTGATCAGCTGGTCGGGTTTGGGCAGTTCCTGTCATAAGAGCTCCCAACCGGCAGTCTGCACAATGTATTGCAAGAAAAGAAATGAAAAATTCCATCTCCAAAAACGTTGTATTAAAAAATTCCAAGTTGTTATTACATCATTTTAAAATCTGATGAGGTCACAAGGTACATGGGGATTCACATAGCAACGCGTTTCCAAAGCCAACCACCGTTCTTTGTCAAGCTACTATGACATGATTCTGTGATCTTTTAAATATTTCTGAAACCAATATGATGCAGTGACTGGGATTGTATACGAGGGATGTGATATATCCCCCAGAATGTGTACAGAGACCTATTAAATCCATTGGAGTGCATTGCAGTCACACGCTCACCTCCGGCTGCAATGCAGGAATGAAGGTGAGCATTGACCTGGTCAGGCTATCTGGCTAAGGCAGATTAAGTAAAACCCGGCAGGGCCTTCATTTCTTGGGGGAGGCTACAGGAAGGCAGTGGGGCGGCCTCCTCCCTCCAACCCGGGTTTTCCAGTGCCTCTTGCCACAGGTCCTTTAAAAACCCTGCACTAAGGATTAGTGTGGTTCTATGTTGGAACCTGCTAGGAGCATAGCAGGAAAGCTCATCAGGATTGAGTGTGGCTGAACCCACGCCTGGGAAGGCTCTGCACCTGTCAGGCTCTGAGTGGCCCGGCGCGGCCGTTGCCTATGGCAACCGTTGTTTAAGGACTTGTGTTCTCCCAGAGGACTTTTCTGTTTACTGGTGAGTTGCTGAATAAAGCTGTTTATATTGAACTTGCTTGGGTCACTGCCTCAGTTACTGCACGGTGTGAACACCGCTGCCTTACAGCTTGGTGGAGAATGCGGGCATAGTGACTGAGGCATACCCCACTGGCCGCTGCATGACCACAATCCGGCCGGCCACCTTTCAGCCCCACCCCGTGGACAAAATGGAGGAGCTGTTAAAGCAGCTGGTACTTACCCAGCAGCAGCAGCTGCAGTCTCAGAGGTAGGAGCTGGAACAGCAGCATAATCAGCAGCAGCAGCTACTGTACCAGCAGCAGCAAAAACCAAAGAACTGTTGCTGCAACAGATTGCTGCCCTGCGGGAGACGCCGACGGCACCAGCCCCGGAACGTAGCGAGGCCAGGGACAAGGTTCGCTCAGCGTTGAGGAAGATGGGACCGGAGGACGATGTGGAAGCCTTCCTGACCATTTATGAGCGCACAGAGGAGTGGGAAAACCTACCGGATGGCCAGTGGGCAGAAGTGGTGGCTCAGTTTCTGGTCGGCGATGCCCAAAAGGCCTTCTTCGACCTCAGTCGGGAGGACGCCCAGGACGACCAGAGACTGAAAGGTGAGATCCTTGCCCGACTGGGAGTCAATACATACGTGAGGGCTCAGCATGTATTTTCATAGGCTTATGTGGAGACCCGACACGCCCGGTCTCAGGCTTATGACCTCCTGCAGCTGGTAAAGAGGTTGCTCCAGCCTGAGACTTTGTCTCCAGCCCAGATGGTGGAGAGGGTGGTGGTTGACCGGCTGGTGAGGACTCTGCCAGCCGCTATCCAAAGTTGGGTGGGGCAAGGGGACTCCAGCACACTCGACCAGGTGGTCAGCCTGATCGAGCGCTACTCGGCCATTCAGGACTTTATCCAGGACTCTGCCCCCTCGCGGCTGTCACGCCGATCCCTGTCAACTCAGGAACCTGGAAAGGGGTCGCGCCCCTCTGCTGAGGACAGTCAGCACCGTACTCGTGCTGAAGGGGTACCCCGAAATGAGAGTCGCAGGAGACCTGTTCCCTCCCAAACAGTCATAAGACCTAACAGTACCTCCACCATTAGGTGCTGACGGTGTCAGGGTAAGGGACATGTGGTTGCTAACTGTTATGTTCTGCTACCAAAGCTAAGGAAAGAGAGGAGATCTGTCCCTACTATAAGACTCAGCTGAATCCCTACGATGTAACAGGGAACCTGATCCTGCGATCAGACCTGCTAAAGTCCTAATCTAGTCTGTACGGAGACCTATAGATGTGGGGAGGGAATCCCTACAAGTACTAAGGACTGGGAGGAATATGGGACACCTCCTAACAGAAATAGTAGCAGACAGACGAACAAACAAAATAGATAGAACATAGAGGTCCGTAGACCAAGCAAACTAACAGAGTTAGATACAGAGCACAGGCTAGCTAGAAAGTAGATATACAATGAAGTCCAGCAAAGCCAGAAGGGCGGAGCAGGATTAAATAGGCCAACAAGGTCATGTGACCAGCAAAGGAAAAAAAACCTAACAGCAAGGTTCTAACAGTACCCCCCCTTCTAAGAGGATCCTCCGGATCCCCTAGGACCAGGCTTATCAGGAAATCTCCTGTGAAACGCTCTGATAAGTCTGGACGCGGAAACATCATCTGACCTCACCCAAGAGTTATCCTCGGGTCCGAAACCTTTCCAGGCCACAAGATACTGCAAACTACCTCTATACCGTCTAGAGTCAAGGATGCGAGAAATTTCATATTCCCCGTCCTCCACCACCGGAGGAACAGAGGCAGAGGCGTCACCATCCGACACAACAGCTTTTTTTAACAGAGAGACATGAAAGACCGGATTAATTCTCCAGGAGGTAGGAACCTCCAACCTAACAGCAGATTGGTTGACAACCTGAAGCACCTTAAAGGGCCCTACAAACTTGGGACCCAATTTCTTAGAAGGAATCCTCAACCGCAGATTCCTAGAGGACAACCAAACCATGTCACCAACAGCGAACAAAACCTCCTGTCGTTTCCTATCAAAGTAGTCTTTAGATTTTCTGTTGGCCTCCTGAAGATTACCACGCACATCCGTCCAAACTCTTTCCAAATCACCGGAAAAATTCTCCTCCTCAGGCACGGCAGATCCCAACTTGGAGAACGACCCAAACGACGGATGTCTCCCAGAACAACAAAAAAAAGGCGAACAACCAGCAGAAGAAGATGTATGATTGTTCAGAGCAAATTCAGCAAGTGGCAGAAACTCAGACCACCCCTCTTGA
Source organism: Phyllobates terribilis (assembly GCF_046119375.1). NCBI lineage: Eukaryota > Metazoa > Chordata > Amphibia > Anura > Dendrobatidae > Phyllobates > Phyllobates terribilis. The sequence continues at coordinate 635,613,429 of NW_027362762.1, forward strand.
TTGTCTGCCACAAAACAACGCAAGAACTGCTCAACATCCTGGTTTTTCCTTTCTGTCTGGCCATTAGATTCAGGATGATATCCGGACGAAAACGACAAATGAATTCCCAACCTGTCACAAAAGGCACGCCAAAAACGAGCCACGAACTGAGGACCCCTATCAGAAACAATGTCAGTAGGAACGCCATGAAGTCTGACAATTTCCTTGACAAAGGCCTTAGCGAGAGTTTTAGCGCAGGGCAGTTTGACGAAGGGAACCAAGTGACACATCTTGCTAAAACGGTCCACGACCACCCAGATGACAGTAAAACCCTCAGAGGGGGGAAGGTCAGTTATAAAGTCCATAGCCAAATGTGTCCAAGGAGCACTGGGGACCTCCAAAGGACAAAGCAACCCCGCAGCAGGAGTATGTGAGGACTTAGATCTAGCACATATAGTACATTGGCGCACCCACTTAATGACTTCCTTCTGCCATCCAGGCCACCAAAAACTGCGACCCACCAGTCTCTTGGTCTCAGAGATTCCGGGATGACCTGCCAACCGAGATTCGTGACACTCAACAAACAAATCTCTCCTAAAGGTCTCAGGCACAAACAACCTCCCATGAGGAGTGTTAGATGGGGCATTCTCCTGAGCTTTAAGAATCTCATCTTCCAAAACGGAGTCTAAAGCAGCTATCACAACACCTTCTTGTAAAATGTTTTCCTCTTTCTCAGCACCGACTATGGGAGAAAAACTGCGAGACAAGGCATCCGCCTTAACATTCTTAGTACCAGGGATGTAAGTAACGGAGAAATTAAACCGCGAGAAAAGCAGTGCCCACCTAGCCTGACGGGCATTCAGGCGCTTGGCAGCATCAAGATATATCAGATTTTTATGATCCGTAAGAACCTGAACGGGAAATTCCGCACCTTCCAAGAAGTGGCGCCAGTGTTCAAATGCGAGTTTAATAGCCAATAATTCCCGATTACCAATATCGTAATTCAGTTCAGTCTCCGAAAATTTTTTTGAAAAAAAGGCACAGGGATGTAATCCATCCCCGTTATCCTGAGACAATACTGCGCCAACCCCCACAGAGGAAGCATCAACCTCAACCAAAAACGGCCTAGTAACATCAGGCTGCATAAGGATGGGAGCAGAGGTGAACCTCTCCTTGAGATACACAAAAGCTTCAATGGCCTCAGAAGACCACTGAACCGCATCAGCACCTTTCCTGGTGAGATCAGTCAGAGGTTTGACAATACTAGAAAAAATTTTTATGAATTTTCTGTAGTAATTGGCGAAACCCAAAAACCTCTGTATCGATTTCAAACCAATAGGCCTAGGCCATTCCTGCACAGCCTGAACCTTAACCGGATCCATCTCAAAACCTTTGCTGGAGATAATGTAGCCCAAAAAACTAATTCTCTGTACAGCGAACTCACATTTCTCCAGCTTAGCAAAAAGCGAATTGTCCATTAATAACTAATACCTCACGCACGCTCCGCCAATGAGACTCCAGATCTGGCGAAAAAATCAAAATGTCATCCAAATACACAACCACATTTTTACCGATCAAAGGTCTAAGGATGTCATTAATCAGATTCTGAAAAAATGCAGGAGCATTAGTAAGACCAAAAGGCATAACCAGATTCTCAAAATGACCCACAGGAGTGTTAAAAGCAGTCTTCCATTCATCACCCTCCTTCATGCGCAACAGATTGTATGCCCCCTTAAGGTCAATTTTAGAGAACCACTTGGCTCCCAATAACTGGTTAAACAGATCAGGAATCAATGGCAGTGGGTAAGGATTGCGTACCGTAATTTTGTTAATCTCACGAAAATCCAGACAAGGACGTAAACCGCCGTCCTTTTTTTTTACAAAAAAAAATCCAACCGCCACAGGAGACTTAGAGGGCCTAATGTGACCGGCGGCCAAACTTGTCTGTATGTATTCCTCCAAAGCCTTCCTCTCAGGAATAGTAAGGTTAAATAAACGACTTTTAGGAAGAGTCGCTCCAGGGACAAATTCAATAGAACAATCATAGTCTCTATGGGGAGGCAAAACCTGCGATTCCTTCTCAGAAAAAACTCTCCAAAAATCCTGAATAGGAACAGGCAATTCTCCCCTATCCAAAGCTGCAATACGCCCGTTACAACACTTGTCATAACATTTATGGCTCCAGGATTTAATTTCACTGGTAGACCAATCCAGTACAGGATTGTGAAATTTTAACCAGGGCAAACCCAATATTACTGGAGAAGGCAAGTTATTCAACACTACCAAATCCAATTTCTCATGGTGAACACCATTAATAGTGAGAGGAAATTCACTGACCTTGAGAGTAATATTCTTCAAAGGGGAGCCATCCACAGAAACCACAGCAATGGGGGATGATAAAGGTTCAGGTTTTAAATTGAGTTTTTCCACGAATCCCCCATCAATTACATTCAGTGTAGACCCGCAATCAACAAACACCCGAAATTCCATTAATTTTTCCTGAGCAATCGTGGAAGCAGCTAAAAATATACCCTTGGAATTTAAACAGGCAATACGGGCGTGACTGACCATTTTTTTTTCTTTCTTCATACGAAGCTCACAGCCTTTAATCAAATGACCAGATTTTCCGCAATAGAAACACAAGCCTTCCGAAAAACGACGATCTTTTTCTTGAGAGCGAGGTGCCACCGATCCAATCTCCATCGGTTCACCACTGTTAGTACACACATTATCATAACCAGAAACTGACATAGCAGAGGATTTGCTCTCATTAACCCTAGCACGCAGTCTTCTATCCACCCGTATAGCTAATTGCATAGCCTGTTGCAAATCCTCAGGTGTAGGATAAGCAATTAGCAGGTCTTTAACCCTTTCACTGAGCCCAGCAAGAAATAGACTTTTCAGAGCAGAATCGTTCCACCCTGTTTGAGTGGACCAACGACGAAAATGAGTACAATATTTTTCGACATTACCTGATCCTTGTTTTAAACGTCTCAACTCAGTCTCAGCTGATGCCACACGGTCAGGATCATCATATAATAGTCCTAAAGCAGAAAAAAAACTATCCACTGATCTGAAGCATGTATCACTAGGTTGCAAAGAAAAGGCCCACTCCTGAGGCTCTTTGCGCAAAAGTGACATTATGAACCCTACGCGCTGGGATTCATCCCCAGAGGACTTGGGTCTCAAACGAAAATACAATAAGCAAGCATTTTTAAATGAAAAAAATTCTCGATGTTCACCAAAAAATAAATCCGGCAAACATACCTTAGGCTCCAAGAAATATGCTCCAGGACAGTTACTCACGTGCTGACGGAGCTCGGCCACTTCCAGAGAGAGTCCCTGCAGGTGTTTAGCCAAATCCTGAACCGACACCATGATGGAACAAAAAAAATCTTTCCTTAGAGAATTTGCAGGCTGGACTTACTGTTATGTTCTGCTACCAAAGCTAAGGAAAGAGAGGAGATCTGTCCCTACTATAAGACTCAGCTGAATCCCTACGATGTAACAGGGAACCTGATCCTGCGATCAGACCTGCTAAAGTCCTAATCTAGTCTGTACGGAGACCTATAGATTTGGGGAGGGAATCCCTACAAGTACTAAGGACTGGGAGGAATATGGGACACCTCCTAACAGAAATAGTAGCAGACAGACGAACAAACAAAATAGATAGAACATAGAGGTCCGTAGACCAAGCAAACTAACAGAGTTAGATACAGAGCACAGGCTAGCTAGAAAGTAGATATACAATGAAGTCCAGCAAAGCCAGAAGGGCGGAGCAGGATTAAATAGGCCAACAAGGTCATGTGACCAGCAAAGGAAAAAAAACCTAACAGCAAGGTTCTAACACTAACTGCCCCCTAACTACGGAACCCATGGACTGCGGGATTATCCACCGGGTCTCAATGTACGCCCAGACTGTCTGCACTGCGAGCGCCGACCCCCCTGACAGTGAACCCCAACTGTGCCAGGTACTGGTTAATGGGTACCCCACAGAGGCCCTCCTAGATTCGGGGAGCCTAGTGACTTTGGTACATGGGTCGATGGTGGCAGGAGACAACCTCAGTGGACGGACTGTCGGGGGTTGTGTGCATCCATGGGGACCTCCGAGAGTACCCAACCACAGGTAGTTTTATCCAAGCCATGTGGAGACATAAAACATGTGGTGGGGGTGGTAAAAACTCTTCCCTATGGGACTGTGTTGGAAAGAGACTTGCCCCTGTTCTGGACTCTGTGGAAAAACAAAATCCACTCTCCCCCGATAAAATGTATTACAGGCGCTGTACCCGACGAACCTGATTCAGGGGTACCTGCCGTAGTGGTATCCAACCTAGGGACAGAGTGTGACCCCGATAGGTTTCCCCTAGAGGTGCTGGCAGGATAGGTCGAGGAGACCCCATCGATCCCCGAGCTGGAAGTGTCCCGGGACATGTTTGGGACAGTTCAGCTACAGGATGCCACTCTGACTCGGGCGCGGGAAAGGGTGTTAGAGGTAAATGGCGTAGCTCAACAGCCCCGTGCAGATACTGTATTTACACGCATGGTAGTCAAGAGTGAGTTGCTCTATAGGGTAGACAAAATCAGGGACCAGGTCGTGGAACAGTTAGTGGTATCTCAGTTGTACCGTCTGCAGTTGTCACACACACACCAGCTGGGTGGACAATTGGGGGTTAAAAAGACGTAAGAGCGTATCTTGCAGCGGTTCTTTTGGCTGGGGATTTACGCGGAGGTCCAAAAGTACTGTGAATCCTGCCCTGAATGTCAGTTGGTCACACCTACCGCAAGTTTCCGTAGCTCATTGGTACCCCTGCCAGTAATAGAGGTACCTTTTGAACGGATTGCAATGGACTTGGTAGGGTCCATTGTAAAATCCGCTCGTGGCCACCAACATATACTGGTGGTCGTTGACTGTGCCACCCGGTGCCCGGAGGCTATACCGCTATGCCACACCTCGGCATAACAAATTGCACAGGAGCTGTTTGCTATGTTCTGTCGCCTTGGACTACCTAAGGAGATCCTGATGGATCAGGGGACCCCTTTTATGTCCAAAATGACAAGGGAACTGTGCAAACTGCTAAAAATTAAACAATTGCGCACCTCGGTGTACCAACCTCAAACCGACGGGCTAGTAGAACGGTTCAATAAAACCCTCAAGTTCATGTTAAAAAAGGTGGTTTCTAAGGACGGAAGGGATTGGGACATGTTGCTACCCTATTTGATGTTCGCCATCCGTGAGGTACCCCAGGCTTCCACAGGGTTCTCTCCCTTTGAGTTATTGTACGGCAGACACCCTAGAGGTCTGTTGGACGTAGCCAAAGAGACGTGGGAACAAGAGCCGACTCCACATAGGAGTATAACTGAACACGTGGCTAGCATGCAGGACCGGATCGCGGCGGTCATGCCCATCGTGAAAGAACATTTGTTAGATGCCCAGGCAGCCCAGAGGTGCACATATATTAAAAGAGCCAGAGTCAGGTCTTTTAACAAGGGCGATTGGGTGTTAGTACTTGTACCCACAGCCGAGAGTAAGCTCATGGCCAAGTGGCAAGGGCAATATGAGGTTCGAGAAAAGGTAGGGGAGGTAAATTACCGGTTTATCAGCCCGGAAGGAGGAAACGGGAGCAGCTTTATCATGTAAACCTGCGAAAACCTTGGAAAGATCGTGAGTGGTTAGTTACAGACATCACTCCGGGCATATCACCAGAGAGTTCTCTACCTTCAGCCAGGGATGCGTCCGGGGGAGAGGTCAGGATAAGTGATGCTCTCACTAAACAGCAGCGACGGGCGGCTCGCTCACTGGTGCAGCAGAATACCGACGTGTTCTCAGAGCTACCGGGTAGGACTACAGTTCTCCAACATGACATTGTCACCGAACCTGGGGTAAGGGTGCGAATGAGACCGTACCGGGTACCCGAAGCCCGGAGGCAAGCCATCACGGCTGAGGTAAAACAGATGCTCCAGTTAGGCGTCATCGAGAAATGACGGAGTGGGCTAGCCCCATCGTACTGATTACGAAACCAGACGGATCGTTACGCTTCCGTAACGATTTCCGAAAACTAAATGAAGTGTCGAAGATTGACCTTTATCCAATGCCCAGGGTGGGTGAGCTGATTGAGAGACTGGGGTAGGCCCAGTACTTTACCATGCTCGATCTCACCAAGGGTTACTGGCAGGTACCTCTCACGAAATCGGCGGAGGAAAAGACCGCCTTCATAACTCCGGAGGGTCTATATCACTATGCGGTCTTACCTGTTGGGTTACATGGGGCCCTGGCTACATTCCAGAGGTTGATGGACATAGTGCTCAAGTCTCATCAGGAGTACGCCTCCGCATATCTAGATGATATTACCATCTTTAGCACCGACTGGCATACGCATCTATCACAGGTACAAGCAGTGCTGGATTCTCTCAGAGTAGCGGAGTTAACGGCAAACCCGAAAAAATGTGCGATAGGGCTAGAGGAAGCCCGATATTTGGGGTATGTGATTGGCCGAGGAGTTATCAAGCCCCAAATCAATAAAGTTGAGGCCATAAAAAATTGGCCTAAACCATCAAGTACACAGCAGGTGAGGGCGTTCCTTGACATCCTTGGGTATTACCGCCGGTTTATACCTAATTTTGCTGGGAGAACGGCGGCCCTGATCGATCTCTTGAAAGGAAAAAAATCAGTAATGGTTCAGTCGAACCTTCAGGCAGAAGAAGCCTTTCAGTTCATGAAGTTGGCCCTGTATGGACAGCCGGTCCTCATCAGCCCCAACTTCAAGGAAACTTTCATTGTACAGACAGATGCCTCAGAAGTAGGCCCAGGGTGCCAGTGGCGACTTTGCCAATCCTGGTGTTATGTGGCAAATGCCAAGCGTCCTGCACGGTGTTGGACTGTGAGCACAACCCCCATCTGTGGACGTCAGACCATCATACCACCCTCATGGAGTCGGTTTCCAACCGATTGTGCAGACACATGCACATTTGTGACCTGCTGGAGGTCATTTTGCACGGCTCTGGCAGTGCTCCTCCTGTTCCTCCTTGCACAAAGGCGGAGGTAGCGGTCCTGCTGCTGGGTTGTTGCCCTCCTACGGCCCTCTCCACGTCTCCTTTTGTACTGGCCTGTCTCCTGGTAGTGCCTCCAGCCTCTGGACACTACGGTGACAGACACAGCAAACCTTCTTGCCACAGCTTGCATTGATGTCCATCCAGAATGAGCTGCACTACCTGAGCAACTTCTGTGGGTTGTCGAGTCCGTCTAATGCTACCACAAGTATGAAAGTACAACCAACATTCAAAAGTGACCAAAACATCAGCCAGAAAGCATTGGTACTGAGATATGGTCTGTGCTCCCCACCTGCAGAACCACTCCTTTATTGAGGGTGTCTTGAAAATTGCTAATCATTTTCATCTATTGTCTATTCCATTTGCAAAACAGCATGTGAAATTGATTGTCAATCAGTGTTGCTTCCTAAGTGGACAGTTTGATTTCACAGAAGTTTGATTTACTTGGAGTTATATTCTGTTGTTTAAGTGTTCCCTTTATTTTTTGAGCAGTGTATTTGATATGTAACTTTCTATGTATTTGTCTCTACTTGTTCTTATTGGGGTGTGTTGTTAAGAGTTTTTTTTTAATATGTGTGTGATCTCATTGGTCATGTAATCGGTGTATTACTTGTAATTGGTTTCGGAAATATTTAAAAGATCACAGAACCATGTCATAGTAGCTTGACAAAGAACGGTGGTTGGCATTGGAAATGCGTTGCTATGTGAATCCCCATGTACCTTGTGACCTCATCAGATGTTAAAATGATGTAATAACAACTTGGAATTTTTTAATACAACTTTTTTGGAGATGGAATTTTTCATTTCTTTTCTTGCAATACATTGTGCAGACTGCCGGTTGGGAGCTCTTATGACAGGAACTGCCCAAACCCGACCAGCTGATCACCCACTACCAGGACGTAATGGAATAACGCCAGGGGGCGCCAGAGAGCAGCATTCATAAAAGTAAAAGCTTGGTAACTTTTGAATGAAGCATAATTTTGAATCACTGTAAATTACAAAACTATTTATTTCCACCTTTTCTGGTTGGTTAACTGTATTCTTTATGGTGGCACAACCGCTTTGTTTACCCTTAATGCCATGTACTGTATATAGCTAGAAAATATTAGTGTCTGCTATCTATGGGGCAATGCTGCGTTTAGGAGAAATTACATAATAAATTGTGCAGGCTAAAATTTGGGTCTAAAGTAACATATTAGCTGAATGGAATTTGACTTAATGGAATTTTTCACTTCTTTTTTGCATTGATTCCAAGTGTGACCACACATTGTTCCTGGCTTCAACACACTGAAATCCCTGGAGGGTGAGCTGACTTCCATTTGCTCTCTATTGTTATGCACCATGTACTCTTGGTCACAAGGCCCCCTGCTGTAAGCACAGAGTGTCTGTCATTCACCCCATCCCCCTGTGCTCATAGCTGATCTCCAGGTGGGACACCTCCTCCCCCTGCTTCATAGCTGATCTCGGGGTGAGACACTCCCTCCCCCTGCACTCACAGCTGATCTCCAGGTGGGACACCTCCTCCCCCTGCTTCATAGCTGATCTCGGGGTGAGACACCCCCTCCCCCTGCACTCACAGCTGATCAACGGGTGAGATACCTCCCCCCCTGTGTTCACAGATGATCTCCAGGTGAGATACTCCCTCCCATTGTGCTCAAAGCTCATAGCTCATCTCCAGGTTAGACACTCTCTCCCCCTGCGCTCACAGCTCATCTCCGGGTGAGATCATCTGCTTCACAGACTTGAGAGCCCGATAGCAGGGAAACACTTCCCATGCTTAGTCTGTGAAGCAGATGATCTCACCCAGAGCTGAGCTGTGAGCACAGGGGGAGGAGGTGTCTCACCTGGAGATGAGCTGTGAGTGCAGGGGAGTATCTCACCTAGAGATCAGCAGTGAGCGCAGGGGGAATCTCACTCTGAGATGAGCTGTGAGTGCAGGAGGAGGAGGTGTCTCACCCGGAGATCAGCAGTGAGCACAGGAGGAGGGGGAATCTCACTCAGAGATGAGCTGTGAGGGCAGGGGAGTATCTCACTCAGAGATGAGCTGAGAGGGCAGGGGAGTATCTCACTCGGAGATGAGCTGTGAGGGCAGGGGAGTATCTCACTCGGAGATGAGCTGTGAGGGCAGGGGAGTATGTCACTCGGAGATGAGCTGTGAGGGCAGGGGAGTATCTCACTCGGAGATGAGCTGTGAGGGCAGGGGAGTATCTCACTCGGAGATGAGCTGTGAGGGCAGGGGAGTATCTCACTCGGAGATGAGCTGAGAGGGCAGTGGAGTATCTCACTCGGAGATGAGCTGTGAGGGCAGGGGAGTATGTCACTCAGAGATGAGCTGTGAGGGCAGGGGAGTATCTCACTCGGAGATGAGCTGAGAGGGCAGTGGAGTATCTCACTCGGAGATGAGCTATGAGGGCAGGGGAGTATCTCACTCGGAGATGAGCTGAGAGGGCAGTGGAGTATCTCACTCGGAGATGAGCTGTGAGGGCAGTGGAGTATCTCACTCGGAGATGAGCTGAGAGGGCAGTGGAGTATTTCACTCGGAGATGAGCTGTGAGGGCAGGGGAGTATCTCACTCGGAGATGAGCTGTGAGGGCAGGGGAGTATCTCACTCGGAGATGAGCTGAGAGGGCAGTGGAGTATCTCACTCGGAGATGAGCTGTGAGGGCAGGGGAGTATCTCACTCGGAGATGAGCTGTGAGGGCAGGGGAGTATGTCACTCGGAGATGAGCTGTGAGGGCAGGGGAGTATCTCACTCGGAGATGAGCTGAGAGGGCAGTGGAGTATCTCACTTGGAGATGAGCTGTGAGGGCAGGGGAGTCTCTCACTCGGAGATGAGCTGTGAGGGCAGGGGAGTATGTCACTCGGAGATGAGCTGTGAGCGCAGGGGAGTATCTCACTCGGAGATGAGCTGTGAGGGCAGGGGAGTATCTCACTCGGAGATGAGCTGTGAGGGCAGGGGAGTATCTCACTCGGAGATGAGCTGAGAGGGCAGTGGAGTATCTCACTCGGTGATGAGCTGTGAGGGCAGGGGAGTATCTCACTCGGAGATGAGCTGTGAGGGCAGGGGAGTATGTCACTCGGAGATGAGCTGTGAGGGCAGGGGAGTATGTCACTCGGAGATGAGCTGAGAGGGCAGTGGAGTATCTCACTGGGAGATGAGCTGTGAGGGCAGGGGAGTATGTCACTCGGAGATGAGCTGTGAGAGCAGGGGAGTACCTCACTCGGAGATGAGCTGTGAGGGCAGGGGAGTATCTCACTCGGAGATGAGCTGTGAGGGCAGGGGAGTATCTCACTCGGAGATGAGCTGTGAGGGCAGGGGAGTATCTCACTCGGAGATGAGCTGTGAGGGCAGGGGAGTATCTCACTCGGAGATGAGCTGTGAGGGCAGGGGAGTATCTCACTCGGAGATGAGCTGTGAGGGCAGGGGAGTATCTCACTCGGAGATGAGCTGTGAGGGCAGGGGAGTATCTCACTCGGAGATGAGCTGTGAGGGCAGGGGAGTATCTCACTCGGAGATGAGCTGTGAGGGCAGGGGAGTATCTCACTCGGAGATGAGCTGTGAGGGCAGGGGAGTATCTCACTCAGAGATGAGCTGAGAGGGCAGTGGAGTATCTCACTCGGAGATGAGCTATGAGGGCAGGGGAGTATCTCACTCGGAGATGAGCTGTGAGGGCAGGGGAGTATGTCACTCGGAGATGAGCTGTGAGGGCAGGGGAGTATGTCACTCGGAGATGAGCTGTGAGGGCAGGGGAGTATCTCACTCGGAGATGAGCTGAGAGGGCAGGGGAGTATCTCACTCGGAGATGAGCTGTGAGGGCAGTGGAGTATCTCACTCGGAGATGAGCTGAGAGGGCAGTGGAGTATTTCACTCGGAGATGAGCTGTGAGGGCAGGGGAGTATCTCACTCGGAGATGAGCTGTGAGGGCAGGGGAGTATCTCACTCGGAGATGAGCTGAGAGGGCAGTGGAGTATCTCACTCGGAGATGAGCTGTGAGGGCAGGGGAGTATCTCACTCGGAGATGAGCTGTGAGGGCAGGGGAGTATCTCACTCGGAGATGAGCTGAGAGGGCAGTGGAGTATTTCACTCGGAGATGAGCTGTGAGGGCAGGGGAGTATCTCACTCGGAGATGAGCTGTGAGGGCAGGGGAGTATCTCACTCGGAGATGAGCTGAGAGGGCAGTGGAGTATCTCACTCGGAGATGAGCTGTGAGGGCAGGGGAGTATCTCACTCGGAGATGAGCTGTGAGGGCAGGGGAGTATGTCACTCGGAGATGAGCTGTGAGGGCAGGGGAGTATGTCACTCGGAGATGAGCTGAGAGGGCAGTGGAGTATCTCACTCGGAGATGAGCTGTGAGGGCAGGGGAGTCTCTCACTCGGAGATGAGCTGTGAGGGCAGGGGAATATGTCACTCGGAGATGAGCTGTGAGGGCAGGGGAGTATCTCACTCGGAGATGAGCTGTGAGGGCAGGGGAGTATCTCACTCGGAGATGAGCTGTGAGGGCAGGGGAGTATCTCACTCGGAGATGAGCTGTGAGGGCAGGGGAGTATCTCACTCGGAGATGAGCTGTGAGGGCAGGGGAGTATCTCACTCGGAGATGAGCTGTGAGTGCAGGGGAGTATCTCAATCAGAGATGAGCTGTGAGGGCAGGGGAGTATCTCACTCGGAGATGAGCTGTGAGGGCAGGGGAGTATCTCACTCGGAGATGAGCTGTGAGGGCAGGGGAGTATCTCACTCGGAGATGAGCTGTGAGGGCAGGGGAGTATCTCACTCGGAGATGAGCTGAGAGGGCAGTGGAGTATCTCACTCGGAGATGAGCTGTGAGGGCAGGGGAGTATGTCGCTCGGAGATAAGCTGTGAGGGCAGGGGAGTATCTCACTCGGAGATGAGCTGTGAGGGCAGGGGAGTATCTCACTCGGAGATGAGCTGTGAGGGCAGGGGAGTATCTCACTCGGAGATGAGCTGTGAGGGCAGGGGAGTATCTCACTCGGAGATGAGCTGTGAGGGCAGGGGAGTATCTCACTTGGAGATGAGCTGTGAGGGCAGGGGAGTATCTCACTCGGAGATGAGCTGTGAGGGCAGGGGAGTATCTCTCTCGGAGATGAGCTGTGAGGGCAGGGGAGTATCTCACTCGGAGATGAGCTGTGAGGGCAGGGGAGTATCTCACTCGGAGATGAGCTGTCAGGGCAGGGGAGTGTCTCACTCGGAGATGAGCTGTGAGGGCAGGGGAGTATGTCACTCGGAGATGAGCTGTGAGGGCAGGGGAGTATCTCACTCGGAGATGAGCTGTGAGGGCAGGGGAGTATCTTACTCGGAGATGAGCTGTGAGGGCAGGGGAGTATCTCACTCGGAGATCAGCTGTGAGGGCAGGGCAGTATCTCACTCGGAGATGAGCTGTGAGGGCAGGGGAGTATCTCACTCGGAGATGAGCTGTGAGGGCAGGGGAGTATCTCACTCGGAGATGAGCTGTGAGGGCAGGGGAGTATCTCACTCGGAGATGAGCTGTGAGGGCAGGGGAGTATCTCACTCGGAGATGAGCTGTGAGGGCAGGGGAGTATCTCACTCGGAGATGAGCTGTGAGGGCAGGGGAGTATCTCACTCGGAGATGAGCTGTGAGGGCAGGGGAGTATCTCACTCGGAGATGAGCTGTGAGGGCAGGGGAGTATCTCACTCGGAGATGAGCTGTGAGGGCAGGGGAGTATGTCACTCGGAGATGAGCTGTGAGGGCAGGGGAGTCTCTCACTCGGAGATGAGCTGAGAGGGCAGTGGAGTATCTCACTCGGAGATGAGCTGTGAGGGCAGGGGAGTCTCTCACTCGGAGATGAGCTGTGAGGGCAGGGGAATATGTCACTCGGAGATGAGCTGTGAGGGCAGGGGAGTATCTCACTCGGAGATGAGCTGTGAGGGCAGGGGAGTATCTCACTCGGAGATGAGCTGTGAGGGCAGGGGAGTATCTCACTCGGAGATGAGCTGTGAGGGCAGGGGAGTATCTCACTCGGAGATGAGCTGTGAGGGCAGGGGAGTATCTCACTCGGAGATGAGCTGTGAGTGCAGGGGAGTATCTCAATCGGAGATGAGCTGTGAGGGCAGGGGAGTATCTCACTCGGAGATGAGCTGTGAGGGCAGGGGAGTATCTCACTCGGAGATGAGCTGTGAGGGCAGGGGAGTATCTCACTCGGAGATGAGCTGTGAGGGCAGGGGAGTATCTCACTCGGAGATGAGCTGAGAGGGCAGTGGAGTATCTCACTCGGAGATGAGCTGTGAGGGCAGGGGAGTATGTCACTCGGAGATAAGCTGTGAGGGCAGGGGAGTATCTCACTCGGAGATGAGCTGTGAGGGCAGGGGAGTATCTCACTCGGAGATGAGCTGTGAGGGCAGGGGAGTATCTCACTCGGAGATGAGCTGTGAGGGCAGGGGAGTATCTCACTCGGAGATGAGCTGTGAGGGCAGGGGAGTATCTCACTTGGAGATGAGCTGTGAGGGCAGGGGAGTATCTCACTCGGAGATGAGCTGTGAGGGCAGGGGAGTATCTCTCTCGGAGATGAGCTGTGAGGGCAGGGGAGTATCTCACTCGGAGATGAGCTGTGAGGGCAGGGGAGTATCTCACTCGGAGATGAGCTGTCAGGGCAGGGGAGTGTCTCACTCGGAGATGAGCTGTGAGGGCAGGGGAGTATGTCACTCGGAGATGAGCTGTGAGGGCAGGGGAGTATCTCACTCGGAGATGAGCTGTGAGGGCAGGGGAGTATCTTACTCGGAGATGAGCTGTGAGGGCAGGGGAGTATCTCACTCGGAGATCAGCTGTGAGGGCAGGGCAGTATCTCACTCGGAGATGAGCTGTGAGGGCAGGGGAGTATCTCACTCGGAGATGAGCTGTGAGGGCAGGGGAGTATCTCACTCGGAGATGAGCTGTGAGGGCAGGGGAGTATCTCACTCGGAGATGAGCTGTGAGGGCAGGGGAGTATCTCACTCGGAGATGAGCTGTGAGGGCAGGGGAGTATCTCACTCGGAGATGAGCTGTGAGGGCAGGGGAGTATCTCACTCGGAGATGAGCTGTGAGGGCAGGGGAGTATCTCACTCGGAGATGAGCTGTGAGGGCAGGGGAGTATCTCACTCGGAGATGAGCTGTGAGGGCAGGGGAGTATCTCACTCGGAGATGAGCTGTGAGGGCAGGGGAGTATCTCACTCGGAGATGAGCTGTGAGGGCAGGGGAGTATCTCACTCGGAGATGAGCTGTGAGGGCAGGGGAGTATCTCACTCGGAGATGAGCTGTGAGGGCAGGGGAGTATCTCACTCGGAGATGAGCTGTGAGGGCAGGGGAGTATCTCACTCGGAGATGAGCTGTGAGGGCAGGGGAGTATCTCACTCGGAGATGAGCTGTGAGGGCAGGGGAGTATCTCACTCGGAGATGAGCTGTGAGGGCAGGGGAGTATCTCACTCGGAGATGAGCTGTGAGGGCAGGGGAGTATCTCACTCGGAGATGAGCTGTGAGGGCAGGGGAGTATCTCACTCGGAGATGAGCTGTGAGGGCAGGGGAGTATCTCACTCGGAGATGAGCTGTGAGGGCAGGGGAGTATCTCACTCGGAGATGAGCTGTGAGGGCAGGGGAGTATCTCACTCGGAGATGAGCTGTGAGGGCAGGGGAGTATCTCACTCGGAGATGAGCTGTGAGGGCAGGGGAGTATCTCACTCGGAGATGAGCTGTGAGGGCAGGGGAGTATCTCACTCGGAGATGAGCTGTGAGGGCAGGGAAGTATCTCACTCGGAGATGAGCTGTGAGGGCAGGGGAGTATCTCACTCGGAGATGAGCTGTGAGGGCAGGGGAGTATCTCACTCGGAGATGAGCTGTGAGGGCAGGGGAGTATCTCACTCGGAGATGAGCTGTGAGGGCAGGGGAGTATCTCACTTGGAGATGAGCTGTGAGGGCAGGGGAGTATCTCACTTGGAGATAAGCTGTGAGGGCAGGGGAGTATCTCACCTAGAGATCAGCAGTGAGCGCAGGGGGGGGGGGTATCTCACTCGGAGATGAGGTGTGAGTGCAGAGGAAGGCCGTGTCTCACCCGGAGATCAGCAGTGAGCTCAGGGGGAGGGGGTATCTCACCCGGAGATTAGCTATGAGCTCAAGGGGAGGGGGTATCTCACCCGGAGATTAGCTATGAGCTCAGGGGGAGGGGGTATCTCACCCGGAGATCAACTGAGAGCTATGAGCAGAGGAGGAGGGGGTTTTCTGACCCAGAGGTGAGCTGTGAGCGCATTGGGAGGGGGTATCTCACCCGGAGATCAGCTGTGAGCTATGAGCACAGGGGGAGGGGGTGAATCACACACACTCTGTGCTTACAGCAGGGAGTGTTGTGACAGAGAATACATTTTGCATGCTGCGGGTAGAGAGCTCTTACGCAAGGAACTGCGCAAACCCGACCAGCTGATCACCTACTACCAGGACGTAGTGGAATAACGCCAGGGGGCGCCAGAGAACAGCATTTGAAAAATAAAAGCTTGGTATCTTTTGAATGAAGCATAATTTTGAATAACTATAAATTACAAAACGATTTATTTCCACCTTTTCTGGTTGGTCAATTGTGTTCTTTATGGTGGCACAACCGCTTTAAGTTTAAAATTTCACATTTTTCTAAATTTTTAGAAAATCTGGGATATTTTCATGAATAACAACAAAACGTATTAATTTAAAATTTACCAGCTGCAACAGGTACAATTTGTTCCAAAAAGAAGATCAGAATATCAGAATGACTAGCAGAAGCATTTCAAAGTTATTACCAAATAAAGTGACGTTTCAGATATGAAAAATGGGGCTGTCAGAAAGGTTAATACTGATTACCACGAGACAGGGTTAAGAAACATGAAATGGTAATGTGCAGTACATACCTATGCTCAAAAGTGCAGGCATATCATGCCAGTAATAAAAGGAAATACTGATTAGTCAGGGTGATAAAACAATGTATGTAACATGTAGGTGTGTGGTATGTATAAATATCATTTTTTTTTTCAGTGCCCAGCATAAAGTGACTACAAGAAGTAGGATTTTAGTTAATACCTCACTGAACACAAGAACAGTTTCCAAAATACTGACAAGACGGAGTTTCACAGAACATTTTTTTCACCCATAGCATGAAAGTAATGTTAATATTATAACTTTCATTACAAAATCTTCAGTTTTACCCAAATTCAGTGATGCACCCTACACCAAAACTACTACATCTAGTATTTTGTATGACCTCTATGATTGTTAAGGACAGCACCAAGTCTTCTACACATGGAACGAATAAGTTGGTGACATAAAGTAACATCTATCTCTTTCTATTCCTCCAGAACGACCATTTTAGAACCTGAATGTAGAGCCATTCTAACTTGTCTCTTCAGAATTCCTCGGTATGTCCTGCACTTCTGTGATGCGTGTTGGAGTACTTGTAAGATGTGTGCAGCTTATTCTCGTGATCTTTCTGATATGTGCACATCTACTTGTGTAATTTGTGCACTGTGCTTGTGTGACTTCTCTCAACTCTACGCTGTGTTTGTGTGACATCTCTCAAGTCTGCGCTGTGCTTGTGTGACATCTCTCAAGTCTGCGCTGTGCTTGTGTGACATCTCTCAAGTCAGAGCTGTGCTTGTGTGACATCTCTCAAGTCTGCGCTGTGCTTGTGTGACATCTCTCAAGTCTGCGCTGTGCTTGTGTGACATCTCTCAAGTCTGCGCTGTGCTTGTGTGACATCTCTCAAGTCTGCGCTGCGCTTGTGTGACATCTCTCAAATCTGCGCTGTGCTTGTGTGACATCTCTCAAGTCAGAGCTGTGCTTGTGTGACATCTCTCAAGTCTGCGCTGTGCTTGTGTGACATCTCTCAAGTCTGCGCTGTGCTTGTGTGACATCTCTCAAGTCAGAGCTGTGCTTGTGTGACATCTCTCAAGTCTGCGCTGTGCTTGTGTGACATCTCTCAAGTCAGAGCTGTGCTTGTGTGACATCTCTCAAGTCTGCGCTGTGCTTGTGTGACATCTCTCAAGTCTGCGCTGTGCTTGTGTGACATCTCTCAAGTCTGCGCTGTGCTTGTGTGACATCTCTCAAGTCTGCGCTGTGCTTGTGTGACATCTCTCAAGTCTGCGCTGTGCTTGTGTGACATCTCTCAAGTCAGAGCTGTGCTTGTGTGACATCTCTCAAGTCTGCGCTGTGCTTGTGTGACATCTCTCATGTCTGCGCTGTGCTTGTGTGACATCTCTCAAGTCTGCGCTATGCTTGTGTGACATCTCTCAAGTCAGCGCTGTGCTTGTGTGACATCTCTCAAGTCTGCGCTGTGCTTGTGTGACATCTCTCAAGTCTGCGCTGTGCTTGTGTGACATCTCTCAAGTCTGCGCTGTGCTTGTGCGATTTGTCTGGTGTGTGATGTGTCTGGTGTGTGACAAGTGATTTTTTTATGTGTGCCTAACATGTTTTTATTGCATCAAATAATGTTACTTAAAGTGAATTTCTGTTTTAATTCTTTTACTGCCCTTAGGCTTGCCCTAGAGAAAAACAATAAAATCAGGGATACTCTCAGGGTCAGCAATTCCTCTTCCGCTACTGCCCTGGTCTTTGTTTTCAGGCTGCAGCCGTGATGTCCTGACTAAAACACGTGACTGCTGGAGCTTAAAGGGGTTTTCCCACAAACAAAAGTTCATTTTAAAAATGGTCTGTGTCTGACCGTGTATGGAAAATACCACAGCTCCTGAGCGGAGGAGGAAGCCAAAGACAATACAGACATTACATCAGGGGATCACAAAGGATTCACATAGGATTCATTTTGAGAGGTAAAATATTGTTTAAACACAGGCAGTGAAATATTTTACCTCACAAAATGAATCAATCCTATGCGATCCCGTGCTGTAATGTCTGCATTGTATTTTGCAGCCTTCCCTGGTAGATGGAACAAGCTGCTGACCCTATGATTGGCTACAGTGGTCACATGAGATATTACCACTGCAGCCTGTAAACACGGACAGGCCAGGAGCACAAAGACATCAATAGACTAGGTGAAAATGAGTAACGCTGATTTTATTATTTTTAGACTAGGTGAAAATGAGTAACGCTGATTTTATTATTTTTAGACTAGGTGAAAATGAGTGACTCTGATTTTATTATTTTTAGACTAGGTGAAAATGAGTAACTCTGATTTTATTATTTTTAGACTAGGTGAAAATGAGTAACTCTGATTTTATTATTTTTAGACTAGGTGAAAATGAGTAACTCTGATTTTATTATTTTTAGACTAGGTGAAAATGAGTAACTCTGATTTTATTATTTTTAGACTAGGTGAAAATGAGTAACTCTGATTTTATTATTTTTAGACTAGGTGAAAATGAGTAACTCTGATTTTATTATTTTTATACTAGGTGAAAATGAGTAACGCTGATTTTATTATTTTTAGACTAGGTGAAAATGAGTAACTCTGATTTTATTATTTTTAGACTAGGTGAAAATGAGTAACTCTGATTTTATTATTTTTAGACTAGGTGAAAATGAGTAACGCTGATTTTATTATTTTTAGACTAGGTGAAAATGAGTAACTCTGATTTTATTATTTTTAGACTAGGTGAAAATGAGTAACGCTGATTTTATTATTTTTAGACTAGGTGAAAATGAGTAACTCTGATTTTATTATTTTTAGACTAGGTGAAAATGAGTAACGCTGATTTTATTATTTTTAGACTAGGTGAAAATAAGTAACTCTGATTTTATTATTTTTAGACTAGGTGAAAATGAGTAACGCTGATTTTATTATTTTTAGACTAGGTGAAAATGAGTAACTCTGATTTTATTATTTTTAGACTAGGTGAAAATGAGTAACGCTGATTTTATTATTTTTAGACTAGGTGAAAATGAGTAACTGATTTTATTATTTTTAGACTAGGTGAAAATGAGTAACGCTGATTTTATTATTTTTAGACTAGGTGAAAATGAGTAACGCTGATTTTATTATTTTTAGACTAGGTGAAAATGAGTAACGCTGATTTTATTATTTTTAGACTAGGTGAAAATGAGTAACGCTGATTTTATTATTTTTAGACTAGGTGAAAATGTGTAACTCTGATTTTATTATTTTTAGACTAGGTGAAAATGAGTAACGCTGATTTTATTATTTTTAGACTAGGTGAAAATGAGTAACGCTGATCTTATTATTTTTAGACTAGGTGAAAATGAGTAACGCTGATTTTATTATTTTTAGACTAGGTGAAAATGAGTAACGCTGATCTTATTATTTTTAGACTAGGTGAAAATGAGTAACTCTGATTTTATTATTTTTAGACTAGGTGAAAATGAGTAACTCTGATTTTATTATTTTTAGACTAGGTGAAAATGAGTAACTCTGATTTTATTATTTTTTTTCCCTAGCGCAAGCCGATGAGCACAAAAATAATTAAAATGAAAGTCCCCTTTAAGAAGGGGGGGGGGCATACACAATTCTTGCACAGGGACCCTTTGGTCTCAGCGCCCGCCCCTGCATGAGACGTTATAATAATTCATAAATCATATGGTTTTGATTGGCTGCTCCTAGTAAGAACACAATAAAATAAGCTCTAGTGGGCTGTGTGCCCACTATGCATTTTTTAAGCGTTTCCGCAGCGGCATTTACGCTTAAAAAACGCTTGGTAGGAGGTCTGCAATGTTCCCCAATGATAATCCACATGTGCTGTGCACATGCTGCAGAAATTTCCGCTGCGGATTATTATTACGGAAAAAAGCGCAGCACTACCAACTATTTTGCGTAAGCGCAGCGTTTTTGCCGCCATTGACTTGCATTGAATCGCATAATATCCGCATGACTACATGAACACATGTGGAAATTAAGCAATTCAATGTGCGGATGGAGAAGAGGAGACTCTCATCCAGACCCGGGTACCATAGTACCTGTAAAAAAAAAATTAAAATTAAAAAAAACATTATACTCACCTTCTGATGGCCTGCGGTCTTCTCTCCGGTGTGTCTTGGCTCCCCGCTGGCTCGTCAACGTCAGCGGTCATGTGACCTGTCACCTGACTAAATTACATCATGGAAGGACCTTTTACACCACCGCAGGCCACCAGGGAGAACGGAGAAGGAAACCGGGGGCCATCGGAAGGTGAGTATAATGTTTTTTTTTATAGTTTTTACCATTTTTATTCTTTTTTTTAACTAACTTGGTCACACGGTTGCATGGATTTATATAGTGTGACCAAGTTGTCAAGCACTTTTCCAAGCCAAAATCTTTTAGAAAACGCTTGACAACCCGCATGGGAAATCGCATGTGCTAAACGCGTGACAAACGCTTGTCCCGGGCTGAAAATACGCATGTAAAATCCTCATGAGTTTTTTCTGCCAAGGAGATGCAGAAACGCTCAGGAAAAATCCAGAGCGTTTCTGCATTGTGGGCACATTGCCTAATAGTGGCAGTGGATCAACATACTTAATTCTCATCAATAGTAAGCAGTATAAATTAATATAACTTTGCTTAATATTTCCACTAATATTCTTAAATTCAGTGTGTTGGTTTAGCCCTGCACTACAGTCACAGTATTTCATGTGAGCCCTTGAGAAAACTAATTGCTGACCCCCGATCCATGCTCTGTTAACCCCTTTACACCCCTTTACAGCATTTCTCACTGTTTCCGGCAATGTGATTGCCGGAAACAGAGGAGCACCGATCCTAGGCTGCAGATCAAAAAGCACCGATCCTAGGCTATTGCTAGGACACCCCAGCCCTGGCCCCAGACGGCTATGATCGGTGCGATCGCCGATTACATCGATCGCACCGATCGTAGCGCGACCGCGCGGTGACAGGACGGTCATGGGGCGGTGACCAGCTTGTGACCTGCCTGTCACTGCCCCATGACCCCCTGTAATGTAATCAAAGTCCCCAGACTGCTGTGATTGGAGCGATCGATGATGACATCGATCGCTCCAATCAGAGTTCCTGAATACAGGTGACCGGGCTGTCATAGGGAGGTGTCACCTCCCTGTGACCCCCTGTGGTGCGTGCTCTGCTACAGCCATGTCTGATTGGTGCAATCAATGTCACCAATCAGATGGCTGGGGCACAGCATGCACCACAGGGTGTCACAGAGAGGTGACACCTCCTTGTGACCGCCCGGTCACCTGTATTCAGGAACTCTGATTGGAGCAATCATTGGTGACATTGATTGCTCCAATCAGATTACCTGACTACCTCCACCTGTCACCAACCAATCATCACCCTTTGACCGCCCTGCAGACCCTCACACTTGGTGAGGATTTCTACAGAGCGGTCACATCTGATGTGTCTGTGCTGGGCCTTGTAGTGCCACAGAATATTCTGTGACACTATAAGACCATTTTCTCACCTGTTCCAGTCGCTGCTGCTGCTGCTCCTGGATCTTCTGCTCCAGCGTCCTGGGTATCCTGCTCCAGAGCCTGCTGATGATCCTGCTGCTGATCCTGCAGAGAAGACTTTGGTAAGTCTGTTCTCCCCTCATCCACCCCAATCCCCCCTCCCCCCTCTTTTTACCCCTCCCCCCTTACCACCATTTTTTTTTTTGCGTCCTGCAGCAGTCTCCAGCTCCGGTCCGAGTCTCCAGCTCCGCCCCCGGTTACCAGCGCCGGGCTCCAGCGCCGGGCTCTCGCTCCGGGCTCCCGGTCACCAGCGCCGGTCTCCTGCTCCGGGCACCGTCTCCTGTTCCGGTCCTGCTGCTGATCCTGTTGACCCCTTGGTAAGTCCATCTCTGATCTCCCCTCATCCACCCCAATCCCCCTCTCACCACTCCCCCATCTTTTTACCCCCCTTCCCACCCAATCTCCCTCACTTCAGTGTCCCTGTTAATTCTCTCGGTTCTGGTCTCCAGCTCCAGTACCGGACTCCTGCTCTGGGCTCCCGGTCTCCAGCGCCACTCCCGGTATCCTGCTCCGGGCTCCTGCTCTGGGTCTTCTGTTCCAGTCCTGGTGACCCTTTGGTAAGTCCATCTCTGATCTCCCCTCGTCCACCCCAATCCCCCTCTCCCCACTCCCCCATCTTTTTACCCCCCTTCCCACCCCAATTCGCCTCACCCCAGTGTCCCTGTTAATTCTCTTGGTTCTGTTCTCCAGCGCCAGTATCGGTCTCCTGCTCCGGGCTCCCGGTCTCCTGCTCTGGGCTCCCGGTCTCCTGCTCCGCGCTCCTGGTCTCCAGCGCCGCTCCTGGTCTCCAGCGTCGGGCTCCCGGTCTCCTGCTCCGGGCTCCCGGTCTCCTGTTCTGGGTCTTCTGTTCCAGTCCTGCTGACCCTTTGGTAAGTCCATCTCTGATCTCCCCTCGTCCACCCCAATCCCCCTCTCCCCACTCCCCCATCTTTTTACCCCCCCTTCCCACCCCAATCCGCCTCACACCAGTGTCCCTGTTAATTCTCTTGGTTCTGTTCTCCAGCTCCAGTACTGGTCTCCTGCTCCGGGCTCCCGGTCTCCTGCTCTGGGCTCCCGGTGACCAGCGCTGGTCTCCTGCTCCGGGCTCCCGGTTTCCTGCTCCAGGCTCCCAGTCTCCTGCGCCGGGCTCTTGGTCACCAGCACCGGGCTCCCGGTCACCAGCGCAGGGCTCCCGGTCACCAGCGCCGGGCTCCCGCTCCAGGCTCCTGAAAGAAGAACAGAGAAGACTTTGGTAAGTCATCTCTGATCTCCCCTCATCCACCCCAATTCCCCTCTTCCCACTCCCCACACATCCGTGCGCACATCCAGCAGCCGCCGAGTATTGATCAGTGACATCGTTGCTGTTAGCACCACATACAGTATTTCCTTTTTCCACACACTCTAAAAAAAGTATTGACACACACACACTCTAAATAAAGTATTGACACACACGCACCACATACATAACAAACAATGTCCCGCTCATCCCAAACTCGCTATTCAGCGGAGGAGGCATACGCTATTCTTGCCACCGACACTGACAGCGAGGGCGAGGATCCCATATTTATTTATTTTTCCGACTCCTCGTCGTCTTCCTCTTCTTCCTCCGGATCTGCTGGACTGCCCCGCCGTCGTCGCAGGAGAGACAATGATCCAGTGCTCCCCACTACTGATCCCATATGGACCTCGCCCCCCGAAAATTATGAACCACTGATTACTGATTTTGTGGCGGAATCAGGAATCAAGTTTGACACCACCGGCCTCACAGAAATAGACTTTTTCAAAGTCTTTTTCTCTGAGGATTTTGTAAACCTCACGGTGGGCCAAACTAATTTATACGCTCATCAATTTTTGGAACAAAACCCCTCTTCATCATTTTCTAACTGGTCTCCTGTAGACACAGTAGAAATGATGAAGTTTTGGGGCCTGGTCCTTCTTATGGGGATCCTGAACAAGCCCGAGCTTCGGCAATACTGGAGTGTTGACGTTTTGTATAACACTCCAGTGTTCAGAATGGCCATGATCTGGAGACGCTTTCAGGCCATCCACAAGTTCTTGCATTACCAAGATAATGCAAGGTGTCCTGCACGCGATGACCCGAACTTTGATCGTCTTTTCAAAGTTCGGCCGGTCATCGAACACTTCAACAACAAGTTTGCTGAAGGACTGAGAATTGTACCAGGCCAGCATTTCCCAGGGCAGATCCCTCACAGCGGGAAAAAAGGAAAGTCACAAAAGAGGTGCCGAGTGTGTTATAAAAGTGGAATACGCAAGGACACCATTTATCAATGTGACAACTGCCCTGACAAACCTGGCCTGTGTATGAAAGACTGCTTCAAAAGGTACCATACTTTGATGGACTATTAAATTAATTTCTGACGTATGAGAACCTGACAAACACTACACAACTGACGTAGTGTTCGTCAGGTTGTCATACGTCAGTTGTGCAGTGCTCGTCAGGTTGTCCTATACAACTGATGTATAACACTACTGTTAGGTGTCGGTCTGGTGCTGGATTCGAAATGGGTCCAAGACCTTATATGGTCTCCCATTTCAGTCCAGCCAGGGCTGATGCTGCTCAGAATCACCGTCAGCCCCAACGCCTAGCTGGTCCACGAGCACTGTTTATCTCCCAGGTAGTTGTGCCTAGCAATGTTAAGCCTGGGTTGCAGAAGGAGACAGGGCTTGTGGAATCTAAGTCCAGGATTTGCCGAACTGAGCATATCCGTGACCTGGCGGATCATGATTGGTGGGTTGGCACTCACCTGACCCGGTGACCTGCCACCGCCTGATTGGTCCACGGGTAACATCACCAATGGCGCGTCGGTGGGCAGGGCTTAGTCTTTAAAAGGCCCGCCCACAAACATGGCGACGCGCTCAGATCATTTTGCAAGTGTTCTTTGTGTGGACGAGTGTATTCCACGTGCTCTCTAGCTGCTCTCTCCGTGACCTGCCGATGCCAGAGTTAGCTTGGCTAATTAGCGTAGGTCACTCAGGCAGGCTTAGATTTGCTTAGGCAGGTAGCTACGTCTAGCAGCCTGGCTCAGCCAAAGGGGTCTCCTAATACCTCGAGCAGCCTGCAGACACCCTGTCCACGGGTATCGCCTGTCAGCCACGTGGAGTAGTACCCTTCAGTCCGGTGGCACGTCGGCTGGAGGCACGTGTACCCGTCGCGTAGTCACACACGCATCTAGCGCCAATCCCTACAGAGTAGCGCCTGTATCGAAGACAGGTCTACTGCTTTCCCTCCAGTCGCACGTCTCCCTGCAGTTCTTGGAGATTGTGTGAACCGCTGAAGCCCGCTCCGTGTGCATTAACACGGAGTGGTTCTTCAGTTAAGTAGGTGCTATCCCGGTCACTCTTCTCCCGTGCAGTTAACGGAGATAGAGCGAACCACTATACCCATTCCTGTGTGCGGTAACACGGAAGGGTTTAACATTTAAGTTGGTTGCGTACCTTTCCACCCGGAAAGTGTTCGGCAGCAGTCCTCCAGGCTGAATCGCGGACCCCGGGGTCGGTTGCGTTCCATTTTAATAAAGTTGTCTGCAACCGCCCTCCTAACAACTACATTATAAAATTCAAAAATCAACTACCACTACCAAAAGGGGGGCACTTGTTGGGCATTTCCACTGTTTAGGCACATCAGGGGTTCTGAGAACGTGACATGACGCCCGCAGACAATTCCATCAAAGTCTGCGTTCAAAAGCGTCACTCCTTCCCTTCCGAGCCCTGACATGCGCCCAAACAGTAGTTTTCTCCAACACATGGGGTATCTGCGTACTTAGGAGAAATTGCACAACAACTTATGGGGTGCAATTTCTCCTGGTACCCTTGTGAAAATAAAAAAATTGGGGTCTAAAATAAAATGTTAGTGAAAAAAAGTTAAATGTTAATTTTTTCCTTTCATGTTCAATTAATTGGTGTGAAGCATCTGAAGGGTTAATAAAGTTCTTGAATGTGGTTTTGAGCACCTTGAGGGGTGCAGTTTTTAGAATGGTGTCACTTTTGGGTATTTTATGTCATATAGACCCCTCAAAGTGACTTCAAATGTGATGTGGTACCTAAAAAAAATGTTTTTGTAAATTTTGCTGTAAAAATGAGAAATCGCTGGTCAACTTTTAACCCTTATAGCTCCCTAACAAAAAACAAATTTTGGTTCCAAAATTGTGCTGATGTAAAGTAGACATGTGGGAAATGTTATTTATTGCAAAATTTTCAAAATTTTCGCCAAATTTCCATTTTTTTCACAAATAAACGCAAGTGATATCGAAGAAATTTTACCACAATCATGAAGTACAATATGTCCCGAAAAAACAATCTCAGAATCAGGGGGATCCGTTGAAGCGTTCCAGAGTAATTACCTCATAAAGTGACAGTGGTCAGAATTGTAAAAATTGGCCCAGTCATTAACGTGCAAACCACCTTAGGTTGTAAAGGGGTTAAAGGGAATCCGTCAGCAGGTTTTTGCTATGTAATCTGAGGACAGCAGGAGATAGCGGCTGAAACACAGAATTCAGAGATGTGTCACTTGTCAAAGTGCGTGCGGTGTTGCTTAGTAATTGTCAAGGATTTATCACGAAGAGATTAACATTGCCGGACAACACTAGTCCAGCAACGCCCCCTGCTGTGATAAGCAGCACACCGTCTATGGACTTTGTACATGGAGAGCCTGGTGTGGGTGGGGACAGCTTTCTCAGCTCTGCTTCATTCTAAATCTAAAAGCTCTGATTGGGTCAGAACTGCTGCACCCAGTAATCTAAGTGATACATTGATGGATTCAGCTTCTATTTGTCTACATTACGCTCCTCTCAGATGAGTAGTAAAACCTGCCGACAAATTCCCTTTTAGATTTTGTTGCCGGTGTCAAGCTATTGTTTATATGTACCTTTTATAAAACCTATAAAAAGTTTGGAATCAATAAAATATAAAGTCATAGATTTCATTATACCTTCTGAATGCTCGTAGAGTTGTTCGCTAGGCCCACTTGCACTGCAGATTTAAGAAAAAAAAAGACATTACTACATGCATGTAAGAATTATTAACTACAATAAAAAATGGTTCTTTCCTTAAAGGGAACCTGTCACCTGAAAAAAACACAATCAGCCTGCAGATATGGGGATAATCTCCAGATTAACCCTGCTCTGAACTTTATTTCTCCCGGCATCCATTGGATTCAGTCACCGCTCTGTGTATAGTGAGAAGTGGCAGCAAACACTCCCCCTGCACTGACTTACAGCAGCTCAGCAGTAGGGCCGGCTGTCAATCACTGCCGGGACGAGGTTACAGCCGCCGCTCTCTATACAGAGAACGGTGACTGAACCCACGCCGGCGCCACCCGTGACTGAAACCAGAATGCTAAAAGGAGGAATAAAGATCATTTCCTCATGACAGTAGGGGTCTAAGTGCTGGGCAGGTTCAGAATGCTATTAATCTGCAGATTAACCCCATATATGCAGAAAAATAGCTTCTTTCATGTCACAGGTTCCCTTTAAGGAAAGAAAAAATAATATTACATCAGTTGAGACACTAGAAAGACCTAGGTGCATTCTGACCATAGGAAGAATCACCAAATACCAAGGTTCAGGAAGAACCAAATAGAGGACAATATACAGTAGGTACGGAAAGTATTCAGACCCCTTTAAATTTTTCATTCTTTGTTTCATTGCAGCCATTTGGTAAATTCTAAAAAGTTCATTTTTTTCTCATTAAAGTACACTCTGCGCCCCATCTTGACTGAAAAAAAAAACAGAAATGTAGAAATTTTTGCAAATTTATTAAACAAGAAAAACTGAAATATCACATGGTCATAAATATTCAGCCCCTTTGCTCGGTATTGAGTAGAAGCACCCTTTTGAGCTAGTACAGCCATGAGTCTTCTTGGGAATGATGCAACAAGTTTTTCACACCTGGATTTGGGGATCCTCTGCCATTTTTCCTTTCTCCAGTTCTGTCAGGTTGGATGGTGAACGTTAGTGGACAGCCATTTTCAGGTCTCTCCAGAGATGCTCAATTGGGTTTAGGCCAGAGCTCTGGCTGGACCAGTCAAGAATGGTCACAGAGTTGTTCTGAAGCCACGCCTTTGTCATTATAGCTGTGTGCTTAGGGTCATTGTCTTGTTCGAAGGTGAACCAAGTCTGAGGTCCAAAGCACTCTGGTAGAGGTTTTCATCCAGGATATCTCTGTACTTGGCCACATTCATGTTTCCTTCAATTGCAACCAGTCGTTATGTCCCTGCAGCTGAAAAACACCCCCATAGCATGATGCTGCCACCACCATGTTTCACTGTTGGGATTGTATTGGGCAGGTGATGAGCAGTGCCTGGTTTTCTCCACACATACCGCTTAGAATTATCACCAAAAAGTTCTATCTTCGTCTCATCGGTCCAGAGAATCTTATTTCTCATAGTCTGGAGTCCTTCATGTGTTTTTCAGCAAACTCTATGCAGGCTTTCATATTTCTTGCACTGAGGAGAGGCTTCCATTGGGCCACTCTGCCATAAAGGCCCAACTGGTGGAGGGCTACAGTGACTTTGTGGAACTTTCTCCCATCTCCCTACTGCATCTCTGGAGCTCAGCCAGTGATCTTGGGGTTCTTCTTTACCTCTCTCACCAAGGCTCTTCTCCCATGATTGCTCTGTTTGGCTGGACGGCCAGGTCTAGGAAGACTTCTGGTGGTCCCAAACTTCTTCCATTTAAAGATTATGGAGGCCACTTTGCTTTTAGGAACCTTGGGTAATGCAGAAATTCATTTGCAACCTTAGCCAGATCTGTGCCTTGCCACAATTCTGTCTCTGAGCTCCTTGGGCAGTTCCTTTGAGCTCATGATTCTCATTTGGTCTGACATGCACTGTGAGCTGTGAGGTCTTAAACAGACAGGTGTGTGCCTTTTCAAATCAAGTCCTATCAGTTTAATTAAACACAGCTGGACTCCAATTAAGGAGTAGAACCATCTCAATGAGGATCACAAGGAAATGGACAGCATGTGACTTAAATATGAGTGTCTGAGCAAAGGGTCTGAATACTTATGACCATATGATATTTCAGTTTTTATTTTTTAATAAATTTGCAAAAATGTCTACATTTCTGTTTTTTTTCAGTCAAGATGGGGTGCAGAGTGTACTTTAATGGGAAAAAAATGAACATTTTAGAATTTACCAAATGGCTACAATGGAAAAAAGAGTGAAAAATGTAAAGGGGTCTGAATACTTTCCATACCCACGGTATCTGTTTGCACTTAGCAGTGAGAGATGTCACCAGTAGCAGTGCAGGAAGGATTGTGAAATCTGGAGACAGATCCACTTTAACCATTCACATACACATACATGAAACCAAGTAAATTTAAAGGGGTTGTCTGGTCAAAAGTGATAAGTCTGCAGTCACTCTATGTGACTTCAGACTTATGAATCCCAACCCCCAGCACAGGCACTGTGCGATGCGGTGATTTGCCGGTATGAGACCTGGTAATGGAGGGTATGCATGTGTTATACATACCCTTGGCCAGTGGACAGGCCTCACTCTCCATACACTTGTATTGAGAAAGGCTGCGTCTTCTAGTCGAAGCTCCTACTGGCAATCCACGGCACTAGACAGGGCCTGGCCTCACTCCATACAAGTGAACGAAGCAAGGCGGCGCTGACTGGCCAGGGGTATGTATAACACATACATAGCCTCCGGTCCCGGGTCTCATATCGGCAAATCCCCATAGCGCAAAGTGCCTGCGCTAGGGGGATTCATGAGTCTGCAGTCACACAGTGTGACTGCAGACTTATCCATTTGGACCGGACAACCCCTTCAACATTTAGAACTTCAGGATATATGAGAAAAGAGGACAGCTTCTTGAGTAATAAATTACAAAGAGAAGAAAAAGTAACAGCACTGAAGGGGTTCACTATAAAGGGATGCTCATGTACAATACCAATAAAAAGTTTGAACACAACAGTTGATGAAATAGTTTACCTTCATTTTATTGGAATGGGCTCATAGGTCGCTTCACGGGTCACTCCCGGTCATGTCTCATGAGTAGTGTTGAGCATTCCGATACTGAAAAATCGGGTATCGACCGATATTCGCGGTATCAGAGTTCTGATACTGAGTTCCGATACTTTTAGAATATCGAATACCGGAATCGGAAGTTCCCATAATGCCTGCGCTCTGCAGTGTCTCTGAAGGATGACAAGCTGGATGGCAGCGCTCAGCTTACTGTACTTGTCATTTAGTGTAAAGGATTTATTAAAAAAAATTATAGTGTTTTCATGCACCGTATCTTAAAAAAAGCCGGCCGGCAATTCAGCAGCGGTACCCGACAATTTAGAATAGAAAGAATAGAGCATCACACATAGATTAGATACATTGAAACATGTCAGTCACATATATAATAAGTACAGTGACAGTGTTGCTTACTGTACTTGTCATTTAGTGTAAAGGATTTATTTAAAAAAATAATAGTGTTTTCATGCACCGTCTCTTTAAAAAAGCCGGCCGGCAATTCAGCAGCGGTACCCGACAATTTAGAATAGAAAGAATAGAGCATCACACATAGATTAGATACATAGAAACATGTCAGTCACATATATAATAAGTACAGTGCCAGTGTTGCTTACTGTACTTGTCATTTAGTGTAAAGGATTTATTTAAAAAAATAATAGTGTTTTCATGCACCGTCTCTTTAAAAAAGCCGGCCGGCAATTCAGCAGCGGTACCCGACAATTTAGAACAGAAAGATAGAGCATCACACATAGATTAGATAGATATTATGTATGTGACTGACATGTTTCTAAGTACAGAAACAGTGTTGGTTACTGTACTTGTCATTTAGTGTTAAAATAAAGGATTTATTAAAAAAAAAAATTGGCGTAGGGTTCCCCGTAATTTTAGGCTCTAGCGGAGGTTAAGCAGACGGCTGGGGCAGATGTTTCAAGTCTGAATACCTAGCCTTTACTAGCTATTAAAATGGGGGACCCCCCAAAAAAAATGACGTGGGGTCCCTCCTATTTTAATAACTAGCAAAGGCTAGGCAGACAGCTGGGGGCTGATATTAATAGCCCAGGAAGGGTGCCATGAATATTGGCACCCTCCCAGGCTAGAAACACAAGCCGTCAGCCGCCCCCAGATATTTCCTGATACCGGAAGGTATCACTCAACACTACTCATGAGCGATGACATTACTAAGTTACTGACGTTATCGGTTGTGAGACATAACCGGAAGTGACCTATGAAGCATGGTTCTCAAAACGACGCTCCATAGCTTGCTGTACAGAATTGTTAGATGTCGTGGGAACCCCAATGGGTTACGTCGCAGGTGCAGAGATTGTAATTTAAAAATAAATTGGCGAATGAGCGAGAGTTTCTTCCTTTTATTTATTTAACTTTCCTTTTATGTCTTTCAGGTTCCCATTTTTGGACTTCTTCTGATTGGCTGGATTACGTTGGATCTTCATGTTTTTTTTTTGCTTTTTAATAAATAGGTGAACGAGGTGTGGGGGAGTGTTCTTTAAAATAAACTATGTTTTCCTGTGTGTGTG
Organism: Phyllobates terribilis; assembly: GCF_046119375.1. NCBI lineage: Eukaryota > Metazoa > Chordata > Amphibia > Anura > Dendrobatidae > Phyllobates > Phyllobates terribilis. Next base: position 635,644,338 of record NW_027362762.1, read on the forward strand.
TTTTTTTTTATTTTTTATTACTGGGTTATTAATGGGGGTGTCTGATAGACACCACTCCATTACTAACCCTTGGTTTTGATGCCAGCTGACATTACAAGGCTTAAAATGACGAATCCCGTCACTCACGTGGTTGATTAAAAGTTCTTTTTAATGGAGGTCCACATACAAAACATTTCAGCCCATCCCAGACTTTTGTCAATCATTACATTACAAAGCTGACCTCAACCTGATAAAACTACTACCCCAATTGCCACTGCACCATCGCAATCAGGAAAAGCCAGCAAAGAGCCTGAGTTGGCGCATCTCATCGATGCGCCAATTCTGGGGTAACTGCAGGCTTTTATTTTTAGGCTAGGAAAGGGCCAATATCTATGGACCTTCCTATCTTGTTAATACAAGAGCACACCTCTGTTCTTTACATAGGCTGGTTATAAAAAGTAGGGGGGAACATACATCATTTTTTTATTTATTTATGATATGCATGTGTTTTTGGGTGCATTTGCGCTGTGAAAACACACGTTACAAAGTGTGTTCTTTTTTTACTGTAGTGCTGTTGGAAAGTTCTCACCGCACATGCGTTAATGTCAGTGAGGTGAACAGAGTTCATTGGATAAGGACTCCGATGACCTTTCTGCCAGCACGGGAGACACTGAGGTGCGCAAGCTTGCACAGCTAATTGTCTCTGCAGGATGGCAGACTGTATAGTCGTATCTTGCGACAATACAGCCTGCCATCTTGATGTAGCAGACCTAGACCTGTCGCGCAACAAATAGATGATTTTATTCACGTCAGGGACAGGTGAGGATGATGATGCTTTATTATTTTATTTCAATTGACATCGGCTTCAATGGAATGGGTGTTATGTTATTAGTTCAATTTAGATTTATTAAAGGAGTCTGTGTGTTTCTTTCAAACAAATTAATTGATTCTAGGTATTTAAAAATTGAGCGGCACTTGCAAGGTCCTAGAGCCGTGTGATTTTATTTTTCTCGCACCCATTGACTTGCGATTTTTTTTCTAAGTCCGATTTCAGCTGTGAAAAAAATCACAGATGAGCTGTAACTCATAAATTAATATTGGTCAAAGTAGAATCCAATTTTTTATCGGATTGCACTCGTTCGTTTTCCTTGAAAATGAATGTGAGATAAAACATTTCCCTGCCTGTTTTTAAAAAATGTTTTACCTCAAAGAAAGAATTTTTTGTGATCCAGTCCTGTAATGTCTGTAGACTCTTTTGCGTCTCCCCCTTCCCAGGAGCTGTGGAATTATCTGTCCATGTCCCTGTACCGTCAGACAAAGCCATTACACAGTACACAGCAGGGGCCCATTTATAAGATTATCTCAGCACAGGAACATTTTATTTAAACACATCCAATTGTGGAATTTATTATTATCAAGATCTATTGATTAAAATGAACTTTGCGGGTAAACCCCTTTAACTTTTTTACTTTGGCTGTGTTCACACATGTTGTGTTTTTCAGCTTCAGAAAACTGCATCAAAACACAATCTCTGGCAGGAAATCAGCTGCGTCAAAAACGTTTTGCTGCGTTTTTTGATGCATTTTTTGTGAGTTTTTTCAGCGATTTTTTTCACTGTCCTGTCTCTATTTATGCATGTACATAAAGTTCTGTTAAAAAAAGAACCCCATTCTATTTCACCATCAAAAATGCTGCTGCAAATTTTGGTGCATTTTTTCAGCGTTTTTTTCACCACTGTATAAGGATGCGATTTTCCTCCAAACTATCAGTAATTAATGGGGGAACTCTCCTACACCTCTATTGAGGTCCGATATTAACTATTAACATCAAACTTTACTATTAATAATTAATTTCCACTAACGTTATCTGAGCCCTATACTATATACCAACTGAGACAAAACCGTGTGCTAATAAAAGGTATTTATTACACAAAAGTCTACAGTTAATATACTACTATGTATCACACTAACACAGTACACAAAACGGATTCACAATTCCCAATTACCTAATATATTTTCCACCCACGTTTGCTAATCACTCATGCAATATCGGCCCACCCAACTATACCAACTTTGCCTATATATATCTATCAATATCTAGGAGGGTTAGTACAGGGTATGTAGGGCTAGTAAGTAAAGAAGTTACAGGGGAAGAGAGATACTCAGCCATGTGTTGTTATGTCCATCTTCAAGAGTCTAAGGGGCCCTAGCACATGTGGATTCTGGGGTTTTAAGTCCAGCCAGTGTCCAGCTTCATGTCACAGGAAATGATGTATTATTCCCTGCTCACTGGCTAAGGTCTTTGTTCAAGTCCAACCATACTCGCAAAACCTGTTTTAGCACATGGCTGGACATTCTATTGAAACCTCCCCCAGCAGCAAACAGACTGAAACACATGGGGAGATGTGGGGCCAATATATACATGTATACTTATCTGCAAGCATGGCTAGCATGCAGATACGTATATACATGTAGAACCTGAGACACTTCCCTTTACAACTACCCATTATTTCCCATGGGTGAAAAAACACTGACAAAAATGCTGAAAGAAGTGACATGCTCTATTTTCCAAAAACCCAACCAAGGCACAAAATACACAACAACAAAAAAGCATGATGTGTGAACAGAGAATTCTGTTTTCTCATAGACTTTGCTGGTATTGCAAAACACAGCTGAAAATTTGCATAAAAATCTGCAGCAAAAAATGCTAAAAAAACCACAACATGCGTGAACATAGCTTTTAAGTGAAGTTTAACTTGAACTTATTATATGTTGTCAAAATTACTCACAAAACGTCGCTTTCAAAAGCCACAAAAGACGACGGAGGGGTTTCCTCATTTCTTGTGAATTTCTTTCTGTAGAAACATACAAATCAAGGTCTGTGTTAAGAGTCAAAGTGAAAAGAAAAATACTATTTTAAATGATAAAACCATCAAGGTAGAGGGAGTTGTACTTGCAAATGTGGAGTGAAGAAATGTTCATTGTTCTCATGGGTCTTAATTCACCAACAACGACTTGGATATTGCATTTTACCTAACCAGGTGGGTGTCAAAAAGGGCAGATAGACACCTACACCATCACAAGACCCTACAATTACCATGAAAGGCAGCACCCACCACTTCCTCACTGATACCTCAGATGCCTCTCCTAGATAAGAGCGGTCTATGCGGTATGCAATGTATCGTCCTTCAGGGAGCGCTTCTTCCCAGACCATTTCAAGGTCTCCAGCATATCCAACTCCTTTTAAGTACCAGCCTACTGCTCCAATCATGCATTCCCCGTCACCTCTTTTGCCATACTTACGGATGCAAAGTCTGCTTCCAATATCACGGGCTGGAGTGACTTGTAAGTTTCGTAATAGTGAGATCACAGATGTCTATGCAAGCACCGTGTAACGCATGTTACACAAGTCTTGAATGGTGGCTCAAAAAAAGATGAAGAAGCATCGACGTCAATATCATCATAAGAAGCGTCGACACAAGTTTGCAAAAAGGTATGAAAAGTGAACTGTAGAAGATAGGAAACGGGTGGTTTGGAGCTATGGGACAAAAGTCAATAGACCAGGCTATGATGGGTGCAAATGGGTCTGGAAGAAACAAAGGAAAATGGGGCTAACGGATGGAGAAATTGAAGGAACTGTCAAGTTCGGCGAAGGAAGCCTGATGATATGGGGTTGTTTCACAGCTAAAGGCGTTGGATACTTTACCAGAATCGATGGTGGTCTCAATGCTGAGCTATATGTGAGTATCCTACAAGACGAATTACTTTGTACACTCGAGTACCATCGGTATGAAAAGGACAACATAGTGTTCCAGCAGGACAACGACCCAAAGCATACGTTGAGATTGGCAAATAAATGGTTCAATGACAATGAAGTCGAAGTGCTGGATTGGCCCCCACAGACCTCAGACCTTAATCCAATTTAACACTTGTGGGTAGAATGGAATAAAAAACTATATACATATCCAAGCGAGTCGAAGAGCATGCACCAACTGGGAACATGTAAAAGAGACCCGGAATTAGATGTCGGTCAAGACATGTTTGAATCTGATCGAGAGCATGCCCAGAAGGATTCAGGCAGTGTTGAAAGCCAAAGGTGGATTTACAAAATACTAATAAAATAATAAAAAATTGTATTTAGATTTTTAGGAGCAAAACAGTAACAGTGCAGTGACATGACAAGAAACTGCATAATTAATCATATGCTAAATAGTTGCAACTCAAGTTTATATATGAGATAGACAAGATGATTGTCTATAAAATGAGGGTAGTCTCACAATAAAAGAAGTAGTGGATGGTGAGATATGGAGCCTGAAAGTCAAAAGTTCAAAACATTGATACTCTTTTGCTCTTCACTGTATTCATGTGCAGTTGGTGGTTCTGGCGATGTATTCAATTAATAATGATGGTCCCAGTGCTATATTCAATTACCGATTATGGTTCTAATAATGAATTAGTGTATTAATGGTTGTTTTGGTGCTGTATCTAAGTACTGATGATAATGCTGGTGCCATTCATGTACTGATGGAATGTTCTGGTGATGTATTCATTTAATGATCATGGATCTGGTGCAGCCTTCCCTCATTAAAAACAAATTAAACAATTAAAAAAATGTGGTATGTCCACATCCTTAAAAGTCTGATCTATCAAAATATAAAAAGAACTAACATATGCAGTAAAGAGAAAAAAAATAGCAGAACTACTTTTTTGTGTCACCACACCTCTTACAGCAAAAAGCCATCCAAATGTATGCACCCTGAATTGATAGCAATAAATATTTCAACTTACTATGCAAAAAACAGCCCTCACATAGCTTCATAGATATATTTTTATTGTTCTAACAGGTCCTTAAAAAAGCATCACAAGCTAAATGTTGTTTTTTTTTTTTTACAAAAATAAGAATCTCTGAAAGTTTGGGATTACTGTAATCACAAAGACCTGGAGAATCATGTTCACACGTCACTTTTACCACATAATGAATATCTTAAAAGCAAAACCTAAAAAACAATGATGGGATTGTGTTTATTCACTGCAGGTATACCATGAACTGCTGGGAGGGGTGCCACTTGAATTTTCGCCTTGGGCACCAAAAAAAAAGCTAGAATCAGGCCTGTCCCCACAGACGTTAGGAAGCTAACCGATTCAAGCCAAAATCACCGGGTTTAGCCAACTTCTATCTCATGAGTCTGAGGGCATTTAGAATTAAATAACTTTTTGATCGCTGGGCATCAAAACAACTCAGACCCCAAGTGATAAAGTCACAATATGATGCTGTTTTTCAGTTACAGTATGGTGGTTCTAAAATCATGTTATAAAAGTATAATTTAGTAACTATATGGCAGTATTAGTTACGGTATTAACCACACATGGTATAGAGAGATTCAGTAATGCTATGGTGGTATGTGGTGGTACTGTTCAATCAATACAATCAATATAGTTGAGGATTTCTGTCCTTTAACCCTTTCACGACCTTGGGATTTTCCGTTTTTCGCTCCCCTTTTTCCCAGAGGCATAACTTTTTTATTTTTTAATATGTCCCTGTGATGGTTTATTTTTTCTGGGACGAATTGTTATTTTGAACGACATCATTGGTTTTACAATGTCGTTTACTGGAGAAAAAGGAAAAAATTCAAAAGTGCGTCAAAATTTCAAAAAAAGTATAATTCTACACTTGTTTCTTGGTTGTTGTTTTTTTACCATGTTCACTAAATGCTAAAACTGACCTGCAATTATGATTCTCCAGGTCATTATGAGTTTGCAGATACCAAACATGAATAGGTTATTTTTTTTAAAGTGGTGAAATAAATTCCAAAGTTTGTAAAAAAAATTATAATGCGCCATATTCCGAGACCCGTAGCGTCTCCCTTTTTCAGGATCTGGGGCTGGGTGAGGGCTTATTTTTCGCACGCTGATCTGAAGGTTTTATTGATAATATTTTTAGGTAGATATGTTTTAATCGCCGGTGATTGCGTTTTATTGCGATGTTGCAGCGACCAAAAAAACTTAATTCTGGTGTTTTGATTTTTTTTCTCGTTACACCGTTTACAATTTGGATTAATTCTTTTTATATCTTGATAGATCGGGCGATTCAGAATGCAGCAATATATGTATATTTTTGTTTTATTATTCATTTATTTTGAATGGGGCAAAAGGGGGGTGATTTGAACGTTTATATTTAAAAAAATATATATATATTTTTTTTTACTTTTTTCTGGCCTTAATAGTTTCCTTAGAAGACTTGAAGGTGCCTTCATCTGATCACTTGTGCTACACATGGTTAAAATGATCATCTGCTATGAGCGATGGCCAACGGGTAACGCTCATGGCAAATCGGCACATGATCCTGCTAAAAAACAGATTGCAGTAAAAAAGAAAACTATTTAAGACATTCCCGTCCTTATTTGAATGAACTAATTTTGCATTGTATCTTTTCATTTTTTATCACCCCTAACAAATCCAAAACCAGGTATAACTACCAGACATGTGAACATAGCCTTACAATACAATGTAACGAATGATAGTCGTATTTAGTGCTTACGTTGGCTGCACCTCCTCCTCACTGTCGTCCTCAATAATCGGACGCTTTCTGCCTCTTATTCTGGACGTCCTTCCTAAAATATATAACAAAACTGATTATGATTCTCATTCACCTCCAGATTTACACATCATCAGAGAAGCAGTCTCCACCTCTCACCATGGAAGAAGCAGAACCTATTACACACTGTAGGGATAAAATTATTGGGACACATACACATTACTCCTGGAGGAAATTTTATGACATTCCTTTTTAAATCCAGGGTCATTAACATGGAGTTGATCTCCCTTTGCAGCTAATAAAGCTTCCACTCTAAAAAAAAAAATTGGGGATATTTCTGTGCAATTTGTTGTCTATTCTTCCAGAAGAGCAGTTATCAGGTCAGACACTGATGTTGGACAAGGGGACCTGGCTTGTAATCTCTGGTTAATCCAAAAGGTATCTATCCGATGGAGTTGAGGTTAGGTCTCTTGAAGGGTCAGTCATGTTCTTCCACACCAAACTCACCCAGCCATGTCTTATTTGAACTTTCATGAACTGACTTGTGACAACATATGACAGCAAGATGCTGAATTCAGGGAGCTCTTTAGAACGAGCCATTTTATCACAACTGTTTGCACAGGCAGACTACATGTTTAGATGCTGGATTTTATACCCATGGCAATGAACCAAAAGAGAAAACCTTAATTCAATGATTAAGAGGTGACTTTTCATACTTGTTCACACAGTGTGTAAAACTTCCTTCACATGTACATGTTTTCAACACGTGTGGCATTCGCTTTCACATGCACTGAAGACACGTATCCACACATACCTATCATAATCTATGGAGATCTTTGCATGAGACCCGTCCGCATGGATTACAAGGGCCAATACACATTTCGGGCTCCGTGTGAAACATCCTTGTGACAACCGTGTGCTGTACATGTTTAACATTGCAAAGTATAGGAGAAGCTTTGGAATTGATATTTAAGTCATGGTGGAAAAAAAATGAATTGCACACGGATGGAACACTGATGGCACACGGACGGCACACTGATCCAAAATACTTATGACACCGGTACCATTTTTCCAGTACCGGTATTATATGGACATGTGAAGGGTGGTTTAGTCAAAGGAATCTGTTAAACATGTCGTCGGTCGGGTAACAAACCCTGAGCTGGAGGTTTTCAGGAGGCAGACACAGAGCTTTTCCCCAGGATATTGTAACTTAGTTTTTCCTCTCCTTGTAACAAGAACCATAACCTTTCTAATATTTCGACATAGCCGCAAGAGGGCTTGTTTTTTGCAGAACACCACTTATTCTATGAAATAAGTGGAAACGGTGAGGAGAAAAACTGTAATTCCACATTTTCTTTTTCAAGGTTTTGTACTAGCGCCGCTTACTTTGTGCTAATCTAGTGGTGATCTGTTACCTTTGCTCTATGGGTCAGTATGGTTACGGGAAACCAAATCTATATATTTCTTTTCATGATTTACTAATTAAAAATAAAATAAAACATTTACAAAAACAATTTGGCTTTTGTCACCATATTCTGAGAGCCATATATATATTTTTTTAAAGTGGTCATCCGGCAGTCAAGGTAACCCTTCGTCAATCTGCATTCATACTGCACGGTGGCCCCATGTTCATTAGAACTGATGGCCATTATGTTAAAGTCTGTTACATGTCACCATCACACTTGACAGCGGTATTAACCCCATAACGCCCAATGACGGACACTGCACGGCATGAGCAGGTGTAAGTTAATGCTCCTTGCCGTGCAGTGTCCGTTATGGCTTTAAACTGTCACAGCGTGTAAACACTCAGTGACAGATAAGTGCGGACAGCTATCTGTGACAGCTGAGCAGCACAAGAAGGGGTGCAGGGAGCCATATGGTCGGTCCGCACACCTAGATTGCTGCGATCGGTCAGTCAATCTGACTGACCGATCTCAGCATGATCGTGCAGGAGATGCTGAAATATCAGCGTCTCCAGCCCGATCAGTGCCGGAGTTCAGCGCCGCCAGTGTCTGAGCTCCGGCACTAAACAGCTAGTAGCCGTGTCAGCACCACCCCTGGCTGTTAACCCCCTGACAGATCGGTGCCGCTGCGATGTCGTGGGGCCCAATCATTGCCATGGTGACCAGGGGTCGTCATGACGACCCCCTGGTCACCAAGCTACGGAAAGCTACTGAGACCATGCTCACAGCATGGGCTCAGGAGCTTTCACTAAAGGTATAATGAATGCACTGCAATCTAGTACATTGCAATACATTATACCTGTGATCAAAGAGAAACAAGTGTAAGTCCGATAAAGGGAATAAGTAAAAAAGTAAAAAATAAATGGCAAAAAATGTGTAAAAATATGTAAAAAAAAAAAAATAAAAAAATAATAATAATAATTTAAAAAAAATATTCACTAATAAATACACATTTTTATGTAAAAAAAAATAAAAAACTAAAAAAAAGTACACATATTTGGTATTGCCGAGTCTGGAACAACCCGACCTATAAAAGTGTCACACTAGTTAACCCTTTCAGTGAACGCCGCACAAAAAAAACTTAAAAAAACGAGGCTAATGATGCTTTATCATCATGCCACTGAAAAAAAAAAAGGAATAAAACACGATAAAAAAACCAAATATAAATAAAATTAGTACCGCTGAAAACGTCATCTTGTCCCACAAGAAACAAGCCGCCATACAGCCCCATCAGTGGAAAAATAAAAAAATTATAGCTCTCAGAATAAAGCAATGCAAAAAATATATATATTTTTAACAGAGGTAAGATGGAGCCCAGAAGAGTAACTCTGCTGCCTCATTTTAATGAATGGATCCACTGCGGAGTGTCACCTGAATCACGTCACCCAGAGATTTCGATGGAAACCCCAAAATAAGTGCTCAGCATAGAGCACAGGATAAATATGATCCAAAATGTTATGTTAAATGTTCCCAATAAAAGCTTCAAATCTATCCACAAAACAAACAAAACACTCAGATCCATAGAATCATACAATTGTAGAGTTGGAAGGGACCTCCTGGGTCATCTGGTCCAACCCCCAGCTCAAAGCAGGATTCACTAAATCATCTCAGACAGATGTCTGTCCAGCCTCTGCTTGAAGACGTCCATTGAAGGAGAACTCACCACCTCTCGTGGCAGCCTGTTCCACTCGATGATCATCCTAACTGTCAAAAAGTTTTTTCTAATATCTAATCTGTGTCTCCTCCCATTCAGTTTCATCCCATTGATTCTAGTCTTTCCTTGTGCAAATGAGAATAAAGATGATCCTTCTACAATGTGACAGCCCTTGACATATTTGTAGACAGCTATTAAGTCTCCTCTCAGTCTTCTTTTTTGCAAGCTAAACATTCCCAAATCCTGCAACCGTTCCTCATAGGACATGGTTTGCAGACCGGGCACCATTCTGGTCGCTCTTCTCTGAACTTGCTCCAGTTTGTCGATGTCTTTTTTAAAATGTGGTGCCCAAAACTGGACACAGTATTCCAGATGAGGTCTCACCAAAGAGAAGTAAAGTCCGATAATGACTTCACGTGATCTAGACTGTATGCTTCTGTTAAAACATCCCAGAATTGTATTTGCCTTTTTTTGCTGCTGCATCACACTGTTGACTCATGTTCAGTCTATGATCTATTAGTATAACTAAGTATTTTTCACATGTACTGTTGCTTAGCTCTATTCCTCCCATTTTGTATATGCTTTTTTCATTTTTATTGCCCAGATGTAGTACTTTGCATTTTTCCCTGTTAAAAAACATTCTGTTACTTGCTGCCCACTGCTCCAGTTTATTAAGGTCTTTTTGAATCCTCTCTTTCTCTTCTCTAGTGTTAGCTATCCCTCCTAGCTTTGTGTCATCAGCAAATTTAATCAGTTTACCCTCAATTCCTTCATCTAAATCATTGCTAAAGATGTTGAACAATACAGGTCCCAGGACAGAGCCCTGTGGTACCCCACTTGAGACATTCATCCAGCTGGATGTGAAGCCATTTACGACCACCCGTTGAGTTGATCACTAAGCCAGTTATGAATCCACCTAACAGTTGCCTTGTCCTTTCAATACTTGGTCATTTTTTCAATAAGGATGGTGTGAGATACTTTGTCAAATACTTTGCTGAAGTCAAGATATACTATATCTACAGCATTTCTGTTAGGCGTCGGGTGTTCGCTGGATTCAAAATGGGTTCAGAACCATCAGTGGATTCTGTAGTCTCCCATTCTGGTCCAGCCAGGGCTGATGCTGCTCAGCATCATCATCAGTCCCAACGCCTAGCTGGTGCACGAGATGTACAGGTTGTCTCTTGGGTCTTTGTTCCTAGCAACATGAAGGATAGGTTGCAGAGGGAAACAGGGCTGCTAAAGCTTAAGTCCAGGATTCTCTGCACTGAGCATGCCCGTGACATGGTGGACCGTAATTGGTGGTTTGGGAGTCAGCTGATCCGGTGACCTGGCGCCGCCTGATTGGTTGCGGGTGATGTCACCAATAGTGCGACGGTGGGCAGGGCTTAATCTTTAAATATCCCGCCCACAGATATGGCGGTGCGCTCTGATCATTGAGCTGTGATGGTGTTGTGTGGACGCTTGGTCTTTTGGGCTCCACGTGTGCTTTAGTTTCTGGCAGGCAGGTTTAGTGGAAATAGGCAGGCTTAGATGAAATAGGCAGGTAGCTTCATCTGACAGTCTGGCTCCGACAAAGGGGTCGCCATACACCCCGAGCAGTCTGCAGACACAATATTCCCGGCACCGCCTGTAAGCCACGTGGAGAGATTCTCCTCAGTCCGGTAGCACGCCGGCTGGGAGCACGTATTCGCCGACGTGAGTCACACACGCATCCTAGCGTCTGCTGTGTAGTCCCTGTGCAGTTAACAGGGCTACAGATATATTATTTATCGCACATCTCTCGTGCTGTTAATGGAGATAGTGCGAATCCCTATTCCCGTTCCGGTGTGCAGTAACACGGAAGGGATTGTTATTTAAGTTGGTTGTTTTACCTTCTCACCCGGAAGGTGTTTGGCCGCAGTCCACCAGGCTGCATCGCGGACCCCGTGTACGGTTGCTTTCCATTATTTAATAAAAGTTGTTTGCAACCGTCCCCTTAATAATTTCCCTGATCCACCCAGTCAGTGATTCTGTCATAGAAGGAAATTAAGTTAGTCTGACATGACTTGTTAGTTACAAACCCATGCTGACTCTGGTTAATCACTTCATTCTTATCCAGGTACTTACATACATGTTGGTTAATAATTTGTTCAAAGATCTTTCCTGGTATAGAAGTCAGACTCACCGGCCTATAGTTCCCTGGGTCCACTTTCTTCCCCTTTTTGAAGATAGGAACAACATTTGCTCTTCTCCAGTCTTCTGGGACTTCTCCTGTTCTCCAAGAATTTTCAAAGATTATGGAGAGTGGTTCTAAAATTTCTTCTACGATCTCCTTCAGTACTCTGGGGTTTAATTCATCTGGACCTGGAGACTTGAACTCATTTATGTTAGCTAAATATTCCCTCACAATCTTTCTGTTTACAGATAACCTGGATTCTTTAATTCCTTTAATACGACACTGAAGACCAGTTGATGTTCCATTTTCTTTCTGAGAGAAAACAGATGCAAAATAGGAATTAAAAAGTTCGGCCTTCTCAACATCCTTTCTTACCATTTCACCATTTTCATCCTGTAAAAATCCTATAGCATCTTTGACTTTTCTTTTACTTTTGACATACCCCCAAAATCCTTTTTTATTGCTTTTGACATCTCTTGCAAGCCTTAATTCATTGTCAGCTTTAGCTGACCTGATACGTGCCCTGCAGGATCTGCAGACTGCATTATAATCTTCTTTAGATATGACTCCTTCTTTCCATTTGATAAACATTTCTTTCTTTCTTTTTAGCATGTGTTTAAGTTCTGTGTTCATCCATCCTGGTTTCCTTAAATGCTTCCCATTCTTCCTACTTTTCAGGATTGTTAACGATTGTGCTTTGAGAATCTCATTTTTAAAAATTTCCCATCCTTCCTGGACATTTTTGTCCTTAAGGACATCCAGCCATTGGATCCCTCCTATTCTCTTTCTGAGTCTCTTAAAATCTGCCTATCTAAAATCTAACCTTGAAGTTTGAGTCTTCACATGTCTTCCTCCTCTAGTTATCCAAAATTCTATAATAGCATGATCGCTGCCTCCTAGGGTCACAGCCACTTTTATCTCCTCAACCATTTCCTCCCTGTTTATAAGGATTAGATCCAAAGTAGCAGATCCCCTTGTTTTCTCCCCTACCTTTTGGAAGATAAAGTTGTCAGCAAGAGAGGATAAGAATTTGCTTAACCTGTTAGTTTTACTTGAGAGAGATTCCCCACAAATGTCTGGATAGTTGAAATCTCCCATGACCACTACGTCATATTTTTTGGAGAACTTGGTCATTTGATACATAAAGAGTTCATCCATATCTTCAGCTTGCCCAGGTGGCCTGTAGTAAATGCCTACAATGGTGTCCTTTCCGTTGTTCTCTCCTTGTATTCTTACCCAAACACTTTCCACAGAACTCCCAGTCTCTGAAGCTTCAATCTCTCTGCAGATATACGCTTTTCTAACATACAATGCGACACCTCCTCCTCGTTTATCAAGTCTGCTTCTTCCAAATAAGTTGTATCCTTTTAGCCTTGTATTCCAATCATGTGTATCGTCCCACCAAGTTTCAGTGATTCCAATGACATCATATTTCTTTTCCTGCGTTAGTAGTTCCAATTCTCCTTGTTTGTTGCCCATGCTTTGTGCATTTGTATAAAAACATTTTAGTTTGTGATTGGTTTCTCTTCCTCCCATATTTTTATTACTTAGATTTTTTTGTCTTTGTTCTTCCTTTCCACTTCCAATAGCAGAGATCTCAATAGTATTTGTCAGCTGTATGGCTTTTTCTGGCCTTTTGCTTCCCTTCCCATATTGTTCTAGCTTAAAGCTCTCTTGATGAGTGTAGCAAGGCGACTTCCAAATACATGTTTTCCAGTCTTCGTAAGGGGCACCCCATCTCTAGCAAGTAGTCCATCATATAGGTAATTCATTCCATGATCCAGAAATCCAAATCCTTGTTGACAGCACCATCGAACTAGCCAGTTGTTTACCTTTAGAATCTTATTCCACCTCATTGCTCCATGGCCATCCACTGGGAGGATGGATGAGAAGACCACCTGCGCTCCCAATTCTTTCACTTTCTTGCCTAAGTCTTCAAAGTCACTGCAGATGGTTTCCAGGTCCTTTCTTGCAGGGTCATTTGTTCCCACATGTATTAGCAGGAATGGGTAGTGATCTGTAGGTCTGAAAAGTCATGGTATCCTGTCAGACACATCTTTAATATTTGCTCCTGGAAGACAGCACATTTCTCTTGAGGTTATGTCTGGTCTGCAGATAGCGGCCTCTGTTCCTTTCAACAGGGAATCCCCCATGACCACCACTCTCCGTTTTTTCTTCACAACATTTTCTTTCTCTATCCAGGAGGATTCTGAGGGCTTACAAGGTTATTCATTGTGGGCAAAGTCTTATCTTGCTGTATTTCTTCATGGTTCTCCTGTGTGAGAGCCTGGTACTGGTTCCTGAGCAGTATGGGTGCTGACTGCCTCTCGATACTCCTGCTTCTCTGGGTCACATGCTTCCATTCCTCTGTTTCATCAGGTGCAGTTCGAATTTCTTCTCTTCCTGTATCATGAAGAGATAATTCTCCTCTGTCTAAGAACTCTTCACCTTCCTTAATGATTTTCAAGGTAGTTAACCTCTCTTCTAGATTTTGCAACTTTTCCTCCAACAGGGACACAAGCTTGCATTTCTGGCATGTGAAGTTTGGCTTTTCCCTGGCAAGTATGTGAACATGTATCAGGATATGCAGCTCACCAAATGGCTCCTGGACTCTTCCATGTTCTTATTGTTAATGTGTTATGAAAACAGTGAAAAACGCTCCAAAATTCGGTTTACCGATATCCTCCTTTCAGCTCCAACGGCCAAAATCCAGTGTTCTTTGAGCTCGCGGAGACTCTTCACTTATCCCAAAATGCAGTGGGAATATGCAAATTATCTCCTCAGGACTCCTCCCCTGGTTTCATCTGTCAATGTAAATATAGGGTGCTTCCACGTTACTGGTAGCACAAGGGCACTGGAAAAGTGAAATAACTCCTCGCCCCCAAAAGAAATATAGCAAATTCTGTGCTCCGAAATTTTAATGCTAGCCCCCCTTTCCCACCCCACCCCCGCCCTCCAGAGCTCCAGTGTGTGCCTACATCAGATTTACCATCCACCTGTTTGGCAGGGGTATAACTTACAAAAGGGGGTCACTTGAGGGGGGGTATTCTGCTCTTTTAGCATTTAGGGTCTCTGTATATGGAGTCCGCAAACTATTCTAGGAAAACCTATACTCCAGCAGTCAAATAGCGCTCCGTCCTTCCCGAGTGTCGCCGTGTGGCTAAGCAGTACTGTACAGCCACATATGAGGTATTGCCACATTCAGCAGAAATTGTGGGCCACATTTAAGGGGCCAGTTTTATCCATTAACCCCATTTAAAATGTAAAATCTGGGGCTAAAACAAAATATTTGAGATAAAAATGTAATTATTTTTTCTTCACTGCCCAATGGTATAAAATTCTGTGACACACCCATGGTGTTAATATGATCATTGCACACCTAGAAGAGTTCACTGAGAGGTGTACTTTGTAAAATGGGGTCCTCAGGCTGTTATGGCACCTCAGGGGATCTCCCAGTGTATGATGGCACCTGATGCAGATCACGTAGGAGAGGGAGCCCTCTCCCTCCTCAAGCCTTCTAAATGCTGTTATTTCTATTGATAACGACATTTAAGGGGTTAAAAAGCTGGGAATGGTGAGGGCAATGCTCCTGACAGTGACAGCCGAGGCTCTGCTATCACTTAAGCCAAGCTCCCGACGATGATGGTGAGGGCACAGCCCCTGAGCCCCGCGCAATCGTCATGATGTTACTGTATGTCAGTGGTCGGGAATCCCTTACCGATCAGGACGTATAGGTATGTCAAAGGTCATGAAGGAGTTACAATTTTAGCAGCAATTTTTCATATTTCCAAGGAAATTTAAAATAAACTGCATTTTTATGGACCTATTCACTTTTGAAGTGACTTTGAAGGGCCTTTTATTGTAACCCCCTAAAAATCACCCCAATTTAAAGAATGGAGGTTTCAAAGCATACAAGAAGTTTGGTATTCCTTGAGGTGCTTTGCATTAATGAAAATAGAAGAAAAAAAATTAATAATTCCATTTAGCCAAATTCCATTCAGCTAAAATGTTACTTCAGCCCTAATTTTTAGACTGCACAATTTATTACGCAATTTCTCCTGAATGCAGCATTACTCCTTGTATAGCAGACACTAATATAGTATAGCTACTGTACGGTTTGGTACTCACTCGGCTGCGGCTGAGGTAGGCACAGGAAGCATTTTCATTGAAATCCAGGCTAGTTTATTCAGACAGCATAAACTGCTCAGGTAGCAAAACAAAAACACCCTTTTCCGGCACAAAGTGGAAATACAAAGTAAAATGTCCATAAATTGTTGCGGGTTCGCCCGCTCAGGTCAGTGTCCAATTCTTACGTCTTTAGCACAGACCAGCATCCTGGAGATCCACACATCTCCAGACACAGAATGACACAATTGGTCTCCATTTTATTTACCAAACCACGCCCCCGGGGTGGGGATATGTGAGCAGCCATTCCCACCCATCTCTTATGACTGCTCGTAAAAGCGGCCCTCATACGACCTATTAACCCTTTCAGTACTATATGTGCTGGAGCATGCTTTTCTAGGTTTACATCACCGAAGCTAACAACCTCGAGGACCTGTCCGGTGGCCATCTTACATACCCTCCTCTGCCCAAAGCTGGCGGGCTTGGCTATCAATAAGCAAAAAAGCTCAAAATTCGAAAATCACGATACACATGAAGATTAGAAGAAGAATAATCAGTTCTGAGAAGGAAATGCATTAAGCATAACACTGTGTGTGTGTATGTATGTATGTATGTATGTATGTATGTATGTATGTATGTATGCATGCATGCATGCATGCATGCATGTATGTATATATGTATATATATATATATATATATATATATATATATATATATATATATATATATATATATATATATATATATACACACACACACACACATATATATATATATATATGTATATACATACATACACTACCTAGTCAGGATGCATGTTTAAAAAGGACTGTATAGACCAATCGGTAACTAAAACACAGAAAACCAATGATATAGAACCAAAAAGAAGACCAGAGTATGCTAAAATATAACAAATTTTAATGGATCAAGCTAAAATACGAATAGGGGTGGGAACAAAGCAACCAGGAGAAAGCGCTGAACAACATGTGTTTGCCACATGCAAATGTACAGTACAAATCAATGGAATATATACCATTGCCACCAGAATACATATATATACATACAGTGGGAATGGAAAGTATTCAGACCCCTTTAAATTTTTCACTCTTTGTTTCATTGCAGCCATTTGATAAATTCTAAAAAGTTCATTTTTTTCTCATTAAAGTACACTTTGCATCCTATCTTGACTGGAAAAAAAACAGAAATCTAGAAATTTTTTGCAAATTTATTAAAAAAGAAAAACTGAAATATCACATGGTCATAAATATTCAGCCCCTTTGCTCAGTATTGAGTAGAAGCACCCTTTTGAACTAGTACAGCCATGAGTCTTCTTGGGTATGAAGCAACAAGTTTTTCACACCTGGATTTGGGGATCCTCTGCCATTCTTCCTTGCAGTTCCTGTCCAGTTCCGACACGTTGGATGGTGAACGTTGGTGGACAGCCATTTTCAGGTCTCTCCAGAGATGCTCAATTAGGTTTAGGTCAGGGCTCTGGCTGGACCAGTCAAGAATGGTCACAGAGTTGTTGTGAAGCCACTCCTTTGTCATTATAGCTGTGTGCTTAGGGTCATTGTCTTGTTCGAAGGTGAACCTTCGGCCAAGTCTGAGGTCCAGAGCACTCTGGAAGAGGTTTTCACCCAGGATATCTCTGTACTTGGCCGCATTCATTTTTCCTTCAATTGCAACCAGTCGTCATGTCCCTGCAGCTGAAAAACACCCCCATAGCATGATGCTGCCACCACCATGTTTCACTGTTGGGATTGTATTGGGTAGGTGATGAGCAGTGCCTGGTTTTCTCCACACATACCGCTTAGAATTATCATCAAAAAGATCTATCTTCATCTCATCAGACCAGAGAATCTTATTTCTCATAGTCTGGGAGTCCTTCATGTGTTTTTCAGCAAACTCTATGCGGACTTTCATTTGTCTTGCACTGAGGAGAGGATTCCGTCGGGCAACTCTGCCATAAAGGCCTGACTGGTGGAGGGCTGCAGTGATAGTTGACTTTGTGAAACTTTCTCCCATCTCCCTACTGCATCTCTGGAGCTCAGTCACAGTGATTTTGGGGTTCTTCTTTACCTCTCTCACCATGGCTCTTCTCCCACGATTGCTCTGTTTGACTGGATGGCCAGGTCTAGGAAGACTTCTGGTGGTCCCAAACTTCTTCCATTTAAGGATTATGGAGGCCACTGTGCTCTTAGGAACCTTGAGTAATGCAGAAATTATTTTGTAACCTTGGCCAGATCTGTGCCTTGCCACAATTCTGTCTCTGAGCTCCTTGGGCAGTTTCTTTGAGCTCATGGCTTTCATTTGGTCTGACATGCATTGTGAGCTGTGAGGTCTTATACAGACAGGTGTGTGCCTTTTCAAATCAAGTCCTATCAGTTTAATTAAACACAGCTGGACTCCAATGAAGGAGTAGAACCATCTCAAGGAGGATCACAAGGAAATGGAAAGCATTTGACTTAAATATGAGTGTCTGAGCAAAGGGTCTGAATACATATGATAATGTGATATTTCAGTTTTTCTTTTTTAATACATTTGCAAAAATTTCTACATTTGTTTTTTTTTCAGTCAAGATGGGGTGCAGAGTGTACTTTAATGAGAAAAAAAAATGAACTTTTTAGAATTTACCAAATGACTGCAATGAAACAAAGAGCGAAAAATTTGAAGGGGTCTGAATACTTTCCATACCCATTATGTATATGTGTATATATATATATATATATATATATATATATATATATATATATATAATACACATATAAATAAAACAATAAGAAACCAGGTGTATATCAATACAGACTATATGTATTAGATATGGGGAAAACATATGTACTACCTCTATCAGGGTGTAAATAAATATTGTGCAAAAGAACCACAGGATGCAAGAGAGGGGCAATGATGGAAATAGCTCCTGACGTATAAACTATTCCATAATAATAAACCAATATAGGCGGGTATAGAATAGTCTATATACCTGTGTATGAGTCTGGAGTAGAGGGGGCATACGGTGCAGCGTCTCCACCCCGACACGCTATCAAGCAGTGGACCCTCGACAGAGCGTCAGCATTGCCATGCAGTTTCCCGGGCCTATGCTCTGCATGGAAGCTAAAATCCTGAAGGGCTAGGGACCATCTGGTCACTCCGGCATCGTTCCCCTTCTTGTCCCTCATCCACCTTAGTGGGGCATGGTCTGACACTAGCCTGAACTTCCTGCCTAAGAGGTAGTATCTTGAAGTGTCCAACACCCACTTGATGGCCTTTTCCACTATGGAGTAATTCTTCCCACAGGATGTCACATTCTGACTTAAATACATTATGGGATGCTCTTCCCCGTTCACTTCTTGTGATAGGACAGCACCCAGCCCGACATCTGACATGTCTGTCTGGACCACAAACTTATTTGAGAAATCCGGTGCCACCATAACTGTCTGTTTACACAGAGCTACCTTCAGTTCCGCGAAGGCAGTCTCAGCTTCTGGAGATTACTTAGCTATAACTGACTTTGTCCCTGTAAGGAGGTCTGTCAAAGGGGCCGCTATCATGACGAAGTTAGGGATGAACCGGCGGTAATAGCCCACGATGCCTAGGAACGCTTTGACCTGTTTCCCTGAGAGGGGTAGTGGCCAACTCTTCTTGATCACGTCGACTTTATTTGGGGCTTTATTTCACCTCTCCCTACGACATAACCCAAGTATTTGGTTTCTTCAATGCCCATGGCACATTTCTTCAGGTTTATAGAAAACCCTGCCTTCTTTAAAGAATCAAGTATCGCCTGGACTTTGCTCAGATGGCTTCCCCAATCCTGGCTATAGATCACGATGTAATCCAAGTAGGCTGCTGCATACTTCTTGTGGGGAGCTAGAATCAAGTCCATGGTCCTCTAGAAGGTAGCCAGGGCTTCTTGTAACCCAAACGACATCCTTGTGTACTAGAATCAACCATCTGGCGTTGAGAAGACCGTCTTCTCCTTGGCATCTTGGGACATGGGTATTTGCCAATTCCTTTAGCGAGGTCAAGGGTGATAATATACCTGGCTGGCCCCAACCTTTCAAACAGTGCATCTACACTGGGCATTGGGTAGGTGTCAAACTTCAAGACTTTGTTGAGTTTCCTATAGTCATTGCAAAACTGCCATTCTCTATCTGGCTTTGGTACTAAGACTATGGGACTGGACCAGCCACTCCTGGACTCCTCAATGACTCCCATGCTCAGCATCCGCTTCACCTCTTTTGCAATCACCTCTCGGTGGGCTTCGGGAATCCGATACGGCTTCATATTTACTTGGACATGATGACCCGGAAGAAACTCATGCTCTATGATCCGAGTACACCCTGGTAGTTCTGAGAACAGGTCTCAGTTCCGCTGTAGCAACTCTCGGCACTGTGGCTTCTGGGCATGTGACAGCGACTCTGCCAGCTTGACTTCCTCCACGTGGGCTTTGGTCTTCGCCACCAAACAGGAGCTTCCACAAACTCCCTATGTCGCCATGGCTTGATCAGGATGACGAGGTACACCTGGTAGGGCTTCCTTTTCCCTGGTTAGTGGACTCTATAGTTGACATTGCCAAGCTTTTCAAGAACTTCATAGGGGCCCTGCCACTTGGTCAGGAATTTGCTCTCCACCATAGGCACTAGTACCCAATTTCCAAGGTGGAAGTGTCTCACCCTCGCCGATCTTTAGTACACACTTGACTGTGCCTCTTGTGCTTTGAGGAGGTGTTCTTTCACAATAGGCATCGCCTCAGCAATCCTCTCTTGCATCTGGGCCACATGTTCGATTACATTCCTGTAGGGTGTAGACCCCACCTCCCAAGTCTCCTTTGCTACATCCAGGAGTCCAAGGGGCTGTCAGCTATATAACAGCTCAAATGGGGAGAAGCCAGTAGAGGCCTGTGGGACTTCTCTAATAGAAAACAGAAGGTACGGCAGTAGACAGTCCCAGTCCCGGCCGTCTTTCTCTACGACCTTCTTCAACATGGCCTTCAAGGTTTTATTAAACCTCTTCACTAAGCCGTCTGTCTGGGGGTGGTAGACTGAGGTCCTGAGTTGTGTGATTTGCAGGATTTTTCACAACTCCCTCATCCCCCTTGACATAAATGGGGTCCCTTGGTCCGTTAGGATCTCCTTAGGCAACCCCATTCTAGAAAAGATGTGGACTAGCTCCTGGACTATGCACTTGGCAGAGGAGTTTTGTGGTGGTACAGCCTCCGGGTAACAGGTAGCGTTGTCCAGTACCACCAAGATATACTGATGTGCTCTGGCGGACTTGACCAGGGGTCCCACTAGATCCATGGTGATGCGGACCTCAATGACAGGTAGTGGCACTAAAGGGCTACGGAAGTGAGCCACAGGGGAGGTCAACTGATAGGTGTGACAGGACCTACAGTAATTCACAATCTCTCGGTGACAACTGGGCCAGTAGACCCTCTGGAAGATTCTTTCCTGGGCTTTTTCTACCTCCAGATGACCACCTAAGACATGTGCATTGGCCATATCTAACACCCTGCGTCTGTACGGCCCTGGCACTAGTAACTGATCGATTACCTCTCTTCTGAGCTTCGTGACCTGACATAGTAACTCCCCAATTCCAGCAAAGTACGGATATCAGGTATCAGCCATAGACTCTTGAGCAACACCATTCAGAACAGTGACATTATTAAACACACCTTTTAGAGTTCAGTCCCTGAGCTGGGCGATTCCAAAGTTTCCCCACCTCCAGCTCAGGGATGCTGCTTCATCCTCACCCCCAACAAGCACATGAAAGGGAAAACTGTCGGTTGCGGCCTGCGACGAGGTTTCTTTAGGAGCGACCTGGTTGTGGTCTGGACAACCCGGCTTCCTCCCTTTCTCCCACAAGTCCCAAAACAAGGCAAAGTCCTGCCCTATTATAACAGGGTGCAACAGGTCCTTGACTACGCCCACCACTAGGACCACAGGGTAGTCCTTAGCGTCTCGATGGATACAGCAGATGTCCACTTTTTTCTGCAGAATCAGACGATGAGGAATTATGGCCCTCACTAGGGTTACCAAACTCCCAGAATCGAACAGACCAGTCATTTGCGCTCCATTCACTGACACGGGGCATGCCTGCGGTCCCACGCCTCGTGGAGGGACAGCACTGCAGGCAGGATATGCAAAGTAGCGCCGTCCTGTGCTGCAGTCTACTGGCTCGTTGTTCATAGGGCAACAGGCCACTATTAGACCCGGGGTGTGACATCGCCAACAAATTAAGTTATTGGATGGGGCCTTTGGTAGCAACTCAGACCCCTCCTGAACTCTAGGACGCCCCCCAGATGTGGTTCTAGTTCCCCTCTTTTGGGTGTCCATCCCCCCTGTTGGGAACCACAGTATGGAGATGCTCCCACCCCTTACTTCCCCAAAGCACTCTCGACCGCCTGGTACCTTTCTACCAACCTCACAAGGTCATTGGCATTATGGGGATCTCCCTGGGCAACCCAGGATGGCACCAGCCTTGGAAGGGAGTGTATGAACCTGTCCATCACAATCCTCGCCACTATCTGTGCTGGAGAGGAAGATTCCGGTTGCAACCACTTTTGGACCAAGTGTAGGAGGTAAAACATTTGGGACCGGGAAGGTTTGTCACTGCAATAGGCCCAGTGGTACACCCGCATCATGTCAGTCAGAGTCACTCCTAAGCACACCAAAATCTCAGGCTTCAACTTGGTGTACTCTTTTGCATCTTGCAAGGCCAAGTTATAATAGGCCTTCTGCTCTTTCCCTGTTAAATATGGTGCCAGAACCTCCGCCCACTGCTCTGGAGGCAATATCTCTCGCTCCGCCACCCTCTCAAAAATTGTCAGAAACGCCTCGTCCTCATCACCCGGGATCATCTTTTGTAAGGCTCTTCTTAACGTCTTCCTGGCAAGTGAGTCATCACTTGGACTTGGGGGTGGGGCGATTGAACGGCCATGGATTAACTCGGCTAGGAGGTTTATCTGCTGTTTGTACTGCTGCTGCTGCCACTGCTGCTGTTGATGCTGCCGGAGATTAGCCTGCACCAGTTGCTTTATCAGCTCCTCCATGATGCCAGACGTCCCCTACTGGCTGACGGCCTTCACCCAAGACATAAACGGTTTCCTGTAGCAGTCACACTGCCCCTTGGGATTTGTGACTGTGCTTCTAGCACCAATTGTAGGGTTTAATACTCACTCGTCTGCGGTTGAGGTAGACACAGGAAGCATTTTCATTGAAATCCAAACTGGTTTATTCAGACAGCATAAACAAAAACAGCGTTTTCCGGCACAAAGTGGAAGCACAAAGTAAAATGTCCACACAATGTTGCAGGTTCGCCTGCTCAGGTCAGTGTCCAATCCTTAGTACAGACTAACGCCTTGGAGATCCACAGGTCTCCAGACACAGACACTGAATGAGACATTTGGTCTCTATTTTATTTACCAAACCACGCTCCAGAGGTGGGGATATGTGGGCAGCCATTCCCACCCATTTTTTATGACTGCTCTTAAGGCTGTGTGCCCACGTAGCGTTTTCCAAGCGATTATGCTGCGGAATTTCCGCAGCGGAAATGCTTGTGAAACGCTAGGTAATCCGCACCCCATGGTCCCCAAGGGGATTCCGCATGTTCTATGCACATGCTGCGGATTTTTCCGCAGCGTTTATGCTGCGTACAAAAATACGCAGCATGTCATTTAATTTTGCGGAAGCGCAGCGGAAATCCCGCCATTGACTTGCATTGAGACGCACAGAAACCGCGACTGTACATTTTTACAAGCGGCTTCTATGCGTCTCTATGTGCGGATGGTACCCAGGTCTGGAGGAGAGGAGACTCTCATCCAGACCTGGGTACCATTGTACCTGTAAAAAAAGAATAAAATAACAAATAAAGTTTATACTCAACTGTCCGGCGTCTTCTCTCTGAATGCCAGCAGCGCTGAAGGACCTTCGGTGACGTCACAGTCATGTGACCGCAGGCCCTTCACCGCTCTGTCTCGCGATATGCCGGCAGCCGGGAACCAGACAGGAACGAGCGCTGCAGCCACGCCGGGGCCTCGGGGGTGAGTATAGCTTTATTTGTTTTAATTTTTACGGTTCACACTGTATAAATCCATACTGTTTGCATGGATTTATACAGTGTGACCTAGTTGTCAAGCACTTTCCAAGTGATGCTATCGCCTGGAAAGTGCTTGTCAATCTGCATGCGGAAATGCATGTGAATCCGCATGTGGATCCGCATGTATTCTGCAGGGAAAAAAAAATGCACAATCTGCATGCGTTTTTTTCTGCCAGGGAGATGCAGAAATGCTGCAGAAATTTTCTGCTTCATTTCTGCATCGTGGGCACATAGCCTAAAACCGGCCTGATACGCCCTATTAACCCTGTCAGCAGTATACGTGCTGGAGCATGCTTTCTCGGGTTTACATCACCGAAGCTACCAACCTCGATGATACATATTTCCCCTCAAGGACCTGTCCGTGAGCCATCTTACACTATATACATGTCATTAAGGGTATACAAGTTTAAAGATTGCACATTTTTCAAAATTTTCAGAAAATTTGGAATATTTTCATGAATAACGACAAAACAACAGATCTGAATTTAAAGGTAGTAACAGGTAAAATGTTTTGCAACAACAAAATCACAATCTCAGAATCACTGACAGAAGCATTTTAAAGTTATTACCACAGAAAGTGACGTATCAGACTTGAAAAATGGGGCTGTCAGGAAGGTTAATGCTGATTTACACGAGACAGGGTTAAGAAACATGGAATGGTATTGTGCAGTACATACCTATAGGTGAAGCATCATCTCCCTCAGAATCTTCCTCTGTATAGTAATGAAACACTTATTAGTAAGGGTGAAAAAATAATATATATATACATTATATATACAGTACAGACCAAAAGTTTGGACACACCTTCCCATTTAAAGATTTTTCTGTATTTTCCAACTGAATAGACTGTTAGAATTTGTATTATGGCAAGAAAAAAGCAGCTAAGTAAAGAAAAACAAGTGGCCATCATTACTTTAAGAAATGAAGGTCAGTCTGTTCGAAAAATTGGGCAAACTTTGAAAGTGTCCCCAAGTGCAGTGGCAAAAACCATCAAGCGCTACAAAGAAACTGGCTCACATGAGGACCGCCCAGGAAAGGAAGACCAAGAGTCACCTCTGCTTCTGAGGATAAGTTGGTGAACGGATGGACTCTACATGCCTGGTTCCCATTGTGATGCATGCAGGTGGTGGTGTGATGGTGTGGGGGTGCTTTGTTGGTGACACTGTTGGGGATTTATTCAAAATTGAAGGCATACTGAACCAGCATGGCTACCACAGCATCTTGCAGGGGCATGCTATTCCATCCAGTTTGCGTTTAGTTGGACCATCATTTATTTTTCAACAGGATAATGACCCCAAACACACCTCCAGGCTGTGTAAGGGCTATTTGACCAATAAGGAGAGTGAAGGGGTGCTACGCCAGATGACCTGGCCTCCACAGTCACCAGACCTGAACCCAATCAAGATGGTTTGGGGTGAGCTGGACCGCAGAGTGAAGGCAAAAGGGCCAACAAGTGCTAAGCATCTCTGGGAACTCCTTCAAGATTGTTGGAAGACCATTTCTGGTGACTACCACTTGAAGCTCATCAAGAGAATGCCAAGAGTGTGCAAAGCAGTCAACAAAGCAAAAA
Source organism: Phyllobates terribilis (assembly GCF_046119375.1). Lineage (NCBI taxonomy): Eukaryota > Metazoa > Chordata > Amphibia > Anura > Dendrobatidae > Phyllobates > Phyllobates terribilis. Next base: position 635,669,912 of record NW_027362762.1, read on the forward strand.
GTGGCTACTTTGAAGAACCTAGAATATAAGACATATTTTCAGTTGTTTCACACTTTTTTGTTAAGTATATAATTCCACATGTGTTAATTCATAGTTTTGATGCCTTCAGTGTGAATGTACAATTTTCATAGTCATGAAAATACAGAAAAATCTTTAAATGAGGTGTATCCAAACTTTTGGTCTGTACTGTATGTATTTAACAGTAAAATTATGTCAACAGATATCGCTAATCCACTGGTTAAATAACACAGAGGAAACAAAGGAATATGTTAATCAATAAGACAGTTCATACTCTGGATTGAGGCCATATGCCTGCCTCTCCTTCAATCTGTGTATTCTGTTGCCACCTCGCCTTTTCAAAGGAATAGACTCCAAGTAGCGTAATTGTGAAACGTTATGTCCGGCAGAAACAAAATGAAAGGGAACTGGCAGCATTGTCCTCTTACATCTAATGGTAGATTTATGCTGAGGTGCGCTTTTAAGGGGTTGTACACTAATATTTAAAATATGCCAAAGCGTTTTTATAATGAAAAGCAACTTCTTTATAATTACCTTCCTCTGTCAGTGAGCGGCGCTATCACTGGTTGCTCACAGGCAGCACGTGAACCCCCGCTGACGTCCCGTTTATTGAGGCGTGACTCAGCGCTGGGGTCCCCGTGGTGGCTTCTGGGTTGAAGGCGGGGTTACCCCACCGTGTCACACCCAGCATCCACCGCGCGCTTTCCCAATGAATGGGGAGAGGGACAGCATGCGGTGGATGCTGGGTATGACTTGCGGGGATAACCCCGCACACAACCCAGCAGCCACCATGGAACGCGGAAGAGAGAGACCCCCGGCAGCAGTCTGGACTTGTCGTGACATCAGCGGATGTCAGAGCCGGCTGCAGCCGGGGGTTAAGTGATGCCTGTGAGCGGTCAGTCATAGCGCCACTCACAGGCAGAAAAGGAAGAGGGAGGCAATTACAAAGAAGCAGCTTTTCAACATAAAAATGCTTTGCCATATTTTACATAGTAGTGGACAACCCCTTTAAGTACCAGGGACCTGGGTGTATGGATATGTCCAAGTCCATAAAGGGGTTAATTAATGCAAAATGGAATGAAAGAATTAAAAATGCCATTAAGTCAAATTCCATTTAGCTAATATGTTACTTTAGACCCAAATTTTAGCCTGCACAATTTATTATGTAATTTCTCCTAAACGCAGCATTGCCCCATACATAGCAGACACTAATATTTTCTAGCTATATACAGTACATGGCATTAAGGGTAAACAATTAAAGCGGTTGTGCCACCAGAAAGAATACAGTTAACCAACCAGAAAAGGTGGAAATAAATAGTTTTGTAATTTACAGTGATTCAAAATTATGCTTCATTCAAAAGTTACCAAGCTTTTACTTTTATGAATGCTGCTCTCTGGCGCCCCCTGGTGTTATTCCCCCTACGTCCTGGTAGTGGGTGATCAGCTGGTCGGGTTTGGGCAGTTCCTGTCATAAGAGCTCCCAACCGGCAGTCTGCACAATGTATTGCAAGAAAAGAAATGAAAAATTCCATCTCCAAAAACGTTGTATTAAAAAATTCCAAGTTGTTATTACATCATTTTAAAATCTGATGAGGTCACAAGGTACATGGGGATTCACATAGCAACGCGTTTCCAATGCCAACCACCGTTCTTTGTCAAGCTACTATGACATGATTCTGTGATCTTTTAAATATTTCTGAAACCAATATGATGCAGTGACTGGGATTGTATACGAGGGATGTGATATATCCCCCAGAATGTGTACAGAGACCTATTAAATCCATTGGAGTGCATTGCAGTCACACGCTCACCTCCGGCTGCAATGCAGGAATGAAGGTGAGCATTGACCTGGTCAGGCTATCTGGCTAAGGCAGAGTAAGTAAAACCCGGCAGGGCCTTCATTTCTTGGGGGAGGCTACAGGAAGGCAGTGGGGCGGCCTCCTCCCTCCAACCCGGGTTTTCCAGTGCCTCTTGCCACAGGTCCTTTAAAAACCCTGCACTAAGGATTAGTGTGGTTCTATGTTGGAACCTGCTAGGAGCATAGCAGGAAAGCTCATCAGGATTGAGTGTGGCTGAACCCACGCCTGGGAAGGCTCTGCACCTGTCAGGCTCTGAGTGGCCCGGCGCGGCCGTTGTCTATGGCAACCGTTGTTTAAGGACTTGTGTTATCCCAGAGGACTTTTCTGTTTACCGGTGAGTTGCTGAATAAAGCTGTTTATATTGGACTTGCTTGGGTCACTGCCTCAGTTACTGCACGGTGTGAACACCGCTGCCTTACAGCTTGGTGGAGAATGCGGGCATAGTGACTGAGGCATACCCCACTGGCCGCTGCATGACCACAATCCGGCCGGCCACCTTTCAGCCCCACCCCGTGGACAAAATGGAGGAGCTGTTAAAGCAGCTGGTACTTACCCAGCAGCAGCAGCTGCAGTCTCAGAGGTAGGAGCTGGAACAGCAGCATAATCAGCAGCAGCAGCTACTGTACCAGCAGCAGCAAAAACCAAAGAACTGTTGCTGCAACAGATTGCTGCCCTGCGGGAGACGCCGACGGCACCAGCCCCGGAACGTCGCGAGGCCAGGGACAAGGTTCGCTCAGCGTTGAGGAAGATGGGACCGGAGGACGATGTGGAAGCCTTCCTGACCATTTATGAGCGCACAGAGGAGTGGGAAAACCTACCGGATGGCCAGTGGGCAGAAGTGGTGGCTCAGTTTCTGGTCGGCGATGCCCAAAAGGCCTTCTTCGACCTCAGTCGGGAGGACGCCCAGGACGACCAGAGACTGAAAGGTGAGATCCTTGCCCGACTGGGAGTCAATACATACGTGAGGGCTCAGCATGTATTTTCATAGGCTTATGTGGAGACCCGACACGCCCGGTCTCAGGCTTACGACCTCCTGCAGCTGGTAAAAAGGTTGCTCCAGCCTGAGACTTTGTCTCCAGCCCAGATGGTGGAGAGGGTGGTGGTTGACCGGCTGGTGAGGACTCTGCCAGCCGCTATCCAAAGTTGGGTGGGGCAAGGGGACTCCAGCACACTTGACCAGGTGGTCAGCCTGATCGAGCGCTACTCGGACATTCAGGACTTTATCCAGGACTCTGCCCCCTCGCGGCTGTCACGCCGATCCCTGCCAACTCAGGAACCTGGAAAGGGGTCGCGCCCCTCTGCTGAGGACAGTCAGCACCGTACCCGTGCTGAAGGGGTACCCCGAAATGAGAGTCGCAGGAGACCTGTTCCCTCCCAAACAGTCATAAGACCTAACAGTACCTCCACCATTAGGTGCTGACGGTGTCAGGGGAAGGGACATGTGGTTGCTAAATGCCCCCTAACTACGGAACTCATGGACTGCGGGATTATCCACCGGGTCTCAATGTACGCCCAGACTGTCTGCACTGCGAGCGCCGACCCCCCTGACAGTGAACCCCAACTGTGCCAGGTACTGGTTAATGGGTACCCCACAGAGGCCCTCCTAGATTCGGGGAGCCTAGTGACTTTGGTACATGGGTCGATGGTGGCAGGAGACAACCTCAGTGGACGGACTGTCGGGGGTTGTGTGCATCCATGGGGACCTCCGAGAGTACCCAACCACAGGTAGTTTTATCCAAGCCATGTGGAGACATAAAACATGTGGTGGGGGTGGTAAAAACTCTTCCCTATGGGACTGTGTTGGAAAGAGACTTGCCCCTGTTCTGGACTCTGTGGAAAAACAAAATCCACTCTCCCCCGATAAAATGTATTACAGGCGCTGTACCCGACGAACCTGATTCAGGGGTACCTGCCGTAGTGGTATCCAACCTAGGGACAGAGTGTGACCCCGATAGGTTTCCCCTAGAGGTGCTGGCAGGATAGGTCGAGGAGACCCCATCGATCCCCGAGCTGGAAGTGTCCCGGGACACGTTTGGGACAGTTCAGCTACAGGATGCCACTCTGACTCGGGCGCGGGAAAGGGTGTTAGAGGTAAATGGCGTAGCTCAACAGCCCCGTGCAGATACTGTATTTACACGCATGGTAGTCAAGAGTGAGTTGCTCTATAGGGTAGACAAAATCAGGGACCAGGTCGTGGAACAGTTAGTGGTATCTCAGTTGTACCGTCTGCAGTTGGCACACACACACCAGCTGGGTGGACAATTGGGGGTTAAAAAGACGTAAGAGCGTATCTTGCAGCGGTTCTTTTGGCTGGGGATTTACGCGGAGGTCCAAAAGTACTGTGAATCCTGCCCTGAATGTCAGTTGACCACACCCACCGCAAGTTTCCGTAGCTCATTGGTACCCCTGCCAGTAATAGAGGTACCTTTTGAACGGATTGCAATGGACTTGGTAGGGTCCATTGTAAAATCCGCTCGTGGCCACCAACATATACTGGTGGTCGTTGACTGTGCCACCCGGTGCCCGGAGACTATACCGCTATGCCACACCTCGGCATAACAAATTGCACAGGAGCTGTTTGCTATGTTCTGTCGCCTGGACTACCTAAGGATATCCTGATGGATCAGGGGACCCCTTTTATGTCCAAAATGACAAGGGAACTGTGCAAACTGCTAAAAATTAAACAATTGCGCACCTCGGTGTACCAACCTCAAACCGACGGGCTAGTAGAACGGTTCAATAAAACCCTCAAGTTCATGTTAAAAAAGGTGGTTTCTAAGGACGGAAGGGATTGGGACATGTTGCTACCCTATTTGATGTTCGCCATCCGTGAGGTACCCCAGGCTTCCACAGGGTTCTCTCCCTTTGAGTTATTGTACGGCAGACACCCTAGAGGTCTGTTGGACGTAGCCAAAGAGACGTGGGAACAAGAGCCGACTCCACATAGGAGTATAACTGAACACGTGGCTAGCATGCAGGACCGGATCGCGGCGGTCATGCCCATCGTGAAAGAACATTTGTTAGATGCCCAGGCAGCCCAGAGGTGCACATATATTAAAAGAGCCAGAGTCAGGTCTTTTAACAAGGGCGATTGGGTGTTAGTACTTGTACCCACAGCCGAGAGTAAGCTCATGGCCAAGTGGCAAGGGCCATATGAGGTTCGAGAAAAGGTGGGGGAGGTAAATTACCGGTGTATCAGCCCAGAAGGAGGAAACGGGAGCAGCTTTATCATGTAAACCTGCGAAAACCTTGGAAAGATCGAGAGTGGTTAGTTACAGACATCACTCCGGGCATATCACCAGAGAGTTCTCTACCTTCAGCCAGGGATGTGTCCGGGGGAGAGGTCAGGATAAGTGATGCTCTCACTAAACAGCAGCGGCGAGCGGCTCGCTCACTGGTGCAGCAGAATACCGACGTGTTCTCAGAGCTACCGGGTAGGACTACAGTTCTCCAACATGACATTGTCACCGAACCTGGGGTAAGGGTGCGAATGAGACCGTACCGGGTACCCGAAGCCCGGAGGCAAGCCATCACGGCTGAGGTAAAACAGATGCTCCAGTTAGGCGTCATCGAGAAATGACGGAGTGGGCTAGCCCCATGGTACTGATTACGAAACCAGACGGATCGTTACGCTTCCGTAACGATTTCCGAAAACTAAATGAAGTGTCGAAGATTGACCTTTATCCAATGCCCAGGGTGGATGAGCTGATTGAGAGACTGGGGTAGGCCCAGTACTTTACCATGCTCGATCTCACCAAGGGTTACTGGCAGGTACCTCTCACGAAATCGGCGGAGGAAAAGACCGCCTTCATAACTCCGGAGGGTCTATATCACTATGCGGTCTTACCTTTTGGGTTACATGGGGCCCTGGCTACATTCCAGAGGTTGATGGACATAGTGCTCAAGTCTCATCAGGAGTACGCCTCTGCATATCTAGATGATATTATCATCTTTAGCACCGACTGGCATACGCATCTATCCCAGGTACAAGCAGTGCTGGATTCTCTCAGAGCAGTGGAGTTAACGGCAAACCCGAAAAAATGTGCGATAGGGCTAGAGGAAGCCCGATATTTGGGGTATGTGATTGGCCGAGGAGTTATCAAGCCCCAAATCAATAAAGTTGAGGCCATAAAAAATTGGCCTAAACCGTCAAGTACACAGCAGGTGAGGGCGTTCCTTGACATCCTTGGGTATTACCGCCGGTTTATACCTAATTTTGCTGGGAGAACGGCGGCCCTGACCGATCTCTTGAAAGGAAAAAAATCAGTAATGGTTCAGTCGAACCTTCAGGCAGAAGAAGCCTTTCAGTCCATGAAGTTGGCCCTGTATGGACAGCCGGTCCTCATCAGCCCCAACTTCAAGGAAACTTTCATTGTACAGACAGATGCCTCAGAAGTAGGCCCAGGGTGCCAGTGGCCACTTTGCCAATCCTGGTGTTATGTGGCAAATGCCAAGCGTCCTGCACGGTGTTGGGCTGTGAGCACAACCCCCATCTGTGGACGTCAGACCATCATACCACCCTCATGGAGTCGGTTTCCAACCGATTGTGCAGACACATGCACATTTGTGACCTGCTGGAGGTCATTTTGCACGGCTCTGGCAGTGCTCCTCCTGTTCCTCCTTGCACAAAGGCGGAGGTAGCGGTCCTGCTGCTGGGTTGTTGCCCTCCTACGGCCCTCTCCACGTCTCCTTTTGTACTGGCCTGTCTCCTGGTAGTGCCTCCAGCCTCTGGACACTACGGTGACAGACACAGCAAACCTTCTTGCCACAGCTTGCATTGATGTGCCATCCAGAATGAGCTGCACTACCTGAGCAACTTCTGTGGGTTGTCGAGTCCGTCTCATGCTACCACAAGTATGAAAGTACAACCAACATTCAAAAGTGACCAAAACATCAGCCAGAAATCATTGGTACTGAGATATGGTCTGTGCTCCCCACCTGCAGAACCACTCCTTTATTGAGGGTGTCTTGAAAATTGCCAATCATTTTCATCTATTGTTTATTCCATTTGCAAAACAGCATGTGAAATTGATTGTCAATCAGTGTTGCTTCCTAAGTGGACAGTTTGATTTCACAGAAGTTTGATTTACTTGGAGTTATATTCTGTTGTTTAAGTGTTCCCTTTATTTTTTGAGCAGTGTATTTGATATGTAACTTTCTATGTATTTGTCTCTACTTGTTCTTATTGGGGTGTGTTGTTAAGAGTTTTTTTTTAATATGGGTGTGATCTCATTGGTCATGTAATCGGTGTATTACTTGTAATTGGTTTCGGAAATATTTAAAAGATCACAGAACCATGTCATAGTAGCTTGACAAAGAACGGTGGTTGGCATTGGAAACGCGTTGCTATGTGAATCCCCATGTACCTTGTGACCTCATCAGATGTTAAAATGATGTAATAACAACTTGGAATTTTTTAATACAACTTTTTTGGAGATGGAATTTTTCATTTCTTTTCTTGCAATACATTGTGCAGACTGCCGGTTGGGAGCTCTTATGACAGAAACTGCCCAAACCCGACCAGCTGATCACCCACTACCAGAACATAATGGAATAACGCCAGGGGGCGCCAGAGAGCAGCATTCATAAAAGTAAAAGCTTGGTAACTTTTGAATGAAGCATAATTTTGAATCACTGTAAATTACAAAACTATTTATTTCCACCTTTTCTGGTTGGTTAACTGTATTCTTTATGGTGGCACAACCGCTTTGTTTACCCTTAATGCCATGTACTGTATATAGCTAGAAAATATTAGTGTCTGCTATGTATGGGGCAATGCTGCGTTTAGGAGAAATTACATAATAAATTGTGAAGGCTAAAATTTGGGTCTAAAGTAACATATTAGCTGAATGGAATTTGACTTAATGGAATTTTTCACTTCTTTTTTTGCATTGATTCCAAGTGTGACCACACGTTGTTCCTGGCTTCAACACACTGAAATCCCTGGAGGGTGAGCTGACTTCCATTTGTTCTCTATTGTTATGCACCATGTACTCTTGGTCACAAGGCCCCCTGCTGTAAGCACAGAGTGTCTGTCATTCACCCCCTCCCCCTGTGCTCATAGCTGATCTCCAGGTGGGACACCTCCTCCCCCTGCTTCATAGCTGATCTCGGGGTGAGACACCCCTTCCCCCTGCACTCACAGCTGATCAACGGGTGAGATACCTCCCCCCCTGTGTTCACAGATGATCTCCAGGTGAGATACTCCCTCCCATTGTGCTCACAGCTCATAGCTCATCTCCAGGTTAGACACTCTCTCCCCCTGAGCTCACAGCTCATCTTCGGGTGAGATCATCTGCTTCACAGACTTGAGAGCCCGATAGCAGGGAAACACTTCCCATGCTTAGTCTGTGAAGCAGATGATCTCACCCAGAGCTGAGCTGTGAGCACAGGGGGAGGAGGTGTCTCACCTGGAGATGAGCTGTGAGTGCAGGGAGAATCTCACTCTGAGATGAGCTGTGAGTGCAGGGGGAGGCTGTGTCTCACCCGGAGATCAGCAGTGAGCGCAGGAGGAGAGAATGAATCACCCGGAGATCAGCAGTGAGCGCAGGGAAAGGGTTTATCTCACTCAGAGATGACCTGTGAGGGCAGGGGAGTATCTCACTCGGAGATGAGCTGAGAGGGCAGTGGAGTATCTCACTCGGAGATGAGCTGTGAGGGCAGGGGAGTATCTCACTCGGAGATGAGCTGTGAGGGCAGGGGAGTATCTCACTCGGAGATGAGCTGTGAGGGCAGGGGATTATCTCACTCGGAGATGAGCTGTGAGGACAGGGGAGTATCTCACTCGGAGATGAGCTGTGAGGGCAGGGGAGTATCTCACTCGGAGATGAGCTGTGAGGGCAGGGGAGTATCTCACTCGGAGATGAGCTGAGAGGGCAGTGGAGTATCTCACTCGGAGATGAGCTATGAGGGCAGGGGAGTATCTCACTCGGAGATGAGCTGTGAGGGCAGGGGAGTATGTCACTCGGAGATGAGCTGTGAGGGCAGGGGAGTATGTCACTCGGAGATGAGCTGTGAGGGCAGGGGAGTATCTCACTCGGAGATGAGCTGTGAGGGCAGGGGAGTATCTCACTCGGAGATGAGCTGAGAGGGCAGTGGAGTATCTCACTCGGAGATGAGCTATGAGGGCAGGGGTGTATCTCACTCGGAGATGAGCTGTGAGGGCAGGGGAGTATGTCACTCGGAGATAAGCTGTGAGGGCAGGGGAGTATCTCACTCGGAGATGAGCTATGAGGGCAGGGGAGTATCTCACTCGGAGATGAGCTGTGAGGGCAGGGGAGTATCTCACTCGGAGATGAGCTATGAGGGCAGGGGAGTATCTCACTCGGAGATGAGCTGTGAGGGCAGGGGAGTATCTCACTCGGAGATGAGCTGAGAGGGCAGTGGAGTATCTCACTCGGAGATGAGCTGTGAGGGCAGGGGAGTATCTCTCTCGGAGATGAGCTGTGAGGGCAGGGGAGTATCTCATTCGGAGATGAGCTGTGAGGGCAGGGGAGTATCTCACTCGGAGATGAGCTGTGAGGGCAGGGGAGTATCTCACTCGGAGATGAGCTGTGAGGGCAGGGGAGTATCTCACTCGGAGATGAGCTGTGAGGGCAGGGGAGTATCTCACTCGGAGATGAGCTGTGAGGGCAGGGGAGTATCTCACTCGGAGATGAGCTGTGAGGGCAGGGAAGTATCTCACTCGGAGATGAGCTGTGAGGGCAGGAAAGTATCTCACTCGGAGATGAGCTGTGAGGGCACGGCAGTATCTCACTCGGAGATGAGCTGTGAGGGCAGGGGAGTATCTCACTCGGAGATGAGCTGTGAGGGCAGGGGAGTATCTCACTCGGAGATGAGCTGTGAGGGCAGGGGAGTATCTCACCTAGAGATCAGCAGTGAGCGCAGGGGGAGGGGGTATCTCACTCGGAGATGAGCTGTGAGTGCAGAGGGAGGCCGTGTCTCACCCGGAGATCAGCAGTGAGCACAGGGGGAGGGGGTATCTCACCCGGAGATTAGCTATGAGCTCAGGGGGAGGGGGTATCTCATCTGGAGATCAACTGAGAGCTATGAGCAGAGGAGGAGGGGGTTTTCTGACCCAGAGGTGAGCTGTGAGAGCATTGGGAGGGGGTATCTCACCCGGAGATCAGCTGTGAGCTATGAGCACAGGGGGAGGGGGTGAATCACACACACTCTGTGCTTACAGCAGGGAGTGTTGTGACAGAGAATACATTTTGCATGCTGCGGGTAGGGAGCTCTTACGCAATTAACTGCGCAAACCCGACCAGCTGATAACCTACTACCAGGACGTAGTGGAATAACGCCAGGGGGCGCCAAAGAACAGCATTTGAAAAATAAAAGCTTGGTATCTTTTGAATGAAGCATAATTTTGAATAACTATAAATTACAAAACGATTTATTTCCACCTTTTCTGGTTGGTCAATTGTGTTCTTTATGGTGGCACAACCGCTTTAAGTTTAAAATTTCACATTTTTCTAAATTTTTCTAAAATCTGGGATATTTTCATGAATAACAACAAAACGTATTAATTTAAAATTTACCAGCTGCAACAGGTACAATTTGTTCCAAAAAGAAGATCAGAATATCAGAATGACTAGCAGAAGCATTTCAAAGTTATTACCAAATAAAGTGACGTTTCAGATATGAAAAATGGGGCTGTCAGAAAGGTTAATACTGATTACCACGAGACAGGGTTAAGAAACATGAAATGGTAATGTGCAGTACATACCTATGCTCAAAAGTGCAGGCATATCATGCCAGTAATAAAAGGAAATACTGATTAGTCAGGGTGATAAAACAATGTATGTAACATGTAGGTGTGTGGTATGTATAAATATCATTTTTTTTTTCAGTGCCCAGCATAAAGTGACTACAAGAAGTAGGATTTTAGTTAATACCTCACTGAACACAAGAACAGTTTCCAAAATAATGACAAGACGGAGTTTCACAGAACATTTTTTTCACCCATAGCATGAAAGTAATGTTAATATTATAACTTTCATTACAAAATCTTCAGTTTTACCCAAATTCAGTGATGCACCCTACACCAAAACTACTACATCTAGTATTTTGTATGACCTCTATGATTGTTAAGGACAGCACCAAGTCTTCTACACATGGAACGAATAAGTTGGTGACATAAAGTAACATCTATCTCTTTCTATTCCTCCAGAACGACCATTTTAGAACCTGAATGTAGAGCCATTCTAACTTGTCTCTTCAGAATTCCTCGGTATGTCCTGCACTTCTGTGATGCGTGTTGGAGTACTTGTAAGATGTGTGCAGCTTATTCTCGTGATCTTTCTGATATGTGCACATCTACTTGTGTGATTTGTGCACTGTGCTTGTGTGACATCTCTCAAGTCTGCGCTGTGCTTGTGTGACATCTCTCAAGTCTGCGCTGTGCTTGTGTGACACCTCTCAAGTCTGCGCTGTGCTTGTGACATCTCTCAAGTCAGCGCTGTGCTTGAGTGACATCTCTCAAGTCTGCGCTGTGCTTGTGTGACATCTCTCAAGTCTGCGCTGTGCTTGTGTGACATCTCTCAAGTCTGCGCTGTGCTTGTGTGACATCTCTCAAGTCTGTGCTGTGCTTGTGTGACATCTCTCAAGTCTGCGCTGTGCTTGTGTGACATCTCTCAAGTCTGCGCTGTGCTTGTGTGACATCTCTCAAGTCTGCGCTGTGCTTGTGTGACATCTCTCAAGTCTGCGCTGTGCTTGTGCGATTTGTCTGGTGTGTGATGTGTCTGGTGTGTGACAAGTGATTTTTTGATGTGTGCCTAACATGTTTTTATTGCATCAAATAATGTTACTTAAAGTGAATTTCTGTTTTAATTCTTTTACTGCCCTTAGGCTTGCCCTAGAGAAAAACAATAAAATCAGGGATACTCTCAGGGTCAGCAATTCCTCTTCCGCTACTGCCCTGGTCTTTGTTTTCAGGCTGCAGCCGTGATGTCCTGACTAATACACGTGACTGCTGGAGCTTAAAGGGGTTTTCCCACAAACAAAAGTTCATTTTAAAAATGGTCTGTGTCTGACCGTGTATGGAAAATACCACAGCTCCTGAGCGGAGGAGGAAGCCAAAGACAATACAGACATTACATCAGGGGATCACAAAGGATTCACATAGGATTCATTTTGAGAGGTAAAATATTGTTTAAACACAGGCAGTGAAATATTTTACCCCACAAAATGAATCAATCCTATGCGATCCCGTGCTGTAATGTCTGCATTGTATTTTGCAGCCTTCCCTGGTAGATGGAACAAGCTGCTGACCCTATGATTGGCTACAGTGGTCACATGAGATATTACCACTGCAGCCTGTAAACACGGACAGGCCAGGAGCACAAAGACATCAATAGACTAGGTGAAAATGAGTAACGCTGATTTTATTATTTTTAGACTAGGTGAAAATGAGTAACTCTGATTTTATTATTTTTAGACTAGGTGAAAATGAGTAACGCTGATTTTATTATTTTTAGACTAGGTGAAAATGAGTAACTCTGATTTTATTATTTTTAGACTAGGTGAAAATGAGTAACTCTGATTTTATTATTTTTAGACTAGGTGAAAATGAGTAACGCTGATTTTATTATTTTTAGACTAGGTGAAAATGAGTAACTCTGATTTTATTATTTTTAGACTAGGTGAAAATGAGTAACTCTGATTTTATTATTTTTAGACTAGGTGAAAATGAGTAACTCTGATTTTATTATTTTTAGACTAGGTGAAAATGAGTAACTCTGATTTTATTATTTTTAGACTAGGTGAAAATGAGTAACGCTGATTTTATTATTTTTAGACTAGGTGAAAATGAGTAACTCTGATTTTATTATTTTTAGACTAGGTGAAAATGAGTAACTCTGATTTTATTATTTTTAGACTAGGTGAAAATGAGTAACGCTGATTTTATTATTTTTAGACTAGGTGAAAATGAGTAACTCTGATTTTATTATTTTTAGACTAGGTGAAAATGAGTAACTCTGATTTTATTATTTTTAGACTAGGTGAAAATGAGTAACTCTGATTTTATTATTTTTAGACTAGGTGAAAATGAGTAACTCTGATTTTATTATTTTTAGACTAGGTGAAAATGAGTAACGCTAATCTTATTATTTTTAGACTAGGTGAAAATGAGTAACGCTGATCTTATTATTTTTAGAATAGGTGAAAATGAGTAACTCTGATTTTATTATTTTTAGACTAGGTGAAAATGAGTAACGCTGATTTTATTATTTTTAGACTAGGTGAAAATGAGTAACGCTGATCTTATTATTTTTAGACTAGGTGAAAATGAGTAACTCTGATTTTATTATTTTTAGACTAGGTGAAAATGAGTAACTCTGATTTTATTATTTTTAGACTAGGTGAAAATGAGTAACGCTGATTTTATTATTTTTAGACTAGGTGAAAATGAGTAACGCTGATTTTATTATTTTTAGACTAGGTGAAAATGAGTAACTCTGATTTTATTATTTTTTGACTAGGTGAAAATGAGTAACTCTGATTTTATTATTTTTAGACTAGGTGAAAATGTGTAACTCTGATTTTATTATTTTTTTCCCTAGCGCAAGCCGATGAGCACAAAAATAATTAAAATGAAAGTCCCCTTTAAGAAGGGGGGGGGCATACACAATTCTTGCACAGCAACCCTTTGGTCTCAGTGCCCGCCCCTGCATGAGACGTTATAATAATTCATAAATCATATGGTTTTGATTGGCTGCTCCTAGTAAGAACACAATAAAATAAGCTCTAGTGGGCTGTGTGCCCACTATGCATTTTTTAAGCGTTTCCGCAGCGGCAATTACGCTTAAAAAACGCTTGGTAGGAGGTCTGCAATGTTTCCCAATGATAATCCACATGTGCTGTGCACATGCTGCAGAAATTTCCGCTGCGGATTATTATTACGGAAAAAAGCGCAGCACTACCAACTATTTTGCGTAAGCGCAGCGTTTTTGCCGCCATTGACTTGCATTGAATCGCATAATATCCGCATGACTACATGAACACATGTGGAAATTAAGCAATTCAATGTGCGGATGGAGAAGAGGAGACTCATCCAGACCCGGGTACCATAGTACCTGTAAAAAAAAAATTAAAATTAAAAAAAACATTATACTCACCTTCTGATGGCCTGCGGTCTTCTCTCCGGTGTGTCTTGGCTCCCCGCTGGCTCGTCAACGTCAGCGGTCATGTGACCTGTCACCTGACTAAATTACATCATGGAAGGACCTTTTACACCACCGCAGGCCACCAGGGAGAACGGAGAAGGAAACCGGGGGCCATCGGAAGGTGAGTATAATGTTTTTTTTTATAGTTTTTACCATTTTTATTCTTTTTTTTAACTAACTTGGTCACACGGTTGCATGGATTTATATAGTGTGACCAAGTTGTCAAGCACTTTTCCAAGCCAAAATCTTTTAGAAAACGCTTGACAACCCGCATGGGAAATCGCATGTGCTAAACGCGTGACAAACGCTTGTCCCGGGCTGAAAATACGCATGTAAAATCCTCATGAGTTTTTTCTGCCAAGGAGATGCAGAAACGCTCAGGAAAAATCCAGAGCGTTTCTGCATTGTGGGCACATTGCCTAATAGTGGCAGTGGATCAACATACTTAATTCTCATCAATAGTAAGCAGTATAAATTAATATAACTTTGCTTAATATTTCCACTAATATTCTTAAATTCAGTGTGTTGGTTTAGCCCTGCACTACAGTCACAGTATTTCATGTGAGCCCTTGAGAAAACTAATTGCTGACCCCCGATCCATGCTCTGTTAACCCCTTTACACCCCTTTACAGCATTTCTCACTGTTTCCGGCAATGTGATTGCCGGAAACAGAGGAGCACCGATCCTAGGCTGCAGATCAAAAAGCACCGATCCTAGGCTATTGCTAGGACACCCCAGCCCTGGCCTCAGACGGCTATGATCGGTGCGATCGCCGATTACATCGATCGCACCGATCGTAGCGCGACCGCGCGGTGACAGGACGGTCATGGGGCGGTGACCAGCTTGTGACCTGCCTGTCACTGCCCCATAACCCCCTGTAATGTAATCAAAGTCCCCAGACTGCTGTGATTGGAGCGATCGATGATGACATCGATCGCTCCAATCAGAGTTCCTGAATACAGGTGACCGGGCTGTCATAGGGAGGTGTCACCTCCCTGTGACCCCCTGTGGTGCGTGCTCTGCTACAGCCATGTCTGATTGGTGCAATCAATGTCACCAATCAGATGGCTGGGGCACAGCATGCACCACAGGGTGTCACAGAGAGGTGACACCTCCTTGTGACCGCCCGGTCACCTGTATTCAGGAACTCTGATTGGAGCAATCATTGGTGACATTGATTGCTCCAATCAGATTACCTGACTACCTCCACCTGTCACCAACCAATCATCACCCTTTGACCGCCCTGCAGACCCTCACACTTGGTGAGGATTTCTACAGAGCGGTCACATCTGATGTGTCTGTGCTGGGCCTTGTAGTGCCACAGAATATTCTGTGACACTACAAGACCATTTTCTCACCTGTTCCAGTCGCTGCTGCTGCTGCTCCTGGATCTTCTGCTCCAGCGTCCTGGGTATCCTGCTCCAGAGCCTGCTGCTGATCCTGCTGCTGATCCTGCAGAGAAGACTTTGGTAAGTCTGTTCTCCCCTCATCCACCCCAATCCCCCCTCCCCCCTCTTTTTACCCCTCCCCCCCTTACCACCATTTTTTTTTTTGCGTCCTGCAGCAGTCTCCAGCTCCGGTCCGAGTCTCCAGCTCCGCCCCCGGTTACCAGCGCCGGGCTCCGGCGCCGGGCTCCCAGTCACCAGCGCCGGGCTCTCACTCCGGGCTCCCGGTCACCAGCGCCGGTCTCCTGCTCCGGGCACCGTCTCCTGTTCCGGTCCTGCTGCTGATCCTGTTGACCCCTTGGTAAGTCCATCTCTGATCTCCCCTCATCCACCCCAATCCCCCTCTCACCACTCCCCCATCTTTTTACCCCCCTTCCCACCCAATCTCCCTCACTTCAGTGTCCCTGTTAATTCTCTCGGTTCTGGTCTCCAGCTTCAGTACCGGACTCCTGCTCTGGGCTCCCGGTCTCCAGCGCCACTCCCGGTATCCTGCTCCGGGCTCCTGCTCTGGGTCTTCTGTTCCAGTCCTGGTGACCCTTTGGTAAGTCCATCTCTGATCTCCCCTCGTCCACCCCAATCCCCCTCTCCCCACTCCCCCATCTTTTTACCCCCCTTCCCACCCCAATCCGCCTCACCCCAGTGTCCCTGTTAATTCTCTTGGTTCTGTTCTCCAGCTCCAGTATCGGTCTCCTGCTCCGGGCTCCCGGTCTCCTGCTCTGGGCTCCCGGTCTCCTGCTCCGCGCTCCTGGTCTCCAGCGCCGCTCCTGGTCTCCAGCGTCGGGCTCCCGGTCTCCTGCTCCGGGCTCCCGGTCTCCTGTTCTGGGTCTTCTGTTCCAGTCCTGCTGACCCTTTGGTAAGTCCATCTCTGATCTTCCCTCGTCCACCCCAATCCCCCTCTCCCCACTCCCCCATCTTTTTACCCCCCCCTTCCCACCCCAATCCGCCTCACACCAGTGTCCCTGTTAATTCTCTTGGTTCTGTTCTCCAGCTCCAGTACCGGTCTCCTGCTCCGGGCTCCCGGTCTCCTGCTCCGGGCTCCCGGTCTCCTGCTCTGGGCTCCCGGTGACCAGCGCTGGTCTCCTGCTCCGGGCTCCCGGTTTCCTGCTCCAGGCTCCCAGTCTCCTGCGCCGGGCTCTTGGTCACCAGCACCGGGCTCCCGGTCACCAGCGCCGGGCTCCCGGTCACAAGCGCAGGGCTCCCGGTCACAAGCGCAGGGCTCCCGCTCCAGGCTCCTGATCCTGAAAGAAGAACAGAGAGGACTTTGGTAAGTCATCTCTGATCTCCCCTCATCCACCCCAATTCCCCTCTTCCCACTCCCCACACATCCGTGCGCACATCCAGCAGCCGCCGAGTATTGATCAGTGACATCGTTGCTGTTTGCACCACATACAGTATTTCCTTTTTCCACACACTCTAAATAAAATATTGACACACACGCACCACATACATAACAAACAATGTCCCGCTCATCCCAAACTCGCTATTCAGCGGAGGAGGCATACGCTATTCTTGCCACCGACACTGACAGCGAGGGCGAGGATCCCACATTTATTTATTTTTCCGACTCCTCGTTGTCTTCCTCTTCTTCCTCCTCTTCCTCCGGTTCTGCTGGACGGCCCCGCCGTCGTCGCAGGAGAGACAATGATCCAGCGCTCCCCACTACTGATCCCATATGGACCTCGCCCCCCGAAAATTATGAACCACTGATTACTGATTTTGTGGCGGAATCAGGAATCAAGTTTGACACCACCGGCCTCACAGAAATAGACTTTTTCAAAGTCTTTTTCTCTGAGGATTTTGTAAACCTCATGGTGGGCCAAACTAATTTATAAGCTCATCAATTTTTGGAACAAAACCCCTCTTCATCATTTTCTAACTGGTCTCCTGTAGACACAGTAGAAATGATGAAGTTTTGGGGCCTGGTCCTTCTTATGGGGATCCTGAACAAGCCCGAGCTTCGGCAATACTGGAGTGTTGACGTTTTGTATAACACTCCAGTGTTCCGAATGGCCATGATCTGGAGACGCTTTCAGGCCATCCACAAGTTCTTGCATTACCAAGATAATGCAAGGTGTCCTGCACGCGATGACCCGAACTTTGATCGTCTTTTCAAAGTTCGGCCGCTCATCGAACACTTCAACAACAAGTTTCCTGAAGTGTACGTGCCCCAAAGGGACATCTGTGTGGATGAGTCCTTAATCTCTTTTAAAAGGCGGCTTGGATTGCGGCAGTACCTGCCCAGTAAGAGGTCCAGGTACGGGATCAAGCTGTATAAACTTTTTGAGAGTACCTCAGGGTACACTCACAAGTTTAGAGTTGATGAAGGGAAGGACTCCCGGATTGAACCCCCTGAATGCCTCCCCGTTCTGGGAGTGAGTGGGAAAATTGTGTGGGACTTGGTGCACCCACTGCTGGATAAAGGTTATCACCTCTTTGTGGATAACTTTTATACAAGTATCCTGCTCTTCAAGTCCCTCTCTGCGCGACGTACTGCAGCCTGCGGTACTCTCTGCAAAAATTAGAAAGGCCTCCCAAAGACGCTAATTGGGCAGCTGCTCAGAAGGGGTGAGAGCAGAGCCTAATGTAGCGACCACCTGCTGATGGTCAAGTACAAGGACAAAAGGGATGTCCTTTTGTTGACCACCATACATGGTGATGGCAGCACCCTCAGCTCTGTAAGAGGTTCCACTACACAGGTCGCCAAACCAGACTGTGTAGTGGGGTACAACAAGTACATGGGGGGAGTTGATCTTTCAGATCAAGTCCTCCAGCCGTACAGTGCTTTGAGAAAGGCCAAGATATGGTATAAGAAGCTGGCCGTGCACATTGTACAGATGGCAATGCACAACGCTTTCCTTCTGTCACAATGTGCAGGCCAGACTTCTACGTCGTACCTTCACTTCCAGGAGACTGTTATCAAGGCCCTAATATTTGGCAGCGGTGACAGAGCAGGCCCTAGTAGTTCCGGAATTGAAGGACTGAGAATTGTACCAGGCCAGCATTTCCCAGGGCAGATCCCTCACAGCGGGAAAAAAGGAAAGTCACAAAAGAGGTGCCGAGTGTGTTATAAAAGTGGAATACGCAAGGACACCATTTATCAATGTGACAACTGCCCTGACAAACCTGGCCTGTGTATGAAAGACTGCTTCAAAAGGTACCATACTTTGATGGACTATTAAATTAATTTCTGACGTATGAGAACCTGACAAACACTACACAACTGACGTAGTGTTCGTCAGGTTGTCATATGTCAGCTGTGCAGTGCTTGTCAGGATGTCATACACAACTGATGTATAACACTACTGTTAGGTGTTGGTCTGGTGCTGGATTCGAAATGGGTCCAAGACCTTATATGGTCTCCCATTTCAGTCCAGCCAGGGCTGATGTTGCTCAGAATCACCGTCAGCCCCAACGCCTAGCTGGTCCACGAGCACTGTTTATCTCCCAGGTAGTTGTGCCTAGCAATGTTAAGCCTGGGTTGCAGAAGGAGACAGGGCTTGTGGAATCTAAGTCCAGGATTTGCCGAACTGAGCATGTCCGTGACCTGGCGGATCATGATTGGTGGGTTGACACTCACCTGACCCGGTGACCTGCCACCGCCTGATTGGTCCACGGGTAACATCACCAATGGCGCGTCGGTGGGCAGGGCTTAGTCTTTAAAAGGCCCGCCCACAAACATGGCGACGCGCTCAGATCATTTTGCAAGTGTTGTTTGTGTGGACGAGTGTATTCCACATGCTCTCTAGCTGCTCTCTCCGTGACCTGCCGATGCCAGAGTTAGCTCGGCTAATTAGCGTAGGTCACTCAGGCAGGTAGCTACGTCTAGCAGCCTGGCTCAGCCAAAGGGGTCTCCTAATACCTCGAGCAGCCTGCAGACACCCTGTCCACGGCTATCGCCTGTCAGCCACGTGGAGTAGTACCCTTCAGTCCGGTGGCACGTCGGCTGGAGGCACGTGTACCCGTCGCGTAGTCACACACGCATCTAGCGCCAATCCCTACAGAGTAGCGCCAGTATCGAAGACAGGGCTACTGCTTTCCCTCCAGTCGCACGTCTCCCTGCAGTTCTTGGAGATTGTGTGAACCGCTGAAGCCCGCTCCGTGTGCATTAACACGGAGTGGTTCTTCAGTTAAGTAGGTGCTATCCCGGTCACTCTTCTCCCGTGCAGTTAACGGAGATAGAGCGAACCGCTATACCCGTTCCTGTGTGCGGTAACACGTAAGGGTTTAACATTTAAGTTGGTTGCGTACCTTTCCACCCGGAAAGTGTTCGGCAGCAGTCCTCCAGGCTGAATCGCGGACCCCGGGGTCGGTTGCGTTCCATTTTAATAAAGTTGTCTGCAACCGCCCTCCTAACAACTACATTATAAAATTCAAAAATCAACTACCACTACCAAAAGGGGGGCACTTGTTGGGCATTTCCACTGTTTAGGCACATCAGGGGTTCTGAGAACGTGACATGACGCCCGCAGACAATTCCATCAAAGTCTGCGTTCAAAAGCGTCACTCCTTCCCTTCCGAGCCCTGACATGCGCCCAAACAGTAGTTTTCTCCAACACATGGGGTATCTGCGTGCTT
Source organism: Phyllobates terribilis (assembly GCF_046119375.1). NCBI lineage: Eukaryota > Metazoa > Chordata > Amphibia > Anura > Dendrobatidae > Phyllobates > Phyllobates terribilis. The sequence goes on from NW_027362762.1 coordinate 635,689,976, forward strand.
AGAAGAAATTGCACAACAACTTATGGGGTGCAATTTCTCCTGGTACCCTTGTGAAAATAAAAAAATTGGGGTCTAAAATAAAATGTTAGTGAAAAAAAGTTAAATGTTAATTTTTTCCTTTCATGTTCAATTAATTGGTGTGAAGCATCTGAAGGGTTAATAAAGTTCTTGAATGTGGTTTTGAGCACCTTGAGGGGTGCAGTTTTTAGAATGGTGTCACTTTTGGGTATTTTATGTCATATAGACCCCTCAAAGTGACTTCAAATGTGATGTGGTACCTAAAAAAAATGTTTTTGTAAATTTTGTTGTAAAAATGAGAAATCGCTGGTCAACTTTTAACCCTTATAGCTCCCTAACAAAAAAAAAATTTTGGTTCCAAAATTGTGCTGATGTAAAGTAGACATGTGGGAATTGTTATTTATTGCAAAATTTTCAAAATTTTCGCCAAATTTCCATTTTTTTCACAAATAAACGCAAGTGATATCGAAGAAATTTTACCACAATCATGAAGTACAATATGTCACGAAAAAACAATCTCAGAATCAGGGGGATCCGTTGAAGCGTTCCAGAGTAATTACCTCATAAAGTGACAGTGGTCAGAATTGTAAAAATTGGCCCGGTCATTAACGTGCAAACCACTTTAGGTTGTAAAGGGGTTAAAGGGAATCCGTCAGCAGGTTTTTGCTATGTAATCTGAGGACAGCAGGAGATAGCGGCTGAAACACACAATTCAGAGATGTGTCACTTGTCAAAGTGCGTGCGGTGTTGCTTAGTAATTGTCAAGGATTTATCACGAAGAGATTAACATTGCCGGACAACACTAGTCCAGCAACGCCCCCTGCTGTGATAAGCAGCACACCGTCTATGGACTTTGTACATGGAGAGCCTGGTGTGGGTGGGGACAGCTTTCTCAGCTCTGCTTCATTCTAAATCTAAAAGCTCTGATTGGGTCAGAACTGCTGCACCCAGTAATCTAAGTGATACATTGATGGATTCAGCTTCTATTTGTCTACATTACGCTCCTCTCAGATGAGTAGTAAAACCTGCCGACAAATTCCCTTTTAGATTTTGTTGCCGGTGTCAAGCTATTGTTTATATGTACCTTTTATAAAACCTATAAAAAGTTTGGAATCAATAAAATATAAAGTCATAGATTTCATTATACCTTCTGAATGCTCGTAGAGTTGTTTGCTAGGCCCACTTGCACTGCAGATTTAAGAAAAAAAAAGACATTACTACATGCATGTAAGAATTATTAACTACAATAAAAAATGGTTCTTTCCTTAAAGGGAACCTGTCACCTGAAAAAAACACAATCAGCCTGCAGATATGGGGATAATCTCCAGATTAACCCTGCTCTGAACTTTATTTCTCCCGGCATCCATTGGATTCAGTCACCGCTCTGTGTATAGTGAGAAGTGGCAGCAAACACTCCCCCTGCACTGACTTACAGCAGCTCAGCAGTAGGGCCGGCTGTCAATCACTGCCGGGACGAGGTTACAGCCGCCGCTCTCTATACAGAGAACGGTGACTGAACCCACGCCGGCGCCACCCGTGACTGAAACCAGAATGCTAAAAGGAGGAATAAAGATCATTTCCTCATGACAGTAGGGGTCTAAGTGCTGGGCAGGTTCAGAATGCTATTAATCTGCAGATTAACCCCATATATGCAGAAAAATAGCTTCTTTCATGTCACAGGTTCCCTTTAAGGAAAGAAAAAATAATATTACATCAGTTGAGACACTAGAAAGACCTAGGTGCATTCTGACCATAGGAAGAATCACCAAATACCAAGGTTCAGGAAGAACCAAATAGACTCTAGACAATATACAGTAGGTACGGAAAGTATTCAGACCCCTTTAAATTTTTCACTCTTTGTTTCATTGCAGCCATTTGGTAAATTCTAAAAAGTTCATTTTTTTCTCATTAAAGTACACTCTGCGCCCCATCTTGACTGAAAAAAAAACAGAAATGTAGAAATTTTTGCAAATTTATTAAACAAGAAAAACTGAAATATCACATGGTCATAAATATTCAGCCCCTTTGCTCGGTATTGAGTAGAAGCACCCTTTTGAGCTAGTACAGCCATGAGTCTTCTTGGGAATGATGCAACAAGTTTTTCACACCTGGATTTGGGGATCCTCTGCCATTTTTCCTTTCTCCAGTTCTGTCAGGTTGGATGGTGAACGTTAGTGGACAGCCATTTTCAGGTCTCTCCAGAGATGCTCAATTGGGTTTAGGCCAGAGCTCTGGCTGGACCAGTCAAGAATGGTCACAGAGTTGTTCTGAAGCCACGCCTTTGTCATTATAGCTGTGTGCTTAGGGTCATTGTCTTGTTCGAAGGTGAACCAAGTCTGAGGTCCAAAGCACTCTGGTAGAGGTTTTCATCCAGGATATCTCTGTACTTGGCCACATTCATGTTTCCTTCAATTGCAACCAATCGTCATGTCCCTGCAGCTGAAAAACACCCCCATAGCATGATGCTGCCACCACCATGTTTCACTGTTGGGATTGTATTGGGCAGGTGATGAGCAGTGCCTGGTTTTCTCCACACATACCGCTTAGAATTATCACCAAAAAGTTCTATCTTCGTCTCATCGGTCCAGAGAATCTTATTTCTCATAGTCTGGAGTCCTTCATGTGTTTTTCAGCAAACTCTATGCAGGCTTTCATATTTCTTGCACTGAGGAGAGGCTTCCATTGGGCCACTCTGCCATAAAGGCCCAACTGGTGGAGGGCTACAGTGACTTTGTGGAACTTTCTCCCATCTCCCTACTGCATCTCTGGAGCTCAGCCAGTGATCTTGGGGTTCTTCTTTACCTCTCTCACCAAGGCTCTTCTCCCATGATTGCTCTGTTTGGCTGGACGGCCAGGTCTAGGAAGACTTCTGGTGGTCCCAAACTTCTTCCATTTAAAGATTATGGAGGCCACTTTGCTTTTAGGAACCTTGGGTAATGCAGAAATTCATTTGCAACCTTAGCCAGATCTGTGCCTTGCCACAATTCTGTCTCTGAGCTCCTTGGGCAGTTCCTTTGAGCTCATGATTCTCATTTGGTCTGACATGCACTGTGAGCTGTGAGGTCTTAAACAGACAGGTGTGTGCCTTTTCAAATCAAGTCCTATCAGTTTAATTAAACACAGCTGGACTCCAATTAAGGAGTAGAACCATCTCAATGAGGATCACAAGGAAATGGACAGCATGTGACTTAAATATGAGTGTCTGAGCAAAGGGTCTGAATACTTATGACCATATGATATTTCAGTTTTTATTTTTTAATAAATTTGCAAAAATGTCTACATTTCTGTTTTTTTTCAGTCAAGATGGGGTGCAGAGTGTACTTTAATGGGAAAAAAATGAACATTTTAGAATTTACCAAATGGCTACAATGGAAAAAAGAGTGAAAAATTTAAAGGGGTCTGAATACTTTCCATACCCACGGTATCTGTTTGCACTTAGCAGTGAGAGATGTCACCAGTAGCAGTGCAGGAAGGATTGTGAAATCTGGAGACAGATCCACTTTAACCATTCACATACACATACATGAAACCAAGTAAATTTAAAGGGGTTGTCTGGTCAAAAGTGATAAGTCTGCAGTCACTCTATGTGACTTCAGACTTATGAATCCCAACCCCCAGCACAGGCACTGTGCGATGCGGTGATTTGCCGGTATGAGACCTGGTAATGGAGGGTATGCATGTGTTATACATACCCTTGGCCAGTGGACAGGCCTCACTCTCCATACACTTGTATTGAGAAAGGCTGCGTCTTCTAGTCGAAGCTCCTACTGGCAATCCACGGCACTAGACAGGGCCTGGCCTCACTCCATACAAGTGAACGAAGCGAGGCGGCGCTGACTGGCCAGGGGTATGTATAACACATACATAGCCTCCGGTCCCGGGTCTCATATCGGCAAATCCCCATAGCGCAAAGTGCCTGCGCTAGGGGGATTCATGAGTCGGCAGTCACACAGTGTGACTGCAGACTTATCCATTTTGACCGGACAACCCCTTCAACATTTAGAACTTCAGGATATATGAGAAAAGAGGACAGATTCTTGAGTAATAAATTACAAAGAAAAGAAAAAGTAACAGCACTGAAGGGGTTCACTATAAAGGGATGCTCATGTACAATACCAATAAAAAGTTTGAACACAACAGTTGATGAAATAGTTTACCTTCATTTTATTGGAATGGGCTCATAGGTCGCTTCACGGGTCACTCCCGGTCATGTCTCATGAGTAGTGTTGAGCATTCCGATACTGAAAAATCGGGTATCGACCGATATTCGCGGTATCGGAGTTCTGATACTGAGTTCCGATACTTTTAGAATATCGAATACCGGAATCGGAAGTTCCCATAATGCCTGTGCTCTGCAGTGTCTCTGAAGGATGACAAGCTGGATGGCAGCGCTCAGCTTACTGTACTTGTCATTTAGTGTAAAGGATTTATTAAAAAAAATAATAGTGTTTTCATGCACCGTATCTTAAAAAAAGCCGGCCGGCAATTCAGCAGCGGTACCCGACAATTTAGAATAGAAAGAATAGAGCATCACACATAGATTAGATACATTGAAACATGTCAGTCACATATATAATAAGTACAGTGCCAGTGTTGCTTACTGTACTTGTCATTTAGTGTAAAGGATTTATTTAAAAAAATAATAGTGTTTTCATGCACCGTCTCTTTAAAAAAGCCGGCCGGCAATTCAGCAGCGGTACCCGACAATTTAGAACAGAAAGATAGAGCATCACACATAGATTAGATAGATATTATGTATGTGACTGACATGTTTCTAAGTACAGAGACAGTGTTGGTTACTGTACTTGTCGTTTAGTGTTAAAATAAAGGATTTATTAAAAAAAAAATTGGCGTAGGGTTCCCCGTAATTTTAGGCTCTAGCGGAGGTTAAGCAGACGGCTGGGGCAGATGTTTGAAGTCTGGGAAGGGGGTAATACCCATGGAGCTTCCCAGGCTACTAATATCAGCCCCCAGCTGAATACCTAGCCTTTACTAGCTATTAAAATGGGGGACCCCCCCAAAAAAATGACGTGGGGTCCCCCCTATTTTAATAACTAGCAAAGGCTAGGCAGACAGCTGGGGGCTGATATTAATAGCCCAGGAAGGGTGCCATGAATATTGGCACCCTCCCAGGCTAGAAACACCAGCCGTCAGCCGCCCCCAGATATTTCCTGATACCGGAAGGTATCACTCAACACTACTCATGAGCGATGACATTACTAAGTTACTGACGTTATCGGTTGTGAGACATAACCGGGAGTGACCTATGAAGCATGGTTCTCAAAACGACGCTCCATAGCTTGCTGTACAGAATTGTTAGATGTCGTGGGAACCCCAATGGGTTACGTCGCAGGTGCAGAGATTGTAATTTAAAAATAAATTGGCGAATGAGCGAGAGTTTCTTCCTTTTATTTATTTAACTTTCCTTTTATGTCTTTCAGGTTCCCATTTTTGGACTTCTTCTGATTGGCTGGATTACGTTGGATCTTCATGTTTTTTTTTTGCTTTTTAATAAATAGGTGAACGAGGTGTGGGGGAGTGTTCTTTAAAATAAACTATGTTTTCCTGTGTGTGTGTTTTTTTTTTTTTTTTATTACTGGGTTAGTAATGGGGGTGTCTGATAGACACCACTCCATTACTAACCCTTGGTTTTGATGCCAGCTGACATTACAAGGCTTAAAATGACGAATCCCGTCACTCACGTGGTTGATTAAAAGTTCTTTTTAATGGAGGTCCACATACAAAACATTTCAGCCCATCCCAGACTTTTGTCAATCATTACATTACAAAGCTGACATCAACCTGATAAAACTACTACCCCAATTGCCACTGCACCATCGCAATCAGAAAAAGCCAGCAAAGAGCCTGAGTTGGCGCATCTCATCGATGCGCCAATTCTGGGGTAACTGCAGGCTTTTATTTTTAGGTTAGGAAAGGGCCAATATCTATGGACCTTCCTATCTTGTTAATACAAGAGCACACCTCTGTTCTTTACATAGGCTGGTTATAAAAAGTAGGGGGGAACATACATCATTTTTTTATTTATTTATGATATGCATGTGTTTTTGGGTGCATTTGCGCTGTGAAAACACACGTTACAAAGTGTGTTCTTTTTTAACTGCAGTGCTGTTGGAAAGTTCTCACCGCACATGCGTTAATGTCAGTGAGGTGAACAGAGTTCATTGGATAAGGACTCCGATGACCTTTCTGCCAGCAAGGGGGAAACACTGAGGTGCGCTAGCTTGCAAAGCTAATTGTCTCTGCAGGATGGCAGACTGTATAGTCGTATCTTGCGACAATACAGCCTGCCATCTTGATGTAGCAGACCTAGACCTGTCGCGCAACAAATGGATGATTTTATTCAAGTCAGGGACAGGTGAGGATGATGATGCTTTATTATTTTATTTCAATTGACATCGGCTTCAATGGAATGGGTGTTATGTTATTAGTTAATTTAGATTTATTAAAAGAGTCTGTGTGTTTCTTTCAAATAAATTAATTGATTCTAGGTATTTAAAAATTGAGCGGCACTCGCAAGGTCCGAGAGCCGTGTGATTTTATTTTTCTCGCACCCATTGACTTGCGATTTTTTTTCTAAGTCCGATTTCAGCTGTGAAAAAAATCACAGATGAGCTGTAACTCATAAATTAATATTGGTCAAAGTAGAATCCAATTTTTTATCGGATTGCACTCGTTCGTTTTCCTTGAAAATGAATGTGAGATAAAACATTTCCCTGCCTGTTTTTAAAAAATGTTTTACCTCAAAGAAAGAATTTTTTGTGATCCAGTCCTGTAATGTCTGTAGACTCTTTTGCGTCTCCCCCTTCCCAGGAGCTGTGGAATTATCTGTCCATGTCCCTGTACCGTCAGACAAAGCCATTACACAGTACACAGCAGGGGCCCATTTATATGATTATCTCAGCACAGGAACATTTTATTTAAACACATCTAATTGTGGAATTTATTATTATCAAGATCTATTGATTAAAATGAACTTTGCGGGTAAACCCCTTTAACTTTTTTACTTTGGCTGTGTTCACACATGTTGTGTTTTTCAGCTTCAGAAAACTGCATCAAAACACAATCTCTGGCAGGAAATCAGCTGCGTCAAAAACGTTTTGCTGCGTTTTTTGATGCATTTTTTGTGAGTTTTTTCAGCGATTTTTTTTCACTGTCCTGTCTCTATTTATGCATGTACATAAAGTTCTGTTAAAAAAGAACCCCATTCTATTTCACCATCAAAAATGCTGCTGCAAATTTTGGTGCATTTTTTCAACGTTTTTTTCACCACTGTATAAGGATGCGATTTTCCTCCAAACTATCAGTAATTAATGGGGGAACTCTCCTACACCTCTATTGAGGTCCGATATTAACTATTAACATCAAACTTTACTATTAATAATTAATTTCCACTAACGTTATCTGAGCCCTATACTATATACCAACTGAGACAAAACCGTGTGCTAATAAAAGGTATTTATTACACAAAAGTCTACAGTTAATATACTACTATGTATCACACTAACACAGTACACAAAACGGATTCACAATTCCCAATTACCTAATATATTTTCCACCCACGTTTGCTAATCACTCATGCAATATCGGCCCACCCAACTATACCAACTTTGCCTATATATATCTATCAATATCTAGGAGGGTTAATACAGGGTATGTAGGGCTAGTAAGTAAAGAAGTTACAGGGGAAGAGAGATACTCAGCCATGTGTTGTTATGTCCATCTTCAAGAGTCTAAGGGGCCCTAGCACATGTGGATTCTGGGGTTTTAAGTCCAGCCAGTGTCCAGCTTCATGTCACAGGAAATGATGTATTATTCCCTGCTCACTGGCTAAGGTCTTTGTTCAAGTCCAACCATACTCGCAAAACCTGTTTTAGCACATGGCTGGACATTCTATTGAAACCTCTCCCAGCAGCAAACAGACTGAAACACATGGGGAGATGTGGGGCCAATATATACATGTATACTTATCTGCAAGCATGGCTAGCATGCAGATACGTATATACAGTTATATGAAAAAGTTTGGGCACCCCTATTAATCTTAAGCTTAATGTTTTATAAAAATTGGTGTTTTTGCAACAGCTATTTCAGTTTGATATATGTAATAACTGTTGGACACAGTATTGTTTCTGCCTTGAAATGAGGTTTATTGTACTAACAGAAAATGTGCAATCTGCATTCAAACAAAATTTGACAGGTGCATAAGTATGGGCACCTCACCAGAAAAGTGACATTAATATTTAGTAGATCCTCCTTTTGCAAAAATAACAGCCTCTAGTCGCTTCCTGTAGCTTTTAATGATTTCCTGGATCCTGGATGAAGGTATTTTTGACCATTCCTCTTTACAAAACAATTCCAGTTCAGTTAAGTTTGATGGTCGCCGAGCATGGACAGCCCTCTTCAAATGATCCCACAGATGTTCAATGATATTCAGGTCTGGGGACTGGGATGGCCATTCCAGAACATTGTAATTGTTCCTCTGATAGAATGCCTGAGTAGATTTGGAGTGGTGTTTTGGATCATTGTCTTGCTGAAAGATCCATCCCCTGCGTAACTTCAACTTTATCACATTATTGTCAAGAATCTGCTGATACTGAGTGGAATCCATGCGTCCCTCAACTTTAACAAGATTCCCGTTGCCGGCATTGGCCACACAGCCCCAAAGCATGATGGAACCTCCACCAAATTTTATTGTGGGTAGCAAGTGTTTTTCTTGGAATGCTGTGGTTTTTTGCCGCCATGCATAACGCCTTTTTGTATGACAAACAACTCAATCTTGGTTTCATCAGTCCACAGGACCTTCTTCCAAAAGGAAATTGGCTTCTCCAAATGTGCTTTTGCATACCTCAGCCGACTTTGTTTGTGGCGTGCTTGCAGAAACGCCTTCTTTCGCATCACTCTCCCATACAGCTTCTCCTTGTGCAAAGTGCATTGTATAGTTGACCGATGCACAGTGACGCCATCTGCAGAAAGTTGATGCTGCAGCTCTCTGGAGGTGGTCTGAGGATTGTATTTGACTGATCTCACCATTCTTATTCTCTGCCTTTCTGACGTTTTTCTTGGCCTGCCACTTCTGGCCTTAACAAGAACTGTCCCTGTGTTCTTCCATTTCCTTACTATGTTCCTCACAGTGGAAACTGACAGGTTAAATCTCTGAGACAGCTTTTTGTATCCTTCCCCTGAACAACTATGTTGAATAATCTTTGTTTTCAGATCATTTGACAGCTGTTTTGAGGAGCCCATGATGCCACTCTTCAGAGGAGATTCAAACAGGTGAACAACTTGCAAGTGGCCACTTTAAGTAGCTTTTCTCATGATTGCATACACCTGGCTATGAAGTTCAAAGCTCAATGAGGTTACAAAACCAAAAAAAGTGCTTTAGTAAGTCAGTAAAAAGTAGGTAGGAGTATTTAAAACAAGAAAATGATAAGGGTGCCCATACTTATGCACCTGTCAAATTTTGTTTGAATGCAGATTGCACATTTTCTGTTAGTACAATAAACCTCATTTCAAGGCAGAAACATTACTGTGTCCAACAGTTATTACATATATCAAACTGAAATAGCTGTTGCAAAAACACCAATTTTTATAAAACATTAAGCTTAAGATTAATAGGGGTGCCCAAACTTTTTCATATAACTGTACATGTAGAACCTGAGACACTTCCCTTTACAACTACCCATTATTTCCCATGGGTGAAAAAACACTGACAAAAATGCTGAAAGAAGTGACATGCTCTATTTTCCAAAAACCCAACCAAGGCACAAAATACACAACAACAAAAAAGCATGATGTGTGAACAGAGAATTCTGTTTTCTCATAGACTTTGCTGGTATTGCAAAACACAGCTGAAAATTTGCATAAAAATCTGCAGCAAAAAATGCTAAAAAAACCACAACATGCGTGAACATAGCTTTTAAGTGAAGTTTAACTTGAACTTATTATATGTTGTCAAAATTACTCACAAAACGTCGCTTTCAAAAGCCACAAAAGACGACGGAGGGGTTTCCTCATTTCTTGTGAATTTCTTTCTGTAGAAACATACAAATCAAGGTCTGTGTTAAGAGTCAAAGTGAAAAGAAAAATACTATTTTAAATGATAAAACCATCAAGGTAGAGGGAGTTGTACTTGCAAATGTGGAGTGAAGAAATGTTCATTGTTTTCATGGGTCTTAATTCACCAACAACGACTTGGATATTGCATTTTACCTAACCAGGTGGGTGTCAAAAAGGGCAGATAGACACCTACACCATCACAAGACCCTACAATTACCATGAAAGGCAGCACCCACCACTTCCTCACTGATACCTCAGATGCCTCTCCTAGATAAGAGCGGTCTATGCGGTATGCAATGTATCGTCCTTCAGGGAGCGCTTCTTCCCAGACCATTTCAAGGTCTCCAGCATATCCAACTCCTTTTAAGTACCAGCCTACTGCTCCAATCATGCATTCCCCGTCACCTCTTTTGCCATACTTACGGATGCAAAGTCTGCTTCCAATATCACGGGCTGGAGTGACTTGTAAGTTTCGTAATAGTGAGATCACAGATGTCTATGCAAGCACCGTGTAACGCATGTTACACAAGTCTTGAATGGTGGCTCAAAAAAAGATGAAGAAGCATCGACTTCAATATCATCATAAGAAGCGTCGACACAAGTTTGCAAAAAGGTATGAAAAGTGAACTGTAGAAGATAGGAAACGGGTGGTTTGGAGCTATGGGACAAAAGTCAATAGACTAGGCTATGATGGGTGCAAATGGGTCTGGAAGAAACAAAGGAAAATGGGGCTAACGGATGGAGAAATTGAAGGAACTGTCAAGTTCGGTGAAGGAAGCCTGATGATATGGGGTTGTTTCACAGCTAAAGGCATTGGATACTTTACCAGAATCGATGGTGGTCTCAATGCTGAGCTATATGTGAGTATCCTACAAGACAAATTACTTTGTACACTCGAGTACCATCGGTATGAAAAGGACAACATAGTGTTCCAGCAGGACAACGACCCAAAGCATACGTTGAGATTGGCAAATAAATGGTTCAATGACAATGAAGTCGAAGTGCTGGATTGGCCCCCACAGACCTCAGACCTTAATCCAATTTAACACTTGTGGGTAGAATGGAATAAAAAACTATATACATATCCAAGCGAGTCGAAGAGCATGCACCAACTGGGAACATGTAAAAGAGACCTGGAATTAGATGTCGGTCAAGACATGTTTGAATCTGATCGAGAGCATGCCCAGAAGGATTCAGGCAGTGTTGAAAGCCAAAGGTGGATTTACAAAATACTAATAAAATAATAAAAAATTGTATTTAGATTTTTAGGAGCAAAACAGTAACAGTGCAGTGACATGACAAGAATCTGCATAATTAATCATATGCTAAATAGTTGCAACTCAAGTTTATATATGAGATAGACAAGATGATTGTCTATAAAATGAGGGTAGTCTCACAATAAAAGAAGTAGTGGATGGTGAGATATGGAGCCTGAAAGTCAAAAGTTCAAAACATTGATACTCTTTTGCTCTTCACTGTATTCATGTGCAGTTGGTGGTTCTGGCGATGTATTCAATTAATAATGATGGTCCCAGTGCTATATTCAATTACCGATTATGGTTCTAATAATGAATTAGTGTATTAATGGTTGTTTTGGTGCTGTATCTAAGTACTGATGATGATGCTGGTGCCATTCATGTACTGATGGAATGTTCTGGTGATGTATTCATTTAATGATCATGGATCTGGTGCGGTCTTCCCTCATTAAAAACAAATTAAACAATTAAAAAAATGTGGTATGTCCACATCCTTAAAAGTCTGATCTATCAAAATATAAAAAGAACTAACATATGCAGTAAAGAGAAAAAAAATAGCAGAACTACATTTTTTTGTCACCACACCTCTTACAGCAAAAAGCCATCCAAATGTATGCACCCTGAATTGATAGCAATAAATATTTCAACTTATTATGCAAAAAACCGCCCTCACATAGCTTCATAGATATATTTTTATTGTTCTAACAGGTCCTAAAAAAAGCATCACAAGCTAAATGTTGTTTTTTTTTTTACAAAAATAAGAATCTCTGAAAGTTTGGGATTACTGTAATCACAAAGACCTGGAGAATCATGTTCACACGTCACTTTTACCACATAATGAATATCTTAAAAGCAAAACCTAAAAAACAATGATGGGATTGTGTTTATTCACTGCAGGTATACCATGAACTGCTGGGAGGGGTGCCACTTGAATTTTCGCCTTGGGCACCAAAAAAAAAGCTAGAATCAGGCCTGTCCCCACAGACGTTAGGAAGCTAACCGATTCAAGCCAAAATCACCGGGTTTAGCCAACTTCTATCTCATGAGTCTGAGGGCATTTAGAATTAAATAACTTTTTGATCGCTGGGCATCAAAACAGCTCAGACCCCAAGTGATAAAGTCACAATATGATGCTGTTTTTCAGTTACAGTATGGTGGTTATAAAAGTATAATTTAGTAACTATATGGCAGTATTAGTTACGGTATTAACCACACATGGTATAGAGAGATTCAGTAATGCTATGGTGGTATGTGGTGGTACTGTTCAATCAATACAATCAATATAGTTGAGGATTTCTGTCCTTTAACCCTTTCACGACCTTGGGATTTTCCGTTTTTCGCTCCCCTTTTTCCCAGAGGCATAACTTTTTTATTTTTTAATATGTCCCTGTGATGGTTTATTTTTTCTGGGACGAATTGTTATTTTGAACGACATCATTGGTTTTACAATGTCGTTTACTGGAGAAAAAGGAAAAAATTCAAAAGTGCGTCAAAATTTCAAAAAAAGTATAATTCTACACTTGTTTCTTGGTTGTTGTTTTTTTACCATGTTCACTAAATGCTAAAACTGACCTGCAATTATGATTCTCCAGGTCATTATGAGTTTGCAGATACCAAACATGAATAGGTTATTTTTTTTAAAGTGGTGAAATAAATTCCAAAGTTTGTAAAAAAAATTATAATGCGCCATATTCCGAGACCCGTAGCGTCTCCCTTTTTCAGGATCTGGGGCTGGGTGAGGGCTTATTTTTCGCACGCTGAGCTGAAGGTTTTATTGATAATATTTTTAGGTAGATATGTTTTAATCGCCGGTGATTGCGTTTTATTGCGATGTTGCAGCGACCAAAAAAACTTAATTCTGGTGTTTTGATTTTTTTTCTCGTTACACCGTTTACAATTTGGATTAATTTTTTTTATATCTTGATAGATCGGGCGATTCAGAATGCAGCAATATATGTATATTTTTGTTTTATTATTCATTTATTTTGAATGGGGCAAAAGGGGGGTGATTTGAACGTTTATATTTAAAAAAATATATATATTTTTTTTTTTTACTTTTTTCTGGCCTTAATAGTTTCCTTAGAAGACTTGAAGGTGCCTTCATCCGATCACTTGTGCTACACATGGTTAAAATGATCATCTGCTATGAGCGATGGCCAACGGGTAACGCTCATGGCAAATCGGCACATGATCCTGCTAAAAAACAGATTGCAGCAAAAAAGAAAACTATTTAAGACATTCCCGTCCTTATTTGAATGAACTAATTTTGCATTGTATCTTTTCATTTTTTATCACCCCTAACAAATCCAAAAACAGGTATAACTACCAGACATGTGAACATAGCCTTACAATACAATGTAACGAATGAGTCGTATTTAGTGCTTACGTTGGCTGCACCTCCTCCTCACTGTCGTCCTCAATAATCGGACGCTTTCTGCCTCTTATTCTGGACGTCCTTCCTAAAATATATAACAAAACTGATTATGATTCTCATTCACCTCCAGATTTACACATCATCAGAGAAGCAGTCTCCACCTCTCACCATGGAAGAAGCAGAACCTATTACACACTGTAGGGATAAAATTATTGGGACACATACACATTACTCCTGGAGGAAATTTTATGACATTGCTTTTTAAATCCAGGGTCATTAACATGGAGTTGATCTCCCTTTGCAGCTAATAAAGCTTCCACTCTAAAAAAAAAATTGGGGATATTTCTGTGCAATTTGTTGTCTATTCTTCCAGAAGAGCAGTTATCAGGTCAGACACTGATGTTGGACAAGGGGACCTGGCTTGTAATCTCTGGTTAATCCAAAAGGTATCTATCTGATGGAGTTGAGGTTAGGTCTCTTGAAGGGTCAGTCATGTTCTTCCACACCAAACTCACCCAGCCATGTCTTATTTGAACTTTCATGAACTGACTTGTGACAACATATGACAGCAAGATGCTGAATTCAGGGAGCTCTTTAGAACGAGCCATTTTATCACAACTGTTTGCACAGGCAGACTACATGTTTAGATGCTGGATTTTATACCCATGGCAATGAACCAAAAGAGAAAACCTTAATTCAATGATTAAGAGGTGACTTTTCATACTTGTTCACACAGTGTGCAAAGCTTCTGTAACGGGTCTGGGAGGCGGAACCTCTGAGCAACTTATACAAGGGGGCGGTCCTTGTAAGGAAGCGGGTGGCGACCAGGGAAGACAGGCAGGTAGTCACAGCAGGTGACCGGGACAGTCTCTGGGTAAACGGGCAGGAGGTCACAGCAAGTGACCGGGGCAGTCTCTGGGTGAACGGGCAGGAGGTCACGGCAAGTGACCGGGACAGTCTCTGGGTGAACGGGCAGGAGGTCACGGCAAGTGACCGGGACAGTCTCTGGGTAAAGGGTAGGTACGACCTGTGACAGCTGAGCCTCCAGGTAGGCTAGCAGGCAGATGGCAGATGTGAGCTCCCAGGTGAGCAGGCGAGAGTCTCTGGATAAGCAGGTGGTCACAGCATGTGACGGCGGAGCCTCCAGGTAGGCTAGCAGGCAGATGGCAGATGTGTGCTCCCAGGTGAGCAGGCGAGTCTCTGGATAAGCAGGTGGTCACAGCATGTGACGGCGGAGCCTCCAGGTAGGCTAACAGGCAGGTAGCAGATGAGCGCTCCCAGGTGAGCGGGCAAGAGTCTCTGGACTGGCAGGTGGTCACAGCACGTGACGGCGGAGCCTCCAGGTAGGCTAGCAGACAGGTAGCAGATGAGCGCTCCCAGGTGAGCGGGCAAGCTGGTCCATAGACAGACTGACAGGTGTCGGAAGGCAGACCGTCGGACCTCAGGCTAGCAAGCAGGTAAGCGGATAACAGGCAGGAATCAGACAGCAATCTGGCAGGAAACTGGAAACGGGACCTGAGGGCTGAAGCAGAGTAGTGAACAGTGCAACAACATTGCTCGGGCACCTCCATTTTGGAGGAGGTGCCTTAGATATGGTGAAGTCCTCCGGCCATTGGCCCTAAGCACCGTGGCCGGGAAGGAGCGCGCGCTGCCAGCAGAGCGGGAGGAGGACGCCGGGCTCGGAGCGGAGAGGTGAGGGGAACAGCGTCCCTGCCTAGCAGAGGGCAGGGACGCCGACGCTACAGCTTCCTTCACATGTACATGTTTTCAGCACGTGTGGCATTCGCTTTCACATGCACTGAAGACACGTATCCACACATACCTATCATAATCTATGGAGATCTTTGCATGAGACCCGTCCGCATGGATTACAAGGGCCAATACACATTTCGGGCTCCGTGTGAAACATCCTTGTGACAACCGTGTGCTGTACATGTTTAACATTGCAAAGTATAGGAGAAGCTTTGGAATTGATATTTAAGTCATGGTGGAAAAAAAATGAATTGCACACGGATGGAACACTGATGGCACACGGACGGCACACTGATCCAAAATACTTATGACACCGGTACCATTTTTCCAGTACCGGTATTATATGGACATGTGAAGGGTGGTTTAGTCAAAGGAATCTGTTAAACATGTCGTCGGTCGGGTAACAAACCCTGAGCTGGAGGTTTTCAGGAGGCAGACACAGAGCTTTTCCCCAGGATATTGTAACTTAGTTTTTCCTCTCCTTGTAACAAGAACCATAACCTTTCTAATATTTCGACATAGCCGCAAGAGGGCTTGTTTTTTGCAGAACACCACTTATTCTATGAAATAAGTGGAAACGGTGAGGAGAAAAACTGTAATTCCACATTTTCTTTTTCAAGGTTTTGTACTAGCGCCGCTTACTTTGTGCTAATCTAGTGGTGATCTGTTACCTTTGCTCTATGGGTCAGTATGGTTACGGGAAACCAAATCTATATATTTCTTTTCATGATTTACTAATTAAAAATAAAATAAAACATTTACAAAAACAATTTGGCTTTTGTCACCATATTCTGAGAGCCATATATATATTTTTTTAAAGTGGTCATCCGGCAGTCAAGGTAACCCTTCGTCAATCTGCATTCATACTGCACGGTGGCCCCATGTTCATTAGAACTGATGGCCATTATGTTAAAGTCTGTTACATGTCACCATCACACTTGACAGCGGTATTAACCCCATAACGCCCAATGACGGACACTGCACGGCATGAGCAGGTGTAAGTTAATGCTCCTTGCCGTGCAGTGTCCGTTATGGCTTTAAACTGTCACAGCGTGTAAACACTCAGTGACAGATAAGTGCGGACAGCTATCTGTGACAGCTGAGCAGCATAAGAAGGGGTGCAGGGAGCCATATGGTCGGTCCGCACACCTAGATTGCTGCGATCGGTCAGTCAATCTGACTGACCGATCTCAGCATGATCGTGCAGGAGATGCTGAAATATCAGCGTCTCCAGCCCGATCAGTGCCGGAGTTCAGCGCCGCCAGTGTCTGAGCTCCGGCACTAAACAGCTAGTAGCCGTGTCAGCACCACCCCTGGCTGTTAACCCCCTGACAGATCGGTGCCGCTGCGATGTCGTGGGGCCCAATCATTGCCATGGTGACCAGGGGTCGTCATGACGACCCCCTGGTCACCAAGCTACGGAAAGCTACTGAGACCATGCTCACAGCATGGGCTCAGGAGCTTTCACTAAAGGTATAATGAATGCACTGCAATCTAGTACATTGCAATACATTATACCTGTGATCAAAGAGAAACAAGTGTAAGTCCGATAAAGGGAATAAGTAAAAAAGTAAAAAATAAATGGCAAAAAATGTGTAAAAATATGTAAAAAAAAAAAAATAAAAAAATAATAATAATAATTAAAAAAAAATATTCACTAATAAATACACATTTTTATGTAAAAAAAAATAAAAAACTAAAAAAAAGTACACATATTTGGTATTGCCGAGTCTGGAACAACCCGACCTATAAAAGTGTCACACTAGTTAACCCTTTCAGTGAACGCCGCACAAAAAAAACTTAAAAAAACGAGGCTAATGATGCTTTATCATCATGCCACTGAAAAAAAAAAAGGAATAAAACACGATAAAAAAACCAAATATAAATAAAATTAGTACCGCTGAAAACGTCATCTTGTCCCACAAGAAACAAGCCGCCATACAGCCCCATCAGTGGAAAAATAAAAAAATTATAGCTCTCAGAATAAAGCAATGCAAAAAATATATATATTTTTAACAGAGGTAAGATGGAGCCCAGAAGAGTAACTCTGCTGCCTCATTTTAATGAATGGATCCACTGGAGAGTGTCTCTGAATCAAATCACCCAGAGATTTCGATGGAAACCCCAAAATAAGTGCTCAGCATAGAGCACAGGATAAATATGATCCAAAATGTTCTGTTAAATGTTCCCAATAAAAGCTTCAAATCTATCCACAAAACAAACAAAACACTCAGATCCATAGAATCATACAATTGTAGAGTTGGAAGGGACCTCCTGGGTCATCTGGTCCAACCCCCAGCTCAAAGCAGGATTCACTAAATCATCTCAGACAGATGTCTGTCCAGCCTCTGCTTGAAGACGTCCATTGAAGGAGAACTCACCACCTCTCGTGGCAGCCTGTTCCACTCGATGATCATCCTAACTGTCAAAAAGTTTTTTCTAATATCTAATCTGTGTCTCCTCCCATTCAGTTTCATCCCATTGATTCTAGTCTTTCCTTGTGCAAATGAGAATAAAGATGATCCTTCTACAATGTGACAGCCCTTGACATATTTGTAGACAGCTATTAAGTCTCCTCTCAGTCTTCTTTTTTGCAAGCTAAACATTCCCAAATCCTGCAACCGTTCCTCATAGGACATGGTTTGCAGACCGGGCACCATTCTGGTCGCTCTTCTCTGAACTTGCTCCAGTTTGTCGATGTCTTTTTTAAAATGTGGTGCCCAAAACTGGACACAGTATTCCAGATGAGGTCTCACCAAAGAGGAGTAAAGTCCGATAATGACTTCACGTGATCTAGACTGTATGCTTCTGTTAAAACATCCAAGAATTGTATTTGCCTTTTTTTGCTGCTGCATCACACTGTTGACTCATGTTCAGTCTATGATCTATTAGTATAACTAAGTATTTTTCACATGTACTGTTGCTTAGCTCTATTCCTCCCATTCTGTATATGCTTTTTTCATTTTTATTGCCCAGATGTAGTACTTTGCATTTTTCCCTGTTAAAAAACATTCTGTTACTTGCTGCCCACTGCTCCAGTTTATTAAGGTCTTTTTGAATCCTCTCTTTCTCTTCTCTAGTGTTAGCTATCCCTCCTAGCTTTGTGTCATCAGCAAATTTAATCAGTTTACCCTCAATTCCTTCATCTAAATCATTGCTAAAGATGTTGAACAATACAGGTCCCAGGACAGAGCCCTGTGGTACCCCACTTGAGACATTCATCCAGCTGGATGTGAAGCCATTTACGACCACCCGTTGAGTTGATCACTAAGCCAGTTATGAATCCACCTAACAGTTGCCTTGTCCTTTCAATACTTGGTCATTTTTTCAATAAGGATGGTGTGAGATACTTTGTCAAATACTTTGCTGAAGTCAAGATATACTATATCTACAGCATTTCTGTTAGGCGTCGGGTGTTTGCTGGATTCAAAATGGGTTCAGAACCATCAGTGGATTCTGTAGTCTCCCATTCTGGTCCAGCCAGGGCTGATGCTGCTCAGCATCATCATCAGTCCCAACGCCTAGCTGGTGCACGAGATGTACAGGTTGTCTCTTGGGTCTTTGTTCCTAGCAACATGAAGGATAGGTTGCGGAGGAAAACAGGGCTGCTAAAGCTTAAGTCCAGGATTCTCTGCACTGAGCATGCCCGTGACATGGTGGACCGTAATTGGTGGTTTGGGAGTCAGCTGATCCGGTGACCTGGCGCCGCCTGATTGGTTGCGGGTGATGTCACCAATAGTGCGACGGTGGGCAGGGCTTAATCTTTAAATATCCCGCCCACAGATATGGCGGTGCGCTCTGATCATTGAGCTGTGATGGTGTTGTGTGGACGCTTGGTCTTTTGGGCTCCACGTGTGCTTTAGTTTCTGGCAGGCAGGTTTAGTGGAAATAGGCAGGCTTAGATGAAATAGGCAGGTAGCTTCATCTGACAGTCTGGCTCCGACAAAGTGGTCGCCATACACCCCGAGCAGTCTGCAGACACAATATTCCCGGCACCGCCTGTAAGCCACGTGGAGAGATTCTCCTCAGTCCGGTAGCACGCCGGCTGGGAGCACGTATTCGCCGACGTGAGTCACACACGCATCCTAGCGTCTGCTGTGTAGTCCCTGTGCAGTTAACAGGGCTACAGATATATTATTTATCGCACATCTCTCGTGCTGTTAACGGAGATAGTGCGAATCCCTATTCCCGTTCCGGTGTGCAGTAACACGGAAGGGATTGTTATTTAAGTTGGTTGTTTTACCTTCTCACCCGGAAGGTGTTTGGCCGCAGTCCACCAGGCTGCATCGCGGACCCCGTGTACGGTTGCTTTCCATTATTTAATAAAAGTTGTTTGCAACTGTCCCCTTAATAATTTCCCTCATCCACCCAGTCAGTGATTCTGTCATAGAAGGAAATTAAGTTAGTCTGACATGACTTTTTAGTTACAAACCCATGCTGACTCTGGTTAATCACTTCATTCTTATCCAGGTACTTACATACATGTTGGTTAATAATTTGTTCAAAGATCTTTCCTGGTATAGAAGTCAGACTCACCGGCCTATAGTTCCCTGGGTCCACTTTCTTCCCCTTTTTGAAGATAGGAACAACATTTGCTCTTCTCCAGTCTTCTGGGACTTCTCCTGTTCTCCAAGAATTTTCAAAGATTATGGAGAGTGGTTCTAAAATTTCTTCTACGATCTCCTTCAGTACTCTGGGGTTTAATTCATCTGGACCTGGAGACTTGAACTCATTTATGTTAGCTAAATATTCCCTCACAATCTTTCTGTTTACAGATAACCTGGATTCTTTAATTCCTTTAATACGACACTGAAGACCAGTTGATGTTCCATTTTCTTTCTGAGAGAAAACAGATGCAAAATAGGAATTAAAAAGTTCGGCCTTCTCAACATCCTTTCTTACCATTTCACCATTTTCATCCTGTAAAAATCCTATAGCATCTTTGACTTTTCTTTTACTTTTGACATACCCCCAAAATCCTTTTTTATTGCTTTTGACATCTCTTGCAAGCCTTAATTCATTGTCAGCTTTAGCTGACCTGATACGTGCCCTACAGGATCTGCAGACTGCATTATAATCTTCTTTAGATATGACTCCTTCTTTCCATTTGATAAACATTTCTTTCTTTCTTTTTAGCATGTGTTTAAGTTCTGTGTTCATCCATCCTGGTTTCCTTAAATGCTTCCCATTCTTCCTACTTTTCAGGATTGTTAACGATTGTGCTTTGAGAATCTCATTTTTAAAAATTTCCCATCCTTCCTGGACATTTTTGTCCTTAAGGACATCCAGCCATTGGATCCCTCCTATTCTCTTTCTGAGTCTCTTAAAATCTGCCTATCTAAAATCTAACCTTGAAGTTTGAGTCTTCACATGTCTTCCTCCTCTAGTTATCCAAAATTCTATAATAGCATGATCGCTGCCTCCTAGGGTCACAGCCACTTTTATCTCCTCAACCATTTCCTCCCTGTTTATAAGGATTAGATCCAAAGTAGCAGATCCCCTTGTTTTCTCCCCTACCTTTTGGAAGATAAAGTTGTCAGCAAGAGAGGATAAGAATTTGCTTGACCTGTTAGTTTTACTTGAGAGAGATTCCCCACAAATGTCTGGATAGTTGAAATCTCCCATGACCACTACGTCATATTTTTTGGAGAACTTGGTCATTTGATACATAAAGAGTTCATCCATATCTTCAGCTTGCCCAGGTGGCCTGTAGTAAATGCCTACAATGGTGTCCTTTCCGTTGTTCTCTCCTTGTATTCTTACCCAAACACTTTCCACAGAACTCCCAGTCTCTGAAGCTTCAATCTTTCTGCAGATATACGCTTTTCTAACATACAATGCGACACCTCCTCCTCGTTTATCAAGTCTGCTTCTTCCAAATAAGTTGTATCCTTTTAGCCTTGTATTCCAATCATGTGTATCGTCCCACCAAGTTTCAGTGATTCCAATGACATCATATTTCTTTTCCTGCGTTAGTAGTTCCAATTCTCCTTGTTTGTTGCCCATGCTTTGTGCATTTGTATAAAAACATTTTAGTTTGTGATTGGTTTCTCTTCCTCCCATATTTTTATTACTTAGATTTTTTTGTCTTTGTTCTTCCTTTCCACTTCCAATAGCAGAGATCTCAATAGTATTTGTCAGCTGTATGGCTTTTTCTGGCCTTTTGCTTCCCTTCCCATATTGTTCTAGCTTAAAGCTCTCTTGATGAGTGTAGCAAGGTGACTTCCAAATACATGTTTTCCAGTCTTCGTAAGGGGCACCCCATCTCTAGCAAGTAGTCCATCATATAGGTAATTCATTCCATGATCCAGAAATCCAAATCCTTGTTGACAGCACCATCTAACTAGCCAGTTGTTTACCTTTAGAATCTTATTCCACCTCATTGCTCCATGGCCATCCACTGGGAGGATGGATGAGAAGACCACCTGCGCTCCCAATTCTTTCACTTTCTTGCCTAAGTCTTCAAAGTCACTGCAGATGGTTTCCAGGTCCTTTCTTGCAGGGTCATTTGTTCCCACATGTATTAGCAGGAATGGGTAGTGATCTGTAGGTCTGAAAAGTCTTGGTATCCTGTCAGACACATCTTTAATTTTTGCTCCTGGAAGACAGCACATTTCTCTTGAGGTTATGTCTGGTCTGCAGATAGCGGCCTCTGTTCCTCTCAACAGGGAATCCCCCATGACCACCACTCTCCGTTTTTTCTTCACAACATTTTCTTTCTCTATCCAGGAGGATTCTGAGGACTTACAAGGTTATTCATTGTGGGCAAAGTCTTATCTTGCTGTATTTCTTCATGGTTCTCCTGTGTGAGAGCCTGGTACTGGTTCCTGAGCAGTATGGGTGCTGACTGCCTCTCGATACTCCTGCTTCTCTGGGTCACATGCTTCCATTCCTCTGTTTCATCAGGTGCAGTTCGAATTTCTTCTCTTCCTGTATCATGAAGAGATAATTCTCCTCTGTCTAAGAACTCTTCACCTTCCTTAATGATTTTCAAGGTAGTTAACCTCTCTTCTAGATTTTGCAACTTTTCCTCCAACAGGGACACAAGCTTGCATTTCTGGCATGTGAAGTTTAGCTTTTCCCTGGCAAGTCTGTGAACATGTAGCAGGATATGCAGCTCACCAAATGGCTCCTGGACTCTTCCATGTTCTTATTGTTAATGTGTTATGAAAACAGTGAAAAACGCTCCAAAATTCGGTTTACCGATATCCTCCTTTCAGCTCCAACGGCCAAAATCCAGTGTTCTTTGAGCTCGCGGAGACTCTTCACTTATCCCAAAATGCAGTGGGAATATGCAAATTATCTCCTCAGGACTCCTCCCCTGGTTTCATCTGTCAATGTAAATATAGGGTGCTTCCACGTTACTGGTAGCACAAGGGCACTGGAAAAGTGAAATAACTCCTCGCCCCCAAAAGAAATATAGCAAATTCTGTGCTCCGAAATTTTAATGCTAGCCCCCCACCCTCCAGAGTTCCAGTGTGTGCCTACATCAGATTTACCATCCACATGTTTGTCAGGGGTATAACTTACAAAATGGGGTCACTTGAGGGGGGGTATTCTGCTCTTTTAGCATTTAGGGTCTCTGTATATGGAGTCCGCAAACTATTCTAGGAAAACCTATACTCCAGCAGTCAAATAGCTCTCCGTCCTTCCCGAGTGTCGCCGTGTGGCTAAGCAGTACTGTACAGCCACATATGAGGTATTGCCACATTCAGCAGAA